>NW_023601653.1:35817510-37200104 GCF_014898055.3 Talpa occidentalis
GCACATTCACTTATTAACTAACATTTATTGCACACTTGCTGTTTGCCAGGGTGAGGACTAGGCACGTCACCTTGATCGTCTTAATCAATCTTGGGATCCTATGACAAAAGTAATATAATTAAACCCCATTTTATCTTTACGAAAAAATAGAACCTTCTCATAGAGACTATTAGAGGACCTGGCCTGGGATCCAGATCGGTGTAACTCCAGAACTAGTGTTTTTAGCCCAGCTTTATGAGCTTGCCCCAGACCACACTGCAGTTAAGGGCTTCTATGACACAGCTGCACTGCCCTGGAGCCGCTGCTGGTGGTCTGAGTCGCCTGTGACAGATTTACTCTTTATTTTCTTTCAGTAATAGAGCTTATGGTTTATGGAACTATCAGGCACATCTCCAGAACCATAAATCCCTTTCATAAGTAGAGGGATTTCCTTTGTCTGGATTTTTAAAGAGACTTTATTTAGAAAGACCCCCCGTTTGTTGAGCAAACGCAGAGAATTTTTCTGTTTTCAACATGGGCACTTGAAAAAAGGGAACTGAAACACTTTAATGTCAGTGGCTGTGGCCAGATGGTTCTATAATAGAAGCAGAATTGACTGGGTTGAAGCCATTTGGGGAAGATCTTAGTGAACAGGATTAATTTGGGGAGATTTGTATTATGCTTAGAACGTTGCCACTACACCTTGTTTATTTATTTTTAAATTAAGAGGATTTATATCTTAGGTAACACAAATATAAATAGACGGTAGAAAACACCCCCAGGACTGAAACTAGAGAAGTAGTGTTAGAAAGGAAACAGCTGTAGGAGAAATTTCTTGAAATTCTGTTTATGATCACCACCTTTTGGGAGATGAAGAAAGGAAAGCAGATGTCTGCCTGTGGAATGTTTTACAGAGAATTGTTTATGATTATGTCACCCTGAGTAGGAGAAGTAAAAGAAATATTTAACATTTGGTTTGGAATGTAGGATGAATGTGGGATGATACGGAATTGGTGAGCAGGGCCTTGCCACAGACTATGTGGGTCAGTATCAGTTAGGGAAAGAGGGCTGGTGAGAAACTGGCCCTGCTTCTATGTACAGGAGTGTGTGTGTGTGTGTGTGTGTGTGTGTCCATGAGGACTGAAGGCTATCCCTAGTCAGAGGCACATTATTCTTTTTTTTAAGATTTATTTATGCATACAAAAGCTGGGGTACAGGCCAGAGGTGTGAGGGTGAGAGGATTTACCAGAGACAGAGTGGGGACCAGAACAGATGGATTGACTGAAATGCACTGCTTAGGGGAGCAGTGGGAGAGACAGGAGAGGTCTGGTGCACCATGTGAGACAGGAGAGGTCTCCCTGGCCAAGGATCAAAATTGTGCTGTGGTGACTACCAATAGCTTCATAGTGCTGAGACTTAACCCCTTGCACCACCAGGGAGGTCCCAGCAGGTTATTCTTTCTTTGTTTTGAAAAGATTTATTTATTTGTACAAGAACTGGGGTACAGGCCAGAGGCACGGGAGAGTGAGAGAATTCACCAGAAACAGAGCTGGGAGCAGAACAGGCAGACGGACTGAAAACACTGCTGAGGGGAACAGCAGGCAAGACAGGAGAGGTCTGCTGTGCCTTGTGGTTATCTCCCTGGCTAGCCGGGAATTGAACCCATGCTGTAGAGGCTGTGGACAGCTTAACAGTGCTGAGCTCAACCCCCTGTGCCACGGGGGAGGCCCCTGGCAGGTTATTCTTTGTAATGACATCTATCAAGTCCTGACTTGACCCCTAGTGATTTTCCACATAGGAAAAGCAACCAAGAATAGGAACTCAATATCAATCCCAGTGGGTATGAGAGGGTCACTAGTAGGCCCTCCATCCTGAATACCCAGCAGAGGGTGTCCTTGCAGCCAGGGTCATGAATGTGTGTGTGGGAGGGTGGCAGAGTGGGATTTAGGGGAGGTTAAGTGAGAAGGACAGGGCATGCTGCCAAATACCTATTACATCCCTTAGCCTGTCACTTCCCCCCTTTTAAACAGCCTGTTATTCTTGATTAGATCTTACTGTATGGGTGGGCTGAGAAGGAATTTTTTGTTATCTATTTCCTTCTATAAAAACATCTCCAGCTGGGGCCTCCCTGGTGGCGCAAGGGGTTAGGCACTGCACTATGAAGCAATCCGCAGCTTTTGTAGCACGAGTTTGATCCCCGGCCGGCCAGGGAGCAACCCACTGGTGTAGCAGACCTCTCCTGACTTGCCCACTGCTCCCCTCAGCAGTGTATTTCAGTCAGTCTGCCTGTTCTGTTCCCCACTCTGTCTCTGGTGAATCCTCTCACCCCCCGCATCTCTGGTGTGTATGCCAGCTCTTGTGTGCATGAATAAATAAATCTTAAAAAAAAAATCTCCAGCTCATTCAGAGATGCCATCTACAGCACAGCACTAGGGAGATCAGGAGATGGCAGGTTTTCTGCCTGTGTCTCTAAGCAGCTGTGGGACCTCGAACCAGTCACTTAGACTCTTAGGTTTGTGGTCAGTAAAACTTAATCACTTAAATCTAATGAATCAAATCACTTATAGTCTCACATGTGTTATCAGTAAAAGGATTAGTCAATTGTCAAAGGAGGATTTCTTTTTTAAGGAAATAATATTGCACTGTAACATTAGATTAAGTTTCAGGTCTGTGTGGTTGGAAATCAGCATGTGTGTATATAAGGTTAAGTTTCACCTCTAAAAATAAAAGGATGACTCTTAAGGTCCTTATCAATGTTAATTAACATTTACAGGGCAAACTTACCTGTAAAATTCACTTGAGGTTTTTGTGTCTGTCCAAATGCAGTGTGGCAATGGCCTTGAATGATATTTATAGTAAAAGATAGTAAATCGGTTGTAGTAGAGAACATAGGTCTAAAATAGATGGTTTCTGTTTGGAATGTCTCCCTCCTTCCTTCACATTGAAAATGTTTCTGCATTCTGTAATCTGATCCTTGACAAATATACCCCTATCTCCATAAAAGAAACATTTGTGGAGGGTTCTTGAAGTTGTTTGTTCATTATAACTTTACCCCTCTTAAATGTAGCATGTATTAGTCTCATAGCCTTGCATAATCATTTAGATCTTACTGCATTTTTAAGGAAATATGATACTGATTTCAGGCTAACTCTTTATATAATCACTTATTTCACTTCATTATAACATATCTCTTTTCCAATCTGCTTGGCAAATAAACTATGAACCCCTTGAAGGAAGAAATCATGTTTTATTTATCTTTCTAGTCCCAACTGCTGAGTATAGTATTCTGCTTCAATAGTTATCTTTTGAATAAAAGATAATTAACTCATCACTGTCAGTCCATAAGTTAGTCTTCAGACTTGGCTCCTTCTGACATTGCTTTGTGTGAAAGCACAGTAGTAGGGGGACTCTTGGGGTTCATTGAAAGTCTTCTTTTGCTGCTCTTTCCTCCCTATTCACTTAGTGGGTTTGAGAGGGGTGTACTTCAAAAAGACCCCCACCAGGTGCTCTTAATATACATATTTCCCATTTTCCTAGGGGATGAAAGGAACACATTCAAAAGTCACAATTTCCAGGCATTCTCACTGTGGGCTCTGGACGCCAGTTCCTAGGCTGCTTGCAGACTCCTAAGAGATGGATGGCAGCAAAATGAGTGGGGGTAGAATGGAGATAAATTCTTTCCAACTGTGTATACCTGCAGGAGTTCAGAGTGAGGGAAAATAATATGCCCGCTTCTGAATACATGCTCTCCTTTTCACCAGGGTAGGAAATCATACACACCCCAACTGAGGTCTCATGCACCAGGAGTGAGTGTGTTTTTAAGGCCAATTTGTTGATGCAGTTGGCATGGACGTTCTGAGAAGAAAAAGGGGAGACAAGAACAATTTCATGTAAAAATAAATCTTACCAACCTGCCTCTCAAGCATCAAGTTAATATAGTTATTCACAAAGAAACTTTGCCAAAAGGAAAAAGCTTCCAATATTTGGAAATATTAAACCAAAGCAATGAAACTGCATGAAACAGGAATATTTGGATTGAGCGTTAATTGGAAACAAACAGGTACTCATTAACTTTATGGAAGTTGGAGATCCTCAGCTCAAATACCAGGTCCTCAGAGGCCTTTCCTTGACCACCTGATCGAAACCAGCTGCCTGGTTCTCAGTCATTCTCTTTTGTGTCACTGATCTCATCATAGATCCTTTGCATTTTTTCCCACAGCACATATCACATATCATCTGAAATTATCTTATTTGTTTTCTTTTTAAAGATTTATTTATTTATTTATACAAGCACTGGGTACAGTCAGAAGCACAGGAGGGTGAGAGAATTCACCAGAGCCAGAGCGGGGAGCAGAGCAGGCAGAAGGACCGAAGTACACTGCTGAGGGGAGCAGCGGGCGGCAGGAGAGGTCTGCGCGCCATGTGGGACCCTCTCCTGGCAGCTGGGGATCGAACCGGCACTGCAGAGGCTGGGCAGCTTCGCAACCCAGCGCTCAACAGCTGTGCCACCGGGAAGGCCCAATCTTTTTTGTTTTCTATAGGATGTCCTTACGTGCAGGCATCCTCTTTACCTTATTTCCTACTTGGCAAGAGTAAGTGCTCAGTAAATATGGTAAAATGATGGAAAGTGTATTATGTGTGAATTGCTCATCAGAAACAGTTGTCTAAAACCATTTTTCGGGCCTCCCCGGTGGCACAGCGGTTGAGCGCTGGGTTGCGAAGCTGCCCGCGGCCTCTGTGGTGCCGGTTCGATCCCCGGCTGCTCCCCGGCCACCGGAGGAGGGTCCCACATGGTGCGCAGACCTCTCCTGCCGCCCGCTGCTCCCCTCAGCAGTGTACTTCGGTCCTTCTGCCTGCTCTGCTCCCCGCTCTGGCTCTGGTGAATTCTCTCACCCTCTGGCGCTTCTGACTACCCAGTGCATGTATAAAACAAACAAACAAACAAATAATAAATAAGACATGCCTCTAGAAAATTAAATAAATAAATAAATAAAACCATTTTTCAAGATGGAAAAAGTCATAAAAAAACCACTGTTCAGGAATGGCTTCAAAAGAATGCTTGGGTAGTCTTCATAGCCTGGTGACTAGAGACCCGGATACCTGGATGTGTCTCCAGTAAAGCCCAGAAAAACTCCCAATATATAGCTATTGAATGAAAATTTCTAGAGTTTGTTCAAGTTTGTGCTTATGGTGTTAAGAACTGTAGCAGCAGGAAGGCCAGAGCAGGATCTCTATGATCGGAGCAGATGGGTAAGGAGGAGTTCTGGAGCATTCAGTGGCTTTTTCAGACTTTTATTGAATTTACCAGGTACTCGGCAGGCTGGGGGGCTGGGAATCTGGCAGGCCTGCCAGCCCCCAGCAAGTCTTCAATCTTCCTGGACTCTCCAGCGTGCCCTCGTGGCCTCTGCTTCTCTGCTGGTTCTCTTCCAGTACTTCACTTGTTCTCCTTCTGGTCTGTTTTCTCTTCTTCTGGCTTCCCTGTGATGCCGCCCCTATGGATCTCCCAGCCCAGGTGTACCCATCTACATACGCCCACACCCAACTCCAGGTGTCCACAATCAGGTATCCATTCAGGACCATAGGGATCCATCGTCAATCCTAATGGTGGGAGGGCAGAAAAACCTGATACTTTACTTACCCTACAAGAACATATTATTTTAAAACACTCAGACCGCAGGGCCTGGAGTATAACAGAAGAACAAAATATGAAATTCTTTTATAAGTAATTTCATGCTCAAGGAATGCCTATACTTGCTAACCCCAAGAAATATTTTCTTTTGTCTTTTATGAAAACATGAAGCTACTGGAGTGCTTATAAAATTAAACATTAGGGCCTCCCCGGTGGCGCAGTGGTTGAGCACTGGGCTGCGAAGCTGCAAGAGGCCTCTGCAGCAACAGTTCGATCCCCGGCTGCTCCCAGGCCACAGGAGGAGGGTCCCACATGGCGCGCAGACCTCTCCTGCCGCCCGCTGCTCCCCTCAGCAGTGTACTTCGGTCCTTCTGCCTGCTCTGCTCCCTGCTCTGGCTCTGGTGAATTCTCTCACCCTCCCGCGCTTCTTGCTGACTGTACCCAGTGCTTGTATAAATAAATAAATAAATCTTTAAAAAAAAATAAAATTAAACATTAAATAGACTATTCTCTTGACTGTTTTATGCAATAGTATAGATGATGGCATCAAAGATGGTAGTTCAGGTTCAAACTCGCTTTTTACTAGTTTAAGTCAGTTAATCTATGTAAGTCTCATTTTCTTTAGCTGTTAAAAATTAAAAAGGCAAAAATACCAACTTTACTGCTCTTCCCAAGGTGGCTGTTAGATGCCAGGATATAGTGAGCTTGAAAGTGCTTAATAACAGTGCCAATGATTAAGGATGGAAACATGTGGCTTTGTGACTGGTGGAGGAAATAATTCTAGTTTAATGGCTATTGCAAAATACTCAATTGCTTGAACTCTAGTAATATGTTTGCCTCCAAGAGCAGATGAAGTGGTAAATGATGATCGGGGAGAACCTGAAGTTATGGAGCAATTTCTGTGCTAATTGGGCCACATCTCAGTAGTGTGTTTTTTGGAAATTGGAATAGATATCTGGAAATCTAATTATATGGTCTCTTATCTAAAGTAACAGGCACTAAATCAGAAAATTGTTTCCTGATCCCTTCTATATCTTTATGAACATTCAAGTGGTTCAATCTTTTCTTACTCTACCCTCTCTTTTCCAACCCATTAAACTACCTTTTTACATTAAAAATTCCTATTTTCCTCATGAAAACACTTCATTTCCTGGCCCAGCAACTTTCATAGAAGGAAAAATGCTTAAGTTTTAACAGTGGTTATCTCAGGATCATAAGATTAAGAGTAATATTTCTTATTATATTTCTCTGTACCTACCAAATTTTCCATTATGAACATACTAAGAAAAGCAAGGCAGTAGCATATTTAGGCAACATTATGCAAAGAGGATTTTTAAGAATATTATCCTAGGAAATACCTGTAAGGGCAGGAGGACATGGAGCAGGATCTCTATGACCCGAGCAGATGGGTGAAGGAGGAATGCTAGAGCTCTCAGTGGCTTTTTAGGATTTTATTGGGATTTACCAGCACCCAGCAGGCAGGGGTGCTGGGGGCCCGGGAGGCTGGCAGGCCTCCCAGCCCCCAACAAATCTTCACTCTTTCTAGGCTCTCCGGCCTTCTCTGGTGGTCTCCGCTTCTCTCTCTCGTTCTCTTGTGGTTCTCTCTCTGCTGGTGTCTTTGTGATGCCGCCCTTATAAGCCCAGTCCCTCAGGCGTACCCACTTACACATGCCCACACCCTACTCCAGGTGCCCGCCATCAGGCATGCATTCAGGACCACAGGGTTCCGTCATCTATCCTAATGGTGGGAGGGCAGAAAAGCCTGATACCATTTTCACTTACCCTACAATACCTTATAGGGAATAAGCTAGGTCACCCAAAACATTTGGGAAATACTAGACACTACAGCCTCTTGAAAGAGTCCCCAAACACAACAGCATATTAAATATTTGCAAGATCCAGGAAAAAAGAAACCTGATTAATTTTGTTTAATTCAACATTTTCCCATTTTGGGGACATGTTTTTCATGCAAAATCTGTAATTATTTTGTGAAACTAGCAACTCACAGTATCTTTTTGGAAAGCATAGGTAGTTGGGAATGTCTTTCTTTTGATGAGTAGGATGATGACATAATTACATTAGAATTAAAAACAAAAAAGATGAAGACATGACTTTCTCATTATAGACCGATGGATCATTAGTGGTCATTTTTGGTCCACGGGCACCACAAATCCTGCAAGTTATGTGGACAGTGTTTAGTTTCTATACATATATGTACTGTATTTCTGGAGAAAGGGTTCATAACACTCAATATATTATAAGGCACATCCTGAAAAAAAATATAGAACCATGGACATAAATTAAAACCAGTTCCTTGACATCCATTTCTTTTGCCTAAACTAACTTTGTCATCAAAACAAAGCAGAAAAATCATGAAATCTGTCACCATACTTAGCAAAAAAACAAAAACAAAAAACCAAGCTGAACAAGATGCCCAATTAAATGTGAATTTCAGATCAACAATAGACAACTTCTTTTTAGCACAAAGATGTAGGATGCAACATCTTGTTTGAAAAACTGTTATTTATGAAATTGGACATCCTGTTATCAAAAACCTTACTCGGATTTATTAACACTGGAGCTCTGGAGTACATGTGAGAAATGCCTTTCTATATATGTGGTCTATAGATAGGAGCTTAGATAGGAACATCACCTGAAAGCTTACTAGAAATGCAACCAAAGCCTCCATCACCCACCTACTGAGTTGGAATCTGCCTGGTATTCAGCTCTCCATGTGACAAGATCCCATGTTAAAGTTTGAAAAGTTCTGATAAAAAGAACTCCTGACAAGATAGTTTTCAACATGGATTTCATTTTGGAATCACCTGGAAGCTTTAAAATTAGAAATGCCTGGGCTCATTCGCCAGGGCAGGAGATTTAGTTGATCTGAGGCACAGAGTAAATAAACATTCATATTTTGAATTTCTCACACCTGGGCCTCCCTGGTGGCACAAGGGGTTAAGTCTCAGCACTATCAAGCTATCGCCAGCCACTGCAACATGCATTTGATCCCTGGCCAGGGAGCTACCCACATGGCACAGCAGATCTCTCCTGTCTCGTCTGCTGCTCCCCTCAGCAGTGTATTTCAGTGGATCTGCGTGTTCTGCTCCCTACTCTGTCTCTGGTAAATCCTCTCACTGCCCACCGCACCCACCTCCCAACTCTGCAACTCTGGCCTACATCCCAGCTCTTGTATGCATAAATAAAAATAAATCTTAAAAAAAACCTCACATCTCTACAAAAATGATTCTAATATATAGCTATCGTTTTGCATTTTCTAAGAAATGTAAATTTGTTCATTCAGAAGACCAAAATATATTTCATATATTTCAAATATACATATATATTTGATCTTCTCCTGTGGGTCTAACTCACAGATTCTAAAACTCTTGGAATCTCCTAAGTGTTACTAGCAATGGGAGCATCTTTCATTATAATATTTGGTATCTTGTTCTCAGTTCCTGAAATTCGAGCTGTAAAGGTGAAGTGGGTGTCTCGTTACTCATGACAAGTGCCTTTCTAGCACAACTGGGTTAATGTCGATGTGGTAATATTTGGAAAGCAACTAAGGACAGAGGGTAGTTGCCAGGGGGACAAAACTTGTAATTAGAGGGCTGGAATTTTCAGTCCTACCCTCTTCCCCCCACCATCAGGAGGGGAGAAGTTGATTCAGTCTCCATTGGTCAATGATTTAAGTAACTATACCTATGTAATGAATCCTTCATAAAAAGGGGCAGGGTTTGGAGAACTTCCAGTTGGTAAATGTGGGGAGGTGCTGGGAGTGGAACATCTAGAGAGCGTGGAAGCTCTGTGCCTTTTGCATTTCTTTCACTTGGCTGTTTCTATCTTTTATAATAAAACTGAAAAAGGTTTCCTGAGTTGTGTGAGCTGCTCTAGTAAATTTATAGCCATGAAGTCATTCATGTAGGTAACAACCTGGACTTGCCATTGACATTTGAAGGTGGGAGGCAGTCTTGTAGGTCTGAATGCTTAATCTGTGGGATCTGACTCTATCTCCAGGTAGATAGTGTCAGAATTGAGTTGGAAATTGTAGGACACCCAGTTGGTGTTGGAAAATTACTTCTTGGTATGGGGGGTAAGGGCAGGAATGGACATGGTGCAGATTTCTGATCCCATGAAGACCGGGTAAAGGAGGAGTCAGAGTCCTCAGTGGTTTTTGCAGGTCTTTCATTGGGATTTACCCGGTACACAGCAGGCAGGGGTGCTGGGGGGCTGGGAGGCCCAGCAAATCTTCACTGTATCTGGGCTCTCTGGCGTTCTCTCTGCTTCTTTTCTTCTTTCGGCTTCTGTTCGTTCTTGGCTTCTTCTGGTGTCCCCATGACCCCGCCCTTAAAAGCCCAGTTTCAGCCCAGGTGA
This sequence comes from Talpa occidentalis, assembly GCF_014898055.3. Taxonomy (NCBI): domain Eukaryota; kingdom Metazoa; phylum Chordata; class Mammalia; order Eulipotyphla; family Talpidae; genus Talpa; species Talpa occidentalis. The sequence continues at coordinate 35,827,496 of NW_023601653.1, forward strand.
ATCCCATCTACCTATGCCCACACCCTACTCCAGGTGCCCGCCATCAGGCATGCATTCAGGACCGCAAGGATCCATCACCTACCCTGATGGCGGGAGGGCAGAAAAGCCTGACATTTTTCCTTACCCTACAGTCCACCTGCTCAGGGTTTTCTGCCATATAGTCTTTATCAGTCTCTATATACAAGTCATAAACACATATCTCTTGGCAATATGAACACTGCAGGCATGGCCCAGAAAGTAAATGAAATACATCACAATATAACAAAATACAACAGAACACAAATAAGTCCAGGCAGGGCCCCAACCTAGTGGCAAAAGACAATTATTGGTACCAGCAGATGAGCCACCAAATCTGCTGCTGAAGGCACTGCTCATACGAGGGAGGGGAACCACTCACAGCACCTACTGTAACACACCAGGTGCTGTCAGGCTTCCTGGCCTTCTCTGGCTGTAGTCTCGGCTACAAGCCACATACAGCATCCACTTCCAGGATGCACTCGCTCTGGGATTGGCGATTCTATTCTGTTGGGGGTAATCACCAATCCTCAGGGTTTCTGTCTGCTCTCGCTCCAACACTCGGCCTTCATGGCCACCCATGCGACTCGCAGACCCCTGCACTCAGGCCAACCCACTGCACAAGCACATGGGTTGGGGATCCTTGGATCCAAACTCTACATTTAGTTTGGGCTCCACTGCAAGCCACATTCCCCACCCGTCCCCCAAGGACGAGTTCTTCAGTTCCTCACCCTCACTCGACAACAAGCAGGGCATCACCCATAGGTGATTTTACGAGACTCACTGGCCTTCCTCAGCTTACTTAGTGCTTAACAGCCGCTCAGGGCTTCCCAAACTTAGCATCAGCACCAGCTTTTGCCTTCTCAGTTGGCTTTTCTCCTCCGCTAGCTACTGGGCATACACAGGCTGCTTTTGGCCATCAAGGCCCACTGGCCACCCCCAGATTCTCAAAAAAACATAAGCTGCCAAGGTCCTCCACCTTGTGGCGGGATTGTCAGTCCAAGGCCATTAGTCCAAGTCTGTTGGCCTGTCCCTGCATCAGCACTTGGTGAGCTCCGAATCGTGGTCCTCTTTGCCAATGATTCTTGCTGCCACAGGGGTCGTTGGCTGGTCCTCTCGGGCTTCTCCTTCACGCAAGGTCTCGTCCTGTAGCTTCCAGACCTCGTCCATCTCCTGTGCCGCCATGACGCCTCCAGCGTGGTCACAAGCAAACAGTCTGTTACTCCTTAGTCCCTCCAGGTCTTCGGAGGGCTCCATACCCGTCTGCATGGATCATCCTGCTGACTTAACGCCAATTGTAGGGGCAGGAATGGACACGGTGCAGGTTTTCTGATCCAGCAGACCACGTAAAGGAGGAGTCAGAGTCCTCAGTGGTTTTTGCAGGTCTTTCATTGGGATTTACCCGGTACACAGCAGGCAGGGGTGCTGGGGGGCTGGGAGGCCCAGCAAATCTTCACTCTATCTGGGCTCTCTGGCGTTCTCTCTGCTTCTCTTCTTCTTTCGGCTTCGGTTTGTTCTTGGCTTCTTCTGGTGTCCCCGTGACGCTGCCCTTAAAAGCCCAGTCTCAGCCCAGGTGAATCCCATCTACCTATGCCCACACCCTACTCCAGGTGCCCGCCATCAGGCATGCATTCAGGACCGCAAGGATCCATCATCTGTCCTGATGGCGGGAGGGCAGAAAAGCCTGACATTTTTCCTTACCCTACAGGGGTGTCTACCTAAAAATTCAGAATGCAATTAAAAAGTCAAAGCACACTTATTTGGGATCAAAGAATTGTAATTTGGGTAGAATTTCAGGTAGAAAACCTAATACGTGCCCTTAGCAGGGACAAAGTCAGGGTTGTGGAGGCAAGGAGAAGATGAGGTAATTGGTAAAGAAAAAGTTGATTAGTGTTAACAGGCTTACATTCTTCTTGGCCTTATGTAATTGGTTACTGATTCTCTAGAAAGGATAACAAGGGAACTGACTGATTTTCTATGGACTTTAGGTAAATGTCCAAAATTATTAGTTCTAGCCAGATGACTTCTCAAATAATCCCTTGCTAGCTGATATTTTAAAACAGTGGTTTTTGGCCCAGTCGGATCACCTCCAGTCCATTTCAGGCAGATACTTAATGCAATTTCCTGTAATGACTCCGTGGCTCCATTTTAAAAATGGCTTCACAGATGTCAACTTCTCACAAGGAAACACCATTTCCCACATCGGAATTGGGTGTGAAATCGTGACCAGTGTGGCACCTTGTAGGGTAAGTAAATGATGTCAGGCTTTTCAGCCCTTCTGCCATTAGGATTGATGATGATCGCCACTGATGATCCCAAAGCACATTAAATTTAGAGGAGGGTTAAGTACAACATAAAGATTATAGACAGCAATGTATTTTATCAGATACAATTCTCAAACATTTTAATTCCAAGGGAGATATAAGGAATTCTGAAAAATAGAAACACCAGCAGGATCCCTGAGGTCCTGACTGCATGCCTGATGGCGGGCACCTGGAGTAGGGTGTGGGCATGTGTAAATGGGATTGACCTGGGCTGAGAGACTGGGCTTATAAGGGCAGCATCACAGTGACGCCAGCAGAGCGAAAGAGAGCTTCCCTCAGAACAACAGAGCAAAAGGAGCAGAGAAGTAAGGCCACAAGAGAATGCCGGAGAGCCCAGAAAGTGCAAAGACTTGGTGGGGGCCAGGAGGCTGATGGCCCCGGGCCTGCCGTGTACCTGGTAAATCCTAATAAAAGCCTGCAAAAGCCACCGAGGGCTCCAGGACTCTCCTTTATCCTGTCTGCTCGAATCATAAAAATCCTGCACTGTACTCTTCCTGCCGCTACACACCTTTAGATAAGAACATGATCCAGCTAAGATAGGACTTCCATCCAATCACCCATACAGTGTTTCCCACTATTTCCTTGCTCCTTTGTAGGGTAAGGAAAAAATATCAGGCTTTTCTGCCCTCCCGCCATCAGGATAGATGATGGATCCTTGCGGTCCTGAATGCATGCCTGATGGCGGGCACCTGGAGTAGGGTGTGGGCGTAGGTAGATGGGATTCGACTGGGCTTTTAAGGGTGGCATCACAGAGATGCCAGCAGAAGCAGAGAAGCAGGAGAGCAAAGAAGCAGAGAGAACGCGAGAGAATGCCAGAGAGCCCAGAAAGAGTGAAGACTTGCTGGGGGCTGGGAGGCTTGCCAGCCTCCTGGTCCCCCAGCACCCCTGCCTTCCATATGCCTGGTGAACCCCAATAAAAGACCTGCAAAATCCACTAAGGACTCTGACTCCTCCTTTACCCAGTCTGCTGGATCAGAAAACCTGCACTGTGGCCATTCCTGACCTTACATCCATCCAGTCCTAGTGAACCTAGATCTCTATATGTGGCTGCAATTTCAGAAAAAGCATCGGATACAACCCTGCTATGTAATCTCTCTCTCCAGTTGAGAACCAGTCCTGTTTAGGGCAATCTAAGATGAAGTCATCCATTGGCAATTTACCAAATGATTGAGAAAAGCCCCCCCACCCCACCGTGGGAACCCACCACTCAAGTTTGGTTTTCCTTCCCTTCTGGAACCCACAGGTGGGGGGGACACAAAGACAAGGCAGGATGGCCATCGTCCACCAGAGGGAATTTCACGATGGCTCTAATTTCTTTGAGAATTGTGTTGCCTGAGATGAAGGTGTTCACTGTCTCCTGCCAGAGCACGTCATTCATTTTGACTTTTGGAATGTGAAGTGGAATTCCACAAGTCTACTTAGAATACTAAATGAAAATAGTCGTAGCAGAAGCAAGGAATGATTTAAATAATTCTGAGTTGTATTATCCAAGGCAGGCGGTGACTTATTTGCCTGCTGATAGATAATGTGAAGCCCAGTAGCAGAGGATGACATGAAGTGTTGTCAGGTGTGTTGGATCCCTGGGCTGACAAATGGGCTAAGCACTAACAGTTAAATTATCTCATCCTTTTCTCCAGAAGCACATGGTAATTGAGAAAAAAGCTTGATTAGTGGCAGGAAGGCTTTTGGTTAAAGAAATTGCTAAATTTCACCAGATTTTACTGGATTCCATCTAAAGTTCAGCCTGCATGATGTCTTTGTCTTTTATATGGAGTTATTTTTTGAAACTGTTGGAAGAAATGGTGTATCAGTTAATTAACATTTTTCTCAACCTTGGACTTATTTTCCTACTAATTAAAAGGAATAAAGAAATGCTTAACCAATGTTACTTTAATTAAAAAAATGCTTGATTTCCTTAAGGAAAGATAAGAACTGGAATGTAAATGCAATTAAGAGCTGAGCAGTTGTCTTTGATAGAACCATATAGGCCTGTTTCCGGGGTTATGACCACTTTAGTGATCCGGAGGCTTAAGGACAAGTTCATGTGGTTGATGACATTGACAAAAGACAGTCAGTGGGCTATCTAGTTCAAAGGGTACAAGATGGTGTTTCTCTATTTCAGAAATTCCTTATATCTCCCTTGGGATTAAAATGTTTGAGAATTTTATCTGATAAAATATATTGCTGTCTATAATCTTTGTTGTACTTAACCCTTCTCTAAATTTAATGTGCTTTGGGATCATCAGGGGCGATCATTAAAATGCAGTTTCTGATTTAGTCTGATGTGTGGGCTGAGATTTGCATTTTTAACAAGCTCCCAGCTGATGTTGATGCTGCTGCCTACAAACTTCACTGAGTACAAGACTATCAAACTTCTATTTAAACCATACATATCAGGCTTTTCTAGAGACAAAACCAATAAGACAGACAGAAATATAAACACGTGTGTGTGCATGCGTGTTTTAAGAGTTATTTAATTTTAGAACTTGGCTCATAACAATTGTGGGGGTTGGTCTGTCTTAAATCTGTAAGGACAAACAGGCAGGCCATTTATGCAGGAGTTAATGCTGATGGAAGCTTAGAGTAGAAAATTTAGGATGGGTGTTTCCTCAAGGTCAAAAAACAGAGGTAGGGGTAGAGATTGTTAAATTGGCTATGGAAATTTCCAGGAAGAAGAGGAGGGATCAGAAAAGATTATCTGTCATTACAGAAAACAACCCCAACCTGACCCCAAAGCAATAAAATTCCAAAGAAGTGAATCCCTCCAAAGAACACTTTTTAAGGACAACTATTGCTCTGGCAAAATGCAGATCTTATCCCATATCTATACAGGCCTGCCTGCTTCTACTCAGGCTTCTCTTTTTCTTAGCAAACCTATCTCTTCCAAAATGCAATTATTTGCCTGTTTGTGCCTATGTTGTAGAGCAACCCCGATACAAAACGGGGTGCCTGACTGTGGGTCCTCACCAGCGCACTTAAAAGGACTTATCAATGCTCTACCTACACAGACATTTTTCCTAATAAACCTGCCCTTTTAAAATGCAGCCTTCACCTGTGTAAGGGGCCGGACAGGACACAGGGCAGGTTTTCTGATCCAGCAGACCTGGTAAAGGAGGAGAGAGTTCTGGAGCCCTCAGTGGCTTTTCAGGCTTTTATTGGGATTTACTAGGTACACAGCAGGCAGGGATGCTGGGGGGCTGGGAGGCCTGTCATCCTCCCAGCCCCCAGCAAGTCTCCAATCTTTCTGGGCTCTCCAGCCTTCTCTGGTGTTCTCTCTGCTTCTCCTGCTTCTCTTCTACTGGGATCCCTGTGATGCCGCCCTTAAAAGCCCAGTCTCAGCCCAGGTGAATCCCATCTACCTATGCCCACACCCTACTCCAGGTGCCCGCCATCAGGCATGCATTCAGGACCGCAAGGATCCATCATCTATCCTGATGGCGGGAGGGCAGAAAAGCCTGACATTTTTTCCTTACCCTACAACCTGTTTGTGTCTATGTAAAAATTTTTCCCTAACAAATTTGGTGTGTCTTAATTCACTGTGTGCCCTGAACAGGAAACTGCTGAAATCTTTCTCAGAGGGAAGCCAAGAACAGTCCACTGGCTATTCTTTGCTACAGTCTCAATTCAGAATTTTTTTTTTTTTGATTTATTTATTTATTTATACAAGCACTGGGTACAGTCAGAAGCGCAGAAGGGTGAGAGAATTCACCAGAGCCAGAGCGGGGAGCAGAGCAGGCAGAAGGACCGAAGTACACTGCTGAGGGGAGCAGCGGGTGGCAGGAGAGGTCTGCGCGCCATGTGGGACCCTCCTCCGGTGGCCAAGGAGTGGCCGGGGATCGAACCGGTGCTGCAGAGGCTGCGGGCAGCTTCGCAAACTGTTGTAGAGCAACCCCGATACAAAACGGGGTGCCTGACTGTGGGTCCTCACCCGCGCGCTTAAAAGGACTTATCAATTCTCTACTGCAGGCACACGTGAAAGGTTAATAAAAGGTTTATTTACAAGGGAAGGGGAAATGAGGAAATGTACAGCTCTGGGAGAAAAGCGGGAGACAAAGTTTTAAATGAGTCCTACCCGATCCGCCGATCAGGAATCCCAAAATGGCGCTCTGAGAGCTGGCCGCCAGCCAGGAGTGGTGAAGCCGGGAGGCGAGCGATTGCGAGCCAGAGAGAGCCCAAGGCCCACGTGTTTGGTTTTTTATATCCAACCTGGCTGCCCAACTCCACCCTCAGGTCCCAGACACTCTCCCTTGGTGGTGATGGGATTTGTCTTTCCCAGAGTCTTGATGGCTTTAGTCTGGAGTGGGGGTGGAGTCCACAAAGTTAATCCTGTATGGGATTAACTCAGGACATCACTTCCCCCTAACAAAACCAGCGCTCAACCACTGCGCCACTGGGGAGGCCCTCAATTCAGAATTTTTTAAGGAAACCTCAGTTTTGGCTCTTTTCAACTGCTCGCACAAGGCCTACCCATATTGTTGAAGGTAATCCCCTTTATGTAAAGTCAACCGATGATGGAGGTTAACCAGTGTGAAAATAGCCTCACAGCCACACCTAGATTAATGTTTAATTAATTATAGCCCAGCCAAGGTGACCCATCTAGCTAGCCATCACACCTTGGAGCTTTCTTTAAAGGACAGTTTCCATTATGCCTAGTAAAACCGACAAACAGGAAAATGGATAAAAGTAGACATGTCTTCGTTAAATTAGGAGTGGGTCTCCTGCCTGTTGCGGACCAGCACAACAGTGAGCGATGAGGCCGTCTCAGGGTTGAGAGACTGCGCAGGGTGGTCAGGGATTTGGCGAAAGAAATGACAAACAGACACACTTTAAGAGGGAGTGTAAATCTGAGTGTAATTTTCTTTGAGTTTGTGACCAGTATATATATATATATATATATATATGTTTTTTAAAAGCATAGGAACAGTGAATATCAACGAAATTAGCTTGCTCATGGGTTTAGCTTATCATTGACAGGGCAGTGATTTACATCTGGATCTAGCCGCATTCCTAAGTAGTTAGGCTATTAGTTTTGTTTTTAAACTGTATAATCGCTTTTTGTTTTACTAACTACTTTTTCACCTAAACTATATATATTTTTTTTACAGTAATGATCTAATCATTTATTTATTTATTTATTTTTAATTTTTTTAAAATAAATTTTATTGTTATATTCCCCATACAATTGCAGCCCCCCCATTCTGACCCCAATCCCTCCCCTCCCGCCCCGCCCCCCTAAAAGTGTCTCTGGTTCATAGTTTTTTGTTGATTTTGATTTTCACTTTCTTAAAGTTATTCATTTTCCTGGTCCCTTATTTAAGTTTTCTAGATTCCTGCTATGAGTGAGACCATCCGGTATTTTTCTTTTTCTTTTTGGCTTATTTCGCTGAGCATGATCCCTTCCAGCGCCATCCATGTTGCTGCAAATTGCATGTGTTTATCTTTTTTGAATGCTGAGTAATATTCCATGATATATATGTACCACATCTTCTTGATCCAGTCATCTATTTTTGGGCATTTGGGTTGTTTCCAAAGCTTAGCTATTGTAAACAGTGCTGCTATAAACATAGGGGTGCATCACCTAAACTATATTTTAATTAGTATTATTACACAGGGTTTAGTAATGTTTCATTTGAGTCAGCCTTGTTTAAGGATTTCATATGATTTTTTAATTAACAACCAATGACCTTTATAGAAGAAAGAAGGAAGTTTAGAAAGACAATAAGGGAATAAAGTTTGTAGTTCTAGAAAGACGAGATAAGGTTTTTTGTAGTAGCATTCTTGTAGTGGTTCCTGGTGGTCGTTATCTTTTGATAAGCGTCTGTCTTATCTATGTCTTCAGGGAACTTTGCTGTACTCCCCTGCGAGCTTGTTCCTTGCCCAGCCGGACCTAGGGACCGTGACGAAAGCCATTAGCCCTAAAGGTCACTGCAGGGGGAGGTGCAGCACCTGCCTTTCCTAGCTCCTACCTCCTCCCCTCAAGGGAACCCTAAGGATAGTTTCAAAATCGTTGCCTTATATGTGTTTACCTGTAAAATGCAGATAGTAGAGCTTGATTTTGGATTAAATTTAATCATCTTATTACAGGGCAGGGAGAGGGACACCCCAAGACCCCCATACCTACCTGCTCTAAATAGTTCTGCCATCTGCCACATTAAGACAAAACATAAGACCTTTAATGGAAAGGAACTTTAATACAATTAGTGAACAATACAGAAAAGAATACAGTTTCTAAATCAAGCACCCAAAGGTTACCCATCCCGTCATGGGTAAAAGTCCATCCAAATGATATTGGCCCAGAGCAAGGTCTGAAAGCCTGCATAAGTCTAAAGCACCTTTCAGTGGGGACCCACAGAAAAGGATCAGAAACAACTAGACAAGTCTGGGAAGAAAAGACCAAAATCAAGATAAAAGCTGCCATTGTTAACCTCCCCATGGGTCTCTCACTCACATCTGTTTCAACCAATTCACGACCAAAAGGCAAGTGCAGCATCTTCACATGTCTCTCTGTTCCATGGGCTTCCTCCAAGTCTCCTCATTGCTCTCCATCCTGCTTCCTTCCTTCCCCAGTCTCCTTTCCAGCTTCTTCTCCTCCCTGCTCAGCTCCACTCTCCCTTGGGTGGGACAGGGAACCTGGAACTTCCCCTTTCCTTGGGCACCACCCTGTTACAATCTGAGTATAACCATTCAGCCCAATGCTTGGCACATTAGATGTTTGATACACTTCAACTGCTTCTAGTATTATTATTATTGATAAAATCTTTTTGAAGAAAGAAAAACTCAGAATATTTCAGTATAAAGCTTGGTGAGTCACAGTGGGCTTGTAACATATATTTCTGCCTCTATTTTTCCTGCTCACCTGAGGGCCTAGTGAACCCTGGCCTCAGCTGAGCTTTTCAAATGGAAGATGTTTTTGTGGGTCCAAAGCTGGGACAGGCTATTAGACTTGAGGGAGGGAGAGTCAAAGTTCTTTGCTTTGTTCTCTACAAGACCTCAAATGGCCATGTTTAAACTTTCAGTTCTCTTGACTGAGAACATAACTCTGGTTTGTCTCATCTGGTGACTGGAGGGAGTAAACACGACATTTTCCTTGACTTCAATTGCAAAGAAATAGCAGAGCTGCAATCTAACAAATTTCTGTTAAGTGAACAAAGCACAATTTTCTTCAACAGTTACTCTCAAAATGAGAATTTGAAAAATAAAATAAGTTGTTTTCTGTAATGCTTATTTTGCATGCAAATAAAGAAAGGAGGAAACACACATGTGTTTAAGGGAGGGGGAAAGTCTGAAATTCATAAGGAACTTCGATCATCTTAAGTTTAAGAAACAGTGTGGAATTACAAAGAATTTTCTCTCTCAAAGCCCAGGCCAACGAAGTTAAGAGATTGAGTTTCAATTGCATAATTTATAAAATCACACCGGAACCTGGAAATGAAGTTATGTGCTTTCTGCTCATTTCAATAACAAATGTAGACAACATATTTTCTTTGACAATTGGTGTTTATGATACATGGGAGAGAAGAGCTTCCAGTTCATTGCACCACAGCTATATTAACTCTTGCAGCAAGAAAGGCAGTGAAAATCTCAGCTTCATTAGTAAAGTGAGCAAATACAACTTGAAGACACACCAGGAATAGTTCCTTTGAGTATAAAGTTAATCATTTCCTGATGACAGTCATATTTTACATGAAGTGGATTATGAAAGTTTCCATTCAATATAACAAACATTTCTTGTCCATAATTTTTCATTATTGCTATAGTTAAAGCCAAAAAAGAAAAAAAAAAAAAAGGCAACATGGGGCAGGATAGAGTGAATAGTTATAAGTGGTTTTGCCAGTATTTTAGTTTTAGACAGATTTGGGTTCAGTCAAGTTCAAGTTCCAATGAGTTACTGGGTAATTGTGGGCAAGTTATTGAACCTCCCTTAGCCTAATTTCCCTGGTCTATAAAATATTGGTCTGTAATAATACTCAGTATGGTTGTTTTGAGCATTAAAGAAAATAACGTCCTTAAGCCTTCAATAAATAAGATGGGCCTCCCTAGTGGTGCAAGGGGTTAAGATACAACCTATGAGGCTGTCTGTAGCCACTGCAGCACAAGTTTGATCCCTGGCCAGGGAGCTACCCACATGGCACAGCAGACCTCGCCTGACTTGCCTGCTGCTACCCTCAGCAGTGGATTTCAGTAGATCTGCCTGTTCTGTTCCCCACTCTGTCTCTGGTGGATTCTCTTACACACCCCCCACACCTCTGGCCTGTACCCCAGTTCTTGTATGCATAAATAAATAAATCTTTAAATAAATAAATAAATAAATAAGATACTGTTGTTGGGTCAGGATAAGAGAAGTGGGACAAAGCCACCTCCACTCTTTTGGAGATCATCAAGCACTGAGACTCCTAAGATACCAAGAAAAGGATCTAAAAGAATAAGTGACTCACATACAAGGCTATCAGAATTGTTCTAGGGCCCTTGCAGGATGAATTCTCTTGTAGCTGTAATGTTATGGGCAAGTTAACCTCTCTCAACTACAGCTCTCTATAAAAGTCTTAGAACCTACCTGATAGGATTTTTTTGGGAAAACTTTATTTTGGAGTAATTTTAGATTAATAGAAAAGCTGGAAAGATAGTGTCAGATAGGCCTCCCTCAAATGTTCAGACTTTTTCCAAGATGTCTAGAGCAGACTTTTTCCTATGTGTGTTACCTTGGTATGTGGAACTAATGTCAATCAAAGCCCTCTGGGCCTTAGGAGAAACTTATAATTACTTAAAGAATGTAAATTACCTGGATTTAAGGACATCTTTAGAAACAACCTTTTTATCGGAGCAACTTATCTTTGAGACAAGACAAACACATGTAAAGGCAAAATTTTGTCATTTGAGGTCAACTCTTCCTCATCATGTGAGACCCCGTCCTCCCCTTGAAGCCCTAGACCCAAGATAAAAGCTGCCATTGTTAACCTTCCCAGGGTCTCTTACCCGCATCTGTGTCACCCAGTCCACGACCAAAAGGCAAGCGCAGTTTCTTCACGTGTCTCTCTGCTCCATGTGCCTCCTCCAGGTCTCCTTCTGGCTCTCCATCCTGCTTCCTTCCTTCCCCAGTCTCCTCTCCAGCTTCTCCTCCTCCCTGCTCAGCTCCACCCTCCCTTGGGTGGGGCAGGAAACCTGGAACCTCCCCTTATCCTGTGGACCACCTTGTTACAAGGGTACCTGATCTGAAGTATTGTTATGGCAATTTCCCAGAGATATCAGATGGCACAAGAGAGGTAGAGAGAGATTTATTTGTCACACCAGCAGGCTCAGTGGGATAGCTCCCAAAAAGTCTGAGCCCAAGTTGCAGGAATGGTAAGTTTTTATACAGTTTGTATGTGGAAGCTTGTCACCCCACCTATCACATACTTTCTTCCCCCTTTTTTTTTAAAAGATCTTATTTATTTATACAAGAGCTGGGGTACAGGCCAGAGGCGCGGGAAGGTGAGGATTCACCAGAGACAGAGCGGGGAGCAGAACAGGCTGACAGATGGAAGACACTGCTGAAGGGAGCAGCGGGTGAGACAGGAGAGGTCTGCCGCGCCATGTGGGAATCTCCCTGGCTGGCCGGGAATCAAACCGGTGCTATAGAGGCTGTGGACAGCTTCACAGCGCTGCGCTCAACCTGCTGCACCACGGGGGAGGCCCCATACAGACTTTCTTTATGGTTTGGGAAGGGGGTCAAGATAGCTATAGCTACTACTGTGGGCAAGCAGCTCACCGGCAGGAACTTTCCGCTCCAGCAAGCAGCAGAATTAGCAACTTCCTGTTACAGTGTCATTGTGAGTGCAGGTCCTTGCGCAGATTGCAGGATCACAAAGAACATCCTTCAGCAGCAGCTCTCACACAGCTTCCTGCAGAGTTCTCTGCTTCCATGTCAGCCCATTCAGTGGTAAGACCAGGTAGAAAGGTGATGACAGCTGTTTGCCTTCAGGGAGAGGCCTGAATCAAGCAAACAGAAAGAGCCTGGAGGAGGATAGTAAAGAAGGGCAGGGCCCCCTATTACAGGACTGAAAAGCCTGGGCTCCGTGGAGGCACCTCACAGTTTCTGATCATCACTAAGGTCAGATTTCAAGTAAAGGATCCTTATTTAGCACAGACACAGTAAACCCATAGTTAAACCACAGTGCAGTTTAATCCTGAACAACCTTCTAAAAGTATGCGGTTAGAGGGCCTCCCTAGTGGCGCAAGAGTTGAAGATACAGCGCTGTCTAGCTGTCGCCAGCCACTGCAGCACCAGTTCCATCCCCTGGAGGCAGAGGCCGGCCAGGGAGCTGACCCCATGGCCCAGCAGACCTCTCCTGTCTCCTCGCTGCTCCCCTCAGCTGTTTTAGTCGATCTGCCTGTTCTGTTCCTCACTCTGTCTCTGGTGAATCCTCTCACCACCACCCCCCTGCACTTCTGGCCTACACTCCAGTTCTTTTTTTTTTTTTTAAAGATTTATTTATTTATTTATTTATACAAGCACTGGGTACAGTCAGAAGCGCGGGAGGGTGAGAGAATTCACCAGCGCCAGAGGGGAGAGCAGAGCAGGCAGACTGACGAAGTACACTGCTGAGGGGAGCAGCGGGCGGCAGGAGAGGTCTGTCGCACCATGTGGGACCCTCGCTGGCGGTCGGGGATCAAACCGGTGCTGCAGAGGCTGCAGGCAGCTTCGCAACCTAGTGCTCAACCGCTGCACCACCAGGGAGGCCCTACACTCCAGTTCTTGTAGGCATAAATAAATAAATCTTTTTTTAAAAGTATGCAACTAAAGACTTCACTAGGATAGAGTGTCAGAACATATGATTTAACAAAATGGATCAAAAAGGATATTTAAAATAAGTGGAGACAAATAGTAAAACAATAAACCTGGAGGGAAAAGAAAATTGAACCCAAAAATCTCTCTCTTTCCACTTCCTGCTGTCTCATTTCCATAGCACCTTTTTGTCTAGTCTTATTTGTTTTACTTCATGATAATCCTCCCTGGCAAGAAGGGCTGTCACCTCCACTGAGCGAAGTTCTAACCCTGAGAACAATTCTTTGGATGTTAAAAATAGTTATTACAATGTTATTGAACTCGATTACATCCTGAGGGGTCTTACTTGTCTCTTAATGCTTTACCCATTCATGAAACACTGTTTAAAAGTGTGTTAAAAATGGGAAGATTTTAATCTTCCCAGATATCTGATTAAGAGTATGATTGGCAGGTATTATTCGTTTAATAACAAATACTGAGTGCCTGCCATGGACTGGGCCCTTTCTGCACAGGGGAATAGCTTGGGAACAAAACAGACCATGATGCAGCCTCCTAGGCATTTACATCTGGGTGGAGGAAGACAGACGGCATTTGTAAACAAAATAAGGAAATATATTGTGTGGAATGTCAGGTGATGGGTGCGATGGAAAAGAGACTAAGAAGAGGGGAATTGAGAGAGGGCGGTAGATGTGAAGTTTCTCAGTTCTCTCTACTTGCCAAAGGGGGTGGGGGTGGTTTTTAGGTGAAAAGCATTCTCTTTTTCCTTAACTTTTCCCAGTTTCTGCTCTAAGGTTTGTCTGGCTATTTCTGATTCTGTTCTATATTTTTCTTTATTTATTTCTTTCTTTTTTAAAAAAGATTTATTATTTATGCATACAAAAACTGGGGTACAGGCTAGAGGTGCAGGGGGTGAGAAGATTCACCAGAGACAGAGTGGGGAGCAGAACAGGCAGACTGATTGAAATACACTGCTGAGGGAAGCAGCGGACAAGACAGGAGAGGTCTGCTACACCATGTGTCTTCCTCCCTGGCTGGCCTGGGATCGAACTCCTGCTGCAGAAGCTGTGGATTGCTTCATAGTGCAGTGCTTAACCTCTTGCACCACCAGGGAGGCTTCTGCATTCTTTTCGTAAATGTGAAGAGTATTAAATGCAGGTAAGCATTCAGCACTAGAGCCAAAATTTCTGGAACAGATTCCTAGTTCATGTTAATGCTTCTCCGTGTGGCCGAGGGCAAATCAACTTCTCTCTGCTCTGACTTCCCAATTTATAATTTTACCTACCTCATAGAATTATAGAGAGGATTAAATGTTTCCGTAAAGTGCTTAGAGCAGCACCTGGCACAATGGAAAAAGAAGGTGGTGTCTGTGGTGGGGGGAGAGGGCGGAGGGGAGTCTTTGCTTCATGAAGAGCAAGATGTGTTTCTATGCCTGAATATATAGGGGTTCGCGGGGCTCATACCCAAGACATGAGCCTGTTCTCTCCTGTCTTATTCCTTCAACTTTATTGGAACATGTCAGTACCACTTTCAAGGCCAGAGGCTGCTGCAAAATGCAACAAGAATGGCTCCTCCTGTATCCCTTGGTTTATTCTGAAGGTATACACTCTTCAGATGATAAGATTTTTTAAAGTTTTTTTTTAATTTTTCACATTATTCTTTCCTTGTCACTTAAATTTAATTACACCAAAAAGTAGGCATTTGCTTTTGTTATACAATTACCTGAAACAGCCATCACTTAGACTTTTTTTTAAGAACATCATATTCTGATGTTGTTTGGTCCATACTTTGTTATTATGAACAGCCATACCCCACATACCACTTTCTTTTTTTTTTTTTTAAAGATTTATTTTTATTTATTTATACAAGCACTGGGTACAGTCAGAAGCGCGGGAGGGTGAGAGAATTCACCAGAGCCAGAGCGGGGAGCAGAGCAAGCAGAAGGACCGAAGTACACTGCTGAGGGGAGCAGTGGGCAGCAGGAGAGGTCTGCGCGCCATGTGGGACCCTCCTCCGGTGGCCGGGGAGCAGCTGGGGATCGAACCGGCACTGCAGAGGCTGCGGGCAGCTTCGCAACCCAGTGCTCAACCGCTGCGCCACCGGGGAGGCCCCACATACCACTTTCATAAAGTAAAACAAGTAGTGAAACTTAAATAAGATACTGAAGAGGGATGAAATGATCACACCATTTTAAGTTGGAGAAAATACTCATGATTTCACCGGTTCCTGGGGGATTTCTGCAAATTTAGTTTCCTCTACAGCAGAGAATGCAGTGCATTGTATGTGGCTAAAGAATGAGCACAAAACCATCACACAAACTCCCGGCAGCTTCTCTGGGGTAACTTACTTCCTGACTGTTGAGTCTCAAGGATCTCTCCCCTAGTAAATTATTAAGCTACTAGCAAGGTAAGATGAGATAAAAGAAAAAGAATGTTGTTTAAAGTGGAAGGCAAACACATTTAGTGTATCTCTGTGATGTGGAAATCTCTACTATCCTTTATTGTAGTGACAAGGACAAGGAGTTGGACAAACAAAACGTAGTGGCAACGACTCCTTCCATAGTGCTCCAGCCTTGCGCGGGGCTCCCCTCAGCTTGTCTCAAGTGCAGGAGGCCCTCTGTCAAGGAGAATTTGAGGGCTTCCATGTTTTCAGAACAGGCTGTATGTCATCTGGTCAGTCTTGCTTAAGGACTTCACTGACCTTACAGCTCCCTTTCCAATGACGAGAGCGCTACCTTGGTTTCTGACTTTATTTTTCATTTATTTATTTTTATTTTTTTGAAAGATTTATTTATTTATGCATACAAGATCTGGAGTGTAGGCCAGAGGTGCTGGGGGTGAGAGGATTCACCAGAGACAGAGTGGGGAACAGAACATGCAGATTGACTGAAATACACTGCTCAGGGAGCAGCAGGGGAGACAGGAGAGGTCTGCTCGCCATGTGGGTATCTCCCTGGCTGGGGATGGAACTCATGCTGCAGAGGCTGCAGATAGCTTCATAGTGCTGTGACTTAACCCCTTGCACCATCAGGGAGGCCCCTGGTTTACTGACTTTAGACCCCACTTACTCTAGGATTGGATTCAGGCTGCTTGTCCTTGCACCCCCTGCCCCTGTAGAGTGTGTCCTGAGAGTCTTGGGGTGGCCTTTTGGACTCAGCCTGCCTAGATCTGCATGTAATGCACGTCTCCCAGACTCCCTGTCACTGTCTGTCCACCTATTGGGGTTTCCCCCTTTTCTGGACTTCTTCAGCCAATAGTCTGTCATCTTGGGCCATCTCCTGTCACTAAATATCCAGATAACACCCTATACTATATCTGGAATTGTACCTGTGTCTCAGACCCTCCAGTTATAGCTGATTTTGCTGTTTGCCAAGTTCCCATCCTGATCTGAGAACTGGAATGGAAGCAGTTGTTGAAGACAGAAAGACAAAGTAATATGTGTTAGAAGTTCAGTTCTCATATCCAGACAGTTGGTATTATTTCCTTGAGGCCCTGGTGATCACTTAGATGAAATCTGAAGCATGAGAAGGACTTACCCAGATGTAGAGGAGGGACAGAAACGTTCCAGACAGAGGGCAAATCCCTGACTCCAGTGTCCACACTGCCCAGAGGCCCCTGAGAGCCTCTGCTGGAACAAAGAAGCTATCTTTTGCTGGTACACCAGGGTCCTGAAAGTCAGTCATCTCAGAAAGGTGCCAGCATGGGAGGCTGTTCAGTCACATTTTGCCTCACCTCCTTCTAGATATTCTTGATTAGACAGTGAGGTGCTAATTAAAATCACTAGTGAGCCACTTTCCATTTACTCTTAATTTTCAAGCACCATCAAAATAATGATGCATATTATTAAATGTGTCAGATTAGCTTGGCTCTAAATTTTAATTTACCATGACACTGAACTGTTTAGGAACTTCTCAGTGGGCTGTTCACATAGCAAGCTGATATGTTGCAAAGTTGTAAGCGCTGGTTAAAAATCATGGGTCTTGTATTCAGCTACTGTCTTATCTGTCTACTTATAAGTTTAAACAATCCACTATGTAATCAAAGTCCCATAAAATGCAGAAGGATACTTCTCTAATCCCCATATCTAACCCATGTGCTGACTGTCTGTCTTTTTCCCCAGGAGGACCTTAATAGATATACTACATATCTTGTTTTTTCCTCTGCATATGTTTTAGAATCCAGTACAAGAAGGGTGTTCAGCAGGACAAAGTTGAAACTATTTGATTATTTTCTAACTAATTTAACTCTCACATCCAGTAGCCTTTTCTCTATTATCTCTAAGGATTCATAAATAAAAGATTGCTCTGCATTTCTCAGTTTATTTCTTTACCTTTCCTCTCTCTGTTTTAGCCTCTACTGTATATTTGTGTTGCTGCAGGACTCTGATTGATTTGCACAGGGTTTCAAAGGCTCTTGTCAACAATATATAGTTGGAACCTCTTGATAAAGTTGACATTAGTCCACTCTCATGTTGAATGGATTATATATATCAACCTTAAAATATGTGAAGTTGCTAAGCTTTTGAAAATTGAATTGGACTTGAATAACAAACCATGTCTTAGTGGGACTTAAAAAGTTAAAAAAAATAAACAATAACTTGGGGAAAATAATATGCTTTACTGACAGCCAAGGATGAGAAGCCTTATTATATAAAGGACTATTTAAGGGATTCATTTATCTAGTCAATCAGCCTTCTTACATTCATTAATTCAACAAAAATGTTTTAAGCATGAAAACATCTGTTACGTCCCTTAAAAATTTATATTTGAAATCCTAACCTCCAATATCTCACAATATGATCTTATTTTGAAATAGGTCAGAGGTAACCAAGATTTACAGAGGTAATCAAAGCAAAGTGAGGTCATTAGTGTGTTCAGTTCTCAGTGTATTCAGTTCTCAGAGGGAGAACTGAATGGAGATACACACAGAGGGGAGATGATGTGGAGGGACAGAGAGAGAAGATGGCCATCTTTTTTTTTTTTTTTTTTTTAAAGAATTCTTCCTTTTGTAAAGATTTATTTTTATTTATTTATACAAATACTGGGTACAGTCAGAAGCATGGGAGGGTGAGAGAATTCACCAGAGCCAGAGCGGGGAGCAGAGCAGGCAGAAGGACCGAAGAATGCTGAGAGGGGGCAGTGGGCCGCAGGAGAGGTCTGCGCGCCATGTGGGACCCTCCTCTGGGGCTGGGGAGCAGCCTGGGACCGAACCAGCGCTGCAGAGGCTGTGGGCAGCTTTGCAACCCAGCGCTCAATTGCTGCACCACCGGGAGGGCCTCTTTTTTTTTTTTTAAGATTTACTTTATTTATGCATACAAGAACTGGGGTACAGGCCAGAGGTGTGTGGGGGGGTGAGAGGATTCACCAGACAGAGTGGGGAACAGAACAGGCAGATTGACTGAAACACACTGCTGAGGGGGCAGTGAGCAAGTCAGGAGAGGTCTCATGCGCTATGTGGGTAGTTTCCTAGCCGGGGATCGAACTCGTGCTGCAATGGCTGCAGATTGCTTCATAAGTTGTGTCTTAACCCCTTGCACCACCAGGGAGGCCCAAAGATAGACATCTTTAAGCCATAGAGAGAGGACTGGAACTTAACATCTGTCATGAACTTTAGAAGGAACTGACACTTGGACACCTTGATTTTGGACTTATAGCTGTAGATCTGTGAGACAGTCATTTACTGTTGTTCAAACCACCCAGTCCATTGTCCTTAATTCAGGCAGTACTGTGTGTCCTAGGTGCAGGGGCCATGGCAGTGAATACAACCAGCAGTGATAGTCTTTCTGGGACTCATATTCTAGCATTAGAACCAATAAACAAGCACATAAGTAGATATAAAATAATGTATGAAACCAAGATATATGCTGTGAGGAAATCTAAAGTAAGGTGGCAAAGAATGAATGGTCTATGCCATTTAGATTGCAGGGGCAGTTTAGGGAAAACTTCTCTGAGGATATGATACTTATGATGAATAAAGTGAGGGAGAAAACTGGCTGTCTGGGGAAAGAGGATTCCTAGCAGAGGGAGGGAACAGCAAGTGCAAAGGTCCTGAGGCAGGCATTGTTTGACATGTTCAAGGAAGTGCAAGAACATTAATGTATCTGAAGCACAGCAAGAAAGCAGGCAGAGATGGGATCAGAGGCAGTTAGTGCATTGATTTGGAATTCAGGAGAGAGCTCAAGGCTGGAAAAATCCATTTGATTATTTCAGGCAGTAATTGAAGACAGGGATGTGGCTGAGAAAAAGAAAGCCTCATAGAGTGTTCATCCTATGCCAACCACCACACTTTATGTGGTTTGCTCATTTACTGAGGATAGCAATTTTATTTAGAAAATATCATTGTTTTTGTTTTTTCAGGTGAATAGTCTGGAGTTTTTTGCCCCAGTGTGAAGTGATTTGCCTCAGTGTACATCATTAACAAGTGGGATTGAACCTGAGTGGGCTGATGCCAGTGCTCTGCAATTTGTTCTTTGCCATGAAAACATCTTGTTTAAGCGGCAAGTAAATGTAGAATTCGGACAAGAAACTATTGCTTTTTTTATTTGACAGAGTCAGTAAACTAGAGGGAAGTTATTAAATGCTCAAAAGCACCCAGAGATTAGAGGGGTCAGAGGGATGAGCTCTAAACTTAAGCCCAAATGAGATTATTAGAAGACCATAGTTGTACTTCCTGAGTGAATGCCAAGGCCAGAGTTGACTGCAAATGCAGAGGAGCAAATGAGGCAGCTGTTTGATGGAAAAGCTGTGCAACAGGTCAGATGGTACCTGAGGAAAGAGGGAAGGCTGGTCACCTTCCCTCCTTCATACAGGTGACATCACCTTGGCGAATTTATTTCCAGCTTTCAGTCTGGCAGGCTCAAAAATTGAGTTTGTCAGCACAGGTGTCCCAACTATAAGAGTTTCTGTTTAAAAACCAAAATGTTAATGGATTAATCAAGTGATTGCTACTGAGTAATAAATTGTCAAGCAAGCGAATGTTCATGCTGACTAATGAGAGCAGGAGAGCTTGCAAGAAGAATCATTGAGATCATCTCACTGGTATCACCACTTTGTGACACCATGTACCCGTCATTGCATGGACTATACTTGCCACATAGTTCAAATATTCATGACCTTTAGAAGGAACCGACACTTGGACACCTTGATTTTGGTTACCATGATACCATCTCCCCTCGCACAGCAGAGTTACATTGACAAATGTTACCTGGATTTTTCTTGTAAAGCAACCTCCCTTTGGTTCATTGTTTCCCAAACACACTCATTCTCATACTATCTTCATAATATTTGTTATCTCTATTGCCCAGCAGTATGCACTATTAATAGCTTAATTTCTAAAAATTAAATTAGGGCCTTCCTGGTGACTCAGAGGTTAAAATCTCAGCACTGTCAAGCTATCACCAACCACTGCAGCATGAGTTCAATCCTGGGTCATGCAGTTAACCCATATGGTGCAACAGACCTCTCCTGTCTCACCCACTGTTCCCCTCAGCAGTGGATTTCAGTAGATCTGTCTGCTCTGCTCCCCACTCTGTCTCTTGTGACTCCTCTCACCTCCTGCACCTCTGGCCTGCACACTAGTTCTTGTATGCATAAATAAATTTTTAAAAAATAATTAAATTACCTAAATATTAATGATAAAGATATTTATTTTAACAGAAAATTGTGTGTTATGAGCACAACTGGAAAACCAGTATCCCTTGTCATAAGTATAAAGCAACTGTTAAGCTAAACAGATGGCACTGGATATAAAATTTTATTATCTATTGTTCCTCTAACTCTTCTGGATTATTAGCAATGCTCTACTTACTGTCCTCTGGGAAACACTGCCCTGAAACATCACAATGTGGTCACCAGGGGACACTTTCTCAACCACTTGCTCTGTTACAGGGATGGCCCCATACAAATGCCCGGGCAGTGGCAGGTCTAGCATGAAATGAATGAAGTCTGAGATTCAGGATCCATTATTTTTACCTGTTCTTTCCAAGGCCTTGTTTTGTCTGTACTTGACTTGGAGTTCTTTTTAGAAAGAGAACCCTACCACTACCATGTGTATAAGGTTTAGGCCTCCAAACTGCAGTGTCTCCTATTTGTGCATGATTTTAGAGGAGGCTGAGTTGACTACCAAGAGTTTTCTTTATCCCCATCTCCTACTGAGTTTGTCTCAGGTTTGATGATGTCAATTAATCCTGTACCAACTTTGTAGGAAAGAAAGACTTGATGATTAACTCAAGGTGAGTCTGAAGAGGGAATTAACTGTTAGACTAGAAAAACTTGAGAGTGTTTGTGAAGAGGAATGAATGGAGGGAGACTAAAGGTGTCTAAAAGTGTGTGTGTGGGGGGGATTGATAGGGGATTTAGCACACAGGAGAGTAAGTGGGTCTTCAAAAGGAAGGAGGACCATCTCCCTCTAAGCTAACAGAGGAGACAAGAAAAGAGGTATTTTAGGTAGATCAACAAATACAAGAGGCTGTGACTCAAATAGTGTATTTTCTGTTTGGATTCTGAGAAAACAACATATGCCAAGAGTGAGGAATGAGGAGATTGTATGGGAGACTTGAGGAAAAGCTTATGTTTGGAATTTAAAAAAATAATTTTTCATTTATCCATACAAGAACTGGGGTACAGGCCAGAGGTGTGATGGGGTAAGAGGATTCACCAGATTTGGGAGCAGAGCAGGCAGACTGACTGAAATACACTGCTGAGGGGAGCAGTGGGCAAGACAGGAGAGGTCTGCTGTGCCATGTGAGTCAGCTCCCTGGCTGGGGATCGAACTCGTGCTGCAGTGGCTGCAGACAGCTTCAAGTGCTATGCCTTAGTCCCTTGCGCCACCAGGGAGGGCCCTATGTTTGGAATTTTCAATGTGGAGCCTGAAGAGGGAGCTCATCAGAGATACAATAAAGGACTAGGAGCTGCTTTGGTGAATCAAGCTGGCAGGGGCAGGAGCAGAACAGTAATAGGATTCACTTTCATTCTGAAGCCCTCATAGTCTGATTCGGCCAGGGCCTCCTCGCTGAGGAAGGAGAGAAAGTAGGTCAAGGAATTGAAGCAAATGGAGTTGCTGATAAACATGTCTCTGAAGGGATTAACTAGAGACTGAGGGGGTGGGGGTTTACAGGTTGGAATTTGGAGAGTCCAGGTTTTAATGAGGTCAGAGAGCATGGCCAGTGGGAAGAACTCCCAGAGAAAGGAAACTATGGCCTGAGCAAAGTTTTTGAGGGATAGCCCAAGAAGACACCAGTATGAGTGATGCAGGCCCAGGGTTGCCCCTGAAAGAGCAGCTTAGTGGGATGAGGTGAATGATACAAAAGTGATAGACTCTCAAGAGATCAAGACTAGGCAGCATAACGGGTGATAGGAGGGCCAGCAACAGAAATCTCTATTCCAGAGAACCCCAAGTTTTAGGGGGATGACTGGGCTTTCTGAAGTGGGAGCTATAGGGTTAGAAAGAGGCAGAATATCATGTCCATGTCCTCAACCCCAGAACCTGTGAATATGTTACCTTACATAGTGAAGGGATTTCACAGAGGTGATTAAGTTAATGGGAAGATTATCCCGGATTATCCAGGTAGGATCAAGGTGATCACATGGGTCCTGCCAAGAGAAAGGAGAAGCAAAGGAATCAGAGAAAGATGTGCTCACACAGGAGCAGAGGTGACAGTCAGCTTTGAAGGTGAAAAAAGGGGGTCCAGAAAGGGGTCCCATGCTGAGGGCCCAGGCAACACCTTGACTTCAGTCCCGTGAGACCCACTGTGGAGTGGACTTCTGGCCTCCAGACTGTAAGGCAATGCTTTGTGATGTCTTGTGCAACTTAGTTTGTGGTTATGTGTTAGAGCAGTAATAAGAAACTGATGGAGATGGTGGTTGATAGGAAGCTTTTTTTTTTTTTTTAAAGATTTATTTATTTATGCATATAAGAGCTGAGGTACAGGCCAGAGATGGGGGTGTGTGTGTGAAAGGATTCACCAGAGATAGAGCAGGGAACAGAACAGGCACACAGACTGAAACACACTGCTGAGGGGAGCAGCGGGCGAGACAGGAGAGGTCTGCTGCCCCATGTGGGTTACTCCCTGGCCAGCTGGTGATCAAACTCGTGCTGCAGAGGCTGTGGATTGCTTCCTAGTACAGTGCTTAAACCCTTGCACCACCAGGGAGGCCAAGTTGATAGGAAGCTTTTAAACAGAAAGGATTTTGAAAGAGCATGAAGGAGCAGTGCTTTGTGGGCAGCAGAAGCTACTCCTAGACAGCAGAGAGCAGTGGGCCAGAGTAAGCTGTCTCTACTTGAAAGGGCTCAGGGACACAGAATCCCCCAGGGAAATTCAAGTTTCGGGTAAAGCCAGGAAGTAGAGGAGGCAGAGTGAAAAGGTTAAGAATGTAGGGGACTATTTTAATTTTTGGCACTAGAACAAGACTCTCCAAGTGCGCAATGTAAATAATTAGAAGTCAGGTCACTGGGAGACCAAATCGAAAAGGAATAAAAACATGAAACAGGATCTGTGACCCCCCCAGGGTAACATGCTGGGCACATACCATGGACCAAGACTGAGAATCTCAGGAAAAAGGGAGTCAGAGGCTGGAAGACAGGGGAGGGAAAGGAAGGCCAGAGATAACTAACTTTATTCAGAAATTTTAATCAAATACTTTTTGTCTTTCCCTTCAGTTTAGCTGGCTAGTTTTGATGCATAGTGACTGCCTTGTTGGTCTTACACAAATTCCAGAATAAAACTTTTGGCATTTATTTATTTATTTATTTAAAGATTGATTTATTTATTTATACAAGCACTGGATACAGTCAGAAGCGTGGGAGGGTGGGAGAATTCACCAGAGCCAGAGCGGAGAGCAGAACAGGTAGAGTGACGAAGTACACTCCTGAGGGGAGCAGCGGGCGGCAGGAGAGGTCTGCGCGCCATGTGGGACCCTCGCCGGGCAGCCGGGGATCAAACTGGTGCTGCAGAGGTTGCGGGCAGCTTCGCAACCCAGAGCTCAACCGCTGCGCCACCGGGGAGGCCCCACTTTTGGTTTTTAAAGGACTGAGACTAATTAATAGCTGTCATATGCATGTCAAAACAGATTTGAGAAACTGCAAATAAAATTTTCTTTCTGATTAGAGTGTCTTGCTCTTATCAGGTTCATAAGTGCTCACTGGATTTATTTGATTTAAGGTAAGTCACAAAGTGCTGGAAACCTTGAATTCAGCTCCATGCAAGAGCTAAATCAGAGCATCATCAGAAAACCAGGGGGAAGGGAGTTCATGCAAATGTCAGGTTTATGACTATAGGACCTCAAACCCTTTCGCCCCTTTTAGCTGGGTTCAACCTTGTGATGGTCTAGACCTACCTTTTGTAGCTCTGGCAAAGAACTAAAACAAAAGCAGACTTCATTCCTTTCCACTAGGGCTACCCTCTGAATCCTGGCCTTTAGATATTGCCAAGTCCATGAAAAGGGGAAGAAGGAAGGGCAAACCCAAAGAAAAGAGCCAAGGAAAGAGCTTTATTCTAGAGGAATGAGAGCAGAGTTGGCCTTAATCACCACCCTTTGGTCTTCACCAGGGTGGGCGTCCCTCCCAAATGAATTGTCACCCCAATTCTCTCTTACCACAACAGCTGCAAAGATAAGAAAAAGGATCCAAGAGAGGCAACAGCAAAAAGAGGGAGAAATCCAGCGACTAGCCAAGGCAGAGCTTTAAACCTCTTTGTTCATCCTTTTTTTTTAAAGATTTATTTATTTATTTATTTATTTATTTATTTATTTATTTATTTATTTATTTATTTATTTATACAAGCACTGGGTACAGTCAGAAGCGTGGGAGGGTGAGAGAATTCACCAGAGCCAGAGCAGGGAGCAGAACAGGCAGACTGACGAAATACACTGCTGAGGGGAGCAGCAGGAGGCAGGAGAGGTCTGTCACACCATGTGGAACCCTGCAGAGGTTGCGGGCAGCTTTGCAGCTCAGTGCTCAACCACTGAGCCACCAGGGAGGCCCCTCTTTGTTCATCTTGTAAAAAGTTCCACAACTTCACACCACGGCCCAGTTATATCCTTGACATTCACTCACGTCAATACTCCCCTCCCTGGGGTGGAGTAAGAGGATGGGGGGCATTGAGTTTCTCCCTACAAATCAACAAATAAGTATTTCCTTTCAAATCCCAAGCTCTTAAATTAAAAGTTATTGATATATATGTTTATTGTGTATTTGTTCATCCATTTTTTCCTTCCTGCAGACAAAACTAATCACTTCTTTAATTAAGCACTCTTCACTCTTATTAGAGCTATTAGCATAAAAAGAACATTTGATGCTCTTTGTGTCCCAGTGGACCCAGGCATGCATTTTCAGGAATAAGTTGGTGTTGTTTATTTGAACAGTGTGTATCAGGTGCAAGAAGGATAATTGACTGCTTTTCAAACACTGATTTCTCTCCCTTCCAGTGGGTGCACCTGCCTCAGAGCCCAGGGTGTTTGGCCACACTCAACTATTGCTCAGGACTGATTTCAGCTACCCCACAGTCCCCAAGGCCAGACACAGAATGAGCTGACTTGGAACCATCTGTCTGTGAATCCTGAGGAGCTGCACAGAGAGATAAAGATGAGGATCTGCTGAGGTCAGGAGCTGTATAGATAGGACTGGGCCCCACAAAGTCACAACAGTCAGTGGTGTCCACAGGCAGAATTACCATGACGCTCAGCCTCAGAGCAGTCATTCTCAGTGCAGGTTATTCTGAATTATCTGACTACTTATACTTACATAAATGTTGAGCTAGGTATTCTTAGAACTCGTCCTAATCCTTCTAGAGTCTAGAATCTCCAACGGGGCTGCCTTCATAAGCATGCCCCCTGGATAGTCACATAGAACCTATGATTAGAAGGGCTCCATGCTTGATTTAATATTCTCTTGCCACTGTCTTGAAATTCTTTTAAATTTAAAATAAGAGGACCAGTATTTTCATTTTGCACTGCGTTCTGCAAATTATGTATCTCATCCTGGTCTGCAATATGATTACTCTGGCTGAGCCCCCTGTAATTTTAGGGTCATGTCTTAAATAATCCATGCCCCTCTTTTGCAAGCATTTATTTATGTGTCTG
The DNA here is from genome assembly GCF_014898055.3 of Talpa occidentalis. Classification (NCBI taxonomy): domain Eukaryota; kingdom Metazoa; phylum Chordata; class Mammalia; order Eulipotyphla; family Talpidae; genus Talpa; species Talpa occidentalis. The sequence continues at coordinate 35,853,669 of NW_023601653.1, forward strand.
TATCCAGTTTTAGACTGCAGGTTTCCTAAAGGCATGGACTTTCTTATCTGTCTTTTCCAGGGACTAGAAGAGTACCTGACATATCATAAGTGGCCAGACAATATTTGTTGAATGATTGGATGCCTAAAAGAGGCCTCAAGGATATTCCCATAGCCAAGGAGACAGACTACTGGGATAGTGCCACATTTAGTATCAAATTCACCATCAAAGGGGTCATTAATTCTGGACACTCCCTGCTTACCTCCTCCTCAACCACTTCTGTCTGTCTGAGCTGTAAGCTGATTTAATGCTTGATTGACCACACTGATCTCTGTTCACCTGATTCCTGATTCCGTAAGCTGAGCAGGCAACCTGGTACTGACCCAGACAATTTTGTCTATGGACCAAGCTGAGCTGCTCTTTTCAGGGTTCAGGGAGACAGAACTTATTAGGAGTGGAGACCTGGGCTTAGGCACACCATCACCCAGGCCAGCTGAGCTTCAGGGTCTTAGAGAAGTAAAATGTGAAAACGAACATCTGCAACAGCTATATAAAAAGGTGCCAAGCTGCTCGCGCGTGGTAGTTGGGCCATGAGTATGGTAGGCGTGACCACTTGCAGCACCACAAAAGCTCCATCTGGGCTGGGGTCATGGTTGAGGTACTTTCCTTGGAACAATTAAGGTGCTCCTGAAACCAGTCCAACAATTTTTATTGCATTTTAATACATTAAAGGAGAACTATTTAAAGGGAACACCTAAGTCTGGGAACCACAAATAGAATTCATTGCCTGGAAGATCATGTTGAAAAGTGCTCTGAAAAAAGTGTGGTGATCAATTAGCAATGCTTGCACGATCACTTAAATGCCAGTGCACATCAAATTCCTGGTAAATAGTCTATGCACATTTGTTGATTGAATAAATAGATCAGTGACGATTTGCCATCGAAGGGCTTCAGAATAAGCCAACCAAAATATGCCCCTTTGGCATATTGCTTATTTTGAGTTGAAGGCACGTTAGAAATAGCAGATTCAGGAAGGCCTCGCTGACCTCTCCTTTTCTACCTAGAAACAGGTCGTAAAATTTTCCATGAGAAGGTCCTTTTAAAAAACTTAACCATTTAGAAGGAGATCTTATATCAGTGTATACATTTTTATATATTAAAACATTTAACCGGGCCTCCCCGGTGGCGCAGCGGTTGAGCGCTGGGTTGCGAAGCTGCCCGTAGCCTCTGCAGCGCCGGTTCGATCCCTGGCTGCTCCCCGGCCATGGGAGGAGGGTCCCACGTGGTGCGCAGACCTCTCCTGCCGCCCGCTGCTCCCCTCAGCAGTGTACTTCGGTCCTTCTGCCTGCTCTGCTCCCTGCTCTGGCTCTGGTGGATTCTCTCGCCCTCCCGCGCTTCTGACTCTACCCAGTGCTTGTATAAATAAATAAAAATAAATCTTTAAAAAAAAAAAAAAAACATTTAACCAATTTTACTCCTAGTTTAAAAAATCCAAGAACCCAAAAGATATAAGCAGCTATGCTTCTTACTACTCTTTTCTCTTAGTCCCACATCACCGAGGGAACCATTTTTAATGACTTCTGCTTTAAATTCTTCTGACAATTATTTTCTATCTATAAATTTTTTTTTTGTTTATCACCTAAAACATTGCCTGTTAACTTCCTGTTTCATAGGTGAGGATTTATTTCTCCTCATGGCCCCCTGTGTACCTGCTCTCCCACCTGGTGAAGTTGTAGCACCACGTTCCCATCCACTAGGTCATATCTACACCCTAAACTGCCAACTCAGCCCCCATGGCTTGTGGGTCAGCATAGAGTGCCTCTCTTGAATCCCTGCTTTGAAAGGTAGTGACAAGGCCACTTAGCATGCCCCTTCTTCCACAGCACAGCTCCTTCAGTCTTTTCTTGCCAAGTCTGATATCATCACATTTTATCATGTCATCACACTCAACCATGATTGATCTGTGGGTTGGTTTTAGAAGCTGAGAAACTGCAAACAGTATCTACGGTATCTATGTTATGTCCAAGCAACTTGTGTTCCTACAGAGCTTAGCAGCTGCCATTGTATGTAATTCCTTCTCAAGGATGGTGGGCAGAACCTGGGGGCCTCTCAAAAGAGGCAGTTGAGAGCTTCAAGACCTGTATCCTCTTCCCCTTCTGCTTTTCCTTCTCTCCTCCTCCCCTTTTACTCATCCTTCTTCCTCTATGCCCCTCACCTCCTCTATTTTCTTCCCCTCCTAACCTCACCTCCCCCTACATCCTTCCTTTCCCCCATCCACAACTCCTTTTTTTGAAAAGCTCTCCTCCCTCAGCATTTGGGATCCTGGTCTCCTTGCTCTCTTCTCAATTTAAAATCTCTTTCACCAATTCCCTTTTCTCCACGTGTCTCTTTAAAGACTCATCCTCTTTTTTCTCTTCTCTCTCCCTTGTTCTGATATTCAGAGACCAAAGACTCCAAATCTTTGTCTTCCATGAGTTAAAAGAACAAAATCCAACTGGGTAAAATTTAAAGATCTTATCAGTTTTATTCAAGGATCTCACGAATTAGGCAGCCTCCCATCTAGCAGACATTAAAGCCTCATTCTGTACAGCCATTCAGCTCTAAGGAGCTCTACAAAATGAGACTGAAGGGCAGAGGGGTTGGGAACAGAATGTTATGCTAGCAAAGAACCGGCTGGTGATGGCAAGGCTGCTTTCCTTTACGGAGGCAGGTGTCTATCAGACCATTGTCTAATTAGTGCTGATCAGGCGATTCTTGATGGACTGGTTGATGATTCCACTTCTGGGAGAGCTGAAACTATACTTAAATCTCTGTTTGGTGGTGTAGGGCTTAGTAAGTATCTCCATTTTCTGACTGTTGTCTTGTTTTTAATTAAATGCCAGCATCTTTCCTGAACTCAAGATCTCCATTTCAGGCTGCTGGCAGGAATCTTTGCCTGGGTATTTCACAGACATTCAGACTCTAGATGCTGAAAACCAGGTTCAGGATCTTTCTGCTAATCTGCATCTCTTCAGTGTGCCTCACCTTGGGTAATATAACCACCACTAGTCCACTTAGTTCCTGGAGCTAGAAATGTTGACTCTGCTTCTCTATGGCAGATACTAACCATAAATTATCTCTCACTTTTCTGGAAAATAACTAGTTTCCCAGGTTCCATTGCTGTCAGGTGTGGTTGATGGAATGTGGGAGGAAGTGATGATTGTCATTTCCAGACCTGGTCCATATAGTCTTCCTTGAATTCCTCCACTGGCTAGATGTTATCAAGGCACTGTTTGCTCTGTGCATGCTGGAAAGGACAATATATCATTCCTCTTGGCTCAGGAAGTGAGGCCACCCTTTCTGAAGGGATTGTTACCGAGAATGCTCTTACTGGTGTGATGGTTAATTATGTGTCAATATGGCTAGGCTACGGTGCCCAGTAATTTAGTCAAACACTAGTCTACATGTTGCTGTGAAGTTATTTTTAAAGATATGTTTAACATCTACAATCAGTAGACTTTAAGCAAAGCACATTGCCCTCCCTAATATGGGTGGGCCTCACTCAGTCGGTAGGCAGTCTTAAGAGGGAAGACTGAGGTTTACCGAAGAAAAAGAAACTCTGGCAACATAGAAGCCCTATCTGAATTTCCAAACTGCAGGTCTGCTCTACAAATTTTGGATTTGCCAGCCCTCATAACTGCAAGAGCCAATTCCTGAAAATCACTCTCTCTCTCTTTCTCTCTCTTCTCTGCCCCCTCCCCCCGACCCCCCATCCCATTGGCTCTATCTCTCTGACCAGTATACCAAATAAATGAGCCAATTACTTTTCTTATGACCTTTTTAACATTCCCATTACCACATCAGTCAGGACCTGGATTTAAGTTGTGTCTCTACGTATACCAGACACTGCCCAAGGAGAGGGAGAAGCTCCAAGACTTTTTGAAGAACTGAAACATAATGATCCCTTTCCCACCCTTACCCAGAAGATGGACAGGATTCTAAATAATGTGCATCCTGAAGGTTGGAATATCCTCTCAAAAACACCCTATTTCTCACCCTCCTCCTATCCCAAACTGGGGCAGGAATCCTAGTTGAGGATTGAGAAACAGCAGGGACTCTAGAGTAGGTTGCATAAAGTCACTTTTTTTTTTTTTTTAAGATTTATTTATTTATTTATACAAGCACTGGGTACAGTCAGAAGCAAGGGAGGGTGAGAGAATTCACCAGAGCCAGAGCAGGGAGCAGAGCAGGCATAAGGACCGAAGTACACTGCTGAGGGGAGCAGCGGGCGGCAGGAGAGGTCTGCGCGCCGTGTGGGACCCTCCTCCGGTGGCCGGGGAGCAGCCGGGGATCGAACCGGTGCTGCAGAGGCTGCGGGCAGCTTCACAACCCAGCGCTCAACCACTGCACCACTGGGGAGGCCCAGAAAGTCACTTTTAACTAAGGTCTGTGGGTGCAGGTAAGATGTACTCGCCCTTCCTGAGTCGTTAAATACTGAAGAAGAGGGCCTCCCTGGTGGCTCAAGGGGTTAAGTCTCAGCACTGTGAAGCTATCCGCAGCCACCACTGCAGCACACTTTCGATCCGCAGCCAGGGAGCAACCCACATGGCGCAGCAGACCTCTCCTGTCTCTCCTGCTGCTCCCCTCAGCAGTGTGTTTCTGTCAGTCTGCCTGTTCTGTTCCCCACTCTGTCTCTGGTGGATCCTTTCATCCCCTGCACCTCTGGCCTGTATCCCAGTTCTTCTATGCATACATAAAATCTTAAAAAAAAAAATACTGAAGAAGAAAAAAGGGAGGGCAAAGGGAGAGAAGACAGGGAGAGACGGGAGAGGAAGCAAAGACTGAAACAAGGCTCCTCGCCTGAGGCAGTAATTGGGTCTCAGGGGGTGTGTATGTGGGAATTCACCTGAATTGATATTTTATCTAATTCTGGGGTCAAGAGTCCATGCAGGACCTGGGCATGAAGGGAGAGAGTCCTTAAGCCTTCTGTGTGTCAAGGGGGACTTCTTCCCGTTCTCCTGGCTGGCTCACTGCCATAGTGCCTGTGGAATCGCATGTCCAGAAAGCATCTCTCTTGAGGGTCTACAATGAGTTGTTGGTCTCCATTCTGTTATTTTCTGCTCTGAAAGCTCATTTGTTCTGATATTTTTTGGCGACCACTTCTCGGCTGCCAATTTGCAGCCCCACACTTCGCTCCAATTCTAGTTCCCTCCATCCTGCTGCCTAAAGGACATCGAACCTGAGTCCAGTCCAAATTGACTTTTTCCAGTCCAGCCGCCCTTGCTCAGACTACACATAACATGCCAGCTGTTGGGCAGGATCTCAAAGAGCTATACAAATTACATCTTGTTTCCTGCTTCACTCCTCACCAACTCTTATTTTATTCCATTCTTCCATCTTCTCCTACTACTGTCACTGTAAAGAAGAGTTATAGTTGGGGTATTGTATGGGTTCCCCATAAACTGACAGTTGGAAGATTTCCTCTAAATTCTGGTCTTGAAATGTCCAAGACAGAGGCTTCCAGAAGACAACTGGAGTTTTGAATGACTTCCAGATACTGAGTCTCCCAAATTGCAAAATTCTCCTATTGGTCTTATTCTGACTTGGTAAAGTGGCTATAACTTGGGAAGAGGTATCTTGAGGGTCACAGGAATTTTTGTGCTCCCTACTTACAGAAGTGGTGATGAAAGACACTGCAAAGATTGAGCTTGCCTAGACAGAGTGAGCAGGTGGAAGGGGACAGAGCACAGAGCCCAGGCAAGGCCAGCACAGGCTGGATCATCGATCAGCTCTGCCAGAGCCTAGCTCAGCCCTATCGAGTGGTAGGTACTTGATAAACATTTTTTGAATTGTATATCTTTAATAGTATATATGAGTTTCATTCATTCATTGACTTGTTGACTCACTCAATATTCTTTTTTTTTTAAAGATTTATTTATTTATGCATATAAGAGCTGGGGTGTAAGCCAGAGGTGTGTGTGTGGGAGTGAGAGGATTCATCAGAGACAGAGTGGGGAACAGAACAGTTCAGATGTACTGATATATACTGCTGAGGGGAGCAGCGGGCAAAAAGGCGAGATCTCCTGCCCCATATGTGGGTCAGCTTCCTGGCCGAGGTTTGAACTCGTGCAGCAGTGACTGCTGATAGCTTCATAGTGCTGAGACTTATGTGTTTGAGCATACATTGATGATAAAAATAAGCACTGCTCTAGGAGCTTAGAGTTGGAGGGTGGGAGTTTAGAGACAAACATTAATTAAATAATCCCAACAATACAATCACTAACCTGATAGTGTATAAGCTAGTCTAGAGTGTCAGGGAATGAGTTTCTAAGAAAGTGACACTTAAACTAAGATCTAGACTGGCTGAGTGGTTGGAGGTTCAATAAATTCTTATCAGTAGTGACTGACGGCCTCTGCTAATTCATCCAGTGAAGAGATTCTGACAATAGAGTTTCTGGGGGAGAGGAAGGAAGTAAGGGCTGCTCCAGACTCAGCATGCTGGGCAACCTCATCCTTTTCTGCAAGAGAAGACTAGTAAAGATTCCTTAAATCACCCTGCGCAGGTTGGTCACCACTGGGTGCATACGAGAGCCCTAATTAAAGGAAGTAATGTTAAAATCCTGAGTTTGAAAGTTACTCAGAAAAAGACTCAAAACTCATGCAAAGTTTTAGCTCCATTCACACAATTACAAAGTTGCCCCCCTATGTCATACACTTGGGCATGTCTTTGGGACAATATCAGTTGGAGACCCCTGAGCTCAGAGCCTGTCTAATCCAGCATCTGGCTCCTTCCTGTCTGGGGAGAATAGCGCACACGTTTGGCATCAGGCGAGAGACTTCAGCCCATGGCTGATACCTCCCCTTTATGTAACTTTTTCAACCCCTGGGTTTTCACACACTTCAATGTTATTAATTCTCTTTGCCACTTGAAGGACACAAGGCTAAGTAGGTTAAGGATTAAAGGGAGAACGTGAGAAAAGCGTTTTTTCGTGTTTCACTTTTGTAATTTTAAAAGAAAATAATGCTTAGAGAAATGAGATGGAATTTCCCAGCAGAAACCACAGGATCCGGTTGCAACGTAATTGAGTGTGTTGGAAAACAAAGGTGTTGTGCCTTATTAGGTGCTTGTTCAGTTCAACCATTCAGAGGCTTCCTGTGGATGCTAGAACTTTCCTTTTTTTTTTCCTGTGGATGCTAGAACTTTCCAAGGCTTTCCTCAGGCTAACTGCGAGGCTATGCCCTCCAAGTATTTTTTTCCTCTCTTTCCCTTAACACCTTGTGTAAAAAGAATGTTGTAATCATAAAGCAGTATGCATGAGCCGGAATTAAGAAAATGAATTATGGAAGCAAATTTGATACACCCTTTTCCCCTTGACACTGTGTAAAAAGAATGTTCTAATCATAAAGTAGTTATATAGGCTGGAATTGGAATTAAAAAAATGAATTATGGAAGCAAATACAATACACGTGAGAAAGACAGACCATGCTTATGTTTATCATTCTGCATTTTCATCTTACTTTCTAATTTTTTTTAAGTTCTTATCTGTCTTATCTATCACGGATCTTTTGGGAAGCTGTCTTTTCATCTTTCAGGCTGTTTCTCACCGCAATTTCATAACTGGTCTTTTTTTTCTTTTTATAGGATGGGGGTAACAGATGCATGAAATATTAATTCCCTTTTATAATACAAAGTTGTGACGTCTTCTAAATCTGGGTCACAGATATTACACTAGTTACATAGTTTGAAGGGACACTTTTCTTAACATTTGAAGTTACAGGGCCTCCCTGCTGGTGCAATGGGCTAAGACGCAACCTATGAAGCTATCCGCAGCCGCTGCAGCACGAGTTTGATCCCTGGCCAGGGAGCTACACACATGGAACAGCAGACCTCTCCTGCCTCACCTGCTGCTCCCCTCGGCAGTGTATTTCAGTCAATCCGCCTGTTCTGTTCCCCACTCTGTCTCTGGTGAATCCTCTCACCCCCTGCCCCTCTGGGCCTGTACCCCAGTTCTTACATGCATAAATAATGCTTTATAAAAATTGAAGTTACTATTCTATTTATTTGCTTTCGTTTCCTGTTCATGTAATTACTAAATTCTCCCTTTTATTTAGGAGAGATACTTGTTCCTCCTGGTTTTTTGTGTTCACAAATCTGAAATCACTATCAAGTTGGAATCCACACAGCTCTGAAGACTGACTAGATTGACATGGGGCCCGGCTTCTCCTTGATCTCTATAGTTTATGAACCCACGTCCCAGGCACTTTTTTCTTTAGTCAATAGTTTTTCGATGCACCCCAAAATTTCATGGGGATACATGAGGAAACAAAAACATAGCAAAAACATAGCACCCCAGGGTTTGGACAACATCATCCCCAATCAAAATACTTTTGTTTTTGACTGCCTTTACTCTGAAAACAACATTTTCAAATAGCAGGGGCAAAAAGAAGACAAGTGGTAAAGAAGAAAGAAGATAAAACTGATGAGGATCAGAGAAAAAGGTAGGGCAAGGAAAAGGCAAGAGAAGCGAAGACTCAGCAGGACATCCCACGGTGTCTTATTTTTAGAGCTTTCTGTATTTGATTCTATTTTATTATTTGTTGGATTAGTATAAAAAATTTACCATTTGCACAGTTACCTGGATTGCGTAAGAGACATGTGCTTCTCTGGAGCAGGTACAAGCCAAAGGAGTTTAACTCCTATCCCTATCCACAGCCAAAGGGAAAAATATGTCCTTAGAGGGATCAGATATAAATTCCTTTACCCCTTGACTTTTGTGGGTAAGTAACAAAAATGTATTCTGACTAGCTTTACCAAAAATGGGAAATTTGGGCCTCCCCGGTGGCGCAGCGGTTGAGTGCTGGGTTGCGAAGCTGCCCGCAGCCTCTGCAGCGCTGGTTCGATCCCTGGCTGCTCCCCGGCCACCAGAGGAGGGTCCCACATGGCCGCAGACCTCTCCTGCCGCCCGCTGCTCCCCTCAGCGGTGTACTTCGGTCCTTCTGCCTGCTCTGCTCCCCCCTCTGGCTCTGGTGAATTCTCTCACCCTCCCTTGCTTCTGACTGTACCCAGTGCTTGTATAAATAAAAATAAATAAATAAATAAATAAATAAATAAATAAATCTTAAAAAAAAAAAAAGGGAAATTCACTTGACTAGATGTTAAGATGTCTCCTACTCTCTCACCCATGCTCCTTATATCTCAATCCATGTGGGTTTTCCCCTTGTATCTGTGCACCTCTGCTTTGTTTCATTTTCTCTTTGAAGACCAGCTTCCTCTGTCCTCAGAACTGGGTCCCTCTCTGTGTCAGCTCAGTCTCACTGTCCCTGGTAAAATGACTAACAACTCAATACTCAAACTGCAAACATTCTGGATAAAAAGAAGCTTTCAGATGCACATAAACCCAAAAATGTCTGCCCTCTGAATCGGGTCTCCCATTTTGTCCAATCAGTTGAAGTCAGAGGAAGAGGCAGTAGACACCTGGTAAAAGCTCAACTTTAGAGACCCACAATTGCTATATGGAGTAGTTCTTCGAGAAGGGGGATTTGGTGGGGGCAAAAAGTCCAAAAGCTATCCATTATATTCCAATGCCTTAATTTTTACTTCTTGTTTCAGCTCTGAGAACTATTGAGTGGAGAGAGGAAAATGAATACTGGTTTGCCCACTGAAATTTCTGACACAAAATATCCAGACACTAATATTTATTGAACAAAATAGAAAGGTGGCAGTGAAGGAGAGGAATTGAATAAGAGTGGAAAGCATGGATGATAGTATTTGATATTCATAGTCTTTCCTTTCCAATGACCTTTTTAATTATTCCCAGTGATTCCAAGGCAACTGCTATTCCCACACACAAATATATACTCAACATCATTAGACTTCAGGGAGATGCACAAGAAAGTCACAAAAATGATCATTGCACATCCTGTAGAATGACTGAAATTAAAGGGACTGACAACTCTCAATGAGGGTGAGAATGTGGAGAAATTGGAACTTGTTACATATAAACCTACCCTATGAGCTAGCAATTTCATGCCTAGGTATCTGACTGGGAGAAATGAGTGAATATATTCGCCAAAAAAATATGTATAAGAATGCTTTTAGAAGCTTTATTCCCCAAACTGTAAATAACCTAGCTGTTCAACCATAGTAGAATGGATAAACTGCAGAATATTTATTTATTTTATTTTAAAGATTTATTTATTTATGCACACAAATGCTGGGGTATAGGCCAGAGGGGTGTGTGTGTGGGGGGGGTGTTGCGGTGAGAGGACTCACCAGAGACAGAGTGGGGAGCAGAACAAGCAGATCTACTAAAATACACTGCTGAGGGGAGCAGCAGGTGAGATTGGAGAGGTCTGCTGCACCACATGGATCACCTCCCAGGCTGGCAGCTGGGGAGTCGAACTCATACTGCAGTTACTGGCACTGTCTGATAGCACTGTCTTTAACTCCTGCACCACCAGGGATGCCCCAATGCAGAGTATTTATATAATGGAATACTACATAGCAATTAAAAGGAATGAACTACATGCAACATTGACAGTTCATAGATATATACTGAGTGAAGGAAGCTAAAACGAAAAAGAATATATGTTGTAAGTTTATATTACATGATTCTAATTATATGAAGTATGAGAATTATAGATGTCAAATCAATAGTTTCCTTTGAGGGGTTATTGACTGTGGGGACCCTCATGGCTTGACAGAAATATTTTAGACCTCAATCTGAGGGTTTGTTCAAACTGCATTGCTGAAGAAAATGTGCTTTATTTTGCTTTTATTGTATGTAAGTTATATAAAATTTAAAAGTATGTATCTATTTCTCTCCTCACAGAAAAACCTTGGTAAGATTTCTCCAGGGCTGTAGAGAATGGTATCGAAATCTTTTCTGTTTTTTCCTTGATGGTTACTCAAACATTCTAATCTGATACCATGACTTTTTTCAGAACTTTTCTTCTTCATGTTTTGGCTTGATAAACCGTGAGAACAAATAATAGCAGGACTTTCCCTTCAGGACTGTCTGGAAGCAGGGTCTAGATGCAGAGTGGTGTTATGATGTACGGCAACACGGTGTGCAGATGGCAAGGGAGAGAAGAGCACACTTGGCACATGTTCTACTCTGTGCTTCAGGGATGTTGCATGGACAGAAAAAGATTCCCATTGGCATGTTCGTTAGCTCAGAGCCTGTCCTGGCTAGAAATATTGGCGTTCTCTACGTTTGTCTTCCTGTTCCTTGACAGGAGAGTGCTTTGTGCAAGGAGGTAATCAAAAGGGCCCTCGAGGCCAGCACCACTCTTCCTCATCTGTAGTGTCTCCCTAAGGAGATGCATGTACAGTATCCTTTGTGGTACAATAGCTAAGCATGCCTACAGTACAGTCTCTCCTCACATTCTCTCTCTGCTGGAGCCATGTCATATCACGGGTGCTTAATGTGAGTTTTCTGGCAGATTTAGCCTTTCTTTGTGAACCTCAGGATGGGCCCTTTTAATTAATCTCCAAAGCATCTGGATCCTGTTTCTCCATGCAGGTTAAATAACTAAGCTTCTTGAGCCCCTCTATCTAAGCTCCATGAGAATGAGAGTGAACTACTTTCTGAGGGATTTGCCTCAATTCCATAATATCTTCCTCATGCGCTCCATTCCCAGGAGTGGATGTCACCACAGAGTGAGGGATCATTTTAATGTCTGAAATGGGAGCAGCACCTTTCAGTTTTGAGCAGAAACTTGTGTGAAATTTCTCTGAGAGGAACTTGAAGTTTTTCTTCTTTTTTGATGGCCTGATTTTTGTTTTTTTGTTGCCAGTCTCCGCTTCCTTCCCTGCCTTTTCTCTCAGTTTCTTTCTCTGACATACCTTTCCTACTTTCTCACTGGACTTCAATAGAGTCTCTCCCATCCATTGTTATCTCCTAACAAGCTTTCCTGCAGCATTATTTAGTTTTGTCAGAGAGCTAGACCAGTCTATCCCTCTTTTATTTCCCTTAACCTGCCTCCATTTCACAACTTGACCAGGCACATACATAGAATTTTGAGAGCCATTTACGTTGACTCTGTATTTATACAGGTTTTCTTTTTTTTTTTTTTTAAAGATTTATTTATTTATTTTACACAAGAACTGGGGTATAGGCTAGATGCGCGGGAGGGTGACAGGATTCACCAGAGACAGAGTGGGGAACAGAACAGGCAGACTGATGATATACACTGCTGAGGGGAGCAGCAGGCATGACAGGAGATGTCTGCGTTGCCATGTGGGACCCTTGCCGGCCGGCCGGGATCGAACTGGCGCTGCAGAGGCTGCGGACAACTTAACAGGATGGAGCTCAACCACCTGCGCCACCAGGGGAGGCCCTATTTATACAGGTTTTATCAGAAATACGTAACCTATTTTTTTATTTTAAAAGGAATATAGCATCAAGATTGACTAGTTGACTTTCTTCATGTCTTCTAGTTTATTTAAGGAGTGTTTTTATGTCAATATTTTTCCCATCGGAAAATTTCCAGGTCTTTGACTTTTAATTTGGAAAGTCAACTTATCCCCCAACTTTAACAACTATCTACAAATTGTCAATCTTGTTTCATTTATCCACCACACAATTTCCTTTCCTTCAGTATTTTAAAGCAAATCCCAGATACCATTTCATTTCCTTATTCATACTTCAATGTATTCACTGACCTTTAACACTCACAAAGAAGCACAAAAATAGAAGTAATAGAAAATCATTAAAATTTTTCATAAGCCATCCATTTTTTATTGGTACATTTGTTTGGGAATGTAAAGAATCAATTTATTTATAGGGTAACAAAGTTCCATTGTGTTTCACATCATCCCAGAGCCTCAGAAACAGCAATTCCTGATAAAAGGCATGTACTTTTCAACTAGCATTTATTCTTGGTGTTTCCCAGATATATCCACTTACCACACAGCTCCTACCCTTCTTGAGACTCATGGAATGGAACCAAAACATGACACTTCAAACAATAAGTGAGAGGGAAGATGCCATCACACATTGTATTCTGTGGTTTACAACCAGTAGGGCAACTTATTTAGAAGTCTAAAATACCTTCGTTTTTAAAACTTCAGCTCGCCCAGTGCCAAGTGGTTATTTGATGTTATAACATCCAAACAAACCAGAGACAATGGAAGTCACCATGCATCAGTAGGTCAGAACCAAAGAATAATGATGGCAGCTTTTCTGTCAGGTGTGTCTCATTCCTAAGCTCTACTGTGCTTTCTTTCCCAATTGAGGTGAATTGTTTATGAAGCAGCACTGGGGTCTCCTAAGGAAAGAGTCCTGAAACACAGTTTCCTCTGATTTTTATGAAAACAACCAAAAAGTCTCAATGGCTTCTACTGTCACAAAATGTTTTACTCTCTGAGAATTCTTTTCACTTAGACTAAATTTGTTGGCTGATAGCTGGGAAGTTGAACCTGGGCTTGTGTCATATAAAACTCTTCCTTTGAGGGTAAGGGTAGAAGGGAATGGCTCACCTCCTTAATAAGTCTCAGGTCAATGGAGGAGGGTTGAAGATTCAGCTGGCAATTTTTGATAGTAGTGGTTCCCAATATACTACATGGGGGAGGTTTAAAAGGCAGTAATCTGGGCATTTATCTCAAAATTGTAAAATGTAGAAAGTACCTGTCCATTTCAAAGACTCTGCCATGGCTTTAGGACCACACATGGGTGGACTCTCACAGTCTCTCCTGTGCACCTGGGTTTCTTTAATAAACTTCCTCTCAGCCATTTCTCTCACAGAAATTAGGTGAGCTTTTGCCTGAGTGAACTATAGGGAGTAGAGACCATTACTAGTGTTATTATTAGGTTACTTATATCCTACTGATTTCTAATAATTTGAGGCAGGCCATAATACACAAGTATCTTCAGCTGATGGTCTTGACTGTGAATTGTAATCTGTGTGCATAGGAATCATTGATCAAGTTAATTCAGAATCAATCAGCACTCACAAATTATATTCCTTGATTAGGGGGTCTTTAAAGTTATCAGAAGGGTCTACCTTATTTGTCATTCTTTCTAAATTCTCTCTCAGGAAGATCATCATTTTCAAAGAAGGGATTGTTAACGGTGTGGATTCTCTGAAATTGTAGGTAAAATTTATCAAGAAGGACTTTTCTTTTTGAAGTTACATTTTTCAATAGAATCTCAAATGCTCCTTTGCCCCTCCCTAAAGGTTAAGATCCATTGTTTCCTATCAAGGTTTCTGGGCAGCATTTAGGAAAAACTCAGAAACCCTGCCTGCACTACTCAATTACCATTGTCCCGTTGCCCTGGGCAACCTCAGAAGTGAGTGATCTCTGCTTGAGTCCAGCTTCTCTGTTGGTCTAGGACTTCTATTGGTTGTTACAGCAATAGGAGTCCTAAAGGGTTTGTTGTTAACATTGTCAGCAAAGTGAAATATCAACTGTTAAGACACTATTTGATTCTCTCCCAAGGACTTGTAAAAACCTCCAAGAGCAGTAAGCCCATTTTCAGAAGCACTACACATGAATGTAGTGGCAGAATGTCTGCTTGATGTAGATGAACTGCAAAAGGTTGGTTCACTTCATCCCTTTTATGAACCGTGAACATCAAACAAATTAGGTATTTTTAGCAACATGATCAGGTAGACTCATAGCAACTGTCATCCTCTACAAATGTTGAATTCTCTCTTACCAAATACAGAGTGAGTATGCCAGCAATGTCCCTGACCTAGTTGGGAGATGAATAGCATTTTAAATCTTATCCACAATAATGTTATTTCCACGGATTTAAATAATTGAGAAGTAGGTATCATTAGGAATGACAAAGCTTTTAATTATAGAAAATGTCTTCATCTGAAAAGCTGAAATACAGGAATATACTGTTAGTGCCAATACAAAGTTGCATAATTTGTCTCTAGAGTACATATTGCAAAGCTTAAGCTTTTGGATTTCCAATTCTGCCTTGATGTGGTTTTTTTTTTTTTTTTTATTTTCTGCTTCATATTTCTTGAGTTTTTGTTGTTGTTGAGCTCTGAGTATAAAAAGGACACTTGATCACCATCCTTCTGAACATCTCATCAAAAAGTAAGTTTAGGGCCTCCCCGGTGGCGCAGCGATTGAGCGCTGGGTTGCGAAGCTGCTCGCAACCTCTGCTGCGCTGGTTCGATCCCCGGCTGCTCTCCGGCCACCGGAGGAGGGTCCCACATGGCGCGCAGACCTCTCCTGCCGCCCGCTGCTCCCCTCAGCAGTGTACTTCGGTCCTTCTGCCTGCTCTGCTCCCCGCTCTGGCTCTGGTGAATTCTCTCACCCTCCCGCGCTTCTGACTGTACCCAGCGCTTGTATGTATGTATGTATCAATCAATCAATCAATCAATAAATAAATCTTAAAAAAAAAAAAAAAAAGTAAGTTTAGCACCTTTACAAGTTTTCCAAACTGCAGTTCATAAGCCTTTAGTGAGTGGTGAAATCAAAATAATAGAATGTAGCAACATGGATTTTTAAAGTGAAATAGTAGAATATTAAATAACAGAGGGCATCATATATAATAAGTATAAATATTATTTTATGAAATGCTTATTTATGTGGCTGTGTGTTAGTGTTGTGCTGGGAAAAGTTTAACTGGCTCACTGGGAGAACAAGTATGTGTGTATATATATATTCATAAATTTATCACAAATTTTACTGTTATACAGTCTGTATAGCTCACAATTTTCAAATAATATATACAGCACTTTTTATTGTAGATTTTATTTAACCAATTGATTTTCACAGAATGCTTTCATTGATTTTTGCCGAACTTTTATGGTTGCAATTTAACTCTAACTTGATAAATTCAGCCATGACTAAATACTTGATTTCTATTGGATCCTGCAAATAAGAATATAACTGATAAATGAGTGTTTTCTTTTTTTTTTAAGATTTTATTTATTTATTTTTGCATAGATGAACCAGGGTGCAGGCCAGTAGGGGCGTGTGTGTGTGTGTGTGTGTGTGTGTGTGTGTGTTAGAGAGAGAGAGAGAGAGAGAGAGAGAGAGAGGATTTACCAGAGACAGAGTGGGGAG
Source organism: Talpa occidentalis (assembly GCF_014898055.3). NCBI lineage: Eukaryota > Metazoa > Chordata > Mammalia > Eulipotyphla > Talpidae > Talpa > Talpa occidentalis. Next base: position 35,869,660 of record NW_023601653.1, read on the forward strand.
CAGAACAGGCAGATCTACTGAAATACACTGCTGAGGGGAGCAGTGGGCGGGACAGGAGAGGTCTGCTGCGCCATGTGGGTTACCTCCCTAGCCGGGGATCGAACTTTTGCTGCAGTGGCTGTGAACAGCTTCACAGTACTGCGTCTTAAGCCCTTGCTTCACCAGGGAAGACCCTCCACATCTTTTTTAATATCGCTTTGTCTCCTATTTTCTTACTGAAGGACACATTATGAACATTTTTCCATTTTTTTCTTCTAAAATATGGTTAATAATGTAACAGGGTGGTCCCCAGGAAAGGGGGAGGTTCCAGGTTTCCTGCCCCACCCAAATGGAGGGTGGAGCTGAGCAGGAAGAGAAGAAGCTGCAGAGGAGACTGAGGGAGGAAGCAGGATGGAGCCAGAAGGAGACCTGGAGGAGGCACATGGAGCCTAGAGACACGTGAAGAAATTGCGCTTGTCTTTTGGTCGTGGACTGGGTGACACAGATGTGGGTGAGACCCATGGAGAGGTGACCATGGCAGCTTTTATCTTGATGTTGATTTTGCTCTTTTCCTTCTGGGCTTGTCTGGTTGTTTCTGACCCTTTTCTGTGGGTCCCCACTGGAAGATGCTTTAGACTTGTGGCAGGCTTTGGGGCCTTTCTCTGGGCCAATCCCATTTGGATGAAGTTTTACCCACGAGGGGACGGGTAACTTTGGGTGCTTCATTTAGAAACTAGATTCTTTGCCTTTCCTGTATTGTTTCCTGGTTGTATTAAAGTTCCTTCCCATTAAAGTTTCATGTTTTGTGTTAATGCGGTGGATGGCAGAACCCTATATAGAATAGGTAGGTTTGCGGGGTTTGGGCTGCCCCTCTCCCTGCCCTGTAACAGTAATACCTATGTTACTTGTTTATTCACTTTCAATATAATTTGCACTTTAACTCTCACTATCTCAGGGAACCTACTAGATACAAATACATTTTTAGAATGCATCCTTCACTATCTAACTTTTGCTTCTGTAATTTAACCTTGGGAACAAAATAAGAGTAAAAAACATTTTTTTTTTTAAACATTTGTGCTTTCTTTCTTTCTTTCTTTCTTTCTTTCTTTCTTTCTTTCTTTCTTTCTTTCTTTCTTTCTTTCTTTCTTTCTTTCTTTCTTTCTTTCTTTCTTTCTTTCTTTCTTTTTTCTTTTTCTTTCTTTTTCTTTTCTTTCTTTTCTTTCTTTCTTTCTTTCTTTCAATTTATACAAGCACTGGGTACAGTCAGAAGCGCAGGAGGGTGAAAGAATTCACCAGAGCCAGAGCAGGGAGCAGAGCAGGTAGAAGGTACGAAGTACACTGCTGAGGGGGAGCAGCGGGCGGCAGGAGAGGTCTGCGCACCATGTGGGACCCTCCGCCAGTGGCCGGAGAGCAGCCGGGGATCGAACTGGTGCTGCAGAGGCTGCAGGCAGCTTCGCAACCCAGCGCTCAACCGCTGCGCCACTGGGGAGGCCCAGTAAAAAATTTTTGATAACTACCATAACATCTAAATTCTCATTATTCACTATCTGAAACTCAGAAATTAAACTGATTTAGGTAACACAATATGCATCGCTACCCAAATGTAGAGACTAAATAAATTCAGGTTACAAGGAATGCTTGCCTATGCCAGGAAGCACAAGGAACACAGTGGTTTAAGCACACACACAATAGTATCTGTACTCATAAAACTTCAGAGTGTGGAGACAGACATCAAATGCGTAATTACACACATAGGTATGATACTACAATGTTACTAAGTGCTATAGAGGGGAACAAAAGGGTCCAAAGTCTATGAGTGACACCATGCCCTAATCTCCTTTGCTGGGCCTGGAAAGGTTACCCTTGGAAACTAACAATTAGGCCAAGATGAGAAGGATGAATAAATTTTGGGAAGCAAAGAATAGGGGGAAATATTCAGTTATGTGACTGTAATCCACCAAAGGAATGTGCCATAATTTAATCAATCCCTTATAGCGGAATACTTATTTTTTTTATTATTAGAAACAACTATGCTACATATCCTGTGCCAAAATCATTTGTATATTTGAATGTTGTCTCTGATCCTTTCCTCAGGAAAAAATGTCAGTGAAAGTGAAATTACTGGGTCAAGAGATCTGAACATTTAAAAAAAATTTTAAGTGATTTATGTTCCCAAAAGCAGTGGGGAGGGTGCCTGTTTCCCCCATGTTGTAATTAACACTCAGCATTATATTTTTTACAAATATTTGATAATTTTTCTTTTTTTTGAAATTGAAATGTATTTGACATAGAACATTAAGAATGTTTAAGGGATGTGACGTGTTGTTTTGATACATTTATAGATTACAAACATGATCACCACTGTATTCATGTGTTAATATTATTTGAACACCTCTACCCATTGCTTAATTATCATTTCCCTTTTTATGGTGAGAATGAATAAGAACTAGTCTCTTAGCAAGTTTGATGTTTTTAATACAGTTGTCTGTAATCACTGTGCTGTGCATTAGCTATCCAGGACTTATTTATTTACTCGTTGCAAGTCTGTACCCTTAAACTACATCCTCCCATCCCCCACTCCAAAGGTCCCAGTAATCACTATTCTACTCTGTTTTTATGAGTTTAGCTTTTTTAGATTCCACATTTAAGTAATATCATATAGTATGTCTTTCTCATCCTTACAATTTGATAGGAGAAAAGCTAATATCCCTTTTATATTTTTATTTCTTTGCACATTAACAAATAAAATTGAACATGGTTATATTTCTTTTTTTTTAAGATTTATTTATGTATTATTTATACAAGCACTGGGTACAGTCAGAAGCACAGGAGGGTGAGAGAATTCACCAGAGCCAGAGAGGGGAGCAGAACAGGCAGATGAAATACACTGCTGAGGGGAGCAGCAGGCGGCAGGACAGGTCTGCGCACCATGTGGGACCCTCGCCCGGCAGCCGGGGACTGAACCGGTGCTGCAGAGGCTGCAGGCAGCTTCGCAACCCAGTGCTCAACCGCTGCGCCACCGGGGAGGCCCGAACATGGTTATATTTCTATTAATTTGTGTTTCTCCTTCAAATAATAACTACTCACTGGTAAGTAAAATGATGTCTTTAAAGGATACATATTGCAGCATTTTTTTTTTTTTTTTAAGATTTATTTATTTATTTATATAAGCACTGGTTATAGTCAGAAGCGCTGGAGGGTGAGAGAATTCACCAGAGCCAGAGCGGAGAGTAGAACAGGCAGATGGACGAAGTACACTGCTGAGGGGAGCAGCGGGCAGCAGGAGAGGTCTGTACGCCATGTGGGACCCTCCTCCGGTGGCCGGGGAGCAGCCAGGGATCGAACCAGCACTGCAGAGGTTGCGGGGAGCTTCGCAACCCAGCGATCAACCGCTGCGCCACCGGGGAGGCCCAGCATTTTTTTTTTTTTTTAAGCACTGGGTACAGTCAGAGGCACGGGAGGGTGAGAGAATCCACCAGAGCCAGAGCGGGGAGCAGAACAGACAGAGTGACGAAGTACACTGCTGAGGGGAGCAGCGGGCGCAGTAGGAGAGGTCTGCGCGCCAAGTGGGACCCTTGCCCAGGGGCCAGGGATCGAACCAGTGCTGCAGAGGCTGTGGGCGGCCTCGCAACACAGTGTTCAACCGCTGCGCCACCGGGGAGGCCCTGCAGCATTTTTAATAATAGTTTCCAAACCCTTTTTTTACTAACTATCCATCAGTGTAGACTTGGTAAATAAAAATAATTCATCTGGAACTTTTGCCATTTGCAACAACCTGGATGGAGCTGGAAGGGATAAATGCTAATGAATAAGTGAAGGAGAAAGACAAATACTGGATGGTTTCATTCATATGTGGAATGTAGAGAAACAAAACAAAGGATCAAACAAAATCAAGCCCTAGAATCTTGACTATAAAATTGAGACCTCCAAAAGGGGAGGGTGGATAGCAAAGCAGCAAGGGGTCCCAGTGGACTACAGTGGAGGACTAAGGGTCCCTTAGTGGTGGATGTAGTGTGGTAACATACATCCAAGGTGGTGAGATCTTATACCTCTCAATCATATATAAGGCTATAAACCAATGTCACCTTAATAAAAACAAGTATAAAAAGAAAAAAATAGTTCATCCGTACAATTGATGGCTATAAAGCATCTTCTTTAAAGCTCATTTTTTTTTTAAAAAAAGAGTAAGTTCTTTATAAAATAGATTGCTAAGAGGGAAAATGGAGGTGCAGAACAGTATGCTAAATGTAAGAACACTGGCACAAGAATGAGAGAAAAAGGGCCTCCCGGGTGGTGCAAGGGGTTAAGACACAGCACTATGAAGGTGTCTGCAGCTCGGCACAAGTTCGATCCCTGGCCAGGTAGGTGACCCACATGGCACAGCAGACCTCTTCCGACTTGCCCGCTGCTCCCCTCCGCAGTGTACTTCAGTAGATCCGCCTGTTCTGCTCCCCACTCTGTCTCTAGTGAATCCTCTCACTGCCCCCCCACACCTCTGGCCTGTACCCCTGTTCTTGTATGCATAAATAAATCTTTAAAAAAAAAGAAAGTTGTTCATCTATATTTTGTTAATTAAAAAAAATTTTTACTTGCATGATTATATCACAGATTGAAAAATAATCTTTAAAACAATAATAGTGGTTAATATCATATGAGCACCTATTGTGCCATTATTACCATTAACCTCCCTATTTCCCCAATTCTTGACTTTGGGCATCTATGTTTTGAGCCTCACCTCCCGTTCTCCCTGCAGGACAACAAATCCTACAATTGTTCAGGCTCATCCAAACCTACAATCTTTCTGCCCCTCTCATCAGTCCCCTGAGGCTGTCCCTTGCCTCCAGCAGCAGAGTTCCATGTATATTTTTATAATGGCATCCTTACCAACATGCCAATTCCCTTGCCTTTCTGTCTGCTGCCTGGCAAAATCCCACCAACTTTCCCACAATTTCTAGTACTATATCTACAAACCCACCAGCATCTAATCACAAACTACTGCCTAGTTTCCAGTTACAAATGAAGTGCTCCCAAGTTCCCAGCTATCATCAGCCTCTCTCCCTCCCTCTGAGACTGTCCTGCTATATTCCCTTCTCTCTGCCTCCACTGTCACGCTGGTGGTGTGCATCCGTGTCCCAATCTCCTCTTTACTTCCCCACTTTGCTCTCTAGTCAGTTTTCTGCTGCCCTTCTCAATCAAAAAGAGTTACTTAAGTACCTTATCTAATTCTCAACTCCCTTGAGTGCTTCGACTCACTCCAGGCCAGCTTCCAGGCCCACCATTCCAAAGGAAGTTTCGGCAAGGTCAGACTCCATATTGCTAACTCCAGTGGTTACTGCGTTTCGAGGCTCTGGCTGTCTCTCCATCTTCTTCCTTCTTTCAGTAGAATTAGGTAGTTTCCTTTTTCCCGAAGCAATTCTTTTGGCTTTCAGGATCCCACACTGTAGGGTAAGGAAAAATGTCAGGCTCTTCTGTCCTCCCGCCATCAGGATAGATGATGGATCCTTGCGGTCCTGAATGTATGCCTGATGGCGGGCACCTGGAATAGGGTGTGGGCATAGGTAGATGGGATTCACCTGGGCTGAGGCTGTGCTTTTAAAGGCAGCGTCATGGGGATGCCAGCAGAAGCTGAGAAGAACAGAAGCCGAAAGAGAAGCAGGAGAAGCAGAAGCCGAGAGAACGCCGGAGAACTCAGATAGAGTGAAGACTTGCTGGGGGGCCGGAAGGCTGGCAGCACCCTTGCCTGCTGTGTACCGGGTAAATCCCAATAAAAGACCTTCAAAAAGCCACTGAGGACTCTGACTCCTCCTTTACCCGGTCTGCATGGGATCAGAAAACCTGCACTGTGCCCATTCCTGACCTTACACACACATTTCTGAATTTTCTCTTGTTCACTGGCCACAACTTCTCAACTTCAACTCTGAATGCCATGGCATCACAAAGTGTGGTTCTAGGCCCTTTTCCCTTATTATGCCACCATCTCTCCATAAGTGACTGTTTTTTTTTAAAGATTTATTTACGCATACAAGAGCTGGGGTGCAGGCCAGAGATGTGGGGGGTGAGAGGATTCAGAATGGGGAGCAGAACAGTCTGATGGACTGAAATACACTGCTGAGGGGAGCAACGGGCGAGACAGGAGAGGTCTGCTGTACCATGTGGGTAGCTCCCTGGCTGGGGATCGAACCCATGCTGCAGTGGCTGAGGATAGCTACGTAGTGCTGCGTCTTAACCCCTTGCGCCACCAGGGAGGCCCCACAGGTGACTTTACATACATCTGTTTGCTGATGCCTCCTACATCTCTGTCTCCAGATGGGACTTTCCCCTCATCTTCAGATGGTCTAACAGCTAGCCGCGCCAGCCTCTGCTGGAACATCTAGTAGGTATCTCAGTGCTACAGCCAGATCAGAGCCCTGGATTCCTTCCCCGTCTCCCCAAATTCTTCACTTCCCCAGACTTGCTGATCTCAGTAAATGGAAACTTAAATAATCACTCAAAATCCTGTCAGTGGATTCCCAAATTGAGACTAAAAGCCAAACAGAAACCTCAAAAGTCCTGTCAGAAGACAAAAATCAAAAATCACATCAGCTGTGGGAACAGAATTGTTAACTAGACATAAGGTTTACTATTAACTAGGTTATAAAACTGCAAACTAAAAGGTAAAGTGAGACTTGGAGGTGTATGGAGGCGCAACTGCATGAAGCAGATGTCACCGTTAGGACTGAGGAGGTAGAGGGAAGAGATGGAAGTATTAACATTTGGAAAAATAAAAGAACACCCCTCCCCCCACCAACACACGCATCCAGATCTGAAACACTGACCTCTGAGGAGGGCCTCTGCTTGGCTAGTGCTGTGGTTTCTCCAAGGAGGGTGCTCAGTTCTGCAAGTCAGAAAACCTGTGTCCTGGATTCAACTGTTGCCACCAGAAGGAACAAACCGCAGCGGGTGGAAGAAGCTTTGTTAGGAGGAGATGCTCAGAAACGGAAACAGATGGGAGGAGCAAGTCCCTTATCCCCACGCCCTGCATCTCCCTCAAGCACCCACAGCCTAGCCGGGAGCCATCTGGCAGAGCGGAACAGTGCTCTGCAGAGTTCCAAACCCAGCATCACAAAGCCGAGTATTAAAGGGAGACTTTGGAGCTGGAGACAATATACAACCCAACGACTCTCCCAGCCATCTGCCTGGATGATCAAGCCAAAAGTCTAGCAGGGATGATTATTTTCTCTTTTTATTCTTCCTATCAATTTATCCTCACATCCTCAAGGTTTTGCATCTAAAATAATTCTAGATCTGCTCACATCTCTCCATCTCACCCTCCCCCCACCCGCAAGCCACCACTGGCAACGGTGGGTGTCTGCAATTGTTTCCAACCCTGCTTCTTGCTCTTGCTTCCTGAAATGTATTCTTTTCAGTCATCAGAATGGTCTTTCAAGAACCTAAAAACTCTTAGTGTCACATGGCACATTTAATAAACCTGAGCTCGTTACCACGGTCTGAATGGCCTCGCTTACTTGGTCTCCTATCTCTCTAGCCCCACCGACCTTTTGTTCTTTAACATGCCACCTGGGTCCAGCCTCAGGCTTTATGTTGCTCTTCCCTCTGCCCAACCCTCCTGACAGAGCTGGCTCCTGATCCTTCACACGTCACTGCAAATGTCACCTTCTCAGACTACTCCTTCTTACTGTGGGCCAGTCCTCCATGAGAATGTAAGTCTGAGAGAGCAGCATATTGCTTTATTTAATACTCCATCCTCAGCACCTAGGGTAAATGCCAGGCAAGTAGAGGAATTTAATAAATGTTTATTAAATTATGAATTTCTTTACTCTTAACAGTTTTTCCTCCTTGGACAGATGATAAAGGATAAACGACAAAGTTCAGTGGTCAAAAAAACAAAAACAAAACTAAAACCAAAAAATTCAAGCCTACATAGTTTAACTGCAACTTAAGACCCTTAACTTTACTACCATATTTTTAGCCTTTAATTTGTATATGTAACACCTAGATTGCATGCTTCTCCCAAGGAAATACATTTTAAACGAAGTTATTTCTTCAACCCCCAAGAAAAATGTTTCAGGGTTATCTCAGCTTCTTTGGAAGCAGCATTTTCATTGCTACTTCTAGAAGTCATGGAGGAAATTGACAGCCAACTTTTTTTAATGAGCAGGGCAGATTTAATTTTAAGACGATAATAGTTTTTCTAAATGCTGCCATCCATAAATAGGTTTCAGGAAAGAACACCAAAGGTGACATAAATCTTCCTTTCTGAAAAAGAAAACCAAGTGTTGGATTCCAATTAGTAAATGGAACACAATTGATTCATCTGAGCTTTCATCTCAAATATTTCTGTTGGTCTGAGCTAGCTGCTCAAAGTCTAAATGATCTCCTTTCTCTGTCACAACTCTGGTTCACATGAAGAAGCAAGGAAAACATTCTCAGATCTTGTATCACTTAAAAGAATTCAAGTTATTACACAGAGGTAGAATCAGCATTATCTCAAATTTCCCATGAGTATGCCAGCCGTAATGAAAGGTTGCTTAGAAATACTTTATTTCCATCAAAGAACCACTTTGGGCAAATGGATCCATGGGTGTTTCCCACTGCCCCAGGGTCGAAAGCCCTTCTAAACAGGTTCATTTTAGGTCCTCTAGTATTAGCGAAATCATACTAGAAAATCTCTACAAGATCAAATAGTAATATGTTCCTAAATTATGGGATTAATTTCTGGGCTTTAAGCATTTATATTATCTACATGAATTAGCCTAGAGCACATATTTCAAGATATAGTCTATACTCATTACCTTGGCTCTTGTTAGGCAGACAGTCCTTCAGATCACTCAGACTTCCCACCAAAAGATAGCTAATTTACACAGCTCCTCACTTTCCAGTAATTTCCTCTGCTAGAAATTGGCTTAAGACAAAGAAGTGATAAGTTAGGGAAACTGGAATGCATTTAATGGGATATATGAGAAAATAAAATTCTTTATGTTAGGAAAACCATATGACACCCTGCAAACATGTTTAACATGTTCTGATTTCCAAATCTTATTTAAAAGTTTCTTGGCCTGATGCCTAGCAGTGACTAGAAGGTATAGGATGGCAACACTATTTTAAACTCTTGCATAGTTTTGCTTATCTTAAAGGTCAGTCAACACTTTGTTCCTAGTGCCAAATTTCTCATCACAACATGAAAAGCCAATAACTGCTCCCCTACTAGTACCTTAATACCAGGATTATAACAGGGTAGGTACTTTTTTTTTTTTTTAAATCTTGTTCTTCAGTCTTTAACTTCCTAGGAAACACTACACTGCATCATTTCACTTTATCAGATTGGCAAAACATGAAAGCTTGACAGCACTGAGTGTTGACAAGGACATAGAACAATGAGAACATTCATACAGTGCTGATGGGAATATAAATTGGTCAATCCCATTGGAAATCAATTTGTCAATATTTAGTATAGTTAAAGTTGTACAAAGTCTCAGACCTAGTTGTACCACTTCTAGGAATAAATTCTGAATATTTGCATAAGAAACCACTTATAAGAATGTTTATTACATCCTTATTGGTAATTGTAAAAATTGGAAACAGGACAAATTTCCATCAAAACTAGAATAGATAAATTGTGGTACATTTAACACAGTAAAATACAGCAAATAAAATACCCATTTGAGCAGCATATTTGAACAATGACACATCTTTAATATTAAACAAAATTTCTTTTTTTGCTCAAATTTTTGTACTTAGTCAATTTACAAAACTATATAACTTTAGGGGTACAGTTTAATTCCTCCATATGTGTCACTCACCCTCCACCAAAACTCCCGTGCCAACGTCTGATCCCCTTCCCCTGCTCCCTACTCCTTCCCTCCCATTCCTTCTGATAACCAGTATATTTTCCGCAGAGTCTAAGAATTACTTTTGCTGTGCTTTGCCAGTTTGTTTTCTTTGGTTTATATTACACAAATAAATGAAACTGTTTGGATCTGTCTTTCACTTTCTAACTTCACATCACATAATAAACTCAAGATCCATCCATTTTGTCCCAAAAGGCACAATGCCATCTTTTTAATAGCTGGGCAGTATTCCATTGAGTATATATTCTGCAATTTTTTTGTCTAGTCAGCTGTATTTGGGAACATAATTTGGCTCCATGACTTGACCTATCGTGGATCGTGCTGCTATGAAAAAGGAATGCATAAATTGTTTTGTATTAGAATTTCCATATTAATTGGATAAATAGAAGTGGTATTGCTGGATCACATGATATTTCCATTTTAATTATTTTTGAGAAATATCCATACCATTTTCCAGAGAGGTGGCACCAAATTACAGTTCGACGAACAGTTCCCTTTTCTCTACATCCTCAACAACATTCATTGTCTCCCTTCTTTTTGATGTGGGCCAATCTCAGAGGGGTGAGGTGATACCTCATTGTGGCTTTCATTTGCGTTTCCCTTATGATAAGTGACGTTGGACATTTTTTCATGTGCCTGTAGTCCTCTGAATGTCTTCTTTGGAGAAGTGTCTATTTAGGTCCCATTTTTTGATTGGGCTGTTTATTAAGCAAACTTCTTAAAAGCAGGTTGCAGAAAGATGCTTACACTATAATACTATTTATATTTAAAATCAAGCAAAACAAACATTGATGCTATTTATAAATACAATCTTATCTAGAAAGGGTATAAAATGCGAGTAGAATTGACAAACACCAAATTCAAGATATACGGGGGTTTGGACAGCATATAGACAGTGTATAGAGAGAAACTGATCAGGGAATATATTATAGACGCCTGAAGTAAATCTGTAATTTATTTCCTAAAAGGAAATAAGATATGAACTAAATACAGAAAAATGTCAAAATTTTATAAGGTTGGGCGGTGAAATGTCCTATATGTGAAATGTCAGGGGGAAAATAACAACTTCTGTGGATAGTTTCTTTTCATTCAATAAACATAGGTCAAGCATCTTTTATGAGTCAGGCTTTGTGCTAAATGCAGAGTCAGAGTCCCTGTTCTCATAGGACTTAATATCTAACAGGGCTGATCCTGCAATCAATCCTCTCTGGCCCCCATGGCAATTAAGTCTTACCTCAGTAAGTCTTACCCTGGTGGCACAGCTGTTGAGTGCTTCTGACTGTACCCAGTGCTTGTATAAATAAATAAATATATCTTTAAAAAAAAAAAAGGCAATTTATTAGTCACATGTGGGGGAAGAGGACACCACAAGGCGACACACTTAGGAACAGAGTGAACAAGCAGGTATGGTGGAGGCAAGCATTGTAGGATTAGAGGACAGGGAAGCCTGTGGTTCCTGTGGGAGGAAGTGATGACTCATTTTGAAGAATTCTGAGGAGGAGGCAGAGAACTTGCTACTCAGGGATAACCAGGAACTATACCTGGTCCATTTGGTAAGGAGTGTTGTTTGCTAGGGGACCTTATCTATGAGTGCTGACTAGGGCGGGGAACTTGCATCAAAGCTATTCAAGGTCTTCCTGATTTCACCAGATGTCAAGGCAGCATATGACATTGAGCCATGATGGTAGGCTTCAGAGCAAATGGGGCAGACAAGGACAGTGGTTTCTACTCTTATGAATCTTACAGTGTAAGTTTCAGAGGCATATTGGTGGAATGTGTGGGCCTTAATGCGGTTTACAACACAATTCTTCCAGTCTTTCTGCCATGGTCCCAGGACCCAACTGAATGGAGAATGGCAAATGGCTCTTTTGGCCACTAGAGGGCATTTCCTGCTTTCTGCATAGGCCCCTGTTTCTTGGGGTTTAACTATTATACAAATGTGGGTTTAATGCACTGAATCCTAAATTTGGTACACATTAGAATCACTTGGGAAAAATTTTAATTTTTGATGTGGTAGGAATAGGAATGAACATGGGCCTCTATATTTATTTTAAAACGTTTCTCAAGTGGCTGATAGGTAAGTAATGATGAAAAGCAAATTGAATTGCCTGTTTTCAGAGGTTCCCATTTACTTTAGTTATTTTTTCCAGATTTATTAAGATATAATTGACATATTACATTGTGTTTAAGGTGCACAAAGTGCTGACTTGATGCACTCATACACTGCAAAATACATTTTGCTGTACTTAGCTCCCCAGAGCTTATTCACCTTATAAGTGGCAGTTTATACTTTTTGACAGACATCTCTCCATTTACACTACCCCTCAGCCCCAGTAACTGACATTGTGTTCTCTGTTCCGATGAGTTTGGCTTTTTTTTGGATTCCACCTAGAAGTGAGATCATATAGTATTTGTCTTTCTCTGTCTGATTTATTTCACTTTTCCCTATGCCTTCATTACGCGTGCTCTTCTTAAGCACAAAGCTCGTAGCTTAAGGCTGCCCTGAGTCTGGATGCAAAAGCTACATGGGTTTTGAAGCAAAGTAGAGGTGGGAAGGCTGACTCTCACCAACCCCACACTGTGCTTATTTTCCGGGTTCCTAAACCCCCAGCTTGAAAACCATACCCTTTGGTTTCTGGCTGGAGACTAGCTCCTCTGACCAGTAGAAATGGGGTGAATAGTGGCTGAAAGGGGAGACCAAAAGAGGCAGAAGGATATTATGTCTTCCCCTCTGTTTTCCTACCTAACCTCTTTCACCTCTCTCCCAAACACAAAATTGTTCTCTTATCTTTCTGCTCAAAAACAAAAGCTCTCAAGCATTTGCTTCTGCAAGTAGACACCTGAAGGGGTCAGCGGCCTGCAAGGGGCTAAGTCTGAGCAATGTCTAGGCTCAGGCTGGGCACCCTGCCACACACCAAGTACTTCTGAGTCATCATCCTCATCCCCTGACTTTTCCCCATCTCATTTGAGTCTGAGAAACAGGAAGTAAAGGACCTAGTAATTGGAAATGACCTGATTTTCTATCACTTTAGCACTGAATCTATCATTATTCTCTTTCAGTTAAGGTCTTTATCATACTGATTTTTGTTGCTTTATCTTGTTTTGTGAGTGAAATGGACTGCCTCAAAAATCATTAGTGAATTCTTGAGCAATATTTTCATAGTTGCTTGTTTTAAAATCAGTGTAATTACTTGATTATAAATATTCCTTGAATAAAGTTGAAAGGAAGACTTCAGGCAAAGAGAGCCTCAGCGTTATTTAAGGATTATAAGCTTCCTTTCAAAGTAGTTATGCTAAATTATGAAAGATGTACTCCCTGGAAGATAATATGATTTCATCTAGAAAATGCAAGCGTTCCACTTTTAGGTAAGCTGAGAATTCATTCCCGCCCTTCAGTGACTATATTAAAAAAAAAAAAAAAAAAAAGGCACACACACAATACACTATTCTATTTATAAATTGTCAGGAATTTTTTTTTTAAAGCTCCCAGGGCCAAGTTATAAATGGCCCCTTGCAAAGAAGATGATTAAATAAAGGAAGCCAGTATATCTGTTCACAGGGGTGGACATCAGAGCTGCTGACCAAGCAGGCTGGGACCTCACAAGGCCTAAGAACTACTAGAATCTTCTTTTCTTTTTTCCTTTTTAAACCCAGCCTAAGAGACTCATTTCTGTGTCTATGCAAATTAGACATTCCTCAGTGCTTGCTCCTAAATTACTCACTTGTATCACTCACTCTACCAATACAGGAGTAGAACAAGAATTCACCAAAGAAAACTTGAATGAGGTTGTCTGTCCCAATGCCCAAGACAGCCAACAAAATTAGAAGTATTCTCCAGAGGCATAGGTGTGTCAGGGTGTGGGTTTATAAACGATCCTCTCTTGCACTAAACCTGTAATTAGAAATTCTGTATCAGATAATGGCTACTTCAGATGGGGCAACCAACAAGGATGATAACAAAAATATTTATATTAAAATGATAACATAATCTATTATAAATCTCATCTCCCTTTTTCATTATTGTTTTCCATGTACAAAATGCAGTTCTAGGCAAATCAAGCTTCTCAAGAGAGTGTGAAAAAAAGCAGGCTTCTCTTGTTTTAGAAAGCCAAGCCGCAACTTAAACAGCTAATAATAACTCTACCCTTTCATTGAATGCCTGTACTATGCTAGGCGGTTCACAAGCTGTATTTCATTGAACTTCTTAATAACTTTCGAGGTGCTAGTTTGTCCATTTCATAAATGAGGAAACAAAGACTCAGGAGACCAAGATACTTGCTCAAGTCACCCAATAGTGAAGGGTGGATACCGTAGGTGCCCAATTACAGTCGTATAAGTCAGTCACTGCACAGAGACCCGTAGCCAAAGGGATAACGTGAGGCAGAAATCCAGCCTGTGATCCACTTGCCAAGCCACACGTTGCAGGGCAGCCCCTGCCAGAGAGGGCACCCTTCCCCCATAGGATTGAAGATTCTATCTGGGCCAGCTGTGCCCCTGAGCAGAGAATCTGGAGTCACGGCCATTGAGAATATTCCAGGCCCCATGAGCTTCATACATTGCCACGCATGTTTTTCCACCTCCCAGTGTTCCCTAAAGCTCACAAACTTCTCTGTTCTCTTTCTCTGGCGGGGCTGGGGTGGGCACAAGAGAAAGGATGAGTCTGTCCCCGAAAGGAGGTGTCAGAGGAAGAGTAACCTGACTTTCTAGTTTGATGGGAAATGGAGTGAAAGTTCGTGGCAGCCATGTACTGTCCCGGAAACAGCCAGTGGCTGACCCCTGGGAACTTTTCTTGGCTGATTTATGGAGTTCACCCTCCAACTGTGGGAGCTGAGGGGGCCCTGGATGACTGGCTATAGCTGCCTGATGAGAGAGACATCAATGTAATGAGCCCTTAGCATAAACTCTCAGACTGACTACACTACAGGCTAGCATTTTGACTTTTGGCTAGTCTCTTACCCACTGTGACTACTCACCTGAAAATGTAGATAAAAATAGGTGCCCCTAACCTCTCTGGTGGTACAAGGGGTTAAGTCTCAGCACTATGAAGCTATCCACAGCCACTGCAACACGAGTTCGATCCCCGACCAAGTTGGTGACCCACATGGCACAGCAGACCTCTCCTGTCTCACCCGCTGCTCCCCTCAGCAGTGTATTTCAGTCAGTCTGCCTGTTCTGCTGCACACTCTGTCTCTGGTGAATCATCTCACTCCCTATACCTCTGGCCTATATCCAACTCTTGTATGCATAAATAAATAAACTGAAAATAAAAAATAGGTGCCCCTGAATCTTAGCAGTGACCCTATCAGGCTGCATTTGCTGCTGGTGCTTCCAGGCATCTGTGCAGTTCTTCCCATTTCTCTTTCCCCTCAGCACTCCTTTCTTTTCCTAACCTTTCTACCAGGAAGGGGGAAAAAGTGAGCCAATAAAAACCAATTAGTATTATTGCTGTTAGAGATTAAAAATATAGGCTTTCCCTAAACTATCACCTGAAAGAAAGGCAAGGAAGCCTTTGTGCAAAAGATCAAATCACTAGTGGGTGAATTTTAGTAGCAGATGACGGTTTCAGGTTTTCCTAGAGCTTGCAAATCACTTAAGGTAAGTGAATAAGAGTTAAGCTCTTCTGGGAAAGTATATAAAGTACAATTTTAAAAATCACATGTATGCAGTTGACCTTTGAGCTGCACAGTTTTGAACTGTGTGGGTCCATTTAAACAAAACACATAAAACAACTTTAAGCAGACAACATAAACCTACTGTACCAATAACCACAGTACAGTACTGTAAATGCATTTCCTCTTTCTTATCCTTTTTGTTTTTCTTAATATAAAGCATTTTAAAAAATATTTATTTATTTATGCATACAAGAACTGGGGTGTAGGCCAGAGGTGTGGGGATGAGAGGCAGAGACAGAGTGGGGAACAAAACAGGTGGAATGACTGAGATACACTGCTGAGGGGAGCAGTGGGCGAGGCAGGAGAGGTCTGCTGGGCCATGTGAGTAGCTCCCTGGCCAGGGATTGAACTCGTGTTTCTACAGCTGGTGGTAGCTTGATTGTGCTGTGTCTTTAACCCCTGTGCCACCAGGGAGGACCTTCCTTATGCTTTTCTTGATCTTTTTTAGTATTTATTGACTACAAAACTGTATAATTTTGAGTACAACTTCACACCTCCATATGTGACTGTGCCTCACTCAGCCTCCACCAGTGCTCCAGCCACAACCATGTCACCACCTGCCCTGTCCCTCCCTCACCCCCACTTCCTTCTGATAACCATTACTTGTTCATGGAGTCCAAGAGTTCTTGCTGTTTTGCTAGTTTGTTCTCTTCGGTTGTATATTGAGACCATGTTCTTTTCTTGGTTTATTGTGAGAATACAGCATATAGAGCCTCCCCGGTGGCGCAGTGGTTGAGCGCTGGGCTGCAAAGCTGCCCGCAGCCTCTGCAGCGCCAGTTCAATCCACGGCCGCCGGTGAGGGTCCCACATGGCATGACAGACCTCTCCTGCTGTGCCCGCTGCTCCCCTCAGCTGTGTATTTCATCACTCTGCCTGTTCTGTTCCCCACTCTGGCTCTGGTGAATTCTCTCATCCTCCCGCGCTTCTGACTGTACCCAGTGCTTGTATAAATAAGTAAATAAATCTTAAAAAAAAAAAAAAAGAATACAGCATATAGCACATATAATATATAAAATATGTGTTGGGCCTCCCTGGTGGCACAAGGGGTTGAGTGTCAGTACTGTGAAGCTATCCACAGCCACTAAAGCACAAGTTTGATCCCCTGCCAGGGAGCTACCCACATGGTGCAGCAGACCTCTCCTGCCTCTCCCACTGCTCCCCTCAGCAGTGTATTTCAGTCAATCTGCTGTTCTGTTCTTCACTCTGTCTCTGGTGAATCCTCTCACACCACTCCACCTCTGGCCTGTACCCCGGCTCTTGTATGCATAAATTAATAAATCTTTTAAAAAATAAAATGTGTTAATTAATTATGTTATCAGTAAGGCTTCTGGTCAACAACAGACTATAGTAAAATTATGGGGGAGTCAAAAGTTAGCACAATTGCTTCAGAACCAATGATACCTCAATAAAATAAAAGAAGGAAAATCTAGTTGCTAATAAACTGAGCATTTTTCCATATCAGTAAAAATGTTCTTCTATAGCTTGATTTTCAGTCTCTCAGTAAGAGTGCACAAAATGTATGAATCATACTTTTTAAAATTAAAATCCTATTTTTAGATATTTGAGTTGCTTCCAGATTTTTACAATTAAAAACAATACTGCATGCTGGCAGATAGAGACTAGACTTTTGGTGGTGATTATGATGTAGTGTACACAGATGTTGAAGTATAATGCTGTACACCTGACTTATATAATGCTCTAAATCAATGTTACTTCAATAAATATGGATAAAAACAATAACATTACTGTAATGTCATCCTGGAAAAGAATTTAATATTTGTGCATTTCTATTGGTTTTTTTTTTTAGGCTAAAATGTTAGAAATAAAATTGCTGGATGAAAAAAAAAGTAAACTCTTTAAAGGAATGAATTAATGAACTCCAGAAAGGTCATTTTAATGTTTAATACTTCCTGTTAGAGTTGGACCCTATTTTACTTTTGGCAAAATTTAGAAGTCACCTCCTTCTTTAATCCATGCTTCAGCTTGACTATTTTAATCAGGAGGTGATACATGTCTCAGATATGAGGAAGTGGAGTTTTCACACAGGAAAAAACAGAGCAGAATCTAAGGGGTTTTCTTGTTTCTTTATTTTGTACTCAAGACAGAGCTGAGCAAATTCAGACATTCTTTTCACTCTCCATTGAGGTGACATAACTTTGAATGGCTAAGCCATCCAGGACTTCTTGGAGAAAGAGAAGGACAGAAAGAATGTTGCCCACAAATCAGAGCCAAGCGCAGTGGGGTGACCTTCTGAGCCCTTAGGTTACTCAACCTATGGGAGAAATGGTAGACCTGGCAGACGTCCACTTTTAGTTCTTTTCCTTTTTATGCTCAATAGCAACTCGTCAGCTCGTTTGAGATACTACTCTCTCTAAAACAAACATACAAGGGATTAAACAATACAAGCAAACTTTCTGGACAAAAAGGACTTCTCCCAGGAATTTTGCAAACATTGCATGTCTTATTTTCTTCTTTAGTTCTAAATATGTAAATAATTTATCTACCTTCATGGAAAAGAATTCATAGATCCTAGTATAAATTGCTTACTTTTCTTCTGAAGGAAAGGGAATAATAGTGACTAACACTTACATAGCACCTACTGTGTATCAGCTAGGTAATGAATGTTGTATGCCTTTATTCACTTTATCTTAATAATCTGCTGTTGTCAATAAAAATATCATTATCGGCCTCCCTGGTGGAGCAAGGAGTTAAGCGTCAGCACTATGAAGCTATCCACAGCCATTGCAGCACAGAGTTTGATGCCCAGCCAGGGAGCTGCCCCATGCAGCTCTGCCATGATACCTCCCAAAATCCTGACTGAGATAACCCAAGGCAGACCCTTTATTTTTCATTAATAGCAACATAGACTTAGTGGAAAGGGTTATCTTTCTACCTTCATCTAAATCTGTCTCTATTCTCTTTTTGGTCTATCCATTTCTTCTATTTAAGACCATTTTTCTGTTGTCCTTGTCTGGATGGGTTTTTGCTTCTCTCACTTGTGTTTAGAAACCTGTGAAATCGGTGGTTCACCTCAGCCCAGTTTTCAGGTTGATGATAGTTAATCTATACTTTAATTGCAGTAATATTTAATAATGACTGTGACAGTGGCAGGTGTGATGTTAGGAGAAAATTAATAGAATTGATATAATGGACATATTTTTAAAACCATGAAGGGTATTTCCATCCATGAAAAACACAGAAGAGACTTTTCTTGGAGGTTTTTTGAGGGAAGCAAGGAGTAGAACATTTTGCAGTTGGCATGCTAGTATCAAGTTTCTTTAGGGGAATTTCTCTTTTTTTAAAAAAAGATTTATTATTTTTTAAAAAAGATTTATGTATTTATGCATACAAGAACTGGGGTGTAGGCCAGAGGTGTGGGGATGAGAGGATTCACCAGAGACAGAGTGGGGAATAGAACAGGCAGACTGACTGAAATACACTGCTGAGGGGAGCAGGAGAGGTCTGCCTCGCCATGTGGGTAGCTCCCTGGCCGGCCGGGGATTGAACTCATCCTGCAAAGGCTGTGGATTGCTCCATAGTGCTGTGCTTAACCCCTTGTGCCATCAGGGAGACCCAAGATTTATTTATTTATGCATACAAGAACTGAGATGTAGGCCAGTGGTTTTGGGCGGGTGGCGGTGAGAGGATTCACCAGAGAAAGTGGAGAGCAGAACAGGCAGATCTACTGAAATACACTGCTGAGGGGAGCATCAGGTAAGGCAGGAGAGGTCCGCTGCGCCATGTGGGTCAGCTCCCTGGCTGGTTGGGGATCGAACTCCTGCAGCAGTGGCTGGCAGTAGCTTGATAGTGCTGTCTTTAACCCATGAGCCACCAGGAAGGCCTTCTGAAAATTTCTTATTTGTGGGCATGTCCTCCCTCCAGGACACAAAGTAGGGGTTCAATTTTGCAAGTGGGATTACTGAGGCTTGGAGTGGGGCTGTCGGGAGGCACGTCACATGCATAGCGGTTCTCTTACTGCTGATTCAGCTGCTGGTCCACAGACCTAGCCAGTCTGGTTCCTTTGCTTTTGCTGTCATGAGATACAATGGACCTGACAACCTAGACCTGAAGATTAATATCTTCCATTAGAATGGAAACCTTCCTTATTGCCAATAACCATACCAAGATATGGATCAAAATTTCCTTTAAGAAACAACAGTCAGCTTGAAATGAAAATCATCCACCTGCAAACAATTCAGTGTATCTGACAGGAGTATCAGGTACCACAGAAATAAAGATAAATATCTTTTATTTCAACTGTCCCCTATGGGGTAACTCTTTGCAATCCCCTAAGATGCTGGTGGTTTATCACAAGGTACCCAATCTTCCCCTCAACTTATACTTCTTTTTCTTTTCTTATAGAACATTCTTTCACATTCATGATTCATGGATCATATATAAACACATTGTACAAACATATACATATATTGTACACACATATGCACACACATATACACATGTATAAATGTAATTAGGCCTTTCTTTACTGTTTCCTTTTTTCCCCCAATGTCTTCTCCCTTCTCTGTCTTTTCACATGAGTTATCCTCTAAAAGAAACCACATTGTTTCCAAGCCTGTGCACTTGCATAGCTTTATCAATGCTCACATAATTATATTTATATAAAAATACACATACGCATGTTAATACACATACACATTGTTTAAAAAAGATGGGATCATATTACATGCATTTTTTTGCATTATGCTTTCCTCACTTAGCACGTTCTGTGAAAATCCCTCTAAGTCAACTTGTACAGCTTTATTTCAGTCTTTTGAAAGCTTAAGTTTCATAATATTCCATGCTGTGAGCAGTACCATAATTTACTTGATCATTCCCCTATTGTTGGGCATTCACATTGTTTCTAGATTTTTGCTACCCAGGAGAATATATAATAATATGCATTTTTGCTTTTATTTATGTAGGTTAGGTTCCCAGGAGTAAGATTATGGATTAAACCATACATACATTTTCAGTGGATTTTACCTCATTGTTCTTTAAAGAACTCTTTTTCTAGTAGATTTAAAATAAGTGTTTGTAGAAAATAATGCTGACAATCTTTAAAACCATTATTTGGATTAATTTTCTAGATTAATTTTTCTAGATTTAGAAATTACCTATCAATTCTGTTCACTATTCTTTTATCATGAATTTTTAATTTTATGTAAAATACATGTCTATATTTTCCCATTTACCTTTCTCTCTCATCTAATCCTTTTGACTAACACATTCGACTTTCCAGAATCAGCTCAAACTAATAAATCAGTTTGTGTATATATCAACCATCCTTTCTTCACTTTTCCATCCCAGGCAGAGGTAATTCTCTCTCCCCAGACAAACTTAGTGCATTGCATCATACTTATCATTGCCCACTGGACTGCTTCTGGAAGGCAGAATCCGTATCCTATCACTTTTATTAAATCCAGCACCAAACACTGCAAATTCTTACTTTACATCTAGTTTTTTAACTTTTAAAACAATTTTAATTATTTTATTGAGGTAACAGTTTAAAACACTGTGTATGTTTTAGGGGTACAGCTTCACACCTCTTCAAATGTATGTTACCACAGTATACCCACCATCAAAACACCTATAATCCTCCATCATAGTTCATTGCGCCTCCACCTCTTTTGTGCACAATGCCTACCCTCCCCCTCTGGTAACCTCAGTTCTCTGGTTGAATTTCTAGGGTTTGTTTTGGCTATTCCTTTGTTTAGTTTCTTTATATTCTGCATATGAGTGAAACCATCTGGTATTTGTCTTTCTCCTGACCTACTCACTTAGCATAATCCCCTCCACTTCCATCCATGTTGTTGCGAATGTTAAGACTTCATTTTTTTTTACAGCTGAATAGTATTCCATTGTATGTATGTATGTATGTATATATACCAACTTGAACACCATTCAGCTGCCATTGGACACTTACATGTCTCCATAACCTGGTTATTGTAAATAGTGCTGCAATGACTTTGAATTAGCAGAAGGTGAAAGATCGAGTTAATTCTATATTCCTAAATGAACTGACAGCAAAGCATATTTATGATGCTTAATAGATGGTTTAGGGGGAAAGCATTCATTAATTTCACCATAGACTTTGAATTCCATAAAGGGATTTTTTTTTTCAGTGCATGAACCTATGGGTGTTTTTATAGACATTAAGTTCTTACCCAAAATGAAATGCTTACTTGTATGATGCATGTACTTTTGAGAATATGAAATGAGATTGATACTGATCCTCACAGTTCTTAGATGGCCACCACCATGGGGTGATCTTGCTCCTTGACAAAATTTTCATTTGTTGTTTTCCAGATAGAAGGCATTCCACTGGGTAAAATTTCATATACAATATTTATTTCATACCAAGTATGGGATGTTAGCAGCTCTTCTTTCATATTTTCATCTTCTATCTACTTCAGTGACTATGAGGAAGAAAATTTTTAAATATAAATATTGCAAATGAAAATAAATGCTGCATAATTCTTTATCAAAAACTTTTATTCTTAATAGAACCAATTTGAAAACTATTAGAATAAAATATAAAGAGGTAATTTTCTTGAAACTTAAAGTTTATCCCTTTATTATATTTCCTGTTTGAAAGGCAAAAAGTAAACTTAATTTATCTTCAAGTTAAATGGTCTTAAATCAGCATGTAGTTTCTGGCAGATAATAGGTGTTTAATAAATATTATTGGATTAAGGACTGATGAATGTGGTAACAGACACCTCATTTATAACTTTGTTATATTTAGAGTTGTTTCAAAATACTCACATAGGACATTCTCTAGTTGATGACTTAAAAAAATGTGCATTTGGCAAAAACTAATATTGTTCAAGGGCCTCAACAGGAAACCTATGTTTGGCTTCTTTCCCTTTAGCAATTTAGGGCCAAAAGCAGCCTCTAGTGACAAACTTATGGCAGTGATTTTTGAGCACTGGTGCATGTAAATTTTTTTGAGGCTTTGGTGCCAAGGTTAAACAAACTAAAAGACTAAAACTACATCTAAATGTTGACTTGTTTTCAAAATTTGACTCAGGGGGCCTCCCCTGGTGGCGCAGCGGTTGAGCGCTAGGCTGCGAGGCTGCCAGCAGCCTCTGCAGTGCCTGTTCCTTCCCGCGCTGCCAGCAAGGGTCCCACAAAATTTGACTCAGGTATAGTCTATATTTATATGCCTTCGTCTACATGTTAATGGGAAAAAAGATAAACATACTAAGGAAGGTATGAAGTTTGATGTGGGCAGTAGTTCTAAAAAACACAATGATCTAAATTTTGAAGCATCATTCAAGATATTTGAAAGACAAATCAGGGAACATAATTCACTTATAGAATCTGTTAACAGGGGGACCTTTCTGGTGGCACAAGGGGTTAAGATGCAACCTATGAAGCTATCTGCAGCTACTGCAGCATGTGTTTCATCCCCAGCCAAGGAGCTACCCACATGGCGCAGCAGACCTCTCCTGACTTGCCTGCTGCTCCCCTCAGCAGTGTATTTCAGTGAATCTGCCCATTCTGTTCCCTACTCTGTCTCTTGTGAATCCTCTCACCCCCCACACCTCTGGCCTGTACCCCAGTTCTTGTATGCATAAATAAATCTTTAAAAAAGAGAATCTGTTCACAATATATCAATTCTTTAGCAATAAATTAAAATACAAAACACTGGTAATCTTTCCTCTAGCCGATATTTCACTCTCCCAACATCTGGGAAACTGGGCAGAGGGATAAACAGACTGCTTCCAATTACCCTCTGGCAACCAAAGATTGCTTAAACTTTCAAGGTATGAGATGGAGCCAGGAAGAATATTAAAAATAGTAAATAGTTTTCACAAACCTTTGACAGATTTTTAGCTTGAAAAATAAATGAAAACAGACAGCTCTAGTTTACTTCTTTGCCCTTGGCATCATTTTCCAAATATTTGACCCTGGTGGAAAATTGTTATTTTGTTGACAACACTCATCAAATTTCTATAAATCCTCCTTTGGGTACTGGAGAAAGAAACAGGTCCTACTGGTCTACCCCACAACAAAGGGCCTGAATCACAAACATGGACATGGGAAGGAGACAAGACAATCTGGCTCTCATCTTACTCAAGTGACATTTAATACAGTTAATCTACAGGCAGTTGAAATGAAAAGATGAATCAAAGGTAGAGACAACCTTGCAGAACTCTCCTCCCGGGGTCTGGACTTCATTCTCCTGGACCAGGGAGTTATCTCTATTATAGTAAGACTGTAAAAAAATATATTAAATTTTTTTTAAAAAAAAGACTGATAGATCAACAGTCTTACTATAATATGCTATAATTCAATATATCGTAGTTTTTCAGAACAGTGAATTCAGACCATGCCAAATTTCTTTTTTGAGCTGGGAACTCTAAGGCTGACTCATGAGCCTTCTTCAAAACTTCCTAGCTTCTCTACAAGGCTTCTTACCAACACTTAGCTGGAAGAACAGGTGAAAACAGTACAACAGTGAACTGGAACAGCCAGTTTCTCTAGTGTGTGATCACTATTCCTAAAGTGGGGACAACTGAACTCCAGAATCCTTTAATCTATATTTAGTCCTAGAAAGATCATGATCAGACTCTAGAGACCTAACTTCATATTCACAGGACTCCCATGTAAAGTCAGGACACATTTATTGAGTGCCTACTTAGCGCCAGTTATTGAATCAGGCTCTGTGAATACAACTATAAGAAAAACATTCAGAATTTTTCCTTCAGAAATATACACAGAACCCATAAAAGGGATTCAGAGGGAGCTGGGCAGAGCACTGACAGGGTTGCTCCAAATACCAGTTGCTACAGTAGATACACAAAAGATAGGGAGAAGACATCAAGCTCACCACTCCAGAAAATCATTAATTCACAAAGGAAGAGAGAAAAAGAAGAGAAAGAAACAAAGAACTACAGAATAATCAGAAAACTGTAATAGGCCACTGGTAAGTTATTACATGTTAATGACTCTAAATGTGAACATTTTAAATTCTCAAATTGTTAGAGGAATAGTAAAGAGCAAACACTGAGTCAGTGAATGACATTTTGAATAAACTTTACCCCTCGCCCCATGCTAACAGGATCTCAGGAGCCGAGACTATAACTCTCTGCATACCACGAACCTGGCTTCCTGATCAGGGGGCTGCTGGGAACGAGGGGTGCAGTTAAGCAGCCATGCTTGGCTTAAAACCTGAACACATGTGTGCTCTTGCTCTCCTGCTTCTCCAGCTTTGACTTGCATCCTGGTGTCTCAGCTCAGATGGTGCTGCTGGCATGAAGTGTCAGTCAGTTAATCTCTCACTTTCTCTCACTCTCTTTCTCTCTTCTCATCTCCCTTGCAAATAAACATTTTTAAAAATTTCTCTCTGAGGGCCTCCTTGGTGGAGCAAGGGGTTAAGATGCAACCTATGAAGCTATCCACAGCCACTACTGCATGAGTTCAATGCCCGGCCAGGGAGCAACCCACATGGTGCAGCAGACTTCTTCTGTCTCGCCCGCTGCTCCCCTCAGCAGTGTATTTCACTCACTCTGCCTGTTCTGTTCCCCAATCTGTCTCTGGTGAATCCTCTTACCACAACCACCCGCACCTCTGGCCTGTACCCCAATTCTTGTATGCATAAAAATAAAAAATAAAAAATAAATTCTCTCTGAGCATCTGCTTCAGGATCTTGTCCTGAGTTTTATAGTTTGTGGGTAAGGATTCACGACCCAAGACACCTCCATTTTTCTCTGAGGTTGCCCTGTGACAAAATCAAATGCCATACAGTAGATGGATGGGTGAAAAAAAAAATCCAGCTTACTGCAGACTTACTTTGAATTTAAGGAGACACATAGGCTCAAAGTGAAGGGATGGGAAAAAATAACCCAGGCAAGTAGAAACCAAAAGAGAGCAGGGATCACTGTACTTTTTTCAGTCTAAATAGACATTAACTCAAAATCTGCAGCAAGAGACAACAAAGGTCATTGTATAACAATGAACAGGTCAATTGATCAAGACAATATAACAATCACACATATACATGCAACCACTGTTAGAGCACCTAAATATATTGAGTAAACACCAACAGATTCGAAGGGATGAATACACAACAATACAACAATAGTGGGAATTTAAGATTTTTTATTTATGCAAGAACTGGAGTACAGGCCAGAGGTGTGGGAATGAGAGGACCCACCAGAGATAAAATGGGGAACAGAACAGGCAGACTGAATGAAATACACTGCTGAGGGGAGCAGCGGGTGAGTCAGGAGAGATCTTCTGCGACATGAGGGCCACCTCCCTGGCCGGGGATCGAACCCATGCCTCAGTGGCTATGGATAGCTTCATAGGCTGTGTCTTAACTCCTTGCACCACATGGGAGTCCCAAGAGTGGGAATTTAATAGTTCACTTTCAATAATGGATACATCATTCAGACAGAAAATGAATCAGGAAATGTTGGCTTTAACTCATCTTTGGGCTAAACGAATCTAACAAACATGCATAGACATTTACAGAACATACATTCTTCCTAAGTGCACACAGCACATGCTACAAGACAGAGCGTATGGTAGGTCACAAATTAGTGTTAGCACATTTAAGCAGATTGAAATCATAGCACAGTGACAAGAAACTAGTCACAGTGACCACAGTGATAAGAAGCTAGAAGTCAGTAACAGGAGGAAAACTGGAAAATTCATAAATTAAACAACATATTCTTGAACAACCAATGTGTCAAAGGAGAAATCAAGAGATAAATTAAAACATGTCTTGGAAAAAACAAAAATGGAAGTACAATATCCCAGATTTATAGATGTAACAAAAACCATAAGAGGAACAATCATAGTGATAAATGCCTTCATTAAGAAAAACTAGATAGCTGAGATAAAGAACTTAACTTTATAACTTGAGAAAATACAAAAAAAAACAAAGTAAGCCCACAGTTAGTGGAAGGGAAAAACAAGGAGTAGGCCTTAAATAAATAGAATAAGGATCATAAAAACAAGAACGCTGAAACTAAAAGCTGTTTTTTTAAGATTTAAAAAAAACTGACAAACTATGAAAAGAAGGAAGCTTAAGTAAAATTAGAAATAAAAATGGAGACATAA
Source organism: Talpa occidentalis (assembly GCF_014898055.3). Lineage (NCBI taxonomy): Eukaryota > Metazoa > Chordata > Mammalia > Eulipotyphla > Talpidae > Talpa > Talpa occidentalis. The sequence continues at coordinate 35,896,232 of NW_023601653.1, forward strand.
TAATGATAGCACAGAAATACAAAGGGTCACGAGAGGCTGCTATAAATAATCATATGAACAAACTGAATAACCTAGAAAATATGAATAAAATCTTAGAAACATGCAACCTGCCAAGACTGAATCATGAAGAAATAGAAAATCTGAACAGACTGATTACTAGTAAGGAGATAAATCAATAATCCAAAGCCTCCCAAGAAAGAACAGCCTAGGACCAAATGTTTCATCTGGCAAATTCTATGAAATACTTAAAGATTTAATCCAATACTTCTCAAACTCTTCCAAAAAATTGAAGAGTGGGGAACACACTGAAACTCATTTTATGAGATCAGTATTACCCTGGTACCAAAGCCAGATAAGAACACTACAAGAAAAAAAAAAAAAGCTAATAAGCTTCAGGTCAATACCCTGATGAAAAAGATGCGAAATTCTCCAAAAATATTAGCAAAATGAAATCAATACCATATTAAAAGGATCACATCCTATGATAAGGTGAGTTCTATCTCTGGAATGTAGTGATGGTAAAACATACAAATCAATAAATATGATATACCACATTCATAGAATGAAAGATTTTTTTAAAAATCACGATCATATTAATAGATGCAGAAAAAGCATTTGACAAAGCACACAATTCTCTCATAATAAACACTCTTAACCAGTTGAAGTAAAGAAGTATACTACCTCATAAACATAATAAAGACCACATATAACAAACACACAACTAAAATCATACTCAGCTGTGAAAGTTTGAAAGTTTTTTCTCCAAGATAGGAATAAGACAAGGGTGACCATTTTCACCAGTCCTATTCAACAGAGTACTCGAAGAGTAATGAGGCAAGTAGAAGGAATTAAACGCAAAAATAAATCAATAAATTAATTTTAAATAAGAAATAAAAAGCATGTAAGTTGGAAAAGAAACAAAGTTGAAGATGATATTATCATACATTTAGATAATTTATAAAACTCCACCAAAAACTTTTAGAATTAATCAACAAATCCAGTAAATTGGCAATATAAAAAAATCATTTGTGTTTTTATATACTTACACTGAAGTATCTGAAAAAAGAAATGAAGAAAACAATCCCACTGACAATAGCACCAAAACCAATAAAATATTTAGGAACTAATTAAACCAAGAAGGTGAAAAGTCATACATTAAAACATAAGACATGGATGAAAGAAATTGATAAGATATAAATACAAAGATATTCCATGTTCACAGATTGGAAAAATTAATGTTGTTAAAATGTCGCTACTACCCAAAGTCATCTACAAATTCAACACAATCCCTATCAAAATTCTAATATTATTTTTCACAGAAATAGAAAAAAATTCTAAAATTTATACTGAGTTACCAAAGAACCCAAGACGGAAATCACAACAGTTGCAACAAAATGGATGGATCTTGAGATAAGACAAATACTGTGTCACATATATGTGGAATCTGAAAATGCCAAACTTGAAGAAACAAAGACGAGAATAGTGATTGCAAGGGCTGGATGGTGGAGGTTATTGTGGGGAGGTGGGGTTGGTCAAAGGGTACAAATTCCATCTATAAGATGAATAAGTTTGGGGGAGCTTTTGTACAACATGGTAATTATAGTTAACAATATAATTGAAAAACGCCAAGAGAATAAATCTTAAATGTTCTCACCACAAAAAAGAAATGGTAATTATATGAGGTGATGAAGGTGTTTGCTAACCTTCCTGTGATAATCATCATATATCAAATTATTTCAAACTTTTACAATGTTATATGTCAATGATATCTCAAGAAAGCTGGCAAAAACTCTGAAAAGAAGTTTGGAGACATGTTTTGTGTCTTCAATATCCTGTTAGGATGTTTATATTTAATGTTCTAGGTATTGGATCATTAGGGAAATCTTTTGAGAAGGGAAATGATATGAGCATAGTCACGTAACAGGGTGTGGACCCAGGCAAGTTCCTCTGTTTGCTGCGAGAATTGGATATCTTTTACCGGCACGTACATGTAACTTCCTGGTATGTAAAAAATGAAGGTAGTTAAAGAATGCTCTTAAAATGGGATTTTGTAAAGTATTATACTGAAGTATCTGAAGAATCTTTTCTGTAAAAAAAATTACAGCTGTTGTGAATCGAAAGATGTCAAATTCTGTCTGAATCTGTAATACCAGAGTAAGCAGAACAGCTATATGAAAGGACATACTTTAGTAATTCAAAAGAATTCAACCATCAAACATTAAAATATGAGACTGGGTTCTATGGGTGACTAACAAAAATTCAAGCAAAATTATAGCCCTGCTATAAAGATCTTTATAAGGCCAGTCAAAGATGAAGGGTCACAAAGAGTTCTGCAGTAAAAGGACCCAGGAGATACTGTGGAAAGAGATAGAGCCACACTGATTCTGAATGCACTAGGGCAAAAGATTTTTGGAATTATGTTGCCAGGATAAATAAAAGTTACAATTTTGTGTGAAGGGTAGGGTAAGTAAGGATTAAATGGGGTAGTGCTTATAAATGACTTTGTATACACCTAGCACATAGTAAGCACTCATCAAGTGTTTATTACTAAGTGGGTGGGGGTGGGGAGGGGAACCCAAGCTCACTAAGGGGAATGTCCAAAAGAAAAGCTAATTTGGGGCCTCCCCTGGAGGCGCAGCAGTTGAGCACTGGACTGGGAAGCTGCCCGCAGCCTCTGCAGCGCTGGTTCAATCCCCAGCCGCCAGCGAGGGTCCCATATGGCGCGACAGACCTCTCCTGCTGCGCCCACTGCTCCTCTCAGCAGTGTGTTTCATCAGTCTGCCTGTTCTGTTCCCCGCTCTGGCTCTGGTGAATTCTTTCATCCTCCCACGCTTCTAACTATACCCAGTGCTTGTATAAATAAATAAATAAAAAAAGAAAAGCTAATTTGCATTCCAGTTATTGTTTGTGGAAATTTAGATTGGGGAGAAGGTGCAGTGGGAAACTCCACTAGACAGTTTGTGAAACTGCCCACAGACTTCATCTCATGAAGTCAGCACAGCAGGTTTTTCTTCACATACATATTTGCCATGCTGATGCCACTGAATTCTCTATCCTAGTCCCAAAAGTTTGGCTGGAGGATTTGTTCGTGAGCAAGGGAGTTTAGGTTAGAGCCTAGGAAATGGCACCTTGTACCTCTTTGCCCATTAAGAAACGGGCCAGCAACATCTGGGCTCCTTTACTAAAAAGGGCAAAGTAGATAAAGCTTCCCTGTGTAAGGCAGCTGATATAGCCCTAACTAGCAAGAGAAAAAAATATTCATTAAAATAATGTCCATGGTTTACTTTTGCATGGCAGTTTCACTTAGAGGGGACTGAGTTAGAAAATTCATGTTCTTCCACATTAGGCATCTTGCTACACATGTGGTTGAACCACGTAAAAATGTCGAAGTGTTACTGTGATTCATGTCAATATTGGGAAGATCGAAACTCCAATTAGACTTACTCCAAATAACCAGGAGTTAGACCTCTAAGAAGATAGCAGCAGGGCCTCCTGGTGGTGCAAGGGGTTAAGATGCAACCTATGAGGCTATCTGCAGCCACTGCAGCACAAGTTCGATCCCAGCCAGGTAGCTATCCACATGGTGCAGCAGACCTCTCCTGACTTCCTCCTGCTCCCCTCAGCAGTGTATTTCAGTCAATCTTCCTGTTCTGCTCCCCACTCTGTCTCTGGTGAAACCTCTCACTCTCCCACACCTCTGGCCTGTACTCCAGTTCTTGTATGCATAAGTAAATAAATCTTTTAAAAAGAAGATAGCACCAAAACAAATCCTTGAGGTCATCCCTGCTGAATGAGCTGGAAAAACATTAAGGAAGATGTCTCATTATCACGATGGATGAACATTGACACAAATCTGTAACTGCGTCAACAACAGACCACATGAACGATATTGTGGCACTTCCTGTGTAGTGACGATTATGGCGCCGCTACCTCTGTCATCAACTGAGAGAAATTCCTGACCCAGATCCAGATGCACTGAGTCACCTGGAATCTCTTGCCACCCACTCCTCCCACTGCTGGCTGCACAGCTCTGTACGTGTGCTTTCAGGGGGTGATTTAAATAATTTGCCTCTGGGAGATGGTTTCTACCACAAGTAGAAAAGAATAATCCATCAACATTTATAAAGCTAACAGTTTAATTCCTCTACCTGGAACAAAAAGGATTTTGTCTGCTGATCTGTTCTTTACTTGGTAGTGGAGATTATGGTAGAAACTCATAAAACTATACTATTTGCCTTTTAGATTATTTTTGGTAGGTAATCTTGTCATAACTGGATGGAACACGACGGCAATATAAAACTTTAAACTTTTTGAAAAACACAAGGTCAGAAACATATGAGAAAGTCCAAATTTTTCAGTTGGAAATTGGCTTCAAGAGTGATTTGCAAAATATCAAAGATAGCAAAGCTTCGAGTCACGGGACAGTTTTGGCTCCCCTGATTAAAAACAGCTAATATAGCATTTATGCCTTGTCATATTTTCTACCCTTTTTTCATCCTTCACTATTTTCCATGAGTAAAATGCCAAACTCCCTAACCTGAAACACAAAGACCTTGACAACCCAACCTGAATCCTCTTTGCAGATTTATGTCCCACTTTATTCTCCTGAAAAATCTATATTCCGATCTTCTAGAACAGTCTTCTATTTCCTGTATGTGTCTTCCCTACCTCCATGCTGTTTACAGGATGTCTCTTCTAGCAAAGAGGCTCTTCCTACTTTCTCAACCTGAAAAAAACCTAACTCAAAAGTCACCTTTTTAAGAAAGGTGACTTTCTTAAAAAAGAAAGGCTTTAAAAACCAGTCACTCCCCCTTTAGTGTTCCTGTAACACTTAGTTCTTAATTAAATAATACTATTCTAGTACATGGTATTATGGTTATTTGTTTACTCACAGTCTGTCTCCACTATTAGACTTGAACTCCTTCAGGACAAAGACAATAACTCATTCTCTACATTTGCCCTGGATCTAACAATGCCTGGCGCAAAGAATTTACTCAACAAATGAGTATTGAGGATCAACAATTTGCTGAACAACCTCCCTTTTTCTGACCCAGAAGCAAAATACACTGCACTGGGCTTAGTCTGGCTGGATTCTGAGGTCAACCATGTGGTTACCCAGAAGGGTAATATTGCTCAGGTCTACCCTATCCAGTGCAGAGCAGGGGACAAGGTTGGGGAGGTTCTATTTAATTGGCTTCCATATGATGCTGGTTTTCTGCAGCCTTGGAAAGTATTTAAAGCTGACTCTCCTGCAGGCATTTTCCTGGCTTCTTTAGATTTAAATGAATGTTGACACAATCTGCTCTGAACTTATATGCCAGGTTTAGTACCTGGACTTTGGGCTTGGTCGTGGGAACACAGCCTCACTAGATGCACATTTTACTTTTTCATGTGCAAATTTCTGTTTGGTTAGCATGCTGTCCTGAAGACTACCAAAAGTGAGGTTCCTCCCTCTCTTAATGCAATAGAAATTGCAAAGCATGAAGAAAATAGCCAAAAACTTTAATTCTCAATTCTTTACTAAGTTTATGTTTTTTTTTTAAGATTTATTTATTTATGCATACAGGAACTGGGGTGTAGGCCACAGGTGCGGGCGGGGAGTGAGAGGATTCACCAGACAGAGTGTGGAGCAGAACTGGCAGATCTACTGAAATACACTGCTGAAGGGTGAGGCAGGAGAGGTCTGCTGCGCCATGTGGGTTGCTCCCTGGCTAGCTGGGGATCGAACTCGTGCTGCAGTGGCTGGTGATAGCTTGACAGCACTGTCTGTAACCCCTATGCCACCAGGGAGGCCCATTTATTCCCTACTAAGTTTAATGCTAGGAGAATCCATATCCGTATCACTTCTAGACCTTGACCTGAGGTGGGACTCATCAAGTGTCTGAACCATTCTGAACTGAAATGGGGGCTTTTCCTTGAGACACAGGTAAAGGGGAGTGAGGTAGGGAGATCGTGGTGGTTCTAGAGAACTGCTGCAAATGTTTTGACACTCAAGAGATGTTTAGGTCCCTATTTCTTGAATCTGGAGGGGCATGTGACTTCTACGGCCAATAAAGTATTGCAAAGCCATGCTGTGTAACTTCTGAGGTTGCAGTATAAAAGGCCAAGCAGCTTCGTCCTTGTTCACTGGAAGACGCCCTTGGAGCTCTAAGTCAGTATGTAAGAACTGTGACTATTCTGAGGCCACCACGCTGCAGAGGCCAAATATTAGATGCTCCAGTAAATAGACAGTCCAGCCTTCAGACCAATCCACCCCCAGCTGAATATTACCAAGTGACTTCCATCACTCTCATCTGGAACAGAAAATTCCCAACTGAGCCCAATCCACATATATGACCACTGTGTAATAAAATGATTGTTGTTTCACATCACTGAGTTTTGGGGTAATTTGTCAAGTTAAGACAGGTAACAGGAACAGAGGTAGACAATGAAATTCCTCTTTCTGTTTTCCTTAAGGGAGATATTGAATTTCTATAGTATAATTGAGGAGACCGATAAATGCCTTTTTCTTTATTTTTCTTTTTAGAATCTTAAATAGCAACCAAGTATGATTTCTAAAATTAAAAGGGACTGTTGCCAGGGGATTTGCAAATGTAGTATGTTCTCTTTCCTCATTATAAACTGGCAGGCCATTTCTGGAAATGAAGACAGACTTGAGTGCTTACCTAAATGTAACAGACAATAGTCACAGTGTCTGTTAATCCCATCTGCTTCCCCAGAAAAGGAAAACTCATTACTTGAGATTGCCAAGAGATCTAGGGCTATATGAAAGGGATTTTTCATTGTATCTCTCATAAGTCTATTATCTAGCCCAAATCTCCAAGATTTGCATAGTACCTAATCTATATCACTACAAGTGCTTACCCTTTTCCATTTTGCATTTTATATATTTAAGATTCCTTTTATAATAATCAGGGTCTAATTGCAAATGCAGAATATACTTTAAGCAGGATGAAACTTTTCTGCAGGATATTATATGACTTTGCCAAGTTGTCGTGAGTAATCTCCGGACAGAACCTAGGTTGAACCATAGAGTAAAGCCAGGTCAACAAGTTTGCTGCTGCCTCCTCTGTGATCAAAAAGCCACTGGCCTCTCGAATCACATCACCATCACCACAATCAGGAGGCCAAGACAATAAGGAAGGCATCAAGGTCTGGTGACTGTTCCAATCCCAGAACCACACTATCTTAATTGCAATCTGCACCAGCAAAAGAGATGCCCAAGAGGGCCTCCCCTGGTGGTACAGGTGGTTGAGCACTGGGCTGCGAAGCTGCCCGCAGCCTCTGCAGCACCGGTTTGATCCCCGGCTGCAGGCGAGGGTCTCACATGGTGCTCAGACCTCTCCTGCCGCGCCTGCTGCTCCCCTCAGCAGTGTATTTCGTCAGTCTGCCTGTTCTGCTCCCCACTCTGGCTCTGGTGAATTCTCTCACCCTCCTGTGCTTCTGACTGTACCCAGTCCTTGTATAAATAAATAAATCTTAAAAAAAAAGAGAGAGCTGCCCAAGAACCCCATTTCTGAATATCCACAACTCGATGACCATGGTTAAGAGCAGAAAGCACAGAGGGAGATGATGTTATGGCTTCTAGTTTGCCTCTAATATCTTCATTTCTCTCAAGTGTATGTGAGTGTTTGAAATCATATTCAGACTTAACTGCAACAGAATCTGTAAAAACTAAAAATGTAGTTTTAGCTATTGTTTTAATTTTTTTTTAAGCTTTGCAGACTTCAGAGTATAAAGGTCACACTGAAAAGAAAGTGGAGTGCAATACCAAGTGCAATCTACATCATTATGATATCTTTTTCTTCCACTGGACTACAAGCAATTTGGATCTACCTTTGCGTCCAATCTCCCGAAGCATGTAGCAATTTCCAGATTCTCAATTGCTTGAGAAAGGAACTGAGATAATGAGGGGGCAAACTGAAGGGCTGTATCAGGAAATAGAGTCCTCGAGGGCAGGATAATGACTTTAGTCTTAAAACTACCTCTGTCATACATATTCTCCATTTTCCCTCCACATGTACAGATTGACTTTTCATATCCCCACCATGCGTTGGATCCTGGGATGCTGACTCTTTCTTTACCTGATTCCTGTGACTCAGACTTCTGTTTGGATTTAGCCAATGGGAAGCATCAGCAAAAAATCTGCTGGCCAAGGAGAGAGCAGCCTGTGGGCTAAGCTGTGGTCAGGCTGTGGTCTAATCATAGCTACCTTTCCTACCTGATACAGCAGCCCCCTGTCAGGGTGGCCCCAATTCACCAGCCAGACTCCCACTAGGTGTGAAAACTGCTCCTTCTCTTGCCCCTTCAGAGCCAGTAGTATTAATGGCTTTCTACAAATGCCAACCACTGAGTGCATTAACATCCTTAACCTTTGCAAAGGTACCAATTAGTGAGTGGTACCATTTGTCAGTCACCAGAATGCAGACTTGAATGTGACGGTTAAGAGGTTCTAGAAACCATCAACCTGCATGCTCTGCTACCTCCTCACAGCACCATACTTCCAGATCCTACACTCCATTGATCAAATCAGACTTTCCTAATTCTGCTTCCCCAGAACTGGCGCCACAGCCCATGGAGCAGCTGTGGGTCCGCATAGTGTTCTAAAATTAGGGGAACTGGGTCTGAGAGGCCAAGGATGGGATGTGTGACTTGAGGCTTTAACTGCTAAATTGCAGTTCCTTCCCTGTAAGGAAAGGAAGGACAACCCCTTGTCAGGACTGGTACAAGGATTTGATAAAGTTATATATCTAAAACAACTGTGTTTTATAAATATTAGCTATTACATAAGCATTCCCAAAGTTTGACACACTTTCCTTCTTTGCCATTACATTTTCCCCTTTACTCATCAAGTTCCTTATGACTAGCAAATTGATAACAAGTTCTGCAATCCTGGTGATCTAAATCTATGTTCCAGTGAAAGAAGAATGAGAGGGTGGTGGGGAGGTAAGACAGAGGCTGCTTATAAAAAGTCATTTTCACTCCCAAATAGAGAATACTATCCCAGGAGACCTAAAATTTCTCACTTATTAATGTAGGATGGAGAATTGGCAGAAAAAGTCATTGCTGTGGCTTGTGTCTGTGGGCAGTCAACAGAGATTTTGGCCTTGAGCTGAATCAGACAGTTTTGGAATAATTGGAACAGAATGAAACCAGAGTACAGTGTGGCCAATCTGCTGATTTCCATGGCTCTTTGTGTTCCAGTTGTTCCAGATCTCCTCTAGATCTCAGATAGCTTTTAGGATTTTAGCTAAAAGAGTGGCTTGGACAGCTGGACAGTCTGGTAGAATTTTAAGAGGCTTTGATTCCTGACTTTCCATTTTACCAGACAAAGAAGTTTTTAAAATATTTAGGGGCTCTCATTACAAGCAATGATGAAAGCCCTCTCAAAGAAGTCAAGTTTCATATAATTACAAAAGATTAAAGTTTTTGAAGAATTTACATGTTTAGGGAAAATGATTTAATTGCGATGGAAAGATTGTGATTTGGTTATAAGATATAGGTAAAATTTACCAAAATTCTCAAGGAGAATATTTGAAAAAGGGCCTATATGATGAATTATTCTACTACAAACAAATATTACAAATCTGAACTATCAAATTTAAGCAAGTCATATCTGAACTAAAAATTATTACATTAACTTCCACTAAGATAAGAATTTCTACTTCAGTGCCTAAACATAAACAGGCTTAAGAGAGGAATGAAAAAGGTATCTGCCCTATGCTACTTAGGGTACACAAACATCCTGTAGGGTGGATGGTTAAAATATTTAATAATTGGCATGGCCAAGGCACTGTCAGGCCTCCTACTCATCTGCATGCTATCCCATCCTCACCATCATGTATGGGGCCTCAGCCCAGTTCTCAATTTGGTGTCAGAAGAATAAACAGGTCATGAAGCCCATCTGTGGGGAGCAGGAGCAAATCTTTATTATGAGGCAGCAGGAGATACTCAGGTAGCAACAGCAGCAGTGTCCAGCAGTGGCAACCCCCGGGGATGCCGGCTGCAGCAGTGACCCCATGCCCTGTGAGAGGCCCAAGAGAGGGCTCCACCTCCCGAGGAGCCCTATTAGCTTTTATATGATTTATAGACAAAGCCGGCACAAGGCCAAGTTTAAATCTAGTTTGTAGAAGTATGTTTCACGCATGCAAATTATACATCAAGGTTACATATTATTTACTGCTTTCTGCACATGTAGACTATGTCACAAGGCTACATGTTATCTACTAGGCCACCTGTGCTGGAAGGTCACTGCGAAAAACAATCTTAGAAACTCTGAGAAAACTCTGTTTTCCCATGACTGTCATATGGCTGAACCAGTATGAACCCGAAGACCAGCTCTGCCTATAACCAACCCATCAGCTCTTGCTCATCACACTCAGTGGCTCCTCAGCCTGCAGCCAAAGAGCCCACGTTTTCCAAAAAGAAACCCACATTCCTTGGGACTGTTCGATTTTTCATCAAAGACAATTTAGAACTACCTAGCAACTCACAAGAAGGCAATTCCCCTAAGCAAGTCAAGCTCCATGTAAGGTGTCTTGAAGGAGGCAGCTGACCTCAGTGAGTCACTGCCCTTATCCCTTGATGTACGTGACTGTCCGCATCTGTGACAGGGAGCTGAGGATGTGGGCAACTGAGCAGGATCAGGCCAGTTGAGATGTCACTCAGGCCTCCATCTTGATCAGCCCAATAAAAATTCAAAAACAGAGTTCCAGTCACCAAAGACTCAGCCAGCTCAGCAGCAACTAGATCTTTGCGTTTATTTGTTTGTTTAACTTGAGCAGCTCTTCTTTTAAGTTCCTTGTCTAGGCTTTCGTTCTTGTGCAGTTTGCTTTATTTGCAACGGCCATATTGTGTTGAAGCCACCTCCTCACATGGCAGTCTCTGCTCTATGTCTCTTTAAAGGCAGGAGCTTGGTCTTACTGTTCTCTGTGCCCCCAACTCAGAGCCTAACTCAGAGCCAGACACACCTGCCATGTGCCCAGAAAGGGTTTATTGAACAAAAGAAAACTGGTCTGAGAGTAAAGGGAGGAAAGACAATTGCGTGGTGTTTTAAATGGCGATCTCACTTAACCCACTTTGTTACTCCAGCGTGGGAAAGTGATTGTTTATTAATTATAGTTAATATCTTGCAATTATATCTTTTCAGTGTAAAAAGAGTAGCTGGTGAGAATGAATTTGGCATCCATGGACTGAAGTGCTCAATGTATAGTTTTAGTGTTATATTTAAGCACAAATCAAAACTAAATCATTATAGAAGAATTATCTTTAAATTGCTTTGTATTCTCTTTTTGGAAATTATCTATAAAATCACTTTCTTTAAAAACAGCCAAATATTCAGTTTAGAGGGCCTCCCCGGTGGCGCAGCGGTTGAGCGCTGGGTTGCGAAGCTGCCCGCAGCCTCTGCGACGCCGGTTCGATCCCCGGCTGCTCCCCGGCCACCAGAGGAGGGTCCCACATGGCGCGCAGACCTCTCCTGCCGCCCGCTGCTCCCCTCAGCAGTGTACTTCGGTCCTTCTGCCTGCTCTGCTCCCTGCTCTGGCTCTGGTGAATTCTCTCACCCTCCCGCGCTTCTGACTATACCCAGTGCATGTATGAACAAAAAACAAACAAACAAACAAATAAATAAATAAACATGCCTCTATAAAAAAAAAAAAAAAACAGCCAAATATTCAGTTTAGAGACTTTTTTTTTTTTTAAATCCTGTATTAAAATTTTCCACAAATGAAAGTTATAGTGATTACTATAGTTTTAAGTACAGCTACAAATTATGAGAAACAATATTTCCTTGATTTAAAATAGATCCCTGTAATATTCATCATAGTTATTGATGAGACTTGGAAAAATATGGAAAGGGCCTATGAAAAAAACCATCATAATCTATAGTCTATAATTATTTGTAAACAGTTGACTTCCCACGTGATTGACACTATATTGTCTACATGGTTTCATAACTTACTATTTTCTACTCAATGTCATAGCTTAAACGTCTTTAAGAAAAATAAAACTGTGACATTGCTGTGCTCTTAGTCAGCGGGGCCCTCTGGCAGGGCCCTGTTCCCCTTGGTGAGTGACAGCTGAACGGTCTGTCTTGTCTGCGATGCTCTAACCTGAGTAAGCGATTGCTGCAGTACACTCTCTGGCTTTACATAAAAGTAGGCCTTATTCTTTTTTTTTTATTATTTTGTATATTTATTACATCATTTTTCATTTTTGCACAATGTATGCATTTTCATCTTAATATAGTCCCCATACAATTCCCTCCACCCTTGTTTTGATCCTACTCCCTTCTCACTAACCCATAGTATGTCTCTGGTTTATAGTTGCTTGCGGATTTTGATTTTTACTTTATTATAATTAGTCTTTTTCCTGGTCCCTTATTTAGTTTTTCTAAATTCCTGCTATGAGTGAGACCATCCAGTATTTTTCTTTTTCCCTCTGGCTTATTTCACTGAGCATGATCCCTTCCAGCTCCATCCATGTTACTGCAAATTGCATGAGTTTATCTTTTTTGATCGCTGAGTAATATTCCATCGTGTATATGTACCACATCTTCTTGATCCAGTCATCTATTTTTGGGCATTTCAGTTGTTTCCATAGCTTAGCTATTGTAAATAGTGCTGTTATAAACATAGGGGTGCAGGTGCCCTTTTGAATTAATGATTCTGTGTCCGTTGGGTAAATACCTAGGAGTGGAATTGCTGGATCATATGGAAGCTCCATCTTTAGCAGATTGAGGAATTCTACACAGCTCTCCATAGTGGTTGGACCAGTTTGCACTCCCACCAGCAGTGCAGGAGAGTTCCTTTTTCTCCACACCCTCGCCAACATTTGTTGTTGCTAGTTTTTTTAATATGTGCCATTCTCACTGGTGTAAGATTGTATCTCATTGTCGTTTTGATTTGCATTTCCCTGATTACAAGTGATGTTGAACATTTTTTCATATGCCTGTTGGCCATTTGCATTTCCTCTTTGGAGAAGTTTCTTTTTAGCTCTCTGCTCATTTTTTTGACTGGGTTGTTTACTTTGTTTTTGTCGAGTCTCATCAGCTCTTTGTAGATTTTTTGTGATCAGTCCTTTATCATAAGTGTTGTGTGCAAAAATTTTCTCCCAATCCGTGGGGTGTCTCTTTGTTTTGGTTACTGTCTCTTTTGATGTACAGAAGCTCTTTAATTTGATGTAGTCCCAGCTGTTTATTTTTGCCTTCACTATCACTGCTTTGGGTGATGTGTCTTTAAAGATGTTACTGAGGTGTATGTCATGTAGTGTTTCACTTATATTTCCTTCTATATATTTTATGGATTCAGGTCTTATGTTTAGTTCTTTAGTCCATTTTGAGTTGGTTTTTGTGCATGGTGTGAGGTAGTAGTCATCCTTCATTCTTTTGCATGTAGTGACCTAGTTTTCCCAGCACAATTTATTGAACAAACTTTCTTTGCCCCATTGCATAGTCTTTGCTTCTTTGTCAAAAATTAGTTGGCTGTAAATCTGTGGGTTTATTTCTGGATTTCCTATTCAGTTCCATTGGTCTGTGTGTCTGTTCTTGTGCCAATACCATGCAGTTTTGATTATTATGGCTTTGTAGTATAGCTTGAAGCCTGGGAGTGTGATACCTCCATTCTCTTTTTTTTTTTTTTTTTTTTTCTTCAGGAGAGTTTTGGGGTTTTTGGTGTAGGCCTTATTCTTTATTATTCTGGATTTTTTTCAAAATCCCTAAGCAAATCTTGACCTTTCCAAGGGGCAGAAAAAGAACTCATAAGAGGGCCTCCCTGGTGTCCTAAGGGTTAAGCACAGTGCTGTGAACCTATCTGCAGCCTCTGCAGCACGCGTTTGATCCCCAGCCAGGGAGCTACCTGCATGGCACAGCAGACCTCTCCTGTCTCATCCGCTGCTCCCCTCAGCAGTGTATTTCAGTCAATCTGCCTGTTCTGTTCCCCACTTTTTCTCTAGTGAATCCTTTCAGCCCCCACACCTCTGGCCTGTACCCCAGTTCCTGTATGCATAAATAAATAAATATTAAAAAAAAAAAAAACCCAGAGGAAAGTAACAAATATGATCTAAGGGACATCTGATGAAGAGAACTAACAGGGTTGTTTTCCTTGCATAAAGAGAATAGTGACTACGAGGCTCCCATAGGAACCAGGAAATTATGTTGAACCTGAACTTCAGTGTTATCTTTGTGGCCACTCTGCTCCCCTCTCCCACTTCTCCACCTGCTTGTTCCAGGCCAGGTACTCCCATCCTCTCTTGCTCTCTGACTTCCGGTTGGGTTTGGCCAATGATGGGGTTTGGGAGAAAGAGAGTGACCCTGGAGGATTCGATCCCTTGCTCTCTCCTTCCACTGACAGGCACAGCTCCTGTCAGGTGCCCTTCTCAGGGGCTCTCCCTGTCTCTGGCATTTGGTAAGCAGACATTCCTCTCATCCCTTCTGGCCAGGACTAAGGGGTTGGAGGGTAAGGATAACAGTGCTCTGTTGTTTCTAATTCTTGGGCACTGCAGCATTCCTTGTGGTTACACTCTGCCCATCTCTTAAAAAGTCCTCTTATTAAACTCTCCTCAAATTACCCAGTTTGAGGGGGTCTTCTGTTTCCTGCCAAGACTGACTGATAAAAATATTTAAAACATATGTTCTTCTTCCAAGGCTAAAAAATTTCAATCTTTAGAGTGAAACCATTACCTGAGTTTCCTTAGCAAAATCATTTGGAGGGAATAAATGTATAAATAACCAATCTCCACTTCCAGCAAGTGGCTCCTATAATGGCCATGCTGCTATTGTCACTGGTGATGGTGATGACGATAGTGAACACAGTCGTAACAGCTGCTGTCATTGTCTTATTCAATGTTTAGGCAAGAGATTTTCACAACGTGGCCTGATCCTTCAGAACATATTAGCCAGACAGCTTTTAGTCCTATTTTGGAGTTGAGTAAATCAAGTATCCATTTAGGTAACATCTACCTAATATCCCACAACTAATGCATTCAAGTCCACTACCACACCTCCTTCAAGTCTTGACTCAAATGATACTTTCTCAAGAAAATGACAAGCATTTTCTAGCTCTCTTCCCTTTTTTGTGTCCTTAGCTCTTTCACCAGCTAATATAACCATAATTTCCCCTCATTTATCTTATTTAATGTCTATCTCATCCCACTTTAATGACAGGGTCTTTGTTTTATTCTATGACTTATCTCAGTACTAGCTCATTGCACACAGTAGAGCCTTAATAAATATTTTTAAATGAGTGAATGGAATTCAGAGCCTGGTCTGCTTGACTTGAAAGTTTTTGTTTTACTATAGAACTCTCTTTAGCAAGTCACACTCAAGGTTAATGGATAACACTCTTGGAGAGAAAAACAATAGCATTATTTTTCAACTAAACACAACATCATGCAATCTGCTAAGATTGCACACAAGACAGCTAATGAAAGAAAAACAACATGATGCTGATATATTTGCTTTCAAAAATATGTTTGCTATCAAGACACCCAGACATATGGTAAGGCCCTGTGGGTTTCAACAGAAATGGGGTGCCACTGGAATGCCAAGGAGAAGAAAATTGAGCAATGGATTTTCATGTGGACAGCAGCCACCCACACTCTGCAAGAGCTCATCCAGTGAATGGAGGCTTTCTTCTCATGGGGAGGCTAGATGATGCAGGAAAGCAAACTGAGCCAGCATGGCCAACTGTGGGAGTGTAGATGTGGAAAGAGCAGATATTCTGGAATTGAATCCGGAATCTTGCCTTTTCCTTGCTCTTCAGATGCTCTGTGCTCCATTTCCTGTAACACCTACTTGGGAAAATGGGCAGGAAATAATGCTTCATAAACAGATGGGTGGTAAGAAAGAAGCAGCAAGCACATGCTTTCCAGCTACATATTTACCAGGAAGATTAATTATTACCAGATGATTGGAGCATGGACTGGAGTCTCAGACTACCTGGCTTTACCTGCCTGCTCCACCACTCACTTGACCTTGGGCAAGGTAGTTAACCCTTCGAAGCCTCTGTTTCCTAGGTTACATAGTTGGGTAATATCGTAGTTATTTTGTTGTTATAAGAATTATAGGAGATAATCCCATAAGAGGTGCCCAATAAATTGGTGTTCAAAACCATAGTTGTATTGTACTAATAACTGGATTCTAATGGAGTGCTCTGCTGGCCAGAGAGTTATTTTATTCTGCACCAGACCCATTTAATTGCAGGGAGGGATGATTTTGATAGAGAAATTCTATCACATTGGTTCTGGTACATCTGACATCGCCAGGTGATAATGGTTTCTTCTCACAGGAAGCAGGCAGACAAGACTATTGGTTCTGGTTCTGAAGCAAAATTTTAAGTTCTTTAGATGACCCTTCCCATGGCAGGCTCCATACTTCTCGAAATTTTTTCTAGAAATTATCTCTAGTCACTGTTTGATATTTCTGTTAGAAATACATTGAAACTTGCCCTTCAGTGTCCCAAATGAGATAGGAAAATTATGAGTTACTGCCACCAAGGGCCTATAATTTATTCCCTGAAAGAAAATCATTAAATGGGTCAGAATACCTAACCCTGGGCAACTGTACAGCTCACTGGGCTCGCTGGGTTCATCCAAAATGCATGGACAGCTCTTTCCCTGCCGCCTCCGAGTAGCGCGCGCGGAGGCGGAGGCTCGGGTGCATTCAAGATTCGGCTCCACCCGTAATCCACCGCCATGGCCGAGGAAGGCATTGCTGCTGGAGGGGTAATGGACGTTAATACTGCTTTGCAAGAGGTGCTGAAGACCGCCCTCATTCACGATGGCCTCGCACGTGGAATTTGCGAAGCTGCCAAAGCCTTAGACAAGTGCCAAGCCCATCTTTGTGTGCTTGCATCCAACTGTGATGAACCCATGTACGTCAAGTTGGTGGAGGCCCTTTGTGCTGAACACCAAATCAACTTAATTAAGGTTGATGACAACAAAAAACTGGGCGAATGGGTAGGCCTCTGTAAAATTGACAGAGAGGGGAAGCCCGGTAAAGTGGTTGGCTGCAGTTGTGTGGTAGTTAAGGACTATGGCAAAGAGTCTCAGGCCAAGGATGTCATCGAGGAGTACTTCAAATGCAAGAGATGAGCAAATAAAAAAATTTGGCTAATCAAAAAAAAAAAACAAAAAAAAACAACCCCAACAAAATGCATGGACATACTGCCTGTCTGTCTACTCCAGCAATGTACACATTAGCTCCAGGCCACAGGAGACGACTTACATTTAAATTGGTTGAAGAAGGGCCTCCTCTGGTGGCGCAGTGGTTGAGCGGTGGGCTGGCGCAGAGACCTCTCCTGCGGCGCCCACTGCTCCCCTCAGCAGTGTATTTCAGTAGATCTGCCTGTTCTGCTCCCTGCTCTGGCTCTGGTGAATTCTCTCACCCTTCCGCGCTTCTGACTGTACCCAGTGCTTGTATAAATAAATAAATCTTAAAAAAAAAACTTGGTTGAAGAAAATAAAATAAAAAATCCACCTTTTCAGTTGCATTAGCTACATTTCTAGTATTCAACAGCTATATGTGTCTATTGGCTACCACGTTGGATAGTGCAAATAAGGAATATTTCCATCATTACAGAACATTCCGCTGAGGTACGCAGCTCTAAAGGTCAGTGCTATCTTGAGGCTCAGATCCATTCAGATGAGTGAAGAATTCTATTTTCACTTCAGGGCTGCAAGCGGTGGGGCTAAGATCTGAATATCTTTTAGCCGTGAATGTCAAGGGGAAAATAAGAGACCATAAAAATCTTTCATCTGGACTCTTATTAGTGTCCCTGAACTGTGTCATTGTGACTTTTAAGAAATGAAGTATGATCTAACCCAGCGAGAAGACTCATGTCTGCATTGTGCCAGATCTTAAGATGATGGTTCAATTCTCTCCCTGCCAACCTCACCCTCACCAAATACCATTTTATTGTTAGTAAGTCGAGCACACACTGAGAATCCAGAAGGGTGCTCACTCAGTTCTCTGGTAACAGGTCAAACTTTATGTTCTAATACAGGGAAGTGATTCTGGATATTACAGCCACAAGGACAGGGCCACGTGGGTATATCCCAATACTCCCCACCATGCAGCACAGCACCAACACCCTCCCTAACATCTTCTTCCCCCAAAGACAGTTCCTTAGTCATCGTTAACCCTTTCTCTTCCATATCCTGTCTTCCTTCCTATTATAGCTAAACTCCAGCTTGAGCTCTTGGTAAATCTCAGCCATTTCAGGCTCTGGTGATATTTATGGGCTGGGGCGGAGGAGGGTGGGAAGTTCCTTAATACCTTTGGAGAGGGAACAGGATAGTATAAGAGACCCTCCTGGTAGCCACAGAAGAAAGTAAACAGCACTCAGAACTTTTACACTTTTAAGAGAGGGGAAAAAAAAAAAAAAAAAGGCAAAACAAAACTTCCTGGTATCATTTTTCCAGTGTCTAGTATGCTCAGAATTTTTATCTCCTTCCTGGTCTTGAGTTTAAAGTTTTAAAAACTCCCTTTTGTTACTTTAGCCTCAGCGGTATTTAAGTTCTAGGAAAGAAGGCATAAAAAGACTTGTTCTGCCTCATTAGCAGCCTTGACTAGCCCACAGATTCACAGTGGTTGCTGCTTCCTCTGTGCCAAATCAAAGCAGCGAGAGCTCTGAATAGATGCATGGGAGAGTCTTAAATTATCCAAGCAAACAACAACTTTCCCATTTCCAAATTAAATAAATTAAAAGTAAGGTGGTTGCCCCACAGTTTAGTTCAAGTACAAGTAAACCCTCAAGTCTATGTTTGTGCAGTTCTTTGCTTTTTAGAAAAATCACCACCCCACCGTGTGATTTATATTTTTGCTCCCGGACTTGCCATCTTTAAGTTAATGTGCCTTTGCGCTGTGCTGTCACTGCTTCTGGAAGAAGCACACTAGTACCCCGGGGTTTTCAAGATCTGCAAAGAGTTGAAGCCACTCTCCAAATGAAATCTGCCTAGAAGCCCAGAATGTAAAAGAGACAGGAATGAAGCTGCTTAGTCTGAAGAGGGGAGCCCTGGCGGGTCCTCTGGGCTCCTGGGCATTGCTAAGAAAATTCAAGGCATGTAGAGCATTGTTAAGCCTACACTACTCCAGATAGACTCATTGGAACCTCCTATTAGACATTTCAATGTCAAGGGTGCTAGGAGTAGGGAAAATTATCATCTGCTACAAGCAGAGGAAATTTATCAAAGATATCAGTAACCATTATCTCAAGGACAAAGCAAGCTCAAGGAGCCTGAGCTTAAAAAGAATCATCGTCCACATATTTATTATTCTTCTGCAGTATCCAAGCAGAAAAGTGAACTCAACGCGGCTTCAATATTATTTAAATGCTATTGCCTTGTAAGGGCAGCTTCTGTACATGGACAGACAAATGTCCACAAGGCGAGTAAATAACCACCAAAAGATTCAGCAGAAAATAAATATCTCATTTTCAATTTATAAAACATTTACAAAATCATCGCTTAAAGATTGTGTACTATGGCATTTTATTTAAAATTGATAGTATTTTGGTATTAGGAGAAAGAAAGGAGTTAATGGCAGCTATAGGACAACAGAAAAAGAGAGAAGAAAAATGATCTTGAATAGTACTGCTCTGGAACGTAGGCCAGAGCAGGGGCCCTCTTGCCTGGGTCTAAGGATTCATTTCTCCTGATTTACATGCTTAATTTTTAGCTGTTACTGGATACATTTGTATGGATAATGGTAATAGAAGCTATTATTAAATTATCATAAAGCTGCCTTACCCCTTAGCATATGCCAGGAATATGAAAATAAGTAAGAAAGAACTTTCTAACCTCACTGACCTTAAATTCAAATGAGGGAAATAGATATTTATTTCCCATATCTCTTTGAAATGCCTTAGTGTCTCCATTTTACAGGTAAGGTCATTGAAGCTTACAGAGGGCAAAGGATAGAGGAGTCAATAGAATACTCTGGATATAAGAAACTTGTATCCTCAAACGACAATGTGGAGGAGAACCCAACCTATGTTGGACTGTTCTGTGACAGATCTGCAAATTAAACTTGTATGAAGTCATTGATTATTTCAGATAAGAATACTAACTAATGAGTAATAAATAAGTAGATAAATAAAATGAATAGGAATATCGAATACATAAAATGTGTGCTTTCTAATGAAATAACTGGTGAAAACTAGAATGTTCTGTACTCTGTATAGTGAGTCCAATTTTCTACTAACAAATTCCTATTTGACTTAAATTGGGCTCAGGTAACAGCTGTAAGTTTATGTAGCTAAATACTGAGTTTCATGTCCTTGATGGTGCACCAGGAAGTAAACATTGCTTTCTCTTTACCCTTTAATTTTACGCTTATAATTTCACTAGATGATACAATCTAATTCAAGTGGTCTCAAATTGTGCCCACTTAACTGAACTTTTACTTATTTCTTTACCTGTGATTATTTTATGTTCCTAAAACTAATTGAGTATCTTTTAAAACTAGGGTATCTCCATAAAGTTGTATTTAATTCCACTATTTTATTGTGAAATTTAAATGGTTTCATGTTTTGTTTTTGCCCTCTAAAACTTTCCTTTGCTTTGTTGTTAGCATGATTTTACCTAGGACCAATTAGACCAACCCTCAAGATCAACAGAATGAAATAAAATGACATCAGGATCTTGTGCAATCATTATAATTTTAGAAAAGTTACAGATTTCCAATAACAGAGGGAAGACTTACACAGTGGTAGGATGAAAAACCAGGGACCAGGTCTATGACACTCTTTTTTCAATGTATGGGACCCTGTGTTAAAAATAGAAAAAGCAGGCTCAAAATGTAGAGGCCCCATCCAGACTTAATATCTAACCTAATTATAGCTTTAGTCTTTCCTAAAAGGGTAATTTTAAATCAATTAATCTGGAGTTTCCTAATAAGCACTAACAAGCTAACTTGCTACCTTCCCTATAGGGAAGGTGGCTTTGTCTGAAGCAATCTTTCTTTTGGTAACAACCTCCTTCTACCCTCTTTCTCACTATAAAAACCTTCTACTTTGTGCAAACCCTTGCAGCATTTTTAACTTCCCTGCTAGATGGAAAGTTGCCCAATTCATGTTTCATTTAATAAAGACAATTAAATCTCTAAATTGATGAATTTTATTTTAACACCTATTAGGGCTACTACTCATATGACTTACACTCTAGGGCACCCATTAGGATTCAGCAGAACCAAGTCCTGAGATCTAGACAGAAGCTTTCTGGGTTCAGTAGGAAACTTCAGGGCATGAGTCAAAAATACCAACGATGGTTTGGAAGCACATGATCATTTCCTCATTGGAAAGATTTGTAATTAAATATAGAAAGGATGAAGTAAATAAAAGTCAAATTATTTATACTTTAATTTTAAGCTTAGAATAATCTGTGTATATTCGGTATTTTAAGTACTTGGAGGACTTAAGAATTTGGCATGTTAAGGTATCTGGCAAGTCGTTGTTCCAATTTAGGAAGAGTTATTTGAGTTCATTTGATTTAGGCCTCAGAGGAGTAGGAGAATTTTACTTAGATTATAAACAATAATGGGATAATTAGAAGAACTTACATTTAACCATTTTTTGTTAATTTAATTTAGTCAGGATACAAGAATTCTGTAAGTATGTGATTGTTTGATAACCAGATACATAAAGCCAAAATAAAAGAAATCTATTTAAAGTATAATTGCAATTTTAAATGCTTACAGGGTTATTTAAGTTGCAAATACACTCTATTAGAAGTGGTTGTAAATGCAATATAAAGATTTATAAGTTGAAAGCTTTTTAAATTGTAATTTAAAATGTGACCAAAACCAGAAATGACCTTGAGCAATATTGTAGGCAAGAAGGTCACCTCCAAAAAGTCCACAGCCTGTCTGCAAACCTGGACCATGTGGGATAAGGACATAAATTGAAAGTAAGCATTCAGAAATTTATGTACCAATTTAACATTGGTGCATCATTTCATTAAAACAGGATAAAGGTCAGATAGGGATGTTTGAAATTGAGTGGTGTGTCACTGTGGTATAGATTTGTTACATATATTCATCTTGTAATGACCTTGACTGATATAGCAGTGGGAACAATTGAGACAGAGTGACTTGGTTTAGTAATTAAAAAACAACCACTAGATGAACAAACAGATGTGTGAAAGCAAGGACAGATTAAAAGCCTAGCCAATAGTGCTCTCGATAATATACCATCTAAAAGTAGTGTAAATATAAATTCAACTTGAGACTTCATGGACTCCATGCTCAGTGGTATTGTTAGGGGGAAAAGGCAGTCCCAAAGCAAATTCCATACAGGCTTTGTGGACTCCACCCCCACCCCAGGTCAAAGCCAAAGACACTGGGAACTCCAAATCCCATCACCACCAAAGGGAAGGTGGCTGGGACCTGAGGGTGGGGTTAAGCAGCCAGGTGGATACAAAAGGCAGACACGTGGGCTTTGGGGGTCTCTCCATTTTGGGGCCCTCGGCCAGCTCGCGGCGTCCGTCTAGCTCTGAGAGTGACTTTGGGGTTTCCAGGTCGTCGGATCGGGTAGGACGCATTAAAGACTTTATTTCCCTATTTTCTCCCTGAGTTGCACATTTTCCTTATTTCTTTTTCTCTTGTAAATAAACCTTTTATTAACCCTTTTGCGTGTGTCTGTAGTAGAGTATTCATAAGTCCCTTTAAAGCGCGCGGGTGAGGACCCACAGCCAGGAACCCGTTTAATATCGGGGTTGCTCTATAACAGTATCTCAGAAGACTTTTTCAGGTTTTGGTGAAAGCTGCTGGAAACTTAGCTCTGAGAAGTGGGTCTCCCATGAATTGACCCTGTGAAAACTATCCAGGCCCAACCCACCCACTGCTGAGAACTGGTCTCCCTTAAACTCATTTTAGTGGTTCAGATTCCCTCTGCCTTTCACTGCCAGCTGAATTGTGGATTCCCCCCAGTAAAATCAGACAGTGGTTCTAATCATTTGCCTTGTGTCATAAGTGAAATCCCTCTGCTCTGGAGAGTGAGAGCTTTTGAGCATGAAGCTCAGATTACTAGCTTGTATGCATCACAGGCAGCAGGATCACTTATAACATAGGATATATTAAGGTCAACTATAATCTGAAAGTGAGTAAGATATAAATACATAAAAGCAATTATTTTTCTAACATTATTTTTATTATCATTCTTTATTTTTAATCAAATCAACTTCAGTTTTGTCAACACTACTAAATATTCAGCCACAAAAACTTAAAGCTCTGTCATCCGAGCCCAATTAAACACAAACAGAAAAGTCCTCTGAGTTTTTATTAGAAAATCTAGGTCACTATTTAGAGTATAGTACTTTTTTTTAACCATAGACTGATTTCATTAGAAAAGACATACTTTTATTATTTAATGTACCTATGTATTTTATTCATGTACTTATTTATGTATATTAGTTACTATTGTTACCTGAAATAATCAGATAAATTATTTGATTATTTTTAATCAAATAATGATTATAAAAGTAATATAAAAATATTATACATATAATTTATATAAGCATGAACATCTTAGACTTGGCCCCTGAGTACTGTATATACATATATAGTTTAACTCATTAGCTAAAGTAAGGTAATGTATGGAGAGTTGATCCCTGTATACTGTGTTCAATTTGTAGCCATAATTGATGAAATGCTAAACGACAATTCGTAGAAAAATACCAGCTATTGAAGCAATGACACCATCAAAACTTCAGTGACTTTTGTAGAAATCAGGGAAGAAAGATAATTTGAAAGAAAGAGTATGAATTAAAAACCGACAGAAGCAGGTGTTTTGCCCACTTCTCGTAAAGCCAACTTTAGGGTAAGACCAAGCATACATACAGCAGGAAGACAAGAATGCAAAGCTTTCTAAGCCAGAATGCTGGCTTAGAAATATTTGGTGGGCCTCCCTCGTGGCCCACGAGGGGTTAAGTCTTAGGGGTTAAGACTTAGGGGTTAAGTCTCAGAGCTATCACCGCTGGCTATTGCCTGAGTTTGATCCCCGGCCAGGGAGCTAACCCACAGGGCACTGTAGACCTCTCCTGTCTCGCCTCTGCTCCCCTCAGCAGTGTGTATCAGTAGATCTGCCTATTCTGCTCCCCACTCTGTGTCTGGTGAATCCTCTCACCCCCGCACCTCTGGCCTACACCCAGCTTTTGTATGCATAAATAAATAAATAATTAAATCTTAACAGAAAAAAAGAAAGAAAGAAAGAAATGTTTGGTGATGCTGTGACAAAGTTGCTAATAATAGTTCAAATGCCATTTTCCTGTGAAACATATTTGGGCAATTAGTAATGTGGAATGCTAACTCATAGAAAAAGGTGGGGGAGAAAGCAATTTTTTTTCATTTAACTCAATGAATGCATAAGTAGCATATGATTTAAACAGGACAGTGATAGGAAGAAACAGTTCTTTTCTTTTCTCAGGGTTGTGGCCAATAAACACAACTGTGAACTGTATCACACTATAAAGGATTACATTGTTCATAAATATGTCTGGGGTTCAGATTTTGTGTAGGATTATATTTTGATGGCACAGCTGCAATGACTGGAAAACATTCTGAATTAGTTACCCAATTTAAGGAACTTGTGCCAGAATGTAAATCAACATACCACTTCCTGTATCAAGAAATTTCCCTACAAAAGTCAGTTGAACTAAACATAGGAAATTCATGGGTATGAAATTCCTTTCTTTCATAGAAAGTTAATTTAAATTTCATTATGATTTCAGAGGACAGGTTTATTGGGGCTGGCTACTGATGAAGGATATACAACAAATTTTGCTCCATTTCATATAAAAATTTAAAATGAATAACTTAAGCTTCTCAAATTACTCTGAAATATCTTTTTCCATTCTGTTAAAACACCATTATGAGGCTGGTTTCTCTACTATATGAGTTTTATTAAAACATAACATGGAAACAGTTTTTATGCCTTACTTCTACAGTTTCTGTGTTGTCATCAACCCAACCAAGATTAGAAAGTTAGCAAGCAAGCTCACTCGTCTTATTAAAAGCCTTAACAAGCTAGTTCATTTCTTAAATGTAGATATGAACAGCATTGTTGAGTGTACATTTTTTTTTTTAAAGATTGATTTATTGGGCCTCCCCGGTGGCGCAGCGGTTGAGCGCTGGGTTGCGAAGCTGCCTGCAGCCTCTGCAGCGCCAGTTCGATTCCCGGCTGCTCTCCGGCCACCGGAGGAGGGTCCCACATGGCGCGCAGACCTTTCCTGCCTCCCGCTGCTCCCCTCAGCAGTGTACTTCAGTCCTCCTGCCTGCTCTGCTCCCCGCTCTGGCTCTGGTGAATTCTCTCACCCTCCTGCGCTTCTGACTGTACCCAGTGCTTGTATGTATGTATGTATCAATCAATAAATAAATCTTTAAAAAAAAAAAAAGATTGATTTATTTATGCATACAAGAGCTGGGGTGCAAGCCAGAGGTGGGGGCGGGGGTGAGAGGATTCACCAGAGACAGTGGGGAGCAGAACAGTCAGATCTACTGAAACACATTGCTGAGGGGAGCAGCGGGCTAGGCAGGAGAAGTCTGCTGCGCCTTGTGGGTTTCTCCCTGGCCCAGCCAGGAATCAAACTTGTGCTGCAGAGGCTGGCGACAGCTTGATAGCGCTGTCTTAACCCTTGCACTGCCAGGGAGGCTATAGACATCTAATATGGAGAATAACATTTCATTCATAAATTTTTGTTTAAACCATGGAATAACTAAAAATTATGAAAGTAGTAGTGATTGCCTCAATTAATCCTTTGTAAGTACACTTTCAAGGGCAAGATGCTCAATTTTTGTATTTCCCATTTTTGTTGTTGTTGTTCTGGTTATATGTATTAAAATGTAATTTATTTCTAACAACCTAATGGCAAATGAGTCTACCTTTGTTTTACTTCTTTTTTTAGTTATTCACTTTCATTGTAGTAAAAGAAATTATACAGTGTAAAGAATAAGAGATGAAGTAATAGCTTGAGAGACGTGCAAGTTTCTCTCCCATTAGAGGAAGTACGGACAGACTGCCGCTAGAAGAAAGACAGAAAGAAGAGGAAAGATGATTAATGGAGTAAGAATCATAGAAGTTATGGGGGAACATAGAATCAGGAGAAAAATCCATCTTACAAAAGAATGCTTTGCCTGGGGTGAAAGCAAACAGGATAATCACCAGGAATGTGGAGAAGTTTTGAGGAGTGATAAGCGGAAGAACTTCTTGGGATTTGTGCAGGGGGACTTTAATCTCCAGAAAAGCACAAAAACCTGAGTAGTAGGAAGAATTCACCCATTGAGGTCACTACCATAATAAATCGGCTCACTCATTCTAGACCTTGGCTAGTTTGTCTTCTTGTATATAGAACAATATTGGAAAGTTACACACAACCATGAACCAAGTTTAACCTACTGCCTATTTTTGTTTGGCTTGTGAACTAGAAACACTTTAAGCATTTCTATGTATACATTTCAGCGGCATTAAGTTCATTCACAATTTTGTGCCACCATCACCACTATTTCCAGAACATTTTCATCATCCCAAACAGAAATTCTATACCCATTAAGCAATAACTCCCTAAATCTCTCCTCTTCTCAGCTCCAAGCAATGTTTCTTCTACTTTGTCTCTGAATTTGCCTAGTGTAGGTAATCCCAGATAAGTAGAATCACACAATATTTGTGTCTGACTTGTTTCAACCTGGCATAAAGTTTTCAGGTTCCATCATATTTAGTTGCATGTATCAGCATTTCATTCCTGTTTGTGGGATACAATATTACATTATATGTATATAACACATTTGGTTTATTTATTCCGCTGTTGAAGAACATCTGGGTTATTCTCACTTTTTGGCTATTGGGAAAAGTGCTGCTGTGGACATCAGCGTACCAGTACTTGTTTAAGTCCTGCTTTCCATTCTTTGGGGAATACATATCTAGGAGTAGAATTGCCAGAACATATTCTATGTTGATTTTTTTTGAAAGATTTATTTATTTATACATACAAGAGCTGGTGTTTAGGCCAGAGGTGCAGGTAGGTGAGAGGATTCACCAGAAACAGAGTGGGGAACAGAACAGGCAGATCTACTGAAATATACTGCTGAGGGGAGCAGCGGGCGAGACAGGAGAGGTCTGCTGCGCCATGTGTGTTGCTCCCTGGCAGGGGATCAAACTCGTGCGGCAGTGGCTGGCAATAGCTTCATAGTGCTGAGACTTAACCCCTTGCCCTACCAGGGAGGCCCCTATGTTGAACTTTTTGAGGACCCTCTAAACTGTTTCCCATAGTTTGCATCATTTCACATTCCCATCAGCAGTATACAAGAGTTCCCATTTCTTCACATCCTCACAAGCATTTATTTTCTGTGGGCCTTTTTTTGTTGTTGTTGTTTGCTTTTATAATAGCCATCCTTATGGGTATGAAGTGGAATCTTTTGTTTTATTTTAATTGTAAAATACACGCAACAGAAAATTTACCACCATCACCATTTTTAAGTGTATTGGGTGGCATTAAGTTCATTCAGTTGTTGTGCGACCATCACCACCATTCATCTCCAGAACTGAAAGTGTGTCCCTGTCAAACAATCTCTTCCCACTGCCGTCTTCCCCCAACTCCGGCATCCTTCTCCCCAACTTCCTGTCTCGTTAACTTGACTAGTGTAAGTACCTAAAGAGATCTATCTGATCAAGAAATTCACTGCATGCAGCGTTTTTTTTCACATACAACCAAACAACTCTCAGACAACAGTTGGGTGTCTTACAACTCAATTCTGATGCTCTCTACCTGGAGACTGTGTCAAATCCCACCAGCTAAATATTCAGTCCCACAGACTGCTCCAACATCCCCACCAACCCCACTTCAGATGCCAGTTACCAGCTCAAGTGTTTGCCTGCACTCCTGCCCTTCTAGTTATAGATCAGAGGTTCCCACGACCCCCACCTCAGGTTCAATTAATTTGCTAGAGCAGCTCACAGACTTCAGAAATATTTTACTTAAATCACTGGCTTAATAAAAACAGTATAAACCCAGGAATAGCCAGAGGGAAGAGATGCAAAGGGCAAGCTATGGAAAGGCTGTGGAGCTGCCATGTCCTCCTCTCTGAGTGACCTCTCTCCTGCACCTCCACATATTCACCAACCTGGAGACACTGAACCCTGTCCATTTGGGTTTTTATGGTGCCTCCTTTATGGAAGCATGACTGATTAAATCATTGTTCTTAAGGTTCATCCATATTGTCGTATGTGTCATAATTTCCTTCCTCTTTAAGGCTGAATTGCATTGTATGTATTATCCATTCATCTCATTCCTCTGTCAACAGACACCTGGGTTGCTTCCACTTTTGACAATTGTGAATAATGCAGCTATGAATGCAGATGTGCAAATACCTGCCCAAGTGTCTGCTTTCAATTCTTTTACCCCCAAAAGGGGAACTGCTGAATCATATATAAGTGCTATTTTAAATTTTCTCAGGAGTGGTCACAGCATTTTCCATACAGCTACACCATTTTCCTTTCCCAACTGTGCACAAGCATTCCAATGCTTGTTCTTGTCTGTTTTGTTCCTGTTTGTTTTGTTTTATCATAGTGGACATCCCAATAGATGTGAGGTGCTACCTCTCCGTGGTTTTGAGTTAGTGATATTGAACATATTTTCATGTGCTTATTGGTTATTTGTATATTTTCTTTGGCAAATTGTCTATTCAAATCTTTTGTCCTTTTGTTGTTGAAGTTTTAGGAGCTCTTTCTATATTCTGGATATTAATCTCTCTCTCTCTCTTTTTAAAAAGATTTATTTAGTTATGCATACAAGAACTGGGGTATAGGCCAGAGGTGTGGAGGGTGAGAGGATTCACCAGAGACAGAGTGGGGAGCAGAACAGTGGATTGACTGAAATACACTGCTGAGGGGAGCAGCGGGCAAGACAGGAGAGGTCTGCTGCACCATGTGGGTAACTCCCTGGCCGGCTAGGGATCGAATTTGTGCTGCAGAGGCTGCGGATCGCTTCATAGTGCAGTGCTTAACCCCTTGCCCCATCAGGGAGGCCCTGGGTATTAATCTCTTATGAAACATTATTTGTATGTATTTTCTCCTTCCTGAGGGTTACCTTCTTACTTTGTTGACAATGTCCTTTGAGGAACAAAAGTTCTTAGTTTTGAAGAAATCCAATTCATCTATTTTTCTTTTGTTGCTTGTGCTTTTGGTGTCACACCTGAAAATTCATTGACAATCTAATAGAATGAAGATGGTCAGGTCACAAAGGAAAATATCCCATACTCTTCTGGGTTCTTCTTGGACTGGCTGAGTGATCAAACAGTATCAGATGGATCAGCAAAGTAAAAACAATTTAATAAAATACATCTGGATAATCTACATGGTTGTAAATTCTAAAGAGTAATGGAGCAAACCATGAGTATTTTCATCCCACATTTGGGGGCCTGGGATGTTAAAGGGGGCTTTACATGACATACAACAAGAGGGTTACCTCATCCTTACTCTGTGAGTAGAGGTGAGATTTTAGCTAGAGAAAGCATGTTCACTGATAAACCTGCAGCTAGATGAGACTCCCCCCACCAAAAAGAAAAAAAACTACATTCATCTAGGCCATGGCAGGGGGGCAGTGATTATTTTTCTGATTAAGAAAAGGGCAGTAGTTTAGTACATGACCATCTCTTTTTTGATTAGAGAAGGGCAAAGGACTTAGGCAAAGGTAGAAGCTTCTCCTCAGCCTCAGATGACTTCATTGCTTTTAGCTCAAAATATTCTGCATTTTTTTCAAAGATTTATTTATTTATGCATACAAGAACTGGGTGCAGGGGGTGAGAAGATTCACCAGAGACAGAGAGGGGATCAGAACAGGCAGATTGACTGAAATACACTGCTGCGGGGAGCATTGGGTGAGTCAGGAGAGGTCCGCTGGTCACAAGGGTCCCCTCTCTGGCTGGGGATCAAACTTGATGGAAATTTTGCGTCAGTGGCTGCGGAAAGCCTGTATCTCAACCCCCTGTGCCACCAGGGAAGCCCCAATTCTGCATTTCCTTAAAGGTATCTTAAGGTGCTCTCTCTTAGGGTTTTCTAATTTGGGCACCTTCAAGATTTTTCTTTGTTTTTATCTAAGTTTTCTAGCACTTACATTTAAATCTTTGACCTATTTTGAGTTAATTTTTGTATATGATATAAGGGTCCAACTTTGTTACTTTGCATGTGGATACCCTTTTACCCAAAAACAAATGTTTTTTTTCAACAATTTGTTGAAAAAAACAGCAAAGTGTTGTAATCATGGAATCAAAATTGATAGAAGGGACATCCAAAATAGAGTGGAGAGGCCATTAGGGGGCTGGCGCTTATGCTATCTGCCACATCTGCCCACTAAGTAACCTGGGTTTACAACCTCAGACATTACTCCATTTAAACTGGTACCCTAACATTTAGAATCTGCAGAGTTTGGAGAAACAGTAGACTTCTCACAGGAACTAGCAAACGCTATTTCAGATCCCAGCTTCATTTGGGGCAATCCATTACTGCACAGACATGCACATTCAATTCCTTTTACCTGCTTTTCCCCCTTTAAAGAATTTATTGTTTTATCTCTAGGAGGCAGCTGTGCCTATATAAACCTGTAATTTTTTTCTCATATCAAAGTACCTACAACATTTCCCAGGTCTGTGATTTTGGGAAGGATTGCAAGTCTCCTAAAGACCCCAAATAAAACTTTGCTTTCTTTTATAGACTAAGCTCTTGCTTGTTAGATTATTGTCAACAATCTGACAGTTTATTTCATCACATTTTTAAATGGTTGAAAGAAATCAAAAGAATATCTTGTGACATGTGAAAATTTTATGAAATTCAAATCTCATATCCTCAACTATGTTACATTGGAACGCCCTTGCTCATTTGTTTCTGTATCATCTATAGCAACAGAGTTGAATAGTTGTGAGAGAGACCATAGTCCTAAGAATTCTAATATATTTAATATCTGATCCTTTACAGAAAACGTTTGCCAACCTCTGCAATAGATAAAAAATACAATGCATTTCCTAGACTCTCTTGTCAGGAGACAGGCAAGAGACTTATTTTCCACAAATGATATTTATGCACAAAGAATGACTCCAGGGCCTCCCTGGTGGCGCAAAGGGTTAAGATGCAACCTATGAAGCTGTCCACAGCCACTGCCACACAAGTTCAATCTCTGGCCAGGGAGGTGATCCACATGGCACAGCAGACCTCTCCTGCCATGCCCACTGCTCCCCTCAGCAGTGTATTTCATCAGTCTGCCTGCTCTGTTCCCCACTCTGTCTCTGGTGAATCCTCTCACACACACCCCACCTCTGGCCTGTACCCCAGCTCTTATGTGCATAAATAAATAAATCTTTTTTAAAAAATAGCACATTTAACACAAGGAACTTCACTCCCAGACATTTTTATTTCATTGCAATTGATTGAAAAAGAGGTATAATTCTGAGTAGAGAGCAAAGAAAATTAAGTGCCAGGATTTTGACTTCCTAGCTAGAAATCTTAAGAGTATATCAAAAGAAAGAGGACTGTTTACCATTTGAGTGACTTTTTATGATGGATTTACCATATCTTGGCAGTGCTAGAGATAAGCAGGCAGGGAAGGAGCAAGTGCTCCAGAAACAAAGGTACTGAGCTGTCAGAAAAGTCATGATGCATTTTCTGACAAGCCAGTAAAAAAATCAAAGTTCTAATCTCAGTGATTCTACATATCTGTTCAGTAAGTCATGTAATTCAGAGCTGCTGCCATTTTTTTTTCCCAACAAATGATTACACTCTTGAAAAAACAAAGTGCTCAAATTAGAATGCTTGTTTTCTTGTTATTTGTGCATGCCCTCTATTTTCCCACACAGCCGTGTGGATGAGTAATAGTGACATCACCTCAAAAACAAAACTCCTTACACAAACTCTGCCACAGGAATGCCCATGATTTTCAGACCCCTGTTTTGTTTTCTATATGATTTATCTTTCTATTGTTAGAGTTTTTTCCTTTGGATTCCTAATTTGGTCCCCTCAAAGCCAATGGAACCTAATACTGGTTCCATCCAAAGAGTAATGTATCTCTTCCATATTCACTACTCTCATAAACAAGGGAAAGTTTCTTTTTTTTTCTTTTTTTTAAACAGATTTATTTATTTATGCATACAAGAACTGGGGTGCAGGCCAGAGATCTGGGGGGGGGCAATTCACCACAGATAGTGGGGAGCAGAACAGGCAGATCTACTGAAATACACTGCTGAGGGGCACAGCAGGCAAGGCAGGAGAGGTCTGCTGAGCCATGTGTGTAGCTCCCTGGCTGGTTGGGGATCAAACTCTTGTGCTGCAGTGGCTGGCGATAGCTTGATAGCATTGTCTTTAACCCCTGTGCCACCAGGAAGGCCCAACAAGGGAAAGTTTCTGATCTTACTCCATGTGAGAAAAGTGGCAATAGAGAAAGGAAGAAAATAACTTAAAATTAAATGAAGTTTAAAAACAAACATATCCTAGAAGCTGAAAGCTGAGCTTTAATTTCTTGAAGAAGTTAAAACAGATGAAGTGAGACTTAAAAAGCAGGAAAGCTAGTACTAAGTGAAAGGTTGAGAGGGAAGATAAAAGGTGTCTCTGAGGAGAAGCACAGCTTGCAGAGGTAAAGGGGTTTTGCTCTGGGAGCCCAGGCCCAGTGGGCGTGCCACCTGGGCACTCACCCTCCGTGGGCGCAATACAGCTTGTGCCATCGCTTGTGCCTCAACCAGCTAATAACAAGCAACATCAGACATCTGAGGAACAAATAACCGCTTGCCCTCTGTCTTCAGCCTACAATTAGACAATTGTGGGTGCTATTATTTGCGTGTGCAATTTTGTAACAACAGATAATTGTGGCTAGAGAACTACCTGCATTGTGAAAGGGATATATAATTGGGGCCTCATTTTAATAAGTTAGTGTTTTAAATCTAAACACGTGTATAATTTGATTTGATTAGAAGAGAAACACCCATGACTTTTAATAACATTTTTATATTTTAACAAGTGCTTTCCCTAGCCCATTTGTGGTCTTTGCACCATCATTGACATAGTACAATCATAATTAAACTATAAGTAGCAAATGCCACATCACAGATGGACCAACCATGGATCCTATCCAGACCACGCAGGTACTCTATAACCAACATGGAAAAGGCACAAATACCCAAAAGTCAAAGGAAATATGGGGGAGCAAAACTCTGCCATCCCAAAATATGTCATTGGCAAAAGGTAGATTTCATGAGAGGAGCCGTGAAGGCTGGGTGTAAACTGCTTTTGAAAAAGACATATATACATAAACTTTTTTCTTTCTTTCTTTCTTTTAAAGATTTATTTATTTATTTATACAAGATCCGGGTACAGACCAGATGTGCGGGAGGGTGAGAGGATTCACCAGAGACAGAGTGGGGAACAGAACAGGCAGACTGATGAAATACATTGCTGAGGGGAGCAGAGGGAGAGACAGGAGAGGTCTGCTGCGCCATGTGGGACCCTCGCTGGCCGGCTGGGATCGAACCAGTGCTGCAGAGGCTGCGGACAGCTTCACGGTGCGGTGCTCAACTGCCTGCTCCACCAGGGTAGGCCTACATAAATTTCTTTCTATAAGGGTCTCTCCCTCACTGCACTGAAAGACCTAAATTTCCTCTTTTTTCATTGGAGAAGGACACATTTAAATCTGCATACCTTAGTTTACTGTGCTTTTCTTGGTATCCTCTTTAACTCACCTTCCCCTTTTTCCTTCCAAGCTCTCTTGGTTAGCTACTGAAAGTGGCTTCTGAAGCCACATGGTGAGTTGTTCAGTCATGTTGGGTCTCTCCCACGTATACAAGACATACATGTTATTACTAAACTTCTTTTTTGTCTCATATCAAGCTGTCTGATGCTTGCTTATTTGCCATCCTAAAAGAAAAAAGAGGTACAGAATGATTTCCTTGATATCCAACAGATGCAAGTTATCGCAACCTGCTGGAAATACAAAGAAATCAAACAAAGATCATCCAGTAGAGTGGGTGACACTTGAAAGTCAGATAACAATTATTCCTGGATTGATGTTGTGCTAAAAATTCCTTCCCTTTGTTTTCACTTTAGTCCTTGGTACTTTCTAGTTTTCTCTACTTTTTCTATATTTTTTTCTAGTTTTTTTCTAGTTTTTCTATATTCCCCTACATCTAGTGGGAAATGCTGATGTCATTTTCATCAGTATATTTTCTGTCTCTGATGGCAGAAAACAAAATCAAATTAGCTTAAGTTAAATAAAACAAGACAAAATAACTGGCCAGTGGAGGTGGGGATCTTAGCGGAGTTCTTGTTCCTTCCTTCAGCTCCTAAGTTGGTCTCTTTCAGTAAAAGTGATTTTATTTCCTGACTGAAGGTGGGTACCCTCCACACAGTAGTCAGTATAAGTGGATAGTTGTTCAGTCAGACCTTGAGGCTTGAATCAACTCTACCCTGTACCTAGATACCTAGACTAAGTTATTGACCTACTGTGAGGGCACAAAATCTGCACTCCACAAAGTACAGTCTTAAGCTACATTCTGAGAAATGCATCCTTAGGCAAGCCCATCACTGTGTGAATGTCACTGAATATCATCATACAAGCCTAGATGGTATAGCCTATTGGGGCCATTCGTGGGACATGAAAGCAGTTCGTAAGTGACCCATGATTATAGTCTGTCTCTTTGGTTTAGGATTATTTCCTAGGAAGGACTCTGAAAGCTGGGTGGAAATGGCCCTTTTGCAAGAGACATTTACAAGGACAAAGGAAAAACTTCCTTCAGGATACCAGGAAGATCTGATACTTTTAACTCTTACCAGGAAGATTTATCAATAGAGAAAGCAGCAACTTAAATCTGTATAACATTCAGACCTTTTACTAATGTCCTTCCTAGTAATCTCCCATAAATGGCCTTTCCTTTTCCCTCAACAACACTCTTTGTCTTTCAGAGAAGTTATTTAAAGAAGTGACTTAAGCCATTCTGGTGGGTTACTCACTTCTGGGTTTTTCCTATGCTTACTGGAGGTGTATATATTATCAACAAACTTTGAGTGTTTTTTTCCCTTTTGTCAGTCGGTCTGATGTTAATTTGACTATCTGCCAGCCTCAAAGAACCAAAAGAGGCTCTCCCTTTTAGGAGCAAGGGAGAATCCCCCCTCCCTTCTCCACATTGCTTAGAGTTCAATTTCCATATCAGTAAAATGGGGGCAATAATAGTACCTGAAAGGTCCATGCAGGAAGCCAGAATGCAGGAGCCAACCAGGAAGCCCACCTGGGGGGCAGGAATGCGGATACCTGCCTGGAGGACTCAGACAATGAGCCTCCCCCCTCCCACTACGAGTCTCATCTCAGACAAAGAACCTCCACCTGCCCTACAAACTTTTCCCGCCATACGAGCCCAACTACCCACCTGACCTCTCCTCACCCTATAAAACCCTGCTTCTCCCTAACAACGTGCGCGACTCCACTGACCCCCGCCTTGGGTCTGTGAGGTCCCCCCGGGGCGCAATAAACTTTCCCTCCCTTTGAGAAATGTAGCCTGGCTCTCCTTTTCTTTACCGCGCTGAACCTTTCAGTACCTACTTCTTAAAGAACCCTATTGTAAATATTTTAGGCTCTGCAGGCCATGCTGTCTCTGTCACAACTGCTCAGTTCTGTGCGGTACGAAAGCATCAGTAGAATTATGTAAACAAATGAATGTGGTGGTATTTTAATAAAACTTTCTTTATGGACACCAGAATTTGAATTGTGGTATCATTTTCATATGTCACAAAATTTTATTTTCTTTTGTTTTGATCATTTACAATTTTTTTTAAAAACCTGAACTTAAGGCCTATATAAAACAAGCAGTGGATTTGATTCTTGGCTGTTGTTTGCTGATCCTTGGTGTAGTCACTTTCCCAGCAAAAAATGGTGGACTCCAGCATTATGCCCATGAGTGTATGTGTTGGGGTTCAGTGTGTGGAGTACTTGGGTCCCTCTGAGAATGAATTTGGCAGTATCCATTCAGAGGCACACAGCAAGTTTATTTAAAAAAAAAAAAAAAAGATTTGTATAGGCATAAACATGCAGTCTTGAGGCAAGAGCTGCATTTTATCAGTGTATGGGGTGTTCTATCTGCTGTTCTTTGGTGGAATTCACTTTGGGGAATATCACTTTGTGTCTGGTTGGGGTGGTCTTCTGTGATGAGTGATAATCCTCTCTGCCCCCACATCTAATTCCTGACCTTGTGAAACTTTCATACCCACCTTACTGACTGCTCTATCATTTTTTTACCCCCCACCTCTGGTTTCTGGTCTTGTGAAACTTCCATCCTACGCTTTCTACTTAAAGCTTCCATCAAACCCACATTTAACCTGCGAATACTGTATAATATTCTGGGAATAATATAATACTGTAAAATATTCTGGGAATAATCCCTCTGAGTTCTAGCAGATAAGAGAGCAAAACCATCTGCATAGACTTGAAGTCTGTGAAAGGGCCATGCAAAACCTGCTTCCTGTGGGTAAAGTCAGTCTTTTCAGCCCCCACTAAAACTAAGGAAACAAAGAAATTCTAACAATGGAGACCCAGCCTTTGCATTTCCATGGTGCATTCTTTAGAAATGAAGAGATTAAACCCCAGCATTGCCTTCCCCTCACACAGATAGTACCAACATATCTTTAGGTTGAAATAACTTAGAACCAGAAGACCCCTGTCAAAAATAATTATACTTTTAATGGCACTGACTTACCGCTCCTACTTAAATAAATTAAATTCAAACTTGTAATTATTGGAACAGTTCTCATAGAGTAAAAATCTGTCAGACTGCTTCCTAGGTTGAAATCTCACTTTGATTATCTAATAAAATCTTTGTCTAACTATCATTAAGATTTTCATTCCAGTTAACAAGTCACATTAGTCATTCACTTTATAAAAATGTACAATTTGTTAACTTAAAAATTTAAAAGGTCATTAAAAATGCAAGGAGCATTTATTTGGGATCAAAGAATTATAATTTGGAGGCACACAAATTCAAGTAGAAAACCTAGAATGTACCCCAAGGAGGGATAAAGTGGGAGGTTTTATGGGAGGAAAGGAAAAAGCTAAGTGGATAAAGTGTTGATTAGTTAATGTTAGCAACATCAAACTATTCTTGGGCATACATAATTACTGATTCTCTAGAAAAGATGAAAAGGGAACTGACTGTATTACCTCCTAAAATCTCCAATCATCAGTTCTCATGTTCCTGGTGACTTCTCAAACAATTGTTTGCTTAATGGTTCTTAAAACAATTACTTTTGGCCCAGTCTAAAGGTCTTTGGCTCAGTTCAAAGATCTTTGACATAATTTACAATGACAGATAATACAAGGTATCTGTAATAGCTATCCCCACTTCATCTTATAAATGGCTTTGGAGATGTCAACTTTTCATAGATTGTTGAATAATTGAGTCAATAAGACAATAAGGGAATTGTTAAGATTTTGATATAAGAAAGAGACAAATGGATATCCTTTCAATGAATGCTGGAGTCTCTGAGGAAGTAAACAGGATATTTCACAAGTCTGTATGTTGTAATAAAGCAAGAGCATGCAAATTATTCTTGACTCTACATTTGCAAACAAATTCTACCTGGTAAAATGGGTAACTTACACCTGATGTGAAAAAGTCAGTTTTGTATCCATTTATAAATTCATTTCTTTTTTTTTTTTTTTTTTTTAAGATTTATTTATTTATTTATACAAGCACTGGGTACAGTCAGAAGCGCGGGAGGGTGAGAGAATTCACCAGAGCCAGAGCAGGGAGCAGAGCAGGCAGAAGGACCGAAGTACACTGCTGAGGGGAGCAGCGGGCGGCAGGAGAGGTCTGCGCGCCATGTGGGACCCTCCTCCAGTGGCCGGGGAGCAGCCGGGGATCGAACTGGCGCTGCAGAGGCTGCGGGCAGCTTTGCAACCCAGCACTCAACCGCTGCGCCACCGGGGAGGCCCATAAATTCATTTCAATATTCCTGATCTATAAATCCTATTCTCTGGGTTTGACTTTGAAATGGTTATAATATCTGCTTGGTTGCTTTAGTAAATAATGAAGTAAACATCTTTAACATATACTCATTTTACTTCTGATGAAGAGTCAGGATCTTACCTTTTTTTTTTTTTTTTTTTAATAAATTTTTTTTTTTTTATAGAGGCATGCTTTATTTATTTGTTTGCTGGTTTGTTTGTTTGTTTTGTTTATACATGCACTGGGTACAGTCAGAAGCGCAGGAGGGTGAGAGAATTCACCAGAGCCAGAGCAGGGAGCAGAGCAGGCGGAAGGACCGAAGTACACTGCTGAGGGGAGCAGCGGGCGGCAGGAGAGGTCTGCACGCCATGTGGGACCCTCCTCCGGTGGCCGGGGAGCAGCCGGGGATCGAACCGGCGCCACAGAGGCCGCGGGCAGCTTCGCAACCCAGCGCTCAACCGCTGCGCCACCGGGGAGGCCCAGGATCTTACCTTTTTTTAAATTATTCTCTAATAGTAATGAAATCTTATGACCCAAAACTAACCTACCAAAAATTACATAATTATATACACCAAATTGGAATGTTCCACTTTTAAATAGCAGAGGAAACCTATACTGTATGTGAAATCTGGTGGAGATAGTATTTTGTGTTTGGTTTCTTATCCTCAGGATAGCAAACAATATGTTTTTAAAAGTCCAATCAGATTTATGAAAACTTAGAGCAAAACAAATACATCATAGGTTAAATTAACACTTTGTACCTATGTAAACAATCATAAAGTCTATTCTTATTTTCTGACAAAGAAGAAATCTATCTTTGAGATTATTTTATCAAAAGGAGAAATTATAAAGAAAAATGTTAAGACCTCAAAACAAGCAAGATAGACTGCCTAATAGTCTTTCAACAAAATGCTAAAACTTCCAGAAACTATTTGGTTTTATTGCCATATACACATCATTTTGACTGGGTTATTTTATAACTCTGAAAGCTATTGAAAATCAATTGCAATAAAAATAATTTTCATTTATAGACTTGCAAATTAATTCTGTCTAGTGATAGAGGGACAAAAGCCAGTTCTGTATCTATTTGTAAATTCCTAGAATATTGATCCTGAAACATTTCTGCTTTTTGGATTCTTCTTTAA
Organism: Talpa occidentalis; assembly: GCF_014898055.3. NCBI lineage: Eukaryota > Metazoa > Chordata > Mammalia > Eulipotyphla > Talpidae > Talpa > Talpa occidentalis. The sequence goes on from NW_023601653.1 coordinate 35,935,328, forward strand.
AGCATTTATAACATCTACATGATTCCCTCAGCAAATGATGAATTACATCGAATATTTAATATACGTTCATTTTGGGTCTCCCTGGTGGTGCAGGGGTTCAAGTCTCAGCACTATCAAGCTCTTGCCAGCCACTGCAACATGAGTTCCATCCACGGCCAGGGAGATACCCACAGGCGCAGCAGACCTCTCCTGTCTCACCCACTGCTCCCCTCAGCAGTGTATTTCAGTCAATCTGCCTGTTCTGCTCCCCACTCTGTCTCTGGAGAATTCTCTCCCTTTCCCTCCCCCTCATCCCCACCAGGGTAAGATAAAAAACTATCAGGCTTTTCTGCCCTCCCTCCATTAGGATTAATGATGAATCCTGCAGTCCCCAATGCATACCTGATGGTGGGCACCTGGAATAGGGTGTGGGCGTATGTAGATGGGATTTGCCTGGGCTGAGACTGGGCTTATAAGGGTGGCATCACAGGAACGCCAGAAGAACAGCAGAGCAAAGGAGGCAGAGGCCAGGAGAGAATGCCGGAGAGCCCAGAGTGAAGACTTGCTGGGGGCTGGGAGCCTGCCAGCGTCCCGCTCCCCCATACCTCCCACACCCCGGCCTGCTGTGAACCTGGTAAATCCCAATAAAAGCCTGAAAAAGCCACCACCGAGGGCTCCAGGACTCCTCCTTCATCCGTCTGCTTGGGTCATAGAGATCCTGACTTCTGTCTTCCCTCTGCTACACTCCCTCAACACCTCTGGCCACCCCAGCTCTTGTATGCATAAATAAATAAAAATAAATCTTAAAAATATATGTTCATTTTATATTTGATAAGAAAGTCATAGTATTATCTTTTTCAAAAGTTATCCTTTACCAAGAATATTATTAATACATTTACATGTGTTCATTTAGGAAGTTTATTATCTTGTGTAGTCAATTCCCTGGTCAGAGAACTCTATTTAAAATGTACTTCAACCATTAACTCAAAATTTTATTTCTATACTTTCCCCTATTTGTCTTATTCTCACCCTGAGAGCTACATAGAATAATCCTAAAGATCTGCCTTTTCAATTATTTAAGAACATATATCAATTTTGGTTCTAGCCCTTTTTCCCTACCCAAGATTTCTCATCCAAAGTCCTTTCTTTTCTGACCAAGTGTAAGGGCAGGACATGGGCACTGAGCAGGTTTTCTATGATCTAGCAGACCAGGTAAAGGAGGAGTCAGCGTCCTCAGTGGCTTTTGCAGGCTTTCATTGGGATTTACCAGGTACACAGCAGGCAGGGGTACTGGGGGGCCGGGAGGCTGGCAGGCCTCCCAGCCCCCAGCAAGTCTTCACTCTATCTGAGCTCTCCAGCCTTCTCTCACATTCTCTCTGCTCTTCTCATGGCTCTGCTTCTCTCTCGGCTTCTACTGGCGTCCCCGTGACGCCGCCCTTAAAAGCCCAGTCTCAGCCCAGGTGAATCCCATCTACCTATGCCCACACCCTACTCCAGGTGCCCGCCATCAGGCATGCATTTGGGACCACAAGGATCCATCATCTATCCTGATGGTGGGAGGGCAGAAAAGCCTGACATTTTTCCTTACCCTATACCAAGTCATTTAATCCGTTTGTTTTGTTGTCCACAAACAAATAAGCAACCAGGTATTTCCCAGCAAAAAGGGTTTAGAGGGGCTGTTGTAAATGAAGAATCCATTGGACAAAACTGGAAAACTGAAGTGTAGTGATTTCTCATCAGGTGGTTATGGGTTTCTCCCTTTGCACTGTTGCTGGACAAGGAGGAGACTCTTCTTTCCTGCCATTGAAGATGCCAGCATCTCTCTCCCAGTGGAATTCTTTGATGTGCATTTGTAGATTTCACATATGAGAGGAATCTATTTTATTTATTTATTTATTTATTTTTAAAAATTTTTTTTTTTATAGAGGCATGTTTTTATTTATTTATTAATTTGTTTGTTTGTTTATACATACACTGGGTACAGTGAGAAGTGCGGGAGGGTGAGAGAATTCACCAGAGCCAGAGCGGGGAGCAGAGCAGGCAGAAGGACTGAAGTACACTGCTGAGGGGAGCAGCGGGCGGCAGGAGAGGTCTGCGTGCCATGTGGGACCCTCCTCCGGTGGCGGGGAGCAGCTGGGGATCGAACTGGCGCCGCAGAGGCCACGGGCAGCTTCGCAACCCAGCGCTCAACCGCTGCGCCACCGGGGAGGCCCGAGAGGAATCTATTTTAACTTCCCAATCTCCTTTAAATCAACTTCCTGTATATTGGTTTTCATAGCTTCTCTCTACATGCCACCCCTCTTATCACTCAACAAGTACATTATCTGCCAGAAAGACTGTAGAATTAAGAAAAGGCTTTCTATACTACCCTCCTCCAGCAAATACATGTACATGTTCTCTCTCTCTCTCTCTCACTCACACACACACACACACACTTCACACACTTAAAAGAGTTAGATTTTTGTCACTATAGGAACAGTAATAAAACTGCAATATTTGGGACATATTAGAAATACAAGTCTTAGGTCATGCCCATCCTAATATTTCTGGTCCATTGCACACCCTTCTAGTTTTTCTAGTTCTTGTCCTACCAGTCGATTAGTCCCACCCAGTGTGTTTGGGTGAGGGTTGGGCCACTCAGATTGTTGCCAAGGAAATCTGGGGTAGCACCACCTAGGTCTGGTGAATAGGAATTCAGGATCTGCCTGTAAGCCTGGGACACCCCAAGAAAAGAAATTCTTATTTCTTAGCTCTCTACCCCAAGTGTATTCTGTGGGTTTCCAGATACCCTGGATTGTTACCTCCTTGGGTATACCTAGAATTTTTTCTGGCCAACAACAGTAGTTTTCAAAGATAGTCCTCTGCCCAGCAACATTGGCATCACCCAGAAACTTCTTAGAAATCAAAATTGTCAAACCCACCCTCAAGCTACTGAATCAGAAAATCTGGGGGTTGGGAACTGAACCCAATATTGCAGGCTTTAAGAATCCCTCAACCACCCACCTATACAGAATCTTCACTATAGGACAGTGAGGTCTGGTTTTGTTCCATGGTGCAGTCCTGAATCTGTGTCTCCAGATTCTGGTTTTAAATATGATCATGAGGCCCTGATATCAGGCAAAACCACAGGGAACCAAAACTGATATTGGGAAAAACTGAGAGGTACCCAGGCATCCCCAACTGTTTAGGGAGAAAACCCATGTCACCTGTTCTAAGAGTTTGTGTTCACACATTCATGAGAGTAATCAAGCTCAAGTGTGCTTAAAGCTATTTTACTGGGGAGAATTTCAGACGGAATGGAGAGAGGAAGAAAAGGAGGAGGTTTCAAAACACAGACTTCCAATCAGACTCCAAAATCATCCTGTCCTGGACAACCATTTAGGCCAGTAGGCAGGGCCCAAAGCAGAAAGTTCAAGGCCCAAGAGCAGAGCTGCCAGGAGGACAAACCCAACGCATCTCCCAGGAGAAAACACAAGCAAGAAGTTGGGCAGAGTCCATGGGGTGGGAGAGAAGGAAAGAACCAAAATTCAAAATGTGCCACTGTAGGGTAAAGAAAATGTCAGACTTTTCTGCCCTTCCGCCATCAGGATAGATGATGGATCCTTGTCCTGAATGCATGCCTGATGGCGGGCACCTGGAATAGGGTGTGGGCATAGGTAGATGGGATTCAGCTGAGCTAAGACTGTGCTTTTTAAGGGCGGCGTCACGGGGACGCCAGCAGCAGCAGCCAAAGCCGAAGCCGAAGCCGAAAGAGAAGCCAAGAAGCAGCAGAACGAACGCCAGAGAGCCCAGATAGAGTGAAGACTTGCTGGGGGCTGGGAGGCCTGCCAGCCTCCCAGCCCCCCAGCCAGCACCCCTGCCTGCCATATGCCTAGTGAACCCCAATAAAAGACCTGCAAAAAACCACTGAGGACTCTGACTCCTCCTTTACCCGGTCTGCATGGGATCAGAAGACCTGCACTGTGGCCTGTCCTGCCTCTACAGCCACCCAAGTTGGATCTACAAGATCAAAATGGTGGCTGCCACATTCTCTCAAGAATGTGGGATGGTGTTGCCACCTGTCAAAGCACTAAAACCAAATTGTATGCACACACGTGTTCAGTGTTTTAAGCCCAATATGGCTGCTCAGCTCCCCCTTCCTGCCCAGCAGCTCCCCAGACCCCGCCCTGCTGTGGAAGTACAGTTCCACAGCTTAATGCAAGATGCCAGATGCCTAAGATGATGGTGCAACAGATGGGGGGTGGACTGAGTTCAGGAGGTCATGGGGAGGAGCTTAGGGTGTCACTCACTTCCCCAGGCCCCAAGCCAAGTCACCGTACTGCATCCTCATAACAGCCCCATATTGGAAACTGCCATTGGCAGCCTATCAATCTCTTCTGCTTCTCTTCCTGGCAAACTTTTCCACTGTTTTTGTTTATAAGCAGTATCCTGACTAGACTGCCCTCCACATTCTTCTTTCTGGTCTGAGGATAATCTCAACTCTGGCAGAGAAAGCAGAAGTGATACCCCTCATCCCCAGTGGAAGTCAATCCTTCTTGGTCCAGTGCTTCAGCTCTGCACATCCAGATATCTATATCTATATCTATATCTATGCTATATATAAATGATCTTCCACCCTGGTTACTGGCACAGAACTCCCAAAGCGCTTGTAATTTCCTAAGTGATAAGAGAGGAAGGAATCTTTTGTTGTAATATTTAGCTTTTGTCCTTGTTTCTTTAAATACCTCTAATGTGATAAAGGTGCAAGGAACCTATTGTTTTACATAACAAGCCCCTTTCAACCACACCAGTTTATGTTAATGAGGTGACTTTTGAAAAGCTCCTAAGGGGGGGTGGGGGGGTGGCACTGTTGCCAGGGAGACCAGTCTTGCTGTTTCAGGGTTGAAACTTTCTCCTTGATCCACCTTCCCACCACCATCACCTACAGGAAAGGTAGAGGGCTGGAGATAGACTTCATCCCTAATGACCAGTGATTTAATCGGTCTTGCTTACACAATGTAACCTTCATAAAAATCCTAACTGAAGGAGTTCGGGGAGCTCATACTGGGAGTGTGCATCCCTGTGGGGCTTGAAGCTTTTACTGTTCCATCTGCTGTTCCTGAATTGGATCCTTCATAATAAACTGGTAAATATGTTTCCCTGATTCCTGTAAACTACCAAATTATCAAACTTGAGGAGGAACTCATGGGAATCCCTAACTTATAGCCAAGTAGGACAGAAGTTGTGAATGGCCTGGGGGCCCCCTATTTGGGGTTAGCATTGAAGTGGGAGCAGTCTTGTGGGACTAAGACCTTAGCTTGATGCTATCTCCAGGTGTTAGAGGGAAATGATGTCCTGAGCTAATCCCATACAGGCTTTGTGGACCCCACCCCCACTCAAGACTGAAGCCATCAAGACATTGGGAAAGACAAATCCCATCACCACCAAGGGAGGGTGGCTGGGACCTGAGGGTGGAGTTAAGCAGCCAGGTTGGGTATAAAAACCAAACACGTGGGCCTTGGGGTCTCGCTTGCTGTCGCTCGCCTCCTGGCTTCACGGCTCCTGGCTGGCGGCCAGCTCTCAGAGCGCCATTTGGGATTCCAGATCGGGGGATCGGGTAGGACGCATTTAAAACTTTGTCTCCCACTTTTCTCCCTGAGCTGTACATTTCCTCAGTTCCCCTTCCCTTGTAAATAAACCTTTTATTTACCTTTCGCCTGTGCCTGCAGTAGAGCATTGATAAGTCCTTTTAAGCACGCGGGTGAGGACCCACAATCAGGCACCCCGTTTTGTATTGGGGCTGCCCTGTAACACAGGCAGATAATGTTGAAGGAGAAAATTTTTCCTTCTGCCTTTCTAGATTCTTTGACTGGTTTAATAATTAAATAGCTGTAAGACAGATTAAGAGGAGAAAAGCACATTTAGTTTCTTACACACAGGAACCCCAAAGACCTGAGACTGAAGGGGAAGTCAAACAAAAGCAGGTTTATATGCCATCCTGAACTAAGGAGTGGGATAGGGGCCTGGGTCTCCTGAGGGGAGGATGTCGGATCATAGGAAAAATAAAAGAGCAGATATTTGGTAATTAAATGTTTGCCCCACCATCCAGATAGGTCCTTGAGATAAAAAGTTATCTCAGTAATAACTCTCTTTCTGGACCAGGCACTTTATCTAAATTATTTTAGGTAATTAAGGGGGAGGTAAAAGTTTTCCTTGAATCTGCCGGCTCTTGATGGTCTTTAGTTCATAATAACCCATATACCACAAAGGCACATTCTGAGGTGGCTTGTTCTGCTCCTCTTCAGTGTCAGAGTGGAAGTGAATTATAAGGCACTCAGTTGGTGTCTGTAGAGAACTGGAGGGCAGCTTGGTGTGGACAACCTGCACATTTGGTTTCATAAGTGTTGTGAATAGAGTGAAATGGGATTTTCTCTTCTCCCTCAACCCTAAAAATGTGGGGCAGTCCTTCGTGAGTGTCTGTAGGGTAAAAGATTATCAGGCTTTTCTGCCCTCCCACCATTAGGATTAATGATGGATCCCTGTGAACCTAAATGCATGCCTGATGGCGGGCACCTGGAGTGGGGTGTGGGCATAAGTAGGTGGGTACACCTGGGCAGAGACGGGGCTTATAAGGGCAGCGTCACGGGGAATGGGACCAAGAGCAGAGACCACAAGAGAAGGCCAGAGAGCCCAGAAAGAGTGAAGATTTCACTGGGGGCTGGGAGGCCTGCCAGCCTCCCGGACCCCTGCCATCCTTGCCTGCCATGTACCTGGTAAACTCAATAAAAGCCTGAAAAAGCCTCCAAGGGCTCCAGGACTCTCCTTTACCTGTCTGCTTGGCTCATAGAGATCCTGCTCCATGCCTTCCTCCCACTACAGTGTCCTTGAAGATGCAGATATTTATATTTTCTTCATATAAATTCTGTGTTTTCTGGTTTCCATACATGTTCCTAGGTTTTCTTTACAGTCAGAGAGGGAAAGAGCTTTTTTTTTTTAAGTTTTGAAGAAATGGTGCTAGTTTTGTTTAAAAAATGGTGTGTGTGTGTAAGAAGACACTGGCATGGTGGTCATTGCCAATGATAGGATTGCAGTGATTTTAATAGTTTATTTGCCTTTTCATCATTTTCCAAATTTTTTAACAAAACAAATGAATAAGAAAACCAGATACCACACTCATACCATTCTCATTTTCTTTATTATTTCATGGTGATTCAATGAGCCACCAAATTGTAAGGAAATCCTGACTGAGAAGCTTTCAAGTCAGATTGACTTATCTGGAGTCCTGAAACGATCATATATAATCCTAAAACACTTCTCAGAGCTGCAAAAACAAAGGCCTACACAGCTAAGAATCTGGATCCAAAACTAGGTCATCAGCTGTGTTCCCAGTACGTGAACTCCTGACACACCCCTTGGTGCCAGTGTCTCAAAAACTATTCTCTGTTACACCAGGCATGGACTTTGCTCTCTTTTTGGTCCAACTTGGTAGATCTCTGCAGAAAGAAACCTCTCTCCACTTTTCCATATCATGCAGGCTTGGCATACTAGAAGTTCAAAAAAACCTCATTCTTGAAAAGAGTGGTGGAAGCTGTAGGCGACCCTCTTCCATTATCCAGCTTTACTTTCTGTGGTTTTAGTAACTTGAAGTCAACTGCACAACTGCAGTCTGAAAATATTACATGCAATAAGACATTTTGAGAGAGAAATTACATTCACATAACTTATTACAATATATTGTTATAATTGTTCTATTATTTATCACAGGTATTATTAATTTTTACCGTGCCTAATTTACAAATTAAACTTTATTATAGGTATGAATGTATAGGAAATGTGTGTGTGTGTGTGTGTGTGTGTATTTAGAGAGAGAGAGAGAGGATTCAACACTACCCATGGTTTCAGATATCTACTGGGGGTCTTACAATGTACCGCCTATGGATATATTTTCATACCCAAGGAAGGCAAGAAGAATAAGGAAAAGAAAAATAGAAATCGGAAACAAGGAAAAAAGTTTAGTGCCCAGAGTTGGCTTGGCATTTAAGGTTTGGCTGACTAGATATTCTGCCTTTTGGATTGTGAAAAGTTGGTGTTTGAGAAGTTATTTTAAAATGAAGCAGAGCAGGGCCTCCCCGGTGGTGCAGCGGTTGAGCGCTGGGTTGCGAGTCTGCCCGCTGCCCGCGGCCTCTGCAGCGCCGGTTCGATCCCCGGCTGCTCCCCGGCCACGGGAGGAGGCTCCCACATGGCGCGCAGACCTCTCCTGCCGCCCGCTGCTCCCCTCAGCAGTGTACTTCGGTCCTTCTGCCTGTTCTGCTCCCCGCTCTGGCTCTGGTGGGCTCTCTCGCCCTCCCGCGCTTCTGGCTGTACCCAGTGCTTGTATGAATAAATAAATAAATCTTTAAAAAAATAAAATAAAATGAAGCAGGGCAGGCATCACAAAGAAATTGTATTACCTGTTTTCTTGAACTGGGTCAAAGACCTTTGGATGGGGCCGAAAGCAATTGTTTTAAGAAACAATCAAGCAAACAACTGTTCAATAACTGATTTCTGGATTTTAGCGGGAGGATAGAAGACGTCACTTTCCTTTTCATCTTCCTAGAGAATCAGTAACTGATCATGTATAGAGAGAAATAGTTTAAGCCTGTTAACACTCATCCACTCTTCTTTAACCAATTATCTCCTTTTCCTTTTCTTCATAAAAACCTCTTACATTGTCCCTACTTAGGACACATTCTAGGTTTTCTCCCTTAACCTATAATGGGAATTGCAATTCTTTGATCCCCAGTAAATGCAACTCGCCTTATTATTTACCTCCTGAATTTTTAGGTTGACTGGGTCAAGCAGACCATTTACAGGGATACAAGGTCACCCCAACTTTGGTTTACTCCAGGCAGGAGTAGTGCCAACTTGTGCCTAGAAATGTGTTTCAACAGACTAGATGCCATCATTCTAGTCCCCTGTTCCACATTGCTCTGCACATAGGTGTGGGGAACCCAGCTTCACAAGCACATGGCATAGTGGAAAAGAATGCTGCACAATCTAATGCTGATACTGTGAACTACCTTAACCTTATAGTTGGTGTGATATCTGACAGATGCCAAGATTGCTGTGAGTCTCTTAAAATCTTAAAATACGCGATGACATTCCTTGTGTGTTGTGGCACCCCAGGGCAGCTTGGTATACAGTTTGAGAAACATGGCCTTGGTAGTCACTTCATCCTTTTTCATATTAGTGTGTTTTCTCATTAAAAAATATATTTTTCTCAGGCCTCCCCTGGTGATGCAGGTGGTTGAGCGCTGCACTGTGAAGCTGTCCACAGCCTCTGCAGTGCCGGTTCGATCCCCGCCAGCCGCAGAGCAACCTACATGGCGCAGCAGACCTCTCCTGTCTTGCCCGCTGCTCCCCTCAGCAGTGTACTTCAGTCAATCTGCTTGTTCTGTTCCCCGCTCTGTCTCTGGTGAATCCTCTCACCCTCCCGTCCATCTGGCCTGTACCCCGGTTCTTATATAAATAAATAAATAAATCTTTTAAAAAATATATATTTTTTCTCATTTTCTTTCTTGAAGAATTACTAGCCAGAGTTACTCAACTAGTAGAGTCCATTTGGTAAGACAAACACAGAAAGATGGTATTTGGCCAATTAGAAGAAAATGTCATTGAAAATGGGGAAGGGGAATTAAATGAAGAAGTCTCAGTAAATGAGACCGAGTCATCGTCTTAATCATCTAACACATGTCAAAGTGTGCTGGAAAGGACATTTTCCTTTTTGAATTATGAGCAATTTATTTTTTTTCTTTTTAAAGATTTATTTATTAAAGATTTATTTATTTATTTATACATGCACTGGGTACAGTCAGAAGTGCGGGAGGGTGAGAAAATTCACCAGAGCCAGAGCGGGGAGCAGAGCAGGCAGAAGGACTGAAGTACACTGCTGAGGGGAGCAGCGGGAGGCAGGAGAGGTCTGGGCGCCATGTGGGACCCTCCTCTGGTGGCCGGGGAGCAGCCGGGGATCGAACCAGCGCTGCAGAGGCTGCGGGCAGCTTTGCAACCCAGCACTCAACTGCTGCGCCACCGGGGAGGCCTGAATTATGAGCAATTTCAATTGTAGTTTGACTTTGTTTTTTTTGTTTGTTTGTTTTGTTTTGTTTTTGTTTTTTTGTTTTATTTTTATATTCCCTATACAATTGCAATCCCCTTATTTTGACCCCAATCCCTCCCCTCCCCGCCCCCCACCCCCTATAGAGTGTCTCTGGTTCATAGTTTTTGGTTGATTTTGATTTTCACTTTCTTATAGTTATTCATTTTCCTGGTCCCTTATTTATGTTGCTTGACTTTGATTGACAGCAGGTAGACAGAATGACAGATTTAGTGAAAAGACACTTCCAGGGCAAAACTCGGGGTCTTTTTTGTTTGTTTGTTTTTGTTTTGCTTTTGGTTAATCTTTAAAAGTCAAGGCAGAAAGGAGAGGGGGCAAGAAAAGAAAAAAAGACGTGGCTTCCCTTACATGCATGCCTATTTTTTTAATTACATATTTGGCAAATATCTATATTCCCTTGCCTGCAGGCAGTTACATTTACATCAAATGCCTTAATGCAGGATGTTAAAGAAACAATGACTGGTCAGAGCTTGGCCAAAAAGGATTAAAGAATCTTTGGGCTTACACTGGTGCCTTCCCTCTTCCTCATTCTGCCACAGCCTTGCTGAGATGGCCTTGTCCAGACTTGCTCAATTCTTTCTTTTGTTCCACCTAAAGCATCTTTTTATCCCAATCTGGGTGCAATCAGGACCAAAATTGGGTGCAGCAATACCTCACAGGAGGATGGGATTGCTCAGCTTGGGGAGAGTCATTGAATCTTCAGTCCTTCCAGAAGTAGGGACTGTTGTTCTTGACCCAGGAGGAACCTTAAACACTCAAGTGACCGGGACCCTCATGGGTAGTTCCTGAAAAACTTGGTGACTCAGTCCAAGATGAGAAAGCACATCCTGAAATCTACAAGTCATAGAGCACTTTTCAGAATCAGGAGGACATTTTTGCTTTTGCTTCTACATTTCTGATTTTAAGCTTCATTCTATAGAAATCTGAGCGGGTGGTAAAACGAGTGAAAAATGAATGTTATGAGTGCTATGGTTCATAGTCAGCATTTCTTGCTTCCTAGCCCTAGAACAGGAGCAGTGGGAGATTTTGTTCTCATCTCACAAAGCAGCTGTGCTGACACTTCAAGCAGCTGGCTCTGAAGTTAAACACACCAGGCTTGATCATAAGTACGAGCAAGAGGAAAGCACTCCTGAAGACAAGTAGCCAGTGAGAAGAACCAGACCCTCAGCCTATAGAGGTTTCCCTTTCTACAAACGATCTAAAAGGGGAAAGAGACAAGGCATCAAATTTTAAATTACCATTTACCAACTATTGCTTGCTGCAGCCAAAACATTTGTCTGTTGGACCGAACATATCACTGGAATGGTTTTGCTTAATGATGTTTGGAAAGTTAAAATTTTGCAATGTGAAATATTCAACTCATTTGCACTATCACTGGCATTTAGGAGTTGAGTGTGGTGTTGTTACACAGAAAGCATCCTTCAAATATGTCCTCAGAGCCCCAGATTTCAGGGATTGCTGAAAGTTTGGAAATTAAATCATCTGCCCCAAACTCTCTCCTCTGACTTAGAAGCTGTCAATCTCCTAAAGCAAACTGGGAAATAGCTTTTTAAGAAATGCTCAGAAGAAGAATCACTTGTTCTTGATCACTTCGTTAAACAAGCCGAGCATTGAGGCAACTGAAGGATCAAAAAGATACTATTAGGGAAAGTGGAGTCTAGTTTAGACTTGTACATGAAACCTAATTCGGCAATGGGGAAAATGGAAAGAATTTAGGTTCCATGGCTTTGAATTCCACCAGAGGAGAGAAACAAAATTGAAATAGATAGTATTTATATTATTATTAAACCGTAGAGAACTCTGATCATTTCTGGAGGATGCCAGGAACCACAGGTGTTTCCAAGGGTCCAAATGGACAGTGACCTTGGCACAGATCAGGGAAGCATAGAGCCATTGCAGGCTTCAGATCTGAGCTCTCCAGTGCAGATTCTGATGACAGCAGCAATACTAGCAAAACATGAATTCTTTCCTCCATCACAGCCACTGAGCTTGCTCTTCCTTCTACCCCAAACATGCCCCCCATTTTCACTACGACTAGTCATCCACCTCTCCATGAGCTTCCCCAAACCAACAGATACTCTCACCTATCATCCACTTTATAGCTTTTAGCACCACCCAAATTTATATTATTATCTTACTATTTGTTAAGGGTCTGTCTCTCCAGTGGTGACTAATGCTTAACCACTGGCTGTGAGGGAGGGAGAATGGCAATAAATCTATATTGTACACAACTTTCAAATATAATGAAACAACATTCCTTATTATAAATTCCATAAAGTCTTATTGATTCTTGCAGAACGCCTTTGAGGATTTCTGCCAAGCTCTTGTGTCTGTAGCCAAACTATGGTTGCAGTTCTATCATGATTTGACAAATAGAACTGCACCCCAGTCTGCTATCTCTTTTTGTAATAAAAGTATTGCCATTAAATCTGACATATCATCTGTTATTAAACTATTTCTAACCCTCAAACAATCTATATTCACTAACTCAGCATCTCTTTTAGCTTCAGCACTGTTGTTACATCTTTTTAGATTTTTGTCTAGTTGCAAGGATAGAAACATGGTTTAGTAGTAATTTTCAAAATTCTTGAAAATGTAACACTCCATCTTCATGGAGTGAAGCTATTGATAGCTCTGAGCCTTTTCAGCTTCGATGGTTGTGAACTCTATGGGAGGAGGTGGACTCTTGGCACATATCAAACATATACAGATCCTTTCTAATACAAAACATACTAGTATCTTGGTTTTGATTCTCTTAAATACTTCCATACTCAATTCTTAATCTTCCTGGGATGGAGAGACTAGAAATAGTGTTATCATCCTAACTATGGTTGTCCACCTATGAAGGAGGGCAATGATGACCCTAATTATGAGAAGATTCTAATTATCAGAGATTTGGGTTGGACGTGAGCCTTGGAGCTGCAGACATCCAGAGCAATTCTCCTCACTGTCAGACCGCTTTTTTATAGACATGTGTCATAGGTTTCAAAATGTTGAAAGGGTTTTGGTCTCCTGACTCACACTGTCTTAATTCTGCCTACTCACTGAAGTCTGTAACTTCTGACCAGGCTGGACTTATGATTGGCTATGGTGTTCCCTTAGCTCTTAAGATATGTAGACAGATGAGTTGGCTGGGGTGTCATAACCAAGTACCACAAACTGGCTCAAATAATAGAAAGACGGGCCTCCCCGGTGGCGCAGCGGTTGAGCGCTGGGTTGCGAAGCTGCCCGCGGCCTCTGCGGCGCCGGTTCGATCCCCGGCTGCTCCCCGGCCACCGGCGGAGGATCCCACATGGCGCGCAGACCTCTCCTGCCACCCGCTGCTCCCCTCAGCAGTGTACTTCGGTCCTTCTGCCTGCTCTGCTCCCCGCTCTGGCTCTGGTGAATTCTCTCACCTTCCCGCGCTTCTGACTGTACCCAGTGCATGTATAAACAAAACAAGCAAACAAACAAAATAAATAAATAAAACATGCCTCTATAAAAAAAAAAAAAAATAATAGAAAGACATCCTTTGGGTAAATACCTAGGAGTGGAATTGCTGGATCATATGGAATCTCCATCTTTAGCTGGTTGAAGAATCTCCACACAGCTTTCCATAGTGGTTGGACCGGTGTGCACTCCCACCAGCAGTGTAGTAGAGTTCCTTTTTTTCCACATCCTTGCCAATATTTGTTGTTGCTAGTTTTTTTTAATATGTGCCATTCTCACTGGTGTAAGATGGTATCTCATTGTAGTTTTGATTTGCATTTCCCTGATTACAAGAGATGTTGAACATTTTTTCATATGCTTGTTGGCCATTTGCATTTCCTCTTTGGAGAAGTTTCTTTTTAGTTCTTCTGCCCATTTTTGGACACAGAAACACTGATTCAAAAGGGCACCTGCACCCCTATGTTTATAGCAGCACTATTTACAATAGCGAAGCCATGGAAACAACCCAAATGCCCTAAAATAGATGACTGGATCAAGAAGCTGTGGTACATATAAACAATGGAATATTACTCAAAAAAAAAAAGCATTCAAAAAAGATAAACTCATGCAATTTGCAGCAACATGGATGGAGTTGGAAGGGATCATGCTCAGTGAAATAAGGCAGAAAGAAGAAGAAAAATATCGGATAGTCTCACTCATAGCAGGAATTTAGAAAACCTAAATAAGGGACCAGGAAAAAGATTAATTATAATAAAGAAAAATTCAAAATCAACAAGCAACCATAAACCGCAGACACACTAATGGGGGTGGGGGAGGAGAGGAGGGATTAGGGCCAAAATAAGGGGGGTGGGTATTGTACGGGGAATATAACCAAAATGAAAATGCATACATTGTGCAAAAATGAAAAATGATGTAAGAATTATATAAAATAAAATAAAATAGAAAAAAAATAGAAAGACATCCTCTTACACTCTGGATGTTAGAAGTCTGAGATCCAGCAGTTGGTAGAGCTGGTTCCTTCTGAGGACAGTTGAAAAGAATCTGTTGCACACACCGGCCTGTGCTTCTAGAAGTTTGCTCTGTTCCAGGGAGCAGCCTCCAGCTACCAGTAGAATACTCATGCAAATCCACAATATTGGGATAGATCCACTTGTTGGTCAGGCATAGAGCAAAGAAAATATTCCTCCTATGCCTATCAGCTATGTTCCTCTCCAGAGTCTAGTCCCTACTCTCAAATAACCTCTTCCCAGGTAGCTGACAGGTCATTCCCTCTGCAAGAATCTATGGTATTCACTCTTTATTACTACTTTTATCATTTCAAAAATAAAATTATATGTGATATTGTTGTAGAAATAAATTCTAGCCTTTTACCCAGGCAGAGGAAGAACAAGCGGTACTTCAGGAATGGTGAGGTCAGGAGAAGTTTTATGACTCATGCACGAGGTCCTAGACCTGGGTAGCCCCGTAAGGTCTGAGCACCCGTTTAAAGACCAAGTGTTCCTTTTATACACAACTGTGTCCATATCTGTTACGTGGATAACATCATTTTTCACCAGGCACAACCATCGCTGCAAAGTCCCCAGACAAGGGGGGCAAGGCAAGGGGGAAAGATGCAGGAATTCGGGGATGGCCTTGGAGAGAAACCAGTTTGGCTGGCTGCCCAACCTTGTAGATAAAGAGTGCTGAGGCCCTGGCCATGAATCTTGAAAGGGAAGGGGCTGTAAGTAAGCAAACTTGTTGATTATGCCTGCATTGGAAAGTTCATTGCACCTGGGCTGGAAGTTCTGCTGGAATCTTTATTACATTCATTTGCTTAATATTGTATTTTCTCATCAATATATGATATAAATTATATTTAGAATTATAGTTATAGGTATAATTGGCATATAATTCTGTACATTTAGGGTGTACAATAACTGGTTTATGCATTTATATTGCAATATGATTAACACCAGAGCATTAGCAATCACCTCTACCACGTCACATAATCATTATTTTTTTGGTAACGAAAACAATTAAGATCTAGTCTCTTAGCAATTTTGAAGTTTATAATATGATATAGTTGATTACAATCACTGTGCTATGTATTAGGTCTCCAGAATGCATTTAATTATGTGCTTGTTGCAAGTTTGTACCTTTAAACAGTATTTCCCTAGTTCCCCTAGTCCCTAATAATCACCTTTCTAGTCTCTATTTTCATTAGTTTAGCTTTTTAAAAATTCCACATAGAAGGGAGGTCATACAATATTTGTCTTTCTTTGTCTGACTTAATCTGGCTTATTAACATAATGACATGTCACAAATGACAGGATTTTCATGTTTCTCATGGCTGACTAATATTCCACTGTGTGTGAATACACATACACACACATACATACAACATGTTTTTTATCCACTCATTCATTGACACACACTTAGGTTGTTCCCATATCTTGGCTATTGTGAATAATGCTACAATGAACCTGGCTGTGCAGGTATTGCAACAGGGTGGTCCCCAGGAAAGGGGGAGGTTCCCTGCCCCACCCAAGGGAGGGTGGAGCTGAGCAGGAAGGGGAGAAGCTGCAGAAGAGACTGAGGAAGGAAGGAGCAGGATGGAGCCAGGAGACCTGGAAGAGGCGCATGGAGCCTAGAGACATGTAAAGAAACTGCGCTTGTCTTTTGGTCGTGGACTGGGTGACACAGATGTGGGTGAGACCCGTGGGGAGGTGACAATGGCAGCTTTTATCTGGATGTTGATTTTGCTCTTTTCCTTCCGGGCTTGTCCGGTTGTTTGTGACCCTTTTCTGTGGGTCCCCACTGGAAGATGCTTTAGACTTGTGGTGGGCTTTGGGGCCTTGTTCTGGGCCGATCCCATATGGATGGACTTTTACCCACGAGGGGACGGGTAACTTTGGGTGCTTCATTTAGAAACTAGACTCTTTGCCTTTCCTGTATTGTTTCCTAGTTTTATTAAAGTTCCTTCCCATTAAAGTCTCATATGTTTTGTGTTGATGCGGCGGATGGCAGAACCCATTTAGAATAGGCAGGTTTGTGGGGGTCTGGGGTGCCCCTCTCCCTGTCCTATAACAGTATCTCAATTCCTTCAGATATATACAGCTCAGTATTTAGTCTAGTGGCTGTACCATTATACATTTCCACCAACAGTGAATAAAAGTGATTCTGCGATTTCTTGTTTCTTGTTCTTTTCTTATAACAGCCATCCTAACAGGCATGAGGTGATACCTCATTGTGGTTTTGATTGGCAATGCCCTGGTAATTGGTGATGTTGCACACATTTCCATATACCTGTTGGTCATTTGCATGTCCTTGTAAAATGTCTGTTTGGGTTCTTTACCTCCTTTTTATTTGCATTGTTTGCTTTTTTCTTCTATTGAGTTGTATGAGTTCTTTAAATATTTTGGATATTAACCTTTTATCAAATATATAGTTTTGCAAATATTTTCTCCCATTCTATAAGTTGCCTTTTCAATTTATTGTTTCATTCACTGTGCAGAAGCTCTTTTGTTTAATGTAGCCCCACTTATTTAATTTTTGTTACCTGTGTTTTTGGTGTCTTATGCAATTAACCATTACCAAGATCAATGTATAGGATATTTCCCCCTGTTTTCTTCTAGGAGTTTTATGGCTTCAAGTCTTGCACTTAAGTCCTTAACCCACTTTGAGGTAATTTTTGTGAATGGTATAAGATAGGGGTCCAGTTTCCCTGGTGGTGCAAGGGGTTTTGGGTCTTAGCACTATCAGGCTATCAGCAGCCACTGCAGCATGAGTTCGATCCCCAGCCAGGGAGCTAACCCACATGGCACAGAAGACCTCTTCTGTCTCGTTTGCTATGGTATATTTCAGTCAATTTACCTGTTCTGTTCCCCACTCTGTCTCTGGTGAACTCTGTAACCTCCTACACCTCTGGCCTACACCCCAGTTCTTATATGAAAAATAAATAAAATAAATCTTTTAAAAAAAAATCCTTTGGATGTGGACATCCATTTCCCCCAGCACCATTTATCAAAGAAGCTGTCCTTGCTCACTGTGTTTCTTGGCATCTCTGTCCATATGCGCATGGGCTTGTGGCTCTCTATTCTGTTCTAAGTTATTTACTCTTAAAAATAACTTTCCTGTACAGGCAAATGATTAACAAATAAGATGTCAGAGAGGTTATGGGATACATGATCAATATATTAAAACCAATATGGTAATACACAATTCAACAATCTAAGTAGAAAAGAAACCTATGAGATAAAGAAAGAAATTGGTCTCTATCTCCTATTCCTGGCACAGAGCTCCCAAATGCCTTGTAATTTCCTGGGTGATAAGAGCATCTATTGTTTTAATTCGGTGACTCTTGATGTACTCCTGAACATGGGCTGGTCACCAGAAAGACCAAGCCGTGATTAGAAACTTGGAATTTTCATAGTGTGGTATTTAACCCCTTGCGCCACCAGGAAGGCAATCCGCAGCCTCTGCAGCATGAGTTCAATCCCCGGCTGGCCAGGGAGCTACCCAATGGCGCAGCAGACCTCTCCTGATTTGCCTGCTGCTCCCCTCAGCAGTGTATTTCGGTCAATCTGCCTGTTCTGTTCCCCACTCTGTCTCTGGTGGATCCTCTCACCCGCCCCCACTCCCCACATCTCTGGCCTGTGCCCCAGCTCTTGTATGCATAAATAAATAAATCTTTAAAACAAAAAAAGAAACTTGGAATTTTCAGCACCATTCCCATTCTCTTGAGAAAAGAGAAAGGTTGAAAATGGAGTTAAAGATGAATCATGCCTATGCCATGAAGTGTCTATAAAACCCCATCAGTGGGTGTTGGGGAGTGTCCAGGTTGGCAAACACATTCAAACTAGGAGAAAGACACACCCCAATTTCATAGGGACAGAAGCTCCTGATCCAGGAATCCTCCCAGATCTTGCCCCATTTATCTCCATATCCTGCTGTTCATCATATCCTGTCATATCCTTTAATAAACTAGTGAAACTAAAACAAACAAAACAAATAATTTTTTAAAAGCCCACATACCTCTCTACCCCAAACTCTGTCTAGTGTTTTGCATTTTCTTTGTAGAAAGGTTTTATGGAATTTAGTAGAGTGTTTTCATCTGTGATCACCTTGTTACAGGAGAGTAAACCAAGGGTACATGCACGGAGTTATTGTAGTCTGGTTATGGGGGTGAGATGAGCCCATATGAGACAATTATCAAATAGTACAAAATGGAATTATGACAGGATTAAATTGTACAGAAAAGGTTCAAGTTTTCTGTCTGAGTCTCTCAAAGAAAAGGTCAAGATCATTTGTTTCTAGTTGGAGTTGGTAAACCACAGAAGTGACACATTTCCTCTTGGATCATACACCACCAGTTGATATGGGGGTGACACTGTGCATGGACTGAAGGAACAACCCTCCCCCTTCCTCTAACTGCTCTCTCATCCTCCCTTAATAGTTGAGTCTCCTGTCTTTCCTTTGATATCTTTCTTCTATTTCTTCTCCCCTTTTTATTCATTGAACCCCCCTTCTCCCCTTTTTCTTTAAAATTTATGATGTAGTCATATATTCTACACTGAACTAGGTACAAACTCAGGGCTATGCCTTTGGGGCAAGATATATAACCCCTCAAAGCTCTGTCTCCTCATCTGCACAAGTGGAGACACTAATATTTGTGGGTTTTTTTTTTTGAGGGATAAATAATATATGGAAAATGCCTCGCACATAGACAGCTCCCAGAAGATGCTTATTTATTCTCTACTTCCACATTTTTGTTTTTGCAGTACCATGCACGCAGTTGTCATTAGATAGATGCTTATTAATACACTAAGTAGAATGAATATTTAGAGTTTAAATTGGTAGACCCTCATATGGTTGAAATGATTGAGTTTGGGAGTGATTTAATAACAATTATGATAACTCATTTTTTTATTTTGTGCTGTACACTGAAATTGGGGAAATCTTTTTCATTAATAATCTGGAATGACTCTCCCCAAGTGCATAAGGTAGACATGATTTTTATTCTCTAAGATACAGCAGGTTCTTGAATAATGTTTCATTCAATGCCATTTCTTTTTAAAAATCCTGGCCCACTCTGAATGTAATGATGTTGTTCAAGAACCTCCTTTTGTTATATATTATTTAGGTTGAAGTTGCAGTTCCCAAGAATGTATTGACAGTGTTAAGTGAGGAATTACTATACTGTCCTTATTACTCAGGGGCCATACTTCATTTTACTTGTTAACAAACTGAAGCTTAGAGGGGTTGAGTAATTTTCACGAGGTCCATTTCATGTGCAATTACATGAGTAATTTTCATAAGTGGAATCTTGACTCCAGAACCCAAGCCTTGAACCACTAGGTTATACTGCAGGTTGTTTGCTATTCATAAATTTCAGTAGCCCCATAAGAAGGGTTTGTTTCATGAGTGCAAAGTGAAATCATCCTTCTTAAACAAAGTATTAAGTCATGTGCATTTATACAAAACAGAAAGACTTGAAACAGGGCCACATTGTTCTCATAGGAAAGGATGAATATTAAGGGATGGGAAGATGGAAAAATTGGGGATATGAGAAGAAAATATATTGAAAGAGACTATGGAGGCCAGCTCAGAGCTAGTGGATAACTGAATGGTCTAATGGAGAATTTTATTAATTTGTTTGCTGTTTAAAATGCAACATAAGCTTTCTCTTTGTCTTTCACAAAATCTCTAGTAAGACTGACATTGTTCTCTGAAGCTTTGTGAAGAGCGTGTGCTAAGAGCAGATGTTATGCAGAGTGAGCCCTGTTTTCTAAATTGGGAGAGGGATTGTCACAAGGACTCATGACACCTGGTTATAGATCATTGAAGTCCAGACCATCTTTCCCTGTTTCTTTCACCAGCATTTGCTTCTCTTACATCTACAGACTTGCCTTCCATGTTTGTGCCTTTATTCATTCAGATTCTGATACAAAATACTTTAACAGGCCCTAGAAAGGATCTAGATGTGAATATGACAAAGTTTCTTGGGAGTTCATCGAAACTCGTATATCCTTAAGTAAATCAAAGAGACATATTATACAAACATTAAGTGTAGACAACCATTTTAGTCATTAAAACATCACCAAATTGGTGTTGGACTGTAGCTGAGCTTGTCCAAATCAGTTCCTATTTCAACTGTTTTCTAATAAACAGGTGACAAATGCAAACTTTAAAAATTAAGTTGGCAAAATCCTAAGAATGTGCATTCTCATCTTACATAGAAATTGCTGCTAGATCAAACAGCATATTGCTATTCAAAAAGTGAAATAGCAGTCAGAGCAGATTCTGGATCTTGCCTAAAATGCCAGGGCAGAGGTAGATGAATGGATGATAATGGCCAAAGGCACAGACTTCCAGTTAAAGATGAATGAGTTTTAGGAATCTAAGGTATAGCATGGTGACTAGAGTTAGCATTACTGTAGAGTATAACTTGAAAGTTGCTAAGAGATTTAAAAAAATTCTCCCCACATATAAAAAGGTGCAAGTGTGTGAGGTGAGTAATCTTAGTGGTAATCACTCTGCAATATATACATATATCAAATCAGTAAGCTGTGTTCCTTAAACACACACAATGCCACATGCCAGTTATAGCCCAATAAATCTGAAAAACAAACAATAAAATAACAGCAACAAATAATAATAACAAAGCACTTAATCCCAGCAAAGTAGAGACCAATTGAGAAAGACTGGATAGCCTGAGGTGTTTTGTGAAGGCTGAGGTACCTTGCACAGAAATGGAAACTAAGAGACACATCTATTCATTAGAATTGACTTCAGGCCATGTGCTATTCTGGGTGGTGAGAACAGGAGTATTATTCAATCCCATTGCTAGAGTAGATAGGCAAGAAAACCAATATTCAGTGTATTGCAAATGCAAAGGGGGACAGTATGTGAGCATCAGGAATCTGCAAGAAAAAGCTATCTCCCTAAATCACTACACGGAAGTTTATTTCTTGTCTCTCCTAAGAGATGGCGAAGGCAGCTACCTTTTCTTGCTAGTCCTCTTTTTTATAATCAGATGTTTACCAGTGTCTGCACATAGTAGGTGCTCAATACTGTACTTCACTGAAACTGAGACACCATTATTAAGATTATATCTTTCTTTTATGTCCAATCGAAAAGGGGAAAATCCTGCTAATTAAACCACAATGTGTGAGAGGTCATAAACATAAACCGATTCTGATTTCAAACTCGTTAAAATATGGGGGAAATGCTCGTGGTTGCATTGATTTCTAGCAAGCACTCACTGAACTGTTTCGCTGAATTTTTAGAGGGATACCCTAGAAGGAGGGCATTCCTCCCATAGGTGGGACAGAGCAGAGATTTCAGAGTGGATTTCAAAAAATTAACTGTATGCTCCTGGCAAGCGGATAACATTGTTCCCTGTCGTCTCCAACGAGGTTGTCAGAAAACAAGTGCTGGAGAGGGTGTGGGAGAGGTGACCCTTTAGGAATATAAATTGGTGCAGTCGTTACGGAATGCAGTATGGAGATTCCTCAAAAAAAATTGAAGGTACAATTTCTATGTTATTCAGTTATCCTACTTCTGGGTATTTAATTGGAAAATAGAAAAACACTATTTTGAAAAGCTCTATGCACCCCCATTTCACTGCAGCATTATTTTCAGTAGCTAAGAACTAGAAACCTCCTAAGTGCCCACCAACAGATGAGCAGATAAGGAAGATGTGGTAGGTACACACAATGGAATACTCCTCAGCTATGTATGTATGTATATGTATATATATATATATATATATATATATATATATATAAAATGAAATCCTGCCATTTGTAGCAACACAGATGACCTAGAGGGTATTATGCCTAGTGGAATAAGTCAGATGGAGTGAAACAAACACTGTATGATTTCATTTATATGTGGAACAGAGAGAAACCCAACAACCCAATGAGCTAAATAAAACAGAAACAAACGTTTAGACTGTAAGAGCATTCGTGGTGAAATTAGTGGTTACCAGAAGGGAAGAGGGAAAGGGGTGAGAGAACTGAGTAAAAAGGGTCAATTATATGGTGCAGGATAGAAGTGAACTGGGATATACTGATATTGACTGACAGCGATGCCTGGAGGCATGGGCTCGGCTCAGGCCCTGACTCTGGTATCTCTGCATGGTTTCCTGAGCCAGTATCCTCTCATCATCTGTACAGTCTGTCCTGCTCAGGGTCAGGAAGGGGTCCACACCCAGGCTTGGGTGACCCAGGCTTGGGTCAGAGTGACACAGGGAAATGCTGGGTCCCCTCCCTTAAGGTTAGTGGATGGTATCAGCAAAAAACAACTGGGTTCTGCTGAGATACCCCTTGGGAGTGTTGTGACTTTGAGAGTGCCGCTTACTCAAACATTTCTACATCTCCTTGTTGTCATCAGAGTTGGAGAGAAAAAAAAAGAGATGCACAAAGTGACTGGAAGTT
The DNA here is from genome assembly GCF_014898055.3 of Talpa occidentalis. Lineage (NCBI taxonomy): Eukaryota > Metazoa > Chordata > Mammalia > Eulipotyphla > Talpidae > Talpa > Talpa occidentalis. The sequence goes on from NW_023601653.1 coordinate 35,958,287, forward strand.
ATATATTCATTCAATGTTTAGTCATCTCTCCCCCCATTTTTGCTACTTGCCAAGCACCACACTATAGGAAAAAGGCAGCCAGCAAGACAGATCAAGGTCTTGCTCTCTTGACAGTACATTCTAGTGAACAGGGTCACATAGGCAATAAATATTCTGACAGCCTGAGAGGGGATTTTACGTGAATTATTCAGGAAAAACCTGTAAAGTATGGGGGAACCAGGATGGAGAAGGGGAAGAAGTCAAGTGAGGGCAACTTGAAGTAGAATCACACCATTACCTGATCACTAGGGAATCTGATGTGGAATTGTAACAGGGTGGTCCCCAGGAAAGGGGGAAGTTCCAGGTTCCCTGCCCCACCCAAGGGAGGGTGGAGCTGAGCAGGAAGAGGAGAAGCTGCAGAGGAGACTGAGGAAGGAAGGAAGCAGGATGGAGCCAGAAGGAGACCTGGAGGAGGCGCATGGAGCCTAGAGACACATAAAGAAACTGCTTGTCTTTTGGTCGTGGACTGGGTGACACAGATGTGGGTGAGACCCGTGGGGAGGTGACAATGGCAGTTTTTATCTTGATGTTGATTTTGCTCTTTTCCTTCCGGGCTTGTTCAGTTGTTTGTGACCCTTTTCTGTGGGTCCCCACTGGAAGATGTTTTAGACTTGTGGTAGACTTTGGGGCCTTGTTTTGGGCCGATCCCATATGGATGGACTTTTACCCACGAGGGGATGGGTAACTTTGGGTGCTTCATTTAGAAACTAGGCTTTTTGCCTTACCTGTATTGTTTCCTAGTTTTATTAAAGATCCTTTTCATTAAAGTCTTATATGTTTTGTGTTGATGCGGCGGATGGCAGAACCCATGTAGAATAGGCAGGTTTGCGGGGTTTGGGCTGCCCCTCTCCCTGTCCTATAACACTATAACAGATTTGGCGCCCCACGTGTAATGGAAAGAATCTTTAATAAAACTAGGAAACAATACAGGTAAGGCAAAGAGTCTAGTTTCTAAATGAAGCACCCAAAGTTACCCATCCCCTCGTGGGTAAAAGTCCATCCATATGGGATCGGCCCAGAACAAGGCCCCAAAGTCTACCACAAGTCTAAAACATCTTCCAGTGGGGACCCACAGAAAAGGGTCACAAACAACTGGACAAGCCCGGAAGGAAAAGAGCAAAATCAACATCAAGATAAAAACTGCCATTGTCACCTCCCCACGGGTCTCACCCACATCTGTGTCACCCAGTCCACGACCAAAAGACAAGCAGTTTCTTTATGTGTCTCTAGGCTCCATGCGCCTCCTCCAGGTCTCCTTCTGGCTCCATCCTGCTTCCTTCCTCAGTCTCTTCTACAGCTTCTCCTCTTCCTGCTCAGCTCCACCCTCCCTTGGGTGGGGCAGGGAACCTGGAACTTCCCCCTTTCCTGGGGACCACCCTGTTACAGAATCAGCCTTTGGAGTTGTACTTTGAGGCTAGCGGATGAGGCTTTTATGCCCCATTTCTGGCAGTCCTTGGCCTCTCCAGGTGAAGTGGCTCCTCAGTCAAGAGCCAGGCTGCAGAGAAGGTAATAGGTGCAAGTTGTGAGCTGTGGCTTTCAAAGGAGGTGAGCTGGGGGCTCTCTGGGGATCCCATCCACATAGTCACAAGGGAAAAGTCTCATTTTGAGAAGTGCGGGGAGAGAATGAACATTCTGTGAAATGAGAGAGACGATGTGATTACTTAAAAAATGGGTGGCCCTGAAACCGGGGTAGATTCAGATTTTGTGGAACCTGAAGCTTACAATTCAGGGGGCCCTTTTATAGTAAAAGGATATAAATCCTAAATTCAAAAGTAGTACAAACATGAAAATTTATTCAAAAGGAGAAACCAAAACAACACACAAATAATGAAAAGTTAGCAAATGCCTCCAACATCAGAAATCCAGGGGGAAAACCCCCCCTGATATTTATATTAATGGACTCCTGACACATTGCTATAGCACCTTTTCTTACATATCTTAGTTATATATCTTTTTTATTACCTTCTCATGTGATAAGGATCTTTCCCCAAAAAGTTAGGTTAAAAATTGTTTTGATTTCCAAAATCAACAAAAAACTATGAACCAGAGATACTCTATAGGGGTAGAGGGCGGGAGGGGAGGGATTGGGGTCAAAATAAGGGGGTTGCAATTGTATGGAGAATATAAAAATAAAATTTATTATAAAAAATTGTTTTGATTTCATATTGATTTTTTTAAATTCTTTCAGATTCACAACTTATTGTTTGATAAAATCATACGACTTTTTTTTTTTAAGGATTACTGTGAAGTTTGGGAAAGCTGCTATTATGTTTCATTCATATATAAGGGGTAAGATTTGGAAAGTGAAAGGTTCGGCGCGGTAAAGAAAAGGAGAGCCAGGCTACATTTCTCAAAGGGAGGGAAAGTTTATTGCGCCCCGGGCGGACCTCACAGACCCAAGGCGGGGGTCAGTGGAGTCGCACACGTTGTTGGGGGGAAGCAGGGTTTTATAGGGCGAGGAGAGGTCAGGTGGGTAGTTGGGCTCCTACGGCGGGAAAAGTTTGTAGGGCAGGTGGAGGTCCTTTGTCTGAGATGAGACTCGTAGTGGGAGGGGGGAGGCTCATTGTCTGAGTCCTCCAGGCAGGTATCCGCATTCCTGCCCCCCAGGTGGGCTTCCTGGTTGGCTCCTGCATTCCGGCCCCCTGCATGGACCTTTCAGAAAGATGTGTAGATTCTGCCTCCACACTGCAACTCACACTTCTCCATGCTGCCCTCCTCTTTTGATGGTGGATGTGGTGGGACAAGTTCACAGTCGGGTGTGTGGAGGCCACAGCGATGGCAGCGACCCTAATAGTATTCCAGGAAAGGATTACCGTATCAAGAGCTCTAGCAATAATGGACCCTCCTGAGGAAGATACTGAAAGTCAGTTACATATTTCCCCTAAACTCAATGAAATGAATCCTTGAACCTTCCCTTTGACCAGTTATCACTCCAATGTCACCCACCAAGGGGCAACTGGAATAAAAAACAAGAGTAACCTTACATTTTAATCAATGATGGTTAAAATGTTTTACTTTTGCCATGAATGCAAAACAGACAAAGCATCTGAAAAGATTACTAGGCTTCCTCCTAGGACTTAGAAAGGATCCCTGCAAGGGAAGAGGATCTGGAAATCTGGAATACAGCTGCACTACCCTCACCTTAAATCCACTTGTCTTAGAGGGACTCTCTGAGGAGGTGACTGAGAAGTCAAAAACACTTAGTTGACAATAAGTTATTAATTGGAGACTTAGGGTGACTCCATTGTGTTCTTTGAAGACTCAATTCTGAGGCTTAGATCAAAGGATAAGAGGGCTGGAATACAGCATGTTTCCTGGAAAGACTCTTGAAATAGAATTTGCCTGACTCAGAGACCCTCACTATCTCTTCCTGATTTATGGTCAGTGGTCACCTGCAGACAGGCAATGAATAGTAACTAAGTGTCTGCACAGTGTTGGCTGAAATCAGTAAAGCTTTTATACCAGGGTTTTGTTAGGTTGTGATTTGCATCTTCCTCTTCCTCCTGGTCTCTGGCAGACAGGCATGAGTGCCCCAGCCTTGTATTTATTTGTTTACCTGCCTGTCTCCCTTACAAAACAAGCTATGCCAGGGCACTTGACCAATACTTTCAATGAATACATAATTGCCCATCCAGGAATGTATGGAAAAAAAAGAAAACCACTCTACCAGTTTCATTATTTTATCTCAAATTCCCAAGGACAGGTAATACTTTCAATTTGGCAGTTACGTAGTGCTTAACTCTGAACCATTTAAGAATATTTCTGATTTTTTCAGGTATTTTGCAGAAAGCATGAGCAACTTTACATAAATAATTTTCACAACCGGATAGAATGCATTCACAAAATAAAGGATAAATAACACACAAAAATGCAGTTTTTGTTTTGTTTACTCTGCACCAAAATATGGAACAGATTCCCTTTCTCATTTTTGAGGAAGACAAGAGAGCTGCTTGTCTAGAATGACTGTTCCCTTTGTCAATAAATAAAAGATCTTCTGTTTGCAAAGATTTCACATGATGTACTAAAAAAAACTTTTTTTTAAGGCATGTAAGGTTTTCCATAGCAAGTGTGCTTACCATATTTGCCCAAACCACTTAATTACAGAGAACTCACAGAGATAAACCACATTCTGTGCACTGCTAATAGAAAGGCTATGGGGTACCTGGGCGTTTTTTTCCTTTAGATTTCCTCATTCCTTCCTAGTTTTCACAGCTCCAAAAACAACAAAGGCAATAACAAAAACACAAATTATTTTGTAATTACAGTTAAAAATTTAAACCTATTTCTAAGGGACTAATAATAGCAGACATCTCTATAAATTAATAAAGAAAATATTTTCCCTGTATTAAACTACCAACAATGTTTAATAAAAGCAACTTAAATCCTTCATAAAGTTCCTAGGATTCCCAAATAAACCCTGGATTAAGATAAACGTCTACTTAATCCCAAAGATTTCAAAGGAATTAGAGAATATAAATATTTGTATTTAAAAAATTTAAATCCAGATGAAATCTGAAAGTAGTAAGTGAAGATTAACTCTAGATATTTGGAAAAGATAATTTGACAGTTTCAGTGCTCAGGGCTCTGAGCTAACTTATTTTAGTTTCAGTTCATACAGGTTTCCCTCCTTTGGAGAGAAGAGTTGACTTTCAGATTGAAAGAAGCTAAATGGAAGTGAAACCATGTTATTTGACATACTTTCAGGTTGAATCGAGAAGAAATGGATGGAAAGATTGCCCCAACCTCATTCCAATTTCTCCTACAAAACCCTGATTCACCTCTGGCCTTCTGTGATTCCGGATCAACTTCCTTCCCAACCAAATTCAAGGTGGATCATGAACCCAAACTCCCTGCGTGGGCTTATCCTGAAGGCCCACTCATTAAGCCCAGAACTAACCTGCGAGGAAAATTTCAGTCTGTGAGAGAGGGGCAAGGCATACTCTGAAAGACAGACCCATCTGCCCCCAAATCTTGCCCCACTGACTTTTCCAAAATCCCCCTTGGGGCCAAGGATGGTGATTAGCAGAGAATCTGATTTGAACCCCAGACAGCTTTATTAATAAGATGATAAGAGGACAGTAAATGGAGTTCTATTAAGTAAAACTCAATTCATGTAAAAAAAAAATTGAGGTTAATCCACATAGCTTCAGGTGATAGCCCTTTACCCCACCGCCCTATTGCTAAGGGGAATTTTGAATGATATTGAAAGTCTTTACCTAAGTTTCAACTACTTCTCTGCATGCTGATGTGTTAGGTATATGAAAATCGAGCATAGGCCTCATTATTTGGAATCTGCTAAAATAAGTTAGCTTTTAATACCTTAGTTTGAAACAGGCATTGAGTTAGCAAAGAATGAGACAGGAACTCTGTCTTGTCTTTGGTAGGTAGGTGGGCTGCAGGGGTCAGGAAAGGTCACCTGAAAGTGAACACATAAAAAGGTTCTGTAGAGTCACAGCAGGGAAGGTGGTCAGTCTACCAAGGTCATGCCATCCTTGAGTCTTTCCAGTATATGGCTGATAACCTTCTCACAGACCCATAATCTCTTCTGCTGTGACCCGGCCATAGCAGCCAGATTTAGAATTCAGTGGTTTGACCTTGGACAAGGATGATTTTTTTTTTTAATGCATACCTGCCCCATTAAAATGTAACTTTCACCACGGTGTGGATGGAAGAGAGCTTAGTGGATCATGGGTGCTCATACTAACTGAAAGAGTGAATGAAGTATTTAACCTTTCTGGACTAGTTTTCTCATTTGTAAAATGAATATAATAACACTCAATATGATGTATATATACAGGTGGCTTCAGAACAGGGTTTTCCTACCCCAGAGGTCCTTTATGTTCTTCCTGTTCAGGGAGAACAGGGTTTCAGGATGTGCAGCTGCTGACAAAAGGGAGGGTGAAGGGCAGTTAAAGCAACTGCAGGTGGGTCCTGTTATGCCTTGTTTAACCATGTTTACTTGGAAATTCACTCTGCTCTTCCAAGCAGGAGGTTTGGATATCCTTACACTCTCATTTTTGTTTTCTCTGGCCAGCTACTTATAGTTAATTAAATGAAAATGACTCAAAATGTGGTTGAGGAAGGAAGGATAGGACCAAAACTTTTTAGTTACATATCATAGTTCTCATTCTCATTTGACTCATGCCACTTAGGTGGGAAAATATTTTTAGAATAAGTATGCTCAATTACAAAATAAACGTATAAACATTGGTATCTTTCCATCTGGTGTTCAGATGGAAAAAAATAATGGAAATATTTTTATAAAATCAAAACAAAATACTAAACACCAATGAAAGTTAAAACTTAAGAAATATGAAGGCCTATATGGAGAATCCTCAACAATTATTAGAGACATAAAACAACACAAAACAAAATAATAAGTGAAGAGATATACTTTCTTTCTGGATGAGAAGATTCATTATTGTAAAGTCATCAATTCTCAAATCAATTTATAAATTTAATGTGAAATTTTCCATTTTCCAGACTGAACTTAAAAGTATAACCAACACTATAGGGGAGGGCAGGAAGGGAGTAGGATCAAAACAAGGGTGTTGGGAATTGTATGGGGACTATAACCAAGATGAAAATGCATATGTTGTACAAAAATGAAAAATGATGAAAGAAATATATAAAGCAAAACATATGGAAACACACACACACACACACAAGACTATAGTTAAAGAATGACTTGTTCTATCAATTTGTTATAAAGATTTTTTTTAATTTTTAAAAAATATTTATTTATGCATATAAGAACTGGGGTATAAGCCAGAGGTGGGGAGGGTGAGAGGATTCACCAGAAAGAGTGGGGAGCAGAACAGGCAGATTGACTGAAATACACTGCCTAGGGAGCAGCGGGTGAGGCAGGAGAGGTCTGGGGATCTAACTTGTGCTGCAGTGGCTGGCAACAGCTTGATAGTGCTGTCTTTAACCCCTGTGCTACCAGGGGTTAAAGATTTAATACTTAAAGTTTAATAAAAAAGACTGAGTCATGGCCCTTACTTCATGGTTTACTAAGAGTCACTTTGAAATACATTGGTTTATAAATATCAAAAGTAGGCAATTTGGTGAAGAATGTTATAGTATAGTCATAATGCAGAATATATGCAGCAGTTAAAAATAATGTGATAGGATAATACTTATTGGCATGAAAAGGTATTAACAATATATTAATAATTGGAAAATTTATTGAAATTGTCCCATTTTGGGGCCTCCCCGGTGGCGCAGCGGTTGAGCGCTGGGTTGCGAAGCTGCCCGCGGCCTCTGTGGCGCCGGTTCAATACCCCGGCTGCTCCCCGGCCACCGGAGGAGGGTCCCGCATGGCGCGCAGACCTCTCCTGCCGCCCGCTGCTCCCCTCAGCAGTGTACTTCGGTCCCTCTGCCTGCTCTGCTCCCCGCTCTGGCTCTGGTGAATTCTCTCACCCTCCTGCGCTTCTCACTGTACCCAGTGCTTGTATAAATAAATAAATAAATAAATAAATAAATAAATAAAATCTTAAAAAAAAAAAAAAAGAAATTATCCCATTTTGGAAGAACAAAAAAATGCATGTCTATACACACAGAGGCAAAAAACAGACAAATAAGTATGAAGATATTATTAAAGGTTTTAGCCCATTTGTCTCTAGTTCAAACATTATTTCCAGTTTTTGCTACTATAAAGTAATATTATGTTACTAATTTTATGGAGAAAAACATTTTCCAAATTTCAGGTGATGCCCTTCAAAATAGATTCTTAGCATGATAAAACATCTTTAAGACTATATTGCAAATTTGTTTTCTTAAAGGGTTGTAGCAATTTTCACTCCTACCAGCAGTCCTTGTACTCTTCCTCATATTTGTCATCTCATTTTAAAAAATGAAGATACAAAAAAAAATGTTCTTAATGTTTTCTTGAAATTTTTCACTGTTGTTTTAATTTGTCTTTCAAACTCCAGTGAAGTTAAACACATTTCCATATGTTAATCATTTGAATTTGCTCTTTTATGTATTGTTCCAAATGCGTTCTGCCTGGACCATTTCCTTTTGAGTAATAATAGACATTAACATGAAGACACAATTTTTTCCACTCCTAGAAAAATATTATTATATATTTCATATTAAAACTCCGGGTAAAAAATTGTCTCCCATCTAAATTCCTATTGTATTATAAAATGAAACAAAGCTTTAGCTATCAAAGGAACATAATTCCCTAGAAATTTATTATAACCATTCATTGCTGAAGACATCTTTCATCTATGCTGATAATTCAAATATAATTATTTATAGATTTCATTTTTACTCCCCTCTAAATGTGCCTCCAAAAGGAATTTTCACTAGCATGTTGGAACATCTCATTAAGAAATGTTATTTAGGGCCTCGCCGGTGGCGCAGCGGTTGAGCGCTGGGTTGCGAAGCTGCCCGCAACCTCTGCGGCGCCAGTTTGATCCCCGGCTGCTCCCCGGCCACCAGAGGAGGGTCCCACATGGCGCGCAGACCTCTCCTGCCGCCCGCTGCTCCCCTCAGCAGTGTACTTCGGTCCTTCTGCCTGCTCTGCTCCCCACTCTGGCTCTGGTGAATTCTCTCACCCTCCTGTGCTTCTGACTGTACCCAGTGCATGTATAACAAAAACAAACAAACAAAACAAATAAATAAATAAAACATGCCTCTATTAAAAAAAAAAAAAAAGAAATGTTATTTACACAGCATAAACTTCCCTTATGAGCAACACTGAATAAATAAGTTGTTTAGGAAGAAAAATGTATTTTGTGTCCAACAGACCTGAAAAATAAGCTTACTGAACTGAAATGAGTTCTTGGTCTATTTTCAGCAATCAATAGCACTGTCAGGGAGCTTCCAGGACATACCTGTGGTGCCGTGGTGAAGGCAGTCATTACCTTATTTTTTATGAGTTGTTATTTTATTAATTAAAATCACTTTAAATCATTATTTTTCAAACTGTCAGCAGGTCACGATAGCGGTTAAGTGGGTAAGACTTTTTTCTTTTAATGAAATAGAAGGGAAAAGAAAGGAAAAAACACATAAGAGGATCATATAATTTACCAGGTCACTATATTGACTGTACCCCTACTATGGGCTATGGCCTAATGGGTGTCAAAGACTCCAGATAATGGACAATCCTTGTTTAACTCTGTTCTCACCCCATCAATTGCTCTCCATTGACATTAGTGTTTAATGACAAAATTTGTTTTAAAGGCAATTATTCATCAGCTGCTACCATATGCTAGGCATTGTTCTTGATCCCAACTGCCACAGAGCTCCCCTACAGCAGGAAGACAAAGGGTGAACAGCATCAGATGGCTCTTTAAACATCATGCAAAGAAGGAGGGAAAAACAAGAGCAAGTGTCTGCTGTGCAACCACACCAGGCTGGGTAGGTTCATTGTCAATTTTGCAGATGAAAAGAGAATTTTGGAGCCTTCGGTGGATTTTGCAGGCCTTTTATAATGAAACAGGGTGCATATCCACAGCAGGCAGAAAGAGACGAGAGAGATTCCAACACTGAGGAGGCAGAACAGCAGTTGGGTCCCCTTTACACTGCAAGCGCCCGTAGCCACACAACTGATACTTTGCTGTGAATGCAAGGCCCAACTTGTTTGCTAGATGCCTGAAAGGTGGAAAACACAGCATTTCAAGATTATGGGCTGTCTGTTGAGTGCAAGGTGAAAAATAACCTGATTAACTCACTTCCTTCCAGTGTCAGGTACAATGTAAGGTAAGATGGTCAGAGAAGGCAGCACTGAAAATGTGTCATTTGAGCTGAGTTCAACATTAAAATTTTTAATCTAGCATTTTCAACATTAAAATTTTTAATCTAGTATTTTAAAATGTTATTTTAAATTTGAATGAACATCTTAATAATCATCATGAACACCACTGAGATTTAGAATATATGAAAATTATTTTTCTCTGTGGCTGTCTGAAAATCGATCACTAGCATGAATGACACAGTAATCATCCAGACCAGGAAGTTCATGACCAACCGACAGCTTGAGCAGAAATAAATAGTCATTGTCATCCTGCACCCTGGGGAGGCAACAACAGTTCCTAAGACAGAAATGTGTGGTAAACTAGCTAAAATGTGCAAGGCTACCTCCTATGTCATATCTGTATTTAGATCCAGATTTCATTTTGGAGATGGCAAGACAGCTGACTTTGGTATGATTTATAATTCCTTGGATTTGGGGAAAAAAAAAAGTGAACCCAAACTTAGACTTATAAGACATGACCTATATGAGAAGAGAAGACCTCAAGAAAATAGCACAAGAAACACAAGAACAGAATGAAGACAGTCAGAGGGACTGCAGAGGCCATTGTTGGTGTTGGCAAAAAAAGGAGTAAAGATTTTTCAGTGACTTTATCTGTGAGGATTGTGCAAATTTTTAATGAGAGGATTAATAAATTAAAGCTTTAACAAATTAATAAAAAGTATAAGCTATTTAATACCCTATTATGATGTTTAACATTTCATTCATTTCTATATTTAGCCATTTACTCAACAAATGTGCATTTCATGCCTACTGGGGCTCTGCGGATTGAACTGAAAAGCAGATAAATTGAATTGCTGCTCTCAGAAGTCTCCTGTCTAGTGGGGTGCTCAAAGAAACAGGCAAAGAGAATTATAATATGATAAGTATATTATGGGGCTACAGGTTGCATTCTCTCTTTGGGGGCTCAGGGGAAGGCTTCCTGGAGAAATTGTGATTAACCTGAGATACAGAGGGGGAATTTAAATTATTGCAAATTCTAATTTTATTTTTACTCATCCTTGTTTAAAATTATAGCTGAGGGCCTCCCCGGTGGCGCAGCGGTTGAGCGCTGGGTTGCGAAGCTGCCCGCAGCCTCTGCAGGGCCAGTTCGATCCCCGGCCGCTCCCCGGCCACCAGTGGAGGGTCCCACTTGGCGCGCAGACCTCTCCTGCCGCCCGCTGCTCCCCTCAGCAGTGTACTTCTGTCCTTCTGCCTGCTCTGCTCCCCGCTCTGGCTCTGGTGAATTCTCTCACCCTCCCGCACTTCTGACTGTACCCAGTGCTTGTATAAATAAATAAATAAATAAATCTTTAAAAAAAAAAAAAAAGAAATGCTATTTCTATATAAAAAAAAAAAATTATAGCTGAGACCATAGGCATTTTAATAGTGCTTTTTTTTTTTTTTTTAATAGAGGCATGTTGTTTTTTTTTTTATTTGTTTGTTTGTTTGTTTTGTTTATACATGCACTGGGTACAGTCAGAAGCGTGGGAGGGTGAGAGAATTCACCAGAGCCAGAGCGGGGAGCAGAACAGGCAGAAGGACCGAAGTACACTGCTGAGGGGAGCAGCGGGCGGCAGGAGAGGTCTGCGCGCCATGTGGGACCCTCCTCTGGTGGCCGGGGAGCAGCCGGGGATCGAACCGACGCAGAGGCCGCGGGCAGCTTCGCAACCCAGCGCTCAACCGCTGTGCCACCGGGGAGGTCCCATTTTAATAGTGCTTGACAAGAAACTGAGTTATGACAAAAATACTTTTAACTTTGTATAATTCTGAGTCATCATTATCCTTGTCAACCAAGAAATAATCAGACTGTATAAAAGAAAAAGACATCCTGGGCCTCCCCGGTGGCGCAGCGGTTGAGCGCTGGGTTGCGAAGCTGCCCGCAGCCTCTAGAGCACCGGTTCGATCCCCGGCTGCTCCCCGGCCACCTGAGGAGGGTCCCACATGGCGCGCAGACCTCTCCTGCCGCCCGCTGCTCCCCTCAGCAGTGTACTTCGGTCCTTCTGCCTGCTCTGCTCCCCGCTCTGGCTCTGGTGAATTCTCTCACCCTCCCACGCTTCTGACTGTACCCAGTGCTTGTATGTATGTATGTATCAATCAATCAATAAATAAATCTTTTAAAAAAAAAAAAATAAAAAATAAAAGAAAAAGACATCCTCTGGGAGAAAATATTTGTACATCATATATCAGACAGAGAGCTGATATCAAGATAAATAAAGAATACATACAACTCAACAAAACGAAAACAAGTAACCCAATCATAAAATGGGCAAAAGAGTTAAAAAGACATCTCTCCAAAGAAAACAAAGAGACAGCCAACAGGCATTTGAAAACTGCTCATCATCACTTATCATTAAGGAAATGCAAATCAAAACCACATGAGATGCCACCTCATACCTGTGAGAATGGCCCACATAAAAGAGCTGAACAAGTGTTGGCAAGGACCCAGAGTAAAATGAACTTTTGTACATTGTTGATGGGAATGTTGTCCTTATGGAAAACCATATGGAGATTTCTCAAAATTTTAAAAATAGAACCAGCAATTCCACAACTAGGTATCTACCTGAAGAATGTAAAAATACTAAGTAGAAGGCATATATGCACTCCTATGTTTATTACAGCACTATGTACAATAGCCAAGTTATGGAAACCACCTAAGTACCAACAACAGAGGAGTGGATTAAGATGTGGTTCATACACATGATGGGATAACACTCAATTACAAAAAGAAGATGAACTCTTGCCATTTGTGACAACATGGAAAGAACTGGAGGGATAATACCTGCTGAAGTAAGTGAGAAAGAGAAAGACAAATACCAGATGGTAAACCAGTGTTACCTAAAAAAGAAAAGAATCTCACTTAATATAATCAAGAAAGTATTTATTCTAGATTAGGAATCAAGACCTGGGTTCACAACCAAGGATGAAGGTGGAAGGGTTGCTACTGTGTATTCTACTAGGATTAGAACAAAGGAGAATTTTTAAAGGGTCAAGCAGGGACTTGGTCTGAGCTTAGGTCATTTTTGTTAACTTTTACATTGACTGAGAGAGTCTTGAGACAGAGGGTGGCAATGTGGAAACTTATGTTACAAGTGATGTGGGTGGAATGAGGCATATATTTATATTGAAAAATTGGGAGAGCTCACATACAAGTCAGCTATGAAAATTAGAATTAAAAACCCATCAAATTCTGATTGGCAGTCCATTACAAAAATTAGGTGGAAGTCAGTTGAACTCCAATTGATGCAAAAGCATGCAAATCAGGGGAAAAGTTCATTGAGCAATGATTGGTCAAGTTACAATACTTGGAGATGTGTGGTAGACTGACTTTTTTTCAGTTGCTTCCTAGAGGTGGATGTGTCTTAGCATGCCTGGGGCTCTTCCCTCAATAGCCCCCTGACTCCATTTTCATTTAACCATACTTAGATCACTCCATTTTGATTCCTTCCTTCCTTTCTTTTTTTCTTTCTTAATATTTCTTGTCATGTTTTATAGGGAGTGGCTGTTGATGCACAAAATGGAAACGGTGAACGTTTGCACTGCAGAACTACATTTCAAATGTTAGAATTTTGTTGCTGAGAATCATGTTTCTTCACTTGCGGCTGTAAACTATCATCACAGGAGGTTAAATTTGCTCGTCAACCTTGTGATAATTAACAAGACCTCCTTGAGGCTGTTATAACAAACTTGTTAGTGCACAATTGAGGAATACCCAGGGACCTCAAACTGTTAAAGGGTGTACACTCTGAAAGGGATTTGGCCATCCACATGCACAAAGGCAGATATTAGTGTGAAAGAGCTTCAGTGGAATGTGTGCATAGGGAGAGAAAAAAAGAAAGAATATTTCTAATAGTTTCCCAATAAAATGCCCATAATTATCCATCCCCTCATGGGCAAACACCCAGAGGTCAGTCCAAAGTGGGACCTCTAATGCCCAAAAGCCTCATATCTAAATATATCTGAAACTTTTTCCTCCTTTTGTGATTTATGCAAATGAATATAAACAGGTGAGGTATTTAAGGTTCCCACACCCAGATATATCTGTAGACTTCTCCACACCGATTCTCAGCTTCCCCACACAAGCAATTCTTAAACACCAAAGTTGTGGGGGCCAAGAAATTTAACTCATTTCTGACACTATCTATCTGAAGATTCCACAGGTAAATGTCTCAGTCTCCAAGCACTACCCTCTACTTCAGAGACCAGCCACAAACCCAGGCTGTCACCTGTGCTTCTGACTTGCTGCAGATTGAAGGGGTTCATAATTTCCTCCTCAAGTTCAATTAATTTACTACAATGGCTCAGAGAACTCAGGAAACCCATTAACTCACAAGATTTGTTACAAAGGATGTAATCCAGGAAATACCAATGGAAAAGATGTATAGGGCAAGGTATGAGAAAAGGCATGGCGCTTCCAGCCCTCTCCAGACATGTCATTCTCTTGTAATCTTCACATGCTCACTGACCTAGGAGCTCTTCAAAGCCCCTTCTCTTGGGCTTTTATGGAGTCTTCACTACATAAGCATAGCTGATTAACTCACTGGCCATTGGCAATTGAACTCAAGCTCTATCTCCTCTGCCCTCCTAAGAAATCAGTGGGCAAACTGAAGTTTCACCCTTTATTCATATTGGTTTCCCTGGCAACCAGGCCCATCCTCAGTTATACCCAAAGGTTATCTTCAATAACATTACCTCCACTTATCATAACGTTCGGAAAATTCTAAGGCTTTGGGAGCTGTTTGCCAGGAACCATGGATAAAAACAAACAAACAAGAACAACAAAAAATATACAGATGAGAGATATATATTTTGATCATTCTTATCAAAACATTTCTCAATGGGTCAAGCAGGCAAGTGGTCTGAACTTTCATCATTTGCTTTGAAACTTTCAGCTTGCTTGACAAGTCTTTAGGCAGAAGGTTGTAGTGTGGAGTCTGTGGAGACATTGAACTGATGGTCTGTTTACAACACATCTGCTCTCATTTTAAGCTGCACACATTATTACCCAGATAGAGAGCTAGAATTTTAAACATGCCCTTAAAACTAGGTAAAGCTTTGTGATCAGGAGGTTAGTAGTAATCGTGCCACTTGAGGGTTTGAATATGGGCTGGGAACACTGTGCATCTTTCCTGGTCACCAGTTACTGAGTCGATTGCTTCAGCAATTGCCCAGAAATCTCAACATGGCAGTTAGAGACTGAAAGTGGGTTCCACACCCACTGCTTAAAAAAACACAGAGGGGGGTTAGAGAACGTATGAACACCTATTACCATTAAATTTAAGGTAAAGCTATAATAATTCTGTATCTTGCAATCATAAAGTCAGGTTTTGCTCTGTTTCCTAAGAAGGGCAGTGTTTCTGTAACATTCAGAGGTATGTTTTGATAGTTCAAGGGGCTGATTCACAACTTGGAAACTATGAATGTTTGTACTGCAGAACTACACTCTAAATGTTAGAATCCTGTTGCGAAGATTGTGTTTGGGGTTGTAAACTGTCATAGGAGGTTAAACTTGTTCACCAACCTTGTGATAATTAGCAAGGAAGACCTCACTGATACTATTATAATGAATTCAATTAGTATGAAAGACTGGATATTAAGGGCCTATGGAAAATATCTGAAACATTTTCTTTCTTGTGTAGTTTATGCAAATAAAAATAAATAGGTGAAGCTAAACCAATTAATTTTAAACAAAACCCCAACTCTCATTCTTCCAGAGAAGTTGGCATCCAAAGAGGTAGGGCAGAAGATTCTAGCATTCCAGGTCAAGGGAACCCAATTGAGGGGAGGCCTGGAGGCCAGAATAGGCATATTCCCCTCAGGGACTGAAGTTGTTTAGATGTGAAGTTTCTGCTTGAAGATAGCAAAGTGAATAAATGCTCATGATTTCCTTCCTCTATCTGAACTCAGCCTACAGTAGGGGAGCAAAAGTCTGTCACCCCAAAACATGTCTTTGGCAAGAAGTTTACTTTAGGGAAAGGGCTCTGAAGACTGGGTGGAGACTGCTTTTGATGTTTAATATCTGTACTGCTCTTCCAGGAAGACCTAATGCCTTTATCTTTTTTCAGCAGAGAAGTAAAAGTACCTTTCCTTTCCCCAGAAAACACCCTAACTGACACCCATGTTATCCACTGCAACCTCCTTTGTCTTAGCTATTTAAGATGCTGACCCAAACCTATAGGAGTTACTCAGTCATATTGGGTTTCTCCCATGCATACAGAGGGTATATATGCTTTTTTATTAGACTTCTTATGGCTTTTTCTCTTATCTCTCCATGCTTTTTGATCATTACCAGCCTATAAGAACCAAGAGGAGTACAGGACAATTTCCCTTGTACACTAGCATTACTAGCAATACCCTCTAGAAAAGGTGTCTCATAATCTTCTTGTTGCAGAACAGATCTTACTTATTCCCTTTACATAAGGCAAGCAGAAGTCACATGTAATTACTGAAAACCTGTAATTCTAATCAAAGAGGATGAGGTGGAGAAAAGAGGAAGCAAGAGAACTGACTGGAAGGGGACTTTGTAACAGCACATTCAGGATGTTTATGGAAAGTTCATGGATTCCCTTAACTCTACTACATGTATATAAAGGTTCCAGCTGAGTTTACATGAACTTGATGAACTTCATTTCTCCATGAACTCATATTGGCAAGAAAAATGGTCTTCAAAATCAAGACGTCCTTAGCTGAATCTTCCAGCAAAGGTTTCAAGCTACCATGTGCAAATGAACTACAAAGATAAGTCAAGATTACTATTTAGACAGCATTTACCAATGAGGATGCTCTCACATAGGGGCTAATATCTTTCTTAAGTAACAGCAATAGCAATAATTTACCTAATGATGGTTTTACTTCCTTTTTTTTTTTTTAACCTGGCAGCCAAAACCACACATTTGCTGTTGGTAATAGAGAAATTTTATTCAGTAGAATTTCTTTTGGGGAAAACACTGCCCTTGTTTTGAAGGGAGGTCTTGATCAGCCTTTTGGGAGTATCAAACAAAAGCCTAGCAACCCAAATGCTCTTTGACAGATGAATGGATAAATAAAATATAGTATGTGTATACAATAGGAATTATTTAACCTGAGAAAGGAAGGAAATTCTGATACTTGCTACATGGATGAGTCTTGGGGACATAATACTAAGTTAAATAAGCCAGTCACAAAATGACCAAACACTAGAGTATTCAAATTCATTTAGAGAGAAAATAGAATGGTGGTTTTCGAGGGCTGAGGGACATAGAAATGGTTTAATAGGGTTCCTCCCTTTTTTCCTTTTGTTTTTTGTTTAATAGGTATTGAGTTATGCAAGATGGAAAATTGAAAATTTTTCTGAAAATTGGTTGCATTGAATTGGTTCTGAAAATTGGTTTAAGTTTACTGTACTGTAGATTGAAAAGTGTTTACAATGGTACATTTTATGTTATATGTACTTACCACAATTAAAAACCTACTAAAAAAACCAGGAAACAATATTTAAAATAATAAAGCACTTCCAAAATTTGCTGATTTTAGTTAGGATGACCTGCGAGATTATAAAATTGCTTTTAAATTTACATGTGTGTGTATATATCCATACAGGAGTTCAAAGCCCTGAGTGGTTGGTGGGGAGGTGGGTACCTTCTGGGGTGGGGCCTGCTACCCATGTAGATTTGGTTTTCTTCTGGGAATATCATTCACAAAGACCATTCTCTCTTCAACCCCAGCTGGAGCAAAGACATAGGCTCCTCTTTGACCAGTTTATGAGGGATTGTGAAGACAGCTCATGGAAATATTTGCTTTCTTATACTTCTAAATTTCCTCAGAGGACTCAAGATTTCAAAACCCTTTTTCTTGACTGGAACATCATAAAAGAAGAGCAAATGTCCAAGCCCAGTTCTTCTCTGGATGCTACGAAATGGCCTGGGTTTTGAATACATGATGTTCTATAATGATGCTGAGGAAAGGACAATTTGCTTATTTCAAGGAGCTTCTTACCAGCAAGGAGCACCTGGATTCCTTCACGAAAGTGCCACAGTCACCATAATGGATTCTTTGTTGGTATGTCTGTGGTTCTAGCCAGGGTGTTGCCATGACTGCCAACCTCAACATTAATTATAAAAGACCCATTGTCCTTAGTTTTGTTGTGTGATCAATATCCAACTTGATAAAGGTGAAAGACAGAAATTGTTTATTTCCTATAACATTCAATGTGTTGATGAGAAGACCCTGCACTCAGAGGCAACAAGCTTATTTATAAAGCTGGAGCCTAACAAAAGTTGGATATAAAAGAGCTAATGGTGAATTCCATACCCATCGGCGAAACTCTCCCTCCTCCAGAACAAGCTGTTGTCCTTGTTCTGCTCTTTTCCCTGAGTGCTGAGTTCCTGTAGGGTGAAGCCTGCTAACACCAACCTTCCTGAACAAATCTGAATCCAACCCCAGGAGCTGTTTCTACTTTCCGAGCTTTTTAATAAGAAACACTCCCTGTGAGAATCTCAGCAATTCTTTCTGTCTCCTGAATTGAATGGGTTCTCTAAGCTTGCACAAGTGTGGTATCTGCCCATTGCTGGCCAGAGAAAAATTCACATTGAAACTCCTAATCACAAACTTGGAAATGCCAGAAAACCAAAGGAAGGAATAAGTATGAGGGTGCAAAATAAAAATGAAATTAAATATATATAATACAGGTTTAAATACTATGTGTATTTGCCTTCTTTTCCTAATGACTCTTACTGTCCTCCCAACCACTTTCTGTGAACATTCTATTGGGAATTTCTGTATGAACCCAATAAACTGAAACTAACAAAGCTTTCTATTTTCACTAACAAAGATCATTTCTAATACTCAATTTTAAAGGCTCTCAAATAGGCTTTCACTTGCCTCATTGAATAAAGTGAAAAAAAAAAGTCAAGATAAGCATAGGTTTCCCCACTATCTGAAAGTAGACTTTCTTTGGTATATAGGGTAGGTTATTTGGGGGGTTTAGGAATGCTCAAAATTTTTTCCATTCAGATCATTGGTAATAGCATTTCCAGATTCAAAAAAAACCACTGAGGGTTCTCTGGGGGCGCAAGGGGTTAAGCACCGCACTATGAAGCAATCCACAGCCTCTGCAGCATGAGTTCGATCCCCAGCTAGCCAGGAAGTAACCCACATGGCAAGGCAGACCTCTCCTGTCTCCCCCACTGCTCCCCTCAGCAGTGTATTTCAGTCAGTCTGCCTGTTCTGTTCCCCACTCTGTCTCTGGTGAATCCTCTCACCCCCCTGCAGCTCTGGCCTATACCCCAGCTCTTCTATGCATAAATAAATAAAACTTAAAAAAAAAACTAACACTGAATTGTATATCATACCAAATTGGAACTTTACTTTCAGCTATAAGGGGAAACCTACAGGTCAAGAGGATTTTTTTATATATAAATTATATATTACATACATACACACACACACACACAAGAGGATTTTATATATATTAAATATATATTACATATGTATGCATATTCATACATACATATACATACATACATATATATATATATATATATATATATATATATATATATATATACCGGGAATCTAGGCCCAGAGGACTCTAACTGTGTAAGTCTACAGTGGACCCTGGAAGCCATATTTTAAATGGTGCCCAAGTATTTATGATGATCACCTAGACATGTAGACCACCAGACCAGGCAGGAAGCATTAAAATATTTGCATGGGCTCATAAATATTTGGAGCTAATGTTCTGAAAACTCTTACCGAAAGAATCTAAGCTTAAATTAGGAGACCCTTGTCGAAACTCTTACACAGAAAAATTGTTTTAAACATTATTTTCTCTCACTTGATGGAAGTTCACAGTTAAACACTTGATTTTTTTCCCTAAGTTGTTACAGTAAATCAGCATGCTTAACTGAAAGAGTTCCCTTCTTATTGGTTTGGTAAATAGGGAAAAGTAGTAAAAGAATGTTTAACTCACCTGATGGGATCATTTTAAGGATCTAAAAAAGGACTGTGAATAAATGAAAACAGAAAGGCCCAGATTATTAGGCTCAAGACAGTCCAGTCATGTAGGCTCAAGACAGTCCAGTCCAGTCACTGTTTAATGCTCTGCAGTTGCCATTTTGAAAGTCTTACTAAGATTTAAACAAGTAGTCCCACATTTCATTTTGTACTGGGTCTTGCATATTACCTAGCTGGTCCAGGATTTAGGTCACTGATTCCAAAACATGGTAGCCTAGGCTTAACCACAGAAGAGGTCATATCAATAAAGAGATAGTATTGCCCCTTTTCCTCAAGAGTCAGTGCAGCTATTTTATACAAAATACTCATACTGGTTTTGCCATGTAGCATTGCACTACTAATCTAGGAGCTGGAGCACATAATCATTATATTCCAAGCTTCAGTAGCAAATCCTCACAAAGATGAATACAATTTTCTCATAAATATTTACAAGTTTCAAATTGTTGGACATTAGTCATTCCATTTATCGTGATGTTTCCTTGTGAATAAAGTCCATCCACTGTCTACATCTTATTGATAAAAATCTGTGAAGCTAATGCAGAAAGAAGAATCAAGATTGCCAAAAATAAATGTTTCCATCCTGAGCCAAAGAATGAATCACTTGTGCATTCATATGTTATAGAAAATGTGATTCCTTTTTTTTTTTTTTTTTTCAGATTTACAAGGCCAACACCTATCAGAAACATTAATTCTTACTTTTGCTGATTTAAACTAGGTCTCAAAAGTCATAAAAAGGCTGTTCATAAAAATGAACAAAGAATGTATTTGTATCTATATCAGAGTTCTTGGCCAAGTTCATTTCAAACCAGCAGAGTAACATTTACTTTTACATTTGTATGTTGTGTTGAATTTTATAAGCCCTGAAGCTAACGGACTTTTGCTTGTAAAGTAGATACACAAACTGATACTGGGAGAAAAGACTGGGAATGAGGCAGAATGATATATTTCTGCCTTATTTATTAAACATGATGACCTTTTCTTGCCAGAAATCACCATGGAGTGAGCTCTTTCAGAAGGTACTGTGGTCCAAACTCTGTCCCACTTCTTCCATATCCCTAATTCACAGAACACTAGGCTAGCACATGGCAAGTAGCGAGTGAATCTCTTCAACCTCGCTCCAAGTTTGGCCTCTCAGAGAACAACCTCTTCCTTCCAGCTAATTTTTCATCTGTATCATTCTGACTGGGGACTGCCCCCAATTTTTCATATTCTTTCACACTTTCCTTAGAATTTATTGGCTCCTACTCCCTCTGATTCCCAAGATGGAAAATTATCTGATTACTAACTCAGGCTGATGTTCTGATGAACCTTGTCAATATACTTGTCTCCTTTAGGCAATTTTTTTTTTTTACATGACAATAACACTGCACTGATAGTTCAAGAGAGTGGCCAACAGATGAGCCTCCCCAGTGGCCCAGCGGGTTGAGCGCCCCGCTGTGAAGCTGGCAGTGCAGGTTCAATCGCGGCCAGCCAGGGAGAATCCCACATGGTGCCACAGACCCCTCCTGTGCTCCTGCTGCTCCCCTCAGCTGTGTATATCTGTGTCTGCCTATTCTGCTCCCTACTCTGTCTCTGGTGAATCCTCTCACCTTCCCATGCCTCTGGCCTATACCCCAGCTCTTGTATAAAAATAAATAAATCTTAAAAAAAAAAAAAAGCATTTCCTTTAAAGAAAAAAAAGAGTGGCCAATGGAATGACTCTACATGTTGAAATTTCTAGCTAGGCAATCGGAATTTTAAAACACTTCTTAGGTGGAAGCCTATGAACAGAACTGGTTATTTCAGGCATGTAGGGAGGGGTTCCATAAACAAATAGTAAGAAAATAGGGCCTCCTTGGTGGCTCAGGGGTTAAGACAAAACCTATGAAGGGAAACGCAGCCACAGCAGCACGAGTTGGATCCCCGCTCAGGGAAATACCCACATGGCGCAGCAGACCTCTCCTGACTTGCATGCTGCTCCCCTCAGCAGTGTATTTCAGTCAATCAGACTGTTCTGTTCCCCACTCAGTCTCTGGTGAATCCTTTCACTCCTCCCCCACACTTCTGGTCTGTACCCTAGTTCTTGTATGCATAATTAAATAAATCTTTTAAGAAAAAAGAGAAAATATTAGCCATAAGGGCTACCATGAAAATAAGACTTGGTGATGTGAAAAGAAACACAGGGGTATGGACTGGGGACTATGGGTAAATGCCCAACGAAATCCTCTCTGAGGAGATGACACTGAAGTTGAAACCTGAAAGAGAAGGAACCAGACATAGGACAGTTTAGAAAAAACATGTCCGGGGCATCAGAAGAACTAGAGCAAAGGCCCTAATGTCAGAGGTAGTTCTATGTGATCAAAGATTTTATGGCGAGAACATATGACTGATTACCCAGGGTGATCCTGGGGAGAGACGGGTAGGGGTCAGTTCATGCAGACTCAGGCAGAGGTTTGGGGTTTGATTCTTCATATCACTAGGAGCCACTGGGTTTTGTAAGGAGGGAAGTAGGATGATCTGCTTTTGTTTTTAAACAACCCTCTGGCATTTGAGTTGTGATGAGACTACAGAAACCAGAAAGGAAACAGGGAAGGAAGTGGACACAGATGATGGTAGTTTGGGTCAGGTCAGATGGCTCCAGTGGAGGTGTCAGCAGTAGACAGAGTAAGGATGTATCGTGGAGATGGAATTGACAGCGTTAACTTATGCACTGCATATGGTGGAGAGGGAAGGGGAGGAGTCTGGATGTTTGGTTTGAGAGACTGAATGCATGGTGGTGTCATTTCCTGAGATGGGAAATGTGGATGCAGGGCAGCTTGGTGGAAAAGGGGTTTTTTATTTATTTATTTTTTTTTTTTTTAAAGAGGCATGTATTATTTATTTATTTGTTTGTTTGTTTATTTGTTTGTACATGCACTGGATACAGTCAGAAGCGCGGGAGGGTGAGAGAATTCACCAGAGCCAGAGCAGGGAGCAGAGCAGGCAGAAGGACCGAAGTACACTGCTGAGGGCAGCAGCGGGCGCAGGAGAGGTCTGCGCGCCATGTGGGACCCTCCTCCAGTGGCCAGGGAGCAGCCGGGGATCGAACCGGCGCCGCAGAGGCCGTGGGCAGCTTCGCAACCCAGCGCTCAACCACTGTGCCACCGGGGAGGCCCTGGTGGAAAAGGTTTTGAAGGGAAAAATCAAAAGTTAAATTTTGTTAAATGTTGAGTTTGAGATGCCTGTTATACATCCAGGAAGAAATGTCAAGTGAGCATTCAGACATGTGAGTCCAGAGCACAGAGGTGAGGTCAGGGAAACAAATTTTAATTTGGGAGTCACTGGCAGAGATGGAAGTTAAAGTCATGGGTTTGGATGAAAGTATCTAAAGAGATTGGGTGAGTAGAGAAGTTGAAGACTCAGGAATACCACACTTTGAGGATAAGCAGAGAATTTAGTGAAGGAGCCGGTTGAGAAGGATAAAAATGTAGACCAAGTGTGTTTCAGCACCAAGAGAGGGAAGTGTTTGAAGGAAGGGCATGTAAACTGTGCCAGAACAATGGGAGAGGCCACATCAGTTGCAAACAGATATGTAGCCATTAGAGGTCTTTGGTGACCTTGACAGGACAACTCCAGAGTTATAACAAAAGAGTGAGAAACTGAAGAGATATACACCTTCCTCATTCTGGCAGGCAATACTCCCAAATCTGTGCTGGTCTAGGAGCATATGATGTTCTTAAAGGTGCTTTTCCTCTAAACCACGTGGCACATAGAAAATACACAACAAAAAGATGCTATGAAGTTTTCATTGCCACCTACATAGCTCATAAATCTTGAAATGCCATGAAAGAGCTCCTAAATAGCCAGCATTAATATTTTATGGGGTAGCTCTCCAAGACATCATGAAGGAATAACTAATAAAAGCAATTGTAAAAAAGTCTAACAAAAATAGAAAACCTGACTGGGAGTAACTCATGCTGGATGAATTTCTATGTTGTAATGCTAACAACTCTGCCATAAACACATGGTATTGACTTCTGTGGTTGAGACAGTCACATTATAATAAATCCCACAGCTAGCAAAACATTTGTCTAGAATTGTGAAATACTTTTATTTCACTTGTCACAAAGTGACTGAAATTGTATCATAGACGATTCAATTCAAATATTTTTACTGAGCAGATAGTAAAAAGAAGGACTGTGCTTGCTACTGAAGGAGACACAGAAATTAGTAAGAAGCCATCCCCACTTTCAAGAAACTAACAAGAACTCTCTACTGCCAGGCTGCCACAACAGGAGCAGGAACTGAGTCAATCCGGATTACCACTATCATCCAATTCTGAACTCAGAGAAGGCTGCTATAAAAAACACTTATGACTAGGTGGCTTATAAACAACAGGAATTTAGTTTCCATGGTTCTGGAGACTGGGCAGTCCAGGATCATGGTGCCAGCAGACTGGGTGTTCGGTGAGGGCATTCTGGTCCAGATACAGCAGTCTTTCTGCTATATCCTCATTTGGTTGAAGGGGTTGGGAAACCCCGTGGGATCTTCTGCATAAGAGCGATAATCCCCTTCACCCTCATGACTTTAGTTACTTCCCAAAGACCCCACCACTTAGTTCCTTCACCTTGGGTATTAGATTTTCGACAGATGAATTTCAGGGGGGACACAAACATTCAAACCATAGCTGCACTAAAGTCATAAAGTCAAAAATGTGTATAAATGAATGAATTCCAAGTACAGACATATTTTATACACAGTAGATGTTACATATTAAACACCATCTTAGGCTTACATCAACAAAGGGATACAGGACTAGGACAGTCAGAAAAGAGACATAGAAAACTGTGGCTTCTGAAATCAGCCTTGGAAGTCAGATAGACTTCTAACAGGGAGAAGGAAAGATGTTCCAGGTGTGAAAACAAGAAAGAATTGTTTCTATAATTTCTTTAACCACAGGGCCTCTCCTGGTGGCACAGAGGTTGAGCGCTGGGCTGCAAAGTTGC
This sequence comes from Talpa occidentalis, assembly GCF_014898055.3. Taxonomy (NCBI): domain Eukaryota; kingdom Metazoa; phylum Chordata; class Mammalia; order Eulipotyphla; family Talpidae; genus Talpa; species Talpa occidentalis. Next base: position 35,983,025 of record NW_023601653.1, read on the forward strand.
CTGCAGCCTCTGCCACACTGGTTTGATCCCCAGCTGCCGGCTAGGATCCCACATGGCATGCAGACCTCTCCTACTGCTCCTGCTGCTCCCCTCAGCAGTGTATTTCGTCAGCCTGCCTGTGCTGTTCCCCGCTCTGGCTCTGGTGAATCCTCTCACCCTCTTGTGCTTCTGACTGTACCCAGTGCTTGTATAAATAACTATTAAAAAAAATCTTTTACCACAAAAGAAGATCCTTTAAAGAGAAAAGGAGAAAGGATATACATGTTGAAGGAAGTTCTCCATTACCCAATGGGAAGTGCACTTCCTTGAGTACATTACGCAATCCTGAGGGGAATATGTATCAACAACCTGGGCTGGGTCCCGCCCTGAAAACTTGAAGGGAAAGTTTTTTCTATGAACTGGTACCTACCTCCCTAGCCTGAGCTGATCTTCTTGAGAAATAACAGTTTTGGTTAGGATACCTATAAGTTTTGGATGAAGACAATCTGCCATCCAACTTCAACTAGAATCATTCCAAATAGACCAGGATATCACAGTTAGCACAGCTCAAGCCTTATATTCTTCTGACCTAACTGCAAGGTGTGGATGGTTAACCACAAATGGTTTTCCTTCCTACTTTCATGAGGAAATTCAGGCAGGCATCAATGATGCTATTCTAGAACCCTTAGACCTAGACCTTCGTTACTTAACCTTCCTGTTACTGAGCCCCCAGGCTAACAGGAGTTGGTCAATCCATCACCAAAGAAAAACGTCTGCAGAGCAACAGCTTTTGGGGAACTGCTCCAGAACAAGCTATTGTAAAACCTGATAGCTATGCAGATGCAGAGGGCAAAAGACCAATGCAGAAGTAACCCAGGTCTCATTAGTATGCTGAACCACTCACCCCTGGGTGGAGACTTAAGATGCTAATGAGACATACAACATATAAAGGGGCATATAGGCTTTTTTTTTTTTTTTTTTTTAAACAGAGGGACTCTTCTTATTCTTTTTTTTTTAAGATTTATCTATTTATTTATACAAGCACTGGGTACAGTCAGAAGCGCGGGAGGGTGAGAGAATTCACCAGAGCCAGAGCAGGGAGCAGAACAGGCAGACTGACGAAGCACACCGCTGAGGGGAGCAGCGGGCGGCAGGAGAGGACTGCGTGCCATGTGGGACCCTTGCCCAGCGGCCAGGGATTGAACCGGCGCTGCAGAGGCTGTGGGCAGCTTCACAACCCAGCATTCAACCGCTGCGCCACTGGGGAGGCCCCATATAGGCTTTCTATGCATGCCCTAGCATGACCCAAATCATGGGATCATTACCCACCCCTAGTAACCAACCCATTAAAACCAGGTTTCCACTACTCTCAGGTGGACAGTGTGACCTCTCCTAGTGTGTGAGCCCAATAAACATTTCTCACTTGAAACCTATTATTGACTTTTCAAAAATCTGTGGGGGATTAATTGGTCACAGCTAGACAAAGATCCTTCAGAATCTACAATACCGGTAGAGCTAACTGACAATATGGAACCTCTCTTCACTCTTGCTGTCCGTCCTCTTTCCAACAATTTGGAGAAGGCAGAGACTCTGGGAACAGAGTGTGAAAAGAGTGTGAAAAAAGGTGTGAAAAGATGATAAGTAGGACAATAGGCGAGGGTTTCTCTCCCTTCTTCTCAGCTATTGCTTTGCTATGTCTCAGAAATATCCCAGATAAATTTGAAAGAGGGGACAGAAACTGGCAGAGCCAGCTTTGTGTGTGTGGGACTTGCACAGTATTAACAAGCAAAATTCGTTGAAATAAATTTAGAGAGCTAATTGACTTTATCAAACTATTCATGAACTGGGCAACACTCCACCTAACAGGTGGAAAGATGGTGCAAGAAGTTCTACAAAATGTAAGGTTTTTATAGTCAGAAAGAGAGTGAGACAGGTTATTAGCAAAAGAAAAGAAAGATTCAGGCAAAGTCACCTTCTCTTAATGCTGATCAGAAAACTCCAAATTGACTAGCTTAAATTTCCACTTTGGGGAGAGACTGAAACTACAATTAGGCTAGTTAGGTAGAGTTTGCCATAATCAATTCCATTTGGGGTTTGTTGTTTTTAAATAGCAGTCTTCAAGGCCCTTGGTTTTGATACTCTTGGTTTCACCAACTTAAAATTCTTAATATATTGTGAACAAGGCACTTCACATCTTCAATTGCACATCGCCCCACAAATCATGTATAAGTGGGACCTGGCAAGGTGGGGTCTGGCAAGTACCAACTTTCAGGAATAATTAAACAGTCCTGAATCTCACCTGGGCCTTGAGCTGATGCTTCTTGCCAGTTTCTGCTCAAGTTGTTAGAAGAACAATCCACTCCCTGATGTTTTTACAGACACCACCCATATCTCCACACCAAGAGATCTCAGCCACCAAGAATTACAACTCCCAGCACACCATGAACCTGACTTCCTGAATGGGGAGCTGCTGGGAACTAGGTTAAGAGTTAAATGGCCATGCTTACTTTATAACTGAACATATGCCCGCTCTGACTCTTGCTTTTCCAGCTTTGACTTGCACACTGACATTTGTAGGAAGAGGCACATGGGTGAGACACATGTGGGGAGGCTGCTCCTGGTCCTTGGCAGAGACCATGGCAGGCTTTATCTTGACTTCATAGTAGATTATGTGATATATTTTAATTTTGAGACTCTCCTGTACCAGCTTTTTGGGCCTGCCTAACCCTTTCTTGTGGTTCCTTGCCACAGGTACTTTAGACTTGGGGCAAGCTTTCCCGTCTCAGTAGCCCTGTTTCTGGCTGAGCCTGTTTGGCTGGACATTTGTCCACAAAGGGATGGATAATTTTTGAGGTTTTATTGGGAAACTATTATGTTTTCTTCTCTTTATGTACACCAATTCTATTAAAAATCTTCCACACTAAGTGTTTGCTTACTCTGCCTTTGTGCACACTGGTGGTCAGACCCTTTCAGAGCATGCTCCCTTTAACAGTCTGGGGTCCCTGAATACCTCTTGGTTGTACACTAACAAAGTTCTTTCTCTTTCCAGGTATACCCAATATCAGAACAGAAGGATATTGTGTTCACTAACCTGGATCTGAGGGAAGAGGTGGAAGCAGCTCTTCTCAACTGTGACATTTCTTTGAAGGCTTAAATTTTATCCTTAAAAAAATAAAAAAAAGATTGTTACAGGGTTCTTGGGCCTGCTCCTTGTTTGTTGCTTTCCTGTTGTTTAACATCACAAGACCCCCAGCAGCCAATACCCTGCTTCACTGCTGTCCCACCCAGGTGATAAAACCTATAAAACCAGAACCCCACCCCTGCCACTTTCAAGCTGAGAGTGGCTCAGAGCAGTTGGCACCCTGCTACTATTGTGTGATCTGTTACAGGATGTGTCACCAAGTCAGGGGGAGGAGTAAGACCATGGGTATAGGAATGGGTGCTGTTATCCCCACCCTCACTTCCATGCCTCAAACATCTCAGATGCCTTGGACTATAATTGCCATGAACTAACCTTCCAGAATGGGAACACTTGGGAAGGTTAAGGAGCAAGGCACAAATAGACGTGTATGAGTATGTGTGTGTGTGTGTGTGTGTGTGTAATGAGGATCAAGGAGGAAGGAGAAACAAATGAGAGTAGCTCCTGGTCTTTGGTCTTGGCAATTTTAACATTTTGGCAGACAGACTCTTTAGAGACATCGGCAGACATTATCTTGACTCTGTGTTGGATTCGGCTTGAACAGTACATTTTGACCCTCCTTTTGTCCAATTCACTAAGACCTATTCAACCCCTTGCTTGTGGTTTCTGTCAGTACGTACTTTGGACTTGTTCTGGCAATTTGGCAGTTCTGCACCCTCCCTAAAGAGCTAGGCTTTTGCCTTCAATGGAAAGGATGATTTCAGAGTTTGGTAGGGAATCGTATTGGAAATCCTTTTTCTTCTCTCTGTTTTTCTCTACCGCTTGAACTTCTCACCAATTAAAAGTCTTTGAGTAGTTTGCTTTCTTTGCCTGTATGCATACCCTTAAAATGGGCAACGTAGGTTTTTCACATTAACAATTTGGGATTAATGGGCACCCCCTTGGTTTTGCCCAGTATCATTTCTGGTTCCCTGTAAGAGAATGAACTTCCCAGTAACAGACCCACAATAACAGTCTTTGCTTGAAGCTGTTAGTGTGAAGACTGGGGAGTAACCCTCAAACTTGCATACTCTAATTGGGTTCTGCCATTTGCCTCATAAAGATAAAGCATACTTTCAATGTGAACAAACTTGAATAGGATTACTGTGCATAGAAAAAGACAAGAAGAAAGGATAATAGTTTCCCAATTCCTTGTGGGTAAATGCCCAGGCAAAGAGGGTTGGTTCAAAGTGGGGTGGCTGAAGAATAGAAACTTGCCATATGGTACCCTAATACCCTGCAAGAAGGCCTTCTTGCAGGGTACCATAAGAAAGTGACAGAAGTGGTGGGCAAGTGTGAGATGAAAGGAGCAAAATCAAAATACAAGTCAAGGTAACAGCTGCCATTAACAGCCTCTCCATATGTCTCTCACCCATGTCTCTTCTAAGTGTGGGTGTCTCTTTTTTTAAAAAAGATTTATTTATTTTTGAAAACAAGAATTGGGGTGCAGGCCAGACCATTGCAGGGGGTGAGAGGATTCACCAGAGACAGAGTGGAGAGCAGAACAGGCAGATCTACTGAAATACACTGCTGAGGGGAGCAGCGGGGGAGACAGGAGAGGTAGGCGAGGTCTCCTGCACCACATGAGTCAGCTCCCTGGCCAGGGATTGAACTCATGCTGCAGTGGCTGGCAATAGCTTGATTGTACTGTGTCTTTCACCCCTGCACCACCAGGGAGGCCCTTAAGTGTGGGTGCCTTGACTCCATGAGTCTCCTACCATATCCCCTAGTCCCTGGTGCAAGTCCAAGAAGCAAGCAGAGTTCTTCACATGTCTCTTTCCTCCACATATGTCCTCTTTCTGTTCTCCACATTCTCTCTAGCTTCCTCTTGCTGCTCAGCTCAATCCTTCATTAGGTGAGGAGGGGAAAATGGAACCTCCACTTTTTAATGGAGATTCCTCTCTGTAACAAAACCAGTTATTATTGGCTCTTTTAAAATTTGCATGGCATTAAATTGGTGGAAGCCAGAAAAACACCCTTCAGAATCAGTAGCAAGGTTTGCATTCTGTTCCATATTATATCTGGTGGCTACATTTAAAATAATAAGACAGCCTTTCCTTGCTCCATTGCTCTGCCAATAATCTCTAAGTAAAATTGACAATTCAAGAGGCTACACCGTCTTTTTCACTTGGATATGAAAGTCTCTAGCACCCCAAATAACTTCCTGCACTATAGCAAAGGTGGGGATGCACAGGCCCCAAGAACAATGAGATGAAGCCTCAATTCAGCAAATATCCTCACACAGGACTCCAACTTCCTATTCTCACATGATTTCCCCAAAGCATTCACTGGCACATTTTGTAACTCATGGTCTCTGATTCTTTTTTTCTGTTCCTCTTCTGATGACGAAAGTCACATTTACTTGCTAGAACACAGACTGATGTTGCTTTATATTTCCACTCTTAGTCAAGAGGCACATTCACAGCCAGGCCTCTGTGCCCCAGGAGGGCTCAGCAATACTCAGCTCTTCCTATTTCCTTCTTCCCTTTTTGGGCACAAGATCCAGTGGTCAAGGGGCCTGGCAGTGCCATATGGGAAAAGGGAGCAGCCCCCTTTTCTAGGTTTTTCTAGACTGACAAATAATAAAATTCACATCAAGCAGATTGACTAGAAAATAGAAGAAATTTAATAATAATAGTACATATAGGGGAGCAAAAATCTGCCACCCCAAAATGTCTTTGGCAAGGGGTTTGTTTCATGGGAAAGACTCCGAAGACTGGGTGGAAGTTGCTCTTGCTGTTTACATCTGAACTTCACTCTATCCAAGAGTCTATCCCATGAAGATCCAACCCCTTTCTTTCCTGTGGAAAAGGCAGAAGTGACTTTCTTTCCCCCAGTAAACATTCTAACCGACTTCCCCTTTCTCCCTCAACCTCCCATGTCCTAAACAAGCTCCTTAAAGTGGTATCTAAAGTCATGTAGGGCAAGTTACTCAATCATGTTTGTCACTCACATCTATACAGGAAGTATACATGCTATTATTGAATGTCCATATGACTTCTTCTCATCTGTCTACATGATGCTTGTTTATTTGCCAGCCTAGAACAACCCAGACTTACAGAATGATTTCTTCGGGCCCCAGTTTATGCCTATATATGTGGGAGAAACCCAGTACAACTTAGGAATTCATTAAAATGGCTTAACTTATTGCCTTAAATAACTTCAGTTAAAGACAAAGGATATTGGGAGAAAGGAAAAGGTCCATTATGAGATGTTTCCAGGAAAGGCATGTGAGACAAAGGTATGTCTGTTTTTGCCTTTTTCACTGATGAGTCAGAGAAATTAGGTTTTCCTGATAGAGCGAGGGAGACTCCTTTACACATATAAATGTCTCTTACAAATGGCCAACCTCCATCCAGTTTTCAGAGTCCCCCCTATGAAACAAACCTCATGCCAAAGAGACATTTTTTGGGGGGATGGAAGATTTTGCTCCCCTGTTTTGTCAATTAAAATTTCAGGAGTCAATTAAAAAGACAAAGTACACTTATTTGGGATGAAAGAATTGCAGTTCCTTGGTACACAGATTCAGGTAGAAAACCTAAAATGTGACCCAAAAGAGGTCAGTGCGGGAAGGGGGAGGAGGTATGAGAGGAGAAGATGAGGTGGATGATTAAAGAAAAGAGTTGATTAGTGATAACAGGCTAAATTTGTCTTGGTTATACTTAGTTGGTTACTGATTCTCTAGAAAAAAAAAAGGGAGCTGATTGATTCTATCTTAAGACTAAAAATCCAGTTATCGATCAGTCAGTTCCCCAACGATTGTGTGCCTGATGGTTTCTTAAAACAATTGGTTTTTGCCTAGTCCAAAGGTCTTTGGCTCAGTTCATGGAGACAGATAATGTGATTTTTTCTTTTCCAGTTCCATTTTTAAAATGACTTCACAGATGTTAAATTTTCATATTATTGAAGTCTAGGCAATATTATATGATTTTATCTCACAATACTCCTAGAAGATAAGAATTATTGTTCCCATTTAATAAATGGGAAATTAGGACTCAGTGAGGCTGAATAAGTTGCTAAAAGTCACACAGTTGGAGTGGTAGAATCAGGGTTTAAAATTTTAAAAGTCTCTATGATTAACCCTCTGTGCCATTTGGAATTCAATCAGAGAAACAGAACCACTAGGAGGAACACATAGCAGTCTTTAAAAAATTTCATGTCATCAACATCATTACCTTATAACATTGATGAGAAAAAAAAGAATACTCGTTGAGCAAAATAAGAGTATTTGAAGACCTGGTTTATTACTTACAGTCATTTTGCCTAAAGTTAAAGTTGAGGACTTAATGTTGAATGAGGGATTTGTTTTAAAGATTGTGCCTCAAATAAGCAATTATCAGAGCTTTTTAAATGGCCTATATAAGACTACAGCTTCTACATGTAGTGTTGGAGCCTGCAGTCTGCAGGGCAGGTAGGAAGAAAGGAAAGAAAGAGGTGAAGTGAAAATTCAATTATTTTTTTCATGATTTTTGTCTTTGTTGTTGTGTCTCAAAAGATACCCCAGAGGGCCTCCCTGGTGGCACATGGGTTAAGTCTCAGCATTATCACGTTATTGCTACCATGGCCTGAGTTCGATCCTCAGCCAGGGAGCTAACCCATATATGGTGCAACAGAACTCTCCTATCTCACCCACTTCTCCCCTCAGCAGTATATTTCAGTAGATCTGCCTGTTCTGCTCCCTACTCTGTCTCTGGTGAATTCTCTCACACACATACACTGCCCACACCTCTAACCTATACCCTAGCTCTTGTATGCATGAATAAAGTAAATACATAAATTTTTAAAAAAACACAAAAAGCAAACAAACAAAAAAAGATACCACCACAGCCAAGATTATCTAGGCTTTCTCCTGTGTTATCTTCTAGAAGTTTCATAGTTTTGTGTTTTTCATCTAGGCTTATGATCCATTTTGAGTTAATTTTTGGAAGGGTATGATATCTCCGTATAGATTCAATTTTTTTTTATTTTGGACTGTCCAGTTGTTCAAGCACCATTGGTTGAAGAGAATATCTTTTCTCCAATGGATTGTTTTTTCTCCTGCCGAGGCAAAAGGTAACCCCCCACGCCTCTGGCTTCTTCTTGAGTTGGACAAACAATCACAATCTCATCATCATAATGCAGTGGAAAATTTATTTAATAATGTTGGGGGGGAACTAAAATAATTATACCGATCCCATCTTTGGTTAGGGAGAAGGGATATAATTTCAGTGCTGAATGCCTGAGGTGCCTGGGAGAGAGGTGGGGCTGATTTCATTCTTACACCTAACAAGGAAGGGAAATTACTTCATCTTTTGCTCTGAGAATACAGATGAGATGCTGGGACAGATGTTTTAGATGAGTCGCCAAACTACATTCTTCTAGGTCTTTGATTAGGAAAAAAGCTGAAACTTAGGATGTGATGATTTTACTTTACCTTAGCTTAGGGAAAGGTGAAGGACTTAGACAAGCACAGAAGCACATCCTCAGCCTCAAAGGATTTCATTGTTTTAAACCCAAAATACACTGCATGCCAAAATGTGAAGTTTTGGGGATACAAGATCTGAAAATCTTGGGGTGATCTGAATAAGGCACTTTCATTCCCTTGTCAAAGGCCAATTGATTATATTTGTGTGGGGGGGACAATATCTCTGTAGTTTTAGCTCTTTGTAGTTTTTCTCATAGATTTTGTATATATTTTAGATTTACACCTAAGTATTTCTTTGGGTGGGGGCTAATGTAAATAATGTTATATATTTAATTTCAAATTCCACTTTTTCACTGATCCTATAAAGGAAAGCAATTGACTTTTGTATATTAACCTTGCACCTGCAACTTTACAACAATAACTTATTAGTTCCGGGAATTTTATTGTCAATTCTTATGGATTTACTACACAGACTAATATGTCTGTGAACAAAGAGAGTTTTGTGTCTTCCTTCCCTATTGTATATCTTTTCCTTCCTTTTCTTGTCTTATTCCATTAGCAGAGGCATCCAGCATGACATTGGAAAGGAGTGGTGAGGGAAAATCCTTGTTTTCCTGATCTTTGTGGAAAGGGTTAGAGTTTCTCACCAGCAAGTGTAATACTGGCTATAGGCTTGTTGTTGCTAGTCTTTATTAAGATAAGAAAATTCCCATTTATCCTTAGATCACTATGAGCTAATCAAGGAATGGGTGCTGGATTTTGTCTTAAACATTAGTGTTTTATTCTATTAGGCCAGCCTTTTATTCTTCTATATTTTTCACATTCTAACATTAAACCTTTTTCATCTCTAGACCAGTGCCTATCAATTCAAATGTACCTAAGAGTCTCAGGAAATCAAATTAGAATGCATGTTCTGTCCCAGTAGTTTTAGAGTAAGGCCAGGGAGCCTGTATGTGCAACAATTCCCAGCTGATTCCAATGCTGTCTCTGGACTATACTTTATTTGCTAGATTTTAGAACTTCAGCCTTCAGTCCTATCTCCTGTTTCCATTCTCTCTGGCTGTCTACTGAATTTGCTTCCTACCTAGTGTGAACTCCAAAGCTGTAGTAATTTCAACTATACCTCAACTTCTTTGTTTTTCTGGAACAAAAACCTTGTCAATCTCCCTCCCACAACTGATAAAGCCATCACTGCCTCCAGTCACTAATTTTTACACCCCTTAAGAAAATCATATACTTGCCACTTCTAGAACAAATGCATGATTTCTAAAATCACATGAGAGCAATCTTTGACTACATTCGTAGTCAGTTCCTTTTTTCATTCCTTATAGTAATTTGCCTAAATTTAATCTCTTCAAACCCCACACCCCTTCCTTTCATGTCTCATAGTCAAGAAACAAAAGTCAATAAGCAATGAAAGGAAAACTTCTTCAAGCCATCTAGCAGAAATCACATTTAGCATAGTAACTATGCACACCTTTTAGAAAAAAAAAATTCACTCAAAAACCCAGTAATAAATATTTCTTTTAACCAACAGGATAAAGGGGAGGTAGAGAACTAGCAGGACAGAGTGAGAGGCAGAAGGTCCAGTTACCAACCAATAGTGCAAGGTGGAGTGGCAGCTGACAAGGTGTGATAAGGTCTGCTGTTCTCTGCAGCTCAACTCAAGTCCTTCCACCACCAGGGCAGCAGGGTGAGGCAGAGGCCTGCTGCTGCTGTGTAGGGAGGGGGTTGCTGGAGAGGGGGCTGCTAGGACCCTCCACCCTCCAGGTAGGGCAGCTGCCTTTGAAAACAGCTCCAAGGAAAAAGCAATCAAGCCCACGTGTATTTCTCCCTTGGAAAGGTTCACAAAATGGCCACAACTCTTCCCAGCAGTGCCCTGCTCAGGAGACTAGGGGTGTTCAGACCACACTACTGCACACATGCCCTGCCCTCCTGGTTGTTGGTGCCTGATGTCAGTAGCTGGAATCCCACCCCTGGTCTGCACTCAGTTGCTCCAACAAATTGACGCAGCCACTGAGAGTCAGGATCAGGACTAGGATCCATATCAAGTGATGCTGTTGTCTAATTCTGCCACCTCCCTTCTCCACTGCCTGGGAATCACAGCTGGCCTCTGGGGTTCTAAGAGTTCAATTCTACAATACAACCTGTGTCGACAACAAAGAAGGTGACAGCGATTACTAGGGGTTCTCCATTCTTGAAGGCACAGTCTAGTCACTTAAGCAGTGTAAAAAAAAAAAAAAATCAACAACACATTTCTGGGCCTCATTGAAATAAATCCTGTTGAATTTGTCTGAAGTGGGACCCCGACTTTTTATCTTTAATCTGTAAACGAGGAATTTTATCCCAGATCAGTCAGTGGTTTTCAGACTTTTTATACTCACCAGACTGCTGGCACAAGTGCCCCGATTACCCTGACAGATGACGCGGGACAGGTGCGGGCGAGGTCTGCCTGCACCGAAGTCTCTTAGGTTTCGGAGAAGTCCTGTTCTCCTAGTGCCCACAGCGACCACCCAGTCCTTCCAAGAAAAAGCATTTTAGAAAGGGAGCCCTGGAGCAGGCCAAAGGCGCATGGGTGGAGGAAGAGCCAGGTTTACAGAGGTGGCTCTGTTTTCTCGCGTGTGATTTCCAGTTTTAAACTGAGCTCCGATTTATTCAAATCTCATGCACCAAGTAAGAAAGCAGTTTTCCTAGACTCCACACTCGACGGCCTTTAAACCGTCTACGCAAGTTCTTCTCGCTTGAAGACTTCGCTGTCGTGCGCAGTAGGGCCGGGAGCGTGGCCCGGGCGGAGAACCCCGGCGGGGCTCGGAGCAACCGGCTCTCGCGGCGCGTCCCGGGGCCCCGGGTGAGCCGGGTTCGCACCCGCCCGGTGAGGTTTTGAACATCTCCAAACTCGCAGCAGCTGGACACACCCAACGCCCCAACACCCCTTCGGCGGAGCGCCCCGGACCTAGCCAGCGGGTGGAGCGGTGGCCGAGGGGCGCACGCACTTCCCAACCCGGGTGCGCGCCCGGACGGACACTGCGAAGCGGGGCTCGGCTCCCCGCAGCTCCGCGCGCCCCACCGCGCCGGCCGCCGCGCTCTCGGCTCCCGGCGCGTCGCGGGCACCGGCTCGCCCAGGTGCGAAGGTGGCGGGGACACCCGGCCCGCTCGCGCCACCGCGGTCCCCGGGCCCCGCGCGGCGCCTGAGTGGGCCGGCGGGACGTCTGTCAGGCGCCGGGGGCGGGGCCCGGGCGCGCCCGCCCCTTGGCCGGGCTATAATGACAGGCCCGGCCGGGTGACCGCCGGCGGGCGGGCGGACTGACGCGCCGGGGCTGGGGTGAGGCTCGGGACGCGCGCGCCTGGGCGCAGCTGCAGCAGCTGCCGGGCGCTCCAGACGCCCCGAGCAGGGGAGGGACGGAGGGACGGAGGGGCGGGCGGCGGGATGGAGGGCTCGGGAGGCTGCTGTCCGCGCTCGGGTTGCACCGACTCCCCAGGATGTAGTTTCCAAGTTTTACCTCCTTAGGACGCGCGGAGTCCAGTGGCAGGAGACCTGCGACTAGAACGCTGAGCCCGAGCTAGCAACGTCCCTCCACTCTGTCCTTATCTGTCCTCAACTTTATTCTTTTTATTATTATTATTTTTTTTCATCTCCAGAACATGAACTTCGCGCGCCTCTGGCTGGGGCTGCTGCTGCCTTTGGCAGCTGCGCTGGATTTCGGCTACCACCACCAGGAAGCAATGGAAGCGTTTTTGAAGAATATTGCCCATAACTACAGTTCTATCACTCACCTGCACAGTATTGGGAAATCTGTGAAAGGTAGGGTCCGTGGCTCGGCTCTTTGCCACCCACTAGTCCTCGCTTTCATTCATTAAATGTGCCTTCGCCTGTCGTCTGTCCCCTCTCCATGGAGCTATTCAGAGGTCTCCAGGCGGGTGTACTAGTGCCTTGCGTGTGGGTTGCTTTCTGCTTTTGTGTGTTTTGTTGGTTTATTTTGTCGGGAGAGTTGTAGGGAGGTTTGAACTTTACTGTTTCCGCTGTCATTTGGTGTCATTGAATCCTATGCATTAGTGGCGATGTGCTTTTGGGTCTTGCAGACACTGGTAACCTGGAATAAGTTTAATTCCTTTTCTAGATAAACTTCTGCCAAGGAAGTTCGTTTATCTAAGGTTTCCCTTTTTGTTGGCGCCTTTAAAAATGATTTGGACTGTTAGTATCATTTGGTCGCATCTCTTCTAAACTAATAGTATAGTTCTGTTGGTGAAATTTCTGCCTTGTATAATTAAGGCCTATGGCTTAAAGTTATTCCAAACTATCATTTTACAAGTTTCTTTTAATTTTAAATAATACAGTTCTGTGGTATGATTTGTGTCACGAATGATTAGTTTAAAGTTATGCAAAAAAAGAGTCTCTGATACCAATTAAAGACTTTTTAAAATTATTCTTGTTCTGAATAATCGATATGTTAGCTAGCAGTAATTGGTACTGCTTGATCTGAGCTCTTCCACCTTTATCATTTAATTGCTTTATGTTTTAATTTAGGAGTTATTTAATAAATACAAATATAATTATATGAAGAAATTCTCATTTTTATAGGTTGGGGATTTGAGTCATAGAGAAATGAAGTATGTTGTGTAAGATCACTCAGATAGGTGAGCTTTAGAACCTGGATTGTACCCCAGGACATTTGGGGAACAAGGCAAATAATTGGATACTACTTCTTAATTCTCTTTTATAATATGGAACCCCCAAAAAGATTACACAAAAAGTTTAAATCAAGAGTTTTGGCAAGTTTATGCAATTGGATCTCACCTCTTTAAAAAGGTGTGTTCAAACTCTACCTGCATGTTAGCTGTGAGCTTTTGAGCCAACTGGAATTGGTGACTGTATTTTTAATCATTTTCCAAAGATATTTTAAGGTCATGGTTTTTCTATGAAAGAGGTATTATGTAAATTTACTTACATGCAGTGCAAGATAAAAACCTAGGACTATGTGTGTAATGGTATCTTTGTTTTAAAACAACATTGCCAAAGAGTTGGTGCCAGAATTACTGTCTATTGCTCTATAACTCAAAATTATAGAGGTTGGATGTGTGAGAAATCATATCTTGAATCAGCGTATGTATTCAACCTTTTGAAATCATTTCCCTCTAGGGCTAGAGAAGAGCAATTTCAAAAGATCTAAGAATACTAATTATATTAATAAAGGAAATATAGAACACAACCCGTTTGAGTTATTGTTCAGTCATCATTTTAACCACAAGATGATGAGGATGTTGTTAATTTTAAGTACTCTATGATTTGGTAAGCTTTTAATGTTTTCAAGTACAAAGTGTTTTTGAAGGAAAGTTGGGGTCTCCCTGAATGTGAGCCAGCTATTCTGATTTGCCATGATAATATCAAACCACAGTAACAGTGAAAGTCTGCAGGCTTCCCCCTCCCCCCCCTCCCCCCCCCCTCGCTCTTAACCTCATATGCATTCTTGTGGTTATTAAAGGATTGAGGAGTTACCACGTGAAAATAAAATCTGACACTAGTGGTCAAATGTTTGTGTTGAGTATGTTGTTCTGAATAATTACTTGGATTAAGAAAAATCCCAAATCTGTCATTAGGTTCCAAGTGGTATATTAAACTGTACACTAGTACTGGGAGTTGGCTGCCTAAGTATCACTGCATATTAGCAAGAGCATTCAAAGACTGTGCTCCTTTGATGCTCTTTTCACTAAATAGACAATTTTCCCTGGTCATCCTGCCCTCTGGTATATGATAACTTGGCTTGGCAAGCAGGATTTGCTATATGTTATTTTTATTATGAACACGAGCAATCTACCCAGGAGAAAAAGTAATATTTCTACCTGACCAAATAAATGTTTAGTTTTATAAATTCATTTTATTGTTGTAATCATGGATTCTACTCTGCTTCTCTCCCCTGCCCCCAATTTACATCTTTTCATTGCATATATCCACAAATTGACAAAATCAGAGTCCAGTGAATTGGTTACTGTGTGGTATTTTATCCTCTTGATTATATGAATTTTCTTAATCATTCACCTCTTCCAAGCATCTGTAAGGTTTCTGATGATCTTATATACAGTGAGCCTGTAAGGCCATTGACACAGGTCACATTAATTGGTTTAATTGCTAACAAATTTGTTACTTTTGTAATTTTCAAATTTTAATTTTGAAGTCTTTGAAACCTACACCAAAGTTGAGCACATAAATATGCTTCACCTGGATTCAGCCATAGTAGACTGACCATATTTCAGATAAACCTTTTGGAGGAAACCCCATGACCTAACGAAATAGTAAAGATAACATTAGGTGAAACAACAGGAACAGCTCAAGAAAGAACTGAAAACTGAATGGAGAAAAATTGGAAATGATGCAATGTTCATTGGCTCCTTCTTCCATTCCTTCAGTGAAGGGAGCACCTCCCTTTTTTATTCAAACCCCCTTTATTTAGCAGGATGTCTGGCACATTCAATAATCTATATTTACTTATTTATTAAAGATTTTATTTATGCATACAAGAACTGGGGTGCAGACCAGATGTGTAGGGGGTGGGTGAGAGGATTCACCAGAGACAGAGTGAGGAGTAGAACAGGCAGATCTACTGAAATCCACTGCTGAGGGGAGCAGTGGGTGAGTCAGGAGAGGTCTGCTGCACCATGTGAGTTAGCTTGCTGGCTGGAGATGGAACTCATGCCACAGTGGCTGGCAATAGTGCTGAGACTTTAACCCCTGCACCACCAGGGAGGCCCTCAACAATCTATA
Source organism: Talpa occidentalis (assembly GCF_014898055.3). Classification (NCBI taxonomy): domain Eukaryota; kingdom Metazoa; phylum Chordata; class Mammalia; order Eulipotyphla; family Talpidae; genus Talpa; species Talpa occidentalis. Next base: position 35,998,343 of record NW_023601653.1, read on the forward strand.
TTTATTTGTTAATGGATTGCAAAAAAACCTGATGAGGCAATATTGTGCCATTCATTCCCTGCCATCAGGTCTTTTAATCTTTTTTATCTTTTAAATTTTTGTTCTTTTAGTTTTTATTGTTGTTTCTTTTTTGCTTTCCTTTAAAGTACAAATATATTTATTATTGATTTTTTTAAGTCAACCTCTGCACATCCCAAAAAATTGGTTCTAGTACTATTTAAAATTAAATTCCCTGCTACCCTGTTTGAGAATTTTTGTCTTGCCTCCTGCTAAGTCTAACCTTTACTATCTGAATAAGGAAGGTTGCAAGGGGAAAGGGGTAGAGAATAAAAATCATTTATTAAGTGTTTTCCACATATTAGGTGTTTTAATGTTTTTAAATTGCAACAACTCAAAGTAGTCATTATCCTCATTACAAACCTGGTCTACGAGGTACAGAAAAGTCAACTTACTGAAGATCACAGGCTGAGAAATGTTAGAGGGTGTCTTCAAACTCTCCCCAGTACTCCCCTTTTTTCCTTAAAGCAGTAGCTTGACACAGATACAGATGGTTACTGGAGATTGAGGTTGTTTTAGAGGGTTTGTCATCACGCTTTGTTCTGAAAGTACAGCGTCTGCCAAGGATCTAGAGCTGTGTTGGCCAATAGGGTAGCCAAGAGGTACTTAGTTATTGAGAGCTGTGAGTGGACCAAATTAAGATGTACTAAAGGTGATTTTGAAGACTTATCACTCAAAAGTAAAACATTTCATTAATATTTTATGCACTATATATTAAAATGGTAACATTTTCGATTAGTAGGTTAAACAAGAAATATTTTCAAAATAATTTCACCCATTTCTTTTGTTAATGTATTATGGTTATGAGAATATTTTATTTTATTTTTTTAAAGATTTATTTAGGGCCTCCCCTGGTGGCGCAGCAGTTGACCGCTGGGCTGAGGATGCTCGCAGCCTCTGTACAACCAGTTTAATCCCCGGCAGCCAGTGAGGGTCCCACATGGCTCGCAGACCTCTCCTGCTGCGCCCGCTGCTCCCCTCAGCAGTGTATTTCATCAGTCTACCTGTTCTGTTCCCCGCTCTGGCTCTGGTGAATTCTCTCACCCTCCTGCACATCTGACTGTGCCCAGTGTTTGTATAAATAAATAAATAAAAATCTTTTTTTTTATTTATACATGAACCGGGGTACAGGCCAAATGTGCAGGGGGTGAGAGGATTCACCAGAGACAGAGCGGGGAACAGAGCAGGCAGACTGACAAAATACACTGTTGAGGGGAGCAGCGGGCGCAACAGGAGAGGTCTGCCGAGTGATGTGGGACCCTTGTCGGCCGGCCGGTATTGAACCCATGCTGCAGAGGCTGCGGACAGCTTCACAGCACAGTGCTCAACCACCTGCACCACCAGGGGAGGCCCAGTTATGAGAATATCTTAAATTACATCTGTGACGTGCATATTTTGATTGAGTTGTGCTGATCTAGAGAGTTTTGTGAATAGTATTTTTCTGAGTTCAAAAGGAATTCAAGTTCATTTAGATAAAATTAAAATCCCATCACCTGAAAAAAAATTTGGTAACTGGAATCATAAGTACACCGTTTCCTGACACTGCCTCCCGCCCCTTGCCTTCACCATCCAATAAGCCAACAGACATATTTCTAAAACTTGATTATTAATGCCTGCTTTGTGTTGCATCAATGGATCTACTGTTCTTAACTTATACCCCACTGATGCACAATTGGTTTCTGAACTTTTCCTGTTCTAAACACTGCTGTTGTGAACATCCTCACAGATGAAACAGTAAAAGTTTTCAGACCAGAGACTTTAGAATCACAATGACTAAGTTCACGTTTTTTTAGACACTATACTTTGTAACATATATCCTTGGGTTGTTGCTAATAGAATAATGCCTGACACAGAGCAAGTGCTACATAAAAGCTGCTATTTGGGATACATTAGCTCTATTATGGATAGAGTTCCAAAAAGGAAATTATTGGGTCTTAAGCAGTTTTATGTATTAAATACATGTAACCAAATTGCCTTCTTTGAACAATGTATTGATTTATAATTTCATGAGAAATATATGCTAAGAAAAAAAATTCTTCTATAATGTATACTTACCATACTGGCATTAATGGTTTGAAAATATACTATGGTATTTGTCATAAGTTCCAGTAATGCAAGATAAGTATCTTCCTAGTGATCTACTGCACAGCATAGTGCCCTTGGTTTACAATAAATGTATAGTATACTTAAAAATTTGCTAAGAGTGGGGCGGGAGGGGAGGGATTGGGGTCAGAATGGGGGGGCTGCAATTGTATGGGGAATATAACAATAAAATTTATAAAAAAAAAAAAAACAAATGCGACATGGAGCACTTTCTACATGGTGTTTTTTAATCCTCATATCACTAATCTTATTCAAACATATTAAAAAAATAAAAGGAATGGAGGCAGGCAAGGAGGAAGGAAGGAGGGAGGGAGGGATAGACAGATGGAGATAATCCCCCTTCGCCTTCAAGGTTAAATGGCACTGATATTTATTCAAATGTTGGCCTCAAAAACCTGGGCTTGCTGCATCCACTGCCTCCCGCCATGTGTTCAATGCAGTCAACCTGTATTCATGGAGAAATGAACATAACACCCACACATGCTATCAAGAAAGTACTTAAGAAAGACATCAGCTCACATAATAATTACATTTTTTTTTGTAATAAAATGGCATTGTTTCTGCTATCCCTAACTAGAAATGTTCAAATTCTTTTCCCATTAATAAAATTGCCTGGACTGGCCAACTAAACTACAAAAAAAAAAAAAAAAAAAAATTTGCTAAGAGTGGTCTTATGTTTTCTTATAGTAATAGTAGCAGCAGTAGTAGTAGTAATTAAAAATAATAATGGAAGATTATTATGTCAGTTTCTCATTGTTACATTTAAAGGATGAGGGAAGGTTTATTCTACATGCATTTCACCTAAGAACTCTCACCTTTCCATATTTATTAACAGATTTTTAAAAATTCTTCTAGCGAGACTCTTCATACCATTTCAGATGCTCAGCAATCGCCTTAGAATTAGCCTATTTTCCTGCCTTAAAGCCATGTGTGCTGTAGTCACATACATAGATCTAGCTCTCGTTTACTGCCTCTTACTGGATAGATTTTGGCTTGCCTATTGCTCTCGAAAAACACATTGAGTTTGGTTTTCTGTCACAGTCTGCTCATTTCTCAAGTATGATGGTAAAGTCAGTTTTCTGGTGGTCCTGTATAAAATGATCTTTGTGATACAAATATTGATATTTTGTAATATCAATATCAATATCACTAAAATCTAGGAATTTCAGCTGTAATATGTATTTTTCTGACTTAAAGTTATATTGGGTTAGCAAGTCCTTCCCCATTCTTTAATTTGAAATACAAAGTCCTTTTCTTAAACAATTTATGGATTTTTGTCAGCCCACGACTGAGGGTACCCCCAGAACCTCCAAGATTGCATGTGCTAAAGGGGTTTTGTCATCTGTGTGCACAAGGCAAAGCAGACTTAGTGAAAGAACTTTAATAGCATGAGTACTCATAGAGAGAGAAGAAAGGCTATTTTCCCAATGAACCACCCAAATTACCCCACTCCTGTGGGCAAATGCCCAGCTGAACAGGGTCAGCCTGAAGTGGAGCCACTGAGGCCTGAAAGCTTACCACAAGACTAAGGTACCTTTTGGTGGGGAACTATAGTTTGGGGGTTCTGAAGAAGGTCCCATTAAGCTGGGACAATGTCTCCTTCCCAGCAATACCAGGGTGCAAGTCAGATGGCAGGAGAAGGAACTATCTTCTGTATTATAAAGCTTTACTTGGCTGATCAGCTTCACCCATCATTAAGTGGGACAGGGAACGTGGTACCTCCCCCTTTTATGGAGATGTCTCTATAACATTATCAGCCTTATTTTTTTTTTTTGGTGCCAAAACCTGGGATATCAGCCTTATTTTTATAACCATAGAGTTTCTTAAAGGCACTGCCTTTGTATTCTTTTTTTTTTTTTTTAAGATTTTATTTATACAAGAGCTGGGGTACAGGCCAGAGGCACGGGAGGGTGAGAAGATTCACCAGAGACAGAGTGGGGAGCAGAACAGGCAGACAGACCGAAAGCAGTGCTGAGGGGAGTAGTGGGCTAGACAGGAGAGGTCTGCCTCACCATGTGGTTTGCTCCCTGGCCGGCTGGGAATTGAACTGGCGCTGCAGAGGCTGTGGACAGCCTCACAGTGCTGTGCTCAATACGCTGTGCCAGCAGGAAGGCCCATGCCTTTGTATTCTTATAAGGAAATGATTTAGATTTTCCCTACATTTGTAATATGACATTTTAAAAAAGAAAATTGAGATAAAATATCCAAAAAGCCATGCAAAATTTTATTCTGTTTCTTAAATCTGGTAACCATTTTTATCCCAAATCTCAAATATATCTAAACAATATAGCAGGGGCAAGTGGCATTTGAATCTTCTTAAAAATACTGATGATGGCCAACATCAAGTGAATTTTTTCTATTTGCCTGACATTTTACATATATGTTTCTCTTACTCATTGTAACCATGGTATGTAATGCCCAACTGAGAATTGAGATTAAACAGATTGTCCCAATTTAGTAAAGGACAGCGGGGTGATTGGGACTCAAGTCTGTCTTGTGCCAAATATTCAACCCGTAATCCTCATGGCTTATAAAGAAATGCTTCTCCTGTTATGTCTCTCTCTGTTCTTGCCCTTACCCCTTCTCCTGCCTCTACCTCTTGCACTTGATCCCTGTGATGCTAAAAATGTTGACAGGCATCCTCTCCAATCCAAGAAAAAGCCTGTATTAAGTGTTTTTTTATGTGCTAAGTGATCATCATTTGAGTTCCTTCATCTCTTTTCCATATTCACAAGTTTCATCCAAAACAATTTAAATTACTTTTCTTGGTGTAGAGTTGAATTTTTTTCTATGTGCACAAACTCCTTGGTTTTGAGGCAAAAGAAGAAGGCTGAGATTCTGGTTTGCCTTCTGATGGGACCTCCACCCACCAAACTAGCTTCTCCTGAGTTGAGAACTATGGATCTTATTAAGAGCAGTACCGCCCCCTAGGGGGAAATTTGGAAATGTAAGGGGAGTATTAGGCCATAATTTACAAGTCTTTGGAAAGGGAACATGCTGATCTTATAGGCAATGCATGAATAGTCCACATAGGAAACAGCTGTTCCCTACATTTCCAATATCTTCCTTAGATGAAAGACCAGCTTATAATTATCTTAGCCTACAACTGAACTATTTTATGTATAAACACAGGCTGCCTTCCCCCACAATTTTGATATATACTAATTTTTCTAGGAATGTAAATATAGGGAAATTAAGGGTAAATTATATTTGGTCTTGCTCTGAACTTTATTAAGAGATATTCTATACTCATAAAATCCTAACACTAATGACTACACAGTCAGTCAACATTTGTGATAGAGGTATTCATGGTGACTCTCAAGTATAAATATAGGCATCTGACTTTCATGTTATGTCTTCTAGCAAATTGTGCCCAAGTTTTTACATTTTCCTACCGTATGTTACTATACACTGCTTTCCTTTTACTTCTTCATATACAGAACAATATGTTGATCCTTTAAAAATTATGCATGTAAATGTATTATATTTTCTATGAATTTTATGCCAGTATAGTAAAGGAGGAGATGCGATATATCAGACATGAAAAAGGAGGCATTCACTGATAGGATTAGCAACTATTTGTCTAAAATCACAGACTTATGAGAGTTGATAAGAACCCACCTCAAACTTACATAGCCAGCATCCAAAGGGGATTGTTACTGTTCTTAATCAATGAACATGTATGTCTGAAAGTCACACTGTGGTGACAGCAGTGTCTGGACTTGAGAGATAACTGCCATTAGCTGCTTCCTTCTCTAGTTTGTGTGTTTAAATATCCCTTTTACAAAGAATACAAGATAAAAAGAATCTTTAAAGAGTTTAAAAGGTTATGGCAAATATCAGCTTGCATTTGGGGTAGGAGGAGATTAAATCAAATCTTCCTATCTAGTGATTTAAAACAATTGATCTTCTTCCTATCTCCTTGGTAATTTAATGCATAGTAGTTTTTTCTAGGGTTAGTATGTCCTAATTTGAATTTATGAAAGGGACTTAAGTTGCACATTCAAAATGTTCTCTCTGGTTTGGGAGGATTGCTGCATATCAGATATTTTTAAAGTATATATTCTCTGGTCTGTAATCCTGCCATAAGCATAGTTTATTGGCTCAATTGGAAGGCTTTGCTCCAGCACATCAGAAAAACTCCACCAACTTCAAACAAGTTCCCTTCAAGTTATGTCCACAGACTTCTCTTGAACTTACCCAGAGCCCAAGATAACAGCCTTCAAGGCACAGGATATGGAAGCATTAATGATAGTGCTTTACATTTAAGAAGTTCACCCTATCACAGAGTTCAGTAGAAGAAATCAACTCAGCAGCCCTTCTATTTGATTAAATTAATTGTTCTATTTGTTTAATTAGTGCTTAGAGAGAAGGAAGCTCTCTGAGAAGCCAGCACCACACTTAAGGAAAACAACTGAAGTCACACAAACTGACAGTTACTGGGACACATAACTGAGACTCCTTTCCAACAAAGGGTACAGGTATGTTATAAATACAGTCAGGTGAAGGTTAGCATATAGTCACATTTTTAGAGCAGGAATGAATAGAGACCATTTGATCATTAATTTAATTAATTGGGGCTTAGTTCAATATGTTACCTCCTCCAAGAAACATTTTTTAGTCCCCTGGGAAGTTACAACCTTCTTGTGCTTTTCTTGCTGAGCATCTTTCAGTAGATCCAGCTAAGTTACACCTGGGGACAGAGACCAGGCTGTGTTCATCTTTGTATCCTAAGCCCAAATATACTCATATTATATGTTACATGCACTCTATGTAGGTCAAAGCTGAAGAGTTTTTCCATGCATGGATTTCCTTGGTAGCCATCCAGTGACAGGGTATTTAGTAGATAGTTGGGTATGAATGTGGATTTCAGAGGAGAGGTTTGACTGCAGAAATAAACTTGAGAGGAATCAACAAGAAGATGCATTGTCTCAGGATAAATAATCTAGCAGAAAGTTAGGAGGCCAGAATAGGACTATAGGACACTCTAACATTTAGAGTCTGGCAGAGATAGAAGCCAACAAAACAAATGAAAAGAACATCAACAGAGGGCCTCCCTGGTGGTGCAAGAGGTTAAGCACAGCACAGCACTGTGAAGCTATCTCCAGCCTCTGCAGCATGAGTTTGACACCCCGCCACCCCCCCCCCCCCCCCCCCCCCCCCCCCCGCCTGCCTGCCAGGAGACAGCCCTGGCGCAGCAGACCTCCCCTGTCTCGCCCACTGCTCCCCTCAGCAGTGTGTTTTGGTCAGTCTGCCTATTCTCTTCCCCATTCTGTCTTGGGTAAATCCTCTCACCCCCACCCCCCGCATCTCTGGCCTGTACCCCAGCTCTTGTATGCGTAAATAAATAAATCTTTAAAAAAAAAAAAAAAGAACTCACAGCACCATTTAGTGGGCAAAGGGCACAGTGCAGGAACAGCAGGATAGGACGCACATAGGCAACAGCTAGAGGGGTCATCATAGGTGTTCCTGCTCCTCCATGAGAATCCCACATATGCATGTTTCACTCCAGCTGTGAACTATACCAACACCCACCAGGGAAGCTTACACAAGTCCCAGCAGCCCAGAGCTCAAGATACAGACCCACATTAGGTACTAAGGTAGTCCTCATTGAAAGTTTCGTTTTTACTCAGAACAACATTTTCAACTTGATGTGTCCTGACCCAGTGCCTTAGGGGTACAACATGACATCACTAATTAGTTAAAATTGCAAGAGTTTGGTGCTCAGAGTTTGGGGAAGGGTCATTGCCATGTCTGTAGTAAAACAGACTGGCTGTGTTAACTCTTTCTTCCTCGTCAAATTCTGTGTATGCCAAATTATTATTATTATTATTATTATTATTTTTAAGATGTATTTATTTTATTTTATTTTTTTTTTATTTATACAAGCACTGGTTACAGTCAGAAGCATGGGAGGGTGAGAGAATTCACCAGAGCCAGAGCAGGGAGCAGAGCAGGCAGAAGGACCAAAGTACACTGCTCAGGGGAGCAGCGGGCGGCAGGAGAGGTCTGCGCGCCATGTGGGACCCTCCTCGGTGGCCGGGGAGCAGCCAGGGATCGAACTGGTGCCTCAGAGGCTGCGGGCAGCTTCGCAACCCAGCGCTCAACCGCTGCACCACCGGGGAGGCCCCCTGTATATGCCAAATTTATGCAGAATCTGATAGAGATAAATGATCCAGATCTCAAAGAGAAATCCCAGAGTATTTAAGAAAATGCTTTATTTTTTTTTCAACAGTATTAAGATATAATTGTCATAAAGAATTGTATAAAGTATGCATGATGATTTGAAATATATATCAAAATGATTACCAAAATAAGGTTAGTTAACACGTCCTTCACCTGACATAATTATTGTTTTTTTGGGGTGGTGGTCAGAGTACATAAGATGTATGCTCTTGGCATCACTAACTATAGTCACCGTGCTCTACATTAGATCCTTAAAACTTACTCATCTTCTGGGCCTCCCTGGTGGCTCAGAGGTTAAAGTCTCAGCACTATCAAGCTACCGCTAGCCACAGCAGCATGAGCTCAATCAAAAAAAATAAAAATAAAAAACCTTACTCATCTTCTAACTGGAATTTTGTACCCTTTGACCAACATTTCCTCATTTCCATGAATCCCAACCCCTGGAAACCACAAATCTATCCTTTGCTTCTATGAGTTTAGCTTTGTTGGGTTGTACATATGAAATGTAGCATTTGTCTTTTCTAACTTATTACACTTAGTAAAATGCACCCAAGGTTTATCCACATTGTCACAAATGGCAGAATTTCTTTCATTTATATAGCTGAATGTCAGCCCATTGTGTTTGTGTGTGTGTGTGTGACATTTTGTTTATCCACTTACCTGTCAATAGACACTTAGGTTGCTTATGTGTCTTGGCTATTGTGAATAATGTTGTGAGGAACATGGTGTGGATATCTCTTCAAGATAGCGTCTTAATTTCCTTTAGATATATACCCAGAAGTGGGATTGCTGGGTATTTTGGTAGTTCTATTTTTAATGTTTTGGGGACTATCCATACTATTTTCTGTAGTAGCTATACCAATTTATATTGACACCAATAGTATAACATAGGAGCAGATATTTTCTATTTAAAAGTAATTTTGGAATAATATTGTTATTACAAAATAAAGTCATTTGTATTTGGGGGGAGACTTAATCTTGGTCTCATTTTCCAGGAAAACTATTCAGTAGGATTACTGAGCATGGGAAAATAAAAGAAATTCAACTGCAGTTTAATGAGGCCCTATTATCTGCCAGATACTGTGCAAATTTCCCTCATTTAGGAGGAATGTAGAGGATCCAAATAAGGGACAGGAAAAAAAAAGTAATTATAATAAAGTAAAAATCAACATCAACAGGCAACTATAAACCAGAGACATTCTGAGGTGGGGTGGGGAGAGCAGGGAGTAGGATCAAAACAGGGGTGGGAAGAGCACAAGGGACTATGGTGATGGTACATGGGTGACTGCATGGTGGGAATTTTATGGGGACTATAACCGAGATGAGAAAGCACACATTGTACAAAAATGAAGAATGATGTAAAAAATATATAAATATATAAAGAAATAATTTTTAAAAAGAAAATAATAATAAGCTATATATAAAGTCTGTGTTACATTATTTAAATTACATTGTAGAGCTGAGAAAAAATAGACTTTATAGATGAATTGGTGATGTAAAGTTATATCTTTAGATATGGGTTATTAATTCAAATATGTCTTTTAGTATTTCATTTACATATTCATTCAATAAACATTTATTGAGCACCTATTGTTTACCAGATCCTATGTGGAAAGATACAAAGACCAAGACCTGGACCTTCTCCTTTGGGAACAAGGGCGCGGAGCCTTACACCCAGTCACTATAGTGGGAAAAGCATTATAACGAGGCTATGAACTTTCAGGAGTCTGAGGTTCCCATGTGCTTGATAGAGTTGCGAAAGACTCATCAAGAAGCTGATATTTGAGTAAAGGTGTGAGGCAGTCAGGTGAGGGGTAGGAGTTCCAGGTAAAGTGAATGGGAAAACATACTGAGCCTAAGGATGAGGTGGGATTGTTCTGCCCTTTATGCTTAGGAGACCAGACTACATTGTGTATATGGTCAAGGGGAAATATTTGGTGGTGATTTCTAAAGCATCCTAGGAACTAGGCTCTCTTTGTTTGTACGCAGTGGAAAACATAAAGTTTTAGAAGGATTTTGTCACTGTAGAGTTTTTTTGGGAAAAGATTAAGGAACAGTGATAAATGGGGAAAATATTTTGACTCACGTAACTTTTCACTAAAATTGCAATCCTTGGAGCCCCAAGGGAACTGTTCATAGGACATTCTGTACTGTCTTTGGGAAATGGTTTTTTTTTTAAAGGAATGCAAATGGGTATTTGAGGATAGCTATAAAGTTGTACACATGATTGACTACTTCTATGTACTAGCCACTTTTATTATACAATTTAAAAAATCCTAACATAAATCTGGGATTTAGGTAATATTTCTATTTTACAGACGGGTAAGTGAGGTGAGGAATGTGTGACTTGCCCAAGACAACTTAGCTAGTAAGTGGAAGTGCTAGGAATTCAAGCCTTGGTCTCTCAGGATTCAAAGTCCTGTTCTTCCGGTTTTTTAATAGTCCCTAGAGTCTGGAAACTTCTGTCGAGGTGACTTGGGATATTTCTGTGGGTAAGAAGACAGAAGACAGCTTTAATTTTTTTAAACAAGATTACTCAGAAGACTTTATGAGACTAAATTCCCATGACCAGAGTGAGTAGAATGAAAATGTTTGCATTTGGCAAGAATAGACTGAAGATGTACCATAAGCCAGGCAAGGAGCTGGACTCTGGCAGGTGCCAAGGGCCACTGTTCCTGTCCTTTGGGATTTAATGTTCTATGTAGTGGCACATGTATATGTGATGACTTCCAAAGGTTCATAGCCCCCTAAAATGGATCAAAATAAGGTGTGTGTGTTAGAAAATATTGGATATTTCCTGTATAAAGCCAAGTGCTAGGAGCTTGTGTAAATAACAGATTGTTTTGGCTAATCACCTATGTATTGAGTTAGGCAAAAGATCTCACTCTTGACCGTCCACACCCATATCCTTGCTGTACTGGGGGATGATATTTTCTCTAAATATGCCAAAATTTTAAGAAACACTTAACTGCCTCTACTGCTTTGCCTGGCCTCTGGAGTTACTGCCTCACAACTGGGATTCAGACTTTTACAGATGCCATTGATAAACAAGTTGGCATCTGTAGGGTAGTGAGCAGATCTGGCCATTGGGAACTTTGAATTTTCCAATGTGCACCCACTAAGATACCTTAGATGCTAAGGCAGCAGGAGCTCTGGGGAAGTAATGCGCATATGGCATCAAATTGCCCAATGCGTAGGACCTCCACTCAGGTTCTTTAATATCTGGGAGGAGATGATGATGCATTAGGGGGATGCTTGACCTATCCTGACCACCCTCAGCTCCTCCTGTTCACCCAGGAATCACAAGGTCTGATCAGATAAGTAACTGTCCTTCTCACCTCTGAAGGGGGAAAGCTTTATGTGTTGGAGGTATAGCTAGAAATGCAGTAAGGAAGGAAAGCAAAATAACATTTAGATTGGATAAATTAACAGAATCCCAGGTTGCCAAGCACTAAGACTTACTCTATCAGCAATCCAAACTATATTTTCTCTAACGGACATATGAGCAGCATGAATTTGCATGTGGTATAGTGAGGAGCAGTTCAGTTTGGAGATGGAAATTCTGGGGAAATAGAATAAACTAATGGAAGAGAGTGCTGCCCAGTAGGAGAAGCTAACTGTCTGAGCATTTGAGTTCCAAAACATCTAATAGGAACCATGGTGTGATCTTACAGGTCATAGGTAGCTTCTAGTTTCAAGTATTTTAAACAGTGCCATGTTTCTAAGTTGCCAATATCCCAACTTACGTAACAAACACGTGAAAGATCCCAGTTACTAAATAGCAGACCAGAGTGTAGCCAGCACCCAAGAAGCACATTTATGCCTACTTCCAGGCACTATACCCTATTGTGGATTCACTTATACTGTTGTGTGTAAATGTAAACCATTTTCAGGGCTGTCCAGTATTCCTTTAAGTGATGCAAACCAAATTGAGAACCACTGCATTCCAGACTGAAGCATAAACTCTGTACTCTGTACAGAGGCACTTTGTACAGGCACTCTATACTCATCAGGGTCTGTGTTCTGAACCACTAATAAATTGTATTATTATTGTTTACAAATATATTTAGGGGTATAAGTAGAAATATGTTTTCCCTTGTTCTGATAGCTCCCCAATTTTAATACCTGTACCCATTTCTCTTTCTTACCAAGATTTCAGAAATTAAGATTACTAAACACTTAATTTTTACCCTGCCATTTAAACTTAAACTTTTTAAAATGATTATATGCTTTAAAGGTAGCTACATATGAAGAATAAACTTAAGAAAAGACATTACTAAATTCTCATTGGCCTCTTATGACCTGGAACTTAGTTTTGTGAATAGACTCATGTGTGAACAGATTTGACATCCTCCAGTAAATATTTTTAAGTGCTTATATTTTTAAGTGCTTAAAAAGTGTATGATTTTTGTAAGCAGAAAGAACAGTAAAGATTTATAAAAGTCACTTAGGGAACAGATAACAAGAGGAGAAAAGGTAAAATGGTGGGGAAGAAGCCTGTAGCTTCAGTTAAATTTGGGTCAAAATAACTCTAGGTAAAGACAGAGGAACAAAGAAGACCCTTGGCTGAAACCCATGTCACCAGAGTTACACCTGAAGAATGTGGGAACTATCTCAACTACACAGTGTCACAGCTTCAGAATACAAGAACCTGTAAACAAGCCAGAATGAATCTGAGTCTGGATTCTTTGGTATTTCTAGTTGAAATGTAATAGAATTATTATCCTGTTCTGTGGGTCAAAAATGAGGTTGGGATAGTACCCTATCTAAAAATAATCCGGGCCTCCCCGGTGGCGCAGCGGTTGAGCGCTGGGTTGCGAAGCTGCGCGCGGCCTCTGCGGCGCCGGTTCGATCCCCGGCTGCTCCCCGGCCACCAGAGGAGGGTCCCACATGGCGCGCGGACCTCTCCTGCCGCCCGCTGCTCCCCTCAGCAGTGTACTTCGGTCCTTCTGCCTGCTCTGCTCCCCGCTCTGGCTCTGGTGAATTCTCTCGCCCTCCCGCCCTTCTGACTGTACCCAGTGCATGTATAAACAAAACAAGCAAGCAAACCAGCAAACAAATAAATAAATAAAGCATGCCTCTATAAAAAAAAAAAATAAATAAAAATAAAAATAATCCAACCTTCGATTAATGATTGACTTTATTTCCATTAATTCTGGCTACCAGACATTAATAAAAGTGGACTACTAAAGTATGTAGCCATGTTAAATACCAGTTTTTAAATTTAAGGAAGAGAATGTTATATAAATATGGGCATAAATATGGGCAACAAGTGAACAAGACTTCACTAGATAATTCTCTAAAGGGGGTGGAATGGGAATCAGTTTGGATTAATCGAGTACCTTTCTTCACTTCAGGACCTTTCTTCCTCTGGCATTCCACCCTTTAGTGTCTATGTTACACTGATGAGCTTAGAGATACCAATTCATCTACCAAACATGATATTTGCTTGCTATGTACCACGCCCTGTTCTAAGTGCTTTTTAAGTGTTTGCTCATTTTCACATCATAGCAACCCCATAAGGTACGGCTGTAAGCCTTATTTTATACATGAAGGAACTGAGATGCCAAAGAATTAAAGAGGGTACCCAGTGTCACACATGAAATTGCAAAATTGCAATTTGGACCCAGGTAACCTGGCTCTAGTTAAGAATAACCACCAGGCCTCCAAACTGGCTATTTGAGCAGAAGCAGTACTCAGGAAAGAATTATGCTCTGATGAGCTGAAAAACCTGTCAGGAAAAGATACTTGTAATGCCTCCATGGTTATCAGACTCTTTGGAAGGAGCTGCTCTGAAATTGAAAAACATTCCTGCCTCTCTGGCCCATCTGCACTTCATACCAGCTCTGTGACTTCAGCGACTGTGTAAGTTCTAATTTCTGGCGAGTCTAGCCTTGTGGCAAAAACTTGAGGCAAGAATGTTTAGGTACAAGATACGGCATATCCAGGCAGGGATAAGTTTGTTTATGCTTCAGTCTGGAATGCGTGGTTCTCAGTTTGGCTTGCATTACTTGAAGGAATAGTAGACAGCCCTGAGAATGGTTTACATTTACACACAACAGTATAAGTGAATCCACAATAGGGCATAGTGCCTGGAAGTAGGCACAAGGGTGCTTCTCGGGTGCTGGCTATGTTACAGGGCAGCCCTGATACAAAACGGGGTGCCTGACTGTGGGTCCTCACCTGCGCACTTAAAAGAACTTATCAATACTCTACTGCAGGCACACATGAAAGGTTAATAAAAGGTTTATTTACAAGGGAAGGGGAAATGAGGAAATGCACAACTCAGGGAGAAAAGTGGGAGACAAAGTTTTAAATGCGTCCTACCCAATCCGCTGATCAGGAATCCCAAATGGCGCCCTGAGAGCTGGCCGCGAGCCAGGAGCCTTGAAGCCAGGAGGCGAGCGACAGAGCGAGAGACCCCAAGGCCCACGTGTTTGGTTTTTATACCCAACCTGGCTGCTTAACTCCACCCTCAGGTCCCAGCCACCTTCCCTTTGGTGGTGACAGGATTTGTCTTTCCCAATTTCCTGATGGCTTTGGTCTGGAGTGGGGGTGGGGTCCACAAAGCCTGTATGGGATTAGCTCAGGACATCCTTTCCCTCTAACAGCTACACACCTACTTGTACAGTTTATGAAATCCACACTGTACAGTGTACAGTTTCCTATGCATAGATTGTATTTTACTAAACAGAGTGTTTTAATCATATATGTGATAGTCAACTGAAGTAAATAAAAATGCAAGCTCCTGAATTCACATCCAGAGATTCATCTTCTGGGCAGGAATCAAGACTTTACGGTTTTAACAGATACCCCCAGGTAACCCTGCTGCAGATGGCCAAGAGATTCACTTATAAGAAACACAGTGGTGCTACTGGGTGAGACTGTTGTTTCTCTGCTTAATGCTGACAAGCAACAGGACTATATAAGCTGAGCAAAAGAATTGAGATAACTGAATTTACACGGTAGGCTATATCTTAACCAGTAACATTTTTTTTAATCCATAAAAACAGATAAACTCTGTATAAAGTGCCTGCAACATGGCTTATCTGAATCCTTCTCATGCCTATAAGGTTAAAAATCTTCCTGCAGGGCCTCCCGGTAGCGCAGCGGTTGAGCGCTCAGTTGCAAAGCTGCCCGCAGCCTCTGCAGCGCCGGTTCGATCCCCGGCTGCTCCCCGGCCACCGGAGGAGGGTCCCACATGGCGCGCAGACCTCTCCTGCCGCCCGCTGCTCCCCTCAGCAGTGTACTTCGGTCCTTCTGCCTGCTCTGCTCCCCGCTCTGGCTCTGGTGATTCTCTCACCTTCCCGCGCTTCTGACTGTACCCAGTGCTTGTATAAATAAATAAAAATAAATCTTTAAAAAAAAAATCTTCCTGCATCTTAATAGACAAAGGATAAATGCCACGCCTGGCTCTGTTCTACCAAAGTTGATCTCCATTAGATGCAAGTCATGACTGTCACCAGCTGTACCCCCAGTACCTCTTTTTCCCTTTCCACCCAAATAAAAGGCTCTCCCCAGTCTTCCCACTGAGCCTTCATCATATGATTCATGACTATTTACATGTGCACTAAAATGGAAAGCAGTACATTGTCTTGGTCTCTAAGAGCTCATGTAATTCTGAGTGCTATCTCGAGATGTTGTCCTGTTAGTAATTCTAGCTGAGCCCTGCCTACTTGAGCAATGAGGAAACCCTAACAGCTCTCATGGCCCATCTTTTTTTAAAAAAGATTTATTTATTTATGCTTATAAGAACTGGGGTACAGGCCAGAGGTGTGGGGGAGGGTGAGAGGATTCACCAGAGATGGTGGGGAGCACAACAGGCAGACTGACTGAAATATACTGCTGAGGGGAGCAGTGGGGGAGACAGAAGAGGTCTGCTGTGCCATGTGGGCAGCTCCCTGGCCAGCCAGGGATGGAACTCATGCTGCAGAGGCTGCGAATTGCTTCACAGTGCTGTGCTTAACCCCTTGAGCCACCAGGGAAGCCCTCTCATGGCCCATCTTCCCTTAAGTATCAGCCTCATCCTTTCAGTTCAAACATTTGATTGTGTGTGAAGTGAAATAGGTGACAACTTAAATACAGTCACTGTCTACACATTTCAACTCAACTGAGGTTAAGTGAGGCACATTGTCAGAAACAATAAAGGTTGGCCACCATGTTCGGCAAATGAAGGGTGAGAGCTGATTGTCCCTGCAGACATGAAGTGAGTGAAAGTTACGGTCCCCCCTTGTGAGAAAGTGCCTAATAGAGCCAAAAAGAATCTGAGATGATTCCTTATAATCATTTGGTTTTTGCACTAAGGTTTCTGTGTCACAGCCCATGGAGAAGTAGATGCTTTCAAGAGGCTGACTTATATCATTCATGTGCATGAAATCACCTGTAGGCCTTTTGACATGTCAGGTGGCCCACTCATTCCTGAAATTAGTCGGCCAGTGAGCAACGTGCTATGTGACCAAGATGCCTCCTATCCTCTGTTAAGCTGGCAGGGCATACATTGTTAAATACATACACACTAACAGAGATCCAGATATATTTCAATAGGTAAGTAAATTCAGATGGCTTAGTAACAGCTGCATTTCCTCATGAGCCTTCAGAAACAGGCCTATCTCAACACTCATTTTAGAGGTAGGAGCTGATCTGAGATAGAACCTAATTGCACAGTTTGATGAAGCTTAAGACTTGGGCCTGGGAGATTTTCTGACCTTAAAAATGTTCAGTGTCAGTGACCCATAGAATCTTGGGTCTGCTCTGATGGACATTTCAAAGTCTGAGCTCTCAGTGTTGCTCAATTGCACACATTGAGTAAAAGCTGCCCATATGGGGATGAGAGACCATTGTTAATGCTGTGGCCTTCAGCTTAGGAAAGACTTATGGTCAGTCAATTGTAAAAAACACAGCCAAACAGTTGGGAAACAGTGACTTCCAAAATAAATGCTGGGTTTTGTCTATGTGTACACAGGTCTGCTTTGCAGCTATAAAATGGTCTTTAAAGGGCAAGGAATTAGTGTCCTAAAGTTTCTAGACACACAAAAGAAAGTAAACACATCACAAAAGAAAGTAAATACATGACATTCCAGAAAACCTTTGCTCATCAAGGAGTCTAATGCCACTGCTTGAAGAAGCAACTAAGTGATAGTTGCCTTTGTGGGGTGGGGAGAGGGCCATGGAAGACCAAGCTTTTGCTTTGTTTTGGGAGTTAGATGCCTCATGGATTTAAGAGTTACATTCCTCAAGTTCTTTGCTGGAGGAAAGGTTAAGTATCTATGGCATCTAAGGTGGTCACAAAGGAAGTTTGGTTTTACCTTGCAGAAGCAATGCAGAACAACCTTAGAGTAAATCAAACAAACAGTGAAAAGCCCAGGGTGCCTGGGCCTGTTTCTCATCTCTAGAGTGAAGATAGTAATGTCTGCCCCACCCATCCATAGGGTTCTGTTATAGATTAAGTAAGATGAAGTGTGTGGAAAAAAAAACTTTGGAAATTATGAATACTATCATTATTTTAAGCAGGTAGATTTTTCTGAAATCTTGAGTTCTTCCTCAGATTCCAGATTATGATGTCATTTCAATAGGCTTCCCCCTTTGTAACCCTGAAATTCTCAGTGAAACTCCAGAAAAGTTCCAAGACAGTAGAACTTGTGACTAAAGCACTTAACCCATGATGCCCCTTGATGTTGTTCAGAAATCCATTGGTAATTTCTGAAGGGTGTTGCAGTGATGTGAATGCCTGGTACTGGGCTTGTAGTGTTGGTTTTTTTTTTTTTTTTTTAAGCAAATAGTTATATTTGTATTGACTTTGCAATGGTAGGTACAGCAAATTTAATATCCTACTTTATTACAAAAAAATAATTAGCACCAGCTCATGGTTTAAATGATCAGGGCTATGGTGGCATATATGCTCATCTTCTTCTTGGCTATATTAAAAATAAACAGAGGGCCTCCCTGGTGGCACAAGGGGTTGGGCGCCACGCTATGAGGTGGTCCGTGGCCTCTGCGGCATGAGTTTGATCCCCGGCTGGCCAGGGAGAGACCCACATGGTGCAGCAGACCTCTCCTGGCTTGCCTGCTTCTCCCCGTGGCGGTGTTCTTTGGTCAGTCTGCCTGTTCTGTTCCCCACTGACTCTGGTGAGTCCTTTCACCCCCTGCATCTCTGGCCTGTACCCCAGCTCTTGTATGCATGGATAAATCCTTAAAGAAATAAAAAATAAACAGAAACAGGTAGGTAAATAAATCTCATATTCACCACTCCTTTGAAAAAGATTAGCATTTACCACATAGCTTCTTGAGTTTGTTGATGCAAACAATTGCTGTGATTTTGTTAAAGGATACATTGAAAGGGGCTTTGAAAGCCGCAAACCTATGGTCTTCACATGGTTTAATATCTACTGGATGAGTTAGGGTTTCTCCTTTGTTCACAGACTGGTGGCATTCAGGCCTCTGCCTCATACTTTCCTCTGCCGCAGCCCCAGTCCACCTCCCCTTCCTCTTTTTTTGCACTTTGGCAAGGGAGCCATGTGAGAAAATGTTGTGAAAGATGTATTGATGGCTAATGCTTTGGCACAATTAGCCAAGGTAACCTGCCCTTGTGGCAACCTGTACACCAGCCTCAGGCATTTTGTCCTGGGTATCTTGAATAAGATTCAGGGCCTCCCTGGTGGTGCAGGGGTTAAAGACAGCACTATCAAGCTACTGCCAGCCACTGCAGCACAAGTTTAATCCACAGCTGGCCAGGGAGCTACCCACATGGCACAGCAGACCTCTCCTGTCTTGCCCGCTGCTCCCCTCAGCAGTGTATTTCAGTCAGTCTGCCAGTCCTGCTTTCCACTCTCTCTGGTGAATCCTCTCACTCCCTGCTCCTCTTGCCTGTACCCCAGACCTTATGCATAAATAAATCTTTTTTTTAAAAAAAAGATTTACTCTGTGGGCTAAAAAAGTAAATCACCTGCACCTGCACCCCTATGTTTATAGCAGCACTGTTTACAATAGCTAAGCTTTGGAAACAACCCAAATGCCCAAAAAATAGATGACTGGATCAAGAAGATGTGGTACATATACACCATGGAATATTACTCAGCATTCAAAAAAGATAAACACATGCAATTTGCAGCAACATGGATGGCGCTGGAAAGGATCATGCTCGGCAAAATAAGCCAGGAAGAAAAAGAAAAATACCGGATGGTCTCACTCATAGCAGGAATCTAGAAAACTTAAATAAGGGACCAGGAAAATGAATAACTATAAGAAAGTGAAAATCAAAATCAACAAAAAACTATGAACCAGAGACACTCTATGGGAGGGGGTGGGGGTGGGGAGGGGAGGGATTGGGGTCAAAATAAGGGGGTTGCAATTGTATGGGGAATATAAAAATAAAATTTATTTAAAAAAAAAAAGTAAATCACCTGGTGTCTGTTGGTGTGAAAGCTTATGACAGTTTTTGTGGCAGTAGATTTTGAAGGACATGATATCTCCAGACAGCCCCCTCCACTTTCTGAATCTACACTTCAGTGTCTTCAAAACCTAGTAGATGTTGGTCTACCTGAACTGATCTACAGATCATCTGGAACATACATTTCTTTCTTTTTTTTTTTTATAATAAATTTTATTTTTATATTCCCCATACAACTGCAACCCCCTTATTTTGACCCCAATCCCTCCCCTCCCCACCCCCACCCCCTCCCATAGAGTGTCTCTGGTTCATAGTTTTTTGTTGATTTTGATTTTCACTTTCTTATAGTTATTCATTTTCCTGGTCCCTTATTTAAGTTTTCTAGATTCCTGCTATGAGTGAGACCATCCGGTATTTTTCTTTTTCTTCCTGGCTTATTTTGCCGAGCATGATCCTTTCCAGCGCCATCCATGTTGCTGCAAATTGCATGTGTTTATCTTTTTTGAATGCTGAGTAATATTCCATGGTGTATATGTACCACATCTTCTTGATCCAGTCATCTATTTTTGGGCATTTGGGCTGTTTCCAAGGCTTAGCTATTGTAAACAGTGCTGCTATAAACATAGGGGTGCAGGTGCTCTTTGGAATTGATGTTTCTGTGTCCTTTGGGTAAATACCTAGGAGAGGAATTGCTGGATCATATGGAATCTCTGTTTAGTAGGTCAAGAAATCTCCACACAGCTCTCCATAGTGGTTGGACCAGTTTGCATTCCCACCAACAGTGCAGGAGAGTTCCTTTTTCTCCACAACCTCGCCAACATTTGTTGTTGCTAGTTTTTTTAATATGTGCCATTCTCACTGGTGTAAGATGGTATCTCATGGTAGTTTTTATTTGCATTTCCCTGATTACAAGTGATGTTGCACATTTTTTCATATGCCTGTTGGCCCTTTGCATTTCCTCTTCAGAGAAGTTTCTTTTTAGCTCTTCTGCGCATTTTTTGACTGGGTTATTTTCTTTGTTGTTGTTGAGTCTCATCAGCTCTTTGCAGATTTTTGTGATCAGTCCTTTATCATTAGTGTTGGGTGCAAAAATGTTCTCCCAGTCAGTGGGGTTTCTCTTTGTTTTTGTTATTGTCTCTTTTGCTGTGCAGAAGCTCTTTAATTTGATGTAGTCCCAGCTGTTTATCTTTGCCTTCACTATCACTGCTTTGGGTGATGTGTCTGTAAAGATGTCTTTGATGTGCAAATCACGTAGTGTTTCGCCTGTATTTCCTTCTACATATTTTATGGTTTCAGGTCTTATGTCTAGTTCTTTAATCCATTTTGAGTTGATTTTTGTGTATGGTGTGAGGTAGTGGTCAAGCTTCATTCTTTTGCATGTAGCAACCCAGTTTTCCCAGCACCATTTATTGAACAAACTTTCTTTGCTCCAATGCAGAGTCTTTGCTCCTTTGTCAAAGATTAGTTGACCATAAATCTGTGGGTTTATTTCTGGATTTTCTATTCGATTCCATTGGTCTGTATGTCTGTTCTTGTGGAACATACATTTCTGCCGACTGTTGTCATAAGGTCTCTAGCCATATGTATGGACACTGTATTTGAATTTTCTCTTTAATAGCAGTGACGCTAGGGCTTATTGTTTGTCCTCGGACAATTCTGTGCACTTGAGGTCCTCAAACAAATGCATGCATGCTTACCATGTTTCTGGTACTCTTGGCGAATTTTGAATTTTGTGAGGATTAACTGACATAGGAACCCCATGAGGAGTTGGTACCATTAACCCCACCTCACAGATGAGAATGCTGCTTCAGGGAGATTAAGCAGATTGCCCAATACCACATAGCTAGTTGTTGCACCAGCAACACCACACTGGTAGAGAAACGGGAGTTGTGGAGCAGGCTGCACAATGCAAGATGGATGCTGACAAGCAAGATCCTGGCCTTTTTATTGATAGAATAATCATACAACATCAGTTACATGAAGTAGGAGGACAAGGAGAAAAAGATGGGTGAAACTAAAGAATGTGTTTTTGTCATCTAGGAGACAAAAACTCATGGGGAGACATGAGTCTGCTGACCAGATAAATCTTATCTGCTTGACGACCAAGTGTTGTAATCGAAACCAGACCCCAGACCCCTGGCCATGGTTCCAATCTTATCAACAAGGCATTCCCTTGATCAGCTTCTGGTGTCCCTTGTCATACATCAGTTCTCGGCTCCCCGGGCATTCCCAGTCATACCTCATGATATATAAGTTGGGAGCATGTTTTATGCATTGGTCCTCAGCCCCCTGGGTGTTCCTGGCCATACCTCATGATGCATAGACTTCCCACAGTGAGCAAGCTTTCTGCTCTTGATTGATTTGATAGGCACCTTGTAAGGTTTGGCTCTATGACTGATTGACTGGTTTCTGAAGGGCAGTTCTGACCTTGTAAAGGAATGTGGAACTGCAGGTAACAAGGAATGGTGGCCCAACAGGCTGCTTAAGTCTAGCAGACCCACGCTAGTAATGGCAGAGCTGGGATTTAAATCCCAAATTTGATTCTAGAACCTGTGCACTTCACCATTGTATAAGGTGCGACTAATAGGGTATTGTAAATCTTTTAGGGTACTGTATATCTTTTCAGAAGTCTCAGATGCTGTTTTGAGGCAGTCGGTGTGTTGCTGAAATGCCAGATTTGATGTCCTTATTAAACTGTTGATTCAGTTGTGAGGTTTAAACCTCAGAACGGTGATACTAGTGAGAAGCCTGCCTATGTTAGCCCCACTAATCCATCAAGTGTCCTGTGGTAAGTTTAGTCCTTGAAGCAACCTCATGTTGGCTTCTTCTGTTATCAGGTCAGTCTCCCCTGTCTGGGTTCTGGTTTGCTTCACTTCACAAAGAAAGCTTTTTAGGGCACAAACTCAGGGAGCAGGGTGACTGAAAAAGTCTTCATTCTCCAAAGCAGTTTATGGGGAAATTACTATTAATTGCCACTACTTCCTGACACTGAAAGATGTTTTCTTATGGTAGCAGTAAATAAGCAGTGAGGATAAACAGGCTTCCAACAAACTTTTTTGGCGGGTCAGATGACCTCATCATAAATTGCAGCTGTGTGACACCTACAGGACTCTTAATAAAAAGGCCAACAGAGAAGGAAGCAAAACATCAACACTGAACCAGAATGCCCCGATCAACCATAAAGGAGAAAACTCAAATGGAGAATAAATGTATATGCTAGCTGTAATTATTACATCTTTTAATATAACATAAAAATGTATCTTTCTGTACTTAATTGTACTTTAATACTCGACTTGTCTATTATTATTGCTGAACTATTTTCTTCAAAGAGATGAGCTGATTATCTGTGACATCTCTCCCCAGGGACCAAAAAAAGGAAAGTTCTCAGCTTTTTATAGTATGAGGTCTTTAGGGGTTTTTACCTTGGGGATTTAAAAAGTTTCCTGTCTTCTATATGAAAAAAAAAAAAAAATGGCTAGAAGGGGACATGGAGAAGTTATTTCAGTTGGGACATTAGAATTATGGTCAGTTTTTAAAACCAATTTTTTTTAATTACTATAATCTTATAGGAATTTTAAAAATTTTAGAGCAAGAGAAACTAATTCATCATCCTCTGAACCAGGAATGGATTAGTGGGAATAATGACAGTAGAGTTGCAAGAAGGCAGAAGATTCTCCTACCATCTTGTTTGGTCAATGGCTAGTAACTGAGACAAGCCACTCTCCTCTGGAAGTTTTGACGGTCTTGAAATCAAGAATGAAGGAAAAATTTCCAACTCATCTTCATATTTTTCCTTTCCTTTTTATAATTGAAAAAGTATCCCTGAGCAAGCTCAAGAATCTCTTATTTATAAACTGATATTCCCAAACCTGGTGGACTTTTCTCTCATTCATGTTACATGTGCAATGTCAGTAAGTTGTGATTCTTCTCCCTAGCATCTTCCTTCCATATCCTAAGCTGATAGGCAATATTTTAATAGAGGCTGCTCTATGTTGTGATAAATGGAAAAGAGATGGCACCCATGCATTGGCTCGTAAAGCTTCTTTCTCAAAGTAGCATGTCATTTTCTACCCACACTTCATTAGCCAGAGCAAGTCACAAGGGACCACATCTGAGATCCATAGGGCATGGATGGTTGGACCAAGAATGCAGAGACCTTTGCTAGGAAGGTGACCTAAGTTCTGGAGGATGACCAGGATGCACATGGTGGACACAGTAGAGGAGAAGAAGGGTATGACAGATTAGGCAATGCTGACCCAATTGAGAAAACCAGACTCAGGCCTCCCTGGTGGTGCAAGAGACTAAACACCACACTATGAAGCAACCCCAATCTGAAGCCTCTGCAAAACAAGTTCAATCCCCGGCCGGCCAGGGAGCAACCCACATGGTGCAACAGACCTTTCTTGACTCGCCTGCTGCTCTCCTCAGCAGTGTATTTCAGTCAGTCTGCCTTTTCTGTTCCCCACTCTGTCTGGTGAATCCTCTCAGCCCCCGCATCTCTGGCATGTACCCCAGCTCTTGTATGCATAAATATTTAAAAAAAAAAAAAAAAAAGAAAAGAAAACCAGACTCTTCTACACGAAATAGAAAGCTAACCAAGAGGCAGAATTTTTTTTTGCTGATGTAACTGACTAGATTTTCAGTGGCAATGGTTGAGATGTCATTTTAAAGATCTAATCTAAAGAGGGAGAAATCAGGATGAGTGAATAATCTAGAGAGCTTCATCAGAGTTAGGTTTTGTGGAATACCTAGGATTTAGAAAGGCAAGAAATCCAGTGATGCATTTTAGGTTAAGCATGATACAAAGATTGAGGCTGAGCCTGGGGTACAGAAAGAATCCTGACGCCAGTGGGAGCATTTGTGTTAGTGGGTAATATGATGAAAGTGGGGTGATAGAGGACCTTGAAAGCCAGCGAAAGGAATATGGAGCTGATGTGCCAGTATTGACTGAAAGACCATAGCTCTAGAGATGTGCCAAAGACTTTGGAAATGCTACAATAGATATTTATTGAACACTGACTATGCACCAGGCACCCTTAGGAGCCAAGGATATAGCACTGAACAAAACAAGCAAACCAAACAAAATGGCGAACACAACAGACAGTGCTCTTGTGCATTACTCTAATTGAGACAGGCATTATACAAGTAAGCAATTACATTTACAACCTCAAAGAATGAAAAATGTGAAGGTAAATTACACAGTTCAGAGAATGACCACTGGGCAGTAAGGAGGGGAGGGATTAGGATACAAGATGCCTGTGAAGACTGATGAAGGTGCAGCAATCCTAGGTGACAGTCTCTACCCCCAAGCCCCAGCCCTGTGTTCATTAGCAGGTTTGCTACACTCAGCTGACTGAGGCCTCCAAGTGCAGGCCGGGTCCATCAGTGTATACAAGAAGCCAGGAATGCTGGGTGTAAAGGTGGCCATTGGGTCTACTGCTGGTGGACTAGTTGAAAAGGTGCAAGTAGAATGGCTCTCAGATTGCAGACACACAGCTTCACCCCTGAAGCAGCCGTGGTGATGACCACTGAGTCCCCCAGCCTCCTCTGGCCCAGGCTCACACTCACAGCAGATAGGACACCACACAAAGATCTCTGTGCAGTGGGAAACTACAGTGCAGCAAGAGTTAGAGTTAAAATCTACCTAGAGGTAGGGCACAGATGCCTCCTGTCCCTCTGTCCCAACACCCATATGTTAAACTGAGTCACAAAAGAGGACCCTAAGTAGAATTTAGACTTGCCCTCAGCACACATAACCCAGTGCCATCACTGCTGCCAGGCAGAGCAGGCACTTGCTCATAGCACAGTAGCAGCAGGACCCTGAGCTCCTTTTTGACAAGTTCCTCTATTCATAGGCAAGTCTGGCTCACTCAACAGGAAATGTCAGTTAAGCCTCATGGAATGAACACACACAGAGGAATATTATTCAGGTATTAAAAAAATATGAAATCCTGGGGCCTCCTTGGTGGTACAAGGGGTTAAGACGCAGCACTATGAGGCAATCAGTAGCCACTGCAGTGCAAGTTTGATCCCTGGCCAGGGAGCTACCCACATGGCACAGCAGACCTCTCCTGTCTCGCCCGCTGCTTCCCTCAGCAGTGTATCTCAGTAGATCTGCCTGTTCTGCTCCCCACTCTGTCTCTGGTGAATCCTCTCACCCACCCCCCACACCTCTGGCCCATACCCCAGTTCTTGAATGCATAAATAAATCTTAAAAAAAATGAAATCCTGCCATTTGGTAGGACATAGATGGACTAAAGGAAATTATGTTTCATGAAATAAGTCAGACAAAGAAAGAAATACCATATGATTTCACACAGAAGTGGTATATAGAGAATACAAGCAAACAGATGATCTAAATTAAACAAAAATAAAGCTGAGGCTGTGAGATCAGTGAGTGGTTACCAGAAGGGAGAAGAGAAGGGAAAATGGGCACTAGTAAGGTGAAGGATAGATTTGAACTTTAAGTGGTGCACTTAATATAGTTGATACCCATGCTGATTCTCAATGATGAGCTCCTGAAACGTATGTGATGATGCAATGACTTCAACCAAGGAAAAAAAGAATTTCATTAAGTTTACCTTTATTGTGACTATAAAATCTGATTATAAAAGTTATTCATATAAAAAGTAAAAGAGAAGTGGGGGTTCTCCCTGGTGGCACAGGGGTTAAAGTTCAGCACTATCAAGCTCTTGCCAGCCACTGCAGCATGAGTTCGATACCCCGCTGGCCAGGGAGGTGACCCACATGGCGCAGCAGACCTCTCCTGTCTCGCCTGCTGCTCCCCTCAGCAGTGTACTTCAGTAGATCTGCCTTTTCTACTCCCCACTTTCTCTGGTGAATCCTCTTACCACCAGCACCTCCAGCTTACACCCCAGTTCTTGTATGCATAA
The DNA here is from genome assembly GCF_014898055.3 of Talpa occidentalis. Lineage (NCBI taxonomy): Eukaryota > Metazoa > Chordata > Mammalia > Eulipotyphla > Talpidae > Talpa > Talpa occidentalis. The sequence goes on from NW_023601653.1 coordinate 36,024,968, forward strand.
ATAAATAAATCTTTAAAAAAAAAAACGAAAGAAAGAACAGCATGTGTTAACACCAAAATATGCTCATGATTATATGTAAAATGAGATGGTTTTACATAAAGATCAACTGCTTCCCAAATCTGTCTGGAGGTTCATTGCTTCGGTCTTAGCAGTTTTCAAACTTCACTGGGCCTCAGAATCACCAAAGGAGCTTGTTAAATGCAGGTTTCAGACTTTTCCGTGGAGTCTGATTAAGGACATGGAGGTTGGAGTTCAGGAATTGGCATTTTATAAGGACCCAGGTAATTCTGATGTGGGAATTACTCCTTCATTCCCCACCCACTGAAGCTATCCATCATTTTTCCAAGCTTCTCCCACTTCTGAACTCCTGCAGAATCTTGTAGCATGCATTGTCTGCTTGCTTGTTTTTGGATCTTGTGAATCATTCTAAATTGTAAACTTTTCCTGAATCCCCCAAGCAAACCCAGTTAGTTGGAGACCCATGCCACATCCTGGGATTTGTGTCAAACCCCCAGTGAACTCCTGAATACACTGAAATATTTGGAATCAAAATTTAGTTTGTAGTAAAGAAAAGAGGCTGAACATTTGAGAACTCTTTGGCACAACTGGAATTAGCTGTTGCTTTTGCAAATAAAGGTAGCCTTTGCAACAATGGTAGAAAAAAAAAATCTTGTTTAAATTACCTTTACTTTGGCCATCAGGCTACTGAAAGAGTGCCATAGGGCAGGGAGAGGGGGGTTATAGTAGGTCAATATTGTCAAAAGGACAATGGCCAGATAGAGAACAGGTCACTGTGGTTCTTCACCCACGCACAATTGCAAGACCACTCAGGCTCAGGGAACAACAATGCAGTTTATTTAACAAACGGGGAAACAGAGAGTTCCCAAGGCCACAAGTGCCGGGCTAGCTCATCCCACGTAGGGTCCATAGTGACCAGAAGTCCTAAACAAAATGCTTGTGGCCTGCAGGCCAGGAGCCAACTCACCGCAGCTGGATGTGCTCACAGGCGGAGCCACTGAGATGATGCCACGGCAGTCCACAGCAATAGTCTGAAGTCAGGATGGACAGCACCGGATGCTGGACTGGACAGCAATGGAGGCAGCAGCACTGAGAGGCACTGCCAGACAATTAACAGCTCTTGGAAGTGACCCAGACAGAGTGTGGGTCACTCATCAGCAGTGCTGGACAGCTCTGGTCACCAGGACGTGGTAGTGTCAGAAACGCCGTGTTAACAGCTCTCCATGAGTTGTTGGCCCACACCAACAACTCTCTGAGACACCAGGCCCAGGGCCTTTCAAGCAGTGTCAGAGGCAAGCCAGAGGCAGGTGTGGCAGCCTGGCCTCTGCAAAGTTTTTTGGCTTCTCTTCTTTCTTCAGAGGTCAACTGCTGGATGCTTCTTTTTCTTCAGAACTCAGGAACAGAGTCCAGCTCAGGAACAGAGTGAGCCTGAGTATGCCAGTCAGAGCATCTAACTGGTCCCTGCCCTGCCTTATATCTTCTTTCAGGGATTTCCTCCCTCCCCCCAAAACCCCTACTCTGCCCCTACCCCACAGGTCTGACTGGACCATTTTCAATCCTATCACTGATTGGACAATTTACTAACCAGCTTACAGCTCACACCTGATCAGTCCATTCTAGGATCCAGGCACCAAATCCACGGGCCTCTCTACTGCCTGCAGCTGGAGGAAGCCACAGCGCTGGAGCTGGCCCAGTGGGGTCCGGTGCTCCTCCCTGCAGCCCTGAGCCAGGGCCTGCATGCCCTGAGGTGGCTGGTAGGGAAACCACTGCTATCTGCCATCATTGGTAGCCTCTGCCTGTTGCCTGAGCCCTGGTGGGTGGCAGTAAAATGCCCACAACCTACTGCCACTTGTACTGCCCGCATGAAGCTTTCTGGGGCAGGACACCGATTTGCCCACTGTTTGTTCTGAGGGAGCCCCAGTTGCAAAAGAACCAGGCTTAATAACTCAGTAAAAGTTCTTTGTGTCAGGGCACAAAAGAAATCATCCCATACCCCTCTGGGTTATTCTCGGACTACATGACTAATCAATTTGACTGGTTAGCAAAGGAGAAACATATTATAACATATGTATGGAGAATTTGATTGTTCATTCTAAAGACAAATGGAGAAACCAGAAGTATTTGTCTTTGTTTTGAGACCTGGGGTTTCAAGGACAGAGAAGGGGAGACTTCACATGACTGGTAAGGAGGAGGTGACCTCATCCTTACTCTGAAAGTAGAGATGAGAGTCTCGGAGAAGACATGTGTAGCGGCAGGAAGGGCACAGATCAAGATCTCTATGATCCAAGCAGACAGGTAGAGTCCTGGAGCCCTCAGTGGCTTTTCAGGCTTTTATTGAGCTTTTAGCAGGTACATGGCAGGCAGGGGTATCAGGGGGCCGGGAGGCTGGCAGGCCTCCCAGCCCACAGCGAGTCTTCACTCTTTCTGGGCTCTCTGGCATTCCTATTCTCCTCTGCTGCTACTCTCATTCTCTCTGCACTTTTTCTCTTCTACTCTTTCTGCTGGTTCCACTGGCGTCCCCATGAGGCCGCCCATATAAGCCCAGTCTCAGCCCAGGTGCGCCCACCTATGCATGCCCACACCCTACTCCATGTGTCCGCCGTGAGGCATGCATCTAGGATCCCAGGGATACATCATTAATGCTAATGGCTGGAGGGCAGAAAAGCCTGATACTTTTCACTTACCCTACAACATGTTTGCTGATATACCTAGAACTGGGCGAGACTCCCAACTATTCTAAGTCATGAAAAGGAGAGCAGTGATTATTTCAATTAGGGCATAAGGATCTTCTTCAATTACGTAGGAATAAAAGACTTAGGCAAGAACAGAAGCTTACCCTGTGCTTCAGCACCCTCACTACTCTCAAAGCAAAACAATCTGCAGTCTTTAAGTAATGGTAATAGACCTCCCAAGGCTCAAAGAACTCTGATTGATCCCTAGTTCCTATACCCAGGGAACAAGAGGCCTACTCTGGGCTTATTGAGCAAAATCTATCTGAACCTTTTGGATAGACTAACCTCACTTGCTTCAGAAAATGTGAGCTTTGAAGAACTGAAGCTCCAAATAACCTGAGAATTGGGAATGGAAGATTCTAATTAGGTGATTCTGGTGGGAGATCACTGGATGAATTGTGCTTGTCCACATGGTAACTTCAATCATCTTTAGAACTCTATTCAAAAGTAAGTTATAAATACCTACATCTGTAAAGCTTTCATGATCTCCTCCTTGGAAAAAGTTAACCATCTCTTCTTAGTCTGTACCTACAACAGTGACTTACACACATTTCTGTGACCAGAGGTCACACTCTCGTGTAATTATATTTGCATGTTGCTGTTCTCCAGTAAATCAGCAACTCCCTGGACATAGGAGATGTGACACTTCTATGTAATCTGATCACCTGGTTAAATGCCCTTATGTAGTCATACTAAATAAATGGGTGTGTTTTTTGGCTGTTGGCTCAGAGGTGAAAAAGGTGACTCTTTCTTCAGTTGTCCCAAATCAGGGCTCATCTGACACCAGCTGCCTCCACTGCACCATCTAAGTTCAACCCCAGTGAAATCAAAGAGAGGAAGCCATGGGGAAGTCAGTACCAAGTCTGCCCTGACCCACAAGATTGACAACCTGGGTCTGTCTCCCAAAAAAAGTTAGTGATGATATCACCAAGGCAACTGGTGATTGGAACAGTCTGAGGAGGCAATGAAAATGACCATTCAGAACAAACGAGCCCAGATCCAGGTGATACCTTTGGCCTCTGCCCTTACAACCTTCAGGGACCTGCCAAGAGTCAGAAAGAAGCAGAAAAACATCAAGTACAGTGGAACTGCCTCTTTGATGAGACTGTCAACATAGCCCCACATAGTTCACCAATAGTGAACTAGAGAGCTCTCCGGCACCATTAAAGAGAGCCTGGGGCCATCAGTGGGCTGCAATGTTGACAGGTGGCTTCTACCCTCCCAACTTCATAGATGACCTCAATAGTGGTGGGGTGGAATGTTTAGCTAGTTAATAGCTAAAAAGGAAATGTTTCAGAAAAGGATCATTTGACAAACAATAAATTAATTGGTTAATTAATTAATTAATGGACATGTAAGTGAAGGAGTGAGGATTTTGCCCTGAACAGGTAGCACTGATTTGATCAGCTGCATTTTCTGGGTCTTTTCTAAGAATTCAGTAACTAAATTTAACATAACATGTCACCTTAGCATGACAAATTTCCCTCAAGTACTGTCGTAATAAAGTAGGAATAAATGGTAAAATGCAAATCAAGTATCAGTTTCACTTTGCTTTCTTCATGACAACTGAGTGTTCCTCAGCCTGTGGGACCCCTGATTTAAGGACCTAGAGGTGAAATCCTTCAGAAGCCAGCTCAACATCAACCCATTAATTCCTTTTGTGGGCTCTTGAATACTGTGTGAGGTTTAGATATCATAGATATTTGAACTTTGTGTATATATAATATCAAATATAAATATCCCAATCTCTAGTTTTATAGTGTTTTATTAAAAGAGATTATTTTAAAGTTGAAAGGTATCCCTTCATTTAATTGCTTAGGAAGCCAAGCCTCTTGAAGAAGGGGCAGTCTTGTTAGTGATCAGGATACTGGACTTGAGGTCAAATAGGCCAGGATTCAAATCTCAGTTCTGCAGTTCAAATCATAGCCTCTTATTGGCTGTCTGTGGTCATAAGCAGATTACTTAATATTTTCTTTTTTTTTTAAGATTTATTTATTTATTTATACATGCACTGGGTACAGTCAGATGTGCGGGAGGGTGAGAGAATTCACCAGAGCCAGAGCGGGGAGCAGAGCAGGCAGAAGGACCGAAGTACACTGCTGAGGGGAGCAGCGGGCGGCAGGAGAGGTCTGTGCGCCATGTGGGACCCTCGCCCAGTGGCGGCCGGGGATCGAACCGGTGCTGTAGAGGCTGCGGGCAGCTTCGCAACCCAGCACTCAACTGCTGCGCCACCGGGGAGGCCCTACTTAATATTTTCTAAAGATTCATTTTCTCATCTGTCAAGTTTCATTAAATCTCCATCTTAGTGTGTCTGACAAGGGGACTACCTGAGAGATTGTGAGCCAGAGACCAACTGTATCCTCTACACAGAGCAAATCCTCGTTGATCTTTAGTCTCCACCCATCTATGGCCACACTAGAACTTAGAGATTTTTCCTGAGGCGTTGGTAGGATGGATGGTGTCCCCAGTTTACTGGACATGACTCACCCACATCCAGCATAGCCAGGGGCTGTTATGTTAGCGTTTGAATATAAGATTTAGGACCTATTAATTTAAAGCCATCTCCCTCGTTGTTACATGTTTCCTTGTTGCTGCTTTTATTTCCCCCCTTTCCTTGCACTGTGAGTTAAAGGCTCTCCTCGGCAACCATCACCTATATTTGAAGTTTGCATTATTGTGTGAATTAGCAAGATTGTTCCTATAAAGCACTAGGAATCGGAGCAAAATATATAACTAATTTGGAAAAATGAGAACTACCTTCCTTAGTAACTAGTCTTCAACTTTGAGGAAATCACATAAAAACATGAGTTTAAATATCTGGGCTAAATTGAAATGGTTTGACTGGCTATAAACTAAGCATTTTAAGGAGGTGTTAGTGATCTGAGTATCAGTCGCTATGAAACCTCCAAGTATTTAGGAAGGAGAAACTACGTTGTTTTCAATTTTCATTTTCCTATAGTTCATTTGTCATTTTAAAAGACAACTTATTTCTTTTTATCTTTTTCTTTCTTTGTAAAGGCAGAAACCTCTGGGTTCTTGTCGTGGGGCGGTTTCCAAAAGAACACAGAATTGGGATTCCGGAGTTCAAGTACGTGGCAAATATGCATGGAGATGAGGTATGTATGTGACCTGAATATCTGAAATGCGACAGAGAAACTTCCCCTCAAGTCTTTTTGAGCTTCTGTGTAAATGTTCAGAAAGCAGCACATGATTTTTAACAAAGAATCTGGAAAGGTCCACCTGTGAAGTCTTCAGAGGGAACTTAAAGAAGTAGGTCAGCAACTAAAGCACCATTTGGCTATTTACCTGGGGCCCTGTCACGGCAACTCGAGCTTGTTTTGTCTGTGGGGCAGGAAGACCCACAGCGCCGCTCTGAACTGTCAAGTCCCTGCACGCCTTCCTTCCTGGGTCTGTGTGCCGTCCCAGGTCAGCACCCCGGGGCCCCAGCAAAGGAACTGTATTATATTTGAAGCCAAAACAATCAGAAGATCCAAGATGCCTAATAACTATCCAAATGCCTAATAACTTTTTTTAAAAAATGCTTTTGTCACTTTTAATCGCAAAGTCAATGCTTAAACTTAAACTGTCACTCTGAGGGTTCTGTCATGGCCTCCACACACAAACACTATTCTGTTCTGTAGTCATGTCTTGCCGCTTTCCCAATCTAGCAGGAATAAATTCTGGTTTTGTTTTGTTCCAGGTCTTTGTTTTTTGTTTTAAAGATTTATTTATTTATGCATACAAGAACCGGGGTACAGGCCAGAGGTGTGGGGGGTGAGAGGATTCACCAGAGACAGAGTGGGGAACAGAACAGGCAGATCTATTGAAATACACTGCTGAGGAGAGCAGCAGGCGAGACAGGAGAGGTCTGCTGTGCCATGTGGGCAACTCCCTGGTTGGGGATCCAACTCGTGCTGCAGCAGCTGCAGTAAGCTTCATAGGTTGCATCTTAACCCCTTGCACCACCAGGGAGGCCCCTTGTTACAGGTCTTTGCTTGCTTGCTTGCTTGCTTGCTTGCTTGTGTGGGTTTTTTTTGTGGGGGGGAGGAGGAGTAGGCTTGTTTTTTTTTTCTTTTTTTTGCAAAATACCTTTTTACCATTCCCTCCTTCCTAGGCACATCACTAGGCATTTGAAGACCCTCAATTCTATTTCTTACCTCCCTTCCTCGTGGTATTTTAAGATAACAACTGCACTATGCCCTGGTCACCAGAACTCCACACAACTGGGCCATCAAGTAGAAGGAAAAGGGAGTTCCCAATCGTTGGTGAAGAAAATTTACATAGGAATAGGCATAATACCCTATAGGTTACACTTAACTTTAAGGAATGTAGAAGTAAATGCATATTCCAGTAAGTCCCACTTGCTGGCTTGTTACAGCACTTGTGAGTTTGCAGTAGCGTGGGTGGCGCGCTCTAGTCCGTGCCCAGCTTCCTGTCCCAACTTCACCCTCCCCTAACCCAGGCTCTATTGGAGAAGGACCCACCTGGTGACACATACAGCCTGCCCTTTCCAGGTATGCCACCCAACCTGTCCTGCTGAGAGAGGCTCCTTGCCACCCGTGCTCAGATGCAAACATTTGCCTCTAAGAAAGGCAATCCTCCTGTTCTGCTCCCCACTCTGTCCCTGGGGAATTCTCTCACCCCCCCCCCACACCTCTGGCCTAAACCCCAGTTCTTGTATGCATAAATAAATAAATCTTAAAAAAAAAAAAAAAAGAACAATGAAAGAAAGAAAGAAAGGGAGAGGTCTTTAAACCTGACTTGTGGTGTGGATGGAAGTTCAACCCCCTGTGACTTTTTTGTGCCTTTAAAGGCCTTACTGTTTCTGAGAGTCTGACCAAAGTTGTTTTTAATAAGACAACTGCTCAGTACAGACAGCAGCCCAGACTTCCTCTCCTGCTTGCTATCTAGTCTATTGATCAAGGTCCCCGGGAGTCCATTTTTAATAAGAGACATGTGGGGCTCACTGACTTCTGTAGTTTATTTATTGAATTCCTGGCATTTCGGAGGTCGCAGTCTGCTATTCAGAAATTAACCCTCTGAAGTGATACTTTGAAACACGGGCAAGAGTCCATTCCCTCACTCACCCCTGTGTTTGCTTGTTCCTTTCATGCACTTTCCCAATTGCCTGGCATCTAGCTCTCTGGGTAGTTAGTGTATCTCATCAAGTCAGGGCTCTCTGGTTCACTTTTATTCTTTGAGGACTGAGATTAGGCAGGGGGGAGAAGCCTGTATGTTTTGGGGAGGGGATCTGAAGCCCGGTTGCCCCCATGTAGCCCAGATGGTAGCAGTGTCCGGGGGCTCTGGGCAGCTGGAAACTTCTGATCCTTCTATATTCTACCCTCCTCCTGGTGCCGCTGGGAACTGGGGCTGGTGAAAACATAACGCAGGAGCAGGGAGGGCTCACTCCAAGGGGCTTAACCACCTTATTCCTCTGTCTAGATCTTTCTGAAGTCAAAGAGATTTTTCAAAAGCCTGCTATTAAAAGCAGCATAGCGGGCATTTTAGGACAGCAGTTCTTAACCTTCCCTTGCGTCTCTGCCACAAACTTAGAAACTGATCTCAGGGTCTGTGAATCTCTTAGGCGTTGGTTTGTGGGCCTCATGTTGAGGATCCCAGCAGCAGGTACGTGTGCTCCCAGGATAGAATTAACCACATTATTTTTAAATGTTTCTTCTCTCCCGGATTTAACCCCAGAGAGTTTGTGCACGTGTGTGTGTGTGTGCGCGCGTGCGCCCCACACATAATACCTGGGCTGGATGACAGTGCACATCAGTGGCACCAGGAAGGCCCAGTTTCGTTGGTCACGTCTGCTTGTGCACCCCCGTGACATTTTACCTGACTTCATTATGCCTTGTTGTAGAAGCAGGACTTTATGAAGTGAAAAATAACCTGTTATTATTACTAAATCAACATGTGTACATCTTAGAAAACATACAGATTTTTTTAAAAAGTTGTATACTGGGCCTCCCCGGTGGCGCAGCGGTTGAGCGCTGGGTTGCGAAGCTGCCTGCAGCCTCTGCAGAGCTGGTTCGATCCCCAGCTGCTCCCCGGCCACCGGAGGAGGGTCCCACATGGCGCGCAGACCTCTCCTGCCGCCCGCTGCTCCCCTCAGCAGTGTCCTTCGGTCCTTCTGCCTGCTCTGGTCCCCGCTCTGGTGAATTCTCTCACCCTCCCATGCGTCTGACTGTACCCAGTGCTTGTATAAATAAATAATAAATAAATAAATCATTAAAAAAAAAAAAAAAGGCATAGTTTCTAAAAAAAAAAAAAAAAAAAAAAGTTGTATACTGACCTTTGAGAAATGAGTGCTTTTAATTCCTTATTCTGTAGCCTTCCAGATGCTTGCGTGTGTGCACTTTTATCTAATAAGTTATATATTAATTTGCTAGCTGTAACATTGTAAAGTTAATATTACAATACTGTGTCCCGGGGCAAGTTAGGGTTAATTAGACAGCTTCTGGGACAGTGCAGGCAGGGGCTTGGGCAGAGTTAGAGGCTTCTGAGATAAGGGCAACAAACGGAATAAGGGAAGCTCCAGAGATAAGGGCAACAGCTTCCAAAGGGGGTTAATCAAACACCCCTGGACAAGGGCAATAAAGGAAAGGATGCTAAGATAAGAGATTTAGTTCTGGGCACAGAGACATTAAGACAGAATGAGTGAGACCACCAAGAACTAACCAATCACAAAGAGACTGGTGGAGCTTTAGAATAACCAGGGAAAGAAGATATATATTCCCTGAGGCACCACTCTACTTTTAGGCCTGGCAGTCCCACTTTATTTTGGATCCTTTTCTCCTTAATGAACTTTTTCTTTCTCTAAACAAATCTCCCTCTTCTCGCTTGCTTGCCTGAGCGTCAGCGAAGTTCCTGCTGCGGCTTTGTGAGACACCAAACGTGGGGGTCTAGTGGCTGCAACTCAGTGCTGCTGCAGCTGCAGCCTGGGATCCGTTCCTGGCTGGGAGACTAGGCTGGAAAACCTCCAATTATGGTATCAATACTACATACCCTTTGTGCCAATAAAGGTTTATTCTTTTTTTTTTCACTGCTCCAAATTTTTTTTATCTGTTGGAATCTGACAATGTGGGAGGTAATGTCTGGGAATTCCATTGTGACCTTTTACGATTTTATCAAAAGAAAAATATTGATGGTTTCACTTCTAGGAGGAATATAGGGGAACCCAATAAGGGATCAGGGAAAAAAATAATAACAATAAATTTTAAAAAATTAACAGGTAACTATAAATCAGAGACACTCTGCAGGGGAGGAAAAGGAGAGGGATCAAAACAGGGGAGGGAGGAGCACAAGAGGTAGCGATGGTGCACAGGTGACTTGGTGGTGGGAATTCTATAGGGACTACACCTGAGAGGAGAAAGCAAATATTGTACAAAAATGAACAATGATGTAAAATATATATAAATTATATAAAAATTAAATAAATAAAATTACTTTTATCATTATTATTTATTTTTGCTATAATATTTGTTTACATTGTATAACAACACCCCTCAGGTGTTGTTACCATAACCACACCCACCACTCAAACACCCCTAGTCTACCTTGCTTTTGGCCCTCCCCTCCCCAGTTTATCCTGTCATATATTCTGCTTTCTGGTTTCTCCAGTTCTCCTCAAAATGCCCCCACAATTATCCAAATCAGGATCCAGTGCAGGACCATGCATAGCATTCGTTGCTATGTACCTTGAATCTCTTTTAATCTAGCATTGAAAGATCTTTTCATGACACTAGTTTTAATCAGGACTTCAATAGTTTCACAAGGAGATCAGTTATCAGTCCTACAGAATGTCCCAAATTCTGGATTTTTTGTTTCTCTTCTTGTGCATTGAATTGTGGCTGTATTTACTTCAAGTCGGAAGATAGATCTAAATGCTTGTTGGATTTAGGTGAAACATTTTGGTTAACATGCATTTAGAAATTGTGAAGATGAGTTAATTTGGCTGATGGTAAGTGTCAGGCTGATTAGCTTGGTTACACTCAGGATGCAAAAAGGCAAACTGTGGTTAGCAAAATCAACTGAAAATGCCCATTTGTAGGCAAATATTGTTACAAAAGAAATGAAGTTAAACCTTCTCTTTTCTGTATGATTTTCATTATTCTCTTATTCTTACAAAGGGTAAGGCACTATTGCAGATATTTTTCTTGCCTGCTTGAGGCACGGACGAGTTACAGAGCCTTACAAGAAAGTAGTAGCAATCACCAACACTTGTAGCCACAGAGCTACACTGCGTGCTTCAGTGGTCACTTCTGACCACCTCTACAGAAGGCATATTTGTTTGTCTCATTTACCAAAAAGGGAATCCGGGTCTGTGTTTTGTTATAAACTGAATCCAGTGTTGGCAGTGAGCAGACCCAGCTATGGATCTGCCTCCTTTGCTCTCCCCAGCCTTTGAAATGTTCTTTCTATTGATTTTAGCACATAGATGTGTGATTGCTAATTAACTGTGTGGATGGCTATGCAGTTCTAGAACTGTTGAGATGAGGGTTCATTCATCACATAGAAAAGTAGTCAGCTCTTACAGTAACACTGTCCTCAAGTCCCTTCTCTGTCCTTTCTGCCCCTCCCCCTCCATGGTTGCTGCGGAATCACAATGAGTAGCTTATGACAGAGTTCCCACCCTCTGCCACTTGGTGTTTATGCTGTTTTCAGAATAAGGAACAAGTGCCTGAGATTCTACCATCCTCTTTTTAATGAGACTGGCAGCTGTTTTTCTAGATCATCCAGGTCCTCCTTTGCATACACATGTATGTGGAATTGTAGAAGCTCTAATTCTAGGTTTAATTTATGTAAACCCCTAATTGGCATTGCTGACACACCTCAAGTCTTATCACTGGTTTTAAATGAAGGGATGATGCCAGCACACTCTGAGTGGGCGCCACCGTTCCCTCACTCCACAGATACTCAGAACATTAGGGAGTGCGTCTGTGTACCCCTAACCCTACTGATGAGCTCATTCAGCTACTGGCTGATTTTGTAGTAAAGTGACTAATAACATACAATAAGAACTTTACTGAAAACTGGAATTGTGCCCTGAAACTGGGAATATCTACTACTCTCAGCCTGAACATGGGTACAGGCCCTAAACGTGGGGCCTAGGAAAATCACTCCTTGCTCCTTTCTAAAGCCCTCCCCCCTCTGTTTTGTGCCTGTCCCCTATCCCATGTGCTTAAAATTTTTTTTTAAGATTTATTTATTCATGCACACAAGAACCAGAGTGCAGGCCAGATGTGTGGGAGGGTGAGCAGATTCACCAGAGAGGAGAGTGGGAAACAGGCTGACTGAGCCAAATACACTGCTGAGGGGAGCAGTGGGTGAGACAGGAGAGGTCTGCTGCACCATGTGGGTAGCTTCCCGACCTGACGGGATGGAACCTGCACTGCAGAGACTGCAGACAGCTTCACAGCGCTGTGCCCAACCAGCCTGTGCCACCAGGGAAGCCCTGCTTAAAATTTTATAGGGAAAAAAATTTGGTACTGGGCAATCTCTAGATTGTTAATACAGCTCTAATTCCTCTCCAATGGAAATACTGAAGTGAGGATTGCTCTATGCTTAAGGTTGACAGCTGTAGGCCTAAACTAATCCAGTGACAGGTAAAGTACAGGTTGGAGGATGGGCTCACAAGGTGCCTGGGCCTCCCAGGGTCCATGGTCTGAAGAGGTGTAAGTGTAGGTATCCCATATGTGTCTGTTCAGCTTAACTGAATTGCCAATTCTGAGTCCTGATTTCCCACTAGAGATGTTTTAAAGTTTCTGTTTGTAAACAACAGTGATTTCTCTTTTTACTGTGATGGTTTATTTGGCCTGGACTTTTGAAATATCCATGTAGCCCTCAGATTTTCACATTTTATAAATGTTCACATTTATAGTTGATTGTATTCCAGAGGTATATAGGTTGAAAGGAAAAACCTTTCCTGGACAACAGTGTCCATAATTTTCAACCTAAAAATAAAGGATACATCATTTTCACAAGCCTGCCAGGTATGAAAGAGTTTGTGAGATGTAGTTGTGTGTCTAAATGCCTTTATCTAGAGGGTATTTTAATAGTTAACATAAGTAGCAGGACATATCTGAAATCATGCCTGCCCTGCCCTGATAAAGGCTGACTGTGTTGTCACCTCCAATAGAAGTTCTACACTTACTCAGATGAAACAATAAAGCTTGTCCTTCCAAATGCAACTTCCCAAGCTTTTTTCTACAATTATCTCAGATGATAGCAAGATGTCCTCAGTTAGGCAATGTGACTTTGGGTAATTTTCTTGCTATCTCTCACTCTCAACACATTGCCTAAGTTGTAGTTGTTTCCTCAAAAATATTCAATTGTTTATAAAAATTCTCTGAAAAACAAGAATAATCATTTTTATCTAGTTAGTAAATTCTTTTTTAAAGCTTTATTTATTCATGCATCCGAGAACTGGGGTATAGGCCAGAGGTGCAGCAGGGTGAGAGGATTCGCCAGGACAGAGTGGGGATCAGAACAGGCAGATTGAAATACACGGCCAAGGGGAGCAGTGGGCGAGTCAGGAGAGGTCTTCTACGCCCGGGTATCTCCCTGGCTGGGGCTCGAACTCGTGCTGCAGTGGCTAGGGATAGCTTCAGTGTTGAGACTTACCCCCTGTGCCACGAGGGAGGCCCTCTAACTTGACTGAAGTGAACCAAAATTTATTTTCTGCTTCCTGGGTTATTGCCAGTTTAACTACTGGGTGAATTATCAGTGACTCCAGAGAATGGTGAGCTCCTCCAGCCTATCAGTCTCTGAATTAGGGATTCCTTGATTAAGTCTACATGCTTAGAGAGAGAGTGTGTTCTAAATGAGAGACTGGTGAAGTTAATGGAGACAGTTTTGACCACATTCTTTTTCAAAATTTGAACTATCTAAGGTTTCATATTCAAAGACTTTATGTTAAATGAAGAGAGGTTTATACATAAAACATGAATGAGTGTTTGCAACATATTAAGGTTGAAAAGAATTAATTTGAATAATATTTGGCATGAATCTGCTTTTACCAGGGCAGCAAAATATGGCTCAACAACAAAAAATGGGACTTTAACTCCCTCTGAAATTTCATCTCTTTACCTCAGCATTTTTTAAATTGTCTGACTCTTAATTGGTTCTTTTATTATATAGCCAAGATTTTTATTTTTCCTCTGCAATTGAGAAATTACTGATTTCTGTGGGAATATAGAGACAAATAGAAAATACCTTGGTTACACATTTGTTTCCTGGAAACACTCAGGATTTTATTGTTGTGTGTGTGTGTGTGTGTGTGTGTGTGCGTAAATAACAGGTTTTCTTTAAGAAGTGACACTGGAGAAATAAGTAGAAATAAAAATCATCTAGAATACTGTCACTCAGAAATAACCACCATTATATTTGCCAAACATTGTTCTAGACATCGATGTATTTCTGTAGTAAGCAAATGAAAAGAAGTAGGATATAAAATTTAAATGTGTCATGTATAGTATTTTTAAATAAATACAAAATTCAACTTTACTTGAGTTAAACATAATAAACTCAAGAAAATTTGAACTGAAATGTAAATTGAAGTGAAACTTCAATGAAACTAAAATTAGTGAACTTGATATTTTCTCAAAATAAGAAATTACGGGGAATATAATTCCCCTGTGGTGCAGTGGTTGAGCGCTGGGTTGCAAAGCTGCCCGCAGCCTATGCAGCGCCGGTTCAATCCCCGGCAGCCAGGTGAGGGACCCACATGGCTCGCAGACCTCTCCTGCCGCCCGCTGCTCCCCTCAGTAGTGTACTTCGTCCTTCTGCCTGCTCTGCTCCCCGCTCTGGCTCTGGTGAATTCTCTTGCCCTCCCGCGCTTCTGACTGTACCCAGTGCTTGTAAAAATAAATAAATCTTTAAAAAAAAAAAAGAAAGAAAAAGAAATTATGGGCCTCCCCTGGTGGCGCAGTGGTTGAGCACTGGGCTGCGAAGCTGCCCACAGCCTCAGCAGTGCAGGTTTGATCCCCGGCCGCCGGCAAGGGTCCCACATGGAGCACAGACCTCTCCTGCCGCCCGCTGCTCCCCTCAGCAGTGTACTTCGGTCCTTTTGCCTGCTCTGCTCCCTGCTCTGGCTCTGGTGAATTCTCTCACCCTCCCGCGCTTCTGACTGTACCCAGTGCTTGTATAAATAAATTTTAAAAAAAAAAGACTAGCATCTGTAAGGGTCAGGACAGGACTGGACATGGTGTAGGTTTTCTGATCCCATGCAGACCGGGTAAAGGAGGAGTCAGAGTCCTCAGTGGTTTTTTGCAGGTTTTTATTGGGATTACCAGGTACACGGCAGGCAGAGGTGCTGGGGGGCCGGGAGGCTGGCAGGCCTCCCAGCCCCCAGCAGGTCTTCACTCTGGGCTTTCCGGCTTTCTCCCAACTTCTGCTTCTCTTGCTTCTCTCTCAGCTTCTGCTGGTGTCCCCATGACGCCGCCCTTAAAAGCCCAGTCTTAGCCCAGGTGAATCCCATCTGCATATGCCCACACCCTGTTCCAGGTGCCCGCCATCAGGCATGCATTCAGGACCGCAAGGATCCATCATCTATCCTGATGGCGGGAGGGCAGAAAAGTCTGATACCTTTTACCTTACCCTACACCCAGAAAACTCATTTAAATCACATTCCACATTTCACAAATTAAAGTCACCTGGTTTGAGGGTAGCAAGTACGTATTTCATGGAAGTTGCTTCAAAAATAGCTTGAGCTTCCAGGGCCTCCCTGGTGGCACAGCGGGTTGAGCGCCACGCTGTGAAGCTGTCCACAGCCTCTGCAGCACAGGCTCAATTCCTGGCCAGCTCAGGGAGATTCCCACATGGCGCAGCAGACCTCTCCTGTCTCGCCCACTGCTCCCCTCAACAGTGTATTTCGGTCCGTCTGTTCTGTTCCCCACTCTGTCTCTGGTGAATCCTCTCACCCTCCTGCGCCTCTGACCTGTACCCCAGTTCTTGTATAAAAATAAATTTTAAAAAATTGCTTGAGCTTCCAAAAGACAGAATTGGAAATCCAGTATGTGGTTTAGCTTGACTTTTTGTTGTTAGTTTTTTAAGGATTTTTAAGTGACAATTTGGATTCTGAAATTAAAAGTCAGTGAAGTCAAAGAGGAGAGAATAGTGAAAACTGATGTCGGAATTGAGTATATTTCCACTGAATTTTATGGCTCCCTCTGAATATATAATTCACATTTGAAATTTTCTCAGTCCAAATTTCAGCTATTTTCTACTCATTAGAGTAACGAAGTCATGAAGTGCGCTCTCTTTGCTTTCCAGGGAGGGGCATAAAGTGCAGAACTGCCATTCAGAGGTTGCCTATCCTTTGTCACAACAATGAGAAAATTGAGAGGTTCTCAGTCTATTATCCGTCAAGACATGTACATGGCTGTCATTCACACCGGGCATCCTCAGGGACACGCACAACTCCCGAGCCTGCTCTGTAACGCTACCGCCTCTGCCACTCTAGAAAGTATTTTGGAAGGCGAGCTAATTGGAAACTTGACAATAACTTTTGCTCCAGTCTAATTTATTTTTTAAAAGTATACTACTTATAGGGCCTCCCCTGGTGGCACAGCGGTTGAGCGCTGGGCTGCGGGGCTGCCCGCAGCCTCCGCAGAGCCGGTTTGTTCCCTGGCCGCCGGCGAGGGTCCCACAAAAAAAAAGTAAACTACTGGTCCTGGTGGCGCAGCGGTTGAGCGCTGGGTTGCGTAGCTGCCCGCGGCCTCTGCGGCGCTGGTTCAATCCCTGGCTGCTCCCCGGCCACCAGAGGAGGGTCCCACATGGCGCGCAGACCTCTCCTGCCGCCCGCTGCTCCCCTCAGCAGTGTACTTCGGTCCTTCTGCCTGCTCTGCTCCCCGCTCTGGCTCTGGTGAATTCTCTCACCCTCCCGCGCTTCTGACTGTATGCATGTATAAACAAAAAACAAACAAACAAACAAACAAATAAATAAAAAACATGCCTCTATAAAAAAAAAAAAAAAAGTAAACTACTTATAGATGAGTACTCTTTAAAAAATTAACTTGTTCTATCTTTTAAAATAACTGAAAAATGGAGGGCCTCCCCCGTGGCGCAGCAGTTGAGCGCTGGGTTGCGAAGCTGCCCGCAGCCTCTGCAGCACTGGTTCGATCCCCGGCTGCTCCCCGGCCACCGGAGGAGGGTCCCACATGGCGCGCAGACCTCTCCTGCCGCCCGCTGCTCCCCTCAGCAGTGTACTTCGGTCCTTCTGCCTGCTCTGCTCCCCGCTCTGGCTCTGGTGAATTCTCTCACCCTCCAGCGTTTCTGACTGCACCCAGTGCTTGTATAAATAAATAAATAAATTATTCTCACTATTCTCACGAGTGTGAGATATATCTCATTGCTATTTTTTAAAAAATAAATAAAATAAAATAACTGACAAATAATTTTTAGCACAGCTAGTGATTATCTCTTGCCCAGGGTATCAGAACACTTGAGAAACAGGGATCTCACAGCTGGGTTTAGCCTTCGATATCAAGTGTAGAGCTCCTGGCTAGGAAATATGGCTATTTTCCTCTGATTAAGTAAATAATATCCCCTTTTTTCTTTATCACACACAGACTGTAGGCCGAGAACTGCTGCTTCATTTAATTGAGTATCTCGTAACTAGTGATGGAAAAGACCCTGAAATCACAAAACTAATCAATAGTACCCGGATACATATCATGCCTTCAATGAACCCAGATGGATTCGAAGCTGTCAAAAAGCCTGACTGTTATTATAGTAATGGAAGGTAAGGATGCACCAGCCTACTTTTATTTAAAAATAAAACAAAGCAACACAACGTCCCCCCATCAGACCTGTCAGTGAACCAGCTTTTAGGCTGTGTCCTGTCATTGCTGTGCTGAAAACTCTTCAGGGCTGCCCATTGCTTTGAGGAGGAAAAGTAAAATCCTGAGTGAAGCTGCTTTACTCCTATGCCTGAAACAGTGCAGTAGGGGTGCGATAACGAGTCAAAGGGCAGTGGCAAATAGGGGACAGGTCACTCTCTGTGGGCTCTCACCTGTGCACACAATCGCAAGACCACCCAGGCTCAGGGAACAACAATGGGGTTTATTTAACAAACAGGGAAGCAGAGTTCATAAGGCCACACGTGGACAGCTCTCTTACCCCAGATAGTGTCCACAATGTCCAAAAGTCCTAAGCAAAAGCCTGCTCATCCAAGATGGCACTGTCCCCATTAATGAGGGCCGGGAGCTTGTAGCAGTCAGCGAGCAGCGGGCCAGGACCCAACTCACCACAGCTGGAAATGCTCACAGTCGGGGCCCATGAGATGAAGCCGGCGCCACCCACGGCCACAGCAGGACCAGACAGCAATGGAGGCAGAAGTACCAGGAGGTGGTGCTGGATGATTAACAATGCTCAGTGGTCACCAGGACACTGAGTGCTGGTCACCGGTCAACAGTGCTGGGTAGCACTGGCCAGTAGTGCCTGTCACCCGGTCACCAGAGGCAGTGTTAGAAACACCAGCGGTGGAGCTCTTTGTGAGTCTTTGGCCCACACCAAGACGGAACAGCTCTTTGAGACACCAGGCCTGGGGCCTCTGGGGCTTCTCTCAGCTGGTGTCAGCAGCAGACCAGAGGGAGGGGGCTTCTGGCCTCTGCAAAGCAATTTGGCTTTCCCATAAAGCTTTTTGGCATTTGGAGGTTGGCTTCTGCATGCTTCTCCTTTCTTCTTTGGCATCCAGTCCCAAACTGGCTCGTGCCCGCCATATATCCTCTTTCAGGGTTCCCCCCACCCCACCCGCAAGTCTGATTGGACTGTTTTGGGGATGGTGGACCTAACAACAACCAGCTCACAGATCGCACCTGATCCACAGCCCATTCTAGGATCCAGGCACCAAATCCGCAGGCCTCTCTACTGCCTGCAGCTGGAGGGAGACACGGTACTGGAGCTGGCCCAGTGGGGTCCCATGCTCCTCCCTGCAGCCCCAAGCCAGGGCCTATATGCCCTGGGGCAGCTGGCAGGGGAGCCACCCATTTGCCTTCCTTGCTGGCCTCTGCCTGCAACCTGAGCCCCACCTGAGCCCCGCTGGGTGAAATGCCACCACCAGCTGCCCTTACACTGCTTGCAATCCGCTCATGGGGCCCAGCGCTGGAGCCATGGGTTGGGGTGGAAGGTATCTCCAGTTTCATGCCCACCCCACTTCTCCCCCTGCAACCCACCATCTTCTTCGAACTTCCAGGTTCCTTCTCATCTCTGACGCTGTGCACCTACATTTTCCACTCCTCACTCCTTCCACTGCTTAAATAGCCTTTCCCTGACCTTTCACAGATGAGGTCCCCAGTTACATTCTCTCATTACCTGGCTTTTTAACTTTATAACACAAATTTTAAAGTCTAATTGCTTGCATAATAAATGCCTCTCTCCCCACTGAATGCTTGGCTACCTGAGGGTAGGAATCCTGTGTGTTATGTTTACCATTGCTGAGTCCCTGAGGCCATGCATATGCCCAGGACCTCGGTAAATACTCGTTCTTTCATTAGGCCAGAAGGAACCAGACCTAGTGAGAAATAGAGTGAGTCTTACAGTTTTTCTGATTTCAACAGTTTATTTTGTTCCAATCTGCCTCAGGAAGTTTGGAATTTCTCAAATGTAATATGTATTTGTGCAGTTTAAAATTTGCTTACTTTCATCAAAAATAAATAAAATCGGGCCTCCCTGGTGGCGCAGTGGTTGAGCGCTGGGTTGTGAAGCTGCCCGCAGCCTCTGCAGCGCCGGTTCAATCCCCGGCTGCTCTCTGGCCACCGGAGGAGGGTCCCACATGGCGCGCAGACCTCTCCTGCCACCTGCTGCTCCCCTCAGCAGTGTACTTTGGTCCTTCTGCCTGCTCTGCTCCCCGCTCTGGCTCTGGTGAATTCTCTCACCCTCCCACGCTTCTGACTGTACCCAGTGCTTGTATAAATAAATAAATAAATCTTTAAAAAAAAAAAAAATAAACTGTTTAAAAAAAAAAAAATAAATAAATAAATAAAATCTCACCATTTGGTTCCTTTCAACTTTATTTTAAACATGACCAGTGCACTTTCCAGAAATTTATTTGTATAAAGTAGCACATCCCTGTTGTTTCTGTTATCAATCACTATGTAACCAAAAATCAGTATGTAACCCCCGAATTTACTCTCAGTTCTGTAAGTTAGGAATTGGGGCAGGGCGGGGATGGCTAATCTTGATGCCATGATGTCTGGGGCCTCAGCTGGGGTCGGCTGAGACAGCTAGCCTGGGACCACGTATCCGGAGTCACCCGGGTTCTGTTTCTTCATGTGGCGTCTCCAGCTGGCTAGTATTGGGAGTCTCAGAGTTCCCTGATTAAAAGCGCTGAAATGCAAACATTTATCAAATCCCTGTTTACATCAAATAGCTACTGGCCCATGGGCAGAGCAAGTCCCCCCAGAGGTGTGAGTGCCAAGTGTGGCTCATTGGAGCCCCTGAGTGGCCACCCACCAATTTCGTTTTCATATTTGGGAAAACACCTGAGTCCAGACACATACTATCCGTAAACCCTCAAACTTCTTTCTTTTAAAGGGAAAATAGTAACGACTATGACTTGAATAGAAACTTCCCTGATGCTTTCGAATTTAACAATGTAACAACTCAGCCTGAAACCAGGGCAGTCATGGAGTGGCTGAAAACAGAGACATTCGTCCTCTCTGCGAACCTCCACGGCGGTGCCCTGGTAGCCAGTTACCCGTTTGATAATGGTGTTCCAGGTAAGCGCACACAGGCCGGCTCCAGAACGAGCTGCAAACTCTGCCTCTAAATGGTGAAACTCCTCAAACTCCTCCCCTCCCTCCACCCCACTTAACTGCTCTGGTCGGGATAGAGAGCGCCTCCTTTTCCCAGCCCAAAGCCAACCTTCCTGCAATTTATAAACAGTAGAAGGGCAGTGTGGCAGAGCGACAACAGGATTTCTGGATGTTCTTCAGTGAATAGTATAGTCAGGATGTGGATTATCACACAAGGGGAAACAGCTAAAGTTAGAAAAAATCTGACTTTGCTGATCAGATGCGTAATAGCTTAGAACTCCTTTTCAAATTCTGTGGGATGCAGTATAAACTAAAGACTTAAAACCTTACAGAGGCTTCACTTAACCTAGTCTGTAGGACCTAAGGACAGTTGACTGGCTTCCAGAAATCGGCAAGATTAAGTAAGAGAATATTTAATTTTTAAGCTGGCTTTGGAGGAGTTTGAATATAATCTACCTTTTGTCCATCACTTTGTGTGTTCATTAAAAACTAGGAAGAAGAGGAGAGGGTGCATTGGTGGAAGAGGGTAGAGGATTTCTCTCTGGGGAAATTAGAGCCTTGGTGTGTGATGAGATGATGTCCTTGCTTATTTGCTGGTGCATATTCCCTCTTACTCTGAAGTCAACTGAAAGGTCCCGGTTTGTCTTTCATGTACAGCAACTGGGACCTTACACTTGCGGAGTTTAACCCCTGATGATGATGTTTTTCAATATCTTGCACATACTTATGCTTCAAGAAATCCTGTCATGAAGAAAGGAGATGAGTGTAAAAATAAAATGAACTCTCGAAATGGAATTATAAATGGGTATTCTTGGTATCCACTTAAGGGTGAGTTTCTCTTCCTTTCTACCATTCTTATTGTCTCCACCCAGAGGTACCAGCTGGTTTTTGTTGACTCCAGCACTTGATGAAAGTTTGTGAGGCATAGTGCAGCCCCTTCAGTTCTTTAGTTATGTCTCTGTCACCTAACATCACAGAGCAGCAGGGGTAACTGGTGTTTGAGGGATACTCAGAATTGTTCATTACTGCCTGTTCCTTTATTCATTCTGAGGCTTATTCAGCATTTACTTACGACAAGCCAGGAACTGTCGGGAAAGATCTTAGGGAAGAGTAATATACAAATGAATAATCGTGGTGACAGTATAATTAGGATACAAGTAGAGATTTAGAGAAGGTGCTGTGTACCACATGGGTATAAAGCCAAAGTAACAACATTGAGTAGTGAAGACCTTGGAGAAATTTATTGCTTATGTGTCACGTAATGGGGGACAGCTGCTACTTCCAAATAATTGCCATCTTGCCATGGGGCTCCAATAATGCCAGCTCTTCCGGTTTGTAAAACAAGCTGAATTTGTACACAAAATATTGTGATTTTGAAGTCACTTTGCAGCCTAAACAAAAGAGCTCTTCCAGCTGGATGTAGGAGGGGGCTCCCATTTTCCACCCTTGGCAGAGGATGGCCAGGTGAAGAAAAAGCTTGAGGACATAGGAAGGGGAATGTTCTTAACAGAAGGAATAAACAGAAGAGTTTGTCAGAGAGCTTGTGCTAGTCCGGGAACTGAGAGAGAGAAGGGACCTAGGATGGAAGGTGAGAGGGCAGATGGGCTGGAACTGGGTTTCCTTTGCTTCCATGAGAAGTTCCCCCACGGAGACTGGTTATGGCCTGACCCATCCAAGAGCAAGCTGCAGTCTGCATTTCTACACACAACCAGTTCCCCACTTGTCACTTTGGATGCACAAGTTAGTCTTGCACAAACTGGTACTTTCATTTCTAGTACTTTTGTGTCCCGGCAGCACTCTGCCAGTTTTCTGGGTAATGTAAATAAGCAGAGACCACGACTGACCACAGCAGGGCCAAGCAGACACTACTACATCCCAAATTTCTGTTGTCCAAGAGACGGCCTCTCCACCCCAACCTCGGGCTTTTGGAATAGTTCCTTTGTCATTTTTCATAATGAGGACAGTGTCCCCTCTGCTCAGTGGCAGAGCTGTCTTTTATGTGTACTGCCCGAAACTGCCAGGACAAATTCAGATGTATGGGTAGGAACCTAATTTTGCTGCAGGGAATTAATTGTTGCCAGGTGTACCTGCGTGTAAGCTGTGTATCCTTCTGAGAAAAACAGCAGGCAGAGCCAATTCCTTTGAGCTTAGAACAAAGCATTCTGCTTAAGCTCAGAGGCCTAACTTACCTTGTCCAGAGCTGCATGCTCTCCACACTTGGTATTTTCAATCCTGCATGCTTTACACATCTGTTTTGCTATTTAAGTTCATTCGACGTGAGACACAGTCTTCCAGACAAGGGCTTTTGTTTTGTTTTTTCTCTCCACTTTTTTTTTCCCTTTCTATTTCTTGGTGGAAATGAGATCAAAGAGAAATATAAAAACAGATAAAAGAAATAGAAAGTTCTTTCTGGCTAGAATCTGGACCTACATGATATTCAAATAATATTTTCATATAATATTTTTTTAAAGATTTTTTTTTTTAAGATTTATTTATTTTTAAAGATTTATTTTCTACAATAGCTGGGGTACAGGCTAGTGGCGCAGGAGGGTGAGAGGATCCACCAGAGACAGAATGAGGAGGAGAACAGGCAGACGGACCGAAAGCTCTGCTGAGGGGAGCAGCTGGCACCACAGCAGAGGTCCTGAGCGCCATGTGGGAATCTCCCTGGCCGGCCGGGAATTGAACCCGCACTGCAGAGCCTGCGGACAGCTTCACAGCACTGCACTCAACCCGCTGTGCCACCAGGGAGGTCCTCATTTAATATTTTGATAATTTTCTTGAGTTTTTTTCTATTTCAGTAGTCCCCAGGTACCCTAAAGGAACTGAGAATACATAATACACATCTTCTTGCCAGATATCAAGTATAACTACTTCCTTCAAAGTTACTGTATTTTATCAAATCCAAGATGTCACTGATTGTAAAACAATGTACCACCAAGAAAAAAGTAGAAAGTTGGGCCTCCCCGGTGGCTCAGGGGGTTGAGCACAGCGCTGTGAAGCTGTCCACAGCCTCTGCAGCAAGGGTTCCATTCCCGGCCTGCCAGGGAGCTACCCACATGGAGCAGCAGACCTCTCCAGTCTCGCCCGCTGCTCCCCTCAGCAGTGTATTTCAGTCGGTCTACCTGTTCTCCTTCCCACTCTGTCTCTGGTGAATCCTCTCACTCTCCTGCGTCTCTGGCCTGTACCCCTGCTCTTGTATAAATAAATAAATCTTTAAAAAAAAAAAAAAAGTAAAAAATTTCCAAACTGATGATGTGATGTTTTTTCAGCCATCCAATTTAAGACATACCAATTTAGAGATTTTAAAATATAAAAAGTTTTGTTTATAACCCTTTGAAAATAGGGTCTCCAGAGATAAGCACTAGAAAGCGAGCAGCCCCAGAAGCAACAGGGGGGTCTTTGCCCTTGAAGAGTTAGCTCCATGCCCCTCTCTTTCAGCCCCAGAAGCAGCTTGGTGAGATGGGTAAGAGCCTGTCTTGGGTCTCTGCCATTCACCCATTGGAATCCCTGGGCAAGTTGCTTACCATCTGTGATCAATCCCTCCCTGTAAAATGCAGGTAATAATTGCTGTGAGGATTTAATGAGTTGATACAAAGTTCTTCAGCCAGTCCCTAGCAATAATGAACACTCAGTAAATGTTGCCCATTAATGGTCTCCGAAATTAGAATATACTTAGTATTACATAATGTTTAATGAATGACTTAGAGTAATATTTCTGTTAAAATATTTCTAAATCTGTTTAAAATGTAATTCAGTAATCTGAAGAATCCTTTTTGTAATATTAGATACACACACACAGAAAAAGGACACTTCCTTTAACTTTGGTGCAGTCACACTTCACTTGGGTCTGCTCCATTACCCATATGGGAATATTTAGGATTACCTGTCATGCCTTGGTAATAGAATGGTTTTCCATGCTAGTATGTCAAATTCATCTTTTCCTGTTTACCTGTACTTTCCTTGCAACTGTCTTATTCACTTGTCCATACTTGTCTCCACTCCAATTTTAGACCTTAAAAATATGAAATATGCTTGTGTTTAGGTGGAATGCAAGATTACAACTACATCTGGGCTCAATGTTTTGAAATCACATTGGAGTTGTCGTGCTGTAAATACCCTCGTGCAGAGAAGCTTACATCTTTCTGGAATGATAACAGAGCCTCATTAATTGAATATATGAAACAGGTGCACCTAGGTTTGTAAGCTTTCCTTAGTAATTCTTTGTTAACAAAATACAGCATCTGGTAAACTTTTGGGTTGAGAAAATGCATGCCCCTGTTTTTTCTAGGCGCTGCCTCATTTTTAGAACCAGAACTAATGGTAAAAAATTCTCTCTGCATAAATATCTACAGCGTGTGAGAAAGGCAGTGCCCATCAATTCATATAAGAGAAAGCATGGTGCATGTGACTTTTATATAGGGGTGTAAAATCTGGAGTACTTTCATTCATACATGTTGAATTACCTGGAAATCTGGCAGAAAGAGCAGAAAAAAATGGGTTCTTGTTTTGTTATATGGTCACTTACTTAGAAAAACATCAACATTGCTTGTCACTTGCCACACAGTATCACAGACCCGGAAAATAGTGGACATTCATCTGCACTTTTCCCTAGAACTGGGATGGTGACCTAGCACCGTTAGCTTCAACCCCTCTGACCCTCGATTATGCCAGATCATTTGGCACTGGGTGTTGTCCCAGCCTGTTATTTGACTGTTGTCTGGCCTGTATCACAGTGGACAGAATAAATGGGAAAGAGGGTAGTTCTCAATTTGTGTGCAGCAGACTCACTGGGATGGTTTGTCAAAACATAGCTACTAGGCCCCACTCCCAGAGTTTCTCATTTAGTGGCTCCAGAATGTTAACATCATCCCAGGTGATGCTGATGGTGCTGGGACAGCCACCACACTGTGAAAACCATTGCACAGGGGAGGAACACACTGCTGGTGATGTGGATGGAATCTTCACAGTTCAGGTTTATTTAACCAGACTGTGTCTCCCCGGGCAGGGTGTGCAGGCTTGTGTGCATTGCCAGAGTTAAAGTTACCTTTCTTCATTCAGAACAACTTGGAGGAAGAATCAGATCAGGATCTGACACGATAGTTACGTTACCATATCAAGTCAAAGTGGAAGATGTTTGTGTTGCGGAGGTTTCCATCCTGGGCTTGCTGCATAGTTGCATAATTCTTAGAATTTTCAGCATGTTTCACATCAGACCTTCCCACTTGCTAAATAAAAGAGAGAGAGAAAAGTCAGAAGCAGAATATTAGGGCCAAGTACAAAGCACAGGGTAAGAGTAAAAAGCTAACTACAAATTTCACTTGGCCACACATCCCTAAAATGGATGTCCCTTCTCCCTTTCATGCCTGCATCTCCAACCCGAGCCCCACATTCCCTGAATACAAGTTCACAGAAGTTATTGGTAAACTGGGAGGAGTCATTTATGAGATAGGTTACAAAAAGATCTTTTCCACCAGCATCTTAATAATGCTTATTAAATTATTAGTCTTTCTCCTTTCCCATTATGTCTTCAAACTTTGTTTTGGGTCTTTCTTGCTTAGCATTCTGGTGTTTCTCCACTAGACTTTCCTCATGAGGCACATATTAATTAGTCTTTCTATTGTATTTCTATCTATTTTGATCCTTTAGTGTGTTACTCTGCCTATTTTCTAAAATTCTTCCTTCATCAGCGTCAACATGGGAATGCAACTGAACATGAAATATGCTCCAGGTAACTGCACTACTGTTTTTGGAATTTCAATCTTGATGTAAAGGTTGTTTGCCAAGTGCTGAATTAAGGTGGACTCTGAAGTATTGGACATAATATTGCCAGTGAAGGAGATTTATAAACTGTTTAAATAACATACAAATTGCAGCAAAACTGTTCATATTATTTTGGAGAGCTTACAAGTCCATTTATACTAGGTGTTATAAAAAAATAACACATTTATCTAGCTGTTTGCTCCTATAATCAGATGTACACAACTCAGTTAAAAATATGTCTGTTAGCATGTCAACCATGCCCCCTTGTGGTTTAAGACAGGCATTTGTTTCTAACTTAATGAAACCTTATTTCAAAAATACTGATATCGTGTGGTTATTGTTACTTGGTAGAAAGTTCTCTCCTTATCAGTGCTCAGTAGGAAGCCAAAGAATATATTTATGAGTAATGGGAGCAAACACCTTTTTGTCTTTCCTTACATAGTATTGGTATACAACGCTGTGTAAGTTTCAGCTGTACTCCTTGACACCTTGCAACTATATATGCCACACGCACCACCAAATACCTAGTTACCTTCCATGGCCACTTAATCTACCCTCTCTACCTTCTCTACCCCTATCACCTCCTTCTTTCCTCTGGTAACCACTATTCTGTTGTCAGAACTAAAGGTTTGTTTTTGTTTTATTGCTTTATATTCGCCAAGTAAAATCATGTGATAGTTGTCCTCCTTCTGACTTGTTTCACTTAGCATAATGCCCTCAAGTTTCATCCATGTTGTTGCAAATGACAAGATTTCACTAATGTATATATGCATCTGTGTGTGTGTGTGTGTGTGTGTGTGTGTGTATGTCTATGTTGCCCATCGTGTATATACATCACATCTTCATTTAATAACTCATCAATGGGTTGTTTCTATATCTTGGCTATTGAGAACAGTGCTGCAATGAACATAGATGTGCACATCTTTTTAAATTAGTGCTTTCATATTCTTTATATAAATATCCAGAAGTGAAATTGCTGGATCATACAGTAGTTCTGTTTTTTATTTTCAGAGGAGCCTCTATACTAAAGATAACATGGTATATATACATGCTGGAATTATTCAGCCAAAAAAGGGGAATGAAATCCTGCCATTTATGACAACATGGATGAACCTTGAGGATATTATACTATATGTAATAAGTCAAAGAAGACATAGACATATAGTCTCACTTACACATAAAATTTTTAAAAATCAAGTTCATAGATAAAGGGAACAGATTCGTGGTTGCATGTCAATTATATCTCAATTTAAAAGTTTATCTTCCTTCTCAAACACTTACAAAACTCAAAAAAGGTAACAAATTTCAAGCATATTTTTCTTAAATAATTATGTTTTTTCATATGCCATGAAATACGGCATCAACATTTATTTCTCTTTTTGTCTTGCAGGTGTAAAGGGTCAAGTTTTTGATCAGAATAAAAATCCATTACCCAATGTGATTGTAGAAGTCGAAGGCAAACAACATATCTGCCCTTATAGAACCAACAAATTTGGAGAGTATTATCTCCTTCTGTTGCCTGGGTCCTATAAGATAAATGTAAGTATGCAGTCCTATTTATTATTATTAAAATATAGAACTCACAATAATTACTCACCCAGAAGAAATCTAAAGTAAGTCAGGAAAAGTCCAAAAGTAGGTATGTCAGAACAGAAGCAAAGGACAGCATCAAATGTACAACTGGC
Organism: Talpa occidentalis; assembly: GCF_014898055.3. NCBI lineage: Eukaryota > Metazoa > Chordata > Mammalia > Eulipotyphla > Talpidae > Talpa > Talpa occidentalis. Next base: position 36,052,925 of record NW_023601653.1, read on the forward strand.
AAGAGCTGAGAAAGGTAGGAGTGACAGAACAAATCAAGTTTCTTCCCAATTGGCCACTGACTTTTAAAATAAAATCCTTTATCTTGGGATAACCTTTTATGATAAAAATAGGAATAAAGATTTTTTTTAGAAGAATTAACAGCACAGCCAAAATGCTTCCCAGATTCATGGAATACCATTTTAATATCCATTCCATGAACTATTTCTGCTATCAAAAAGTGAATGGGGGGGCCTCCCCGGTGGCGCAGCGGTTGAGCGCTGGGTTGCGAAGCTGCCTGCAGCCTCTGCGGCGCCGGTTCAATCCCCGGCTGCTCCCCGGCCACCAGAGGAGGGTCCCACATGGCGCGCAGACCTCTCCTGCCGCCCGCTGCTCCCCTCAGCAGTGTACTTCGGTCCTTCTGCCTGCTCTGCTCCCCGCTCTGGCTCTGGTGAATTCTCTCACCCTCCCGCGCTTCTGACTATACCCAGTGCATGTATAAACAAACAAACAAACAAACAAATAAATAAATAAAACATGCCTCTATAAAAAAAAAAAAAAAAAAAAGTAAAAAGTGAATGGGGACACATTCCTTAGAATTCATTATAAGTGAAATTTGATCCGTAAGTTTTACCGCTATATTAAGGAAAGGATAGATCTATTTTGCAGTTCTTTCATTAGAAGATGAGAATGAGTTTTTTCAATAGGTGCAAGTAAAATTCCAGTTTTTCACTCTATTCAGATGCTAGTTTCTAAGTCATTTCATAGTGCTGGAAGAGGCATGGACTAGTTTGAGCCAAAACTAGTTGAACAAACTAAATTACTGTGTACTTGATTTTGGTCAGATTGTGCTTCCTCTTCCTTGTTATGAATTTCTCTAAGATACTAACAATTCTTCTACTTTGCTAAATGGTTCTGATGTCAATGGTAGCAGTCATTCTACTCCTGGGAGAGATGGCTGTAGCAAAACTAACTTCTAGTTCATTTCATCTTTAGATGTAATGAAAGGGGCCTCTCCGGTGGCGCAGCGGTTGAGCGCTGGGTTGCGAAGCTGCCCGCGGCCTCTGCGGCGCCGGTTCAATCCACGGCTGCTCCCCGGCCACCAGTGGAGGGTCCCACATGGCGCGCAGACCTCTCCCGCCGCCCGCTGCTCCCCTCAGCAGTGTACTTCGGTCCTTCTGCCTGCTCTGCTCCCTGCTCTGGCTCTGGTGAATTCTCTCACCCTCCCGCGCTTCTGACTGTACCCAGTGCATGTATAAACAAAAACAAACAAACAAACAAATAAATAAATAAAGCATGCCTCTATTAAAAAAAAAAATTAAAAAAAAAATTAGATGTAATGAAAGGCATGGCTTTCAGATTACAAAACTGTGGGAAGCAGAGCTTCAGTGAAGTATAGCTTTTCACCATAGTGCTCAATAGAGGGGTTCATCAATTGCTAATACTCTTCTTGAGACTCTCTCTTCCTACTGAGAAGATGACTAGAGCTTGAAAGACCTCAACTCTCTGCAATCTTTGCCTAAAAATGCCCTTTGTTACCCTGTTATTTACTGAGACTTTCCTATTCTGTGAAAAAAAGAGGATTTTCTTTTATACCTAAATCCAAATTTTTTATGCAGTCTGAGAAATGAGCCACACCTTTATACAATAAAATTACGAATTGTTCATTTTCCATTAGACTAATATAGTACATGTTGCCTTTAGCTACTAGTTCTAGAACAAGATTAGAAGGTAAGACTTTGAAAACTAAAATGAATGGCTAAAATTAATAGCAATTAGTGATTCTATAATGTTGTTCTCCATTTGTTTCCCTCTCTACCATACATAATAAAAGTATTTCTCAGTGGACATGGTCTATAGTTAGTTTAGCATTTGTCCTATTTTTCCTGATCATTTTCTCCACCAAGAAACAAATCTGGCTGAAGATTCAGACTTTTATGAATAAAGCCAGATAAAACCAAGCTTTTTAAGGAATCAATAAACTTGTACTCCTAGATCAGCTGCAGGGAAAATGAATTGAGGGTCTCCCTGGTGGCACAGGGGTTAAAGTCAGCACTATCAAGCTATCAGCAGCTACTGTGGCATGAGATCTATGCCCCGCCAAGGAGCTGACCCACATGGCACAGCAGACCTCTCCTGTCTCGCCCGCTGCTCCCCTCAGCAGTGTATTTCAGTCAATCCACTGTTCTGCTCCCCACTCTGTCTGGTGAATCCTCTCACAATCCCCCCTTCCCGTACCTCTGGCCTATATCCCAATTCTTGTATGCATAAATAAAAATAAATCTTTTTAAAAAAATGAATTGAGAAAAAAATTCCACTTATAAAATCTTGATACCCAATGAGGATATTAAGTACAGACTTGAGACAAAGGGAAAGAGTCTACTCTTGTTCACCTTTGCTCTCCATGAAAATGATGGGGGCAAAATCAGTCTGCTTCCTTCTCTTGACTTACATCTCTAGATAAATCTTCAAATCTGTTTTTATTTCACTTGGTAATTCTTGGCAATAGCATTGAAAACTATGGTCCATATCAACAGACATCAGATAACTCATTCAGCAAGCAGAACTAAAGCTGTTACTAGCCATGGAAGCCTGGGAGATTGTTATATATGTTTCATAAAAGCTGCATTTTAGTTCTGTGTCAATGTTTTCAGTGTTAGCACCACAAAACATAATTGTTTCTTATTTTCTTTTAGGTTACAGTCCCTGGACACAATCCATTCCTAACAAAGGTGATTATTCCAGAAAAATCCCAGAACTTCAGTGCTCTTAAAAAGGATATTTTACTTCCATTGAGAGGGCAACTGGATTTCATTCCACCATCAAATCCTTTGTGTCCTACCATCCCTCTATATAATTTGCCAAGTCACTCGGCTGTAACAAAGTCTAGCCTGTTAGTATTTTTGGTGACTCTTTTTCACATATTTCTCAAATAAAGCAAAATGTGAAACTCAGCTCTCATCACCGCCTGGAATCAGGGATCACTCACGACAGGTTACTGCAACGCTAAGGCTCTCCGTGGGATCTTGACTCGATAAAGCCCACCATCCTTTCTTCAGAAGAGAATTGGTTGCTTCCAAATCCTGCAACAACCAGTGTGTGGTGATACAAAAGTAATGATTTGGTCTTGATGATGAATGGAAGACATCAACCTATCAAGTACTACCCACTTACATGTAATCTTGAAATAATCTTAGAAATTTGTAAGAAAGTAAACTTCAGAAACAAAATGTTCCTACAAGAAAAAAGGACTTAATGTTGTATACAGAGAGCCAGATGAATACAAGTATTGAAGATGAACATTTACTAATCGCCTTGCCATGAGGGTTATGTGTGAAGAGAAAGTGCCAAATGTTAGTTCTCAGTGCAGGAGGAAAATGAGAACACTGGGGAGTTTTACAAATCTTCTAAGGAAATATGAGGAAAAAAGGCAACCATATCTCAGTGGCCCAAGAAAATATGAGCCTCAGGGGATGACAAGGTTGCGTCTATAGAGCCCCAGGTCAATTGAGTCCTTGCCTTTCTGCAAGTCTGTTATGCTGATGACTCCCAAATGTGTAACTGTATCCTCTTACCTGAGCTGCAGACTTATGTCCAACTGGGCATATTCACCTGGTGTGGCCCAGATACCTCAAACTCATGTTGAAAATCAAACATACTTTTCTCCCTAGAGTTGCTCTTTCTCCTGTATTCTGTCTCAATTACTTGAAACCTGAAAGTTATCCTTCATACTTCTTCCTCCTTTATCCCACATATCCGGTCAGAAAAGTCAACTTTTGTATTATAAATTGGTTCTGCCCTCTTTCCAAGGCTGCATAGACTGCCTCATTTCAGCCGCCATAGCTCACCTGCACCACTACAACCACCTTACTAGTCTCCTGCTCCTATTCTCTTCAAATCCATCCTACACACAGTACTGGTGAAGGGATTAAGGGCTGCCTAAAACAACATCAAACATCAAGTGCTTGTGGTTCCTACTCACATAACATGCTGTTTGTGTCCCCTGTGCTTGGTGTGCCATTCTGACCCACTATATTGCCTTTCTACTCCTTTAATAGTTCAGGTATCAACTCCTAGGAGGCCTTTACTGACCATCCATTTCACCCTCTCCCAAACTGAGGTTAAAGGGCCTTTCCTCTGCTCCCCAAATTATTTTTGAATTTATAACAGTCTTAAGATCTACTTCCATTTGTGATTTTTTGGGGGGAGGAGGGGGGGCAGACTGAGTTCCTAGAAGCCAGGGCTTATTGAAACTTTTCATTTCTGTATTCTCAGAGCCTAGCACATACTAGGGAATGAATGAATAGAATTCCTGCAGCCTGCCACTCCCAGTCTACCCCATACAGGCTTTGAATCATTTTATGAAAGTAGTATTCTGTTTTGGCAATCTCTAGCTCATTAGTAAAACTGTCAGAATATTTTCATATGTGTATCAAAAAATAAATGTAAATACAGTGCTTTTACTGGATTTTGCATTTACCCAAAGGTTCATAATAAAATTGTGTGTTACCGGTTAACACACTACAAGCTACCTTTTAAAATCAGAAAACAAAATATTTACAACTAGTACTCAATTTGAAGCAACTGTTCTCCATTATGAGAGCCTGTACTTAACCTATCTAAAAACATTTTATGTAAGAATTGACGGAGGGGGCCTCCCTGGTGGCGCAGGTGGTTAAGCACAGCGCTGTGAAGCTGTGTGCAGCCTCTGCAGTGCCGGTTCGATCCCCAGCTTCGGAACTACTCACATGGCGAGCAGACCTCTCCTGTCTCGCCCGCTGCTCCCCTCAGCAGTGTATTTCTTCAGTCTGCCTGTTCTGTTCCCAGCTCTGTCTCTGGTGAATCTTCTCACCCTCCCGTGCATCTGGCCTGTACCCCAGTTCTTGTATAAATAAATCTTAAAAAAAAAAAAATTGACGGAGGAGCATCAAACGGGATAAAAGCAACTCTGGCAAGCAAATTTCTAAGTGTTGTATATTCCATATGGAAAATGAACTGCCTTTGTTATTCTATAAAGTTCTATAGGATCTGGAAATGTAACTATACTGGACTTGTTACGGAGTGAATGATGAGAACCACAGATGTATGGGAAACACTTGGGCATTTAGGAGCTACCCCTATGCTAAGCTTATTCTACACAAACAAAATCACACATTAATATAAACAGAATTTGTGGCCTCTCAACCTCATCTTATAAAATCTGGTAACCTCAATATTTTGACTTTTACTTAAATAAAAAGTAATTTATTATATACTGAAAGTATCTTAATATTGCCAAAAATGATTTTGATATATTACATATGAAAGTATATAAAACTCAATTTGGTTTACCATCAAGCCCTTAACAACTTTTCAATCAGGCATTCCAAGTTCTCATTTTTTCTTGATAGCAGTTTTGTTTTGTTTTTTTGAGATTTATTTATCCATACAAGCACTGGGTACAGTCAGAAGCACAGGAGGGTGAGAGAACTCACCAGAGTCAGAGCGCAGAGCAGAGCAGAGCAGGCAGACTGACGAAGTACACTGCTGAGGGGAGCAGCGGGCGGCAGGAGAGGTCTGTGCACCATGTGGGACCCTCGCCCGGTGGCCGGGGATCGAGCCGGAGCTGCAGAGGCAGCGGGCAGCCTCGCAACCCAGCGCTCAACCACTGTGCCACCGGGGAGGCCCCCTTGATAACGGTTTTTGAAGGGGCAGGAACCAAAATCTGAATTGGTTCACCATCCTTAAAATAAATTTAAAAAATGTTTTTAAAATCAGAAATGTTATTAGTATCAACTTAAAATCATTCAGACAAGCAAAGTAAGTCTCCAAATCATACCTGAATTAATTTAGCAGATTTAGGATAGATATTATGTATCAATGACACCATGCTTGACAGTTTGTAATGAAAGTATAGAAGAACCCATTATACCCTCCACTGATCAAATGAAGTATCCAGTAGAAGAAACAATAATGGAATTCCAACCATAGTCAGACCAGCTCCCCAAGTTTCTGCCATTTCCTACTGTTCCCCACTCTCTAACCTGGTAGTTATGCTCCCCAGGTTCTCAATAAATTCAGGTATTTCTTTTATAGAGAAACCAACATGGCAAAGCTTTCAAATGGGAGAAAAGATAGCATGTGAAAGAATAATTATAAGGCAGGAGCACTGGTTTAAAACCCATCTAACATTCAGTTTCTTTACCTGTAAAACAAAAGTTCCTGCTTGACTGATCTATGACTGTCAGTAGCAGCAGCATATGATAGTCACACTTTGGTTCGATCTTGGTGCTACATTATTAAAGACCAAATTGCCTCAAATACAAACAGAATTGGCCTGAGAACTGAAACACTGACTAGCTAGAATGATGATTTAATAATATTTAAGGAAACAGCTTTTTTTCATGTACCTACTCAAGATAAATTGTAGCATGAATAAGTGCTGGGAGGTGGGGAGTATTTTGGAAAAATGTTAAGTTGCTGCAATAAGTATCAGTGTTGATTTTGGTGCTTAATTTATCACATTCAGATGTGAACTGTTGGATATAACAGAAGTATTAAGAGCCTCTCCTCAACATTTCTGAAGTCTTTCTAAAAAAACAACCTTGGGCCTCCCCGGTGGCGCAGCGGTTGAGCGCTGGGTTGCGAGGCTGCCCGCAGCCTCTGCAGCACCGGCTCGATCCCCGGCTGCTCCCCGGCCACCGGAGGAGGGTCCCACATGGCGCGCAGACCTCTCCTGCTGCCCGCTGCTCCCCTCAGCAGTGTACTTCAGTCCTTCTGCCTGCTCTGCTCCCCGCTCTGGCTCTGGTGAATTCTCTCGCCCTCCCGCGCTTCTGACTGTACCCAGTGCTTGTATAAATAAATAAATAAATCTTTAAAAAAAAAAAAAAAAAAAAAAACAACCTTGTGGCTTTTTTTCCCCCAGAAGCAAATTTACATTTGTAACAGTTCCCCCAAAATGATACAAGAAATTAGGTCTATTTTTCAGTGTAAAAGTATCTGACTCTGGACTATCTTTTCCTAGAGAACACACATACACACACACGCACATAGCATTCTGTCTCACTGCATTAGGGTAAGCTGCTTATTGAAAAAATTTGGGTTATTTTATACAGTGACAATATAGGTGATGGTTATTTTAAGAGATTCCTTATAACTTCCTCACAAAGGATTGTTGAAAACAAAAGAGCTCCCTAATAGAAATTGGGGAAGGATCTAACTTCATTGTGGACTTTGCATCTTATGACCAATAAGCAGATACTATATTGTATTGCTCACAAACCACCTTATGTCGTAGGATGTGTACTCCAAAGCCTTTTCATAGGGGTTTCATAGCTGACTTAACAAGTTTCCTCAATTTTCTTTTGTGCTATAATTAAGAGCTTAAAATGCACAAGTTTCTAAGACTGTAAAGTTAATTGGGTAGGGGCCATGACTACCTCTGATTTGAGTAAATTAAGAATATTTCTCATCCTCAATAAAGAATATTCATATAAACAATGAATGCTTTTTTTCTTTCCATTACATTACATCCTGAAAACTAACACTTCTGCAAGTGTAACAAAGGCCACATATTAGAATTGATTACCACCAAATAAAAGCTGGAAAGAAATAAATTTATGACCTTTCATGAGTCACTAATATTGCAACAACTCCTCAAAACTCAAAGTCCTTCCGGAAAAGTTTATTATCTGATATTTAGCCTTCTTAATATATTTCCAATTAATTTGTTCATCAAACAGATGGATGAACATGTGCCTGCTAGTTTGAAAGAACTTTGCATATTCACAATGCACATTGATTTTGTAAAGGGTCTGAGAAATCATATAGGAATGAAATGGATTTCCCAAACATACTTAGCCATGGAACCATTTTCTTAAATAATTGATCATTGGTACCATCCCTTTGAAAGTACATTTCTAGATTTTCAAACACATTTTGGAAAATAGAGGAAGTCTTTTGTCCTATTATTAATTTCAAACTGGTTTTGAAATAGCCTTTATCAGTGCAATCTCTAGTATCAAATTTCAAGTCAGAGAAGAGGCTGGGCTCCAATTCATGTGTGCCTTCTAAAACATGCTAACCAAATAGTACATAAGACATACAGACAAGGAAATGGATAATTTACAGACACCAATTTCTAAAAAGTGGTAAATATCAATTTAGAAAATAAATTTCCAACAATTTTTCTATTTTCAAAAGAATTCATTCTATTATGGAACCAGTTTGGCAAAATTACCTGATAAATTTCAGCTAGACTTCAATGTTGAAATGTGCACCTCCTTAGACACCCATTACTACCAACCCCTTATTATTCAATGAACATTTCCAGCATTTATACTAAAATAGCAATTAACTTATGTCAATTTTTCTTTTCCAGTTGACAGCAGTATTTGTCCTTCAACACAAGTGAATAGTTTTTATGGAATTTATCTTCATGCTTGAAAGATTGTGTAGGATTTCAAGATCAAAGTGAAAATAGAATGCCTATCATTTCTTTGCTTTCTAGTCCAGCAATCCATTTTTGGGAGTATTCTGTCCATACTGTTAAGAGATCTACCTTAAGTGGATACCTTCAGAGAACTCCCAATGTGATGCTTCTGCCTGGGGGATAAAAAAGTGCTTAGCTAAAAATATTGATCTCACATGTCTCAAACAAAATGAAATGTGAGAAGAGGTAAAAGAGTTTAATGCAGAGGAATTTTTTTAAAAAACTTTCCCGGGCCTCCCCGGTGGCGCAGCGGTTGAGCGCTGGGTTGCAAAGCTGCCCGCGGCCTCTGCAGCGCTGGTTCAATCCCCGGCTGCTCCCCGGCCACCGGAGGAGGGTCCCACATGGTGTGCAGACCTCTCCTGCCGCCCGCTGCTCCCCTCAGCAGTGTACTTCGGTCCTTCTGCCTGCTCTGCTCCCCGCTCTGGCTCTGGTGAATTCTCTCACCCTCCCGCGCTTCTAACTGTGCCCAGTGCATGTATAAACAAAACAAACAAACAAATAAATAAAAACATGCCTCTATTAAAAAAAAAAAAAATTAAAAAAAAAAAATAAAAAAATAAAAAACTTTCCCAATTCTGACACTGTAATTTTTAAAGACCACGATTTCCTTGTAGTTTCTACTTTGTCATTTAGGTAATTCATGGAACACAGAATACTTTTGAGGACTTTCTAAAAACTCCTTGTAAATTAGAGAAAATTGCATGGCTGCTTTTGTTAATCAACATCCTGTACTGAACCCCACTGTGCACAGAACAGGCACATGGAAGGATACCAAAGGATGCTACAGTCTGTTGTGGAGACAAGATACAAAGGAACATACAAGTATAAATGTGACAGAACACCTGAGTTGAGATAATGTAGGGGGAAAAAGATTAATTCAAGACTACCTCAGCTGAATTTTGGAAGTTATGGTGAATGTCTACAAGAATATTACTAAACTGTCACTTACTAGAAGCTCTCAATAAGTGACAAACCTCATCTGAGGCGCTATATATACATTTGTGTCTAATTCTAGGTGACTAGGCAAGTACCAGATTCAGTATTTGAATTTAGCCCTTCCTACTCCACTATGATGAAAACTAAGTCAAGGCAGTGTAAGGACGCAAATATAACTTTGTTACTGTCAACAGACATTGAAAAGAAAAGCACCTGTTTCACACAGAGTTCTGCAAGTCTAAAATGATCAGGCAGAACATTTGAGATAATATTCAACAAACATAATAAAGTTTAAAAAATATATTCAAATAAGGGAAGGAACATAATCTGTAAATAATCTATAATGAATCAAAAATGGGGAAAACCAGTCAGTGAAGCTGATTCAGGCAGATGTTACTATCATCTTGAAGGAAGTCCTAGTAATACAGGATGAGGTCTGAGAAGGTATAAACCAAAAGCAAACACACAAAAGTACTAAAATTTAACCAAGAAATAAACTGTAACAGGAAAAAGACGAAGTTGAAAATGTGGAAACGTGAAAAAAAATATTTTGATAAATTGACTTTAAGTTGTTGAGAGAATAGTCATTCTTCAGAAGGCAGACGAATGGAAGTGAAACAAGGATGAAGGGAGTATGTCTATAAATTTTTAAAATGTGAATTTTTAAAAGGGAGACCTTTAAAAGGGGGCAGTAAGAATTCAAGTATGGATACACAATGGAATGTTATTCAGCAATCAAAAAAGATAAACTCATGCCATTTGCAGCAATGTGAATGGAGCTAGAGGGAATTATACTCAGTGAAATAAGCCGGAAGGAAAAGAAAAATATCGGATGGTTTCACTTATAGCAAGAATATAGGGGAACCAAGTAAGACATCGGGTAAAAAATTAATAATGGTACAAAACACAAGCAAAAACAGACAATTATGAATCAGAGACATCCTGCAGGGGAGGAGGAGGAAGAAGAGCACAGGGGACTGAGGTGATGGTGCACTGGTGCATTGGTGAAGGAAACTCTAAGGGGACTACACCTGAGGGGGTGGGAGAAACCAAATATTGTTTAAAAATGAACAATGAAATAAAAAATTTTAAAATTAAAAAAAAAAAAAAACTCAAGTATGGGGCCTCCCTGGTGGTAACAGGGTTAAAGACACAGCACTATCAAGCTATCGCCAGCCACTGCCTCATGAGTTTGATCCCCGGCCAGGGAGCTGACCTACATGGCGCAGCAGACCTCTCCTGTCATGCCCGCTTCTCCCCTCAGCAGTGTATTTCAGTCTGCCTGTTCTATTCCCCACTGTCTCTGGTGAATCCTCTCACCCCCAGCAGTGGTCTGGCCTACACCCCAATTCTTGTATACATAAATAAATCTTTAAAAAAAAAATAAATCTTTAAAAAAGAAAAAGAATTCAAGTATGTTTTACAAGTATGGTTCCTAACTCAAAATGTTATTCTAACAATATTTATATACACCATTACAAATCCATTACTTATAATAAATTATTGAACACATGGGGACTCTCTCATATGCTTATCATTTCACACTGCTTTCTATTTTCTGTTGCTTTTCATTAGCTCCTGTTAGTAGTCCATTCTACAATTTGTAAAACTTCTGAGCATCTTCTACTAATGTGCTTTCAATCACTTACTTTTTCACAGCATTATTTGTAAATGTAAAAAATTCCCTATAAACAAATGAAGCAGACTATATGGTAGTTACACACACAGCCACAAACTTTATTATTTTTTTATTTATTTTTATTTTTTTAATAATAAATTTTATTTTTATATTCCCCATACAATTGCAGCCCCCCCCATTCTGACCCCAATCCCTCCCCTCCCGCCCCTGCCCCCCTAAAAGTGTCTCTGGTTCATAGTATTTTGTTGATTTTGATTTTCACTTTCTTATAGTTATTCATTTTCCTGGTCCCTTATTTAAGTTTTCTAGATTCCTGCTATGAGTGAGACCATCCGGTATTTTTCTTTTTCTTTTTGGCTTATTTCGCTGAGCATGATCCCTTCCAGCGCCATCCATGTTGCTGCAAATTGCATGTGTTTATCTTTTTTGAATGCTGAGTAATATTCCATGGTATATATGTACCACATCTTCTTGATCCAGTCATCTATTTTTGGGCATTTGGGTTGTTTCCAAAGCTTAGCTATTGTAAACAGTGCTGCTATAAACATAGGGGTGCAGGTGTTCTTTGGAATTGATGTTTCTGTGTCCTTTGGGTAAATACCTAGGAGTGGAATTGCTGGATCATATGGAAGCTCTATGTTTAGTAGGTCCAGAAATCTCCACACAGCTCTCCACAGTGGTTGGACCAGTTTGCACTCCCACCAACAGTGCAGAAGAGTTCCTTTTTCTCCACACCCTCGCCAACATTTGGTGTTGCTAGTTTTTTTAATATGTGCCATTCTCACTGGTGTAAGATGGTATCTCATGGTAGTTTTGATTTGCATTTCCCTGATTACAAGTGATGTTGCACATTTTTTCATATGCCTGTTGGCCATTTGCATTTCCTCTTCAGAGAAGTTTCTTTTTAGCTCTTCTGCCCATTTTTTGACTGGATTATTTTCTTTGTTGTTGTTGAGTCTCATCAGCTCTTTGCAGATTTTTGACAGCCACAAACTTTAAACAATTTTTCTTTTTTAAGCTGAGTTAAGTACTCTTTTGTAAGAACTAAATCAAAACCCAGCTCCGAGTCCAATGTGGGTTCCACATGCATAGATTCAACCATGAATCAAAAAACGCAATCCATGCCAGAAAGTGCAACTACAAATGCTTCACAACACAGTGCCATGACAACTTGCAGTTATCACCAGCCTTCAAACCTAAACACAAATCAATACCTTTAAAATGCCTGTTAAGGGCCTCCCCGGTGGCGCAGCGGTTGAGCACTGGGTTGCGAAGCTGCCCACGGCCTCTGTGGCGCCGGTTCGATCCCCGGCTGCTCCCCGGCCATCTGAGGGGGGTCCCACATGGCGCGCAGACCTCTCCTGCCGCCCGCTGCTCCCCTCAGCAGTGTACTTTGGTCCTTCTGCCTGCTCTGCTCCCCGCTCTGGCTCTGGTGAATCCTCTCACCCTCCCGCACTTCTGACTGTACCCAGTGCATGTATAAACAAAAACAAACAAATAAATAAATAAAAAAACATGCCTCTACATTAAAAAAAATAAAATAAATAAAATAAAATGCCTGTTAAAATAAAATCTAAGCGAAACCAGTGAATCCTTATCTGGCTTGGGGCACAGAGGTCTTTGCTTTAAAGAGAGCTTCAAGATTCAGTCCCAATGCTTTGATTCGTTCTATTGAGCTCCTATTTATGTGTATTACAATTAAGAGGTCCTCATAGAATTTAGCTTCACAGATAACAAAGAGAAATAAATAGGCAATTACAATAGGGTTCTTCATGCTGACAAGTGCCCTGGCTACATTCCTTCCAGACTTTTCACTATCACTTGCTGAGAACTACTCAAGTCATTCTGCTATATCCTAAACATAAATGAACAAGGTTAAGGAGAAACTAGCATTTCCCACCCCTACTAAAATGTAAAATTACTCTCTCAAGGCGGTGTTATTCAATGCTTTGAAGGCTCCCAATTGCATCAAGTTGCCCACTGATATGCGTACAGTCAAGCCGACAAGTCTGTGGGTTCCACAGGCATTGATTCAACCATGAATCAAAAAACCACTATATAGTTAGGCCTACTAATGTTGCAGGTATAGACTCTTTTGTGATTATTCCCTAAACAATACCACATGATAACTATTTACACAGCATTTACATTGCATCAAGTAGTATAAGCAATCTAGAGACGATTTAAAGTATATGAGAATGTATAAAGGCTTATATGAAAATATGATGTCATTTTTATATACAGGACTTGAACATCAAAGAATTTTGCTATGGGGTTGGGGGAGGTTTTCTGAAACCAAGCCCACCCCACCCCCATAGATAACTAGGGATGACTGGATAGGCATGGCCTTTCCAATAAAACACATTCAGACTTGCACCTTTGATTACCCAAAAAAGATGACATTCAAACATAATTTCTATTTAAAAAAAAAAAACAGAAACAAAAAAACCAAATACAATTTCTATTTTAACAAAACTCATTACATTATGGAAGAAGTGTAAGAGCTAATAACCACATTCTTAAAACAATTAGTCGCCCATTTAATAAATTGTTTATTTATCAATAAATAACATATATACTAATCCTAAAAATTCAGACAATAAGACTATATTAGTAATATATAGAGAGCACAGGGATGCTACATGTTATCTATTTGCATACATTTAACCTTTCCTTCTCACAAAGGACCAATTCTATTTAGTCCTAGTATTATAAATCCCAAATTAATAAAGCTTTAATGTTTTTGAGGATCATTTTGTAGCTAAGGTACTGATTCCTTCAGCCATTTGGGTAAATCAAGTATGTCTATGGTATTTGTTTTTTTAAAGTTTAACACAATGCACTGTTTGTAACCAGCACACACAAGTTTGTGCAAAATTATTCCAGTTTTACTACAAACTTAATAGATGAGCTTACTGTCCGCATCTCAATTTTAGTACATGTGCTGCCGAAGCGAGCAGTGTCTGCATCTCAGTATGTACATCTGTCATATAGGAGAAAAACACCAGGACCTCTAATCAAAGTGGTTCTTCTTAAGATTCATATTTATGTAATAAATCAAGATGTGAATCTATGCAGTCTGAGATATTTCAAAATCCTATGTCCTGATCTCTTCATTCTTGAAATGACATATAATTTCTGCCCAATTTAGAGAAGTTACAAATTTCCTGCTAGTTTAAAAATGAACAGTCCCTATTATTAAATTTCTGAATTAGTTTTTGTGAATTAAAGGATTTTTAAAACTGGCCTTAAACAAAGGTCTGATACTCATGTAAGTACCAAGAACCAGGTAACCAACCCAGTCCAAGAAGGTATGTCAAAGTGTCTGAGAATTGTTTTTTTACCTCTGCATTATGTATACTGAGGTAAACCAATATTACCTAAAAAAATAAAAATCGCTTTCCAAAAGAGGGAAAACAATAGATTTCACTAAATTAAGTGTGGAAAGCGCCTAATATACAGACTAGACCTCTAGAATAATTCCATATTCTTCTAGTGAGGCTCTTAAAAAGTATTGTCTTGCTGATAAATGAAGGTTATTCTCAAGACTTCTCATCTGACATCATGACCACCTAGCTCTTACTATACTGAGAAGAAATGGAGAATGAGAAGTGCATTTTTATTTACATGGTACCAAATTTAACAATTTCTTTTTAAGTGGAAATATTTTAAGAGGTTCTGAAAAAGATAAACTAGGAATTGGAAGTTAAAAGTATCTAAAATGTAAGTATTACATCTTCCATACAAATTTCTTCTCCTTTCACAAAAAGATACTAAGTTATGTTTCAATGCACCACTTTATTTTTTAAAAAGATCAGATACTCCCCATTTAAGAGGAAGTGGAAATGATTTAAAATGAGGGATGGAGTAAAGGATGAGATATATATCCAATTCTAATTAAATTAATTATAAAATATAAAGAAGAAATGTAGTTTTCCTAAACGTAACTAACTATTCCATTGTCCTCCCAAACTAGGTAAATTTTAATACAGAAAAGATATCTACATGGAGATACTGTCTCACTCAAATAGATGAAAAAATAAAAAATTTCATGTCTAAATTTTTAGGTTATATAGTTAGAAATATATAATTCAACTTTTATGGACAGCTCAACTACTAAGGA
Source organism: Talpa occidentalis (assembly GCF_014898055.3). Lineage (NCBI taxonomy): Eukaryota > Metazoa > Chordata > Mammalia > Eulipotyphla > Talpidae > Talpa > Talpa occidentalis. Next base: position 36,068,070 of record NW_023601653.1, read on the forward strand.
AAATAAGTTAGCACAATCATTTGAATTGGTTGTCTACATACAGGGCAGGGCTTATTTCTTTTCTTTAGCTTCTTGGCACATGTAAAGCACGCCATAAGATGTCCTGTTTTGCCATGGACAATGCAACCATTTTTAGGTCGACCCTGGCATATCACACAAGGTTCAATGGCATTAAGGGGAAAACTAGATTCCATACTTTCTTCTTTGTCTTGTGTTTCTTCCCTCTCTAATTCTTTGACCTCTTCTTGGCTGCTAAAAATAACGCTATTAGAAGTTGATGGCTGAGAATAGTCTTCACTTTCTTGCGATTGAGAGGCTTGTGTGATTTTATCATCATTTTCCTCAACACAGGATTCTTTGGAATCATTCACTGTAGGTTTTTTACAGTCAGGAACATCAAAGCCCTCTTCTAGTTGTGTTGAGTTTTCTAGTTTGGCTTTCTCAGGCATGCTCCCTTTTTCTTTTCCTTTATCTTCAGGAAGCCAATTCTCACGAAGGGCCCAACATCTATTGCAATGTGGTGGAAGGGGAGGATTCATTTCATTGCACGAAGTACACTTCCAGTAGTCCTTCAATGAAATAAGACAGTTTCCATAAATCTTTATTAACTAATTAGAGTAATGCTAGCCTAAGGTAAATGTATGTAAAATGTAAAGGTATGTAAAAAGTAAATTTATCATCACACAGCTCAATTTTCAGAATTTCATGCTTTACATAAAATATTCAACATGTCAGTCTTTCCTCAAATATGAGATTGTTAGTACTTTTTTTTTTTCCAGTCAAATCATATACAAACATGTATTCACAGATACAGTTTGTTCATTTAGCGGAAGCAAGTGCTATGGGATCTTTTATTCTGTACTTTACTTCCTTTTAAGGTTCACCCTTGTATATTGTAGCCAATGTCCACCCAATCAAGCTAGACAATACTGCTCAATCTACCACTAAGACTCCCTCGTCAGTACTCTAAAACCAGGGATGGATTCAGTGTTCCCTAAGCTCATCCACAAAGGAATGACAAAAACATTCTTAGCCATCAATGCCAATTAAAAATTACTGTCCCTGGGCCTCCCCGGTGGCGCAGCGGTTGAGCACTGGGTTGCGAAGCTGCCTGCAGCCTCTGCAGCCGGTTCGATCCCCGGCTGCTCCCCAGCCACCGGAGGAGGGTCCCACATGGTGCGCAGACCTCTCCTGCCGCCCGCTGCTCCCCTCAGCAGTGTCCTTCGGTCCTTCTGCCTGCTCTGCTCCCCGCTCTGACTCTGGTGAATTCTCTCACCCTCCCGCGCTTCTGACTGTACCCAGTGCGTGTATAAACCAAACAAACAAATAAATAATAAATAAATAAATAAGACATGCCTCTAGAAATTTAAAAAAAAAAAAAAAATTACTGTCCCTTTCACTATCTAAAACATATGTTCCTTAGTTGTTTATCCTTTCTTCTGCTCCCAAGATAAAGATCTTGTGATAGTGAGGACGGGTGGGGGGGGGGCGGTGTTTCAAAGAGTTCAATAAAGTGCAAGAGCTATGTCTGAAACATTTCTCGTAACCAAATGAGTCAACAGGATTATTTTCTAACAGAGCAAAAAAAAATTTTGACAATGTTACAATTTCACCTTCGGATTTGCGTTTAAATAACAGTTTCTAATTCAGACCAAAAAATGAGATTTCCTATTCAAATATAATAAAAGACAACATTCAGAACAAAAGTTAAAGCAACAATTAAAAAAAAAAAACCTAATACCTTGGAAACCCAGTAAAGCATGAAATGTAAAAGTTTAAGTACTTCTTTAATGGCAAATCTTACCACATTATCTAAAGATACCACAGATATATACACAGACTATTCTGTACTGTACATACTTCGAAGTTTTCCATAATAAAGTTCTTTTAAAGCTGAAATTCTAGGGGCCTCTCTGGTGGCACAGGAATTAAAGTCTCAGTGCTATCAAGCTATCGGCAGCTACTGCAGCATGAGTTCGATCACGGGCTAGCAGTGTATCAGTGGATCTGCCTGTTTTGTTCCCCACTCTGTCTCTGGTGAATCCTCTCACCCTCCCACACTCTGGTCTGTACCCCAGTTTTTGTATGCATAAATAAATAAATCTTAAAAAAAATTTAAAAATTATTTTAGCTTTATAAAATTACCTCATCTCATTTTTCTAATCTTGACCTCAAAGACATTTTCAATTTCTTAAAAATGTAAACGTATACTTACAGCTAATGAAATTTCAGGATCTTCAAATGAATCTGTATCACTCTCCCCTGTCTGATACACAGTAACACGATATACCTAATAAAATAAATCCATTAGCATCAATTCATGGAATGAATGTAAAGGGGAAGGAAAAAATGAAAACCTTATTCACTGTAACAATTCAACAGAAAAGTATTTAAAATGAATAAAGCCAAAAATTTAGCCCAAACATTTTTATTTTATAAATATGGAAATATCAAATAAAACTGAAACAAAGTGCTGAAGGTAGTAACCTCCAGGTAACACATTCGAGATATTATGTGTTAATTTCAAGTATATCTGACTTTTATGAAAAGTTAGTTAATATTAAAAGATGAAAATTTAATTAAGTATTTGTTGAGTAGACTAAGAATTCTCATTAAGGTCTACTGACTTCTTGGCATAAGCAGTTTTAAGATAAATAAGGAAAAGCCTCAAGTCCACAAAACATTATTCTAGTTTAAACAAATGAAGAAGCAAAGATTTCAAGTAAAGTCTGAATGCATTTCTATCTCACCAATCAATAATTTAGAAGGTATTTACCAACTTCAGAATTAAGGAAAAAAACACTACCTCATCATCTTCATCGGAGAGTTCTTGTCCTTCTTCATTAAGGCTATAATCTTCTGAATCCAAGGACTCAACTTCAAATTCTACACTGAATTGATCTGAGCCAGAATCTTGATCCAACCAATCGCCTGAATGTTCACTTACACCAGCATCAAGATCCTAAAATCAGAAGAAACAAAAATGCCACTTTAGGGCCTCCCTGGCGGCATAGGCAGTTGAACGCTGCACTGTGAAGCTGTCCGCAGCCTGCAGCGCAGGTTAGATCCTGGCTGGCCAGAGAGAAACCCACATGGCGCAGCAGACCTCTCCCTGTCGCACCCGCTGCTCCCCTCAGCTGTGTATTTCATCAGTCTGCCCATTCTGTTCCACGCTCTGTCTCTGGGGAATCCTCGCACCCTTCTGTACATCTGGCCTGTACCCCGGTTCTTGTATAAATAAATAAATCTTAAAAAAAAAAAAAAAAAAGCTACTTTGTATTGCCTGTTGGCCTCCATAATAGCTTCCTGACTCTCATCTGTGCTTGTACTTCCCTCCTCAGATCCACCCTGCACACAGATACTGGATTAAGATTCTTTTTTATTACATTATTTTCCCTGTTCAAAACTGTATTACATAAAGGAAAAATGCTGAAATGACCTTGGCATTCAAGTACATACAACTGAATTAACATTTTCATCTTATCTCCAACTAAATACTCACTCCCCTCCACTAAACATGAACAACCAGCCAAATCTAGACTGTTTCCTACACCAAACTTCACAGGTCAATTTCTACACCTTTCCACTCTACCTGGAATAACTTGACAGTTTTAAGTCCTGTGCAGCCCTTTTTTTTTTTTTTTTTTTTTTAAATATTAAATTTTATTTTTATATTCCCCCATACAATTGCAAACGCCCCATTCTGACCCCAATCCTTCCCCTCCCGCCCCCCACCCCCCAAAAAGTGTCTCTGGTTCATAGTTTTTTGTTGATTTTGATTTTCACTTTCTTATATTCATTTTCCTGGTCCCTTATTTAAGTTTTCTAGATTCCTGCTATGAGTGAGACCTGTGCAGCCCTTTTTGACAAGGCTTTTGCCCATATGGTAACTAAAAGAGCTTTTCCAACTTTAATTATCTTTCTGACACCACTGAGTATATATTTTCAACATAAATAATGCAAAACATAATTTTGAATGTACACTTTTTATCTGAATATACACAATTTAAGCATCAAGACCATATCATCTTTGTATCTTGAGACTGGTGGACTAATAGTAGCCACAATGAATACAATAATTATAAGATTTATGTTTTTCGAAGAACACTGAGAATAATTTCTTTGGACAACCTTTCAATTTTTTTTTCCTTTTACAATTCTGTGTCTGCTCATATAATTTCTCATTTTAGGGGCCTCCCTGGTGGCGCAAGTGGTTAAGACGCAGAACTATGAAGCTATCCCCAGCCCGGGAGGTGACCCACATGGTGCAGCAGACCTCTCCTGCCTCGCCCGCTGCTCCCCTCAGCAGTGTATTTCAGTACATCTGTCTGTTGTGCTCCCCACTCAGTCTCTAGTGAATCCTCTCATTCCCCACATCTCTGGCCTGTACCCCAGCTCTTATATGCATAAATAAATCCTTAAAAAAATTTTCTCATTTTAGGACTTCATTTGCTGTCGGTGGCTAAGGGTAGGGACATGTACAAAATTAGAAGTCTAGAACTAGAAAAAGCACTCTAGTTTAGAAGTCAACATACACATTCTTATTCTTGATTTGCCACTAAATGACTTTTTAACCTTGAATATTTAACTGGTGAAGGCCACAATGCTTCATAACTATGAAAGAAGTATAGATTAAATAATATCTAAAACTTCCATCATATGTAATAGTTTATATATAAAGATCGAAGCAGTAAACGTAACATTTATCAAATTAAAGCAATTCTAATTCCTACCAAGGACTCAATTTCTCAGGTTGAAATCACCAGTCAAACTAGAATAACATCTCTAAAAAAGTAAATAAAATGGATATCTCAATGAACTAACTCCTCATGCACAAATTTTGAATGAGGTAAATCACTAGAAAAATGAAGTCGCAGAAAAGCATCTTCTATGGTGCATTACACACTTATTTCGGTTCCACTGAACACATCCATGCCCAATTGTTAACCTGTCATGTATAGCTGCTTCTGCCTTACAGCAGTAGAGTTCAGTAATTACAACAGGAACCTTATGGCATGCATCGCCAAAATAGTTACTATCCAATCCTTCTCAGATACAGCTTGCCCACTAAGGGGACTATGAAGAAAGTTATTAAATTGTTTTTAAAAAATTAGTTAAAGTTCAAAAGAGAATGATGCAGAAACGTTTAAACGTATATATTTTAAAAGCACTTGACAGGTTTGGTCTGGAAAGATCTTAAATTCTGATGTTAAAAAAAAATAAAACCTTTTTTCCCCTGAATTCCCATTGTGACAATCATCAGTTTACCGGATCTTAAACTTACTTCAAACCCAAATCCTTGTTTTCCCATTTAGAAATCAAGTTCCCTCCTGCAAACACGTTTCCCACCTGAGATAAACTTCCTAGCATCAAGCCTAGAACTTAGTTCTCCAATTTATTAAAACTCAAAAGGAAGATGGACAGCAAGTACACTTCCCTTTAAATTATCTTCACAAACATTTGATGTGGACATCAAATGATAACCACAGCATTCTTATATGAGGCAAGCTAAAATGAAGGGGGAAAAAAATTGGCCCGACAGAAAGTTTTCACAACTAGGGACTTAGCCTGAAGAACAAAAGATTTTTTTTTAATTTATATACTTTTTACATCATCATTCATTCTCTTTTCAAGTGTGTAATCCTCATAAAATTACTACCACCGAGACACCCGTGAATCATCATCAGTCTCTTGAGCTCTCCCTTCCCAGGTTTTGATCCCTCGCCATCTCCTTCCCCCTCCCCAGCTGAATGGCTCCGATTTATAGTTTGCCTGCTATTTTCGTCTTTTGATCCCTTGTTTGAAGAACAACAGACTTTAATAGACAGGATTTTTAGAAGTATAGGACAAACAATAAGAAAAAAATGCCCTTAATGTTGCTTCCAAAAAGGTAGTGTCCCAGGTAGAAACCAAGAATGAAGAGTTTAAATATCTTTTAATATCTTGTTTCAGCTAGAATTCTGAAATAACTTTAACAAAAGACTAAGTTTAATGGGAAATTTTACTTAAACCATCTGTAAGCAATAAAATTATCCAAACATAAAATCTGAGTACACATCAAGTTTTAATTGGATTCAAATTTCAGATCATTTATATATTTTTATAGCATTAATTAAAATTTTAATTAATTGTTGATGATCTATCTCTCCATGAGGACTGGACTGTGCCTATCTTTATTACCACTATATCTCCAGTGCCAAATGGAACCTGGCAGACAATTGTCTACTGACTGAAGAATCTGCTCTAAGAGGAACTCACCAAGCCATCTAGTGGCTTACACAGGTAACAGCTGTATTAAATACTAACCCTAGTGGTAACATCTGTATCCATGAAATCACTGCTTTGCAAGAGAAAAATGTACTATCACAATCAGTTCAGCCCCACACACCTATATATATAAAGTGATCCCTAACATTCAGAATGACCCTGAGACACTGCTGTCATCACAAATAAGATTCCAAATTTAATAACATTTTATTTTTTTTTTTTTTTTTTTTTTTTTTTTAAAGAATAGCGGGTAGATTTCTCTCTCTCTCTCTTTTGATTTATTTTATTTATTTATACAAGCACTGGGTACAGTCAGAAGCGCAGGAGGGTGACAGGATTCACCAGAGCCAGAGCGGGGAGCAGAGCAGGCAGAAGGACCGAAGGACACTGCTGAGGGGAGCAGCGGGCGGCAGGAGAGGTCTGCGCGCCATGCGGGACCCTCCTCCGGTGGCCGGGGAGCAGCCGGGAATCGAACCGGTGCTGCAGAGGCTGCGGGAAGCTTCCCAGCCCAGCGCTCAACCGCTGCGCCACCGGGGAGGCCCCAAATTTTATAACATTTTAAAGAAAAGTGTTTAGTGACAAGAAAATACTCCATCTGTCAAGCATTCTTGTTAACAAAAAGTTTTACCAAACTTCTTTCAGTGACATCCCAACAATTTTACTTCTGGCTAACACTTTGGAATTTTGTATCAATAATCAAAAAATACTGACACTCTCTCATCATCTGTGCAATCAGTAAGCAGATCTTCCCTCATATCTACACCTATATTCAGTAAATCTGAAGCTGAGATTATGCTCACTTACTGATACCTATAATGAAAAAATGGTTTTTTCACTTTAAATATTCAAGATAAATTTGCCTTAGAAATCTAAGATACCTAACTTAACCAATTTTCATTTCTGTCCCTGCATTTTCTATTTATTTATTTATTTATTCATTCATTCATTCATTCATTCATTCATTCATTCATTCATTCATACAAACACTGGGTACAGTCAGAAGCGCAGGAGGGCGAGAGAACCCACCAGAGCCAGAGCAGGGAACAGAACAGGCAGACTGACGAAATACACTGCTGAGGGGAGCAGTGGGCGTGGCAGGAGAGGCCTGCGTGCCAGGTGGGACCCTCCCCAGCAGCCAGGGATTGAACTGGCGTGGCACACGCTGAGGGCAGCCTCACAGCCCAGCGCTCAAGTGCTGCACTACCAGGGGAGGCCCTGTTCCTGTATTTTCTTAAAAGTAAACTTTTATTTTATTTTTTAAAGATTTATTTATTTATGCATATAAGAGCTGGGGTATAGGCCAGAGATGCAGAGGGTGAGCGGATTCACCAGAGACAGAGTGGGGAACAGAACAGGCGGAATGACCAAGTACACTGCTGAGGGGAGAAGCAGGCGAGACAGGAGAGGTCTGCTGTGCCATGTGGGTTTCTCTCTGGCTGGCTGGGGATCGAACTCGTGCTGCAGAGGCTGCAGATTGCTTCACAGTGCAGATCTTAACCCCTTGCAACACCAGGGAGGCCCTTAAAAGTAAACTTTTAAATTTGAATTCTCAGACTACTGTAAACTCCAGTTTATTTTAATTTACTATTGGTGCAATGGCCCAAAGATTCTCCAATATGTAGTAGGGTGACATTACTATTAATAGTTAAAAATTTTTTCCAGGGCCTCCCTGGTGGCCCTAAGTCTCAGCGCTATCAAGCTATCACTAGCCACTGCAGCACGAGTTCTATGCCACACATGGTGCAGCAGACCTCTCTTCTCTTGCCTGCTGCTCCCCTAAACAGTATATTTCAGTAGATCAGTCTGCTCTGCTCCTCACTCTGTCTCTGGTGAATCCTCTCAACCCCCGCACCTCTGGCCTACACCCCAGTTCTTGTATGCATAAATAAATCTTTAAAAAAAAAAAAAACAACTTTTTTTCAATATACACCCCCCCCCAATTCCACTATTTTTTTTACCCTTCTCAAGCCTGAGATGGAGAGTAGGGAAGATCTATATAGTTTTATTTGAAAGAAAAATGGACCACTTGTGTATATTAGCAATCACGTATCTCATATGTGCATTCTACTTGAATGTTTATTAGAACTGCCAAAACCAGATCTTTAAAATAAGAGCACTGTTTCATTTAAAACAAGAAAATTACCGGATTTGATGGAGTCCCTGTCGATTCACTGCTGCTGCTTCTTTCACAACATATCTCCCTTATCACACACAAAGCAAGGCTTTCATCAAAAGAAAGGGAAATACTATCAGATTTGTGGCGTTTTCGTTGTCGTTCACCAGTTAATTCATCTGAATTTTCTTCTGGACATGTAAGGGAAAACAGAATAATTACATTGATTGCTATTTTGTGATTTATTTTAAAATTTAACTGTCGAGTTTCTATTTGTACTAAAATTTAATTTCAATGAAATTAAACAGAAAAATACTGAATTACTCATTTCAAAAGTTAGCAGTTTAAATAGATTTGTCCAACTGAATGGTAGAGCAGATCACTGTATTTCTTTAAGGTTTTTAAGCTTGTAGAACTTCATCTCCATTAAGTCACAATTTCCTCAGTACCCTGTATTTTCAACAGAAATCCAAACTGTTGAAAACAATCCACTTCATTTTACATTAAGTTATCTCTGACTTAAAGTTAGATTACCACATCTCTCAGGAAGATGAGAGTCCTATCTTGTATCAGACATCAAAATATATTCTAAATGGATTACAGAACACACACACAAAAAAGAACCATTCAAGCACTTTTAAAAGAATATTCTTATAATACCGGGTGATTAAGTATGATATGACACTGTGAAATCTTCAAGAAAAAAGACAATCACAATTAGACTATGTTAATTAAATTTACAAGAAAACAAAATACCATAAAACTTAAAAGGTAGGGCCTCCCCGGTGGCGCAGCGGTTGAGCGCTGGGTTGCGAGGCTGCCCGCGGCCTCTGCGGCGCCGGTTCGATCCCCGGCTGCTCCCCAGCCACCAGAGGAGGGTCCCACATGGCGCGCAGACCTCTCCTGCTGCCCGCTGCTCCCCTCAGCAGTGTACTTTGGTCCTTCTGCCTGCTCTGTTCCCCGCTCTGGCTCTGGTGAATTCTCTCACCCTCCCACGTTTCTGACTATACCCAGTGCATGTACAAACAAACAAACAAATAAATAAATAAAAAAAAATACATGCCTCTTAAAAAAAAAAAAAAACTTAAAAGGTAAATGTCAGACTAGGAGAAAATAACATATGTAGTAGAAGACGGTTAATATCTATTTTATACAAAGCCCTACCACAATCAAGTAAAAGACACACTTGAGTGGGAAAAAAGTCAAAGAATAAAAAGGTAATTCATATAATACAAATGATTAGAAGCATATGAAAAAAGTTTCATACCTCCTAGTGATTAAGTAATCCTATACATAATATCGATACATATCATCTTTGAGTTTCTGCTTAATATCCCTAGGACAGCTTCCTAGAAGTGGTGTTACTAGGATAATGGTAGAAATTCCAACTCTTTTATAATCCACAAAGATTTAACCATGTATCCCAATTAATATATTAAGTGCCAACAAACAGGTTAGCAAGAATGAGTAAAAAAATTTATCTTTGTTAATATGATAGACCAGAAAAAAATAACTTTTGGCCTATTTTAGTATCTGTAAAATCACTTCATATATGTTAGTTTGCACTTCCTATGAAAAACTTCTGAACTTTTTGTTCTATGTTATTTGGATTTTTAATATTCTGACTTACTGTCCAAGTATTTTTCAAATGTATTGAAATTACTTCATTACTTCCTTTGCAATTCATTTGGGCATAAGGTACAAATATAATGATCTTTTCCCCCAAATACCCATTTATACCAGTACCAGGTATTTAATAAGAGAACCCCTGCTCTTGCTGCCCTTATGTTCAAGTTCTAGTCTGGGTTTATCCATTCTACATCACTAATCTGATGAAGTCTCTCCTGAATCAGTTTAAAGTTATGACTTTTTCTCATCAGGCAACAGTATCGTCCTCCGTTATCTTTTGTCTGTAAAAGATGACTGCCAAGGTGACTAAAAATAATGATTAAAACAGTTTATATCCTTGTCCTCTATTGTCTTGAATAAAAAGAGAGCTCACTAATGATCAACTCCAACGAGGCACAGTAAACTGTGTCTATTGTAATCAACCACAAAAATGTTGCTAAAGAAAACAATTTTTAAGCCAAGTGTATTTTATAAAATAATGAAACTGAAATCCATTTAAACTAAAAAAAGCACAATTTTACTGATCCTCAATGAATTCATTTCATTAGAGAATGAACACTAAAAAAGTTATTTTAAAGTGCAAATTAAATATTCACATATACCTGTCTCGCTAATTGTTCTCCTTCTAGATGAGGTAGATGGTCTAGAAACCAAATCTGAAGACGAAGGTTTCTCTTCCTGTAGCTCTTGCACAAAGTCCTAAGCATTAAGGGGGAAAAACCCACAAACTTAACATCAGGGAAATTAAAAAAAAGAATCTTTGTTTGAAATACCCTTTCCAATTTTCAAGAAATCTAACAGAATGGGTTTGAGTTTATTTCAAAGTGATACCTTTTGATCACTTCCACCTTCAAGATGACACCGGTTTTCACTCACAGGTGTGCCTGAATCTGATGGTTCTAATAGGAAACAAAAAAGTGAAAATTCAGTAGGCTAATATGTGTAAAGTGCTTTAAAAAGTCTAGCATATTGGAGCCAACATCTAACAGTATTCACAAGCAGACTGTATATATCTCTTCCCAACTCCATGCTTGTAGCTTGGAAATGGCCATAGTAGGAGCTATTTATACAACTGACATTAACAACCACTACAAATAAGGGCTTTTCCCTGAGAGTGGCTGTTAAATATTTACCAGCTTATCACTGCATATTTATGTGTTTCTTTTTGGAAGAACTCAGTGCTTTTATCAGATTATCAAAGGGATATGCAACCCCAAAATACCCAGCTGAGAACCACACGTCTAGAGGTAGGGAAGTAAAATGTCACTTACTCACATATTATTAAACAAAGTTTTGTCCATTATCCATCCTTTCAAACAGTCCTACCTAACTCAAATGGAATTCACCTTAGTTCCTAAAGCCTTTCAGTACATATTTCAAGGTGTAATATGCAACACCTTTTAAATATCAACCTTTCAAAACAAATTCTAATTCTGATATACCAAGGCTTAAATTGATGGGTAACACAATATTTAATTACATTATCACAAATCTATATTACAACTTTAGTATCATGTTATTTTAGGTGATGCGTATTTCTTCCTCTTAAATTCGTCATTCTCGTTCACTAAAATTAAAGCAACTTTTAAAGAGACAATTTCAGAATGACAGCATATACACAAAATAGCTTTAAAATATTTTTACAGTATATATTTATGGTATTCAAAATTATCTTACCCTGCTGATTGACAACTACCAAGTTTCTGTAGATCATTGTATATATTTTCCTGGTAGGAAGGGGGAAAAAAACAAATGTACATTTTAAAAACATATTGAACTGGACTTTTAAACGCATATGATCTACTACACGTAAACTGAATTTTAAATTATTGCATTTAATTTACGTCACTGGCAAGTGTCTAGGACCTAAAAAGCACCAATCACAACAATTACATACAACAGTTTTTAATAAACACCAAGGGCTCTCTTAGCTGAAAAGATTTCACATCTCTATTTCCCAGAATGTGCCTTGTTTGTACTTTACAAAAACACTCCAGAGAGTGTGAGTGCAGGACACAGATTACTGTCAAGCAGAAATTTTCTAGCTCTGTGCTAGAAATCACTCATGTAGTGGATTCTCTTTCTTAATCTTAAACATTAGAAAGCTGTTTTCATCCATTAAATAAATACAGACTGAACAGTGCCAGGCACTGTTCTAGAACCTGGAGAAAAGAAAAAAATGAAGTAAATCTCTGCCCTCCTGGAGCTTATAACCTAACGGAAAGCCAATTCATTTATTGCAACAGTTATTGATATCATGGTACATTTTTCCTTCTTTTTAACAATTTCAGGAAATATTTACTGGTCACAAGACATCATTTTTAATGTTCCCACCAAAATATTAGAATTAAAGTTTTCAATATCAGGAACTACACATCTAAACATTACCAGAAAAGTCAATACTCAAATGCTACGAGATGACTAATATAGTTATTTCTTAAATTTACAAATGTAGAGCTTATATCTCAACGTCAGGTATAAAATCACATAAATACCAGATAGAAGTGGGGCCTATTTGGTGGCGCAGGGGTTAAAGTCTCATTATCAAGCTATCACCAGCCACTGCGGCATGAGTTTGCTCCCAGGCCAAGGAGCTGACTCACATCGTGCAGCAGACCTCTCCTGTCTCACCTGCTGCTCCCCTCAGCAGTGTATTTCAGTAGATCTACCCATTCTGCGCCCTACTCTGTCCCTGGTGAATGCTCTCACTCCCCAAACCTCTGGCCTACACCCCCAGTTTTTGCATGCATAAGTAAATCTTTAAAAAAATATAGATTAAAAAAAAATTAGACAAAAGTGGTTTGTCCATGGAAATATGCTTATAATATTAAATTAAGCAAGACAAAAATCAAATGTGGTATTTTCACACCTTGGTTAAAACAGGCACATGAAAAGGACTGGTAAACTACCTTTTGATGACAAATTAGTCATTTTTTTCCCTATTTTCCAAGCTTTCTGTCTTTTCCCAATATTCAGTAATGAATGTATAAAATAACGAAGCTGTTTTCAAGTTGTAAACATACCATTTTATTACCATCTTTTTTATAATCTTCTTGATCAATTACATACTAGTAGAACCTAGTTAACTGTTTCAAGTATAAGGTATTCACTCCATTTATTAAGATATACATGCATGATTCCACACTGTGCTAAACCAAATGGGACAAAGAATTCCAAATATAAGAATGACTGGAAAAAACATTCTTCAGTTACCAGTAGAAGAATTCTACAAATGTTATCTGGGTTAAATTCAACTGATTAAGCGCCATCATGGTATTTGAGAGCGGAAATTATCACTAACGTACCTAAGGCTCAAATTAAGCCTTTACCACATGGTGGTATAAAGACTGCTTTGAAAGTGGATGCAATAATATTATTTTTTAATACGCAGTAACTGTAGCTAACACATGAATGCTTTCTCAATGCCAAACACATGTTCTTCATACACTGTATCATCATAACCTCCAACCACATATTTATATTATTCCTAGTTTACAAACTGGGGAAACTAAGGTTTAGAGTGGGTAAATTAACTTATCTAGGTCACGCAACTAGTAAATGACTTAGGTAGGTCTCAAACTCAGGTTTGTAAGATTCCAGAGCTCAAATTCCCAAGCAATATGCTATACTGCTACCCAATGGCTTTTTACAATGGCCAAAACTGAAGAACTTACCTGTGTTCCTTCACAGAGAAGCTTGGTACTCCAAACAAATCTCCTAGAAGATCATTTGAACAATACACAATATGCTGTTGTTTCTCATCATATAATCTTTTAGCCATAATATACTGGCCAAGATAAAATAGAACCTGAAATAGAAATATGATTTCTGATGATTAATTAAAATTTATTGTTAGTTTCAAATACATTCAATGATGTCATTTATCTAAAGAGCACCTACATCCATGACCATCTAGGATAACCATTCAACACTCTTAAAAAAAGTTGCTTTTAAATATTTTCCTTTTAATTTGATTGAAGAAAAGACACTGCTTCTCCAACTTACTTGAATAAATTTTAAAATGTCTTTTTTCCTGAAGATTTAATGCTGCTAATATCGAGGTATTAGAGAGAAAAAGCAGCAAAATGCAAAACCAATGATAGCAATAAAAAGCAGCAGAATCAAAAACATAAATATCACAGTGACCTGAAGCCATTTAGTAAATAGTACAAACACCACACTACCTCAATAGCCTCAGAAGTCATTACAGATAAGACAGACAGGAAATTGACCAATTATATCCTTACAACAGTTTGGGAGATTTCAGTAAATGTGAAGTCAGTCCTCCAAGATATCAAAATAAAATCTGTGCAACAGTAACAAAAATAATGACCCTGAATATATAAACTATATTCTGTGTCCTCTATTAAGATAAAATAGGCAGCAATACATTTTAAGATATTGACATAGAAACCTATTGGCTACCACCTAAATATGTATGGTGTTTTACAGTTCATAATATACTTTTGCAAGTATTGTTTCATTCCTCTTTCATAGATTACAAACAAGGAAACTGACCCATTTTTTTCTTACTCCTAACGCCAGGTTCTTTTTACTGTCCCATATTAGCTTCCATTTCTCTCCTATAAACCCCAGAACAAAGATTCTACAACTGGATAATACAACATATACATTACTGTTATGATCTAGCATAAGCATTCTTATTCTTCATGATGGTCTTTTCTTATTGCTTATACCAAATACATATTTAGTTTCCTTACATCATTATATATTAAATATCAAACTCAAGTTAAGAATCCCAAAAACATCATTTAACTTAACACATTTCTGCAAGCAACTTTCTGTAGACTTCAACTGGCTATGCAGGCTTCAGATATAAAGAAATACTCCTACATAACTTCAGACTGGAAAGATGGTTGACAGGTAATGGGAAAGGGGAAAGAGAACCTAAACTTCTACCAAACATCCCTCAAGGAAGTTTATAAAAGTGTGGCTGAAAAGGAAAAGGGTCCGGAATCTCTTCTCACTATACTGATACAGGTAACATTTGTTGGTACTTCAAGCAATAGGAACTCCATAAACTCAGTGGGAGAGATGGGGAACAGGCACATTTCATTCATATTGAAATTTTGCCTAAGATGGCCCAATCTCTCACTGAAAATCATAGTTCTGTGCCCAAATTTAAAGCTAGAGAATTATACATTGAAATGTATTCATTAAACAGATCATATGTTCATGAATCAGCTCACCTCTATCCCAGAAAGATCAGTATACTGTACTCATGTACCTCTAATGCAGAAGCTCTTAACCTGGGATCCATGGATGCCCAAGAAGTCCTTGGATAGAATTTAGGGGGTCCATTAACTTGTATGGGAAAAGATTTTCTATCTTTATTTTCACTAACTTTTAACTGAAATTTAGCTTGTCCTCCAATTACAATTGTAGGCAGCAAATCACATTTTACCAGCAAGACCTGTTTTTGTCACCAAATATCACAAGTGTTTTCATATCATACTATGTTCAGTGTAAATATCTCAAATTTCTCCTAGCTGAGAAATGAAATTCAAGTATAATTAGAATTTCCAGCTTCAAATTATACTCTAAGTGATCATAATACTTAACACTGCTACTTACTGAAAATTCCTCTATATGGCCATTTTCTCCCACAACTATATATAACTCGTAAGACATCAGGTATCTCTTTAACCTCTAGTTCAGCTTACCTCCTTCATAGTGTAAGTGTCTTTTTGTGCACCAACAGACTTTAACAACTTCAGAAGCAATGGCTTTGGTCTAACCTAGAAAGAACAAAGAATTGGTATTACACATTAAAAATTATTCCAGAACTATAAGCCCAACAGCAAACATGCCCATAAAAAATTTCAATAAGGTAGAGACACAAAATTTAAAACCCCACAAGGTTAGACCTCAAGAAATAAGTCATAAAGGTTTTACTAAATGTAATACACTATATAAAATGATTATCACGAACTGTGAAGGAGGTCTGGGGGGAAATACTAAATCTAATTATCAAGCAAATAATAAGAATCCTCACATATCATCTGTTGCAATGAGAAACAGCACCCATACGAAGGCAGTGGGAATTTTTTCTCCAGCTATTTCCATCATCTGCCCACAACCTGCTAAACTCAAGCAGCCATAAATGGAATACTTCAATAAACTTACAGTTAGCTAAATTACAGACTCTAAGAGAAAAGAATAAATCTTTAGGTGGGTCCTTTTACCAGTCTTTTCTCTCTACAAGTTATTTTCCTGAAAGCTAGAAAACCTACCTAGCCCAAACTGACAAGATTAATTAAGGGACTTGAAACTTCAACTCCTTTCCCTCAACTATAATCCAGCATTTTCTTCCTACAATATCATGCTGCTTCTTGGCTGGTGTATTTCAGTATCTACCTAACATTTACCAAGCTTCTACCATGCACCAGACAGTGCTATATGTTGCGGAAAAAAAATTATCGACGCTCAAGTACATTTACAGTCCGACACCCCTAAATGGATTGGGACCTCTGCACCTCTTTTAATATACTCCAGTCCTTTGTTTCACTTTGAATTTGACAGCATCCAGTTTGGGATCTATCTCTCAAAACTAGATTTAAGAAAACTGCCTATTTCCAGCTAATCAACAGTTAATTTAATAACTGAAATTTTTTAAAATATACAATAAATGTAGCACTTAGTTATTGTTCTGATCATACTTTTCAACGTGGTTATTTTCAGGTTATTCAAAGTAGAAACCCTCAGAAAACATAAAAAATTACCTTTCTCCTAAAATTTTATATATGCTCTATTAATTTCAAACTACATAAAACAATTCAAATTAAAAACTTATAATGGAAAGCCATCAGCTTAGTAAAACTTAAAAGACATGCATTAGTAAGAAAACTTATAAAAGACAATACCATTCTTAACCTTACATCTAAAGTGAAAAAATCCTAGAGAAAATCTAGATGTAATAATAAAAAATACTAGAACACAGGATTATTTGAATAATCTTGGAATAGGAGATTTCTTTCAAAGTAAGATATAAAATTCAAAATCCAACAAGTGAACACATCTGACTTCATAAAAACTTTCTCATGGGGGAAAAGACGACATAAAGTTAAATATAACATTTGTAAATGACAAATTCACATCAAACAAAGGGAACTACTATAAATTAACAAACTACAATAAATGTAAGAGAAAAGTCAACAGGTAAGGAAAGGCGAATCCCAGAAGAAATAAACAATTTACAGTAGCTTTTACCCTCTTCCCACAAATGGCAAAAAAATAACAAAGACCAGCAATATTCAGTGCTGGCAGAGGTTACAATCTTCTGGTGAGCAAGTTATGAGTAATAATGAAATAAGCGTGTACAGTTGAACAGCTAGGAATTCTACTTCTGTAAAATTTTTCTTACATGAATATCCACATAACATTTGTGTAAGGATCATGTAAAAAGCAGCACTATATTTAATACCCAAAAACTAAAGGCATTTAAGAAATCAGTTAAAGGCACAAATTTTTTAAAACGTGTACTAATGCTATGGAACACTATGTAGCCATCAAAAAGAATTCTGGAAAAATAATAAAAAGAATTCTGTAGATTTATTGTCAAGGATGCTATTTACAGTATCTTAGTTTAACACTGCTTTTGTATAATAACATGCATGACAATAACACAGATTTAAATTCATATGTGCAAATATACATGGGGAGTGGCATGCACATAGAAAAAAGATTTAAAAGGAGACATGTCTGAAAGATATTTTCAGTTTTTACTTTGTACATTTCTAATATCTTTATAACAAGCATGAATTATTTCCGACTTTCAGAAACTCCTTAAAAAATTAAATACCAACAGGTCAAAATAGGGGGGACAAATATCAATCATATACTAAACAAAGCTTTATTATCCATGTTTAAGAACGCAATGAAACTCACTTTTATATTCAGTGTGTGAAAGGACTAAGAAAACACTGATTCTTACAGCTAACCTTTACCCCATGCCTGAATGGCAGAACTGAAACTTGACACATAAAATTTCATTTCAAGAACCATTTCGTTCCAATGGGAATACTTTATTTTCAAACAGTATTTTCAGACAAAAATACCAACCAGGGTCTCTTGTTCCGAAGCTGGAATCTGTGAGGTGCTTACAGCACCATCGGTAGAAACAGACATGTTGGTATTGCACATTTGCCTACAAGGAGAGGGGGGGGAAAAAAAACACATGACAACAACTTGAAACATCTGTGAAAAAGGCAAACTCGGGTAGAAAGGACATCAATAATGCCTCTACTGAAAAGCAAAACCAATAAACAAGGGGCTCCTTACCTGGATCGGGAGGGAGAGCTGCACGTCTGTGCTCGAGGCACGAATCTCCAAGGCCAGTGTGTACAGCCAGCAAGAGGCGCCGTTTAAATAGCCCCAGCTGGAGACAAGTCGGGGCTTAGCTCCTTCTACGGCGGATTCGGAACGTGTCCGAACTTGACCAGCGCAACAAAGCTGAGTCAACCTTCCCACCGAACCAGCCCACTCACGCCCGGGCTCGGCGCGGAGCTCCGCCTGGCTACACCCCACGCACCTGTCTCGGTTGGGACCCCAGCCTGAGGCGGCCGGCGCCCCGCGGCGCCACCGCCCCCGTGACCTTTACCCCGAGCGGAGCCCCCCCCCGACCCCCAGCTCCGGAACGCCGGCCCCCAAACCCCGCCCTCCTCCCGGGCGGCGACGGGCTCGCCGCTCACAACAAAGCCTCCGCGAGCCCGCGCGCCCGGGCCCCCCACCACGACCCGCACAAAGGCTGCGCGCGGGCCGGAGGCGGGGGGGCCAGCGCGAGCTGGAACACCCACGTCGCACGGCAGCCCCAGAGCCACCACGCGCCCCCTGGCCGATACTTACTTCTCACCAAGCGGAGTTTTCCGCGTCAGGAGTTGGGGGGGGTCTCCGAGGCTCCCCAGTTCCTTTCACGGGGCGCGCGGAAGCCCGACGCCGTGAACCCTGGCGACCATTTCACTCGCGGGGCCCAGGCCAACAGGGCGCTCGAACGCACTAGGTCCTGAGAAGGAGGTTCCTGCAGCGAAAGCGGCAGGACCTCGGTCAGAGGGGTTAGGGGTACCCCTCAGACTCGGCTTCTAGCCCCATCTTCCTTCTAGCCACCCGGGCCACACAGGCCCCGGAAAGAGCCGACTTCGCCGACCCGCGCCCCCTATCGCCCGCGAGGAGCGCGCCGGAAGCCGCGGCCCATCCAGGCCTTTGTGCGCGCGCGCCAGGCCCCGTCGCCGCGGCCAATTGGGGTGGGAGCTTGGCCCCGCCCCTCCGCTAAGGGGTAGGTCGGGAGCTGCGCGCGCGCGTCACGGCTCCGCGGCCTGCGCCGCTGGGAGGAGGCGCATGCGCGCGCCGCTGGCCCCGGCTGCGGCGAGCGCCTGGTGTGGGGCTCGGCCCTGCCCACCGCCTTCTTGAGCGCGGGACGCTTGGGGCTTCCTTTCGTGGAAGTCCCATAAGTTCTCTTGTGATTTTTTAAAATTTTATGTGTTTACGCCTCCCGACCGCGATGGAAACGTCGGGCAAATGCTAAGACCCGCTACCAAAAAAGAAACCAAAATGAGCAGCGGTGTGATAGATGAAGCCCACACCGCCAGCCGCTGGCGTTTCATATAAATGAGTTAACTCAAAACACGTTGCATTAAAGTGAGATTAAAATAGCGAAACGTTGGCTTGTGTATGGTGGCAAACAAATGTTGCAGTTGGAGAAATTAAGCGTTTGATGGTTACAGTTGGGGATTTAAGGAAACGGTTACTTTTCCACTCTATGCTTTTTTGAATATTTGGGTTTGTATAATGTATCCCTGTTCGTATATATTTTCTGTATTAGTCACTCAAAACTGAAAAAACTCGTCTACGGGCCCCTGTCAACACAAAGACAAAAGGGAAGGGGTGTGAAGAGAGGTAAATGTGGTAAAAGGGATCAATCGTATATTGATGATAGACTTTACAGGTAAACTTACGCAGCGTATGCAGGTGTGGATGTTTAACTATGCGCACCTGAACCATGTTATAATGCAATGTTAAAATTTTGAGTTACAAATTTTTCCATTTATTCAACTTTTGTAGGTAAATTTGTTATCAGGCTAGGCTAGTCTAATTAAAGTTTTTTAAAATAAAATGCTTACCAAAATTTCTTTAATTAAATTATACAAGTTGGCATTTGTTAATGCCAAATGAACACGATATATGTTGTAAGCGTTGGAAGACAGGATTACTCAGTGACTATCCTGGCAGTTCACAAAAGCCTCAAAGAGAATCAGACATATTTTGTGCCTTGAAGTGTTATAGAGCAACCCCGATATTAAACGGGTTCCTGGCTGTGGGTCCTCACCCGTGCGCTTTAAAGGGACTTATGAAAACTCTACTACAGACACACGCAAAGGGGTTAATAAAAGGTTTATTGACAAGAGAAAAAGAAATAAGGAAAATACACAACTCAGGGAGAAAATAGGGAAATAAAGTCTTTAATGCGTCCTACCCGATCCGACGACCTGGAAACCCAAAGTCACTCGCAGAGCTGGCCGGACTCTGCTAGCTGGCGGAGAGCCAAAAATGGAGAGCCCCCCCAAAGCCCACGTGTCTGCCTTTTGTATCCACCTGGCTGCTTAACCCCACCCTCAGGTCCCAGTCACCTTCCCTTGGGTGGTGATGGGATTTGGAGTTCCCAGTGTCTTTGGCTTTGACCTGGGGTGGG
Source organism: Talpa occidentalis (assembly GCF_014898055.3). Taxonomy (NCBI): domain Eukaryota; kingdom Metazoa; phylum Chordata; class Mammalia; order Eulipotyphla; family Talpidae; genus Talpa; species Talpa occidentalis. The sequence goes on from NW_023601653.1 coordinate 36,088,784, forward strand.
GGTGGAGTCCACAAAGCCTATATGGAATTTGCTTTAGGACATCCTTTTCCCCCTAACAGAAGGATGATAACAATTAACTCTTCCCTGATAGAGCCCTAAAAGAAAGGCAGATGACAAGAAAAAAAAAAAAAAGATAGGATTTAGAGTGTTAGGGAAAGAGGTGGACCAAAGAAGTGTTAGGGGGAAAAGGATGTCCCAAAGCAAATTCCATACAGGCTTTGTGGACTCCACCCCCACCCCAGGTCAAAGCCAAAGACACTGGGAACTCCAAATCCCATCACCACCCAAGGGAAGGTGGCTGGGACCTGAGGGTGGGGTTAAGCAGCCAGGTGGATACAAAAGGCAGACACGTGGGCTTTGGGGAGCCCCCATTTTGGCTCTCCATCAGCTCGCAGCGTCTGGCCAGCTCTGCGAGTGACTTTGGGTTTCCAGGTCATCGGATCGGGTAGGACGCATTAAAAACTTTATTTCCCTATTTTCTCCCTGAGTTGTACATTTTCCTTATTTCCTTTTCTCTTGTAAATAAACCTTTTATTAACCCTTTTGTGTGTGTCGGTAGTAGAGTATTCATAAGTCCCTTTAAAGCACGCGGGTGAGGACCCACAGCCAGGAACCGAGTTAATATCGGGGTTGCTCTATAACAGAAGGATTCTGTCTTTAATGACTTGGAAGGAAAAACTTAACCATGTGTAACTACTACCTGAGGCTCCAAGAGGTACAAAAGATGGTTATGAATCTGCTGTCATAGGACCCTAGCAGGAGGACTCTAATTTCCATTCAGGGGCCTCGCTTGTGGTGCAGGGGTTAAAGACAGTGGTGTCAAGTTGGCGCCAGCCGTGGCAGCACAAGTTGTGTTACAGGACAGGGAGGGGGCAGCCCAAGCCCCGCAAACCTGCCTATCCTCAATGGGTTCTGCCATCCGCCGCATCAACACAAAACATATGAGACTTTAATGGGAAGGATCTTTAATAAAACTAGGAAACAATACAGGTAAGGCAAAGAGTCTAGTTTCTAAAGGAAGCACCCAAAGTTACCCGTCCCCTCGTGGGTAAAAGTCCATCCATATGGGATTGGCCCAGAGCAAGGCCCCAAAGCCTGCCAAAAGTCTAAAGCATCTTCCAGTGGGGACCCACAGAAAAGGGCCAGAAACAACCGGACAAGCCCGGAAGGAAAAGAGCAAAATCAACATCAAGATAAAAGCTGCCATTGTCACCTCCCCACGGGTCTCACCCACATCTGTGTCACCCAGTCCACGACCAAAAGACAAGCGCAGTTTCTTCACGTGTCTCTAGGCTCCATGCGCCTCCTCCAGGTCTCCTGGCTCCATCCTGCTTCCTTCCTTAGTCTCTTCTGCAGCCTCTCCTCCTGCTCAGCTCCACCCTTCCTTGGGTGGGGCAGGGAACGTGGAACCTCCCCCTTTCCTGGGGACCACCCTGTTACAGTTGGATCCCTCAGCCTGCCAGGGCAGTGACCCATGTGGTGCAGCAGACCTCTCCTATATCACCTGCTGCTCCCCTCAGCAGTATATTGCAGTAGTGCTGCCTGTTCTGCTCCCCACTGTGTTCCTGGTGAACCCTCTCACCCCCTTACCACCCCCTACCTCTGGCCTATACCCCAGCTCTTGTATGCATAAATAGATAAATCTTTTAAAATAAATAAATAAATTTCCATTCAAAGAGAATGATGATCCTGTTAACAAAAATTCTGGAGGAAAATGAAAAGTTGGGTGGCTATTGAATTTTGGAAGATACACCATGAAAGGTCCATGCAGGAAGCCAGAATGCAGGAGCCAACCAGGAAGCCCACCTGGGGGGCAGGAATGCGGATACCTGCCTGGAGGATTCAGGCAATGAGCCTCCCCCCTCCCCCTACGAGTCTCGTCTCAGACAAAGAACCTCTACCTGCCCTACAAACTTTTCCCACCATACGAGCCCAACTACCCACCTGACCTCTCCTCACCCTATAAAACCCTGCTTCCCCCCAACAACGTGCGCGACTCCACTGACCCCCGCCTTGGGTCTGTGAGGTCCGCCAGGGGCGCAATAAACTTTCCCTCCCTTTGAGAAATGTAGCCTGGCTCTCCTTTTCTTTACCGCGCCGAACCTTTCACACCAGGGAACAAAAAGTTCTGTGATGGAAAATGTGGAACTGAATCCAGGCTGGAGACTTTTTTTTTTTTTTTAAGATTTATTTATTTATGCATACAAGAACTGGGGTGTAAGCCAGAGGTTGGGGGTGGGTGTGAGAGGATTCCCCAGAGAGAGTGGGGAGAAGAACAGGTATATCTGCTGAAATACATTGCTGAGAGGAGCAGCAGGAGAGGCAGGAGCAGTCTGCCGCATGGTGTGGGTTGCTTCCTAGCAAGCCTGGGACCCTGGAATCAGAATCGAACTCATGCTGCAGTGGCTGGCAACAGGTTGACAGCGCTGTCTTTAAAACCCCTGCGCCACGAGGGAGGCCCTGGAGACTGATCTTTTGAGGTGATGATTGGCTAAACATTTTAAAAAACTAGTGAGTTCTTCAAAGGAGAGGCGTGTGATCTGGGATATGGTAGCAGGGTTAGTTTAGACACAGCAAAAAAAGAAGAGAAATGACCAAAAGGCCAACACAGGGCCACATAAAAACTGAAGGTAGGGCCTCCCCAGTGGCGCATCGGTTGAGCACTGGGTTGCGAAGCTGCCCGCAGCCTCTGCAGTGCTGGTTCAATCCCCGGCTGCTCCCCGGCCACCAGAGGAGGGTCCCACATGGCGTGCAGACCTCTCCTGCCGCCCGCTGCTCCCCTCAGCAGTGTACTTCGGTCCTTCTGCCTGCTCTGCTCCCCGCTCTGGCTCTGGTGAATTCTCTCACTCTCCCGCACTTCTGACTGTACCCAGTGCTTGTATAAATAAATAAAAATAAATCTTTAAAAAAAAACAAAACTGAAGGTGTCAGGAAATACTGCAAACGTCAAACAAAATGAGAAAATATACTGTATTGATCTGCACATTCTAAAAGCATCTCCTGTATTTTGTGACTTTTACATTAAGTAAAAACTGCTGCTGTTGTTCTTCTGCAGTCCATAGTTAGCCCATGACACTCTGCCCTTGTTCTTCTGGGGACAAACTTCTGCTAAATTGTTGATACCCTCCTTTTGTTCCAAGAGATGTAGATACCTTTATAATCTTTGGGACTTAAACTCTGCAAACCCATCCACAATAGGCTTTTATTCTGGTTCAAAACCTACTTGTATTTATTAATGACAACAGGCTAATCTATAAAGAAAATCGTAAAAAATAAGATGTATCTCAACTTTTCAGTGTTCTGGAAGTTTCATAATGTTTCTGAGTCTGTCTAACATTACAGAAGTAGTTCAAATTCCGAGTATCATTCCAAATGTTTGGAAATGAATAGTGTTATTTAAAAAGACACAATTTCAGCAAATGCTAAATATACATACAGGCTTTTTCTTTCAATTTTAATATCCAACAGGGAAAGCTCTCCTATCTTGTTCAATATTGTTTGGGTTCTTCTTGGATGTCACTTCTAAAATCAGTTTAGTTCATAAAAATGAATTATGTTATGGTTTTGATTCCAGTTGCATCGGGTTAACAGGTTACCCTGACATCTTTTCAGTATGAATTCTTCCCAGGCACAAACATGACGGGTAGCTCCATTTTTTTTCATATCTCCCTTTACATCTTCTAGTTATGTTTTATCATTTTCTCCTTAGAATCTCTGTATCTATGGATAGCTTTTTTAAAAGTAATTTATAGTTTTATTGCTGTTATAAATTACATCTTTTTCCTACTTTATTTCTATTTCATTATTCCTTACATAGACAATTATCAATTTTTGTATTTTGATCTAACAGCCAGCAATGCCGCTGCATTTTGTTTTATGAGTGTTTTAGTGGATGTTCTTGAATTTTCTATATAAATGGTGTTATCTATTAAAAAATCATCAATTTGTCTCTCTTGTATCATTTTATTTTCTTATAACCATTAGAAAAGTTAATATATTATAGAATAACAGCAATAATAGTGGTCATCCTTGTCTTATTCTGGACTTCAATAAAAATGCTTCTGAGATTTGATGTTTACTGTAAGGTTTAGGTAGATTTCCCCTCCCCTTTTTTTCTACTTTCATGAGCACAGTGTTTATTGAGCATCTACTATGTGTTCTACATGTAGATTGGTCTCAATCTACATGTGCAGGGTGCTGAGAACCTCACATAGATTATGTGAGTTAATCCTCATAATAGCTAAGAGTTGGGTGCCTGGTGTTCCATTTTATAATTATGAGGATGTAAATATTGTACCTGTATGTGTGACTTCTTCAGTTTCCCTTTTATTGATTTTTAAAATGTTTGTACACAATAGGGGATACATATTAATGGATGGGGGGATACAGAAAGAATGGATAAAAGTTCAGAGCATATTCATCATTATTTTTGCTAGTAGATGCCCTTCCTTACATTATAAGTTTCCTGCTGTTCATGGTTTAAGTTTTTTATTTGAATATGAAAAAGTGTTCAACTTTATCTAATGCTTCTTCATGCATCTGGAGAAAATTAAGTGAATTTTCTCCTTAATCTATTAAGATGTTAAGATTATTGTGATAGATTTTCTAATATTGAACCATCTTGTTTTTACTCTGTTTAACTCTACTTCATTATAATGGGTCTTTTTTTTTTTTAAGACTGATGAATTTGTAATAAGAATAGTATAACAGGATAATTATTAAGCGTAATTGATATCCTTAGGAGTTATCAATATTTCAGGGATTTCTTTTTTTTTTAAAGATTTATTTATTTATGCATACAAGAGCTGGGGTAAAGACCAGAAATGCAGTGGGTGAGAGGATTCACCCAAGACAGAGTGGGAAACAGAAGAGGCAGATTGACTGAAGTACACTGCTGACGGGAGAAGCAGGCGAGACAGGAGAGGTCTGCTGCGCCACGTGGGTTGCTCCCTGGATGGCCAGGGATGGAACTCTTGCTGCAGAGGATGCAGACTGCTTCACAGTGTGGTGCCCAACCTCTTGTGCCACCAGGGAGGCCCAGTATTTCAGGGATTTCAACGGAGACATTGCTCTGATGAGAACAATTACTCGGTTCACATATGAGTTCAAATAAGGTCGAAGTCTTGACCTGAGACTTCAGTTCCCTCAGGGACTGCACAGGCTCAACTGGTTTGATAACTTTTTTCATTGAATTTTAAGGGAGGACCAAGAGCAAAATAGGTCACCTTTTAGAAGAGTGAAAAGGAGTTTCTTATCCTCCAACAAAATCTAAGACTTGTGATTATAGCCTGTCTAAAAGTTGTTGAGCCACTCAGTTGGCAAAAGAGACATAGTGAGGTCGAGTAACATTTCCCCGCTTTGGTGTGGGAAGGTTGCTGAAATTTCCCAAAGGTCAGTGGCCTCTGAAGAAGATGGCAGGGAGTAAGAAATTTTGCTTCAGGCCATAAGATGGTCACTGCCTTGGAAATAGAACCTTGGCGCCTAGACTACAGAAAGTGTATTTGTGTTAAGTTGGGGCAAAAGAAGTTGAGCTTCATTTAGATTCCCATGTCCAACTTCCTGCCAGGAACATGTCATAGAACCTTTTAGAGAATTAGCTTCTGGACATTAGGCCAAAGGAGGGAACTAATGTCCAATTGGTAAGAAACAGAAAAGCCATGGCAACCAACAGAAAACGGTCAGAAATGTGTCCACCTCCTAGCTGGAGTTATTTATACTAAAGGAACCGTGATTGTGTCCAAGTAATGAGAGGGCAAGCTTCAAGGGCAATCATGTAGGGAAAGGTTCTTTTCTTTTCTTTCTTTTTTTTTTAAGATTTATTTATTTATTTATACAAGAACCGGGGTACAGGCCAGGTGCGCAGGAGGGTGAGAGGATTCACCAGAGACAGAGCAGGGAACAGAACAGGCAGACTGATGAAATACACTGCTGAGAGGAGCAGCAGGTGCGGCCGGAGATGTCTGCTGCACCATATGGGCTCCTCTCCGGTGTCCAGGATCCAACCCATGCTGCAGAGGCTGCGGACAGCTCCACAGGGCGGCGCTCAACTGCTGCGCCACCAGGGAGGCCCGGGAAAGGTTCTTTGTCTCTTCTCTCTTCCTTCCACCCCAAAGTAGTAACAGTCATTTGTTTTGTCTTATTATTTACTGTTGTGTAACGAATTACTACAAATACAGTAGCTTAAAGGAATACAAGTATGTTATCTCAGAGTCCTATAAGCTCAACTTGGTTTCTCTACACAGATGTCACAAAGCCTTACAGATCACTGGCCATTGGGGTTTCTTCTCTGGCAACTCTATCCAAGAAGCTGCTTTCCAGCTTGTTGGCTAAATGCAGGTCCTTGTAACTGTGCAACTGCGGTCCCTTTTTCCTTGTTGTCTGTCGATGGGGGCCACTATCGGCTCCTAGAGACTGCCTGCTTTTCTTAGCATGTGGCCTCCTTTATTAAGGCAGCAACAGTGCATTGAGTCCCTGTTATACTTTAAATTTCTGACTTACTCCTCTGCTACCAGTTAGGAAAACGCTGAGTTTAAAGGCTCTTGTGATTAGGATTGACCAGCCCAGATAATTTCTTTTTTGCCATGTAATATAACTTAACCTTCAGCATAAGATCTCATCATATTTCCAGTTTCTACACATATTCAAAAGGGAGAGTATTGTGCAAGCACAGGGGTCATTGAGGGTCACACTTGGAATTTTACATACCACAGTAAGAACAGGGAAGAGAGAATGGGATGCAATAAGCACATCCCACATCCCCAATTCCACCCCCAATTCCACTTTACCAGAGCTGCAAGTTCAGCTTGTCTTGGTGGGAGAAGGAGGAATGTTTTGCATCAGATATGAATTGAGGTTTCAAAATGAATCAATCTTAATAACTGAAATGAGGCTATTTTTTCTTTTTTTTCCTTTTGAAAGCAGACTGTTTTAATAACTAAAAGACCTGAAAAATTATGTATTTGGATTGAGAGGTCATTGAGGGAGCCTACTTCCAGTGAAAAGGGGGATTTCACGGTGCATTCAAGAAAACATATTTGATTACAGAATAATTTTAAAAAGAAACTTTTTATACTGATACTTTTTTAAAATCATTTAAGACAGGGCCTCCCTGGTGGCACAAGGTGTTAAGCGTCAGCACGACGAAGCACTCCGAAGCTACTACAGCATGAGTTTGATCCCCGGCCAGGGAGGCGACCCACATGGCGCAGCAGACCTTTCCTGTCTCTCCCGCTGCTCCCCTCAGCAGTGTATTTCAGTCAGTCCACCTGTTCTGCTCCCCACTCTGTCTCTGGTGAATCCTCTTACCCCCCTGCACCTCTGGCCTACACCCCAGCTCTTGTATGCATAAATAAATCTTAAAAAAATAAATAATATCATTTAAGACAAAAATGTGCTGACATAGTAACAAGATCGGAGGGAGACACTTTTACACATGACTTGAGTACCCAGTCATCACACTTTTGAAATGAAGAAGGATCTATACAGATATTTCTAATTAGCACTATTTTTAGGTGCTGTTATTACATTGATTTTCCTTTTTTGGCACTTTTTTCACTGAAATGACATTACTTTACAAATTAGGGATTTTTGGTCTAGGTATTGATCTAAGTGTTTTTTTCCCTTATATATGCTTGTCATCTTTTTTACATGTAAGTTTTTTAATGGTCTTACAAAGTGAATTGAGAATTTTTTTCTATTTTTTTAAATAGCTTTTATAAAACTGGAATTACCTGTTCATTAAAGTCTTGATAAAACTGGTCTATTAAATGATCTAGGCTTAGAGATAACTTTTGATGTTGGAGTCTCTAATGATTGTTTAGATTTCTTGTTTCTCCTGAATTCAATTTTTTATTTATATTTTTTTCTAGAAAATTATCCATTTCATCAGTTTTTCATTTTGGGGTTACCAATGATTATATTACAATCTATAAAAGTCTCTGCTATTGGGCCTCCCCGGTGGCGCAGCGGTTGAGCACTGTGTTGCGAAGCTGCCCGCAGCCTCTGAAGCGCCGGTTCAATCCCCAGCCTCCGGCAAGGGTCCCACATGGCACACAGACCTCTCCTGCCTTGCCCAGTGCTCCCCTCAGCATTGTACTTCGTCAGTCTGCCTGTTCTGCTCCCTGCTCTGGCTCTGGTGAATTCTCTAATCCTCCCGTGCTTCTGACTGTACCCAGTGCTTATATAAATAAATAAATAAATCTTTTTAAAAATAAATAAAAGTCTCTGCTACTTACCTGTAATTATGTTGCCCTAGTTAATCCTAATATGTAATATGTTATATAATATTGGGGATGTGGAGCCTCCCTGATGGCACAAGGGGTCAAGTACAGCACTATGAAGCTATCTGCAGCCTCTGCAGCACGAGTTTGATCCCCAGCCGGCCAGGGAGGTGACCCACATGGTGCAGCAGACTTCTTCTGCCTCGCCCGCTGCTCCCCTCAGCAGTGTATTTCAGTAGATCTGCCTGTTCTGCTCCCCACTCTGTCTCTGATGAATCTTCTCACCCTCCACACTTCTGGCCTGTACCCCAGTTCTTGTATGCATAAATAAATAAATCATTTTAAAAATATATTGTGGATGTGTCCTAAGAAACTGGAGGGAGAAGTTAATGGTTAGAACCCATGGTCCTAATGAGGCCTAGTTCTAACAATGTGAGGGATTGCTTATGGTGCAAATGTTAGGATTCCAGTGACTACCTGCCTGGACAACAACAGAGATAATAAACATATTTTGGAATGGACATTTGTTATTTCTTTTGACTGCTTAGCCTCTGAACCGCCTCTCACATTTGAGGAATTCTCCACTTTATGGATATTGGTTGAAAGACAACTTCCATCTCCTTATACTTTTAAAGCAAAACTGAGACACTTGCTTTCCCAGCCTCCCTTGCAGCTAGGACATAGGCTTACAGCCTGGTCTTAGAATTGAGAAATAGTGATATAAAAACCAACATCTTGAAAAATTCATTCTTGGGTTGGGTGACTGAAGGTATTTGGAAGTTACAGTATAGCAATTTTGAAATTCTGGGGCAGGGTAAGCTATGGTTACAGGGTCCTATAAAAATGTCCTCACCGGACTTTGGAACGAGATTTTGGGACAAAATTTTGACAGCTGTTTTGGCTGCTGCCCAGCTTCCCCTGTACCTGCCCACTTTCCAAGCTGGTTCTTCAGCCTTTCCAATGATTCTGTAAGCCAATATCCTTTTACATAGATTTGCCCCCTGAATAACACAAGATAGGTAGGTGCTATGGGTTGAAATATGTTCCCTAAAAATTCATATGTTGAAGTCCAAACTCCCAGTATCTCTCAGAAAGTGACCTTATTTGGATTTTTAAAGCTATAAATAGTAAAGATGAGATCACAATAGAGTAGGGGAAACCTCAAATCCAGTGTGACTGGTGTTCTATAAAGGGGAAATTTGGACACACAGACACACAAGGAGACTGTCATGTTAAAGTTATGCTGCCACAAGCAAGGAACTACCAAAAGCTAGGAGAGGAACTGGGAACAAACCCTTCCCTAGAGCTTTTAGAGGAACACAGCCCAACTGACATCTTCACTTCAAACTCTGACCTCCAGAACTGCGAGACAACAAATTTCTGCTGTTCTGAGCCACCTAGTTTGTGGCACTTTATTAAGTCACTCTAACAAAATAATATCATTTCTGTACTTATACTGAGAATCATTATTTATATTATCAAGTAAATAATTATGGTACAACCCAGAACTGGCAGACTTGATAGTTTAGGCAGAGATGGAGTCTTTGCACTGTAGTTTGGCATGGGCTTCAAATCAAAATCTCACCAAAGTAGAACTGGTGTGCAGGACTCTAGAGCAGTATCTGGGAGGCATTAAAGTCTTCCTCCCAAGGCTGTTGGGGTGGTTGTTGCTATTGTTATAGGACAGGGAGAGGGGTAGCCCAAGCCCCACAAACCTGCCTATTCTAAATGGGTTCTGCCATCCGCCGCATCAACACAAAACATAGGAGACTTTAATGGGAAGGAACTTTAATAAAACTAGGAAACAATACAGGTAAGGCAAAGAGTCTAGTTTCTAAATGAAGCACCCAAAGTTACCCGTCCCCTCATGGGTAAAACTCCATCCATGTGGGATCGGCCCTGAATAAGGCCCCAAAGCCTGCCACAAGTCTAAAGCATCTTCCAGCGTGGACCCACAGAAAAGGGTCAAAAACAACCAGACAAGCCCGGAAGGAAAAGAGCAAAATCAACATCAAGATAAAAGCTGCCATTGTCACCTCCCCATGGGTCTCACCCACATCTGTGTCACCCAGTCCATGACCAAAAGACAAGCACAGTTTCTTCACGTGTCTCTAGGCTCCATGCGCCTTCTCCAGGTCTCCTGGCTCCATCCTGCTTCCTTACTCAGTCTCTTCTGCAGCTTCTCCTCTCCCTGCTCAGCTCCACCCTCCCTTGGGTGCGGCAGGGAACCTCCCCCTTTCCTGGGGACCACCCTGTTACACTATGTTCAGTGGATACCTTGATGAATCAGAGAAATCCTGCCTGGGAGGTCAGCAGTCTGTTCAACCACTCTGTTTTCTGCTATTGCTGGTGGCTGAGGTGTTGAAACAAACCACAACAACGGCTCAGAAATTTCTAGTGCTTTCCTTCAAAGTGGTTTAAAAGGCACTGCGCCTTCTCCATGATGAGGAGTTGCCTCATAGGAATGTGGATCTAAAGCTTCACATTTTTTCTAACATGACTGGACTTAGAAGAGGAGGGGCATCTTCTTTGTGTCAGTCCCCTACTTCACGTCACTCTAACACTTAAAAAAAAAAAAGCTTGGAATTCTTTGTTGCTTTATTGTGAGCCAACACCATCACTTACACAGAGTATGTCTGCCATGTGGGTCAAAATGCTTCCTACAACCCAAAATAAACAGCAGAAAGTTAAGCTAAAGAAACACAAATGACAAAATACAAATGACCTAATACAAACATAAGCTCAACAAAGGATTGTTCAGGAGAGCACTCAGCAGCTGAGTCTCAGCAGCATGGTACACTTACTTTCATTGGTTGGACCGAAAGGACAGCTGCCTTACCGGCTCTAATTGGCTGTGACCATAGACAATGTGGGGGAAATATACCAATATACACTATCATAATGGATTGTTATATAAATAGTGGGGTTGCACAATTAACTCACTGCCACTCAGACAAATAAAAACAGACACATTAATTTTGCCGACATTTATTCCTGAGACTGTACCTGGAGCAGGAAAACTATTTAAATGTTCAATATTGTATAAATCTGATCATTTAAACAATTTAACAGTGTCCAGTGTCATTAGCAATGTTCATAGTTGCTTGTGATATTTAACAGTTCATCTTAGGATTTCAAAAATTAGTAGTACACTAAATATTCTGGTTTAAAAAAATAAATAGAAGATAGACAGACAGGTAGATAGATAGATAAAAAGAAATGTTCAGTCTTTCTTTTAGATTGCCCTTGTCCCTGCTAATTTCCCCTCACCCTCTGTTAAACATAACACTATAATATGGGGGCCAGAGAGGTACTCCTGACCATGGGTTATTATATGTCAATTGTGCTCACATCCACTGCTTTCCAGCATGATGTCCCTTTTGACCTGGGTTATTCTACACTCTGTTAGCTTCTGATGCTGCAACTTATAGGTTAAAGTCTTGCCTCCAGTAACAAAGTTTAATCCCATTTTGCTTGCTTGTTGAGATCCTTGCTTTAGCTATCACTGCTTAGATTTGGGGACTCCTTTTTAATTTCTGGTACAAAAATATTTCTTTCTTGCATTTAAGTTATGCTATATATGTGTGTCTATTTTTTTTTAAGATTTATTTATTTATGCATACAAGAACTGGGGTACAGGCCAGAGGTGGGGGGGGTGAGAGGATTCACCAGAGACAGAGTGGGGAACAGAACAGGAAGATCTACTGAAATACACTGCTGAGGGGAGCAGCGGGCGAGACAGGAGAGGTCTGCTGCGCCATGTGGGTAGCTCCCTGGCTGGGGTCTCAAACTAGTGCTGCAGTGGCTGCGGACAGCTTCATAGGTTGTGTCTCAACCCCTTGCACTACCAGGGAGGCCCTATGTGTGTCTTTTCAAATTTATATTTATACATTTGTATGTAATTGAATTTTTATTTGATGTAGCACTTCTATATATTTAAAAGGAATATACACATTTCATCTACATCAGTTGTTGACCAGAAGACTGACTTACTTTTTAAAAATAAAATTTAAAAAAGTAACACAGAAATTCTGCTTGTGAGAAAGAGGGCAACATTATAGAAAAGGACAAGTTCCCTTCAAAGCCCACCCACATCGCTGAGCCTCTTTATCCCAGAGGCAGCCAGGGTTATCAGTTAGGTTAGATTCCTCTCATTTCTTTCATACACTTACACACATTTACATGTATCCATTTGGAAATAGGTCATTTCATTCTGTGGTGTCATTCATATTTTTTTTGCATAAAAAAGTATCATAGTGATATATCTGTAACTAACCTTTTTAACCAGTAGAATGCTGTGGAGCTCTACCCAGGTGGACTTAGCCCTTATGCTTGTGACTGCCTCCTACCACTGCTTATGTCCTTGGAGTATACACCCTCTCAGCAGCCTTCTATCTGTAGTTCATGGTTTCCAGTTACCCCCATGAGGAACTTTGCACGGGACATGCTTGTACATGTTTTCTTATGCACAAAGATCATTCATTGTTTTTCTAACGTAGACACTAATGCCTGGGGTTGCTGGCTGATAGCACATGTGAATTTTTCTTTCTCAGTATGGCCAAATTGCCCTTCGATGTGGACCTACCTATTTTATATTCCTGCTATCAGTGTGTGTATGTTTTCCAGACATTTTATTAATGTTTCATTTTTGCCAATATAATAGCTGAAATTGCTCTCTCAATGTTCTAAAAATAATTAGTTTTTCTTGGTAATTGGTGATGTTCAGCTTCTATTCATATGTTCATCGGCCATGATATAATGGATTTATTTTCTAATAAATAATTCAAATATAAATAATTTATTCTATTATTTTTCCTTGTACCTATTGGTTTATTTGAGTTTTCCTTTTTTGGAAATGCTTTATAAATATAAATGCCAATCCTTTCTGTGCTGTATATATGGCAAATATTATCCCACATTTAAAAATTTTGCTTAAACCTGTTGTACAAGTATTCACATTTACAATCCTGTAACTTATGATTCCTTTTCTCATACTAAACTTTTATGCGCTGCTCAAATTTTTCAGTCTTGATGAAGTCAACTTGTCAATCTATTTCTTCCCATCTTTTGATTTTAGGGTCTTGTTTAGAATAATTTCTAGTTTCCTCAAGACACAAAGCATTTTGTTTTTCATGTTTGGGTCTTTAACACCTTCAGAATTAATTTTTATTTATTTATTTATTTTATTATTATTATTTTTTACTTAAATATTTTATTTTATATAATTTCTTACATCTTTTTTCATCTTTGCACAATGTATGCATTTTCATTTTGGTTATATTCCCCATACAATTGCACCCCCTCCTTATTTTGACTCTAGTCCTTCCTTTCCCCGCCCCTCTCTCCCCCCACCCCCACTAGTGTGTCTCTGGTTTATAGTTGCTTGTTGATTTTGATTTTTACTTTGTATTGATTAGTCTTTTTCCTGGTCTCTTATTTAGTTTTTCTAAATTCCTGCTATGAGTGAGACCATCCAGTATTTTTCTTTTTCTTTTTGACTTATTTTGCTGAGCATGATCCCTTCTAGCTCCATCCATGTTGCTGCAAACTACACATGTTTATCTTTTTTACAGGTGAAACACTACATGACATGCACCTCAAAGACATCTTTACAGACACATCACCCAAAGCAGTGATAGTGAAGGCAAAGGTAAACAGCTGGGACTACATCAAATTAAAGAGCTTCTGCACAGCAAAAGAGACAATAACAAAAACAAAGAGAAACCCCACCGACTGGGAGAACATTTTTGCACACAACACTAATGATAAAGGACTGATTACAAAAATCTGCAAAGAGCTGATGAGACTCAACAACAAAGAAAATAATCCAGTCAAAAAATGGGCAGAAGAGCTAAAAAGAAACTTCTCTGAAGAGGAAATGCAAATGGCCAACAGGCATATGAAAAAATGTTCAACATCACTTGTCATCAGGGAAATGCAAATCAAAACTACAATGAGATACCATCTCACACCAGTGAGAATGGTATATATTAAAAAAACTAGCAACAACAAATGTTGGCGAGGATGTGGAGAAAAAGGAACTCTCCTGCACTGCTGGTGGGAGTGCAAACTGGTCCAACCACTATGGAGAGCTGTGTGGAGATTTCTTGACCTACTAAACATAGAGCTTCCATATGATCCAGCAATTCCACTCCTAGGTATTTACCCAAATGACACAGAAACAGTAATTCCAAAGGGCACCTGCATCCCTATGTTTATAGCAGCACTATTTACAATAGCTAAACTACGGAAACAACCCAAATGCCCAAAAATAGATGACTGGATCAAGAAGATATGGTACATATACACAATGGAATATTACTCAGAATTAATTTTTATGAATAATGTTAGGTAGAGAATCTACCTTTACTTTTAAGAAAACAAATGATCAGTTTTCCCAATGCCTCTTACTGAATTGGTAGTACTTCCCCACTGAACTAACCATCTGTGGGAATAACACACACTAAAAGACTCACACGTATGCTACTAAGATTGTGCAAATACCTCTGATTTATCTCAGTGAACAGTACATGTCCTTAAAACGAAAATCATCTGTTAGTTATTTTAGAGTCTGTCTATACTAATATATAGTAAAGGAGGGCTGCTACTATATGCATGAAATATATAAAAAGGAGAATTAAATAGTAAGAATTTGATGATGGTCTGGCACCGGAAAAATTTATTTATTTATTAAGATTTATTTTATTTATATAAGAGCTGGGGTATAGGCCAGAGGTGTAGGAGAGTGAGAGTATTCATCAGAGACAGAGCAGGGAGCAGGACAAGCAGACGGACTGAAAGCACTGCTGAGGGGAGCAGTGGGCGAGACAGGAGAGGTCTGCTGTGCCATGTGGGTATTTCCCTGGCCGGCCAGTAATCGAACCCTCGCTGTAGAGGCTGCAGACAGCTTCACTGCACTGCGCTCAACCCGCTGCACCGCTGGGGAAGCCCCAACAGGAAAAATTTAACTACTAGAAAAACACATAAAATTTTTCAGATCCTTCCATGGCTTCAAAGAAATAACTTTCTACATTAGTCTGTTCTCCTGTCTCTGATTACATATCCATTAAAAAACTTACTGCTAGTCTATCCACGTTCACACACACCTTGATATAAAGGAGGGGATGCTGTTAGAGGAAATGAGTATTTCATGTATATCCTCTTTTCTGAATGAGAAACTGATATTCTGATGTAAAAAATCAGTCCCTTAAGAGACTGTGTAGTTTAAACAGCTCAAGTCATACAGTTTTCTGAATCCTGTGGTTTTACCTCCAGAGCTTATAAAGCACCTGATACACAGAAGGTATGAAATACCTTTGTTGAATGAATGAATGACCAAAAATCATTGTTGTTTTGTTAGGTAATATTTTATTTTATTTTTTAAAGATTTCTTTATTTATGCATACAAGAGCTGGGGTACAGGCCAGAGGTATGGGGGGTAAGAGGATTCATCAGAGGCAGAATGGGGAGCAGAAAAGGCAGACTGACTGAAATACACTGCTGAGGGGAGCAGCAGGCAAGTCAGGAGAGGTCTGCTGCACCATGTGGGTAGCTCCTGGCCGGGGATCAAACTCGGTGCTGCAGTGGCTGGGACAGCTTCATGGTTGCATCTTAACCCCTTGCGCCACCAGGGAGGCCCTGTTAGGTAATATTTTAAATGCTATGAATCACAATCATTCTCCCCTCCTCTTCCCCTCCCCACTTCCCCATAGTATTCCTGGGAAAATGAGTTCTTTCTGCAAAGGGATACAATTCTATAGGTTGAAGTAGCATTGATCACACTTACAATAGATAGCAAATACCTCGTTCACTTACTCATTCAATAAACATTTGCTAAGTACTTATTAACCATGAAAATACAACAATAATGAATTTTTGTTAAAAAAGACTACAGTTTTCTTATACTTAACTATGGTAGAAGCAGTGGTTGCAACTGAAAATATTTGGCAGTTCTAAGCAGCAGGTTGAAAAGGGTAGGGAAAGCAAGCTTAACTCAAAATTAAGAGTGTTGTGGGGCCTCTCTGGTAGCACAAGGGGTTAAGCACAGCACCATGAGGCTATCCATAACCACTGCAGCAATGATTTGATCCCAGGTCAGACAGGTGAAGCACGTGACATAGCAGACCTCTCCTGTCTCACCTGCTGCTCCCCTCAGCAGTGTATTTTAGTCAGTCTGCCTGTTTTGCTCCCCATTCTGCCTCTGATGAATCCTCTCACCCCCCGCACCTCTGGCCTGTACTCCAGTTTTTGTATGCATAAATAAATACAATCTTTTTTTAAAAAAAGAAGAGTGTTGTGGGGAAGAATCAGGGTGTAGGCCAGAGGCAAGGGGGCGGAGGGAGAAGGGGGTGAAAGAATTCGCCAGAGACCGAGTGGAAAGCAGACAAGGTGGACTTATCGAGGTACACAGTTAAGAGAAGCAGTGGGCAAGACAGGAGAGGTTTGCTATCCAGAGAGAGAGGGCACCAGGGCTCTATTTATACTGCAGGCATCATTGATTGGTTAGGTGATTGTTTTGGGTGTGTCCTGACTGATGATCTGAATTAGCATAACAGATCATCACTTTAAGGCCTGTTCCTATGGCAGTTCCTTTATCCATTCATATCTCCTAAACTTGCTTGCTGGGCAAGGAGTGGGGGCTTAGTTTTTAAATTCAGTAATGATACCAATACAAAGACTAACATTATATGGCACATTATATGGCACAAAGGAAACTTGGACACCAGGGCTAACAAGAAGCAGGTTTAATGCACCAGTGCTGACTCAGCAAATTTGTATACCAAGGCTGAGCCCTGTCCGTAGGAAGTCAGGGCCTTATACACACTTTTAGTTTCTACAAGGTGGGTTTGCACTGGCAGCTGTACATGGTCAGATATGACGTGGCTACATACCAAGAGGTGAGTCATATGACTGCATACCAAGGAGTAAAGGGTCAGTAGTCATGGGACACCCCCCCCCCCCCGACGTCCATTCTGCCTCATGGCGGTACATGGTCTAACATGAAGCAAGATTCATACCAGGAACTAAATTGCATACCAGGAACTGAGCAAAAGGTTGTTACTAAGATCCCCAGGCTGCTTATGTCTGGTCACCATGCTTCAGGACCTCCAGGTGTTGGGGGGAAGGATGTCCTGAACAAACTGCACAAATAGGTTTTATGGACCCCACCCCAGACCAAAGAGATCCAAGACACCAAGGACTACAAACCCCATAATGTCATCATCACCAAAGGGAGGATTGTTGGGAACTGAGGGTGGAGTTAAGAAGCCAGGTTTAGTATGTAACCAGACATGTGGGCCTTGGTTTTTGCCGGCGTTCAGTGTGCTATTGGGGTTCCAGATCAGCGGAACTGGTAGGACACATTCACCAATTTATCCCTCTTTCTTTCTCCCTGAGTTATTCATTTCATTTCCCCTTTTTGTAAATAAACCCTTTATTACTCTTTTTGTGTGTGCCTATGGTTGAGTCTCATTATAAGTCCTTTTTTATTTGTTTACTTATTTATTTTTTTTATACAATAGCTGCGGTACAGTCCAGAGGCACGGGAGGGTGATTCACCAGAGACAGAATGGGGAGCAGAACAGGCAGACGATAGAAATACACTGCTGAGGGGAGCAGCGGGCGGGAAAGGAGAGGTCTACTGTGCCATATGGGATTCTCGCCTGCCGGCCGGGATCAAACCCACACTATCGAGACTGCAGACAGCATCACAGCACAGCGCTCAAGCCGCTGCACCAACAGGGAGGCCCTCATTATGTCCCTTTTAAGCACACAAGTGAGGACCCACTGTCAGGCCAACCCATTTCACATTGGGGTTGCCCTATGTGACAAAGGGTCCCATCTATTCATCTGAAGTTCAGGTATCACATAGAGAATAAAGGCCCAGGCATTTCCAGGATACTGGGGAATCACACAGATTAGTGAAGCAAGAACTACTGGGCAATTTAGGTACTTTCCAATTTTTGCTATTCTCAATAACACTGTGAGGAAACACCTGCCTGGACAAAAGTGTTGTATCCATTTTAACTTAAGATCAGCTCCTGCAAGTGGATTGATTATCTGGCTGGGAGAACAGTTATGTCAATTTCCAATCTTATAATCAATATGAAAGCATATGTTTACCTTTAGCTATACTAAATTTGGAAAGAGATGGATTTATAGGTCTCAATGAAAAGTAAAGTGTCTGCCAATTATATATTTAAATGTTCACTTTAGAACAATTTTAATCAGTTAAAACAAACTTGTATGCTATGCCTCTAGAAAAAGGAATTTGCTTCACATTCTATTGTATTGGCCACTGTGGTCTCGTTGTATTAATATTCTTTAGTAGAAATAGAAGTGTTGCCTAGTGCTTCAGGTGATGGGTTTAAGGTAGGTGTGATTAAAAGAAAAGGAAATGGTGGGAAAAGATAAAGAAAACATGTATTAAGATAGGAAATGAAGACAAAAAGAACAGAAGTGAGAAAAGAAAATGATGGAGGAGCAGGAGGTCTCAGAATCTTGCCACTACATAGTCGGCCTGTGCTTGTCCATGTTCTGGTGTAGATGCCTGTCTGATGGTTTCTGTTCAAACATTTAGCAACTGCAGCTTCCTTTTACATTAGAGGAAATGAAAGAGCAAGCCCTATTATAGGCTGACATGTAATTATTGGGACTGAAATGAGAAATCAGCACAGAATTTTGTTAAAGGGAACATCCTGGTTTTGCAATGTGCTAAATCACCACAATTTAGGAGCTCTGACTCTCAGATATTAGTCATTCCTTCTTTGTAGACAGTTCCCTCCTTCTTCTAACTTGTCTTTGTTGTGTTGTTAATAAACACAGCAGCACCCTAGAAACCACTGTAAAAAATCTAGAAATGAATTCAAATTCTAATGAGCAGTACTTCTGAATGTTAAAATGTAAATCAATTGACTACAAGTTTTGTATTTTCCACTTCTTGGAATTTTTCTTATTTAAGGGAATTCACTGAGCTAAAACTTACAGACTTCCAAGGGGCTTTGGTTTTAAGATGACAAAAGAGGAAGTTTCTCTAGAAAAAAGTTTAAAAATTAGAAAACCAGTAGTTAACTCTGGCTCCCTCTAACGAGCAGAAAATGCCACAAATTAATTATGGTTTGGTTTTCTTTTTCTTTTTAAATTTATTTTAGTTGCAATTTAATTATGCTTCAGTGACTATTACTGCACCTGTGTCTTAGAGAGTTCTTAAAGCTGCATTTTTTGTTGTGGTGGTGGTGGTAGCATTGGTCTACAACATTGTATATAATTTAGAGTCTAGGTTGACATCTCTTCAGCTATACCTCACCACACCACACCCAACATGTAACACCAAAGTTTCCAGACTCCTCCACCACAGACGAAAACTCCTCCCCCTTTGCTGACCCCTACCCTCTCCTTCCCGCTGGCTTAATTCTATAGTGAGATTTCTGGGATTTATTTTGGCTTAGTTTTGTCTGTTCTTTTGTTTCTTTATAATTCACATATGGGTGAAATCATCTGGAATATACCTTCCTCTTTTCTCCCCTGACGTGTTTGTTTTCAAGCTTAGAAGTTGACTTCTGCTTTAATAGTGAGGCTAAATGTTTCATATCTCTAACTACCAAACTCCAAACTTTCATTACTTTTAAGTTATTTAAAGACATGAACACATAAAAATAGGAACAAAAATCAATACAGTAAGTTTTAAAAGTAAATTTTCTCTTTCTAAAAGTATGGCTGGGGGCTGGGGGAATTGGAGATGTTGGCCAAAGGATACAAACTTGCAATTAGAAGATGAGTAATTTCTGGAGCGCTAATGTATAGCACTGTGGTTACAGTTTTGCATGTGCATGTGTTTGTGTGCATGCGTGTGCAATTATAGTTAACACTGTATTATATACTTCACAGTTGCTGTAAGTCCAGATCTGAAATGTCCTCACTACAGAAAAGAAATTATAGTTATGTAAGGTAATGGAGGAGTTATATAATGAAAAATATGTTGCAAAATATTAATGCATCAAATCAACATATGTGTATACCTTAAAGTCATACAACTTTATATGTCAGTTATATCACAATGAAAACAAAAAAGTGAACAAGTTAAAAAAATCAAAATACAAGAGAGACCAGTCTATTTATTTTTATTTAATTAATTTTATTTTATTTATGTGCTGCACCTCCCCCTGCAGTGACCTTTAGGGTTAACCGTCCCTAGGTCCTGCTGGGCAACCAGCGCGCAGGGGGAGAACAGCAAAACCCTACATACCTGCTGCACCTCCCCCCGCAGTGATCTTTAGGAATGGCTTTCGCCACGGTCCCTAGGTCCGGCTGGGCAACCAGCGAGCACGGGGAGAACAGCATAACACCCCGAAGCAGAGGAAGTACAGCGGAAGTTCCCTGAAAAGGCAAAAGCTTATCAAAAGATAAGGACCACCAAGAACCACTACAAGAATGCTAAAAATCTTATCCCGTCTTTCTAGAACTACAAACTTTAATCCCTTATTTGTCTTTCTAAACTTCCTTCTTCTATAAAAGTCATTGCTTGTTATGTAGATCACCTCCCTGATGGTAATAGACTGAGCCCATGAGCAAGCTGATTTCATTGATATTCATTGTCCCTGTGCTTTTGGAAAACATATATATTGGTCACAAACTCAAAGAAAATTACACTCAGATTTTCACTCTTGAAGTGTGTCTGTCATTTCTTTCACCGACGCCCTGACCACCCTGCCCGCTTCTCTCAACCCTGAGGTGGCCTCATCATCTACTGCTGTGCTGGTCCGCGGCATTTATGCATATAAGAACTAGGGTACAGGCCAGAGGTGTAGGGGATGAGAGGATTCACCAGAAACAGAGCAGGGAGCAGAACAGGCAGATTGACTGAAATCCACTGCTGAGAGGAGCAGCAGGCGAGACAGGAGAGGTCTGCTGTGCCATGTGGGTCAGCTCTCTGGCTAGGGATCAAACTTGTGCAGCATTGGCTGTGGGTAGCTTCATAGTGCTGAGACTTCGCCCCTTGCACCACCAGGGAGACCCAGTGTGAAAGTTTTTTTTTTGTTTTTTTGTTTTTAAAGATTCATCCATTTATGCATACAAGAGCTGGGGTGTAGGCCAGAAATGCAGGGGGTGAGAGTATTCACCAGAGTGGGAAGCAGAACAGGCAAATATACTGAAATACACTGCTGAGGGGAGTAGCAGGTGAGACAGGAGAGTTCTGCTGTGCAATGTGGGTCACCTCCCTGCCCTGGGATAGAACTCATGCTGTAGTAGCTGACGCTTAACCCCTTGTAGTGCTGACGCTTAACCCTTTGTGCCACCAGGGAGGCCCCTAAAAGGTTTGTAATAAAACTGATTTGGAGAAAGATAGGAGGAGGAGGAAGGAGGGAGGAGGAGAGAGATTTTAAATACCAGCAAACTCTGAAATTTACCCATCCTATAGTGGGCAAATGTCTACCCAGGCAGGTTCGGCCTGAAGTGGGGCCACCAGGGCCCAAAAGCTTGCCACAAACCTAAGGTACCTTCTGGCAGGAAACCACAAAAGAGGGGTTAGGCAGGTCCCAGAGAACTGGAACAGAAGGAGAGACTCAAAACTCAAAGTGTACCACATAATCCAACACGGTCAAGATAACAGCTGTCACATCTCTGTCAAGGACCAGAAGCAACCTCCCACTGTCTCTCACCTATGTGTCTCATCCAGGTATCTTCTCCTGTGTCTTTACATGTCTCTCCTCCATGTCTCTCCCTCCCGTGTCTCTTCCAGCAGAACCAGGGTGCAGGTCAAAGCCACAAAAACAGGAGAGTCCAAATACACATATTCAGTTATAATCCACACTGGGCCACTTAACTCCATCCCTACTTGGGGCTGGTGGGGGCATTCAGGAAGTCAGGTTCATGGCATGCTGGGAGTTGTAATTCTGGATGCCTGAAGTCTCTGGAGTGGAGGTGGGGGTGGAGTCTGTAAAAAATGTCAGGGTATGGATTGTTCCACTAACAATCCTAAATTCATACATTTAATATATTTACTGGCATGGTGCAAGGTATTTTGAAGATAGCCTGCTGAAAACATACACAGTTCTTGCCTTTTTGGAGTTCCCAAAGCAAGGAAGGAAAAAGATGGGAACAAATTAAATTGCAAACTGGATTGAAATGTTAAAAGGGAGTGAGAGACAAATAGGAGCATCTGGACATAGACACAGACACACCCTCCCTGAGATTTGCATGAGGGGGAGTTATCCATACAGAGAGTGGGGGGAACTTTGCAGGCTGACAGGAAACTCTGACTCATGAGTAATGATCTTTTGATGACTCAGAGAGCTGCAGCATTTGGTAAAGTTGGTGGTATTGAAAGTGCAAAAACAAAGCATAACCATGGATAAAAAAACCTGTCTTTGCTTTGACTAGCCATTATCATAATCTGTAGAGTACCCTCAGATCATTAACGTATCAACTCTCCCACAAGGCCTTGAGCAAATCTCCAGCATTCCCCGGCTGAGTTTCTTTGCTGTCAGAAGAATCAACAAAATTGAGCAAAACTAGGGCCTCACTGACTGCACAGGACTTCAGCCCCAGCCTCTCAAGCTATTGCCATCCACTGCTATATGAGTTCAATCCCTGGCCAGGGAGCTAACCCACATGATGTTGTAGACCTCTCCTGTCTCGCCCACTGCTCCCCTTAGTCTATTTCAGTCCACTGCCTGTTCTGCTCCCCACTCTGTCTGGTGAATTCTCTCTCTTACACACACCCCCACACCTCTGGCCTGTACCCGAGTTCTTGTATGCATAAATAAATTTTAAAAAACAAAAACCAAAACAAATGTGCATGCCAAACTATACACGTTTCAAGGAGCTGTGACCTGGAGCAAACTGTTTCTTTCATGAGACACCATTTTTACTAGAAAGAATAATGATGGAAAGGTGCATAGAACAATGTGGTCTTGAGAAATGTCTGCTTAGAACAGATACTGAAAGTTACTGTCTAATATGAGCCCAATACAGGTTTATCCAGTGAGGGCAGGGAAATGTTCTGCTCTGATGGAGCTTCTAAAAATAAAAAAGGAATAGAAGTGAGAATGGAGGTTTGCTGAGATTCAAAACAGGGCTAGGAGGTCAAATGGAAACCACTTAGAAACCACAATCATTAGAGTAATATCTCTGGAGAGCAATATTGCTTATTACCAAGCAGAGTGATTATGAGCTATAAGCTATAAGCCAACATGTAGAAACAATCCTTTAATAACTTCAAGTGTATGTTTATAATTTTTTAGCAAAATGAGATTTTACTTCATGATTTATCATTTCTCCTTTTATAAGGAATCGTTACTTATCCACAGAATTTTCTGGATATAAGATATTCAGATAATTGGCAAGCGGCTCTATTAAAGATAATCTTTTTCCTTTTTATTTATGCATACAAAAACTGGGGTAAAGGGTAGAGGTGCAGGGCCGGGGGTCGCGTGGGGGTGGGATAAAAGGATTCACCAGAGTGGGGAACAAAACCAGCAGATTGACTGAAATACACTGCTGAAGGGAGCAGTGGGCGAGACAGGAGAGGTCTGCTGCGCCTGCCGAGTGGGTCACCTCCCTGGCTGGGGATGATACTCAAGCTGCAGTGGCTGTGGATTGCTTCATAGTGCTGTCACTTAACCCCCTGCGCCACCAGGGAGGCCCCTGCCATTCTTTTAATCAGACTTTCCCCCTTTGGCCATTTTGCATATTCATTCACCTATTACTGATGGAGTCAATGTCGAGTGCTTGATTAATGCTCCTGTTTTTAAATAATTTTTTAAAAAAATGACTGACTTAAAAACAGCAAGATTAAAAAATATTTAAATATGAGATTGAAGTTTCACAAAGATTTCTCTTTTATGTTATTTTAAAAGGGAGATGAGGGTTTCGTTTCATTGGATTTTGCAGATTTGAGAGCTGAACAGGTCAGGGTTATCATGGCCTCTACACAGATGCACCCTCCCTCTGCCTCAAATATGCAATAAGAAAGTAAAAACACCAGGTTCTCTTTATTTGTAACAGGTAAAAACTGAAGCTCGGTCATTTAACATAGGATAAAAAATAAGTGCAGTTACATCTGTAACAGGACTGCAGGTTTCTTCCACAGCAATGTTCTGGACTGAACATGGATGGTCCCCAGCATCTTGTGCATTTTTTTCCAGGAAATTTTCTTTTCAATGTGATGATTGTCTTCAGGGCAAAACATATTTATTATGCTCTAGTTCTAGTAGTCCATATTTGATTCATTTCTGTACACAATTCCCCATCCTGTCTTGTGCCAACTTTCTGATTGAATTCCTAATGTCATTCTTTGCGGTCCCCTCCTCCACGTTTATTAAAAATGCCCTTAAGTCATATTTACAATTAAGAATTTATGCATGGCACAACAATTCAATTGTTAGCACACACAAGTCTTGTAATCCTCATTGTGATACTGTCAGCTTCTGAGAAACAATTATTGGCTAATTTAAACAGCGAGAACATTTTTTAAGCAAACATAAAACCCTGGGCTCATCTGATAAAGACAAACTGCTTTGTACCTCTTAGCACAATAAAATATATCTTTGGAAACTAAGAAGAAACAAATAATATTTAAACAAACAAACAAACCAGAAAACACATATACTAATCACATAACAGACTGACAAATTGAAATTGCAGCAAAACACATTTTCAGGGAGGGTTTTCTTTTCAAATAAGCAATCTTAAAAGGTGTATTTTATACACATGGCTATTTCTCCTCTTAAGATTTTTTTCATTTAAAGTTCATATATGTTTTGAAAAAGAATTATTTCTTACAAGAGGGATTATCTGTCCCATTCAATTTATTGTGAGAGGTTATTAACAACTGCCTTTAATACTCAAAAGTCAAGAAGTTAGAAGACAGAAATACTTTTTTGCAATGACATATGTGGCACTGCATTTCCTTAAGTGGGTATCATGTATTTCACTATACCCTAATTACAAAAATACTATCCCTTTAAAAATTCATGGAATTAGTTTTACTTCTCTTTCACATCTTACCTCTTATTTTCACCAAGTTTCTGCTCAGTGCTTGAATAGCATTTGCCCTGATTTGTTGCATAAGAATTCTTCTCAGCCCCTTAGAAAGACTGGACATGGTTCACTCTAAATTCTCTAAGCCAAAGAAAGCTCCATGGTCCATGGTTGCCCTCAAATGTGGGAAGTAGGAAGTGACAGCTGGAAGATGGTGGTGAGAAACCACTAACACAAATGCTCAAAGAGGCTGGGAGAACAGTTGTCAAAATGTAAGAACCTTGCTCAGTTCCATCTACACTATTTTCTTTAGGACATTAAATATGGAACTGTTTTTTTAATTCCACATTTAGTTTCTAGAGTGCACTGAAAATTCAAAAACAAGAGAATACCTATAGAAAGCGTAGGGTTTTGTTGTATTTTTGGAAATTGTATAACCTATCAAATTTCTACTAGAAAAAATAGTACTTTTAGAGTTGTACTTTACCTTAAGATCATCTTCTTTACACTTAGCTTTTTATAAATGACAGCTATTTCTGTAATGAAGTAAGCAGGAAGTTACATTAACCCAACTAAAATAGGAATCTTAGAGTTAAATTCTGACTTGAACACTAAGTCTGAAATAACAGAACTCACGCTGGGGATGACCTAAGATCAAGAAGAGTCATACAAGTCCTTCACAAAGAGGCGTATGAACATGGACAAGCCATGACACAGTTTTGTAGTATGTAATTTGAATTCTTTTGTCATTATTCTAGAACTTTAATTTCATGTACTTCATTTGGTATAACCAAACCCTCCTATATATTTCACACAATCATCTTGCAAAAGAGCACAAGTGATTGTTTTAGATAATTAAATTTTGGGGGACAAAAGGGTGTTCAGAAAAAAAAGGTGTTCAAAAAGAGAAAGTCATATTTATGAATAAAATTTCTTTTGTGTTACTTCTTGCAAACCACCATTAATTTTGCATTATCATTTGTTTTCCGTCTTTGAAAATAACTTGCACACAACATTGTTTTATCTTCTTGGAGCAACTCTCTTTTCTCACAAAAACTCAATTAAGGACGTTGTACCAGTTTACTCTTACTTCCTTCCTGTTCACTGAGCTTAAAATGGGTATAGGCAAGAATACCAAATAATGTACATAACATGCCAACCCCCTGATTAACTGACAGAGGATCTTTAAATAAAACATATCCTCCAAATAAAGTAATGCAGAACTTGAAGTGTCCAAACATGTTATAGCTGAGGTTTCTGGCTAAGGATAAAAAGAGCAGCTGTTATTGTCTTATATACATGTGCGCGCGCACACACACACATGCACAAACCTCCTGTGGCTAGAAAGAACAGCATGAAACACACAGTGAACAGCAGTACCCCACCATCCTTTGCCCCACAAAAATGAACTTCAGTGAAGTACTGGAACAACCCAAGTTTAGTAATTACGCAGTTACAGAAGACTGCCTCAATCATGCCTGTTGATCTCTCCAAAGTAAAAGGACTACAGTATTAGGTTGAGAAAGAAATTCTCACTTAGGTAAGGTCTGGACACATTTTCAGGTTGTCATAATTAGAGGGAGGTACCTCTGGTATCTAATGGGTAGATACCAGGAATGCTGCTAAACATCTTACTATGTACAGGACAAGCCTCTGCAACAAAAAAATTGTTCAATCTGAAAGGTAATTAGCACTGAGGATGAGAAGCCTTGTTTTAATCTACTGTCAACACAGTCGCTCAGAGTGTGGTTGAAACATAAGTAATATGATGTCATTTCTCTGCTCACAACTTGAATGGCTTCTCAACTCGTCCAAATAATAGTCCTTATATAAAATCTACACTCAGTTTGCTTCTGCTACCTCTGAGAGTCCTACTATATTCCACCCTCTGCTCATCCTACTCCACTCACATGTGCTTCCTGGTTGGTCCTAAGACCTCTCACCTGGTGTTCCCTCACCTGGAATGCTCTTCAGCTCCATCTGCATGGAATGAACTCATTTCCTGCCAGTCTTTACTCACAAGTCATCTTCTTGTTGAGTCCCTCCTGAATACCCTACCTAAAATTTCAACCCCAACGTATCATGCCTGCTTCTCTATTTTCTCCTTGGAGCTTAATATCTAACACTGTCTATGTATATTTTTTATTTTTCCTATTTATAGTCTGTCTTCCTCACCAGAATGTTAGGTTGTGAGAGCAAGGATTTTTGTCTTTTTGGTTCACTGCCATATCCCCACTGCGTGATATATAAGATATTCAGTACATGATATTTATTAGGTCAGTGAATGGCTTATAGTGGGTAGTCAATAAATATTTGTTGAGTGAAGGAGTGTTCTCAATCAGGGAATATATCTGGATGCTCTGATTTGGCAGCATGGTGCACATGTTCTGAGAAAAGACTACATGGGTTCAAATTTGGAAACCACACTTCTCAGCTCAGTGTGATCTCAGGTGAGCTACTTAACCTCTGCACCTTCATTTGCTTCTCTTCAAAATACAATGGTAGAATTTACCACTCGGAGTTGCTGCAAGAATTAAACAGTCTGATACACGCTAAGTATTTCAAACAGCGCCTGGCACAAAAGAAATATTTACTAAATGTTGGTTTTTAAAAAACAATTGTGATCACTTGTTACTATTAATAGCTGGCAAATATGCTGTTTATTTACTTTGTGGACATCTCAGGATACTCTAAACTATTTCTTTACTGAACTATCTCTTTGATTTAGGAAACCTCCAGTATTTCTTTGCATTTGCTTCAGAGTGAAATGCAAAAAGAAACAGAATGACAAGAAGAATGTTAAAAACTGGACAGTTAATTTTAATTCAGACCTTTAGGGTATGACTTCACTTCTAAATTTGTAGTAATACTTAGAAAAACAGGCACACCCATATCCAAGTAAGTACAAAAACATACTCTTAAGTCAGATGTCAGTGATCTGACATTATCTTTTGTTATCTGTTAACCACACCTCTACTTTATTACTACAGATAATGAGAACTGATTGAAAACCCAAGCATCCATCCCATTATTCACTAAATAAATATTTATTTAATACTACTGTGTGCAAGGAATGGTGCTGAATGCTAATTTTAATAAGGGAAGAGATCAGTGTTACTTAAGAAAATTCAAAACATTCACGACACAGAAAATTAACCCATTTCCTCATTTTATGTTTCTTCAGTCTCTATAGATGCTAGTAGTAGGATAGTAAAGATTAAAAATAACTCACTCTACTCAATTTAGTCATGCAAAAGAGTAAGTGCAAAACTCAAATAAGGAAATGACTGTGACAGTGTAGGCAAATAAAAAGCCTATGCATTTGTAAGTTGTTAGGAAAAGGATACGTGACTGGTGAAGTATTCCCAATGATCCAATAAATTGATAAGTTTACCATGAAAGCTATTATTCCAGACAGCAGCACCATAAGCTACAAATACACAAACACAAGAATAGCATTAATGCAAAGCAGTTGTAATCACTAAAATTATCAAGTAGAAATACATTTCACTGGCATTTCTAAAAACTCAAGTATCAACCATTAAGAATACAACTTTAGAAAAGAAAAAATCAGGGGCCTCCCTGGTGGCACAAGGGGTTAAGACGCAGCACTATGAGGCTATCCTCAGCCACTACAGCAAGAGTTTGATCCCCGGCCAGGAAGGTGACCCACATGGCGCAGCAGACCTCTCCTGTCTTGCCTGCTGCTCCCCTCAGCAGTGTATTTCAGTTAGCCTGCCTGTTCTGCTCCCTACTCTGTCCCTGGTGAATCCTCTCACCCCCTGCATCTCTGGCCTGCACCTCAGCTCTTGTATGCATAAATAAATAAATAAAAAGCTTAAAAAAGAGAAAGAAAATCAATTTGGGAGAGAATAAGAACCAAGGATAAAGAAAAGAATGACTAATACAGAAACAATGGGCTTACGGCTTGATAAACACTGCAAGTCAAAGAGACCATAAAGCCTCCCCTGGTGGTGTAGGCGGTTGAGCTCAGCGCTGCGAATCTGTTCCCAGCCTCTGCAGCACCAGTTTGATCCTGGCCGGCCAGCCTGCCGGCGAGGGTCCCACATGGCGGGGCGGACCTCTCCTGTCTCACCCGCTGCTACCCTCAGCAGTGTATTTCGTCAGTCTGCCTGTTGTGTTCCCCGCTCTGTCTCTGGAGAGTCTTCTCACCCTCCCACGCATCTGGCCTGTACCCCGGTTCTTGTATAAATAAATAAATAAATAAATCTTAAAAATATAATAAAGAGACTGTAACTTGAAAATGCATTTAACACACTAGACTACTGAGCACCATAGCTTAGCCTAGATCATCTTAAAATGAGCTCAGAAAACTTCTGTTAGCCTACAGCTATGCAAAATCATCTAACATGAAGCCTATTTTATAATAAAAAGCTTAATATCTCACACGATCTTTTGAACACTGTATGGAAAGTGAAAACACATCTATAGAGTATTGGTTGTTACCCTGAGAGAATATCCTACTACATATTACTAGCCTGGGAAAAGGTAAAATCAAAATTCAAAGTGTGGTTTCTATTGAACATACACTGCTTTTGCACCATCATAAAGTTGAACTGTCATAAATTAGGGGACTATCTACATTCAGAAATGTAATTTGGCTTATAGATCCCAACGAAAAATTATTTAATAATATTCTGCCCCTGAATGTAAATTTCCAGTTCATTTTTCTTATCCATCTGAAGAAAAATCATTTTGTAATAATTTCTTATTATAAAAGTAATATATAACCATTGTAGGAAAAAAAAGGAAATAAGGCATTCTTATAATTCCAAGCTTTCACCATTATTAATACCTTGGCATATATTCATCCAGATCTTTTTCCTATTGAACTGCTCATAGTTATCCTCATTTAAATAAAACAACAAACATTCATTAAGTATCTACAAAACTAGGCCAGATCTTGTGAGAAACACAATAGGTTCTTGCCCTTGGAGAGCTCAGAAACTATGTGATAATATAATAAAAATTATGATAATCCCAGCTTACACATACAGGGTATTTGTGGCAAGGATTGTTCTAAAAGTTTTACATATATTAACTCATTTAATCCTCAAAAACACCTATGAGGAAGTAAAATGTTTTCCCTTTTTGCAGATGAGAAAAGAGAGCACAGAGAAGTAGTCATTTGCAGAAGATCACATAGTAAGAGGCAGGACTGAGATTTAAACCCTGGGAATCTGGGTTCTGGAGTCCCTGCTATAACCCACTCTGCTATGCTTACCCATATGCGAGAGTATAATACAGGACTTACAACTTGGGCAATAAAAGACAACCTATCCTAAACGTTATCTAATGATCAGGCAAACAAAAATAGGTTGCATATCACTTCTAGGCAGAAGATATGATTTGGGGCTAGGAAAGCAAGAAATGTGTTTGGATCTCAAATGTATGTATAGATTAAAGAAAGAAGTCTGGGATAGGATTTCAAACAAACGTAATAGTATGAATCAAAGCACGGAGGCATGACGGCACTTGATGTCTGTAAATAGTAAATAAATCAACTTGCCTGTTCAAACATATCCCACAATTTTATTTAAAATGCTATAAAATCACTTTTTATTTCCCAGAACAAGTTAGATTAAATATTTGTTATGATTTAGATTAAGAAGCCTAAATTCCAAACAAAATATATGATATTTGAAGATTTTTTTCTGTCCCATGTGGGTATTTCAGTTTTTAGACCAGTGTGGTTACAAGAGGACTAAAGGAATTATACTTGTGTCCTACTTAGGTAAAATGAGTAATACCTCACTGATTTTATAACAGTGACATGTATTAAGAGTTAAATTATGAGACGCTTCAACCTCAAATATTTTAAAAACAATCCACTTTCACAGGATTCACAAAAAGTACATTCCGGAGCTCTTAATGACTTAAACATCATTAGAAACAATTACAAGCTCTACTTTGAGACAATGGTGCCC
Organism: Talpa occidentalis; assembly: GCF_014898055.3. Classification (NCBI taxonomy): domain Eukaryota; kingdom Metazoa; phylum Chordata; class Mammalia; order Eulipotyphla; family Talpidae; genus Talpa; species Talpa occidentalis. Next base: position 36,119,931 of record NW_023601653.1, read on the forward strand.
TCTAGGGACATTAAGACAGAAGGTAGCTGTCCCTTATTAAATGATCTCATGGCTATGCTTAGTTTCTTGACCTTTTTTAATGGACTTTCTGCTGCCTGCTTTTTTCAAATCTACCAGAAGACCTATACGGCAAAAAATCTCTCCCTTTCTAGCTTAAGGTGTGGAAGCTGTTATGGTTTGAAGACCAGGTAACTAAGATGGTCAGAACTTTTGTAATATTAAGAAGAGATATCTGAGAGAGAAGCCAGTGATTTCTACCTTGGAAAAAAAGTAGAAAAAAAAAAAGGGAAGTACATGAATTTGAAACAATTATCAACCTGCTTACAGGGAACATAGTGGAGTGGTTAAAAACAAGGACTTTGAAGCAGAATGGGTGAACTCAAATTTCAGCTCTGCTGATTAGCTGGGGGATCCCTAGTCAGTTATTAAACTCCCCCTCAGGTAATACAGGGACAAAAATAGTAATCACTAGTTGTTAGGAGAATTACACAAGCTAATATTTGCAAAGTGCTTAGGACAGTGTTGGAACAGAGTAAGGGCTATGTAAACTTGTCAGATAACACCACCAATGCATAAGACATTCCTATTAACTTCCAAAGATTAAAGTTTTTTTTCTTTTTTTCTTTTTTAAAGATTTATTTATTTATTTATACAAGCACTGGATATAGTCAGAAGTGCGGGAGGGTAAGGGAATTCACCAGAGCCAGAGCGGGGAGCAGAGCAGGCAGAAGGACCGAAGTACACTGCTCAGGGGAGCAGCGGGCAGCAGGAGAGGTCTGCGCTCCTTGCAGGACCCTCCTCCAGTGGCCAGGGAGCAGCTGGGGATCGAACCAGCGGTGCAGAGGCTGCCGGCAGCTTCGCAACCCAGCGCTCAACTGCTGCGCCACCAGGGAGGCCCCAAAGATTAAAGTTTTGAAAGCAGAAATTCCTTTCCTAAGCAAGAGGATTTTTTATATATATATTTATATATATTTATTTATATATTTTATATATAAATATATATAAAAACTCAATATATATAACTATATACATATATAAAAAACTCAATATGTCTCAAAGTACATCTCCCTTTGATTTGGCAACTTTACTCCTAGGATGCTATTCCTGAGGACACATATACAAGGGTGATGATCACAGTAATATTCATAATGGTTGAGAACTGGAACTATTACACAGATAATAAAAATAATAATTTGGAGAGATTTCATTAGATATTAACTAAGAAAAAGCAAGATACAGAAAATCATGTGTGATATGATTCCACTTTTATCAAATAAACAAAAGTTGAATTTATGTACATGTACATGCATGTATGTGTATTGTGTATTTATGTGGGCTTGGTAGTACAGAGAACTGATATATGGAAGAACGAACACATGCTAGGAGTGAGGATGGGGCCATGGGATGTTGAAGTGTGTATAGGTAGGAAGGGTGAGTAAAAGAAATCTATAACAAAAACAGCATATAAATGATAAATCCATGTATATAAAATCACACCACACATGTGCGGTCCATGTGTATATGAAAAAGAGATCCATGAAATGATATTCACCAAAACGGTAAAGTGAATACTATAGTGTTGCAGGATTCTAAGGGAACTTGCTTCTCTTTATATTTTCATATGTTTAAAATCTATACATTTAGTACATACTATTTATACCATTAAAACAAATAAAACAGGGCCTCCCCGGTGGCGCAGAGGTTGAGCGCTGGGTTGCGAAGCTGCCTGCAGCCTTGGCAGCACCGGTTCGATCCCCAGGCCACCGGGAGAGGGTCCCACATGGCGCACAGATCTCTCCTGCCGCCTGCTGCTCCCCTAGCAGTGTACTTCGTCAGTCTGCCTGTTCTGATCTCCGCTCTGGCTCTGGTGAATTCTCTCACCCTCCCACGCTTCTGACTGTACCCAGTGCTTGTATAAATAAATAAATAAATCTTTAAAAAAAAAAAAAAAAAAAAAAAAAGGAACAGAACTATATTTTCATTATAAAAAAAGAAAATGTCCAAATTATTTGTGGGCTATAACTTGGCATGGTGAGCACAGTAACCAGACACCAAAAGACCTGAATTCTAGTTCTGGTTTTGCCAGTACCTACATGCAATCTCTTAACATTTCTGTGCCTCGGTTTATTCATCTCAAAGTAATGCTTGCTTTGCCTGAAAGATGATTATAATGGATGGATCACTGATAATGTGAGAATGGATCACTGATAATGCTTCGAAAACTAAAAATTGTATCAACACCAGAGGGATGATTAACATGCTGTTTCTTAGACACCAAAACAATGAGACCTTACCAAAGCAGAAACTGACCAGGGACCAAATAATCCTCCTTCTCCAAACACTGGCTCAAAGAATGGTACAGCGACCAGCAACATGGCAGAAGACATGGGAGCCTGGTAGTATAGCAGCTGCATGGAGTTGACTTGCAATTCATGCTGTTTGGCTCCTACCCACTGAAAATCAGGAGTTAAAAACAAGTTAGGCAGCAAAAACATACAATCACTCAATAAAGGAAAGATGCAACTTTAACCCCAAAGATGGGAATGTGGGGCATGGAATAGTCTATTCTACAAGACTTCAAAGATCAGTACTATAGATGAATATCCTTTAAGCACCTTGGTTGAAAGGTGTTTTATAAATTTAACTTCTGATAATCTATTTTCTTTTCAATTATAAGGAGGGGGGGAAAAACCCTCTTTTCTCCCAATCTTAGTAAATGGGGAAAAGTCAGTGCCTACAAGGGCCGAGAAGCACCAGAATCTTGGGAGAGTAAGGCAGAAATGGAAATGTAGATAATAAGGAAGAATACATGAAGTGTATCAGGCATTTCTAGAAACGGCATCAGAATGAGAAGACTGAAGGGGCAGGGCAGGCTAGTTAGTGACTGACAGTATCTCTGCCCTCTTGGGTGCTTGTCAGTGTGTGCAACTGAAAGGTATGTGAAGTCTTTCCAATTGCTTTACAGAACCCAATCAATAGTACAAGGAATTTTCCTCTTTAAATGTAACTTTTCTGTGGGTGATCCCCCAACATACCTCAATAAATTAGATAATCACAAACCATAAAAGGCCCTATGATTCAGTAAAACCAACACCGCAAATCTCATTAGTCCTGAAAATATATCAAAAATATGACTGGAAAGGAAGCTGTAAAGAAAGTCTCAGAGGACTGTTAGACTATGTTCTGGAAAGAACAACCAGGCTTTTGAGTAACTGTTCCTACATAACTCTTTTTCCTGTAGGTCTGGGTATCCTGTTACATAAATTCTAAGTCTACAGAAATTCACCAAGACAAAAATAGAAGTGCAGGAAATCTGAAACATATTCCTGCCAGCCTTAACTAAGAATCTTCTGTGAATATGAAGAACAAAGAATTGATTCTTCTGCTGCCTGCTGCTAGGGACATGCAGGGTGTGCAGTGCATGCCTGCCATTCCATGCTTTAGCTGCCTGTTTGCACAGAACTGCCCGAAATGGCGGTGACTCCTTGGATCTTCACTTACCCTGACTGGGGTAAAGTGTGACTTTTGCCCCCCACCCCTCTACTGAAACTGCTTTTCCAAAGGGCGCCATCACTTCCAATGACCTTAGCCCTCTTCCTCCCACAGTTCTTGACAGGACCTTCATATTTCCCTTGGAAGAACTTGACTTCTGGTATGCTGTGCTTCCTCACCTCTTCCTTCACTTGCTGTTTTTAAGGTACATGTCTGGCCTTTTTTTTTTATCTCCCAGTAACAAATACTATTCAATGAAATCTACAGCTCGAGTTCCTTACAGTTACATCTTCAACAGCTTATGGTCTATCTTAACTTAGATAACCCACAGGAACTTGTTTAAAATCAGGATCAGTATTTCCTTCCCCAAATTAGCTCTCACTGTTTTACTCCAATAATTAAGGAAATCATCTCCTCCAAGGATCAGACTCTTTACTTTCTTCATGCATGTTCAATCAGGTCTCTGGAGTCCATTTTTGTCTTTCCATCTACTTCCACTGTCTTTGTATAGGCCCTTTTTGTCTTCCCTTTGAGCCATGGAGAGTTTCCTGTGATTCAGCCTGTCACTCTTCTCTCTCTGATTCAGGCTTCACTGCCACCAGACTTAAGTTTCTAGAACATGAGCACGCTTCCTTAGCATGACATTTAAGACTCTCTGCCATCTGGCTGCACCCACCCCTCAGTCTGTTTTTCCACAGCCTCACTAAACAAATCAAGTTCTCCAAAAATGCCCTGTACTTTCACACATCATTGGAAAGAAAGACCTTTGCTATATTTCCTTGCTAAGCAAATTCCTGTGTATGCTTAAATTTCAGCTAACTTTTCCATGAAGTCTCACCTCGCCAAACTCTTAGAGTACTGTCACTTTCTCCCTGGTATTCCTCAGAACTTTCCTCATACTCTGAGGGATGCTACTTATGATTAGCTGTCTACACATGTTGCTATAATGTAGCTGATTTTCATCCTTGTACCTTCATAGCAGAGCATAAAGCAGAAATCTACTGAAGGAATCAATCAATCATCTTTCTACAACTAGAGGTAACAGCTGATCACTCATCTTTTAACTTCTTTTAATGTCCCATCAGTACAAGAGAAATAATTTAGAAATTACACCAGGATATAGTGGAAAACATAACTTTCTTTAAATGTAATTTTCTGGGACTATACTGTCATAGTTTTATTATTTATTAATAATACAAACCTCTATCCATTACTTAGTTTATAATTATTCAGTGTCCAACTCATTTCATTTCAATTATTTACCTGATGGATATAGAATGCTTTGATTCAAATCTATAGCAACTTTGATTCAACTTTGATCTATAGCAAAAACAGTTGTATTGGCATGGGCAGTAAATACCATGGATTGAAATTAAAGGAATACAAGAAATTCTAATACTCAACAAATAACATTTCTTGTTATATTTAATCCATACTGGCTAAAAGATTCATTTAACAGAATTTAAATTCACCAAATCACAACCAAAAATGATTATTTTTTAAAGTACAAAGCTGAGTTTTTCTGTAGTCAAAGAATATTTTAGAGTTAAATGACAAGTTGATGTAAGGGGTGCTTCATTCTTTCATGCCACTGGTCCCCACTTTAAACTGTTTCCCTGCCACTAAAAAGTCTACTTAACCTTGGAATTTTTATATAACAATGTTTTACAAATGATCAGTACTGAAAAAGGTTAGGCTGTTAAGGTTGTATTACTGAATTCCTAACATTCATAACAAGAATGCCTTAGTTTTTAACTAGTGGATGTAGTTTTCAACTAGTGGATGTAGTTTTAGCTACACATTTTGGTACTGGTTCCCCATGCAGGCACATCCAGAATTTTCAGTCCAAGGTTTTCAGTATAGAGAAAATACTGTTTCACTGTACCTAACACCAAGTTATTTTTTCCCACTATATAAAAATGAAAAACATACTGATTAATATTTTATGATAATGAAGTAAATAAATCTATGAACAATTTTTTAATGAATGCCTTTTACAGGCAAAGCACTGTGCTAATACAAGTGAAATACCCATTGCTATAAGTCCTCCATTAATATAGACAAGTTATTAGAAGCCAATATTCAAGATGTAACAACAGCATATTTTATGAGGCAAAGATTTATAAATCAGAAATTTTCCTTTCTCATTCAAATTTTTGGATGTGTACTCACTCCTTCACAGTGACATTATAATTAAAGAGTAAATGATCAATATAACCAATGAACTCTGTTTCAAGAACCTTACTACACATTTTGTAAAGCTTTCCCAGAAAGTAATATAATGTCACCCCAAATTCAAACTGTTAAGCATGGGTATTATACACTTACAAACAGGTAGGTAGGTATTTGGTGAACAGCACACACCCAAGTTTCTCTTTTTCGCCTTTCTTTTCTTCACCTTGAGTCAGACAACTTATGCAATTATGCTTTCTTCCCAACAGTCTATTGTCTCTATACTGTATTTTCTAAACCTTGGGATACAGCTTCAAAATTTATGAAATCTGCTAAAAAGGAACATAAAGAATAAAAAAATTACCAACCACTTGATAAAGGGATGTAACTAAAACACCAAGAGCAGCAAACACCATTCCAAGGAAATTAAACTTCACATCGTAATAAGAATTTAGGATTACACCTAAAGTAATAGGAATCTGTAAAGAAAAAGAGGTAAATGTTGTTCAGGTTAAATTCATAAGACATAAATTTAATATTCCTTTCAGTGTCTTATAATATCACTGGGAATCAATGAACCTCCATTGTCTTTTTTTCCATTTGAAAACAGGGACTGTTAATCCCATTTTCTCAAAGTGAAATATGACAATTCCTTATTTGCATCCCCATTTAATTCTGTTTAAAACAATGAGTTCACTACTGCACTTTGCAAGAAAGGAGTTTCATATGCATGCAGATATTAGTAAATGGTCAGCAAACTAGTGGCTAACCATACCAACATAAACATGTACAAAACCATTAAGATTTTAAATACTGTAAATTACAAGTTCCAAAATTTAGTCGGAACCTCCATTCTCTTAAAAGACACAGACACCTCTGCAAAATATCGCTGCAAACATACACAGAGGACCTGTATTTTATGGTAAACCTTAAACGTTTGCATCCATGTTTTAATTCCCCCTTGGGAGGAGACCCGTTTTTCAACTTGAGCTTTTGCAAAAAATCTGATAACACTGAATTGCATCACCCGATACTGCTTTCTTTTCTTACGGATTTTCACCAAAACGTAGTGATTAAATTACACAAGGCACACTCTTCTAGGCTAAAAGCCCAGCAGAGTGACAAGATGGATTTTTTCCCACCTTCCCCAAATAAACCTGAAGTTCACGTGCTCACAGATGACTCATTTGTGGATTTCAAGATGATGGAAAATGAGCTTGGCGCAAGGTTAAATATTCAAATTTCCCGGGGAGAAAGTCGGTCCAGAAGTTGAGTTGTTAGAGGTGCGCCTAGCGAAGCTGGAGCTACTCACCAGCGTGAGTTGTATTTTGGTGGAGAAGGTTTTCTTGTAGCAGAGGGTCTGGATGACTATGATCACCGGCGTGGTCATGGCCTTGGCCAGCTGATAGGTGCCTATGGTGTTGTTCTGCAGGGAGAGGTTGGTGAAGACCACGAAGCCACAGAAGCTGAGGGCCAGGAGGAGGAGCCTGGAAGGCGGCAGACTTTTGGGGGCAAATATGTCCAGTTTCTGGCAGATAAACAAGCCTAGCCAGGTGACCACGAAGTGCACCAGCGTCAGGCTCATGTTGGGGAAGCCGTGGTGCACATAGATCCATTTGTTGAGGAACACGATGCAGATGGACACCAGCAGGTTGAGCAGGAGCCCGGCGGCGATGCGCCCGTGGCCCCGCACTCGGTCAGCCAGCGATACCATGGTCCTAGCGGCCGCCCCCCAAGCCTGGGGTCCCCCCAACTCTCGCAGGGCCCCCCCAGCCCGCCTCCGGCTGCTTTCCCCCTTCTCCGCCGCCGCTGCACCCTCTCAGCCGCCGGCCTCACCGCCCGGCCGGGGAGCGGCAGGAACCCTTCAGGTCCCAGTCAGGCGGCAACCCCGTGGCTCACTCATGCTCCGCCGCCGCCCGCTCACCACGCGACGACGCGACGGCACGTCCCGCACGCCCCGCCCCGCCTCCGCCCCGCCCCCGCTACGTCACTCGGGGCGCCGGCGCTTCCGTCCGCACCGCGCAGGCGCGGTAGGTTCTGGGCGAGGCGAGCCGCGTCTTTAGTTTCCGGGCTCCTTGAGGGGCTATGCCGGACCGTGGCTGGCCCAATGTGGGACCCCGCTCTTGAAATTTGAATTGTCCTGTTTGATCGCTGCTCTCATGCTTGTGCAGTGGGCTGTGCATACGTGGTTGGCACGTTTTGAATAGGAGACAAGTGCTGGGCATTTAGCACTGGCCAGAGGCGGAAAGATGTACTCTTGACAGCATATTTTTAAACATTTTGTTTTAAAAATCTAAATATACAGAAGACTAGACAGTGTGATGAGCCGCATTTATTCATCATGGTGACCAAACTGTTCAGATTCTCTTTTTTGAATCAATATTTCGCCTTAAATTGTTATAGAAAAGTGTGTGTTTTACTTACATGTTCTAACATAGCTGGGTAAGGTTGTATGTAATATTCTACCATACTTTATAGCTATTTCATCTGTTGTATCACCTTTGCTTATTCTAAGCAATATGCAGGTGGAGTTTTCTTTGTCCTTTGGTGAGATTTGCTTATAATTTGTTATTCTTTTCAAAAATTGCTTCTACTGGTTGTTTCGTTTTTTAACCTGTTACCGAATTTTTTGATTAGATAATGTTCAGCTCATTTATTTTTATTTAAAAATAGAAGGAGATAAGGCTGTGCGTTTCTCTTGAAAATAGCGTTGGTCATAGTCCTCCGGACACTATTCCTTGTCCTTACTTTCTAAGCAGTTTCATTGACAGTTTTCATTTTCTTTTTGATGTTAAGAATCATTAAATATTCATTGAGCTTCTGCTTTGTGCAGGCGCTTGGGAGATAAGGGCAAGTGAAATTTCTTTTATAGAGCTTAATAAAGGATAGTACTAAACAGTTACAAACCATGATTAGCGAATGTTCTGAAGTAACAAAACTTTGTTCTATGAATGTTTGTGAACCTGATCTAAACTTGGGCAAGGGAGGTTTTTAATACTATCCTCAAGGTATTGACTCAGTAAACTAAGATTTGAGGAGTAGAAGTTAATTAGGCAAAGTCCTTCCTAACATGGTCTTCCAGATAGCCTTTCTTCTTACCAGGACAGCAATTTATCAATTTTTACTGTGCTGGGTGCTTTTTTCCATTATGTGTATAGATATGTATTTCAGAGTCCAACAACAATGGGGCTGAACAAATAGGAGATTGGAGAATCCAATCTATATTTTATAATGCTGACCTCTTACACCTTGAATCTACAGAACCCCACCTGATCAATGATTTACATTTACCCTCACCTGCTCCCCAATTAAGAGCCTAGACTTTAGCCTGTTGTAATTTTGTCTACTCAGCTCATTGCCTTCTTGTAGTAATAGATTTGTACTGATAATCTTAGAATGGATGATGAATTATATTTTAATCATTTCTTTTATAATATTTGAAAAGTTAAAAATATTAACTCTGAAATTTGGGTTAAAAGATAAAAATCTCTTGATTTCCAAATGCCTGTTGGGTTGTTTACTAATCCTGTAATTCAAGGCCTTCCTGAGTCTAGCCTCATTGCCCATATTTATTCCATTTTCCATTGTCCAGAATCTCTACTTCACCAGGCTAATTTAATTGGTTAAACTGCTATCTGTATTCTCTTCATCAAAGTACAGGAGCCCTTATCCTTACTGATTGTGAAATTTAATTATTACCTTATTCTCATTTATATATGTTGAAAAAAGGAGATTTGTGGCTGATACCTTGCAACCAGAATGGAATTAAAATAAACTTCAAACCTAAGTCTCCCCGACTCCACAACCCATTTCCCGCTTTTTTTTTTTTTTTAAGATTTATTTATTTTTGTACAAGAGCTGGGGTACAGGCCAAAGGCGCAGGAGGGTGAGAGGATTCACCAGAGACAGAGCGGGGAGCAGAAGAGGCAGAAGGACCAAAGACACTGCTGAGGGGAGTAGCGGGTGAGACAGAAGAGGTCTGCCCAACCATGTGGGCATCTCCCTGGCCGGCCAGGAATTGAGCCCCCGCTGCAGAGGCTTCGGACAGCTTCACAGCAGGGTGCTCAACCCTCTGTGACACCAGGGAGGCCCTCCCGCTTTTTATTGTGGAAAATCTCAATGTGAATCCTCCTGAACCCATTAGTTGATTTCACAACTATTCTTGTTTCATGTACCCCCACCCCTCCTTTTGATTTCTAGAAGGTAAATTCACATGCACTCAAGTGCACCAATCTTGAACTGTACCATTTTTGAAAAATAGAACTTATGTAACACACCCGTCAAGATATATAGGACATTTTCATCACTGGAAGATTCCCCAGAAACTCCACCTGGTCCTCTAGAGGAAGCTACTGTTCTGATTTTTTTTCACCATAAATTAGTTTTGTCTGTTTTACATTTCTGCATTAATAGACTTGTGTTTAGTTTCTTTTGTTGAGATGAGTTCTTATCTTATATTGCTGAATAGTAGTTTGTATAAACATACCAAAATTTGTTTAGCCATTCTACTACTGATGGGTGTTTGGGTCATTTCCAGGTTTTGGCTATATAAATGATGCTATGAATACTTACATAAAAGTGTTGTGGCAGATTTTATTTTCAGATATTCTCTTGGGCAAATATATTGGAGTCAAATTTCTATGTTAGGATAGGTGACTGTTTATAAGAAAGTCAAAACTTTTCCGGAAGATTATACCATTGTATATTCCCCCTAGCAATGTATGAGCAACCGTTGTCCCGTGACCTTGAAAATACTGTTTGGTCATTTTGACTTTAGCCATTCTGATGGATGTGTAGTGATGATCATCATTATAGCTTTAATTTGTATTCCTCATTGACTTGAGCACTTTTTCATGGGCTTATTGGTTGTGTTTGTACCATCCTTTATGAACCATCTGTTTACTTTTCTATCATTTTGCCTATTACTGAGTTGTAAAGATTTTTTATATATTCTGGATTTGAGGGTTTTTGAGCAAATGTTTTTGAAAATATTTTTTTACCAATCTTTGACTTGCTTATTTATTTTCTTAATGGTGTCTTTGATGAGCAGCTTTATATTTTAATAAAGTCTAGTAACTTTTTTCCTTTATGATGATTGCTCTCTGTTTTGGGTTTAGGAAATCTTTGCCTATCTTCAGATCATAAAGATACCCATTTTTCTGGATCAGATAATCTCATGAAAAAAAAAAAAAAAAGATACCCATTTTTCTAAAATGTCTTATAGTTTTAGCTTTTATTTATTTATTTTTTATGTCTATTTTTTTTTTATAGAGGCATGTTATTTATTTATTTATTTTTTTGTTTGTTTGTTTATACATGCACTGGGCACAGTCAGAAGCACGGGAGGGTGAGAGAATTCACCAGAGCCAGAGCGGGGAGCAGAGCAGGCAGAAGGACCGAAGTACACTGCTGCGGGGAGCAGCGGGCGGCAGGAGAGGTCTGCGCGCCATGTGGAACCCTCTTCCGGTGGCTGGGGAGCAGCTGGGGATCGAACCAGCGTCGCAGAGACTGCGGGCAGCTTCGCAACCCAGCGCTCAACCGCTGCGCCACCAGGAGAGGCCCTAGTTTTAGCTTTTATATTCAGGTTTACAATCCAGTTCTAATTAATTTTTGTATATGGTATAAAGGGTATAAAGCATAAGTCAAGATTCATTTGTTTTCCATATGGATATTGCAGTGTTCCATCAAAACTTATTGAACCCTACCCAAAGCTTTTATTTTGAAACATACTAAATCTACAGAAAAGTTGGAAAACTACTTAATAAACGCTCCAGTGCCCTGCATAGACTCACTAGTTAACATTTTGCTCTATTTGCTATATCTATGTAGACTTCTAAAGTTAACTCATTTCAAAGTGCAAATTTTGTTACCTTTCATCCCTAAATATTTAAGCATGTATCTCCTAAGAATTAACACTCTCCTACTTAATCACAATGCTGGTATCACACCTAAGAAAAAATCAATTAATTCAATTTGGATCACTTTAGTTTACACAAATAAAAAAGACAAGAGTTCATTGCCTCTACACCTCTTCCCAACTGATGCCAAGGAGACAATTATGATCAACTACTGCTGTCTGCTTTGGATGCAGGAGTACCCATACAATCTCTTAATTTAAGCCACAAGTCCCAAACTTAGCTAATTTAGAATCAGTGATCTCTGGCTCGTTATACTAAAAAATACAAATTGCATGATTCCACTCCTGGTTTCCTGAGGTAGCATCTAGAAGTAGCATCTAGAATATATATTTAACAAATTCCTCAGGCCATTCAGATGATTAGCCACCTTTAGGAGTTACTAGTCTAGATCATGTTTTCTATTAGAGTCACATTAATTATTGTTCCCCTAAGGGTTGACTCAGCTGTTACTCATTTTGTACTCCCCAACTTACTCAATACTTACCGTATAACAGGTATTATGGTAAGTCTTTACATGCTCCAACTTATTTCAGCAGCTGGTTTGCTGCTAGAAATGTCTCCAATAATTTCTAATAAGCTAGAAATGTCTCCAAAATAAAGAAATAAAATGGCTATTACTTTGGAAAACATTTTTGCTATGTTCATCTTAATTGTGACATTTAAAAGTTACTAAATTTTGTGATATATAAGAAATGTAACTTTAAAAAGTTATCTAATTTCCATTCTCTATAATTTTAAGATATCAGAGAACTTATAATCACATGGAAAAAGCTGGATAATAAGAAATTTAATTTCTTATTGTGGGAGAGACAATCCTGTAATTTGTAAGAACAAAATTTTATTTTTTATGTAATTTTATTAATAAACACAAGGAAATACGGATATGATACATTAACTTTTCAAAGTGTTACAACATGTCAAAAGTACAAAATTCAATTGTCTGAATTTTAGCCCTCACAGCCCAAAAGAAAAACCCAGTAATTACAAATACAGATTTTATATAAAAACTCCACTGTCATGGAAATTAGTGCAATTTTACAGAATAAATGAATTATGACTGAATTTCATATCCTAATGGATCAAGTCCCTGGTCCAGGAGCATTAGAGAGGATTCTCTTAACTTCTGTAGCAATTTCTTGAGTTCTTCCTTAGAGAATACCTGATTTTTAAAAAAGTAAAAAAAAAAAGAATGAAAACAAAGAAGAATATGAACTTATTTATTAGATCAGTCACCTGTCTAGCTTAATACAAAATTCCTCTTTAAGATTTATGTAGCCAAAAGCTAGTATGTTAACATGGCTTAGGGACTTCAAAGCAACTTCTCTTAGTTGATATATATACTTATAACTGCTTAAAAATATATACATGTTTTGGGAGAAAAGCAAAACATTGAAACTGAACCATTACTATAAGAAAATATAAGAACTGCTAAAAATTGTAAACAAATATCACACAATTAAATATCACTACAGAGCTTATCAAATCATAATTTAAAACTCTACAATGCTCTAGAACTTACCAGATAAAGTTTGTGTCGCTCAGAGGATACCATGTCTGCTAACTGCAGGCATTCCTGATACTGACCAGTACTATGCAATATGGTGTGAAGCAGAAAACACAACATTGGCAGACAAAGCTTCCTCAGTAAGATCATTTGATGTGTTCTTTCATGATCTTCTTCAGCATCCTGCAGATAGAGATCAAGTCACTTTAACAACTTAAAACTTAATATCCTTATAAAAATGTTAAGTTCTGAATCAAAAGCAAAATGCAACAGATATAAGCTAAACCTTATAGCCACTGAAAATTTAAAAAAGCAGGACTTCAATTAAACCAATGACTACACACTACAGATCAACCAGTAGAAGATTTATGGACAATATAAAAATTTTTCCAGAGAATCAGTATCATCATATAGTTAAAAATGTTTAGGTCCAGGGCCCTCCCTGGTGGCATAAGGGGTTGTCTCAGCACTGTGAAGCGGCATGATTTCTATCCCCTGCCAGGGAGCTGACCCACATAGCATAGCAGACTCGCCTGTCTCGCCCACTGCTCCCCTCAGCAGTGTATTTCAGTCAGTCTGCCTGTTCTGCTCTCCACTGTGTCTCTGGTGAATCCTCTCATCCACACTGCACCTCTGGCCTACACCCCAGCTCTTGCATGCATAAAATTTTTTTTTTAAAAAAGATCAGGTCCAGAATTTAAAAAATTAGATTTTAGTGTCCTGATTAGATAAATTAAAAGGCATTTCCACCCTTTCATGAAAGCAGGATGTGATCTTTTTTTTTTTTTTTTTTTTAAGAGAGGCATGTATTTTTATTTATTTATTTATGTATTCATTTGTTTGTTTTGTACATGCATTGGGTACAGTCAGAAGCGCGGGAGGGTGAGAGAATTCACCAGAGCCAGAGCGGGGAGCAGAGCAGGCAGAAGGATCGAAGTACACTGCTGAGGGGAGCAGCGGGCGGCAGGAGAGGTCTGCGCGCCATGTGGGACCCTCCTCCAGTGGCCGGGGAGCAGCCGGGGATCGAACCGGCGCCAGAGAGGCCGCGGGCAGCTTCGCAACCCAGCGCTCAACCGCTGCGCCACCGGGGAGGCCCCTGATTAGATAAATTAAATAAGAATAATTTACCCAAGAGTTAGATAGTCCTATTCTCTATTAGTATTTTCATCTTAGGCTGAAATTATAAGTAAAAAGATTACACAAAACCTGTAAATACTCTTATTTAGAGACAGAACTTTTTAAGAAGTGATTGGGGCCTCCCTGGTGGCACAAGGGGTTAAGACGCAACCTATGAAGCTGTCCGCAGCCACTGCAGCATGAATGGATGCTCCGGCCGGCCAGGGAGCTATCCACATGGCGCAGCAGACCTCTCCTGACTCGCCTGCTGCTCCCCTCAGCAGTGTACTTCAGTCAATCTGCCTGTTCTGTTCCCCACTATGTCTCTGGTGAATCCTCTCACCCCCCCACACCTCTGACCTGTACCCCAGCTCTTGCATGCATAAATAATCTTAAAAAAAGGGGATTTCATTTTTTGCTTTTACCTCTCTAACATCAACCATCCACCCTCCATCAACAAACAACAAGACATTGTACATCTTCTCCTTCACATCAGCCGTTAGGGCATCCAAATGCCCTTTCCAAATATTGTAATCCATCTGCAAAACAAACATAAGGTGGAGATATAATAGACTAGAATCAACAAATGTATTTGTAAAGTAGGAATACATGCGGAACATCACTCTAACGAGTGGTAGGGTCAAGCAAGTATAAATAGACTGCAGTTAAATAAAACACATAAGTGAACACTAATTATCTTTTACGTTTGAAGAATAATCTACAGAAAGTATGCTCTTTCTCCCAAAGTAGAACAAGACAATCATCTGTTACAATAGTAATATAATTACTAAAGAAATGACCTCCTTAAACTTATAACCTGTCTCTTCTGTACTGAACTTACCTCGTATTTCTTTTCTTTGTGTTCATGAGCCACTTTCTCAGTAAAAGTTGCTTGAGGTATCAAAGTAGGTTTTTGTGGAGCTGAATTCATATGCTTAAACCATTCATTAAAGGTTTCATGGGCTTCCTATCGTGCAATGATATAGAAAGTACAAAAAAAATAAACATTTTCATGTATCTTCAACAAAGCTTTAAACATTTGGTTCTTAGAAATAATTTTGCTGCATCAAGAAATAAAACTGTTCAATGCTTTTGGTACAAAACTTCACTGTGAATATTTTAAATAATATACATCAATAATAATAAGGGATTCACATATTGTGTTTTCTATTTCTACATAGATATTCTGATTACATATGTGTCTTGCTTCACATTTATCACTCTGACATACACATAGTTATTACTTGTCTGTTTCCTTGACCAGCCTATGAGCTCCTCCAGGGCAAGAATGGACTATTGTCCACAGATTCAGCCCTAGAACCTAGTCCAATGTAATCATTTTATTTTATTTTTTATTTATTTATTTTTTTTAAAGATTTGTTTATTTATTTATACAAGCACTGGGTACAGTCAGAAGCGTGGGAGGGTGAGAGAATTCACCAGAGCCAGAGTGGGGAGCAGAGCAGGCAGAAAGACAGAGGTACACTGCAGAGGGGAGCAGCGGGCAGCAGGAGAGGCCTGCGCGCCATGTGGGACCCTCCTCTGGTGGCCGGGGAGCAGCCGGGGATCGAACCGGCGCCAGAGAGGCCGCGGGCAGCTTCGCAACCCAGCGCTCAACCGCTGCGCCACCGGGGAGGCCCTATTTTATTTTTTAAAAGATTTATTTTTACGTAGAAGAACTGTGGTAGAGGCCAGAGGTGCAGAGGGTGAGAGGATTTACCAGAGACAGAGTTGGGAGCAGAGGGTGAGACAGGAGGTCTGCTGCGCCATGTGGATTAGCTCCCTGGCTGGGGATCGAACTCGTGCTGCAGTGGCTGCCAATAGCTTCATAGTGCTGAGACTCAACCCCTTGCACCACCAGGGAGGCCCCTAATCATTTGATGTATTTTAGTGAATCTTGAATGAGTGTATTGCAACAAATTTAGAGTAACTTGTTTTTCTATTATTGCCAAAAGCAGAAATATTAAGAGTCAAGATTTCTAAGACTTAAGAAAACATATAGGGCCTCCCCTGGTGGCGCAGGTGGCTGAGCGCTGGGCTGCGAAGCTGCCCGCAGCCTCTTAAGCGCCAGTTCGATTCCCGGCCACCGGCAAGGGTCCCACAAGGTGCACAGACAGCTCCTGTGGCGTCTGCTATTCCCCTCAGCAATGTATTTCATCAGTCTGCCTGTTCTATTCCCCGCTCTGGCTCTGGTGAATTTTCTCACCCTCCCACGCTTCTGACTGTACCCAGTGCTTGCATAAATAAATAAATCTTAAAAAAGAAAAGAAAAGAAAAGAAAAGATATACACTCCATATACACTCTATGTGAGATGTTCTTGGTTAGTAAGCACTGATTAATTAGTTCATGTTAATGAGGATAAGGTCATGATTTCAGTGTCCCTGTGGATCAATCAGTTCCATGGTCACAAGGGAGAAAAAACTGTAAGTCAATTACCACTTCTGGAAAAACTGGTCAAAGTCTGAGAGTGAATCAGAAAAATCATCATGAAGACAGGCATATTTGTGGTTTTCTTTACAGTCTTACCAAGTAAGCTCTAATACACAAATGTTCTCGGATGGCATTATCATCTTCAGCCGGCAGTGGACTTTCCATTCCTTGTTCCTCCCATTGATTATAGATTTCCGCTATGGAATCCTGAGGAATTTTCACAAATACTTCTTTTGCAGCTTCGTGCTTTTTTGATGCTGTGAAAAAGACAGATTTTTCATATATATGTATGTGGATTTGAGGTGGTGTGTATATGTGTAATGTTTTTCTACAGAAGTCAACTTTGGCAACTTTTACAGTGAGCTGTAACAACAGGTTCCAAGGTACTTCTGTTAGAGGTGTGAGTGGTGATCTTTCTACTTGATGGCTGAACTTTTTCCTTATTTCAATATCCACATTAAATGCAGCTACTTTACGTACTTCTGTGTCTTGAAAAAAGCAATTACCTTTTTCTATAATTGACTAGGACATGAAAATTCACTGTCTGATATGTTTTAGTCTCTCAATATCAGGTTTGATATGTAAGAGTAGCTGTTTTGTTTCCCCTAGCATTGGGAAGGATTAGAAAAATGAACAAAAAAAAAAAAAAAAGAAAAAAAAAACAAGGTTCAAGAATATATGAATTTGAACAAAAAGTTAGAAGTAATAATAATAAAAATACAGCATACCCAAGAATTTCCTCATTATCGCATTGCCTTGCTTTAGTGCTTCTGCCCTCTGTGCTGGGTCAAACACCAACCAGTCAATTACATCAATCTTTAAGCGGTCCTCCTATCCAGTAAAAGGAAAAAAGAAACACTGATTTTGTTTTTTTTCAAAGATATTAAAATTGATAGAATTACATCTGCACTTCCATGAACATCATTTTCCTTCAAGTTTTACAAAATTATGAAGGAATATAGCTTTCTTTAGTTTATTTTCACTCGTACTAGTTCTCTAGTAAATTACAGAAAAAACTTACTGGACTGTGAATCTGGAATTATATATTTTATAATACACTAATTTAACATGTAATTCCTTACAATTTTTTTTCTTTCCTAGATAAAACTTTCTATTCCATTCTGAAAACAAAATTACATAAGAGAGAGTGGTTGATCAAGAATCACAAACAGTCTGATTAGCAGAAATCCAGTGCTCAGATTTTCTCTATTAAAGAAACTTCCTTAAATATAGTACTCCTATAAGTAAACCCTAATATAAGGCCTTACCTTGTTGTCAATTTTTAAATTTAAAAGGTTTTGGTTGACAAAGGAAAATTCCTAAAAATAGATGTCAGAGTATTTCAAGGTAGAAATTAAGCCAAAAAAAGGGAGGAGGGGGCCTTCCCGGTGGCGCAGCGGTTGAGTGCCGAGTTGTGAAGCTGCCTGCAGCCTCCACAGCGCCGGTTCGATCCCCAGCCACGGGGTGAGGGTCCCACATGGCGTGCAGACCTCTCTTGCCGCCCGCTGCTCCCCTCAGCAGTGTACTTTGGTCCTTCTGCCTGTTCTGCTCCCCGCTCTGGCTCTAGTGAATTCTCTCGCCCTCCTGCGCTTCTGACTGTACCCAATGCTTATATAAATAAATAAATCAATCTTTAAAAAATAAAAGCCAAAAAAAAAAAAAGAAAAAGTGAGGGGGGAGGAATTATTAGGAACTATATAACTATATAATCTGCCCATGCCCCTTATTACCTCAGTAGTGCCAGTATCTAGGGCCGGGGCCAGGTCATGATGACTGAATTCACCATTATCTTTCTTTCGAATATTCTCAACTACTGTTTTTGTTATAGTTGCAATATCCAAATCTAGAGAATATTTTTAAAGAGACAAAAGCAAAAATTAATTGTTCATACTAATATTCTCTAAATAATCACAATGATTTGGGATAATTCTTTTAAAATATAAAATATGAAAGACATTATAAAAGAAAATGCCAAAATCAAAAGATAATTTACATAAGTCAGATAATTTTATTTCTAAAACAGAATTTCACTGACAATTTCATTCCTTTTTTTCCTCAAGAGAAATAAGATTTCAAATCAGAACTAATATTACTAAAGCCAAAATGATAATTTGCTTATAAAACCCAACAGATGAAGTTTTCAATCATTTTACCTGCTTCTTTAGCCAGTTCCAGGCAATGGTGGCGCTGCTCAAGTTCTGTGACACCTTCCAAAAACAGTGCATACTGGGCAACAGCTAGGTCTTGTGGCAAATGACAGGTATAAAATGCTATCAGGTTTGTATGTTTCTCATTTATTAAAAGCTAAAAAAAAAAAAAAATCAAAGTATGTCAATCATAAGACAAGTTCTAGAATAAGCAATGCTTTTTAAAATGTCACTTAAGAATTTCTAAGGAGTTTTCATATTTAGGAGTCATACATACATGGTTTGTAGTGCTAAACAGAATAATTTTAAATTCCCTCCAATATGTATTGATGATAAAAAATCTGTTACAAATTCTGATGACTTCCTACCACTGGGTATTAAAATATTGCCATTCAGATTTTTCTTTTCATTAAAATAATAAAAAATAAAATCCGCTTGTAGATCCTCAAAATTTACCTGTATATATGTCTTTAAAACTTCAATGCAAACTTCTTCCTTCATAGGGAAAAAAAAAGATATAAAAATTCAAACACAATTGCTTATGTGCAGCAATATATCTAATAAAAATTCTATTAAATGATTTAAATATTTACTACAGAGCAATAACTATGTGCCAGGCTAGCAAAGTTCATCTTTTGGCTGATTTAACCTTACTACAATTCTTTGTGGGCAGTTAATGTTATTGTCATATTACTTCCAGAGGCAGGAACTAAGACCCAAATTATGTAACAAGAAGCTACTAAGATGTGAACCCAGGATTCTTGCTCCAGAGTTCAAGTTTTCAACTATTGTTACTATATTGTCTTCTATGTATACTACAACAAAATATCATCTAGGAAAAAAAGAAAAAAAAATTTCATATAGAATTTAGTCTGGTTCAGTTAGCTTAGCTGATTGACTGAAAGTTGGTTACTGATGAGTATTAAACTTCTGAATTTACCAAAAGCAAGTAACCACCAGCATTCTTCAACTATAACTTAGAACCCTGAAGGGTCACCAACAGTGAGTTATTGAGTGACCAAGTGAGACCAGGTAGAAGAGTTCTGCACCATTTCTAGAAACAACAAAAAGGTATAGAGGTGTATTTTCCTGATAGGTATACAGCATCAGCCTTCTGGAGAAGGGTAAATAATTCTTATTTACTTTGGTCTGTAGTCCAAGAGTGCGGAAAAACAAAATAAGGTGAGTCATGAAGCGGAGGAGGTGTCCAGGTAGATTATTTCTGCTTTTGGAAAGCCATCTGCTAAACTCATCCATCAAACCTACAAGTTACCAAAGCAAAGATTCAATAGGGATAAAAATCAAAAGAAATTTACCACATTTTTACAGAGCTATTAAATCACTAGTCTCATTGTTAATAACCATCAAATAAAATACTCTGGATTAAATTCAAAATTTATTTTTAAACAATTAAATAGTTACATTTAAATAGGCTGGTATTTGTAAACATTAAAAGATGTGGTAAGTCATGCATGTTTTGATAGCTTTTTACAAAATTACTACAAGAAAACAAAGAACTCAAAGTAAAATAAAACTGTATCTTACCATCAATGTCTCCCAGGATAAGGAATTTTTGAACTACATGATAATGTTCTTGATTTTCTTCCAGAACTCTCTGAAAAAAATGTTTACATTTCCCATACATTTTCTAGTGGTTTTCCTGTAATATGAACTTATTGGTAAACTAAAAATGTCAATTTTTGAAGGAACATATATAAAGAAAAAGTAGGAAATGAGGAATCTTAGGAGATCAAAACAAATTAAAATACGAGGGTACTGCCTTTGGAATATATTCAGTGTTTACAAATCCAGCACTGAACATTATCTTTAAAAGGAGAGAACTATGACAAAAAATTTATTCTCTGTGAATGTCATTAAACATGTGTTTTGTATGTTACTACTGTTTTCCTTGGCACTCTGGTGAACCAGAAAGAAAGGGGTCATGTGACTTGAGTAATATAACTACAGCATTTCCTTCAACATAAACAGCAGTTCTGGAAAGCATTCTTTGGGTAGTCTCTGTACATGGCACCAAGAATAACAAACACCACCAAAATAGTGATTAGGCACAGAGTAGAAAACCTTTTAAAAGTAACCCATTGGATTCTTTGAAGCAAAAAGTTCATTTATCTTTTTGCCAAATGTATCTTTATATTTAGCCTAAATTTTCTTTCAGGATTTATTTTTTAATATAAATCCTCGTTTCACCTGGAATTTATTTCAATGGCATGAGGTAGAGATCTAACTTTGTTATTTTCCAGGTGAGAATCAATTATGCCATATCATGTATGCAAATATATTTTGGATCTAATATGCCAATTTCATACTGTTTTGTTGCATCTTCACATTGTTTTATTATTAATGTAAGTACTCCATAACTATTTTCTTTTCCAAAATTTCTTGCCATTTTCACTTGTTATTCTAATTAGAAATTTTCTGTTAAATTTTTATGTTAATTTCAGAATGAGTGAGGTTTACATCAAATCTATGCCCACTCGCTTGGAGAAAGCACCATTAAATGAAGAACAAAACAGAAAAAAACAAGTTGTAATGTAATGGATGCAGACTAATATGAAAAACCCGAAACACTGTACCAGAATATCTACATTATTTATGCATAGTTGTAAGTATATGAAAAGGCATAAAAGGATACATATCAATATGTTTTATCATCTCAGGGGAATGAAAATAACCATAAAGTAAATGGGAAATTATAAAAGCTTATATTGACATCTTCGGGTAAGATGTCAAGTTCATATAATATTACTTTGGCTATTTGAAATTTTTAAAAGAATATTACTTGAAAAAGTATTCTGCAGAGTAAAAGAAATTTGGAAAAACAAAACAAAAACAAAAAGACACTCTATTGAGTGGGAGAAGCTAATTTCACATCACATGCCCCACAAGGAGTTAATATTCAAAACATATAAAGAACTCAGAAAATTTAACAACAAAAAACTAAACAACCCAATTTAAAAATGTCCATTTTATATATTTTTCCAAAAGTGATAAATTAGCTTAGATGCATATATTTAGATGAAACTAATTTTAAGCCAAAGAAACAGAAAAGATGAATACTTAAAATATGCAACTGTATTTCTTTCTTATAAACAATGTCTCTCATTTAGATAAGAGGTGAGGAAATGAAGGAAGAATACAACAAGGTTTCACTTTTTTTCCCTCTTTCAATTACAGAGGACAGCATTATATTTGCTGTTTTCTATAGTAGTTATCCTAAAATATTTGTATTCATCCTAAAATATTCATATCCTAAAGTATTCATAAATTACTATTTACCGTTTTATTAGTAGCTTGAAGTTCTTCAAAAACTTTTTCTAAGGTCCAGCTTAAAAAAGAAAGAACAGTAAAAGGATAACACAATATTAATATATGAACAAAGGCTATAACACTATACAGAGCAAAATAAAAACGTCACAGAGTATACTACACATTGATTAAAAACAAACCAACAAACTCACTTTGCTTCCAAATATTCTCTAGGGAGTTCTTCAGCTTCATCCAGAGTTACTACTGATGTCCGTATCTCCTGTTCTACCAAACTGTCCACCATGACCCGAAAGTAGGCCCACACCGTGTCTTCCCAGGTGTCACAGACAGGAAGCAGCTTTTCCCCCAATTCCAAAACAAAAACACAGTCAACAAAGACAGTAAAGAAAAATAGCTACATGCATAATATGGATGACAAAGTCACTAATCACAAAACATTGTAGATTGTAAAAAAAAAAAATGTATCAAATAAGCTCCCCCCTCCAAACTGTGTCTTCTAAATTGTTTGAGATATTTAGATATTTTCATATACTGAGTTCACATTACATCCATTTTCCAAGATGATATGAGGGTGTTTCAACTAATGATTCCTCACATAAGCTTAATATGGAGGGGATTGGAGAAGTATACGTATGCATGTAAGACAATCAAAATAGTCACTGTGTGTTTGTGGTACACCTCTGGAGAAGGCAATGGGTACTATAAGATACCAGTAAATGTATCTTGTGATTAAATTTACAATTCGAAGAAAATGATTTCATGTATTAAAAACATCACTTGGTATATGGGATACATCAAATTAAGCAGCTTAAGTCACTATTCTGTTTCATGATTTTAAGATTGCTACTTTTAGAAAGTATCAAAAGTTTATACAAGATTAACTATAATCAATTATTAGAATATTTAATGTATGATTTTATTCCACAGGTAAAAAAGATTAAAAAGATTGCATACCTGCTTAAGATTCCCACTTAAAGCTGCATAAATTGCTCTCTCATATCTATTAAACAGCTCCTGGAATACAATAATGTAGGTTTGCGACACTATTTTTCTTAGTATGTCAATGCTTTTCATCATCCAGAATTCTGCATTTTGAAATTAAAACTTATTTTTTAACTTGATAGTTTCTAAACTTGAAAGAAAGGTCAGGAAAAGGAGGAAGGACTCTTCAGTTTCAATCTTGAAATCTTCAGAAAAAGTTAAACATCTAAATTTCATAAGGTGGGCAAAAGCAGATCCAACTCTAATGGATGCTTTATTTTAAGTCCAATTTAATCCAGATAGAACCTGCTAAAATGTTTTCTTTCCTCTAATAAGTTTCTATATAGTTAATACTACCTAAACTGACCTAAAACAACATCAACTAAAGGCACCTGTCATGTGTAAGTGTGCATCAAACTCCTAAGCAGAATTAATTATATCCATTAAATAATCCATTTTACTTCCAGATTCTATTAGTGACATATTTTTTATCTTTTTCTGTATCACTAGTGATTTTTCAGTTTTTCATTCTTAACTCTATTTCCCCCAAAAGCCTTGTGGGTTTTGTGCACAATTTCTCATGCTGCAGTAATTTTTAGGAATGCATAGGTCATGTCATAACCTATGCATGCTATCTAGACTTTCTTTCTCTTCTTTTCATGCACAACAATCCAAATCCTAATTTTTAAAAGTCCATCAAATTTCTCACTTGGTAAGCTAACTATTAGCCCAATGCTTACTCGTGAAACTCATCTGGTACCTCCTTGATATTTGTCTTATTAGTATTTAATTCTGATTAAGCCTATCCACTCCTATTTCTCAATTTGAGTGGAAGTTTTCTGAAACAGGAATTTTAGTCTTACATTACTCTGAACATTTCATAGTACCTTCAACTAATGAGCAAAAATGAGTATTGATAAATATTTTTATCATATCTTACATCTTCTGCCATTCTCCAACAACTTATTTTCCAAATGCATCTATATGGATTCCCTTCAACAGGTTCTAATTCTGTTCCTATAAAACAGTAAAAGAAATAAAATTTGTAATTGAAAAGCAGATCTTATTTCAATGATTTCTAAACAGCTCTCCTTCACAGAGACTGATATTTTGAATGAAGTATTTCCCCACACTCAGAATAAAATCTAACAAAATACCTCCATTAACATTAGGGTCATGATACAGTTTCCAGCCTTCAAGTGTTGCAGCTCTCCATGCCTGACCACAACGCTTACAGAGTCTTTGTGCCTTTAAAAACAAGAAAGAGCAGTTACTCACATAACTAGCATGGCGCATGCACACCTCATTTTACTGTGCTTTCCCTGCGCGTTTTACAAACTGAAAGTGTGCAGTAGGACTATGTCAAGCAAGTCTACCAGCATGTGCTCAACTTCATGTCTGTCACATTGAAGAAGTTTTGTTTTCCTTTTTTTAAAAAAAGATTTATTTATTTATACATACAAAAACTGGGGTACAGGCCAGAGGTGTGGGGGGTGAGAGGATTCACCAGAGACAGAGTGGGGAACAGAACAGGCATATTGACTGAAATACAATGCTGGGGGGAGTAGCAGGCGAGTCAGGAGAGGTCTGCTGCGCCATGTGGGTAGCTAGAACTACCCATGCTGCGCCATGTGGGACTAGAACTCGTGCTGCAGTGGCTGCAGACAGCTTCACAGTGCTGACACTTAACCCCCTGCGCCACCAGGGAGGCCCCTGAACCTTTTTCTAAGCCAGACACAAAAGGAAAAATATTGTATGATTCCATTTAACATGGAATATCTAGAATTGATAAATTAGTAGAGGCAGAAAGTAGACTAGAGGTCGCCAGAGGCTAAGGGAGGGAGGAAATGGGGAGTTACTGCATTATAGTTACAGAGTTTCAATTTAGGGTGATGAAACAGTTTTGGCAACAGTTAGTGGTAAAGGAAATGCAATTAATACCACTGAAATGTACAGTTAAAATGGTTAAAATGACAATTTTTGTTATATGTATTTTACCACAATGAAAAAAAATTAATAATGTAGTTTATTCAAACTACTGAAGTATACACTTTACATGGGTAAATTGTATGGTATGTGAATCATAATTAAGACTTTAAAAAAATAAGAAAAACCCTGAATGAATATATGATTATGTTAAAAAGAGGTGTAAAAGAAAAAGGGTTGCAACTATATACATAAAAGCCACTAACTGTGGTTACATATAGGTAGTGGGAAACAGAGTTTTGTGTTTCAAGCCTTTGGTATTATGATCATAC
Organism: Talpa occidentalis; assembly: GCF_014898055.3. Classification (NCBI taxonomy): domain Eukaryota; kingdom Metazoa; phylum Chordata; class Mammalia; order Eulipotyphla; family Talpidae; genus Talpa; species Talpa occidentalis. Next base: position 36,145,238 of record NW_023601653.1, read on the forward strand.
TTTTGTTTTCTGTTTTTAAAAACACATCCTTGTTTGCCATTGTGGTTCCTAATCACTGTCCATCACCTAAAACTGGCTGGGACTTGAACGATGCTTAAAAAGCCAAGACTTACTATTGCAAGACATTATCTAATATACGCTAAAGGTTTATAACACAGAAAAAACAACATTTTGTACTAACATATATCTAAAGATTATTACCAAGAGTACTGCAAAATGCAACCTAATACCTTAGTCCAAAGCTACTATGCATCATCACATTGCCTTGGTGAAAGTCAACAAAAGCATCTGGTAAATTGTCCAATTAGATTGTTAACATTCTACATACAAGATATTAACTATCACAAAGGAGATTACATTTTTAAAAGGTGAGGATAACAGGAAGTTCGAGTTCCATCATAGTCTTCAAATGCCTAACTAGTGTCATCTAGAAGAACAATTAGGGTAGATTTATTCTCAAGTCTTAAAAATCAGAACTAAAAATAATGAGCATATGCTTAGGATACACAGTACAATACAAAGAGGCAGTTTTTTATTTTTTTTTTTTTAAACATAAAGAGTTGTGCAAGTGAGTGCACTGTTTTCTGGCGCAATGCATTTCTTAATATTGGAAAAGTTCAAACAGGATTTAGATCCAGAAATACTATTGAAGAGATTACTGCACTGAGGAGGTATACTAGGTGATCACAAAGATCCATTCCAACTTAAAGAGTCTATGACTTTCTGAAAGTGGACGAGCAGGGTACATGCTTTACCTCTTCTGTCATTCCAGCTCGGATTAGAGTAAAAAGGTACTTGAGTAATCTGACTTCATCTTCTCTATCCAGATCATCAAGGGGCATTTTCTGTCTTATGGGAGCATCAGGGTCCTATTAAAATAAAATCACCAAGTGTAAATCCTTTGTAACCAAATACATTTCAACTTTAAATGATGGTAAATCTCAGAACTGAGTTTATATACTGAAATAAGTTCATTTACAATTTAGTTAAGTAACAAAGGAATGAAAATGTCACAAGCATTCCACACAGTCACACAACTACCTGCTTCCCAGTCAAAACAGATTCCACTGGCCACAAAGGAGCACACCTCTGGTAGGCAAGGTGGAACCACCATTAGCCCAGCCCAGTCAGATAACTCTTGCTATGGACTTTTCATAGTTAAAAATGACTTAAATTTTACCCTGTTGTAGCAATTACATGGTCAAGTTAATTTGAAACAGAACTAGGTCTGGGTAGAGAACAGCACAGAGGAGAAATTGCAGGAATCACGATGTATTCTGTTACAACAAAGTGCTTAGCTGGTACTTTTTATGAACATAAAAGCAGCTAGCCCATTATAGGATTAATGCTATATAAAACATACCCAAGTCCAATAAAAAAATTTTTTTAAACAGATTTTGAATAGATGAAACCTAGCGAGCTGTTCCTAACTACCTTTCATAGATAGAAACGTACTTTTAAACACTTACTATAATTTTTGCAGCAAATAGCAGAAGTGATCTGTATGATAAATCTCAAATGAAAAACTATTGTAATGTGACGTTAATTAAGGAAGTAAGCCTTATTCCAAATATTGCTGAATATATATGGTAATATGACTATCAGTCAGGAAACGGAACGCATAATAGGTCAATAGGCTATTTTCACAACTATTCTGCAGACAGATAAATCATTCAATTTGAACACAATCTCTCTCTGGCAAGAGGAAATCACCACTTTCCAAATGTTAAGAGTAAGTAATTTTCCAACTAACAACTATGAACCAGAGACACACTATGGGGGGTGGGGGGTTCGGGGAAAAGAGGGATTGGGGTTAAAAAAGGGGGTTGCAATTGTATGGGGAATATAAAAATAAAATTAAAAAAAAAAAGTGATTTTCAGTTGCATACTACAGTGTAATTTAGCTATAATTTATTTCAAGCTCTTCCAGTAGTTTCCAAACAATTTTCATCAAAAACCACTTCTGTTATTATCAAGTGGAATCTTAAAATTTTTTTTCATTATTGGGCCTCCCCGGTGGCACAGTGGTTGAGAGCTGGGCTGTCAAGCTGCCCACAGCCTCTGCAGCGCCTGTTTGATTCCCAGCCGCCGGTGAGGGTCCCACATGGCGTGCAGACCTCTCCTGTCACACCCGCTGCTCCCCTCAGCAGTGTGCTTCGGTCCTTCTGCCTGTTCTGCTCCCCACTCTGGCTCTGGTGAATTCTCTCACCCTCCCGTGCTTCTGACTATATATACCCAGTGCTTGCATAAATAAATAAATAAATCTTTAAAAAAAATTTTTTTTTCATTATTACTTAACCCACTCTTCATTATAAACATTTAAATCACATGTTCTCACCCGTCACAGAACTCTATTCCTTTATTTCTATAATAATTGGACTCCTATTCCTTTCAAATCCAGTTATTCCCATTATTCATTCTTAGAATGAGCTTTCTAACCCTTCTGCTAATTCACAAAGCTTTGTTTTTCCCCTGATTTCTACATAAAAGAGCTTTCACAGGTCACCACCTCACAGTTGAAGAGTCAAACCTGGCTTTATTCTAAATTAAGTTAAAAATTAATTTGCTTTTAAAAGATTTATTTATTTATGCATACAAGAGCTGGGGTACAGGCCAGAGATGTGGTGGGTGAGAGGATTCACCAGAGACAGAGTAGGGAACAGAACAGTCAGACTGAAATATACTGCTGAGGGGAGCAATGGGCGAGACAGGAGAGGTCTGCTGCGCCATGTAGGTAGCTCCCTGGCCAGCCAGGGATCAAACTTGTGTTGCAGTGGCTGCGGATAGCTTCATAGTGCCGTGCTTAACCCTTTGTGCCACCAGGGAAGCCCAGGAATACTTTCTAAACTTTTTACAATTTACAACTGTAAGGTCATGAATATGTTCAAATAATACATTCCATCATAAATTCACATGCAATTTAGTAAATTTAGAGTTAAATAGTATGAGCAAACTTCAGGAACCTAAAGCAAGGCTCAAACAGAAGAAAAGTTCTCAACCTTAAAAAGAGAAATCATTAAACTTTGAAGGCGACTTTTATTTCAAAGAATACTTACCAACTCAGTGACAAGAGGACGGACACTTCCTATATAAGAGGATAGCTGCCGCTGCTTCAAGCTATGCAGAGTATTTTCCCTGAAAGAAAAAACACAACTTTTTTTTTTAAAGGAGTACTTTTAATAAGTCTGTATACACATATATACACATACGCACACACACATATAAAAAAATCAAATCAAATAAAAGGAAAAAAGAGTATAAATTGAGGAAAAACCATGCAAAAATGCTAATTCTAGAAGCATATGTTAGCTCAGGGTGATGCTGAACACTTTTTTATGGCCATTTATCGATCTGCAAAGCATCTGTTCAAATCTTTGCCCTTTTTACTAGGTTATCCCTTTATTATAGAGTTGTAGCTCTTTATGCATCATGTTTCTTCATTTCAATACCTGTTACTTAGAGGCTTCCCCATCAACTCCTCTATTTAATGTAGTACCCACTATTATCCTCCACCCACCAACTGATTCTTTTTTCCCCAAAGTTCTTAATACTCAACAGGAAATATATTGGTTTATTTACTAACTCTCTTAATTATAAAATCCATAAAGGCAGAATTTCTGTTTTGCTCACACACTGAATATTTAGTAATAGCTGAATAAAAATTTGTTAAAAGATGAATAAACAAAACCAATGTTAACTAAGAATAAAAATTTAATGACTTACCAATAAACTGATTTTGCATAAAATTCAATATTATCAGAAAAATCTCCAATTTCATCTTTGGCAATGCTCTCTAACCAATCTACTACCAGCTAGGGGAAAAATAAAACAAGTATTAACTATAAAATCTGTGTTCATGTTCCATTTGAAATGGTATGCCTACCCTTAATTTAATAAAAGTTTCTAGGGCAAAAATACTAATTTTTGCTAGCAATTTTTCCAACCAATATTTTTACTTTTTGAAGGTATGTAAATATTATGGTAAAGGGATGACATTTTCTTTACGAGTAACAAGGCTTTTTAATAGGCTATCCCTGGAAATACTAGTGTTGGAACCCAAAGAACAAGCTTCTTAATTCCTTTTAATTATAAATAAAATGATCAAAAAGAAAAAATTAGGAAAGTATTAAATTAAAAAATTTCAGCTCTTTGTATGTCATTTACCTTTACTTCACAATCCAAAAAAAATTTTTTTAAAAATACCAGTCATACCTGACTTTGTCGGACAAGCGAATCCCTCTGAAACAAAGCTTCCACAACTGTTTTCTCACTGGCATTAAGAGTCTATTGAAAAATAATTTTTGAAGAAAGGAAAACAAAAGATATGTTCTAAGATTATTATTTTTTTTTAAAGATTTATTTATTTATGCGTACAAGAACTGGGGTACAGCCCAGAGGTACAGGGGGTGAGAGGATTCACCAGAGACATGGGGAACAGAACAGGCAGATCTACTGAAATACACTGCTGAGGGGAGCAGTGAGAGAGACTGGAGAGGTCTGCTGCACCATCAACCTCATGCTACAGTGGCTGCTGATAGCTTTATAGTGCTGTGACTTAACCCTTGCGCCACCAGGGAGGCCCTAAGATTATTTCAACAGAATGATGAGAGTGAATCTGAAATAAGTATATTTAATAAGCCATAAATATTTTACTACATATTAACTATAAACAAACACTCCTTTTAAAATCCAAAAAATTAAAAAAAAACTAATTTCTGCAATTATTCAACTTTATCTTGAACTTCTAGTTGATACAAAAACCAGAAAAAGAGCTTAGTAGTAAAAAATATGGTAAGAGTCAGATCATCACTGTTAGTGCATTACAGGATTGCCTACCTTGAAAGTCAAAACAATCAATGAGAAAATATTAAAGAGTACATTTAATAAATAGACACATAACTCTTCCTACATGGTTCAGAGTAACTTACAGAATTGGTTGGGATGAAATTTGTAGAATAAGCATAAATGTCTGAAAAAGTATCTGAAAATATTTTAGGTGAAAAAGCAGATTAAGAGAACTGTAAGGTTAAAATCATTTATCTTTAAAATGTATACACTTTCTTCCTTTTTGACCCTAGTTGTTTCAACTATGAATTACTTCTGCAAGAAAAAAAAAAATGTAATTAAGCCATAAAAGAATAGTTGGTCTTTATGGTTGTACAGGTATGTTTTTTACTAATCCTTTAAAGAAGAGGTGATGGTTCTATTCTTCAAACTGAGCATTAAAAAACAATGAAGACTTAGGAACTTGCTGCGGAGAACTAGCACAATTCTAGAGACACCAAAACTGGATGAGAATTAATTCCCCAAAAGAAAATACATTTTGGGAAATTCTACATAAAATATTACTTAATAAGATTTAGTAGGGTATTCAGAAATACATCATGACAGAGTTTATACTATTTAAGGATAATTCAACATTAGAAAAATTATTATTAATGGAAGCCATTACATTAATAAATCAAAGCAGGTATCTCAAGCAGCTAGAAAATATGGATTCCAACTTTTAGTCAGGTATGAAAAATTACTTAGCTTGTGGTAAAACAAAAGCATTCATATCAAGAGTCAGGAATAAGAAAAGAATGCCTGCTATATTACTGGTAATATTGTGGGTGCTCCTAGTTGATGGAACAGGCAAATGGAAGAAAGATTAGAAAGGATCAAGGGAAACTCACCATTTGTAGGTGATTATTACCAACACAGAAAATAAACAAACAAAAAAATTAAATAAAAAACTTACCAGAGCTAAAGAGAGAGCCAAAAAGATCTGGCATCCAAAAATAGAAAAATATGAGTTCTACATGTTGATCACTAATCTTCTGTTTGATAGTAATAACTAATTAGAAAATGAAGTATGAAAGAGGACCCATCAACAATAAAGTTCACATAGGTTTTTTGTAAAGAAGGGTACAGATCAATATAACTATAAAAGAGCTAAATAAATAGAGAGGTATGTCAAGAAAATTTGACATGAGAAGGAAGTTATTTCTCCCCCAAATAATTACAAATTCAGTATTATTTCCAATAAGTATTTTAATAGGACTTTTTGAAAAATGGAAATTGTAAAGTTCAACTGGGAAAAAAAGAGCACATCAATGTATTTTAAAATGAGGAGGGGAAGTTAATATCAGCAAATATTAAAACTTCTGAATAAGAGTGACTCAATTGTGTAGTACTAGCTTTCTAATGAGCCAATCAATGAAACAGAAAAGATCCATGTAGAACCATGATAAATATTTTTTACAAATGGTGTTGGGATAAATGGATATCCATTTGAAAAAAGTCAAATTTCTTGCTTCTTTACAAACTAGAAACAACCTAAATACATTCAGCAGAATGTCTGGAAAAACTATGGTGCACTTATTTGCAGGCATACCATGAGACACCTAGGTAAACCATATGCACTGACATGAGAAAAACTAAAAAAATATTGATGAATGAAAAAAGAAATATAACGTATGAACGGAGCCCTATGTTTTAAAAACGTGTAGGTATAGATATACAAAGACATATAGAAAAATATCTGGTAGAATATACACCAAATTGTTAGACTGAATAGTAAGGATAGAAGAGGACTTTCACCTTGTACTCTACAAAATAAACCAATATTTGATTATTTCATGAGATTGCATCAAGATAGAGGTCAAAAATCTAATTCTATTACTAAAAAACATTAAAAAAACGTTAACCACATATAAAGGGAAAAATTAACATAAAACTTACAGTAACTGCAAACATATTTTCATCTTCCAGTGCACACTGTATTCTGTCTCTGGGGAAAAATAACATAAAATCAAAGACTTATTTCACATGAATTTATGAAATCACCTTTACAGCTAGACACACATACAACTTGCATTCTACCCCATGTAATTATATGAAAATGAGTTCCCAATTATTCATCATACTTTAAAAACAAGATAAAAAAGTAGTAAATGTTTTGTGTTACTGATATATGAATAAAAGTGATTACTGAAAACACACACACACACACTCTTTCTCTCTTTCTCTCTCTCTCTCTCTCTCTCTGCAGGGCCTATCTGGTGGTGCAAGGGGTTAAGTATCAGCATTATGAAGCTATCTGCAGTAAGAATCGATCCCCAGCCAGAGAGCTAATCCACATGGCATTAACAGACCTCTTTCCTGCCCGCTGCTCCCCTCAGCAGTGTATTTCAGTCAATCTGCCTGTGCCACTCCCCACTCTGTCTCTGATGCATCCTCACCACCATTTGCATCTCTGGCCTACACCTCAGCTCTTGTATACATAATAAAACAAATCTTAAAAAAAAAAAAAAAAAAAGCCACACTGCAAAAAGCTTTTAATGGCTACCTGCTAATGCATACAACCTAACTTTTTCTTTTTTTTTTTTATAGAGGCATTTATTTTATTTTATTTTATTTTATTTATTTGTTTGTTCATTTTGTTTATACATGCACTGGGTACAGTCAGAAGCGCGGGAGGGTGAGAGAATTCACCAGAGCCAGAGCGGGGAGCAGAGCAGGCAGAAGGACCGAAGTACACTGCTGAGGGGAGCAGCGGGCAGCAGGAGAGGTCTGCGCGCCATGTGGGACCCTCCTTCGGTGGCCGGGGAGCAGCTGGGGATCGAACCGGCGCCGCAGAGGCTGCGGGCAGCTTCGCAACCCAGCGCTCAACCGCTGCGCCACCGGGGAGGCCCCCAACCTAACTTTTTAATAAACCATTTTCACTTGGGAAAAAAAAAAAAAAAAAAAAAAAAAAAAAAAAAAAAAAAAAAACAGAATATGACTTTTCCCCAAGATTTTCTCACTAGGATGAGAAAGCAACACAATGAGAGCCAAAACCTCAGAAAATATGAGAGAAGGAAAAGTTGGTTAGCTTCTTTTAAACTTCCACATTATATATTTCAGCTTTTCCCCTTAATCTACCCTCTCCTAAAGTACCACATTATTTTTAGCATCTTGAAAAAAACCTTTACTCATATCCAATATTTGGTAGCTAACAATTTATGACCAAAATTTCCCTCTCCCATGCTAATTCATTCCTGACATCTAAAGTAATAGAAATCAACAAAAATAGAATCTATTTCCAAACACATCCTACTGTAACTTTTAAATTTTCCCATTGATATTTACCTTATGTTTATTTCATTCATGAGCTTTACAATCTTACCTATACAAAGAACCCAGCAGCTTCCATGTGACCATCTCCTGTTGAAGAAGCCAGAGCATACTGGCTGTTTTTGAAAACTTTTGCAGTCCAGGTGTTGCTCGGCTCACTATTTTACTCAGTATATTCACCTGAGTTAAAGACACAGATATAAAGTTTAATTTTCTATAATTTTGAGTCAAAATCTTATATTCCTCATGTACAAAGTGCTAAAATTAATTATAAATATATATACACACATATATTAATTTTTCCTGCCAAATTCTTTTATAGTTGAAAATAATGTAACTGTCCTACTAGAAATGGCCTTAATTTGAGGTAAGATGTGTTTATGTGGTAAAATAATAAAAGCTTAACATACTCTAGATTTCACATTGAACACTAGCCACCAATAAACTTTTTTTCACTCTGTGCATTCACCCAGAAGATAAGCTAAATCTAATCTATACTGACAAAATCATAATGCCATGAACTCAATAGTAGTGAGGGAAATGAAAAAATCTCTTAATTATGCCTGAAAAATTTTAACAATATATGTAACAAACTAAAAATTTTCTTAAGATTGCTATCAAAACATTGTTACTTCTGGGCCTCCCCGGTGGCGCAGCGGTTGAGCGCTGGGTTGCGAAGCTGCGCGCGGCCTCTGCGGCGCCGGTTCGATCCCCGGCTGCTCCCCGGCCACCGGAGGAGGGTCCCACATGGCGCGCAGACCTCTCCTGCCGCCCGCTGCTCCCCTCAGCAGTGTACTTCGGTCCTTCTGCCTGCTCTGCTCCCCGCTCTGGCTCTGGTGAATTCTCTCGCCCTCCCGCGCTTCTGACTGTACCCAGTGCATGTATAAACAAAACAAACAAAGAAACCAGCAAACAAATAAATAAAGCATGCCTCTATAAAAAAAAAAAAAAAAAAAAAAAAAAAAAAAAAAAACATTGTTACTTCTAAATAATTTTTTTTTTTTAAGATTTATTCATTTATACAAGAGCTGGAGTACAGTTAGAGGCATGGGAGGGTGAGAGGATTCACCAGACAGCAGGGAGCAGAATAGGCAGAAGGACTGAAAACACTGCTGAGGGGAGCAGCGGGAGAGACAGGAGAGTCTGCTGCGCCATATGGGTATCTCCCTGGCCGGCCAGGAATTGAACCCGCGCTGCAGAGGCTGCGGACAGCTTCACAGTGCTGCGCTCAACCAGCTGTGCCACCGGGGAGGCCCTCTAAATAAAATTTAACCAAAGTAACCTTATTCTAAAATAGTGATAACATTTTGGGGATGAAGGCATATGTGGAAATCTGATGCACACTATGGATGTTCTCCTCAGAAACACACACAGAAATGTTTACCAGGAAGCTTAATCAGGCTTAAGGATTCAGAATAAAGGAAATTTTTCTCAAAGGTTAGGAAGAGTATCTTATCAAGGGGAATTAAGAAAGAGGACTGCCCTTATTCAGGACATGAAGATTCACTGTAAAAGGTTTTCCCAACCTTTAAAAGGTATTAACATTACATCTGCCTTGACGCCTGTGTTCAATAAAAGTGTTATCTATACCTCTCATTCCCTTATTAAATTCCCTATTTGGAATCCTAATTCCAGTAATTCACTTAGTGGTTATTATTGCTTTTGTTATTTAATGAAGTGACTACTCTTATAGTGGAATGATTTAGAGATTGACTACTGAATTCAGAGACTGATGACTGAAGCTATTAAAATGCTCAAAAAAATTGCCTATTATTACTACATCTTGTTTATAATTGAATGCAATAGTTTCTTGAAGACCCTTTTTGTGTTTTTTTAATGGACTTTATTTTTCATAACAGATCTGGTTCAATAGCAAAACTGAGTGGAGAGAATATTTCCTATCACTCTCTGCTCCCCATGCAAGCACAACCTCCTTGCCAATATCAATTACCTAGCACTACAGTAGTACATTTGTTACAATCAATGAAACCTACACTGACACATCATTATCCCTGGAAGTCCACAGTTAAGGAACTGCTCCTGGTATTGTATATTTGATGGGTTTTGACAAATGTATAATAACATGTATCAATCACAGTATCAGAGAATTTCATTCCCCTAAAAACCAGCTGTGCTCTAACCTATTCAGCATCCCACCTCCACCCTCTAGTCCCTGGCAACCACTCATCAGTTTTCTCCTTTTCCAGAGCATCATTGGAATCACAATATGTAGCCTTTTCAGATTGTATTTAAGGTTCATCCATGTCTCTTCATGGCTTGACAGCTCTTTTCTTTTCAGCACTGAATAATTTTTGATTGTATGGATGTGCCACAGTTTATCCATTCACTTACTGAAGGACATCTGGGTTGCTTCCCAGTTTTGGCAAATATGAATAAAGCAGTTATAAACATCGGTGTGCAGGTGTTTGTATGAACGTAAGTTTTCGTTTCACTGGGAAAATACCAAAGAATATGAGTCCTGAATCATATGTTAAGAGTATGTTTAATCTTGGGCCTCCCCGGTGGCGCAGTGGTTGAGCGCTGGGCTGCGAAGCTGCCCGCAGCCTCTGCAGTGCCGGTTTGATCCTGGCCACAGGCGAGGGTCCCACATGGCGTGCAGACCTCTCCTGACGCACCCGCTGCTCCCCTCAGCAGTGTATTTCATCGATCTGCCTGTTCTGCTCCCCACTCTGGCTCTGGTGAATTCTCTCACCCTCCTGCGCTTCTGACTGTACCCAGTGCTTGTATAAATAAATAAACAAATCTTTAAAAAAAAATAAAGAGTATGTTCAATCTTGTAAGAAACTGAGAAAATGTTTTCTAAAGTGCCTCCACCATTTTGCATTCCCACCAGCAATGGGCGAGTTTGTGTTGCTCTACATCCTTACCTGCATTTGATAGTGTCAGTGTTTTGAAGTTTCATCATTACACAAGACATAAGCATCTTCCTATTTTAATTTGCAATTCTCTAATGACATATAATGCTGCACATCTTTTCACGTGCTTATTTATCATCTGTATATGTCCTCTGATGAGATATCTATTAAATAGGTTTTGTTGTTTTTTTATTGGGTCATTCATTGTCTTACTAACGAGTTTTTTGAAAGTTCTTTGTATATTTTGGATTCCTCCTCTTAAGACAGGAGAGCCCTTCTGCTCCAAAAGAAATATTGTATGAACCCTAACATACACAAAAGAGAGTTGCTCTGGCCTGACCTCTGAACCACACCAGCTATGCTACTACACTCCTAAGCCCTCTTCCTTAAACACAGTATGGAAATTAACAAGCTGATGCTGTTAAAACAAACAACAAAAACAAAGCGTACTGAAGTTTGACCCAATAATGGAGTAAAATTAACTTACCTGACTACCACAAATGTTTTCATATTCTTCCACAAGGTCAAAAACTGTAATTGAAGAATGTTTTAAAAAAGAATGCAGGAAATCCGAAAACATACTCATGGATGCTAGAACACATTAAAAAGAAAAGGAACAAAGTGAAAATTTAAACCACAGTCATGAGTCTTTTCTTACTGTTTTATTAAAAAATAATTGTGGCAGGCCTCCCCGGTGGCACAGCGGTTGAGTGCTGGGTTGAGAAGCTGCCCGCAGCCTCTGCAGCTCCGGTTCGATCCCCGGCTGCTCCCCGGCCACCGGAGGAGGGTCCCGCATGGCGTGCAGACCTCTCCTGCTGCCCACTGCTCCCCTCAGCAGTATACTTCGGTCCTTCTGCCTGCTCTGTTCCCGACTCTGGCTCTGGTGAATTCTCTCACCCTCCTGCGCTTCTGACTGTACCCAGTGCTTGTATAAATAAATAAATAAATAAATCTTTAAAAAAAAAATAATTGTGGCAAAATACACATAAAATTTACTATCTCAACCATTTCTAAGTGTATAGTTAAGTGGAATTAGGTACATTTATACTTTTTTGATACCATCACCACCACCCATCCACAGAACTCTTCATTTTTCAAAACTAAAACTCAGGATAGCCAAAATAATCCTGAGAGAAGAACTGGAGGTTTCACATTTTTTGATTTCAAACTATATTAAAAAGTGATAGTAATGAAAACATATAAAAGACATACAGACTCTTGGAAAGAAGAACACAGAAAGAAACTCCTGCATATATGAACAACTAGTAATTGACAAGGGAGTCAAAAATATTCAATGAGTAATGGACAGTCTCTTTAATAAACAGAGTTGGAAAAACTGGACAATCACAAATGAAATTGAAGCCCTATCATAGACCACTCACAAAAATGAACTGGAAATAGATTAAAGATTTAAACATAAGATCTGAAACTGTAAAAATCCCAAAAAAAGAAATAGGGAAAAAATTCCTTGACACTGTTCTTCAAAATGATTTTTTTACATTGTAATTACAGCCAATAAATCTGCATTATATACTTCAAAGTTGCAAAAAAGATTAGATATTAAGTATTCTCATCAGAAAATAAAGTGACATGATGGTGTGATGGTGGAGTTAGCTAACATTATGCTAACAATCATACCACAAATAAAATTATCAAATCCAGTGTTGTGCACCTTAAATTTATACAATGTTATGTATTAGCTATATCTCAGAACTAAACTAAAACTCTGCACCTATTAAACAATAATCTTCCATTCCTTACCTATACCTACCCTCCTATCCCCTGGTCCCTGGAAACCATTTAGAAAGTGCTCAACGTTCACCTATGTTGTAGCTTGTGTCTCCATTTCCTCCTTCTTCTTTTTGAAGATTGAATAATATCCCTGTGTGTGTGTGTGTGTGTGTGTGTAGATATACACACAAATACACTAAACTTTATTTTCCATTCATGCATCAATGGACACTTAGGTTGCCTTCAATTTGGCTATTATGAATAATGCTGCTATAAGGATGGAGATACAAATCTCTGAGGAGGTAATTTTCTTGAATTTAGCAATTACAGCTACTTTGTCACAAAATTCAAGGCCATTTTACCAGCTTCTCCAGGATCATCCTCACGTAACATAACAGCACTGAGAGTTACATCCTCTGTTACACTGTGGGGCTCTGTATTTGGGAAGAACCCAGAACGCTGTGATGAGAATGCAGCAGCCCAATTACTGTCATCCAGATTAGTCACCTTAAAAAAAAAAAAAAAAAAAAAAAGGTGAAGATAGAGAAAAGTAATGGCAATATTTCCATTGCAGGCATAAAGACTAACAATTTTATTTTATACCTTTATATGTATTTTTCATTTTAAAAAGACAGTCATAGAGGTTATTAAGGAAATTGTATCTTTTTTGGATTTTCTTCTTTGTTCAATTCTGTGATTTAAAAAAGGCAAAAAAGATATATTTTGTAAAATTTAAGCTGATACTAAGGTAAAATACCAAAGTCCTACTGTTCCAAGGGAAACTGTAAGTGACAAATGACCCACTTTCTTCAACAAATAATGGGTAATTTAAAAAAGGATGAAGGAGGAATTTACAGATTGAGACTTAAATACATCAAGCAAAAGCAATGTGTTAACCTGTTTGAAACCTGATTTGAACACACCTACTCAAAAAAATTCGACACAAAAATATTTGACACTTAATGAAATATATATTATAGTGAGTATACACAGACATATAAATATAAATGGATATATAAATTAAATGGCAGTTTAAAATAATAAAGGAATTACTCTGTGTGGGGGGGGGTTAAACGTGTTAAATAGCATTGTGCAATGTTTTTGTGGGTTTTTTTTTTTTTTGATGAGTTAGAAATGAAGCTTTATTGTAGGTACACACTCAAGAGTGAATATGGGCAGATTCAGAGAAGAATCACACATTGTGCAATGTTAAAGCATCCTTAAGTATCATATGGTGGAGACTAAAGTATTTATGGATAAAATGGTATGAAATCTTGGAGCTGTAAAGTAATGTGGAGAAAGTGCGTGTGGGTACAGAGGAAACAAGATCAGTCCTCTGTTGATACCCATTGAAGCCAATCAATGAACACATAGAGGCTCATTTAATCTTGGTATTTCAGACATTTTAAAAACTATCCGCTACAGAAGTTTTAAAATTCACCTTTATGTAAAATCTACGCTTGAGCAACCATAAAAATGTACCTTTATAAATCAGTCCCTCAAAGCCAAAGACAGTGCTGGGACTCTCTACAGATTGATGAGGTAGAACTATAGCTTTAGGAGAGTTTTGCTTCAGCTACTGGAGAAAAAGTAAACAGCTCATTTCCTTCTGTTTATTTATCATTAGTATAAGGATCAAAGTGAAAATCTTATAAAGCTATGGCATTTTGCATTCAGAAAAATAGTTCACAACAAATCTTAATATGCAGATATAAACGCTGAATACATTAACATAGCAAATCACTTTATTTTTTTCAGGGCAACTTATATTCAAGACTGCCTCTCATAGATGATAGTAAATAGTAAAACTGGCAAAGCAAATCAAGAAAATGCCTTTCATTACAATGAATTCCCAAACATTTTATAATACATACTAGCTCTATCCTGACCTTTAAGAGAGTAACAATTTTATTATTAATCTTACAGTTCTTGAACTAATAAGGCATTTTCTTTTACTTAAACCCAGAAGCTAATTCATGTTTTTTTAAAAGAGGCATGCATTATTTATTTATTTATTTGTTTGTTTGTTTATACATGCACTGGGTACTGTCAGAAGCGCGGGAGAGTGAGAGAATTCACCAGAGTCAGAGCAGGGAGCAGAGCAGGCAGAAGGACCGAAGTACACTGCTGAGGGGAGCAGCGGGCGGCAGGAGAGGTCTGCACGCCATGCGGGACCCTCCTCCAGTGGCCCGGCCAGGGATCCAACCGGGGATCCAACCGGCGCCGCAGAGGCCGCGGGCAGCTTCGCAACTGGGTGCTCAACTGCTGCGCCACCGGGGAGTCCCTAATTCATGTTTTTAAGTCACACAAGATACGCTGCCAAAATGAGGCAGATTTACAGAGTAAAACTGTTTACTACCTAAATCACTGGTAGGTATTAACACACTAAAATCCACAAGACTATCATAAATATTTTAAAGATCTGTTTAACCGTCAAAAACACGGAGTGGGTTAACATGCGAAACCATTCTTCGGGAAACACCTTATTTCAAATGTGTAAAAATCTCTTTAATAAGCACAGAACCAATCGCAGGGGAGTTATTCTCATTCTGTTTTTAGAACTATGTGTACCATTATAACTACTCCTCCAAGAAAACTTGTTTACGGTCTCAGCTAGATGTAACTCTTTTTATGTTATTGTAACAAGTAGTTCAAGTCATTAATGGTGCATCACAATTTACATTATTTCTCATACTATTGTAAATACCGTTCGATGGTGATTCCTAAAGAGTGTCTATACACTTTCCCCCCAATTTTTCCTTTTCTTTCTTTTAATTCCTGATCTCTCTTCCTGAAGAGAGATCTTCATCAATTATTTTTGGCTTCCTACTCTTCTTTGCATCAAAAGAGAGCTCAGCTTTTATAATTACTAGCAAACAATCACAGAATTTATTTCTTCTGGGCAGTAAACTGACAGATTAAAACATTGTATCTGCATATAAATGTTGCTGGTGTTATAGCTACCACCTGTGATCTGTGACATGAAATGCTTAAGGGCTTCAGTTTTCTGGAAGTCTCACCAAAAAGTATTTCAAGACACACAATCTAGTTATATTCATGATGACTATGATTTCAATTTTCATTAAAAGGCTTTAAGCAAACATCAGACATTTATAAAAGGGAAAAAATATCTCTGCCCCATTTTTCTACATACCATAGATAGATTTCCCAAGAGCCCCGAAGACTGTGTAAGTCGTGGAGATCTCCCTCCTGTTCCAAGAAGGTAAGCAACATCTGGCTGCCTCAGTAAACTCCGGTTTGGTGGCGTAACTACAAATAAGAAGTGATTAAAAAGAATTCCAAACACGCAAGTACTTACTGTGGAAATGAAGCAAGTAAATAACTATCAATAACTTTGAATTTTCATTTTGATTCCAACTAAATGTTTTAATTATTAACATTTCCATGACATAAAAAGGGCCAGGAAAACAAAAAGGTGTGGAACTACTGACCCCTTGCAGCAACTGCCCTTTTATTTTTCTAATTTTTGAAAACTAGTCTATTAAGAAGAATTTTTACTGACATAGATATGCCATAGCATCTTAAAACATTAACAAGCAGTGAAAAAAAGGACACTAAGGGGTCAGTGGATTCTTCCTACACTAAAAGATTTATTTATTTATATAAGAACTGGGGTACAAGCCAGAGGTGTGAGAGGGTGAGAGATGCACCAGAGACAGATGGGGAAGCAGAACAGGCAGACGGACTAAAAACACTGCTGAGGGGAGCAGCAGGCGAGACAGGAGAGGTCTGCCCCACCATGTGGTTATCTCCCCCGGCCAGCCGGGAATCGAACTGGCGCTGCAGAGGCCGCAGACAGCTTCATAGCACTGCGCTCAAGCTACTGGCCACCAGGGAGGCCCAATACTAATTTTTAAAAACACACTGTGGAGGTAGTATAGTATAGTATAGTACACATGAGCTTTTGAGTAAGCAGACGATGTTTGAAATTTGGTTCCATTACTTACATGTTACCTGCACTAATTAACCTCTTTAAACCGCACTTTCAGTTCTAACAAAAAGAGATATTTACATCATAGTTACTGTGTATTTATGTAAAGTACAGTGCCTTACACCTGGTTAAGAGTTCAACAAATATAACTCAATCAGTTTGTTTTTAATTCTTGATACTGTAGCCAAATATGTTTACTGTTAGTTGCTATCATCATCATTGTTAAAAAGTTTAATAGTAAAAACATCTTACAAGGTGGTCGAAATGAACTAGGAGTTTGAGGTATAGCCTGGTTTCTTGGTGTGGTATTAGTAAAAATTTCATCTTGGGATGCTCGAACTGTAGGAAGAGTTAAGAAAAGTTGTCTGCATCAAAAAGATACCATTAAAGTTAGAATTAACTATATTCACACTATACAAACTATATGAATACATTTTTTAAGAACTAAGTATTTGATGATAATCTTTTTTTTTTAGATTTATTTATGCATACAAGAACTGGGGTACAGGTCAGAGGTGCAGGGGGTGAGAGGATTCACCAGAGACAGAGTGGGGAACAGAACAGGCAGATTTGACTGAAATATACTGCTGAGGGAAGCAACGGGAGAGTCAGGAGAGGTCTGCTGCGCCATGTGGGCGGCTCCCTGGCTGGGGAGTGAACTCGTGCTGCAGTGGCTGCAGATAGCTCCATAGGCTGCATCTTAACTGTGCCACCAGGGAGGCCCAATAATCATGTTTTGTTTTTTTTTTTAAATTTAATTTTTAAAAAAGATTTTATTTATTTATTTATTTATTTATTTATTTATTTATTTATTTATTTATTTATACAAGCACTGGGTACAGTCAAAAGCACGGGAGGGTGAGGGAATTCACCAGAACCAGAGCGGGGAGCAGAACAGGCAGACTGACGAAGCACACTGCTGAGGGGTGCAGTGGGTGCGGCAGGAGAGGTCTGCGCGCCATGTGGGACCCTTGCCAGCGTCTGGGGACCGAACTGGAGCTGCAGAGGCTGCGGGCAGCTTTGCAGCCCAGCGTTCAACCGCTGCGCCACCGGGGAGGCCCCCGATAATCTTTTTTTTTTATGCAAAGAGTAAATACTCCCCTCTATCATTTACATGGTCACATGTCAGAATTACTACTCATTGAACAAGAGCTCTTAGTCAGATTCAAATATAAAAAAGGACACCTAATCTGAGTAGAAGCTAACCACACTGATAATCACCAGCAAAATGGAACATCCTTATTTTAGGGAAGCAAATTTAAATCACTGAATTTTAGCAATATATTTATCAAATAACACACTGGTGGAGTTAAAAATAACTGATTTCTACAGCATTTTATTATTATAGCTAGTGTTTAAAGTGTCTCATAAGAAAATTTTATATTCCAGATTGCAAAATGTTGCAATTTTTATTATTATGACAGTTAAAATGCAAAGGATACTTAAAACTCTTTTTTGAGCACTCTGTTTCCGTGCAGTCCTTGTCACCTCTGGATCCCTGATGACAGGGGATGACATCTCTCCAAAACTGCTCCTACGATAGCATAATGAATCTCATGTAAATGAAACAATAATGTGGCAATCATAAAGAACTTTATCATCATGACTGGACCCTAAGTCAGTCAAGGCAGAGATCATTCCAGTAGCCAAGTCTTAGATTTGTTTGTTGACAATACCCTTCCAGATCAAAATCCTGCTTAAGTCCTGAGAAATCTTACCTGCACAAGGAGTTCTCTGACTTTGTAGCACTCACAATGTAATTTCCTCTTATGGAATGAATTTCAACACTTGGAATCTACACTGAAAACACTGTTTTAGAGCATTGGCTCATGAAGGTCTGTGGTATTCCTCACTGGATTGAGGAGTTCCCTAAAAGTGCAGGAAACTTCCCTTTAAAAAATTTGTAGTTTTCAAAAGATGTCAAACCATAGATACAACAAAAACAATGTTATTACCGGTGGGATGGGAGGTTAAATGAAAAAGAAATTCTAGTAAATTGGAGTAAAATGATCCTTCAAGTTACTTCTTTCCAGAACAAAGTAAGAGGCACTAAGGATATCTCCTGTCTCAGGACTACCATAGTCACAATGTTTGAGAATCTCTCTCAAGATTCCCAAAGGTTTAAACACTAAATTGTGTGACTTAACAGATTTGTATTTTATCACAAGAAACAGGTATGCTTTTTCTCCACTTAAAACCTTCAGATAGCTCTCTCTGGCCTACAGAACCAAGTCCAAATTTCCCGGTATAGTTTTTATAATCTGACCTCAACTTACAGGTTCAGCCTTATATTCAGCCACAAACCACCCCTAAAGAAATATATATTGCAGTTGACCATTCAGCTACACAAGGCATGCACTTTCATTCCTGACAGCCTATATACATGCTATTTCTTTCACAGAAGCTTCCTTGTGCTCCCTTTGCCTTCCTGGTGAACACTTACTTATCAAGCAGCCCACTGGGAGCTGGAGACCCACATATCAAATCAATAGATGGTAACTTGGTTTGTTCTTTATTTATTAGCTTCCTAACTTTTTGATCAAATTCCTTAAACTCTCTAGCCTGTGTTATCTGTGAAAAGAAGATGATAGTAACCGTCCTCCTAAGATTGTAATGACGACTAAATTAGCTAACAAAATATTTAATACGGTGCTTAGGCACTCAATGTTGGCTCTTACCATTTAAATGCCAACTCAAAAGTAACCTCTTTTGAGAGGTCTCTCTGAGACCCTGAGGTCTCGCTGAGGCAGGGAAATTTAATTGCTCCCTCGTCTTTCCCCACAGAGCAACACAAGGCATTTATCCCTTTGTACTGTCAGCTTTTCTCCTCTGGAAAGGATTTCGCGAAACCAAGAACCTTGAATAATTCATCTTGTCGCAGGCAACTAGCACAGTGCCAGGGTCACAGAAAGAACTCAATTCAATAACTACCTGATGCTGGAACTTGGGATCAGAAAGCCTGGACTGAGGTCAGTTGCGTCACTGACTGGCTTTATGATCTCGGGTCGGTGCGTCAACATCTCAAATCCCAGGCCACCTCCCCATCCGTCCACCCCAATGAAGAAAGTGCGAGAGCGCAGAATAGACAACAGAATCGCCGTGGGGACGCAAGGGATCGTTATTAACCGTGTCCTCCCCCCTCCCAGGGGCCTTTCTCCCGTCCACCGGCTGCAGCCTCCCAGCCGAGTAAAGGCATCCTAGGGTCAGCCCCTTGGCCCTCTTCGGTTCCCTCCGGGAGTCGAGTTTCACTTATTTCGTTGGGCCAACAAGGAGAGGGGATAAGTGTCCGGCTCAGCTGTCACCCACAGAACTGACCTGTCCATGGCCGTAGCCTTCTCCACCCAGAGCTCTGTAAACTCGACTCCAGCTTAGCCACCGCGTTTCAGCCTTCCCGCTCTCCGGAAGTAAACCC
This sequence comes from Talpa occidentalis, assembly GCF_014898055.3. NCBI lineage: Eukaryota > Metazoa > Chordata > Mammalia > Eulipotyphla > Talpidae > Talpa > Talpa occidentalis. The sequence goes on from NW_023601653.1 coordinate 36,165,306, forward strand.
CTTCCACCCGGAAGCAAATTCTCGCTAAGTGCGCAGTAGAAACAACGAGGTGGGCGGGGAGAACCTGCTTTCCCATCCGGCGCATGCGTGATATCCGCCTACCGCCGCAGGTCCGGTCTGCGCAGGCGCAAAGTTAAGCCAAAGTGGGAAGGCGCCGGCTGAGTGGGGCGGGACCAGGGACTGTCAGGGGCGGGTCTGGCTGGGGTTGGTCAGGTCGCACTTTGCCTGACGGGCACTGGTGGGCGTGGTCTAAGTGCCGGGGTGTCCTGCAGGGAATCCTGCCTGGCGTGTAGTCGTGTAGTGATAGCTTAGGAAAATGTGGACTATTTCTCTGTCAGGAAGACCCTAGACTTGGCATTCAGACGGCAGGCTCTGCCCTACACCTTGAGGGTCCCTGTCTTTCATTGTATTCTCATTCTTATTTGAATTATGATAACCTTCCCTACGGTTTTTGATATTGTTTCCATGAAACAGCTTTCCATAAAACACTTTGTTATTTGCTCGGTTATTTTCTTCTCTTAAGGAGGGGAAAAAATAACCTGTTTAAAAAGTCGAGAAGCAGCATAGAAGATGATAGTATTGCCCTTTCAAATTACCACCTAAAAGGACTTCAAAATTTGTGTCAATCCTAGGAAAAGTCGTTTCTGGAAAGGCCTCTTAGTACTTTATTCCCCCCCCCCCCCCCCCCCCCGTGACAACGTGGCGCTTTGGGAAAAACACAGGGTTTTGGGCTCATCTAGGCTGGTATCCCTTGACGGGCCAGTTTCCTCAAAAACGCCTGGGAAAATGCCATTAAAACAGGATGTTAAAAGTACACAGCTCATAGTAAGTCACAAAATGTTAATTTTGTCCTGTAATAACCTAGGTAGTGAGTCCCACCCTCGTATTCTCCTGTTTTCTTAATTTTCTTTGCGTGCAAAAGTGTACTTGATCTCTTTAAAAAGTTAAATGTGGTCTCAATGATTGTTGTCAGAGCTGGAGCAAGTTTATTCAAAGTGTGAGCCAGTAGCTCAGGTCCTTGTCATGTATCTTCAGCAAATGAATTTCGATGTATACAAATGTATATATATGTTTAAAACACTGCCTTGCACCAAAACAATACTTTATAAATAAAATATACTTAATATACATAAATAAGCATATTGTATTTATATGTAAAATGGTGGACCAGGATCGCACCACTACACCATACTGCACTGCTTTACTGGAAAGTTGGACAAATAAGTATCCACAAAGCAATATTGTGTGTGTGTGTGTGTTATGCATGCTATTTATGTGTATATATAAATATAATACGGTATACGTATATAATATATAAATCTATATACACCAATATAGCCCCAAATGATTTTTTGTTTAATTCGACTTCCTGCTCAAAATGTATCAAATCTTAGTAATCAGAATGAAATTCTAACTTTTTATGCAAAAGTAGCAATGACATTGCAAAGCAAATGAACAGCAGTGATATGAAGGTATTTCAGGGGTAATGTGTGATGTAAGTTTGATCCACATGGATCAGACAGCAAAAAATAGAGAAAAAAAAGTCAAAATTGAAGAAGTTCATTAATGAGGGGAAGAAAAATATTTAATAGTGGGGGTGTAAACTATGTATACCCTCCAAGATTTGAATGTGTTATTTGAACTTCATGTACAGGAGCAAAGCTAATGGAAGGACACAAAAAGACACTGAGATGCTTCTAGTAAAGGATGTGGTTGTGTGACTACCAGGAAGCTACTGATCAAGTACATAATGTCTTCTCAGATATGACTTTGTTGGGGCAAAGGTGTTACCTGCTTTGAAAGAAAATAAATATAATATCACTGAGTTCAAATGGGGTTCAGAATTTAAATGTGGGACCTTGTTGACATTTATTTCTCTATCTTACAGTAAGGCAGTGTAGTGTGGTGTGGTGTAGTGTAATGGGATTTTGGCCAGTCCACTATTGATGAGTTATTTCACCTCTTCTGAAAATTGAGATAATAAGTACTGTCCTCAAAAGTCTGTATTGGTGATTAAATAATATTTATGCAGCAATTTGAGAGGTGGTACAGAACACAAAGACTCCTGGGGTTGAGTCCTGGCTCCCTCTCAGTGGGTCATTGGACAAATTAACTTTCTTTTTTTTAAAGATTTATTTATTTATTTATATAAGCACTGGGTACAGTCAGAAGTGCAGGAGGGTGAGAGAATTCACCAGAGCCAGAGCGGAGAGCAGAACAGGCAGACAGACAGAGGACACTGCTGAGGGGAGCAGCGGGCGTGCGTGGCAGGAGAGGTCTGCACGCCATGTGGGACCCTCACCGGTGGCAGGGAATCGAACCCTCACTGCTGAGGCTGCGGGCAGCTTCGCAGCCCAGCGCTCAACCGCTGCGCCACCGGGGAGGCCCTGGACAAATTAACTTTCTGTGCTTCTGTGTAATGAAAATAATAGTACCTACTTTTTTAGATTTATTGTGAAGATTAAATAAGTTGATATACTAAATCACATAGAACAGTGTTCGATATATAGTAACCACTCAGTAAACACTGATTTTTATAATGCACCCCATATTATAAATATTCAATATGTTTGCCCTTTTGCCTTTTTCAGTTTTAAGAAAGCAGGGGTGATGCTTGATTTATTCACATCCACTTACTATTGTCACTTACTATGTACTTAGAAAATTTTTCTTGAATGAGTGGATCATTTCCAATCAATACAATTGCATTCAATTTCTCAAAAAAATTCTAGTAATAATATCAACATGTGTATAATCAGATTGAATTTATTTTCAGTTTTTATTATATTCTATTTTTTATAGATACTTTTAGTACTCTACCGCTTCAAAAGATCTATCATCTTAATCTTGTGGCTCTTAAAAACAGGAAGAACTCTTGAATAATTTATGTTCTCTTCATTCTTTCAAACTGCTCAATTTGAAGAGGAAAGTAGAAGGGTGAAATGTAAAACTTTATAATTTTAAGTCACATTTTTAATGCTGAATTGTGATTTAAATATAGATGTTTGGGGCATGTTTAATATGAAATCATAACTATTATTGCTGCTTAGAATTCTAACAGTAAGCGTTAGTTCAACATAGGTTACATTGTGGCTTGTTCTTCTAGTGTCTGAAGCATAAAGTAGTCAGTGACATTTTCAAAGTAGTGGTGAAAATGCTGACCAAAAGTTTGCCAGGCAAATAAATCAATTGCAATGACTCTTCTTTACTGACATCTCAAGCCTCATCAATAGTGGAGATGATCTTGGGGGCAACTGAAAAACTAAAATCATTATTACCTGTTGATATAGGACATTCTTCAGCTAAAACACAAAACTATTATTGCAGCTTATGCATTTTACTTTGCTGTTTTCACATACTTCTTTGCTTGGCATAGAAATTCTGTAAATCAAACACACATTCACATTTCTGAAGAGTGATTATTAAGGCCCTGCGGAGAGCATTGCTTTGCTCTGTTTTCTCTAGTACAATTTGTACTTTGTTTAGATTTTATTATGAAAAAAAAAAAAAAAAAGCTAGCATGATGAAATTTACCCCCCAAATTCAACTCGGTTTGGTAAGGAAAGCCACATTACAAGCTTTTTTTCTGATATGGTTTTAGTTTTGACTGAATCTTTAAATCCTACATGGTTTGATGGGTTGAAGGCAGGAAATCCAACTTTGAGTATCATAGGAGTGAAGGGGTTTGCTAAACACACAGATAAAGGCATTTCTCCTTCAGGTCACTCTACCTAATGCAGGTTATTGTCTGGGCCTCAGTTGTAGATAGGAGACACATGGGCTCCGATAGGGAGTGAAGTGGATATAGGCAGGGAGGGGAAAAATGTACAGAGAAAACAAAGCCATATCATTATCTGAATAATCACCTTTTCAGAAGCAATGTAATGAAAATTCAAATAAATAATGAGTTACCATATAGGTATATTCATCTTTAAGTATTTTCTAATTAGAGGATCTATGAAAATATATCCTTCAGAGATTTTTATCATGCATCCATGGGCTATGAATTTTAAAGAAAATTTTAGTTGTTATTTTAATGACTGAAAATGTAGCATATTTAGTTCATAAGTCAGGAGCAGGAACTGACTTTTTAAACACTCTGAGTATATTTTGAGCTACAAGCATTGACATATAAGAGCAAACTATGCAGATTCTATAAATAGTGCATTTAAAAGCACAAAATGATAGAATGTAAGTATTGGCAAAGCTGTGTCTATCATGAACATTGCCCTTGAAACTTGTTTGGAAGCTTAGTCTAGTCTGCAAAAGGGCATTAGGTAAGTCTATTCTTCAAAATCCATCCTGGCTTCCGATTTGCAATTTTTAAATGATTGAGTTTATTTTTAGGAAACTGCTTGTTATCCTAGGGGAGTCCATCTTTGTCCTTCACAAGAGCAACTGAAGTTCTTCAGCTGTATGAAAAAGTTGAATTTCAGGTTATAGAAGGAAGCTAATGAGCTTTTTGAGTAATGATTTTTTTTTCTGATTAAGTATGAAGTTTTGATGATGACTTAATTACTTAAAAATTTATTTGCATTTAGAGGTAGTGTTTCAGGGCCTCCCCTGGTGGCGCAGCGGTTGAGCGCTGGGCTGCAAGGCTGCTTGCAGCCTCTGCAGCGCCGCTTTGATCCCTGGCCGCTGGTGAGGGTCCCACCAAAAAAAAAAAAAAAAATAGAGGTAGTATTTCAATATTAGGGAAAAAGAACACTGGCACGGTATGCACATTATATCCCCATGTTTATATTCATATTTTACATATAATGGCACTCATATAACTTTTATATGACTATATTCCAGAAACTGTTATTTACTTGCTATGGACAATGTAGATTCTCTATACCTTTGTGATTCTGCTTCTCCTGCCCCCTACTGTCTTTTTGCTTTTCTTCACCCCCCTTCACAGTAACACCTAATTTCCTCACCACCTCCATTAGAAGCAGGTATATATATTCTTCTGTACCTTTTCCAGGCGCATGTAATACATACAAACAGACACATACACATCCAGGACAACTCTGCTCTACATTTTGCCTTGTACATTTTCAGTGCCTTATAGAAATTCTCTAAAACAACAGTTAAACATCGAGTTCATTTTTGATGACTGCATAATATTCTGTTTGTTATTTGATCATTTTTTCTTAGTAGTCATTCACTATTTCTCTTTTTTTCTTCTACAGTGTGGCAATAAATAGTCTTGTGTACATGTTCTTTAATTTCTTTAATGTAGCTATCAGAAGTAGGATTTCTGGGTCAATTATGCTTATTTTGAATTTTAATAGGTATCAATGCAGATAAGAAAATTTTGATTGACCCGAAGGCTGTATAAGATACATTCTCATCAGCAATGTATCACTCATTTATTGCTCTCTAACCTTCCTTTGTGAATATAGTGTTAACTCATAATTTTTCCATATGTTGGGTTCTATCATATGTCAAATTTTCCCTCCCCATTTGGGTTCTTCTAAGGCTGGATAGATGAACATATTAGTATCAGACAGATTAGTAGGAGAAATGGCCAAAATGGAAGGTCATACACTTATAGCATTCACGTGGTTGTAAATTCTAAAGAATAGTGGAAGAGACTGGGGATATTTATCCTGTGTTTAGGCACCTGGGTAATGTATACTTTTACATGGCAGATAAGAAGAGGTTACCTCATCTTTACTCTCAGAATATAGATGAGATTCTTAGATAGTGGATAAAAGTGGATAAGACACTCCACTCCCTGCCCCAAACTACATTCTTCTAGGTCATAAAAGGAGGAGCAGTGATTACTTCTCTGACTAAGGCAAGGGCAGAAAGTTTAGGACATGACGATTAGGGAAGCATGCAGGTCTCCTTAATTTGAAGGGATTCCAGTGCTCCTAGCTCAATATACTCTGCATACAAGGGTGGGTGGGGTCTTGAGACCAGTTTTGAGACTCTTGGGGTGGTATGATTTGGACCCCTTTCATCATTTGCTTTGCCTCTTTTTGGCTAGTAGTTTGAACAACTTTTTTTGTTTGAGTCATTTGGATTTACTCTTTTCTGAACTGCCTAGTTATATCTTTCATACATTTTTCTTTTGGACTGTTTAATTTCTACGAAAGCTTTTATTTTATAGTTACTAACCCTGTATGTTTTATTTATATTTTCCCACAGATAAGTCAGCTTTGTAATATTTTGCCTAACAAGGTCTAAATTTATATGCATATATTTAATTTTATTATTTTGAACAAAATACATGAAACAATTTTAATAAAAACCCCTGTATTTAAAAAAATTGGTTAAGCAGGTCCAACTTATCTCTAAACTGCACCTCCAATTTTATTTATTTATTTATTTAAAGATTTTATTTATTTATGAATACAAGAACTGGGGTGTAGGACAGAGGTGTGGGGATGGTGGGGTGAGAGGATTCAGCAGAGACAGAGTGGGGAGCAGAAAGACAGATCTACTGAAATACACTGCTGAGGGGAGCAGCGGGCGAGTCAGGAGAGGTCTGCTGTGCCATGTGGGTAGGTCCCTGGCCAGCCGGGGATCGAACTTGTGTTGCAGAGGCTGTGGATAGCTTCACAGTGCTGTGAAGGGAGGCCACCAGGGAGGCCCTGTAACTAATTTTAAATACACCTGGAATTTGTTTTTTGTGTTACAGAGATTAAACTTATTTTTCCTTTAGATGGATAGTTGTGTCAACATCATTTGCTAAATAACATTTTCTTATTGAAATATATTTTTGTCATAACTTCTCTTATTATACTGGAATCTAATTCTGGACCAACTAGTGTCATTTCTTCTTTCACTAGAACTTCATTTAAGACTATTTCAATTTCAATACCATATCCAGTTGAAATTCAAGTTGGAATTGTTACATTAAAATGTTAATTTGGGGGAAGTGACATGTTGTGATGCTATCCAACAATATAGTATTTGTTCAGATCTTGATTAATATCCTTTAATCAGATTTGATAACAGCTCATTAGTTTTTTTTTTTAAGATTTATTTATTTATGCATACAAGAGCTGGGGTACATGCCAGAGGTGTTGTGGGTGAGAGGATTCACCAGAGACAGAGTAGGAAACGGGACAGGCAGACTGACTGAAACACACTGCTGAGGGGAGCAGCGGGCGCAACAGGATTGCTGCTGCCCCAGGTGGATTGCTCCCTGGCCCGCCGGAGATCAAACTCGTGCTGCAGAGGCTGCGGACTGCTCCATAGTGCTGTGCTTAACCCCCTGCACCACCAGGGAGGCCCAATAGCTTGTTAGTTTTATTCCTCGAGATGTTTATAGTTTTGTCTGTCATATTTTCTCCCATATCAACTTATTACTAATATAGAGAAAAGCTATTGATTTTGGCATATTTATCTTCCCAATTTCCTGAATAATTCTACTAGATTTTTAAAAATATTTTGAGGTATTCACTTCTATCAGCAAAAAATAACTTCATTTTTCAGTGTTTATAATGTAGATTCCATTTTATTGATTTAAGGCATTGATTAACATTGTGAGGGGCACACTAACAGTCCCAATTTCATAGCAATTTTTTTTAAACATTTATTTATTTATTTATAAAAGCACTGGGTACAGTCAGAAGCGCAGGAGGGTGAGAGAATTCACCAGAGCCAGAGCGGGGAACAGAACAGGCAGACTGACGAAGTACACTGCTGAGGGGAACAGCGGTAGCGGCAGGAGTGGCAGGAGAGGTCTGCACGCCATGTGGGACCCTCGCCAGTGGCTGGGGATCAAACTGGCGCTGCAGAGGCTGTGGGCAGCTTCACAGCCCAGCGCTCAACCACTACGCAACCAGGGGAGGTCCAGAGTGTGAGTTCTTTAATCTAGAAATGTTTCTTTCAAGGAACCATTAAGTCAAAAAAACAAGGATTAAGTAATCGTTTCTGTTTTTTTAATTCTGTTAACATTTCTCATTTTAATTGGGTAGTCTGGTGGCAACTTTCTTAAATTTTTGTGTTTCACCGTGACTAGGCTAAGAAAAGGAGGGCAGAAAACAGTGTATGTATGGGGATGATCCTCCAGGTTGTTATAACAGATTGATTATTATATAGTAACTGTCATAATTATTCCACAGATTACTTCCTTTGGAAAAAGAGGTTATAGTAGTAAAACATCTTTGATTATAGGTTTATGGCTAAAAATTGGATATATTTTGGTTTGACTCATGTAATTTCAGTTTATTTTTGTGCAGGTCAAGACTTGTCACAAAAATATTTTTGCTTTCTAGAATTTATTGCCTTTATCTCACTTTCCTTAAAGTTGAATCATGACCAGTCCTGCTACTGTGAGATTTAGGAATGACTGAGCTAAGGAGAAAGTCCTTTCTTATGATAGAATACCCTTTGGAAAATTGGGAATATGCAGGTCTTTTGATAGTGGAGGGGGGTACTGTTATTGTCTTTACTTTCCAGGGTTGACCTGGTTGGCATTTCATATCCATCCTACTTGGAAGATATCCTGAGGCCTGTCCTCTCTACCCTTCCTTGAACAAGAGCCTTGGCAGGAGGCCCAATAATGTTATTAATTCTATATCTATCTTTAGTTACATCCTGCCAAGAATATCCTGTACTGGTTTGCAGTGGATGAGAAGAGGGAAGCGAGCTCCACTTCCTTCTTTGGTGCCATCCGCTATGACAGCTTTGGTGAAATGAAATTAATGACATGGCAGTGGCTAGCATTTCTTTTTTGTTTATTTCTGAAAAATGAAGACCTAGCTGTTAGGTGCTTGCTTAATAGTGACTTCCAGCTGCTCCAGTTTTTGCAAGGAGCCTGACATGTGTTTCAGGAGTCACTGTCTCTTCACCTAATAGACTCTGCACATCTAAGTTAAAATCTCATGTGATTCAAGTCATGGTTTATTGGAGTCATGGTTATTTGAAGAAATGAAGTGAAAATGTTCCCCAATAAAGGCTCAGTAGAGAATGAATCAACTCCTGAGATCTTGAAGTTTGTTATGTTAAACTTCAAATAATTAAAGGATAACAGGAGGTTCAAATTGGTATTTGAGAAATGATTATAAGCTAGAAACCCCACCCCTGATGCTGAAGGTACTACCAAATACAAAAGCCCATAAAAGCTAATGGGTGAATTTGCTTATTTGCTTTAATAGTCAACAGCACTTCATTCCAACCCAATGACTTTTTAGCATTACATTCTTGTGCCTCTCCATTACTCCCATTTCCTTGGGAAAAGAAGGGGTGGAGGGAACAGTAAATAAAACGTTCAATTCAGTGCATAAATTGAATAAAACATTTTAAATAAGAAAATAAAGTTTGGTATTTATCATTCCTAAATCTATCGGTGGAAGGGGGAAGTTTCTATCATCACTAAAAAATACAAAATATGTAGAGAACACAGGATGTATGCTAGAACGAGTAGAAGGCAACTCAGAGGGATAAGGGTTAACAGTGACATTCCATGGGCTCCATATTGGTTCTGGAATTGTGAAACTAGCTCAGGTTAGGCCTCTCATTGACTCATGAGATTCTAACATCCCTTCAGAAGACTGCAGAATAGCTTAATTCTGGGGTTTTCCTAGGCAGAATCTCTAAGGGAAGCTTCTAGATGAGCTGATTTAATTCAGCATATTTTGGGTTATCTTAGACTAGACCAAGGCTGCTTTGTTACTGCAAAATTAGTAAAACACTATGTGATGATAATGGCTCTAAAAGATATAGCCACATCCTAACACCCAAACCTGAAAATCTTACAAAAATTAAAAACAAGGGCCTCCCCAGGTGGCGCAGGTGGTTGAGCACAGCGCTGTGAAGCTGTCCGCAGCCTCTGCAGCGCCGGTTCCTTTCCAGCCGGCCAGCGAGGGTCCCACAAGGCGTGGCAGACCTCTCCTGTCTTGCCCACTGCTCCCCTCAGCAGTGTATTTTGTCAGTCTGCCTGTTCTGTTCCCCGCTCTGTCTCTGGTGAATCCTCTCATCCTCCTGTGCATCTGGCCTGAACCTTGGTTCTTGTATAAATAAATAAATCTTAAAAAAAAAAATTAAAAACAAGATTTCAGCATGTGATTAAAGATGTTGAGATTAGATTAATAGTGGATTATCTAGGTGGGCCCCAAATGTCATCACAAATTTCCTTAAAAGGATGAGGTTAGAAACACACAGAATCTAAGAAGATGGCGGCAGAGTTTGGAAAGATTGTGGCCTAATGCCAAGGAATGCCAGCAGTAATGGATGGATTCTCGCGCGAATCACTAGAGGGAGCAAGGACTTGCTGACACGGGACTTTGGACTTTAGGTCTCTACGACTGTGAGAAAAAGTTTGTTAAATAGATCAACATAGGAGTACCAAGTCAATAGGAAATAATAACTTATCTCCCTAACACATTTTTGTGGGTAAAACACCAAAGTACCACTTGAGCAAAATGAGAGGAACAAAAATGTTTCTGTGGTCTTGGTGCAGCTGAATTTGAAAATAAATTTGTCAACATTGGGTCTGAAACACCTTATAGCCACTGCACATACAGAGACCTAGTGCTTACTAGAGAATGGTGTCTCCAAAATTATACTATCATTTTTCTAGATTAGAAGCCAAGTCCCCACCCAAAGCATATAGAGGCAGATATAAATTATGATGCTTATCGAGAAATTACTGCTGGTCAGTGCACATGTAGAAGGAAGCATGTTTTTTTGCCATCAAGCATGCTGTATTCTCATAGCTGTCTGCTATCTTTGTTTTTGGCTTTGTAATGACCACTTGTACTCCAACCTTTTCCCCATCCCCAGCCCACTTAGGTCAGGCTTTCCTAGTTTTTTCTCCATGCTTTATGAATGTAATTTCATTCACAGTCATGGTTTCAGTTACCTCCTGTATGTCAATGGTTCCAACATCCAACTCTTGAAATCTGCCTATCCTCAAGAGATACTCATTGAAAATACATACTACCCCTCCCCTGAACCTATCATGATTTCTTGTCAGTTTCTCTATTTTATCATCGTTGTTGTTCATTCCCTCTGCTTCTGTTAATACAATCAGAGAGTCAAGCTTTCCTTCAGCCCCCGTGTCTAAGTCACAAACCAATTCTCCACTTATTCTTTTTAAACTTCCTTGGCTCCCCTTCTTATGGCTCCAACCCACCTCACTTCATGATTACAGACCAAAGCAGCCTACAACTTGACTGGATTCACCCTTGCTTTCCTGTTGCTCCTTGCTATCCTTCACACAGCTGGTTCAGTCCTATTACTCCCAGTTAGAAAAGTAGTGTTTTCCTGGCAACTTTGTGTGTCATACCCTTCTGATTGCACTCCATTTCTAGTGTGGAAAGATACTTTTTTCCTGCTAGTCATGTAGCTCTCCAATATTTTTTGATTGCTTTAAAAATCTAACATTGACTTGAATAAAACTAAGTCACATGCATTAGTACAGATTAGCAGAGCATGAACTATATGGCCCCTGTTATTGGATTTTCATTGAGTTGATAGTTCTTGAGTGGTCTTCCCCATCATTGATGTGTTAAACATCTTGCCAGAGGAACTGGGCTTATTCTATCATTTACTTTTTGCTATTCTCTTCTGCCCCAGGCATAGCACAGACCATTCAAAAGTTTGACAGTAGTTGTTTCCTGTTCTGAACTTAGTGCTCACAGGAGACATAAACTACCACATTATACATATAAAATTTGAATGGGTAGTGGCAAATGACAAAAACATTAAGGGTTTTGATGTCTGCTTATTTTAAAATGGCTATAACCTTTCAAGTGAATGTATTAGTCACAGAAAAATTCTGTAAGAGGTTTAGTTTTTAGGAAAAACCCTGCATTTTTACCCAAGTGTTGAATGTGGACAATTATTTATGTCACGGTGTGAAGGAAGATTAAGTTAAATCAGGTTCAAAAAACAACAAATTTTCTCCACACTTTCAGACAAATTACAAGAAATGACCGTTTGCCTATAGATGATATAAATTGCCCCAAATGGAAAGCTCTAAGAAACATGATCATAGAGCTTTTCTGTCTTCCCCTAACAGAATGTGGCTCCATGTAGGGAGAACATCCCAGATGTATCCCTAGCATCACAAACTGTGGTAAACAGTATTAAATACATTTATTCTTAGATACAAAAATCAGGTAGATTTCCCTAATTTTGTATAAAATCTCTAATTTTTAAGGTCAGTAAAATATGGGCCAGTAGCCAGGATGTTTTAAGGGAGAAAGTTCAAAGCCTGCGCAACATGTGGAATATTTAAAAAATAGCAGTAGAAAACCAGACAGACCTACAAAGCAGTAAGTATTTTATTTCTATCTTTCAAAGATAAACTAAAGTCAAGCCTACAAGCTAATTTGCTCCATTTATAGATTTAGTAGCCAATTTTGATAGATATCAATATTCCAACACACACTCATGCATTTTCTCTCAATAAAGGACCATAAATTTAGTTCTTCTTTCAATGTATTTTACTTCTCTAACACATTCCTGAATACGAGATGTATTGATGCACTACAATATACCACAGAACAGATTAAATCACTGTTAAAGCTCACTGACAATTCAAGAATGACAAGTCTGCAAACACATAAGGTCATAGGAATATTGACTATAAGAGATACAAATCCTTTCTACATTTCCAAGATTCAAAGAAAGGACACAGAATATTGGAGATTAAATTCATGAAGACACAGATTAAGGTAAATTAAAAGAAAAAATGTTGCAGCAGTGAGTTGATTCTAAGCTCTGCCCTACATCTAAAGAGTTGAAAAGCAAAGCAAACTTAAATGGAGGTTTCAAAACTTTCTACTCATACTGGTCACACATCTCTAGTAGACTATGTAGTGATATAAAATGAAGTTGAAAATCAAAACTAGGATTATATACATTAAAAAAAAATAAGTGAAATTAACATTCCAGTTTCCTAAATTCAAGTGTCTCCAAGTATTCTTGGGGACATGAACAGGAATTCATGACTTTTCTGGATTATTTTCCATGCAAGCACTAGAAAAGTTCATACACATGATTTGACTTCCTAAGCTGCAATTTTTATTTTGTATAGGAGGCAATGATGCTTGTTGCCAAACCACAGCCATGTGTCTATTCGCATTTAAAAAAAAAACATTGGTGTATAGGATGACACTGGGATTTACTTTATCCTATTTAACTCCCATGAAGTACGCTATTACAATTGCGATTTTACAGATAAGGAAACTGAGGCACTTAAGCAGGATACCTCACTTACTAGGAAGTGGCAGAGCTGGGATTAGAAATTCAGGAAATCCAGTCCCAAAGCCCACAGACATTCACTATGTTTAACTGTCCATTTTGTTCTCTCAACACTCATGTGTAATTAATGTGTTGTTCCCCACATCAGTGGATCTCAACTGGGGCAATTTTGACCTTAACACAACTCCACCTCCTCCTTGCCCCCAAACAAACTGGAGAATATTTGGCAGTAGAGACAATTTTGGTGTCACAACTCGTGGTTTGGGGGTGGTACACTGGCATCTTTGGTAGGGACCAGGCAGGGATGCTGTAAAAATCAAAAATGCAAGAACAGCTCCCATAACTCATTATCCAGCACAAAACATCAAGGCTAAGTAAGCTGAGAAGCCCCATAGAGAAAAAATTCAAGCAGGAGAGGGTTATTAATCTCAATTGCTGCTATATTCTCAGACGTAGAACAATTCTTGACATGAAGTACTTAAAATTATCTTTTGAATAAATATTTATTGGTTCTTAAGAGTCTAGAACTGAGCCTGGCACATAGCTGGTAGGGGATCTGTAAGGTAAATGACTAACTGGTGCCCTCAAAAAGATTCAAATGGCTATAACAGGAAATACATTGAAGTGATTTTTGTGCCCTGTAATTCCCCTCCTTTTAACTTAATTTCCTCTCCTAATGACTATAAATAAAACTAATTCTGCCAAAACAAGCCTATTGCTTAGGTGGTGTTTTTCAGGGAGAACATTTCTTTTTCTTTAGATATGCAGAATCTTTTAAGTACATGGAACTATTGTGAGTTAAATATGTAAGGATTATGACTTTTTTTTTCCTTCTTGAGTCCTTAAATGTTCCATTCAAATAGCATGTGTTCAGAAAATTAGCAGACACCCCTAAATAAGAGGCATCACTAATTAATTGCAGATATGCTCCAGTGGTTGGCAAATACCTATAGCAAGCTTTAGTTAAAATTTGTTTATAAATTTCAAGGAAGAAAGGAATTATAGCACACATAAGACAAAGACAGATGTAGTATCCAAAAAGAAAGTAATACATGCGTTCACTTCAAAGATCTTTATAACCATAATATTCTAAGTAACTTCATCTTATAGTTAAAAAAAAAATCCATGTGTAACATCTGTTAAGGTATTTTCAATCTTTCCTACTTCACCTATTTAACATTACCCAGAAGGCATATGTTCAGAAGTATATTGCCTGAATTACAACATTCTTTCCCCAGGAAAAACTCCAAAAGGCGGTTAATATGGCTATTTAAAAATATCAGGAAAAAAAAAAAGGTGACATTTTTCACTTATCATTCTTGTAATTAATGAATGTGTCTGGCTTGCCCAAATGTTAAAATGTGACACCACAGTGTGTAAAATGCACCTATTACATTTAAAAAGAAGTTAAACCCATATTTATTTTCTAGCACTGTTAAACATTACACAAAACACATTCAAGTGGCAAGTAATTATAATGCAAGCCCTTGCATGGCAATCCAAATTTATTGAACTACTGATGCTAAGTTATACAAAATTGCACCACTTTAATTAAGGCTTTTAGTTTACATTTGGCCACCTCCAAGTAGTTGTAACATTAGGTTGGTCAATTTAAATACTGTGGCTCCCTGTTGGATAGACACACAATCTTTACACCCAAACATTAATGCATACAAAGCAACAAGGCATTGTTAAATAAAACAGCAATAGTTACTGTAACTTAGGCCTTGTAACCAGTTACACATGATTAAAATTACTTCCCACATTCACATCCACAGTACTCTTCCACCATTTAACATCTCAACCAAAACGTTACACATGTGAAACAATCACTAACAGGCAAAAATACTAAACCTGTATATTTGGTATTGCAAATACACTTATGCATGAGCAAGCAAGGGATTCACAGTGAGAATCTACAGCTGCAGAAGCCTGAAAATGATTTACAAAAATTGTTAAATCATTAAAAAATTGTTTGAAAATATACACTTCTTGTTGTAGACCCCCACTGTACACACAACTATAAACATTGTTCCCTATGTAAACAAAAAAGGAAATACACAATAAGTGATTTGAAAGTCTGGACACTTCCTTCCCAACAGATATTAAAGGCAACGTCTTTTTAATCTAAGACATTATACTGAAAGGACTATCATATTTTAAAGACAAGATCACTGTCTCCACAGGCTTTTTAAAAATTAAAAAAACTATATAGCTGTGTTAATCAAAGCGCTTTTTTGTACAGTAACATGATGACCTTGAATTTCTTAAAAAAAATTACAATAAGCTACAAGTATCAAAGAAGCGAAGTTATCTGAGTAGTCTATATAGGAGCTCTTTGGACTTTCTTTTATTATGCTAAAATAGTGGTGCTTTTAGGATTTACATTATTGTACTCTCCAATACAAAGTATGGGGCATGTTAAAGTATACAGTACACCATTTTCATACATGTACAACATTGGTGGATGAAAAATGTCTCTTAGCAGTAATACTGGATTGTAGCCTCTGGTTTTACCAGCTGCATACTCTAGGACTATTATATAAGTAAAAATCTCTGTGATACTGGAAAGTGATCAGAATGTGCAAACTGATGTAGTAGCTTTCATCCGCTTCTTAAAGGGTACCACCACAGGAAAGTCCATTTAAGATGTTGGTAGGTTTAACAAAGTTGGAATGCTGGCACTGTTGAATTGGGCAACAGTTCTTCAGACCTGTGAAAAGGAAAAAATTGAAATTAACTGAAAACATCAGTTGAAAATAGCAACTGAAGATCCAAAGGAACACATGGAGGCAACAAAATGTTAGGAATGAATATGTTGCCTTTGTTATTAATCACAATGTACCACAATTTATAAGAGAGCAAAGTGTGATTATATATTTCCATCTTTTTGTAATGACCTCATCTATTCTGCTACCCTGTTAAAATTTAGTGAAATAAAAGACTTAGATCCCAAATGGTGAATTACCCAAATCTGTGTATTACCTGCCACAGATTAAAATGGAAAAAAATAAATAAAAAACAAACCACAGTACAATTTTAGGTCAAGTCAACTTTATTAGAATTGGCATTAAAAAACAGACAGCAATATTAACAAAATGGGTGATCCTGTAAAAGTGTTTACAATCCTAGAATTACATTATAAGCATAGGATGTACACATAAACCAGGGTTTCTAGTATCAGAAAATCAAGACCTTTTCCTTTACTCTTCCAGTAGAAGTATATAAAAAGTTGTTTGAGAAGTAGACAGAAGAGTTTATTTCATGGTGGCTCTTTATAGTTGACAGGTAAATACTTTCTAATACCATATTTAAACAGATTCAACTTTAAGATGGATGTCAGAAAAGTGTTTATTATACTAAAATCATATAACTAAACTTAAAAAAAAAATCAAAACTCACTGTCTACTAAATAGTTACTTTGGATGATTTTCTGCACACATGCCTGGGCCCATAAAAGCACTTCCCTTTTTCTTTTTCTGGTAGGGGGGGTTTGGAGAATCAAGAGTTGTAAACTCCAGAAATAATATTAATATAAATGTGATTGCTGGAAAAATTTTCACAAATGCTTTAGACATTAAGCCCTCATTCTAGAGTATGAATGAGGCAGCTAAATTTTCTAAAACCTAGCAGACTGAATGTAGCAAACTGGAAAGGACAGATGGGAGTGTGTGAGCTCTGTTTGGAACATGTGTGTTGCTAAGAATGGGCATGCGGTCAGGAATGAGAGGGTATCAGAAATAAGAGGCTAAGCAGAAAGCTTTAAATGGAGAGTATGTATATTGCTAAACAGAAAGCTTTAAATGGAAAGTATGGATAAAAACTCTAAAAAGACACAGAATCTAAGTGCTAAAGTCATATAAGGGCATTTTAACAAAGGAGTAAGTAGAACCACAAACACCAGAAGTTCACAAGGATTAGAGTACAGTAAAATAATGGTCTAAAGATACTGAGCAGGAAACCATTATTGGCAAAATGGAGCCCCGAAGACTTGAGAGTTAGCCATGTGCCAGGCATCATTTAATTGCTTTACAAGTATTAACAGGATTGTTTTCAAAAACTGTATATAAAAATAATGTATGCTCATTTTTCTTTTGCTTTCTCATTTCTGGGTTGCATTTGTAGTTTTTTCTGCCTGGTTAACTCTTCATTTTCAACATAACTTCTACTTATCCTCCAACTCTCAGCCTAGTTCTCTTACTCTGATACACTTTCCCTAAATCCACAGTTCACATTGCACAGGTTTGGTGGTCCAGTTACAAGCTCCTAAAGAACCAGTACAGACTAAGTATTGACTTGGGGTCCACCTGCTTGGATTCAAATTTTGGCTCTATTTATTAGTGAGAGGGCTTGAATAAGTAATAATCTTATTGTCTTAGTTCTCTCATCTATAATATAGGAATAATAGTTCTTCTTCATAGGACTGCTGTGAGAATTCAAATACTATATAGACTTAAATACTTATGAGTGGTTGACGTGGCAAATGTGTCAAGGGTTCTAAGTACCATGGTAGATTGATTCTGAAAACGCATATTTTGCAACTGTTTGTCTAACTCTTCCATTACACCTAATTAGCTTAAGGAGAAGAGAGAAGGTAGGTCAGGTTTATCATTGTATTGTTAG
The DNA here is from genome assembly GCF_014898055.3 of Talpa occidentalis. Lineage (NCBI taxonomy): Eukaryota > Metazoa > Chordata > Mammalia > Eulipotyphla > Talpidae > Talpa > Talpa occidentalis. Next base: position 36,183,084 of record NW_023601653.1, read on the forward strand.
CACTAATCAGTGTCCTGCTGGGGTATAAGTACATATTGGATGAATTTATCTAAAATATTCACTTATCTGGAATATCTTACTTCTGATGATAGGTAAAGAAAATAATTATTTTAATTACTAGCCAATCAAACTAAGTCATGGGTATCTTAAAAAGGAAGTAACCATATCCTTTTTAGAACAACAAAAAATTTTACACTTGCTTTCTTATCAATGTTACAATGAAATAGAGGTTAACAATTAAAGAGGAAAAGAAAAAAAATGGAGGAAAATATAAATTAACATACCTGGCTCAGAGCTACAATGCATTTAGTACATTAAAGCAGCTGACATGATGACTTTTTGCGGGCCTTTCCAGGCACTGGAGTTTTTCTGTTAATTTGCCGCACTAGGTCATAAAAGATCTGCAAACATTAAAAAACTTTAATTTACAGGAGAAAGACCCTAAAAAACCAAAAACTTCAAAAGAAAGAACTGATTTGTCTGGATATAAACGAGCCCCAGAAAGCAAATATTCTGTTAAGAAATGAGCATAAAACCAGGTGTTCTTTTATCTGTCAACTTCTTTTCTGTTTATTTGCGGGAAGGGCTAAAATTTTTCTCAAAATAAGTACTGAGTTGTGGTCAGATTTCAGTGGGAACATTTCTCATTTACCAAGGAAAACAACCCTTTACTCTTCTTCAAATCTTTATATGTACCTCTGTTCTACCTAAAACATGACTGTTAAGTCCCCTCAAGGAAAGAATTTACCTCCATCTTCTAGAGAACATCCTTTGTATACCTGAAACTGACTTGTATTTCCCACCTCTATCATTTTCCATCCAGTCTTCTTTTTTCATAGTAAACTTCACTGTGCCTTTAATAGTCTAAAGTGGTATTGTGGCTTATTAACATTATATATTGAATGTAAGGTCAACAAAGCACCCTGAGTAAACCTAAGTTTGTGTTACTAAACATTTTCCATTAATTTTGATTGGTAAATTTCAAAAGAAGACTTCTTAAAGTATATTTCACCATACCTCATTAACGTTTATTTTTGACTTTGCAGAGGATTCTAAGAACGCACAGTTGTTCCATTGTCTTGCTAGATTTTGACCTTGCTCCTTTCCTACAACTCTTTCATCTTCCAAGTCACACTTATTACCAACCAGAATCATTGGAACCTAAAAAAAGTTTTATGAGCATAAAAATAAATAAATAGTGTATAAATTCAAATCAAAAGAATTCTAGGAACCAACCTAAGGATTACCTTTTATATTATGCCAGAGGAAAATACTAAATTAATAAGGTACGGTAAAATTAACAGTTTAAAAAGTTTTAACAATGTTCAGACTTTTAAAAATTATTTTAGAAAACAAACTATGATCTACTTATAGAAGAGGAAAAAGAATCCTTAAAATTCTATCACAATAAACTTATAAATTAATTATAATAAGCAAACCCTATAACCTTTTAACAAGGAAGTGAAAAAGGAGCATTACCAGGAAAAGGCGATGTATTTCGAAACCTTAAAATGTTTCACGAGTGTCAATCAGTGTCACGTTTTCTAGTTTCCTGACAAGCATTCACCGAATAATCACTCTCAATTTCATAACACAAAAGGAGAAATTTGGAAAGTCCCTAAAGTAGAATTTTCATTTTCCCATATAGCCAGAAAATTAAATCATCTTAAATAACTGAAAATCAAGACCACTCACTAATCATGCATTTGGATACTTGTTTGTAATTTTTTTTCCCCTAAAGATTTATTTATTTATGCATACAAGAACTGGGGTATGGGCCAGAGGTGTATGGGGTGAGAGGATTCACCAGAGACAGAGCGGGGAACAGAACAGGCAGATTGACTGAAATACACTGCTGAGGGGAGCAGCGGGCGAGTCAGGAGAGGTCTGCTGCACCATGTGGGTACCTCCCTGGCTGGCTGGGGATTGAACTCATACTGCAGAGGCTGTGGACAGTTTCATAGGTTGCATTTTAACCCCTCGTGCCAGCAGGGAGTCCCTACTTGTTTGTAATTTTAAAAGAACACAATAGAGAAAAATATGTATTCTGCAGAACTCCTAATAATTAGAGATTGGTTTTCTAAAGCATTTTTGAAATAAATCCAAACTAGGAAATCGAGAATTTTGACTTTTTAGGAACAGATAAAATATTACATTAAGAAATACTTGCCTAATGCAACTGATAGAAGAATACTAGTTACCAGAGACATAGAAAAAAGAGATTTACTAATTGAGGAATGCTCACAGAAGTTGCTATAAATATGTAGGATCCTTCAAAGTTCTGTTTAAGACCAGGACATGGCATCATGTAAAACAGTAGGTTCCCTTTAAGTTCTCATAATATTTGTTACAATTAAACTACAGTACAGTGGTTCTTTGAGTGTAGTGCCCAAACTAGCAGCACCAACACCATCTGGAAACTTGCTGGAAATACAAATTCTTGAGCCATATCCCAGAAATAATACATTAGAAACTCTGGGGATAGGGGCTGCCTGGCAGTCTGTTTTAACCAGCTTGCATCAGTAATTCTGATGCAAGATGATTCTTGACAGTCACTGCTATATACAGTGTGATGAGAAGTTAAGTAATCCCTTTGAAGTTTCTACATGAATTAAATTCCACAATGGTGACTTTGAAGGGATATGTAAATCAATGTTAGACTCTAATATACTTTTTGCTTTTTCTTTGTCACAGTTGCTGGAGATGTTTCCATATGTATGTTAGAGAGTTTAAAAAGGCTCTTAAATCTATCAGAAATGTGGTCAGGGGCCTCCCCGGTGGCGCAGCAGTTGAGCGCTGGGTTGTGAAGCTGCCTGCGGCCTCTGCGGCGCCGGTTCGATCCCCGGCTGCTCCCCGGCCACCAGAGGAGGGTCCCACATGGCGCGCAGACCTCTCCTGCCGCCCGCTGCTTCCCTCAGCAGTGTACTTCGGTCCTTCTGCCTGCTCTGCTCCCCACTCCGGCTCTGGTGAATCCTTTCACCCTCCCGTGCTTCTGACTGTACCCAGTGCATGTATAAACAAAACACACAAATAAATAAATAAATAAATAAAACATGCCTCTATTAAAAAAAAAAAAATTAAAAAAATAAAAAAAAAAAAAAATGTGGTCAGAACATTTGATCAATTATAACACTTGCCTCCCATTATCTCTCTTCACTCCACAACATATGCATGTTTTTAAAAATAGGAAGAGTATAGAATTTTTTGTACAGCTTTTACTTTCCTCATTGTATTTGAAAATAGGTATGTGTTAAAGACATATTTTTACCTTTCAAGGAAAAAGCTTTCAAAAAACAAATCTCCAAAAACTACATGGAAGTTTATAGTGGATTTAAATTAAAACTTTTAAATTGGATATTATTACAATAAAGGTTGAAATAAAACATATTTAGTTATTTATTGGGGAGTTAGCTTACATCATCAGTGTCTTTAACTCGAAGAATCTGTTCTCTCAGATCTTGTAAATCATTAAATGTAGACTGTGCTGTGATGGAATAAACTAAAGCAAAGCCTTGTCCATTTTTCATGTACAAATCCCTCATTGCTGTAAATTGTTCCTATAGTAGAAAGAAAGGACCATTTAAAAACAATTTTTTATAGTTTGACAATTTTCAAAGACTAATAATTAGAGCTCCACAAACACTATAGCAGTATTATGTAACACTTCTAAAACTCACGGGAAGATACTATTTGAGAAGTTGTAATTTCAAAATACAGATTTTTACCTAAAAAAATACAAAACAGATATACATGCAAAAAATATATGCAAGTGAGACAAATACCTTGTCTCCAAAAGTTCTTTAAAGGCAGCTTCTTAATGTATAATAGGCAGAGCACCCAAATTGAATCCCCAAGTTACTCATAACTAGCCCAATGCTCTAGTTTTATGGAGTTCAGCATGATTCTTAGCTATGAATCTTGACATTTTCCCACTTTTATTCCTTCAACAGACTGTGTGTCTCTGAGGGTAAGGCAGTCCACAGCACATACCGGTAGTCAAACATTAGTTGAATGAATACCTCAGACAGGGACTATAATCTTCCTTCACCTTCAGATACCAAAAATCTAGTTGGTCTATAAATACTTGGAAGGAAGAAAGACAACATTCAAAAATCTCACACAGCTACTGAGGAATATATGTATACCCAAATATTTTCCATGTTATTCAAATATGGTAATATATTTTAACTTGTTTTCAAAGTACTAGTGAGACCATGAAAATTTTTATCCAAACACATTTTTGACTTAATAACTTTTTGACTTTTTTCAATAATTGACCCACTATAACTACAAAGCACAAAAAAGGGTAGAATTCAAGAAAGTAAAAGATTCAATGCAAGCAGTGCTTTTAAATAAGCTATTTGTCTTTAGAGTACTAGCATTTATAGGTTAGTACTGTACAAACTGTATATACACTCTAATACTTCTTATTACATACCGTTCCTGCAGTATCCAAGATTTCAAGCATACACTGTTGTGCATCTACTTCAACTTGCTGGGGGAAAAATTAAAACAGAATTTTATTTTTTAATGTCTGTAATGTTACCTTAATATAAAAAAAACTAGTATATTTAATAATAGCACAGATTATAGCAACTTTACAATTAATTTGAAATACTACCTTAAAACAGGGTGGGGAAAAACTAATCAAGGCTCACAGACCCTCAAATTGTATTAGGAGCAAAAATCATGTGCTTTTAATTCAACACAAGGATATCTGTAAGATCCAAACTCAGTATAAATCATTCAGCACTTAGTTCTGGAGAGGAAACAATTTAAAAATACCTCAGAATAATTAAAGCTAGTGACAATTTCAATAATATCAGAAGTGATTTTATCTTAACTCCATCATACTGCAGACAATCATTTCTCTAGATAACCACAATCCCTCTCACCATACTAGAGCAAAACTGGTGGTAGCAAGGAAGCAGTCAAATAAACTTTATATATTGATATATCCCTGGTACCCCTCTTTCACCTAACATTTCCTAGGAAAGAAAGTTATTTATAATTAGATGTGGAAAGGAGAAAGTAATTTGTCTCACAGCTGGGTACATGAAGGGTTAAATTAAAAATGTCTGCATATTAAATTTTACTGTCCTATGTTCTGTTAACAGACACAGAAACAAACATTTCCACTATCAGCAGTGGCACTTTCTAAAGGAGGTATAAGTAGAAAAGTTAGGGAGACTTCTATAGGTTACAAAGAAGAACTCTGAGAATATTCAATCTTTTGGGGCTGGTACATGACGCTAACGTTTGAAATGGATGGCTTCATTATGAAGTCTGATTGTCAAATTACAATTTCGGAGTTAGGATACAACTTAACATTTTCTCAGAGAATGAGAGAAATAAATATAGACTGATGGATGGATGGATGGGGATGGGGAAATATAAGTGATTAAGATTCTCATGAACTGGTAAATACATAATACCAAGAAATAATCAAGTGTAAACTATCCCCACCAATTTTATAAATTAAGTCAGCTCTTTCATCCTACTTCTGTATACAACATTCAATAATGATAAACCCAAAAGCAAGTATCTATAAGAAGTCAAAAGCAAAAGATTTTCTAAAGTAACATACCTTTCTATAAGAATCTTCTATTGTAGGATCATATTTTTCAACAAAAATTCCTTGGACAAACTGTACAGTCTGAAAAAAATCAACATACTATTTATTATATTTCTAAAAAGAACAAATCCAAATCTGTACATTTTCAACTACTGATTTCACACAGGGAGTTATGCCACTGATGAAAAATCATAACCAATATCACACCTGAACGTATTTGCTGAGAAAATTACCATATAGTTTTTTTTTTTTAAAGTAACAATTAGGTTTCTTATTAGGTCATTCTAAATTTAGGGATCATGTTTAAATTGTTACAAACATCTCATTCAGTCTTAAGAGCTTAAATTTGAAATTAATTTAATTTCTGAGTGCATACAACATGCACACTCAGGACACTTCCCCATTACTATGGACATATTTTGGGAAAGCAGCTATGCCATGTTTTGTGCTAGATGCCCACTTCTAAATAAGACGGTCTTTGGGGCTTTGCTAAACTCTGACCAAACTTCTTCCTACTCACCCCCCCTTCCATACGTCAAGTTGCGTCATCTTTCTTACTATTCTTTGATACAGAAAACACACAAAAATAATGTAAAAACTATACAAATCTATCATTTGAAAAAGGTTTTATTTTTAAATAAGCTTTGTTGGATAGTAACATAGAATACCAGTATAAGTCAACTCACAATGAAAGTCCCAAATTCATTCCCTTCTAGCTCTGAAATGCAGACACACATTTAATACCCTCCTCTCATCCTCTGTGCGTATTCCAAACTGTATACCGACATATTTCAGTCAGTCTGGAATCAGTGTTCCTGAGAATATGATCTACCCAGATGTAACTAAAAGTTGACTAAAATTACAGGAAAAAAACATGATAGTGCTACTAAAATCATTATGGAATTTCACCTTAACAATTAAATGAAGACAAATAATCAAAACCTGAAACTCAACAAAAATAACGTATCTTGGAGTGTACAGCTTAGTCAGGGACAATGACTTACCAGAGCAGATTTTCCAACGCCTCCTGAGCCAAGAACCACCAGCTTATACTCACGCATGGTGCAAATTTGTCAAAAGCTAGTACCTTATTAAAGAAAAAGAAATTCTTAATATTTTTGTATTCATGTGCTTATATAAATAAGACATTCAATCAAGTTGATTTATTTGAAATGATTACTATACTACACAAATATGGAGAGCATTCCTCATAAGCTGATTTACTAAAGGATGCTACTGGTAGGACTCTTTATAGTATACCAGAGGTAGAAGTAAATTGCAGAATTACAGATGTGATTTTCAGTACAATCCTAAATTCAACTTAGAACAAAATATCTATTAAGAAAAAGGGATGAGGAGAAAAAAGGCTGGAAAAACAGCACTGAGGGGTATTCTATTAGTTACAAGACAGCAATGACTTACATGTTTACCCACCTTTTCTCAGAAACCACCCAAAACAGTAACACAAAACCACCACAAACATTTCATGAATCATCTGTATCCTTGAGTGCTTACTAAGTACAGGGTTACACCCAATGAACAAAACAAAAATTCCTGCCTTCATTGAGCTAATAATCTACTAAAGATGAATACCATAGGGTTGCAAACAAATCTAGCCCACCACCTGTTTTATACTGAAATATAGCAACACCCTTTCATCTATGTACTGTCTGCCATTGCTATAGTGCTGTAATAGCAAAATTAAGTAGTTATAACAGAGGTCATTTAGTCCACAAAGCCTCAAATATTTACTATATGACACACACACACCAAAAAAAAAGCTCACCCTGGGATACATGAATGGTAACAGAGTTAAACACAGAGGTACAAAGCCTGAACACAGGAATCAGAGGCAAGATTTAAGAAAATAAGTGCCTGAACTGAAAAAGTCTTATGTATTCAAAATGATGAAATAATGGAAATCCAAACAAAATAAACAATCCATCCAAGGCTTAGCATTATACAATTTCAGTTTATTAGAGATAGAGAAGATCCTTCCTAGAATTGGGGGTAACATGAGAATGGAAAGCTCCCACTCTTCTAGGAAAAAACAACTGCTCAGTTATCATGGTACTAAAGTAAACCTTAATAACAAAAATGACAGTTCCTTAGTCAGAGTAACAAGTAATTACCAGAACGGGTTTAAAGACATTTATTCAGCTAATGAAAGTAATATGCCTATATGTTAATCTGCAAATATAGGATTATTTACCTCAATCTATTAACTAACCAACTTATTAATTAATTAGGGTCTCCCAAATCCTCATTTTCTTTCAGTTAAACACACGAGAACATAGCATATATACAAAATGAATTCAGGAGTGTCAGCATCAGTGCTGCTTCTCACTTATACTTCATCAGCAAGAAAGTACAACTTCTACACATATCACTTAACAGAATTATAAATGTGAAACATGATTCACATTGCTTCAACAATATAAGATTAAAGAAAACCAATTAAATTTGTAAAGATCTATCAAAACTCTGAAAATTTCACTACTGTTAAAAGCCTAAACAATTTTTTATATTATTTATTCAAATGCATAAATACTTGTTTATTTTGAATAGAATTATTTTGGGGGCAATTTTGGGTATTACATTTACATTTAAAGAATCCTGTTTTTAGTTAACTATATAAATCACCTAAAATATGTGAGAACAACAAACTCTGAGCAAAGTAACTTATAGCTCTCATATTTTGATATATTTGCTGCAAAATACATGGGCCCCCTGTTTACTCATTTAAAACGTTGTTTTTATTACCTTCTACAACTTTCTCCATTTCTTTATAGACTTAGGCTTCTTTGCCTGCATTGGTTCTTTGGATTAATTTAAGAAGTTTAATTGTGGTCTCAAAGAAAAATCACAGCAATGACATCATGGAAAGACTTTAAAACCTCTTAGGGTTCCTTCCAAATTTAGGTTTCAGTGTCTGCATCACAACTGTATGAAATGAAAATTGAGGGAAACAGACACAATCACATTCTACATTAAGTAAATTTATCAAAGACAGTATTTCATCAATAAGAAATTATTAACTAGCAATTTTACAAAGATAGAAAATAATAATAGATGCTATGATGATTCGGGACAGAAAATTCTGAACACTTATAAGTCAAAGAAAATTTAGTAAAGTTCTAGACTAAATGTACTCATTATATAAAAGTACGTATCAAAAAGGCAAACAATTGATTCAATTATCCACCATTCTCTATTACATAGAATCTCTCACTAAGACTCAGTGAAGACACAACTTCAGATATTACTAACCCTAATTATAAGCTATAAGAATAATATAAAAATCACTGGTGAAATAAAAAAGCCTAGCAAAGAATAGTGTAGAACTTGAGGATTAACAAAGGAAATCTAATAAATGATATATTCTATCAAGTTTACTGTAATACAGCACTCAACATTCCACATTACTATATAATGAGTGCCTAGGATATGCTAGGCACTGTTCTAGGCAACAGGAATAAAGTTGGAAACAAAAGACCCTGTTTCTAAGAGTTTACAATGGGAGTGAGGAGACAAAAATATAAATTACGTCATGTGATAAGCACTATGGAGGGAAAAAAAGCAAGTTAAGGGAGATAGTATGGTAATGGACGAATTGTATTGTACAGTGTGGTTATGGATGACTTCTCTTAGGGTAAATGCATACATAGCTCACAGTATATACAGTTCAGTGCACAAAAAGTCCTTTCAATGGATAGATAGTAAATCCTGTTTTCAACAAGTATGGAGGAGAAATGTGCCAATTAATTTATGGCTAAAATTAAATTTTAATCTGGGAGAGGCACTGAGTTTTTTTTAGGATCTTCTGGGAGTTCATGGCTTCAATCTCCCTTCTTCCCCTGTAACAGCGGCATAAATGAAATTTCTGGAGGAACCTGTTATTAGCCCTATACTGTTATTCAATATAAGTCACTCAGTGACTTCCTTTGCCAGTTCTATACAAAAGGATATCCTTAATTTCCTCCCCAGTATTTAGCAAGAATAACATATAGATCAAGATAGAATGTTCCTGACTAGCAAACAGTCCTTACGAGGGCAGTGTCAAAGAAACATGTCTGCAGTATTCTTCACTACCTACCTCAGCCTACCGTGATTGCTGCCTTTTCTGACAGGCCTACACCAAACATTTTAGGACTTGATTATATACTATCTTGTTTTCTAAGAGAAGGCAATGGCTATAAAAAGGAACATTATCTTGAGATATAAGAGGCTTGGTTCTTATTTTTTTAGTTATATAATTTGAGATAAATCACTTTCTCGACTTCTAGGGTCTTTGTCTGCAAAATGAAGGAGGAAGGGAGAATAAGTAGTGAACACTGAGACCATATATCAACCAGGTAAAAACAGCAAGACGTTAGTAGTAGGGAATGGTGTGGATGGTGGCCAAGTAGAGTGAATGCTTATACAGATAAAGTCATTTAAATTCTTAAAATTGTAAATATAGTGCAAAAAAATCTATTTTAGACATGGAGATTTGGACTCTGGGCCACAGTTTTAACTTGTAGACTAGATGATCTCTAAGGTCCCTTTCAATTGTAAAATGTATTATTATGGTTTTATTATATATACCAAGTTTTAAAGAATTATATATGGAAAGAACTTTAAAAGGACAATCTCCTCATTTGATAGGCTGCTCAAAATTGGGAAAATTTAATAACACTATTAAGCATTCAACCCAAGAAAGATGCAAAGGGATTCCTCATTTTGCCTTTCCTTCTGGCAAGCTAGCCCAAGATACTTTGTACAGTCTTTTTAGGAACTAATTTTAGGTTAAGGGCATGAGCATGAGATCTATTTCTTGTCAACTATCACTACAAATGAAGAGACTAACTGAACAGGGGATTATATACTTTGATTATGAACATTAACAAATACAATATAAAATAAATGGCTGCAAGGAAAAAGTCTATATACTAAATATGCAAAAAATGTGAACCAGGTAACCAAGTATCACCAGGTTGACCAATAAAACATTAAAGTGTATAACTATTTAAAAAGACTGATTTAATTTTATTCAGGCAAAACAACACATCAACAGAGCAATGGAATTAAGTTCATATTAATCCAGTAACAAAATTTGTTTTAAGGATATCTTGAAAAAGTCTGCATCATGATTATCTTGAAAATAAATTGATTCACGCATCATTTTGAAATGCTAGACATATTCAAATGACACAGAGCTATCCTGAGCTAGCCTATCTTAAGAAGATGAAATCAGTAACCAACTGACATTAATTTTAGAGACTTTCCTTAATCAAATGTGACCAGCTCATTATCAGTAAATTACGAAGTTATCTGGCTAAATTTAAGAACAAAACTTTGTCCACTATTTAGTCTAGAAATATCTGTTGAATAAAAGATAACTAGTTAAATACTGATAGTTCATTTCTTGCAAAGGAAAGAACTATTTGGATTTTTTTAAACATCACTAGAAGTCACCTTTTATAGGTAAATTGCCATTTAAATTCACATCAATTATTGACATAAAATTACTTGCCCCATAGAAATTGTAATTACAATAGAAAATAAAATGCTCTGGAGCAGGAATAGTATTAAAAGCAACTTTTAGTATTAAAGACAAATGCTCTCACCTTATATAATTTATTCTTCAAATCATCCTCAATATGAAAAGCAGATTATGTTAAGACTCAAACTCTTCAAAAGTGATACTCAAAATTTAAAAAATAAAAGTCCTTTCCATTAAAATATTATGTTAAAGGTCTCCAAATAGCTATAGTCATATTAAAATTTTCCAAAACATTAGTTACTCAAGCAATTTTCCTCTCTTCAAGTTGTTTAGTTTAACCCTCCCCCCCATCTCTTTTGCCAGTTTGAAATTCTGTGATCTTAAATTATAAATAAAGGGCTAAGTAAAAACACTTAACTACTGGTTCCTGAAGTCAAATGACATCACTTCTCCCACTGAACACTTTCTGGAAAAGAAGATAACTTGATTTCTCCTTTCCGCCTCCAACTCCCTAAGTAGTATTTTAACAGCTAAAGAGGACTACTGTGTTCTCGTCTCACTTGCAAATAAAATTAACTAATTCAAATGTCAGAACCTGGTACTAATTTGTTGGACACATGATAAAATAAAAATTTCAGAGCAGACTTAAAAATCATCACTGAAAGAATAAACAAGAGATCCAAACTCTCATGCTCTCTTATAAAAATAGAACTTCTAACAGGAAACTACAAAACAGAAAGCTGTTAAAACTCCTTTTCTGCCAAGGTCTTCTCTGTGAACTAGATTTCTAAATCTAGTTAAGCACAGATTCACAAACTATCAAATTACAGCATTTGCTTCATTCTGACCATGTATGTACCTTTCCATTTAGTACTTGATCACATCTCTGGTATCATACAATAACCAGAGTATAACAATTTGTCAGAAATCTAACAAAGGCAGAACCAGTGTCTTAATAATTTCCAATCATGTCAACAGATGAGCAAGGTAGTTAAGTAAACAACTGCAAAAAGATTCCAGTGTTTCAAAAGCAGGCAAGAAGAAACAATGTGGGTTTACTAGTTTCTATCAGAAGTCTCCAAAACACTGATGTGTATAAAACTCTTCCCTGCTCCCAAGAGTTCTTCTGACTTGACCTAAAAATTAACTTGCTTTTATTTTTTAATCTTTTCAGCTCTAGCTTGTAAATTGTATAGGCATACAAAGATCTTCTGTCCTCCAAACATAATTTAGGTCCAAATATGGACATTACCTTTATTATCTGCTATATCACAATCAGACACACACACACACATCCCTCTTTGTTAACTAAATTTTAAGTTCAGAAAATGATAAAAAAAAAAAAAAAAAGAGGAAAATATAACAGTTAAGAGCACAGGCTTTAGATATACTTTCCTGGATCAGGAACCCAGTTTTAATACATATTAGCTAAGTGATCTGGGGCATTGTTATTTAACCTGTGCTTCATTTTCTCATCTGAAAATGGAACTAACAGTATCTAATTGTTCTTAAGGTTCAAATGAAATAACATCTTATTCAACATGTTTAGCACAATGAGTAGTAGCAAAATGTAAACGTTTGCTATTTTTCCAATCCCATCTAGCTATTTACCTAAAGCATACTATACTCTTCTGTACTTTACTATGCTGCACAAAACTGTATACCAGTGTGGGAGTTGTCACTGCTGCTTCTCTCTTCATTTCATTTCCAAGTCTGAATCATTCTACCTTGACCATCTCTAGAATTAATTTCATTATCTCCACTCCATTACCTTATAAGGACCCTCACCATAGCTCACATAGAAAAAAGGGAATACCAGAGGCAAATATAAAGGGAAACAATTTATTATTACACTTAAATTTCAATGACCAGATTAACAATTTTATAGTCTTAATTGTGAAGGAAAAGAGGTAGGGCATCCCAGAAAAGTAAAAAACAACAAAATCCAAATATGAGTATTTTATACCAGAGTTTGCTTTGTTAATTTAGAACTTTAGGAACATAGAGGAGGTATATTTGAGAAATTTACGTCAGAATCAAGAGAACGCAGTGACTAAATGGGTAAGGAATGAAAAATAAAATGCAGCATGATCAAACAGATGATTAGTGAAGTGATTAAATCAGATGGGGGAGCCTAAGAATAACAGATCTGGTTTAGTAGATATCTAATCTTTTGGAACAGGCCTTAAAGACAATGAGATAATGGAATAAAAAACAGACTGGTATGGACATAGTAATAGCATCCTTAATTCTTAAAGTATAGAAAGAAATGCTCATTGACTGGTTCAAAACATTCCAGACATAGAATGAAAATGATCTGTTCAGCAAGATTTTAAATGCACAATGTGCAATTTGTTTGAATCAGTATTTTGGGCTTACTAACCTAAAATATGTAATTTATTTCGATGATTACAAATCTCATCTTTGTTTTAAAGTTTTAGTTGTAAAGCTTAATGAAAAGAACTCTGATGGTGTCTTTTGCCAGCTTTAACGAACAGAAATATAAACATAAACCAGTAACATAAAAATCGTTTACCCTACACTTGTGACTTTGGACTTGCTCCTTTCTCCCTATACCTGAAGCTTTTAGTAAACAGAGCAGTAAAAATTTTAGATTTGCTTGACTCTTAAGAATAGATGGTATGTTGACAATAGTACCAGTGTTTTCCTCACATTCTTATAAGATCTACTTGGGAAAAAAAAAAAAATATCTACCACCAACCAACCAAAACTATAAGCAAAGTGTGGATTCTCTACTTCTGTGATAAGGACACCATTCTTACTCAACTTTAATATAAAAGTTTCATTTTTTTATCTTTCCCTCATCCCAATATTTCTATTTCTATATAGGACTATATATGTTGAATATACTCACTTCAAAGTCAGTAATTTTTCTAAATAATGTGGTCTAGGATTTCATTGAAGTATCAGTGCACATTGCATAAGCTGGTCAAAAGAAACCATAAAAAGCTAAAATAACATCAAAAGAACTCTATTCACATTCTTAAAATAAGGAAAATAATGAGAGTATAACCAGGCAAAACACCCCAGAGGAGTCTATTTTAGCCAATAATCAAATTAGGGACACCATTATTATTTCACACAGTCCCATGCGGTTTGTTAAATTTTAATTACTACAAAATGGAAGGAAGCAAAAAGGGGTATGTGGGGGGGGGGAGAGAACATGGCTTTAATACCCTTTTTGATATAATGTACCAATGTTTTTAATGGCTTTTTTCCAATAATACCAAAAGACACAGTGCATGTCCCAAGAATAGTTTATATCCTAGTATGGATATACTAATGACGAAATTTGTAAGACTTTTTAGAAGTCATTTATTTTAAATTACATACTTAGAATTAGAGAATCCTCAGCAATTATGTGCTCTGATTTATATGACATGACACACATACATCTTCTCAGGTAGAATCTATTTGCCAGGAATTTGCTTCCTTTCATGTCTCATTATTTTAAAGATGTCTATGAAAGCTTAGAAAACTTTCTAAACTATGAAGGTTTAGAAAATACCTTGCAAATATTTTGGTGTACTACACAGCTCATCTTTTTTCACAACTGTATCAAACTCTTCTCTGAAATAAAACATATGGAAGTTAAAAACAAAACTATGTGTAGCACTTAGCACAAGAGCCAAGTGTGGGCATTTATGGTAACATACAGTATCTATATAGCTTTTATTAGTGTCACTGTTTTTTCACAAGAGTTTTCTCATTTGTATGAAAGTCCAAGGACATTTCTCATGTAGGAACACTGTCCCTTGCTTAATTAGGAAAAAAATGCACCTTTAATTAGTAATTGAATATGCATTAATGCAGTCACTGCGGAGGTTGTAAAGATAAACAAAGCATACTTGCTCTCAAGAAGCTTACAGTTTTGTAGAAAATATGAGACATAAAAATATGGAAAAATATCATGAGAAACAAAAATACTATAAAAACCCAGAAGACAGATCAGAAACAGACTTATACAGAAGGTGGCAAATGAATAAAAGTTACAGTATTTCAATAGGCATGAATAAACTAGGGAAAAGAGAAATGTTAACAAAGGCAGCAAAATGGAAGAATATGATTAGACTACAGAAGAAAGCCCTGTCTGGATCTCAGAATACAAAGCATTAAGAAAATTAAAACAGCAAGAACTCTGTGTATTGGTCAAGAGTCCTGACTCATTTTGAAAGCAACAATACTGGACAATTTAAAGTAAAACATACTCATACTGAAAAACTTAAGGTACTTTTTAAATGAATATATGGTCTACTTTTAAAATGCCTGAGTACGTTTACAACAAAAACTCATAATGAAATGATGAAAACCAAAAATAAGAGATCAGACAAAATTTACTCACAGGGGAAAGAAACTGCAAGAGAATGACAAAAAAATAGTTACCAAAACTGAAAATTTTCAGTTTTATTCTACAACACTGTATGAATACTCAGAGCCTACTATGTGCAGGCACACATCTTAGGTTCCCCCCCCTTTTTTTTCTTTTAAAGATTTTATTTACTTATACAAGAATTGGGGAACAGGTCAGAGGCATGGGAGGGTGAAAGAATTCACCAGAGAGAGCGGGAAGCAGAACAGGCAGATGGACTGAAGACAATGCTGAGGGGAGCAGTAGCAGGCAAGACAGGAAAGGTTTGCAGCACCATGTGGGTTTCTCCCTGACAGGTGGGGAATTGAACCCGTGCTGCAGAGGCTGCGGACAGCTTCACAGCGTGGCACTCAACCTGCTGCGCCACAGGAGAGGCCTGTTCCCTATTTTTTGTAACAGGACGTTAATTTTGATATCTAAAGCATATTGAGATTACTTTTAGTAAATACTACTAACCACAGAACATGGCATTTAAGGTATTTACATGATCTCACTTGAGGCAGATGTACTGAGGCAAGCCATATTTTTCTTCAAAAAAGCAGCTTTGGATTTGCCCATATGCACCAAAATAATCAATTAAGGTTTAAATATCTTACATTCAAGGGACCTGTGTATTGTTAATTGCTGCACAACCAACATTAATACAAAGCCTAGAATACACACTGTACATAATTATTTGTTGAGTGAGTCAAAGCCATTCACTTTCTTGCCCTCAAGCTGGGGTTGGCAAATTATAACCCTCAGGTCAAATCCCACTTGCTGTGTGTGCTTTTTTTTTTTTTTTAATTAATAAAGTTTTGTAGGACTACAGCTATGCAACTGAAGCTTATAGTTACTAATGAGATATTCTCATTAGTTAGGGAAAACATCTGCTTTAATGTATTTCAAGCATTATTATTCTTAGTCTGTGACAACCTTATACTACAACCAATACTACAATGGCAGATTTCAGTGGCTGTGACAGATACCATTTTGTCTAAAATGTTTATCATCTGGCCCACTACAGAAAAAATTTGCTGATACCTACCATAAAGACAGTAGAGATAAGGATACATTTTTCCTTACTAATTCAGCGATGGCAATCATGGTTTTTGCACAAATATTAACTCAACATGGGACTCCAAGAGAAAGAGTACAGTTCTGAATCATCAAGGTGTACTTTGGTTTGGGAGAAGAAACAGGATTAAAAACTCTGAAAATGTCTGAAATCTGCTATAGAATACTGTTCTAAACAAAAACGTTGTCTGATAGCTTTACAAAGTGAATTAGCAGCAAAACAATATGCAAATAACATTCACACAAAACCTGAACCACTGAGAATAGGCCAATAATTTTGGTTCTGGCATAACTAATGTCCCTCATTTTTAGAACATTTATTCAACAGGCACCTTATTCACTTAAGTCAACAGATTCAATTGTTTAAAATCATTTGTGAGGATGAAGTGTTAACAGGGTAACCTAGGGCAAGAAGGTAAGTCCCCTACATATCCAAGAACTCCATCAAGCTCTTTGCAGATAAAAAATGAAAAGAAGGGCATCCTGGTTAAGCACATTTTTTTTTCCATTTTTATCTCTGAAGCTAAATCTGATCTCTTAAATCTTACTCTGATTCTGAAAATGATTAATTAATAAACAGTTTAACATTAAAGCATTCATGCCACCAGGCCTCTGCAAAGTTTTCCTTCAGATTATTTTAGAAAAAGACTTTGCTGGCTGGATCTACCTACATCAAGTACTTGTGCCAGAGCTTCGAGCCAGTACCTGGCATTTTCATTTTCTGTTTAAAGCAAGATGTATTTAGGTCTTTGTCTTTTCAGTACAGCAGCGAGTTTCTCTAAAAGTAATGTGAACACACACATCCAGATAATAAGGTATTTTTAGTCAAATACCATGTTTCTGTTAGATGTCTGGATCATATGGTGCATACCCTGACATGACAGGATGTAACTGGGTATGGGGTGGGATACTGCTGGGAATAGTGGGATGGAAAGTCTCAAGGTCAGATCAAATTTGAATCTGAAGACCCAGAAGCCTAGGAAAGTTAAGTGATACTGGACCAGTGGTCAGCAGTGACATCTCTCATCATAGTGGGAGTAAGTTTTTAAAATTGTTCCTGAAAGACTGATAATATCTCTTTTCCTTCTTAAGGTCCTAAGCCCTAGATTCCTAGCAAAGAAAGGTCACAGTCCACCAGAGACCACCTTATTCGTCTTTTTGCTCCTAAATAAGGGTACCCCAAATTTAGTACAGAAAAGGAGGTCTCTGTTGTTCCTCAGGTCTCCAGAAATCAGACTCTTTAGTAATAACTCATACTTAATGCCTTAGTTTCCCCAAGACACAGAAAAGAAACACCACAACTTTAAGGGATAACCAACATGAAGAGTAAGAAGGCTAACCAGATGTTTTTCTATGTTCCCAGCTGAAATCACATCTTCTCCAAGTCTGAATTGGACATTCTAGAATTTAACACTAAAATCAAAGGTACTTTAGGGCCTCCCCTGGTGGTGCAGGTGGTTGAGTGCAGCGCTGTGAAGCTGTCCACAGCCTCTGTGGTGTTGGTTTGATACTGGCCGGCAGGCGAGGGTCCCACATGGTGCCACAGATCTGTTCCCCTCAGCAGTGTATTTCGTCAGTCTGCCTGCTCTGCTTCCCGCTCTGTCTCTGGTGAATCCTCTCACCCACCCGCACATCTGGCCTGTACCCGGGTTCTTGTATAAGTATATAAATCTTTAAAAAAAACAAAAAACAACACAAAGGCACTCTAATGTTTGCTGAACAGGTTGCAGAATGAGATAACTATATTAACCAAGAGATATTCTCACTAGTTAGGGAAAATATCTGCTTCAATGTATTTCAAGCAAATATTCTTAGTCTGTGAGCTGCTGGGACAAAGGTATAGATGTGTGGCACTTTAGTCTGTAGCAGATAAATTAGAATTCAAATTAAGGGAAATGATTCCAGAAGAAAGTACACCTGCTTTCACGAATGCAAGAATGTCGCAAACATTTAAAAAAAACCAGACTTAAGATTTTACAATATATTGCCTTCCATAAGGAAGAAGGAACATTTTAAAACAATTTTACGGTTCATTTTTAACATAAGGCTAAATTCAGAATTAAAATTATAGAATCTTCCACTTAGAGAAGGAATAAATGATTACAAAAAATATTTCATTTCATATTACTGCTTAACCTCCAAACTAGTCAATATCAAGTATTTTAAAATGGAGATTATTTTAGTCCTGTTAATATTCCTATTTTAATCTCCTGTGTTCTTCACAATTACAACTGATCCTTGAACTGTGTGTGTGTTTGTGTGAGGGTGGTCAGGGGCACCCATCCCTGCAAAATGAAAGTTCTCATATAACCAAAACCTAACTACTAATGGTCTTTGTTAAGGGGAGGTCTTACTGCTAACAAAGTCCAATAAAGTAAGTTAACAAAAAGAAAATGTTTAAAAAAAATCACAAGGAAATACATTTACATTTACAGTACTATTATGGGTTTATCAATACCACAAATTTAGGCCACGGTTTACAAATAAATGTTTTTTTTTTTTTTTTTTAATAGAGGCATGTTTTATTTATTTGTTTTGTTTGTTTGTTTTTGTTTATACATGCACTGGGTACAGTTGGAAGCGCGGGAGGGTGAAAGAATTCACCAGAGCCAGAGCGGGGAGCAGAACAGACAGAAGGACCGAAGTACACTGCTGAGGGGAGCAGCGGGCGGCAGGTGAGGTCTGCGCGCCATGTGGGACCCTCCTCCAGTGGCCAAGAGCAGCCTGGAATCGAACCGGCGCCGCAGAGGCCGTGGCCATCTTTGCAATCCAGCGCTCAACCGCTGCGCCACCGGGGAGGCCCCTACAAATAAATGTTTTATAAGTGGACCCATACAGCTCAAACCCATATTGTTCAAACGTCAATGGTATATGTATACATATATATATCACTTATACATAGTATATTTACACATATTACCCATAGCATATTATATGTACCATATTATAGCTATAATATACATATTTATAAATAGAATGATTCATAGAAACCATATCAGTAAGACAAACAGCATGGTATCTTACTGAAAGCCTATCAAGAAACTCTGGCTAGTGTTTGCTTTGGCAGCACATATACTAAAATTGGAATGATACAGAGAAGACTAGCATGGCCCCTGCGCAAGAATGATATGCAAATTTGTGAAGCATTCCATATTTTTAATGGCACATATTAAAAAAACTAGCTACAACAAATGTTCTATATTTTTAATGGCACATATTAAAAAAACTAGCTACAACAAATGTTGACGAGGATATGGAGAAAAAAGGAACTCTCCTGCACTGCTGGTAGGAGTGCAAACCTATGGAAAGCTGTGTGGAGATTCCTCAACCTGCTAAAGATGGCGCTTCTATATGATCCAGCAATTGCACTCCTAGGTATTTACCCAGAGGACACAGAATCATTAATTCAAAAGGGTTACCTGCATCCCTATGTTTATAGCAGCACTATTTACAATAGCTAAGCTATGGAAACAACCCAAATGCCCAAAAATAGATGACTGGATCAAGAAGATGTGGTCCATATATACCATGGAATATTACTCAGCATTCAAAAAAGATAAACTCATGCAATTTGCAGCAACATGGATGGCGCTGGAAGGGATCATGCTTAGTGAAATAAGCCAGAAAGAAAAAGAAAAATATCGGATGGTCTCACTCATAGCAGGAATTTAGAAAACCTAAATAAGAGACCAGAAAAGACTAATTATAATAAAGTAAAAACCAAAATCAACAAGCAACTATAAACCGGAGACACACTATGGGGGGGGGGGAGGGAATATGGGGAGTGGGAATTGTATGGGGAATATAACCAAGATGAAAATGCATGCATTATGCAAAAATGAAAAATGTAAAAAAAAATATAAAATAAAAATAAATATTCACAGCACTGGGGGAGGAGGGGAAACTGTGGCTAAAATATGAGTTCTCAACCATTAAAAATGTATGAATACTAATTTTTCCAAGCACCAACAGTGATGTATTTCATTATTTCCACACATTTAACTGGACTATAAAAAATTAGGTGATTCTACCAGACTCATCACCCTCTGAAGTACATTCCATTCCCAGTCAGTGTCAAAAAGAATTCTTTGACTAAACTAATTGTTTCTAAGTAACATTTTCAGACCCTGATGTCTTCTCCAAGGACACAAAGCAGTAAAGAGTAAAGCCTAACTTCAGACTTTTTTCTCAGAGAAATTCTGAAATTCAAATATCTCTGAAACCTCAAAGTTTCTCAACTAACTTAGTGACAAACCATGAACTGATATAAATTTCTTACGTATCAAAATGTCACCCAAGTACTAAGATATAGGCTACTCATTTATTCCACTTAGTGTGACTATTCATGCTTCACTTTAGAAATATTAAATGTTAGGATACTTCAAACTTAAAATTCAAAACATCTTTTTCCCAAAGTTTTGAATAACAAAATATCTTGTACCAAGAGTTATAGGTAAGAGATTATGGATGTACTATAGTCTATATTGCAAACCCCCATATCAGAAACACTCCCTTGAACATACTTTGCCACCTTCCAATTTCTGTATTGCCTACTGATTCATTACTAGTCTAAAAGTTACATAACCCTTCAATAAGATGTACAGCCCTTGCCTCATTTCTTTTTTCACTTCTTCCTCTGACTTCATAAATACTAATCTATATCATTCACTTGGGTATTATTATTTTGAACTACTTTTACTATTAACTCTTCACATCTTTGCAAGAACCTTTTGTGCATAATTACTCAATTTTATCCTAACATAAAGTAACAGAGAACCATTAGCTCTCAATTCAGATAAGTGAGTCCTCAAGAGACAGATGCCCTAAATAACGAGGAATTACAGTTGTAAAAAAAGACAACATTTTAAAAAGTAACACTTTAAAAAATAGTAGCCTGTGATGATTTAATGTTGAAATTGAGGTAGAACTGCAGACAGGTGGGGAAAAGTTCATGACAGACAGAAAGCAGTAGTTAAAATGAAAGGTGATAAAGGACTGTTAGGTAAAGAAGTTCAGTGTGGTTAGAGCTTAGTGAACAGCAGACAAATGATAAAGTTGTTAAGTAAGCAAAAATTGGTAAGGAACTGGTTTTTATTTTAAGCTATGAGGTGGGGGAGGGAATTGGTACTGGAGGGTTATACAGCATCTGATTTACATTTTTAAATGATGACTTTGTCTTCTGCAAGGAGACTGACATGGAAGTGCAAGAATGGAAGGAAACAATTTAGAAAGCTCCTGTAGGAATTCAGGTAAGAAAGAGCATGGCTGAAACAAGGAATAGCACACAAACACCGGCTTTTGGAGCTCAAAAAGATTAACAGACATTTAGTCAAACTTTCTCTACATAAAGATAAATCCTAATGGGGATTTACATGTTAACGTAAAGATAAATCCTGAGTGAGGAGTTAATTTGTTCAAACCTAAGAGAGGTTTCATGGCCAGTGCTAGAGAGATCTGAAGCCCTTCTCACCAAGGTCAAAGTTATCATCACTAAACCACTTTACCTAAGACAGTAGGGTGGAATCAAAGGTCTAGAACTACTTAGAACTAGCACATCATTTCCTAGATTTACCTCTCATGCTGAAAGGAATCAGCTAAAACTTAGGAGGTAAATGAAATCAAATGCCTAACTGAGCATCAGCTTTAGTGTGTTGGAGTAAAAACATCAAAAGTACTCTTAACTCACACTGCTTAGTGGCGAAACTTGCTTTAACATGGTAATCTCTGGCAGATTTTACCAATTTATCCTCTACATAGTACTCTCTAGTACATAAGATGTACGTGTCACTCACTGAAGCATCACAAGTGCTTTTCAAAGTGGAGTTTATTACTTCTGTTCAACAAGAACTCAAAAGTGAATAGAGATAGCAGTAACCCAGGCTCTTTGCAAAGTCTCAATCACAATCTGCATTCTTTTTGTCTCTACTTTTTGCCCTTCCTCGTCTTCATTGTCTAGTATCAACATCTTCATTTTCATGTAAATAAGAGAAAAATGTTATGAAAGTTCTTCTAGTTTTAAAAGCTGTAAAGCCTGTCTTCGCTTTGTTGAAGGACAAAAGTAAGGTGACAGGGCTCTTTGGAAGGAAAAAAAAGTTGAAGTATAAAAAAACCTACAACAGGAAATATCATACAATTACTTTCCAGCAACTCAAACATAAGCAATAGCCAGTGGCAACGTAGTGACTAATTTGGCTGTCCTAGACATAAAGCATGATCTCAGTATATCCCTAATTTAGAGTTATCCCTAGAACAGTTCACCAATTATTTAATATTGGGAGAACTACAGCTTCCTACTGAATTCCCTCCCTCACCGTAGGAATAACTCAAGTAGGCAGGAGTTCTATAAATCTTAATGTCTGAAGTTACCCCAAGCCATTCCATACTCCGTTTCTTTCTCTGATCTCAACCCTATTCTTTGACATAGTGGCAGTGTCCAGATTCAGCACTTTCTTCACAGAACGCACCATTTTACTATTTCCATGGGGATAAGTAACTGCCACTAAATTTCCAAGAAACTGACTTCGATAAATTAGTTTACTTACATTTCTTCTGTATTATTCTGAAACTTATTACTAGTACTGAATGCAGATCATCCTAAAATCCCTTAAAATCTGTAACTGGCCTATGATGTGAGATTTATAAGAAGTTTTTAACAAGCATTATTAAAACATAAAATAGTTCTTAAACAATTTTTAATTTTTTTTTGGTGGGACCCTTGCCAGTGCCCGGTGAACGAACCGGTGCTGCAGAGGCTGCAGGCAGCCTCTCAGCCCAGCGCTCAACCGCTGCGCCACCAGGGGAGGCCCAACAATTTTGAAATTTTTAACAAAAGTGTTCTTAAATATTAAAATTGCTCTTAAATAAACACGAAAAAGAACCAGCTTTCTTTTAGATGCTACTAAATATCCTGAAATTGTGGAAGTTGACTATTAAAAGTCTACCAAAAAAAAAAAAAAAAAGTCTACCAATAAGGTTATGCCAAAACTTGGTCACATACACAACCTATAGAGGAATAATCAGTGTACAAAATACCAAAACCAAAAACAGGTTTAAAAATAACAATCACTAATCTATTACAGTGATCAAAAGTTGAAGGCATTGCTCAAAGGAAAAGACTGCAAAGAAATTAAACCTAAAATCATTATATAGAAGAGAGTTCAAGATAAGGCACATGAAAATATTACCTCATATTACCTATAGTTCCTATTCTCTCCTCCTCCAACAAAAACATAGAAAAAACAAATCAAAGATGTTAAACACCAGGAGCAAAACAGGGAAAAATTAAAAAAAGGGTAAAAGTGAGTAAAACCAGACAGTTGGGAATACTGTATCTTTTTCAGATAAATGTGTCTATTTTCCTTTGATACTAAAACCTGCCAATTGGTTGTAATATATGGGAGTGTAAAACCTTATCAATAAACTTTATGTTCTTTATAATATTTAAATCAATTGTTCTCCCTAGAACTTTAGTTTTTTATCCATGCAGGATTCTGTAATCATGCATTGGTCATCTGGAAAATAGTGGCTCACAGAGTTATATGGAGCTTCAAATACTGACATATTTCATTATGTATTACTTGAAAAGCCAAGCTCATCAATATTGCCAATATCAAAAATATCTTTTAAATACTAGGGAGCAGTCAAGAACATAGTGGGCAATGCAAGTTTTCCAAAGTTCTAATTTCAATCAAAAAAGAACCTGACAGTCTTCACAGGAATCTCCACAATTTCCAGCTTCAATGGTACTTGGTTGAAACCTGGCACTCATGTCACCAGAGTCAGCTACTCAGAGTCAGCCCACTGTCACTTGCTCAGAGGGTCCTTGATCACCTGAAAGCCCTTCTCACCGCCTCTCCTTAACCACTATTGTGATGACTGTGGCCCCCTCCCAGGTGAGGCCCAGAACTACCACCAGGACCTGGAGTGCTATCAACTACCAGATCAATCTGGAGCTCTATGCTTCCTATGACCACTTGTCCATGTCTTACTAAATGATCAAATGTGGTATGTGGCTTTGAAGGACTTTGCCACTATTCACCAATGTCATCAGAAAGGGAATATACTGAGAAACTGATGAAGCATAGAATCAACAAGGTGGGCAGATAGTCTTCAGGATATCAAGAAACCAGACCTTGATGACTGGGAGAATGGGCAGGATGCAATGCAGTGAGCATTACACTTAGAAAAAAGCGTGACTTAGTCACTACTGGAATTGCACAAATTGGTCACTGACAAAAATGATCCCCATTTGTGTGATTTCCTGGAGACCCATTACTGAATAAGCAGGTGAAATCCATTAAAGTATTGGGTGATCATGTAACCAACTTGGGTAAGATGGACACCCCACACCCTGAATCTGGCATGGCGGAGTATCTCTTTGGCAAGCATACCCTGGGAAAAAATGAGGAGAGCAAAGCCTTAGGGTGGCTTCCAATGGCCAGGAGGTGACTTCCTTGCTAAGGCAGTGCATGCACGTTGGGGTTACCTTTCACCTTTTCTATAAATTGTACCAAACCCTCTACTTCAAATCTTTCATATGCACCATTCCTTCAAATATATTTGGTACCCTTGAAATAAAAGAAAAACAGAGCTTTATTATTGACCATTTATGAAAACTGCTGTTACTCTTTTCCCTTAAAGAAACAGTCTCACTTTGCTTTTGGTCTAATAGTCAAGTTTGAATAATCTGTCAGGCACTCTTTCAAGTAAATATGATGTTTCATGAAAAAGTGGCTGGTTCAGCTTGCAATTCAAATAATCACAAAATGCTTTTCCTAAAGAAAACCATTATACTTCAGTATGTTAACCAAAAAATATTTTAAATGCATAGTACTTCCCATTTTGTCACAGTGTATTTGAGAGATGTTAGAGTCAAGATTTGATTAAAAAAAGAAAAGAAATCGAGTTTACTTCATCAAATACACTAAGATGAAAGCCTTTATTGGTGTGTTTTTAATTGAGAGTACAGGGCAGTAAAGAACACAATGTGTATAGTGGAGTACTCTGACTTTATTTATTCTCTTAGGTACCAGGAGCTCTACCCACACTGCTTTTGTACCACTGCTACAAACATCATGTAAAAGATAAACAACATCTCAGTATTATTGTAAAAATAAATTTTGTACTTGCAGACCTCCTGAAAACATCCAGGCAATCCCCAGATTCCATGAACCATAATTTTAAAATGAATGAGCCACACAAGTCATTCTGAAGATATTCACAGTTATTCTTTCTTAATCCTCATTCATACCTTCAACAGGAGCCTTAAAAACCAAACCAATTTCAATCGGGAGAAGCAATGTTATCAGAGAATAAAAGTTTTATTGAACAAGGAGTAATACTACATTAGTATATTCTCTTATAAAGGTTTATAAAATCCATTCAACCCTTAAGAAAGTAGTTTGTCATATTTCCCACTGAGAGAGCAAGATAGGAAATCTTCAGAAAAGTATAAATTTTGCCTAAAATTCACTCTAATGGTGGTATTACAAATGAAACTAACTTTCTTGTCTGTATTTTTCTGTATTCTAAACACTTTAAAAGGAAAGTTAAAACTTGGCCAATCTTACCATTGCAAATTTAGCCCAACAACTCAAGTCCAACAATTTCAAGAGCAGGAGAAAATAACAGATGCAATATGTTTATACACCTCATCCCTACCCCTTTATTATCTGTATATCTCAGAATTCAAGATTTCAGTTTTGCTACTGTTATTGAGGAAGTTAATAACTTAGAAATCTTAAAAATAATAGCTGTAACTATGTTAACAAATGTAGTAATATTCTCACTGCAACCTTGAAACATGGTAATTTATTGATACCCTTAGTTCCATTAATTGAGAACTCTTAGACAGCCCTCCCAATTTTTTATTATAAAGCAACTTGAAAATACACTCTTCTGTGAGGATACATTTTAAAAAACACACTTAGAATTTTACATAACATTTTCCATTTCCTCTCCAGAAGATTTTGCCAAAAACTGCTATTAAATAGATGAAACATTTTCTTTCATCTTTTTCCCCTCCCCATAAGGTGAAGAGGGGGCAGGTAGAGATAATCCATGGGTAGAGATAATACATCAGTGGAGTCATCAGTTCACTGTTTTCAAGACACAGTTACTTAACGAATTAAGTTTTAAATACAAGAAGAAAAAAATAAAAGGCTATATTTTACTGCAACAAACTTTCAAATCAATGAACCACCAAGCAGCTCTGTGATGTAGTAAAAGTGATGATTCTAAGAAGCCAATAATTTAAAATGATCAAAAATTTTTATAATTGCTTTTAATAGATGTCTCTTTCTATAATATTTTTTATTCAGTGAACTTGTACAATAGTTGAAAACATTCAATCCTCCACCACTGGAAAAGATTACTAAGCAAATTATCTCATGAGATCAGAATCCAGTTTAAATTTAAAAGGTCTCACTGATATGAATTTAAGTTGTATAAATGTATAAAATGGCTTATCGTCAAGAGTTTGTTACAGCTTTAGGAACCAGTTCAATGTAAAATTCAAAATGGAAACATTAGGCAATTATTCTCTATAGTTAAAAAGAGTCAGATTTAATTCCATAGCAAACATATTTCTAGTACTTGGGCACTTCATTCATATACCATCAATTTTAAGTACAGAGACACTCCAAAATATTATTCTGTATAAAACCAAACGGACATGCTGCAATTCATGCTGCAAGTATTTTTCTTTTGATAAGTAACTTAATTATTATTTTAAAATCTGGTACATTTCCCCTAAGTTTTCATTTCTTTCTTTCATAAGCTTTAGGACTCTATGGAAACAAGAGTTAAAAATTCTTTCTGCATTCACTACTGAAACAATCATCGGTTGCTGTATACCCTTAATTTGGCCAACATTAAACACACACCAGGACTGGGGAGTACAGAGAGACATAGTATTTCATTTTGTAGTAGTGTATTTAAATAAAGTGGTTTTTAATTTTTTAGAAGGCAGCACAAAAGTTTCTTATAGCCTTCTTTAGAACAGAAATTCTATGACTCAAGTTACTGGTTTAAGAACCCAGTGCTCAACTAGATACAAAGTACAACAGATTATATAGCAAGCTAATCTTTACTGCAAATGGATAAATTCATTCTATTCTTTGTAGCTACTGCTTCCATTCTTTCCGAGATTTCCGAAGAACTAATAAATTATAAGATTTAAGTTCTCAAATGGTAATTGGTACCTTTCAAATGCTATAGCAAAATATTTAAGAACACTGAAAATGCTCAGTTTTTTTTGTACATAAACCATGATACAATATTTCAGTTTACCAAAAAATTTGTCCAATGTTCCCATGAATCACGCATCAACTAAAATGTCAATTTCTTAACCTGTCCTAAATTCAAACTTTTAAAGGCTAATATTAAAAGCTTCAGCCTAATCTAACACCATGGAATCCTCAAAAATGATAGCAGCAGGAAAAATACCAAGGCATGTACTTAGTCAAAAACATTTTTAAATGGTCTTACAAAATTTAAGATCAGTCTTTATCAAGTTTTTCTATAGAGTGAACATGTGACATCCCTGCCATAAAAGAAAAAAATGGCTTTTGAATATTTAGTTCATAAATAAGAAATTATTCTTGGTACCAGTCAAATCCAGATACTACAGATCAATACCCATCCTCTTTTATCAACACATACACAAGAATACAGTATTTTAAATCTAAGAGAATGACAATGGTGTATCAGTAGGATAATGACAGTCAATAAAAAACTTTTGGGGCAAAGAAATGGAATATTTATGAAATAGCTGAACACTTTGTCATATCAGATCATTCCACTAGTTTTACTACCTTGAAAATACTCAAGTACTTACAACAAAAGTCAAAGAATACAGAACATGAGATTCTCACTCAAATCTCAACTTCACATTTAGGTCTTCTACCAATCTTGGATTACCTTTAAAGATATACTGGATAAGATACTTGTGTACAGGAATCAAGATTTTTTATGATAAATTACTGTACCTTACGAGATTCTTTCTCACATGATGCTTCCTTACCATGTGGGTTCACTTTCTTTTTATATGGCTAAGAAAAATGTTGGATTTTCTATAATAAAGAGTGACTTTGAGGATAAAATAAAAATCATTATGTAAAGTCATTCCTAAGTTGAGTGGAATGTCTTTTTTTTTTGAAGAAATACAAAACTGTTCAAAAATCCTCTTTTTGAATGTTCATTACAGTTAATTCCTGAATCTAAATGCTGAACACATACTATACCCAGAAAAGGTTTTAGGAAAGAGTACAGTGAAGACTAAAAGGATCACATTCCTACCCTCATGGTGCTTGCACTTAATGTATTGTTATAGATGTGTAACGAATTGTTACAGATGTTACCATATGCCAGAGCTTTGGGGCATACAAAGAACACATCCTGTCACTGGAGTGTACAATACAGTGGAACAGATAACCGAAACACATGACAACAGCAGGTAGGAGTCAACATGTCACAGAAAGGCAAAGAGATGACTTTCATGGGGTGGGGTACAGGAAAAGACAAAAGATCAATTATTTTCACGCCCCATACAAATAACATTTTAAAACTAAGCCAGTTTGTATTAGCTTCTTCAGTTTACCAGGCAGGATAAAACCAAAGTGGCTACATGTACATAAAAGATTTACTTTGGTGGCTTCCTCTGATAAGGTATTACCATAATTTACTGTGTATAAGATACACGAGAAAATGCAAGGGGAACTCTTTTATGTAGTGCAGAGATTAAAAGTGTGGCCGGTATTAAGACTATAACTTAGGGCTGTGTCCCTAAGGTCTTAATTTAACGTCCTGAGTAGGTTTCCTTCTCTGAAATCTGGGAATGAAACTTCATGAGGTTCTTCCACATTATTTGACTAAGTTATTCACCTTTTTTGGATATGATGGAAATTACTATCATCTGTAAAACGTAATTAACTACAAAAATGTAGTAGTTCTTCGTCTTCCAGGTTCTCTACTATGAAGACCACTGTCCTAAAAGTCAGCAGCCACTAACTAGTTACCTTTTCCAGGCCTAAATTTCTCCTCTATAAAATAAGAGGGTGGGACTGGATGATCTAAATAGTCCTTTCCGGTCCTTAAAAAAGTCCCATGACTCCATTATGACTCAAATACTATTCAAGAGTCAGCTTTTAGAAGTGATACGAGCTTTAAGTTAAATGAAAAGTCTGCCTTCTAAAAGTTATTCTTGCTAAGATAAGGTTTTGTAGAGCGAGCCCAGGAGGCGTTCTAATTACTGAAAAAAACAGTGGGTTAAATGAACTCACGAGTTGAAAGCTTTCAATTTTAAGCACCTGATACATATACTACACGCTGCCGGAAAAACAAAAACCCAATTTGACGGAATTCATTTTAAAATATCTTCGTTTACTGCCAACTTTCTACTCCGTTAAAAAGGTCACTTCCCGTTACTACAACACCGAATTGCTTATGTTCATACCAAGCAGGAGTTGCAAAGGCAAAAATGTTTTCTAAACTAATGAAGAGGGTGTGATGATGGGGGGGGGCGGGGCAGAGTAAGCAAATCATCTGCTTCAACTCGCCAAAATCCGGCTGGCCCGGTTCACGGAGGGCAGTTCTGAATAAAATCCATGGCGCTGACAGCCTTAGGATGAAGACAGCGAGAGGGCGAAAAAGAGAAGAGGACAAACTTCCTGGATTTCCTCTCCCTGCGTGAGCGACAGCGATTTCCTCCTGCTGACGGAGGGAAAGGCCCCTTTAACAGTTTCTCCCTACGTGGTAGGAGCTGCCAGACTAGGTGGGGCTCCCTCCGCTGCCTTCCTCCTGCCACTTCCCGCAACAAACGGAGCAAACTAGCCCCCTCGCAGGCAAACTTTTTCCCTG
This sequence comes from Talpa occidentalis, assembly GCF_014898055.3. Taxonomy (NCBI): domain Eukaryota; kingdom Metazoa; phylum Chordata; class Mammalia; order Eulipotyphla; family Talpidae; genus Talpa; species Talpa occidentalis. The sequence continues at coordinate 36,213,447 of NW_023601653.1, forward strand.
TCAGGCTCCAGCCCGGAGGGCGCCGGGGAGTGGCCCCCCGCCCCGCGCTCCTCGCCGCGGCTCAGGGCTGGGGGGACAGGGTCCGCTTCGCAACGGCCAACTTTCTGGTTTCTGCTCGAACTTCCACCCACACCCGGGCGGGAGCCGAGGCGGCAGCGAGGAGGCTCCCGGGCGGGGGCCGAGGCAGCGGGAAAAGCTGCGACGACCGCGGGCGGGTGTGTGGGGGGGTCCTTGGGCTCTCACTTCCTCCGCCATATTTCAGACATTTGACCCCTTCCGCAAAGCGCGCTGTTCCCCCGCGGCGGCGGCGGCTCGTCCCCGCCCGCCGGCCCGCCCGGGAGGCAGAGCGCTCGCCGGCCCGGCGTCGGGCCCTCGCGCCACCTGCCGCGCGCGGAGAGCCGCCGCCGCCGGGGCCCCGGACGCCCGCGCGCGCCCCGCCCGGCCCGCGCCGCACCCTCCCAGCTCCCCTCAGCCGGCGCCCGGCCCCCGCCCCGCGCGGCCCCGGCCGCCGCCGCTCCCTCCGGCGGCCGCGCACATACTCTGCGAACCTCTCACGCTGTCAACGGGTCGCCGCAGCCAGCGTCGCCCCGCGCGTCGCGCTCCCTCCGAGTCACTGCTCCCGGCGCCACGGCGGTCCTGCCGCTCCGCCGCCGCCGCCGCTCCGGCTGGTTTACACGCCTGGCTCTGGGCGAGGTTTGGCGGTGTCGCCTTGACGTCAGGCGTTCAGCCTCGCTCTCGCTTCCGTCCGCGGGCGGGGCGTGCGGGTGCGCGGCCCGGGAAGGGGCGGGGCCGGGGCGGGGCCAAGGAGCGGCGGGGCGGGGCCACCGAGCCGCCGCGGCGCAAGCCGGTAGGCGCGCCCCTCTTCCTGACGCTTCTCTTCCGCCTCCACCGCCCTTTCTGTTCTCCTCTTGGGTGACCGGCTCGGCAGGGCTGGGGTGTCGGCTTTCTGGACCCAAGCGGGTTATAGTGGTGCGAAGGGCTTAGGAACCCCCCGAAGCGCCAGAGGTGCTGTCAGTGCGAACTGTAGTTCAGTCACCGGCGCCACCACAGAGTTGATGTTCGCGTTTTCCTTTGTGCTGGCGAAAGTGGCTGCAGAAGTAACTGAGAGCGCGCAGTTTCCACACCTAGAGCTCTGGCGAAGGAGCCAGGGCCAGGACACGCTCTTGTCATTCCTGAAATGGATTTTTCTCTTGACTTGCCATCTGCGGGTCTCTTCGCCCTGGTGGACGCTTTCCAGATTATTCTGCCAAACAACAAATGGATGATCCCAAATAAATATATCTAAATCAGCTATTTATATGAATAAAATAAATTGCTTGTTGAAGTGTATGACCGGGCATTTTTAAGGGTTCTCCTTAGTAGGTTTTATGGTATGACTTCTGGGCATCAGAAAGCATGTTATGTTCCAGAAATGTGGGAATTTAAGAAGGGACTGTATTAGAGCAAAGACTTGTAGGACAAGACGTTCTCATGAGTTTTTTTTTTAATAATAGAAGGTTTTAAATGGTCAAAGAAATTCACAAAGAGCAAAGTGCCGGGAGTTGTGGGATCATTGAATAGACTTTGCTTAATGCATCGTTGGATGGGTCCTGTATAAATTATTCCTGAAATAAACTTTGATAAATTTGGAAGATGAAAAGTCTGATTAGTTTCACTCACTGGATACTAGTAGTTGACAGCTAATCTAAAAGGAAAAGATAAGCATGAATTATAATTATCCTAAGTTCTCTGTATGTAAGTACTTTCTAGGTGTTTCACGTTTTAAGTGAATTGAATGTTACATATTTCAGAAATTACTGTTTCCTTAGAAAACCCTTTTTTAAAGGAAGCTTCAAAGGCAAATTTCAAAGCGGTCTGTTGAAATTATAAATTCTGAATGAATGAGTTGCAAATAAATTTACTGACTTTTCAGTTACTGCATGAAACTTAGAAAAATCTGCAAGCCTGAAACTCAGATCATGGAAACAGATGACACCTGAGTAGACTACTTTTTTTCTCCTTTTTAAAAAACTTTCTCAGACTTCGTCAGTCACTTTTTTTTTTTTCCATTTACAGAGTCAATTTTAGAAGATTAGAGTTAGACATATTGAGTCTTTGAGAGAGTGTGTAAAGTAGTTTGCTCTTAAAAAAATACATGTTTTCTTCTGGTAGGCTGGAAATTACTGCACTTTATTAAGCTGTTGTCATTATACAAAGAATGCCTGTATCTGCATCTCTTAGCACTGAACTCACTTTTGAATTTGAGACTCTTATTCCTATCTCCTCAGATCTCCACTAGGATATCCCACTGGCAACTTGACCTGGTCATGTGTGCAAACTGAACTCATCATCTTTGTCATCAAACCAGCCTCTTCTCCTTTTTCTTTGTTCTTTGTACATTGTATCACCATCTTTTAAATTACCCAGTCTTCAACCTGACATGCCTTTTTCGATCTGTCAATTGGCACATCTGGTATATACAGTAATTTGTTTCTTCTAGGATCGAACTTGTTTAGGTTGGCACTACTTCTACACTCCTGGACTTCAGTGATCTTCCTATCATGCAGATGACCACTGACCTGCTCTTGCAGAGATCCATTCTCCACATTTCTGTCAGATGAATTATTTTAAAGCATGCTGAGAAAGCCACCCTCTTCCTCAGTCTTCGGTTACTCCCCTGCCTACTATACTAAAGTGAAAGTCTTTATGTCTTCACCTAAAACTGCCTCACAACCAGAGTGGACTTTGATCTTGTCCAAATGTAATGTTTTCCCACTTCTCTATAGTACACAAGTTATTTTCTCTGCCTGGAACATCCCTTCCTACCCTTGCGCATTATTCAAGGCCCATCTACTTTCTCCAAGAAACAATGTCTTTTTTCATATGTTCAACCTAATGTGGTCTCTTCCCTTTGAATCCCCCTAACATTTTATTGCTTCTTGCTCTTGTCTTTTGTTTTCTACCTTCCCATTAGAATAGAGGTTTGCAAACTTTGCTGTAAAGAGTCCTATAATAAATTTTTAAGAGTTTGTGGGACAGATGGTCTTTGTTGCAGGTCAAAGCCAGCCCACTTCTTTGACTCAACTCTACCTTTGTACTGCAAAAGCAGCCATAGAATATCTAAATAATAAGCATGCTGTATTTTAACAAAACTTTATTTATAGACACTAAAATTTGAATTCCATGTAATCTATTTTTTTTAAAACATTAAAAAATGTGAAAACCATTCTCAGCTCATGACTATATAACAAGCAGTGGGCTGGCTTTGACCCGCAGGCCATTGTTTGCCTTGCTGTGCTTAGGGAGAGCTTCACGCCATGAAGTAGTGTACTTGCACAGGGCCCTGTGCTGAGAAAGGCCCGTGATAGGTAGTGTTCTGATGTCACCATCTTGAAATTTCTTAGCATTTTAAACAAGAGGCCTGCATTTTCATCTTGTGCTGAGTGCCACAAATTATGTACCTTGACCTGTTTCTATTGGAAGACAAAACGCGTAAGATCAGATGTATATTTCTCAGCTTTGGATAGTGCTTTTCACCTAATAGTCACTCAAGATTATTTGTTGCATTTTCCATTCCTAAGGTACTGTGCAATAGAGGAGAGCATGAGAATCAGAGTTCAGCTCCACCTTTTATTAGTTATGCAATTTAGGACAAAATCTTTAACCATGTGGAGCCTGTTTTCTCACTTGTAACATGGGGGAATAGCCTTTGCCTTAAAGAACTCTTGTAAGATAATGTATAGAAAATAATCATGTCTAAGCCCCTGTACTAAAAGAAACTCAAAATTAGATTTCCTCTTATGGGGGAAGAGAATGGTGTGCTTGCTCTTAACAATTCTTTGTTAAACCTGGTATGCTATTTCTGATTTTTTCATGTTATTTACTTCCTTCAAAGTTTTTCTTCAAACTCCATCTATATATAATTTGTTTCATTTCAAAAGACCATATGAGTAAAAAGTCTTACTGAAAATCAAAAATTAAATTTTAAAAACACTACATTTATAATTTTTAAATTAACAATGAGCGATTATTAGCAATAACAATCATGCTGTTAAACTTCTCATTCAGCTTTGTTGTCATTAGCCTTGATAGCCTTTAGCCTTAAATATTATTATATTATTTTATTTGTAAATGAACAATATTGAAATTTGATCATTTCAAGATATTTTATTAGTTTTTCCCTTTGCTGTGTGTGTACATGCATATGTGTATAAACATGTATATATAAGCACTTATATGTATATATTATATGATATATAATTATAGTTCTGTACTTTTACATCATCTTGAATGGCTAAGGGTGGAGTTTGAGAAAGATAAGAAGGCTGCTTGTAGGATGCAAAAAAATCCGGAAAAAGCATGGATTAAATTCCCAGTTAGTTTCAATCTGTTTTCTTGGTCTAAGACTATTTCAAACTCTCTGCAGTTGTTTTATAAATTCTAGCACTTAATCATACAGAAGACCAGGTAAGAGCATAAATGCATATTGCTAATATAGGAAAGCAACTCAGAGCTCACACTCTTTTAAGGTAGTTTGTGTTCTAAGATTTCTGCTTTGGGGAAATCATATACTTCTATATAAGAAAAATGAGGCAACTTGGTATGTTTTGACTTGGTGTAATAACTGTAATAAATGCTTATTTGTCTCAAGATATATTTCAAATCTGTCTGCACTCTATTTTAGCATTTGTCGGCTTGACCACCAAACCTGCTTACATTACATTACATAAATCTAACATTTCTATAACTTTGTCATTGCTAATGTCTATGACTGACTATATTTAAAATTCCCCCCCTTCCTTAAGCCCTAGTAGAGCAAAACCATACAGATGAAAACTATATTCCAGAGTCATCATGAAAATGATTATAAAATTAGAAAACCACTGGAAGAACCAATGCCATGAAATGCCTTCTGCCATGAAATTTTCAAAAGAAACACACGATAAGAAAATCTTCAAAATCCCCATATAAATACTTCCAGAATTTGTCAGGCTCCATATCAAACAGCTAATATAATCATGGCAAAGATGCTCAAAAGTTAGGCATCCTCTCAGACTTACCATTATGACAGTGTTTAGCTAATCTCAGGTGTCGCCAAGTCCTGTGTATGAATCATGTATTTTTTTTTTTTTTAAGATTTATTCATTTATTTATACACGCACGGGTACAGTGAGAAGTGCGGGAGGGTGAGAGAATTCACCAGAGCCAGAGCGGGGAGCAGAGCAGGCAGAAGGACCGAAGTACACTGCTGAGGGGAGCAGCGGGCGGCAGGAGAGGTCTGCGCACCATGTGGGACCCTCTCTGGTGGCCGGGGATCGAACCGGCGCTGCAGAGGCTGCGGGCAGCTTCGCAACCCAGTGCTCAACCGCTGTGCCACCAGGGGAGGCCCTGAATCATGTATTTTAATAATTATCAAATAATTACCAAATTCCAAGAGGTAGGTTTCCATAATTTCAATTATTCCTAATTGGCATTTATAGCCTATTCCCTTAGTTTTCACGGTACTTTATTTTCATGGTTTTATTTTCTCTTTGACTGCTTCTTCTAAATCTCTTTTTTGGACTACCCCTTCCTTTTTCTGACCTCTGAAGTTTGCAACTCTTTGGAGCTTGATCCTGAGTCCTTCTCTTACATACTTTTTCTTCTGGATAACTTTAGTTATTCTCATGGCTTTACAGAATATCTAAATGCCAATGACTCATAGATCTATATCTGAGGTTTAAACTTCTCTGCCAATCCCCAGATGCATAGAGCCAGTTTCCTTCTGGGGAGCATTCCTTGTTGACCTCCCCCAGACGTGCTCTTCTTCGAGGAATCCTCTTAACAAAAATCGCGCAAACTCCCCAGAACTGATATCTGGCATCTCTCTCTGCTACACCTCACATACAAATTCTTCACCAAGTCTTGTTGATTCTACTTTCAAAATCATTGAAATAGAACCACCTTCTCCATTTCCATTGTCTGGTTGGCTTATGTACTTTCACTTTTATTTCTCCTCCCATCCTTTCTCTAAATAAATTTTTCTTTCTTTCTTTCTTTCTTTCTTTCTTTCTTTCTTTCTTTCTTTCTTTCTTTCTTTCTTTCTTTCTTTCTTTCTTTCTTTCTTTCTTTCTCTCTTTCTTTCTTTCTTTCTTTCTTTCTTTCTTTCTTTCTTTCTTTCTTTCTTTCTTTCTTTCTTTCTTTCTCTCTTTCTCTCTTTCTCTCTTTCTCTCTTTCTCTCTTTCTCTCTTTCTCTCTTTCTCTCTTTCTCTCTCTCTTTCTCTCTTTCTCTCTTTCTCTCTTTCTCTCTCTTTCTCTCTCTTTCTCTTTCTCTCTCTCTTTATCTCTTTCTTTCTTTTTTACAGGACATGTTTATTAGGGAAAAAACAAAGGAGAAAATATACACCTGTAGATGCAGGTGGGGGCGGGGGACAGTCTTAATTTCTTCTTTCAAGATACAGAAATAAAGGAACTGAATGAGACCCATGTACTTATCACTCAGTTCCAACATTTATCCTCATTTTGCTAATCTTGTTTCGTCTGTCCCCTCCTTTTGTTGCCTGATTAGAACAGTCTAAAGAAAATCTAAAATATTATAAATAGTTCAGTATGCATCTCTCACAGATAAGAACGTTAAAAAAAAAAAAAACCCAACAACCTTGATGCCATTATTACATCTAGCACAATTTTAAAAGATTCCCTCATAATATATAATACCAACTACATATTTAAAATTTCCTGGTTGTAGCAAACCTGTTTTTTTTTGTGTGTGTGTGTGTGTGTTGCTTTGTTCAATCTATCATCCAAGCAAAACTAAACATTATATTTACTTGTTATGCCTATTATTTCTCTTTTAATCTCTTATAGTCCTTCCTCTTTTTGTTGAATGAATGGTCATTTGGTGGGAGGGGGTTCATGTGCCTTTCCTCAGCTTTTGGTCAAAACCTTTTTTAGCATTCTATGGCAAAAATCCTATAGTTTTTACATTACACGTTTTTGCCAAAAATACAAGACTGAAAAAGTAAGGACCCTCGCCATCACATATTTTACATTATGTGAAAAAAATAAGGAAGATCGATTAAAACTCTTCACTTGACACACATTCCAAAAAGAAATGCAGTTAAGCATATACTGCATATGCTGAAATGATCTCATTTAATCCTTTAAAGGATTTGAGTTGGGTAATTATTTTTATCCCTGTTTTCAGATTAGGAAACAGGCTGAGGGAAGTTCTTACTTGGGTGTAAGTCAGGGGAGTAAATGGTTTTGGCTTATGGTAAATCTATTTAAGAAGATAATTTTTCTCTGGATTCTGATGAAAATTGGCAAAGTTTGATAAAATTTTAACAGTGGCAGAAGCACCCTTCTAAGAGCATTCACCTCTCAACACCTTGCTCTAGCTGATCCTGTCCATTTCTTTTTCTTTAAAATTACGTCCTTTCGCCTTTTTAAAAATGAACCTTAACATCATTAATGTGCTTATACATTTCCTTTCTGCTTCTCAGTAGACCTCAGAACCACAACTTTTTTCACTAGAATCCCTTTTCCCTTTTGACTACCTCTATCTAATTTCTTTAGTGCTTTGTCATGTCCTTGATACTTAAAAAAAGCATGTCAAAGGTCATGTTAGCCAAGGGAGAGAAATTATGTTTAAAATATATTTGGCCTGAAAAATCTGGTCTGTTTTGCTAGACTCTCTTCATGTACCTACACCTACTCAAGCTGTCCTCCATGACACAATAATCTACCAGTTTAAGATGACGTGTTTCTAATCGCTTCATAAATGGAGATATTCACACACACACAAAAGACAAAAGGCAAAATGGCCAATAACAAAAAAAGATATTTAAAATGCCTTGGTTAAGGGTATATTTCTTCCCAAATTGAAAGGAACCAGAACAGATATTTGCTACATCCGTGTTCATAAAAACATTCACAATAGCCAAAGGGTAGAAACCACCCAAGTGCCCATCAATGGGTAAAAGGGTAAAAACTTGCAGTTTATGCACAGATAGAGCTATCATTCAGTCTTAAAAGGAAACACATTCTGACACATGTTACCACATAGATGGATCTTGAAGACATTATGCTAAGTGAAATAAACCAGTCACAAAAAGAGAAATATTGTGAGACCACTTATATGAGGTATCCAGTGTAGTCAGATTCACAGAGATAGAAAGTAGAATGGTGGTTGCCAGGGGCTGGAGGGTGTGGGGAGTTAATGTTGAATGGGTGCAGGGTTTGAGTTTGGGAAGATGAAAACGTTCTTGAGATGGATGGTCATGGCTGCAGAACAGTGAAAATGTGCTCAATGCTGTAATGTGACACACTTAAAGGAAGTTAAATTCACACACTTTAGATTATGTATATATTATCACATTTAAAAAATATTGTCTTGCTTAAGAACTTGGGCTCTAAATGAGAAATCTTGGATTCATATTCTGACTCTATAGCTTATTAACTATGAGAACGTATTTTATTTTTATTTCCTGTGTTTGAGTTTCTTTTTTTTTTTTTTTAAGATTTTTATTTATTTATTTATACAAGAACCAGGGTACAGGCCAGATGTGCGGGAGGGTGAGAGGATTCTCCAGAGACAGAGCAGGGGACAGAACAGGCAGACTGACGAAACACACTGCTAAGGGGAGCAGTGGGCGAGACAGGAGAGGTCTGCTTCACCATGTGGGACCCTTACCGGCCGGCTGGGATGGAACCAGCACTGCACAGGCTGTGGACAGCTTCATAGCGCTGTGCTCAACCGCCTGCGCCACCAGGGGAGGCCCTGTTTGAGTTTCTTCATCTAAAAAGTTGGAATAAGAATAATAAGTATCTAAATAATAACCAGGAGAACAACTATTTTTAATCAAACCTCCTTCCTCAATACAAAAACAGACAAAAGACTAGTATATGCATTAAAGATTTGTTCGGATTAAATAGATAAATACCTTTAAAATCCTTTGCACATTGCTTAAACATAGTCAGCATTCCATAAATGTTAGCCATTCTTATTATAGTATGTTCACCTACATCTAGATTCACTTTTATTTTTATTTTTTTGATCAACTTTTAAAGGTTAGATTAAACCTAATCTTTTTTAAAAATATATATTTATTACATCATCCTTCATTTTTATGCAATGTATGATTTCCCTGTGAAATTCCCAGCACCAGTTCACCTGTGCACCATCACCATAGTCCCTTGTGCTCTTCCCTCCCCTGTCCTGATCCTTTTCCCTCCTCCTCCCCTACGGAATGTCTCTGGTCTATGGTTGTCTGTTGATTTTGTAAATGTAATCTCTATATTAGATTTTCTTATGGATTTTTAGCGGTTCACTCCTCACTTAGATCTATCGCTTAATTACATGGTTGGGTGGGGCTGTAATTTCAGTGTTTACATCATCTAGAAAGTTAGCTTATTCAGAGATAATGATGAAAGGCATAGTGTTCTAGTGAGTTTGCAAAATTTGGTGGAAAAAGCAAAAGTATTGGAGTAATTATAAAAGTACCCCTATATATTTGGGAAAGGGAATTTCCACTCATTTTCTCTCAACTGTTCAAAAATAAGTAGTAAGGAAAATCATATCGATTTTTGAATATTCTGAAATCTTAGATAGTTTTTCAATTGTTTGGTAATAATTGCTGCGTACTCTAAGAGATATTCCCCAAGTTGCAACTACAGGAAAATTTCCTCTAGTCTAGATGATGGCTTTCTGGAAACCTGGCATTGAGTCGGTATCTGCTGACTTGAATAATTATAGAACCATAATTGTGAATGTCTCAACTTTACTCAGCATTATGAGCCTTTTGTGAATCATATTGTATGTGTGTGTCAGAAACAAAAGATAGAAAGAAGTGTGGAATTGCTGCTTTTTTGGAAAAGGGTAAATCTGAATGATACAGGGGAGACAGTATGCCAGGCTTTTTATAAGCAAATCCTCAACCCTTTAGTGTTGCCAGTATCGTCAATTATATTTTAAAGATGAGGAAACAGGCACAGAACTCGCCCGTGTGTGTGTGCAGTGAGCTGGGATATGAATATAGGTTGATTTGGCTCCAAAGCCTCTGCTCTTTCTTTGAAACCAGAGCTTCTTGCCACTAGTTACTGTCACCAGAGCTTGGTTCACTTTTGGAGCTGCTGCAGGTTCTGAAGTCACTCTCTGTGGGTACTGAGGTCACAGGTGGAATTTAATGGTGTCTCTTTGCTTAACAGGCTGCCCTCTTGGAAGAGGAAAGCAGCTTCTGCTCAGAGGAAAGAATCAGAGGGGACACAATAAGGCTCCTATTGCCCAGAAATATTCCTTTTCCTCTCTTATCTGATCCAAATGGCCACCATTAAAATCACTCTTGGTTTGGAAAACAAAAGTGTCATTGTGTGAAAAAAAAATCCCCTGTTACAGTATACTCATGCTACCTGTCAGTAAGGTGGGACTGGCATCTCTCTCTCTCTCTCTCTCTCTCTCTCTCTCTCTCTCTCTCACACACACACACACACACACACACACACACTAACAGAGTTTAGTTTATCAGATAAGCTATTATCTTCTGGAAAATCTAGAAAGATTGTTTAAAGACACACTAGACAAGCAAGTATTACTAGTGCTCACTGAGGTCAGCATTTCTGGGTAGGGGTCCTGAAACCTAGGCAGTGAAGGGGTAATCTGTAGATCCCAGACAGACACTGAATCTCAGTAATGGCTGCCTGTAGTAGTGATGGTTTGTTGGGTGCAAGTGCACTGACCTGAGTTGCCTTAAACAGAAAGGGAATGTATTGGAAGAAAGCAGAGGTATCTCAGGGAACAGGGGAATTAGGGAACAGCCGGACCTCAAGAAAGGAGGGGCCTGGGTTAGTCCTGGGACTGCATAGGCAGTTGGTAGAGTACCATCTTACAGTAACCAGTGACTTGACTTGTCTCCCAGTTTCAGTATTTATTAGGCCTCAAGTAAGAGTGAGAATACCATATGCTTGGCTTATGTTGTGGTTTACAATTGTCTTAATCAGCAAAGGTCGCGTGTAAGGAGGGGACCGATTGGAACAGTGGGAAGTTCACATAATAAAAACAGGAACATCCCTGTGGGCAGATCAGGCAGTTTCAGAAAAGAGGGCCTGGGGTGACACTGTATTTCCCCTCTATCACATATCTCCACAGAAACACACTCTATTTGGAGAGTCATTCTGGAGAGGAAATTGCTTAGAGGGAGTATAGCATAGTGGTTAAATGTGCAGGCTTTGAAACTAGATTTCCTGGGCTTAAATTCCAGTTCTGCCACTTCTTGGGTAACTATATACTAAAATATTCTGTGTTTCTGTTTGCTCACCTCCAGAGCAAATAATAATAGTACTTACTTCATGAAAGCATTGATTTTAAATGGGTTAATACCAATAAGGAGCTTAAAACAATGTCTGGCACACAATAAGTCCTTGATAAGTTGCTACTATTATCTAACATTTGAGGCATCATAATATTTATTGAAATTGTCAAATGGATTCACATCACTTATAAAATACCCAGTGGGGCTCTTTCAACATGTAATTTTATGAAAGTGAAGTGCAATCAAACACGTTGTTATGAGACGCTTATTTATTCTAACTTAGGCATAAATACAGATGCAAAAACTTTTTTAAAAGGGGCATAAAATATTAAGAAAAGAAGTAAAGAAAAAAGAAAAGAAAAACAGCAAGGAATAAAATGTGGATGCAACGCCGAAAGTACAGTCTATAAAAAAATTTGATAAATCAGGCTTCATCAAAATTAAAAATATTTGCTCCTCAAAAGTTACCCTTAAAAGAATCCTAAGAGAAAGTATTTGTAAATCATACCTGAAGAACAACTTGTGTGTAGAAAAAAAGGAGCACTAATAATTTAAGAAAAACTACCTAATTTCAAAATGGGAGAAAAGGTTTGAAAGACATTTCACCTAAAAGCTAACTGAATGGTTAATAAACACATGAAAAGATGTTTAAGACCCTTGGTTGGTAAGTGCAAATTAAAACTCACATTGATACCATCATAAATTCACTAGCGTTTAAACCTGCTAGAATGACTGTGATCCAAAAGACTGATTTTATCAAACAGAGAAGATTTTGGGGAAATGGATTGTGCACACATTACTGGCAAGATTGTAAAACAGCATGTTCATTTTGACAAGTAGTTTGGCAATGTCTTATAAAGTAAAACACAAATTTAATATATGACCTAGCAATTCTATCCCTGGGTATATAATTAAGAGAAATAAGTAACATAAGTTCACACAAAGACTTGTATTAAAATGTTCATAGGATCGTTATTCATAATACCTAAAGAATGAACTCTATCCAAAAGCCCATTGCTGCTTAAATAAAATGTGAAACTATTCAGTGGAATACTATTCAACAATGAAAAGAAACAAATTATTGATATGTGCATAACATAGATGAACCTGAAGAACATTATACAAAGGGAGGAAAGATAGATGCAAAAGATTATCTCCTACATGATCTCACACACACACACACACACACACACACAATTTCTGTAAATGACGACTCTACAGAGATGAAGGTAGAAGTGTAATTATCTGGCCTAGGTATAGGAGTGCCAGTGACTGAAAAGGGGAATGATAGCAAGTTTGAGGGTGATAGAAATGTCCTAAAACTAGATTATAGTGGGGCCTCCCTCGTGGCGCAGGGGGTTAAGATTCAGCCTATGAAGCTGTCTGCAGCCTCTGCAGCATGAGTTCAATTCCCGGCCAGGGAGCTGCCCACATGGCGCAGCAGACCTCTCCTGTCTTGCCTGCTGCTCCCCTCAGCAGTGTATTTCAGTAGATCTGTCTGTTCTACTTCCCCACTCTGTCTCTGGTGAATCCTCTCATCCCCCACACCTCTGGCCTGTACCTCAGTTCTTGTATGCATAAATAAATAAATATTAAAAAAACCAAAAAACTAGATTATAGTGTTGATTGTACAACAACATGAATTTACTCAAATCACTGGGATGTATATTTGCTAACAGGTAAATTTTATGGTATGTAAATTATACATCAATAAAACTGCTTCTGTCTTATATTCAGTTATTTTGACAGAGGTACTAGTAAAAGTTCAGCTAAAAATAAGTAAGAAAGAAGAAATCTCTTAGCCAAAACTGCTGAATTTCTTTTTGGTGTCATTATGTTTTGCACCCAGTTCCACCCCATCTCCTTCACTGACCCACTCTAAATCAATGACTTTCTATTATCAAGGTCAAGCCATCATGTATAGATCATGGAGTCTAAGTGCTCTGCATTGAGACTTTAAGTAGGAAGTGATTATGAACTCTTTTTATAGCTCCAAGTATTTCCATTCCTATTTATAATTATATAGATTCAAGCATTATTGTAGTAAGAAAGTATTTTCCAAGGAAAATTCTTTATTACTTATTTCTACAGCTGCCTGCTAATACCTAGGAATTTTTTTCTGTCTCTTCAATGTGTCATACTGCCCTAACATCGCCACCTTGACAGGAAGAAAACAACTTTCAGGATGAGTGTTACATCAAAAAAGACTTCAGTTACCAAAAAAAAAAAAAAAATCATTTGTTTGATAGTTATTTCCTGTGTCAAACTATCAAATGTTTCCCCTGAGTGTAGTCATCTGGGGATTTGTTGTTTGTTTCACATAAAGGCATCTGGAGGGAATAACATCCATCCATCCATCCATCCATCCATCCATCCATCCATCCATCCATCCATCCATTCATCCATCATATTCAACAATGATTTCTTGAGCCCCTGCTATGTACATATACTGTTCTATATATAAGGAATGCAAAATTGTGTATGAAATACTTGGTCTCAAGCCTCACAGAGATTAAAGCTTTTTTGGATGATGAAAATCAGTGAGAAGAAATAATTTTACACTTTCCAGGTTTTGTTGGGCTGACCTTGCCTTCTCTAGTGGCTGCACAGCTGGCATCTCAGGTCACCTGGGGGACAGTGTGTTAGCTCTGACAATGGAAACATGGAGCTCCTGGCTGTTGGTAATGTTTTGATGCACTCAGTGGTCACTTTGGTAAGCCATAGAGGGACAGCTTTGAAGCAACCTCCTCTCTTGTGCTAGTACAAGTCTTAGGGGTGGACACAGCTTTGGCTGTGGTAGCTATGACTGTGCTATGACAGGAGTGACACCAGCACTTCAGTAAATTAAACAGAAGTCAAATGCAAATTATGAAATGTGCCCTCCTGTACGTGCTTGGAAGCACATCAAATCTGAAAGGTAGAAATGGCAACACATTTGTTTCTCAAATAGTTTCATATTTCTGTGAATACACAGTAAATCAAAGTTTGCTTTTCAACTCTTGCAATATTTTCAGCTCAGTGGTATGTGGTAGCTAGGCAATGACATTTGATAACATTGTTTTTAGAATGGGAAATTAAAAATAATGTGTCCAGTTGGGACTCTACAGAGAAAAAAGAAAGACAAGCAATTAGTGATTTTATAACCAGGACCCAGAGTAGAGTTCCAGGCAATAAAGAAAAATATAAAAATGGAATAGTACTTAGGTAATGTAAGTTAGATAAAAACTCATGTTATACTTGCTAGATAGCATTTCTGGCCTAAACTGATGAGGCATTTGGTGGAATCAAAGCTTCTTGAATTAAATACTTTGCAGAATGCCATATAGTTTGATCTATTTGTATTATCAGTCACACAGGCCTGCTACGGCGGTCCTTTCCTCCTGCCTCTCTGGAGACTGTAACATTGAAAGGACGTCCCATGAGGTAAGCGCCCCATCCCAGAGTACCTCCTCTATTTCATATAGCCCTCTTCCACTGGATCCTCTTTTCCACTGATGTCCGAATTTCTATAAGCCCAGCATCCCAGAACCCATTACCAAATAAGTTGAAATTAATGCACGAGTTGAAATTTATTTGCCATCATTGGATTAAGGAACAAAACAGGGCATTAACTAAAAGGTTACAGTGAGACAAAAACTTTTTTTTTTAAAATCTTCATAATTAAATTTTATCTTAATTTTTTAAAAATTTCTTGTTATTTATATATTTTTTTACATCATTGTTCATTTTTAAACAATGTTTGCTTCCCCCCCTCCCCCTCAGGTGTAGTCCCCATAGAGTTTCCTTCACCAATGCACCCGTGCACCATCCCCTCAGTCTTCTGTGCTCCTCCCTCCCTCCCTCTCATCCCTCTCCTGCCTCCTGCCCTGTAGAATGTCTCTGGTTGATAGTTGTCTGTTTGTTTTTGTTTTGTCAAATACAATTGTCTTGACAAAGAAAAGTTTGCTTTGACCAAGAGTAAGAATTCTTTTTCTATTGGATTAATAGAATTAATTCTTTTTCTATTAGATTAATACTTGATCCTGAAGAATCAGGAAAGAGCTTTTGACAAGATTGGTGGTGACCAGGTGTGACAGCCTGAGGGTCTGGCTGGGCCAGGGAGACAGCACAGACAAGATTGGGAGATGAAAGCAAAGCCCTCAAGGCTTACTTCTCAATCCCCTGGAGTCACATGCTCCAGCTCTCTTTCACTCTCCTGAGGAGTTTGGCAGAGAATGACTCAGAATGAGCACTTCAGTGAGTCACCTGCAGTAGCCTGCATCACCTGGATTTTGTTGGACGTCTTCAACCAAATCCTGCATGGGCATCCTCATCCTATCCGCCACGTGGCAACTGACAACAAAGTGCTCTTAGGCAAATCTGATTAAACGGTGTCCAATCGCCCAGTGCCAGCCATTCCAGTAAAAGCGGAAATAAAACTTTTAGTGACATCAGAGGCTATAAGATTTGGCTTTGCAATGAATGGCCTGACGTCATGAGCATAGCCAGCCAAACCTGAGAACTTCCCCTTAAAGTTCTCTGATAAAGAAACTTAAACCATGGGATAATTTTATTGGACTTTAATAGAACGATAAAGACCATGAAGCAACTTTGCAAATTGCCACTTTGTCCTATTCTAACTGTGGCCTCAAGCTCAACTTGTTATTTCTCTATTCCTCCCCTCCCCCGACCAGATTATTTCTCTATTTTCTGCCCCCGCAGGTTATTTCTCTATTTTCTTATCTAGCCAGTAGTATAATTCCTTTTGGATAAAGAAAAATGATAGCAACATATTGAAAGAATACTGTCTGCAGGACACTGAGGTTGATCCTGGAGAGTAATCAAAGATGAAAGAAGCATAGACAGTGTTTTCAAGGGATTCAGATCTTAAAGGAGAGTAAAGACAAGTCGAACAATAACTCCACAAGGCAAACAGGGAGATGGGTCTTAGGAGAAATGCAAGAATTGAAGTTTTGGAAGATGGATCACTGGCCATTTCCTAGTCATCTGACTTACTCTGTTTAGAAAGATGCTCAGCAAAGATTATTTCATTTTTGTTCATTTTTTTGTTTTGCTGGTGAAAAATAAAAGGTTGATTCCATTTATTTTATTCTCTTATGCATTATTCATGGATAAAAAAGCAGGGAGCTGGTAAATAGTTTGGAATTAATATATATGAGGGAGTGGTGTACATTTTAAGATAATGAAGAGCTCAGCCACAATACATTAACACTGGGAAAGGCATAACTTCCTCCCATGTAAACCAGATGCTGGGGAGTAAGTTATGGTGTAGAACAAGGAACAAAAACCCAGGTCTGTGTCTTCAAATCAAACTCTTCATTAGAATGAAGCTGCCAATGTGAAAGAAACTTTAAGCTTTTGTTATTTAAAAACATTACTCTTCTTTTGACTCCAAACTGAAAGAAGCACTGGTGAATTTTATAGCAACAAGCTATAAATAAATGAATCTTCTGAAGTTCTCCTTTCAGAAGTAGGATTTCAACCCAATTAGCAAACTGATTGAAATGAAAATAAAGTTGTGATCAGTTTAGTTGCTGTCTTTTTCCTGCTGTCTAATCCTACTGTAATTAACATTTTAATTTTTTAAAATATCTAACTTTAGTCAAGATAAGCAAATCGAGGCTGGGTAATTTGCTAGAACTTTAATTTTGTTCTTTATTAACAGTCCCCAATCCAATGGACTTCATAGTTCCACAATTTTACACTTTTTTCTAGAACATGAAGTATAACCTCAAGAGAAGAAATCTATTAACAAGAATTCTCTACCTTTGTGATTTCTTTTTTTCTCAGTGTGCAAATTACGATATTTGAAATAACCCAGTTCAGCTTCAAGTCACTTTAAATACACTGAAAACAAATCAAGTCAAATAGAAATGTCACTGATATTTCAGTCAGCTCTTTTTCTAAATTAAGCATACTAGATAGTCTAATTGTGGTTGCACCATTCTTGCTTTCTTTTTTGTTTTTAAAAATAGATTAATTTTTGGGCCTCCCTGGTGGCGCAGCGGTTGAATGCTGGGTTGCGAAGCTGCCCGCAGCCTCTGCAGCGCCGGTTCGATCCCCGGCTGCTCCCCGGCCACCAGAGGAGGGTCCCACATGGCGCGCAGACCTCTCCTGCCGCCCGCTGCTCCCCTCAGCAGTGTACTTCGTCACTCTGCCTGTTCTACTCTCTGCTCTGGCTCTGGTGAATTCTCTCACCCTCCCGAGCCTCTGACTGTACCCAGTGCTTGTATAAATAAATAAATAAATAAATCGTTAAAAAAGATTAATTTTTATTTACTTATGCATACAAGAACTGGAGTGTAGGCCAGAGGTGCTGGGGGTGGAGAGGTATGTGTGAAAGGATTTCCTGAGATAGAGTGGGGAGCAGAACAGAGGATTGACTGAAATACACTGCTGAGGGGAGCAGCAGACGAGACAGGAGAGGTCTGCTACACCATGTGGGTCAGCTCCCTGGCCAGGGATGGAACTCAGGCCACAGTTCAATCATGCTGACAGATAGCTTGATAGCACTGAGATTTTCACCACTGCGCCACCAGGGAGGCCCCCTGCACCATTATTTCTAATGTGTTAAAAAACATAAATAAATTACTGTAAACCACCTAACTTAAAGAGCAGACAAGTGATTTCTAACTAAAAGGGGCAACTCTTCCTACTATGCATGATGTCTTGTCACAGTGTTTGTCCCTATGCCAAGTCTGTAGAATCCTTCTGGATTCCTACTAAGTCACGCATTTTACTTCCAATGAAACCTCTTTTTTTTTTTTTTTTTCAGGATTAGGTTGGTTCTATCATCATCAGGGCTACAGAATATATATCTGAATTTTAATAAATATGATGAATATATGAACAGTGTTTTTTTTTTTAACTACAGAAGATTTTTTTTTGTAAAGATTTTTACTTATTTATTTATACGAGCACTAGGTACAGTCAGAAGCGCGGGAGGGTGAAAGAATCCACCAGAGCCAGAGCGGGGAGCAGAGCAGGCAGAAGGACCGAAGTACACTGCTGAGGGGAGCAGCGGGCGGCAGGAGAGGTCTGCGCGCGCCATGTGGGACCCTCCTCCGGTGGCCGGGGAGCAGCCGGGGATCGAACCGGCACCGCAGAGGCCGTGGGCAACTTCGCAACCCAACGCTCAACCGCTGCGCCACCAGGGAGGCCCTGAACAGTGTTTCTTGCTTTAGTAAAATGTTTCATGTATTTTTATCTTTGGAGTATCTTTGTTTTTCTTTGTTTCCTTATCTTTTTATTTATCTCTGAAATATTCTAGTGACTTGAAGTTTATGGCTCTATTCTCTTGCGGCTTGAAGCCATTTCCCTCCCTCTCCCTTCTCTTTTCATCCTCTCTCTCTCTCTCTGCAATTTATATCATTTGAAAAATAATCACGTAAAAAAATTACAAATTTAATTACCATTTCAAATACTTAAATATTTTCTTCTAGGATGTGATTAATCTTGATTCATATTGAATTTCAAGCTTGGGTCAAATCTCTCTCTGTCTCTCTCTCTCTGTCTCTCTCTGTCTCTCTCTCTCTCTCTCTCTCTCTCTTACACACACACACACACACACACACACACACACACTTGATAAATGCTTGCCAATTTTTGTGGTGAATATTTTACAGTGTGCTATTTTAAACAGACCTTATTTAAAGCTTCTTTGCTTGAAGTGGGTCATTCTATACTTTCCAACATTCAGATACAATAGTCTCTACAAAATCAAGTACTTTTAAGGCTAGAAACTTAATTCATTTCAAATAATTTTTTGACCAGTTTCTTAAAGAAATATATCTTTATTGAGCTACTCTTCTGTTTTAGATGCCTTACTTTGAGTCTTTACCCGGAAGATAGATTTCCTAGGTTGAAATCTGCACCCTACCATTCTCCACCTGCATGACATGGGTAAATTACTTAATCTTGCTGTATCTTCATTTTGTCATCTTTAAAATGGGCATAATGACAGGATTCAGTTCATATGTAGTTGTGAAGATTAGATAATATGATAAAACATTTAGCACAGTGTCTAGTACCTAATCAGCAGTTAGTCAGTATTGTAGCACCTTCAGTCCTTATTATTACTCAGTGAGGCAGCATTACTCAATCTATTTAAAAGATGAAGTGAAGTTTATAACTGAATCCAAGGCACAAAACTTTTCACCAGCAGAGCTGATATTTGAACTCTATCTAGTTCAAGAGTCTATACACCTCACTGCAATGTATTCTCTCCTGCATACAGGTATATAAATCATTATAGGATGTATTTTTGATATGATTTTTGACTTTAAATCAGTAAATTTGAATTTATCAGGTATTTCAACAACCCATTAATTCAAGTAACAGGAATATTTTTGGCTATTCTAAATTTTTATTTTATGAAAAAGAAACCGATGATGAAAAACTAATTGATAGGGAAGTTTAACTGAAGAACAAGGAGAAGATGGAGGAAGAGAAATAATGCACACACAAATTCCAAGATGTATTTTAAATTTGGGATGGATTTAAACCAATTTCTTATCCCACTTATCTGACTCAAAATTGTTTTGAAGTCATCATGATGTGGTTTGAAGAACACAGGCCAGTTTTTTGAGTTTCAACTCTGCTCAGTTTTGGGGCCCTGAGCCTCAGTTCTTATCTTTAAAATCAGGACACTAGCATGTACTTCATAAGTTCCTTAGGAAGTGAGACCATGTTTGTGAAATTCCTGGGATAGTTCTTAGGATTTATCTGTCCTAGGTGATGCCCATAAATGGTAGATAGTCTTAAAATAATTTTCTGAAGTTGTAGAATTTTAGAGATGGATGGTGAATAAGAGAGCTTTCTAGTTCAATTACTTCATTTTATGTTTGAGAACATTGAGACTCAACAAGGCTAAGGGAATTGATCAAAACCACACAGCTAATTAAAATCAAAGTTGGGATTAGAACCAGCCTCTTAATTAATGGTTTCCCTAATAATTTTAAAGTTGTGAATGAATGATTATATCACTTGAGCAATAAATTATGAAATATAAATGTGAATAGTTTAGAGTTGCAATCAAATAATACTTATACTACAGTTAGATGTATATTTAGTGACAGCCAAAATTATTATTGTGTTGCATGATAATAAGCATAGATGATAAATAGTACATAATAATAATTACCATTGTAATTATTTTGTATAACTAAGCCTAGAAAGTCAACAATAAATTGTGGAAAAGCAGGAAACTGTGCTGAGAGCCTCTGTGAAACTTCTTGAATCTAATAATCTGGGGGCCCTAGGTAAATTATATTTTTCCGGTAAAAGACAGGAGACTGAGAATTGGTGTTAGAAGGAGGAAGGGCAAGAAAGTGCTTCAAACTCCTCTTCTTTTGAGAGGAAGTATAAGTGCTCACCTCCTCCAGTGCTAATGGAGGAATCAGCCAATATTATCTTTTCTATTAGCTTCTTGCTGGGATCTGTAAGTTTCAGCTACCAAAATCCAATCCTTAGTAGTTCAAGTCAACATTCAAAGCAGGGTCATAGGACAACGTTACATTTAGCGAAACTATTACTTGTTTTCCATTATCCCTGTGTTCTGATTCCCAATAAATTATAGTTGTTGGACAGATGAGACACTGGAGGTCTTGAAGACATTTGCATAGGAGCTTGCTCCAAATAACCTAGGTGTTGCAACTTCTTCTCTTCCTCCACTAGGTGAGACCTCCCTTCCCCCATGCTCTATCAGGATTTGCTCCAGGATGTGATTGAGGGAAAGGCTCTCAGTACAAACATATTTTCTCTATGGTGCTCACATGGTTCATCTCTGGAAGGCTCTCTGGGGAGGGATCACTTTCATTTACACTTGAATATGTAGGTTTACTTAAATTGCTTTCCTAATACATAAATGGAGGGAGAAGGGCTTCTGATGAGGGTATGGAAGTGAGGGAGAAGTATGAGGAGGTGCATTGTGGGAAGTGGGACTTTTAGGGGAGGAGCTACCTTGGTTGGGGAGCTTTGGTTAGGCATGAAAGCGAAAATGTACCAAACAACAGGGGAGGTACAAATGCACAGGAGGAGCAGGGCTTTAAAGACAGACCTCAGGTACACCACAGAATCTCTAGAACACTTCCTCTTCCTCACTTCTCTCTACTCTGCTTCTGAAAGTCTGATATTTAAATGCGATCAAGTCCATGGTGCACCTCCATCCTAGAGGGGTGAGACTGTACAAATTGCTAGCTCAAGGATAATTTGTATGAAAACCTTTGTCCTTTGCAGAAAAAAACCCAGGTCTATCTTAGAGCAGTTGTGAGTGCATGTCTCAAAAACAAACAAACCACCACCACCAAAAAAACAAACAAACAAAAAAAAAAACAAAAACCAAAAAACACAAAACCAAAAAACAAACCCAAACAAACCCTAAATACACACATTTGTGTGTGTGTGTATAAGAATATTTTTTGCCTGTGTCTGGGTACAGTGTAGTTGGAACTCTGTTATCTAGTGACATTTCTCCTGCACCTTGCCTCTTGGGTCTAATTGGCACTTTTCTATTGATAGGTCTGTCTGCTTTATTCAGGTCACCCAGGCAGTGTGTGTGGGGAGAGGGTGGAGGTTGGTATTCACTATAGCTCTGTACTCTGGACCTCCCCTGAACTGCATTACTTGGGTTTGGTGACAAGGATAGCTTTCCCATAGCTACTGTGATTGATCTGGCTACCTTGCTGCTCTTGTCACTCAGGCTGCCACTTTTATTACTCTTACTTGACTCCCCTTTTCCTGCCACCACCAGCAATACTGTGGCTCTAACATGCTAGCTTAGCATTGCTGCTTGCTCTGCTGACCCTGGAGTTAGAAGAGATATTTTCCCCTGGATGGTGATGATGTCTCTCAATTTTGACTAGTCTTAACTATTAAGTGGAGGATGGAGTAGGTTCAGAGCTGGGAAGACCTTGGTTTGAATCTAGCTCTCTATTATCCTGTGACCTTGGGCAAATTATTTAAAATTTGGGACTTCGTTTTTTTACTCATCAGTTGGAGAGAGTGATGCCTTCTTCACAGGAGTGTTATGAGAAATAGGGTATTTTATGAAAGATATCTGCCTGTAGCAGACATTTAGTTAATGGTGTTGAGGTCATTATTTAAATGGGCACTGTCCTTTTGACCAATAGGAGACGATAGTGTTCCTCAGATGGATGTGGAAACTAGGACCTTGTTTAGTTGGTTGTTTTTTTTGTGGATGGTTTCAAAGGTAACCTCTGTTTCCAGGGAATGTGACTAAGTTCAAGATCTCATTTCCATGTATTCTGGATAATGGAATTTTATGGAAAAAATTTAAATGGCTAACAAATGAATATATCATTTAATCTTTTCTTAATGAACCCAGATTGAGCATAGAAATAGCTGACCTTTTCCGAGTTGATTTGGTGGTTGTAGGGACCAAAGGCAGTGTGACTGTCTTGATTATATTTAATTCTTTATAGTAAGGTGTTATCAGGAAGAGACCTGTATTACATGAACCCAAGATAGTGGTATTAAGCTGTGGCCATGGCCATACATAGTGATGGATCCATTTCTAAGATGTGCAAAAGGAAAGATTGTGAAAGGAAAGATTGTATCTTTTCTGAGACATGGAAGACAGGAGTTTCTCAGAACAACAGCATATTGAAGAGGGCCTCCTCATTCTGGCATGCATTCCAGGATAACATACCAGAATACCAATACTAATATACAAACCAATACCAATGCCCATACTAATAGCTATGCTATATTAATGTTAATGCTAGCACTAATTCCAATATTAACAAATAATAATATTACTATTGCAGTACTTCTATCTCTGATATCAAATATTATTTATTGAGCATTACACATATGTCAGATAATCTGCCAAGAACTTTGTACATAATATTCACATTTAATCCTCAAAATAATTATAACAGTGCTTAGTACATACCAGACCCTACTTTAGGTATTTTATTGTTGTATACTTATTTAATTTTCACTATAATCATAAGAGACAGGTATAGTGATTTTTCAAATGATGAGAAAATTGAGGGTCAGGGAGGCTGAGCACTTGTCCAAGTTTACACAGTTAAATATGTGGCAGATCAAAGATTGAAAACATAGGTCTGATTCAGTAATTCCACACATAGACATCTACCCCCAAAACTCAAAAACACTAATTTGAAAGGAAACTTGTATTTCCATGTTTATTACAGCACTATTTACTATAGTTAAATTATGGAGACAATCCTAGAACAGATGAGTGGATGAGGGAGATATAGTATATTTATATAATGGAATAGTACTCAGCAATCAAAAAAGATAAACCAATGCTTTTTGCCACAACACAGATGGAGCTGGAAGGGATAATGCTAATGCTAAGTGAAATAAGTCAGAAGAAGAAAGATAAATACCATATAGTGTCACTAATACATGAAATATAAAGTAAGCAAGCTAACAGATAAAGGACAAGTTTAAAAGCTAACCCTTGATAGCTGACTTCCGAACTGAAGCACCAAGGTGGGGGGAAGGGATGGGGGAAGGGTAAAGACAAAGAGGGAAGGAAGCACAATTGTCTGTAATGGTGGAATATGGCTGAGTTGGTGGTGGGTGGACTACAGTGGTAGTTCCTGAAGTGGGTACCCCAATATTACCTTAATAAAGTATGGAAAAAAATAAAATAGAGTTCTGGCTCTAAATGTGGTATAGTATGGTGCATTTGTGTGTCCAGGATTGCCATGATACTCCACTTGAGTATCTTTTAAATCAGAATTATATTCCCTTTATTTTTCTTAATGTCACCAAACTGATTTGGATATAGGCTTCAAAAATGACTCCAAGGCTGAGATATCATCCATTTTATGAATAACACTGAGACTGTCTTTTAAAATCTTCTATGGTTTTCGAAAATTTTACAATGTATTCTTTGTGATAAGCTCTTCATGATATTTTATTTGTGTATGTCTCTTTAATAGTAGACAAAGACACCAGAACTATTTCTTTAAATTGTTCTTGTCATGCACCATTTTATTGTAGAAATTTCTTTCACTAAATTGGATTTGGGGGAGAGCTTATAGCTTAATGTTTATGGGGAATTTTCAAAGGAATTTGATTTTTATTATTTTTTTAGTCTCATATTTGATTTTAGTGTTCAAAAGGATTTTCCAAATAAGGCTGTTGAGGCTGTTTTTTTTTTTTTTTTAATCGACAGATCAGCCCAAACATAATCTGTACAGAGTAAATGCATAGCTATTTTCCTGGGTCTCAGTTCTCCACTAAAGAGACCCTCAAGGGACTAACTGGTAGTTCATTTTTCCTTTAATCCATGCAGTGGCCTATAACTGCAATCCGATGTCATTTGTCATTGGCAGTGGAATTAACATTTTACAACATAGGCCTTCTGGATGACAGTGACTGGAGTCACACATCCATACATTACAGCTTTCACAAGGTTCTTCAACTGTGAAAGGTGCTAAAATCGAGGACTGATCCTGTCAGGCATCTAATCATAACACAGACCAGCACTATTATGTGGTCTCTGATGGAATTCAGAAGTGACAAGAATTCTTTCATGATTTAAAGCTGGGTTCTTAAGCTGAGATTCATATACTTCCAAATCATCTGTGTTTAGAACTGAGGGGTCTATGAACTCAATGGGGGAAAAAGCCACCGATTTATTTTCAGTAATCTAGCAGAAGTTTAATATTTCCTTCACTTATGAATATAAGCCACAAACCACAACAGTATGTTTTTACCTGAGATTCTGTCTCTAACAGAAATCACAGATATTTTTCTTTTCATATTATGGCTGTTACCAGTATCACAAAATATGTTTTATCCTCCTTTCTACTTTAAAGTCATGATATCTATTTGACATACTGTGATTCTTAACACTTAGTGTTTTAATAAAGGAACACATATATTTCAACATCAAATTAAAATATTTGATAATTGTATTTCAGTATAATTGACTTGCAATTCCATTAATTTTATAAATTAAAAATTATATTTTGGAAAGGGCCCTACCAGACTGGCAAAGGAGTACAAGACACAGAGGAGGTTAAAGATCCCTGGTCGAGGACATTCTGGTCAAATGTTTCCTGTAAGCCAAACTCTCTGTAGTAGCCAGAGAATCTTATGAAAAAGGAAAAAATCTCGTTTGTCCTTCTAGCTTCCAGCAAGGTTGACTGGTGCTCACTCTAACAGCCCTGAGTCAGAAATCTTGAATATAAAGAACAGCCACTCAATAGCACAGGATGTGATCAGGTCCCAGGGGTCAAAAGTGCTTCTATCCACAGTATATAAGACAGGAAGCCACGTGGACTGTAGTGTTTCTATGGACTGTACAAATAACTCACCGTACTTTTTTTGCACTAACTAATCTGTGTAAGTATTGGCTAAGTATTCTTTTTTTTTTTTTTTTTTTTTTTTTTTAATAGAGGCATGCTTTATTTATTTATTTGCTGGTTTGTTTGTTTGTTTGTTTATACATGCACTGGGTACAGTCAGAAGCGCGGGAGGGTGAGAGAATTCACCAGAGCCAGAGCGGGGAGCAGAGCAGGCAGAAGGACCGAAGTACACTGCTGAGGGGAGCAGCGGGCGGCAGGAGAGGTCTGCGCGCCATGTGGGACCCTCCTCCGGTGGCCGGGGAGCAGCCGGGGATCGAACTGGCGCCACAGAGGCCGCGGGCAGCTTCGCAACCCAGCGCTCAACCGCTGCGCCACCGGGGAGGCCCATTGGCTAAGTATTCTTGTACCCAGTTTGAGGGAGACTGATATAAAATGTAAAACACGTTTGTGAAAATGTAAAAATTCAAGTTCTTATTCTTGAAGATTTGTACAGCAGAATCAAGCTTTCATTCTTTGCAATTAATATGAATCTAACATTATATGCAGAGATTGACTCTGTACTTAGAATAGCTATTATCTTGAGATAATCACTCCATTCTCTAATTACTCATTGGTGAAAGCATTTGTTTAAAAGAACACAACCTTAAAATAGAAATAATTGGGAAAATTATGTGTGTCAGTTAAGATTAAGATCTGCTGCATATAATTGGGAACCCTAAATCACAGTAGCTTAAACAAGACAGATATTTAATTTCTCTCATGTAGGAAAAAACCCCAGAGGTAAGAAGCCTAGGAGTAGCACAACATCTCTGTAAAATTACTGACTTAGTTTCCCTCTGTCTTTTTACTATCCTATCCTTAGCAAGTGACATTTAGTTTTGTGATTCACTGGACTGATTTGAATCTTGCCATCACATCTGCACTGAAGTAGCAAGAAAGTTTTGAGAAGGAAGATATTAAATTTGGGACATCTTGGATTTGAGGTGCCTGAGACATTCAAGGGGAAGAGTCAGAGAATTGGCTGGAAGTGCTGGCTCAGATATCAGAGGAAGTGCCTGTTTGGAGGTGGGCATTTAGTTTCAGGAGTTGGCTATTTACAAAGTGATGGGCATTAAATTCAGGGATATGCATGAAATGGCCCAGATAGAAGAGGGTCAAGGAGATAACCTTGAAAATATTAATAGAGTCAATTATTTTTTTTCCCCAAGCAGAAAAGGATAAAAGAGTTTTTTTCCTACTGGAGTTAGTTTCTTTTTAGAAGTCATCTCAGTAAGTCAGCCATTCAACACTTCTAATTCATTGACCAGAACTTAGTCACATGACCCCACCTAGGTTTAAAGGAGAATGGGAAATGTAACCTCACAATTAGGTGTATTGTTGTCTCAAATAAACTAGGGTTTTATTTCTAAAAAAGAAAAGAGAGTAGATATTAGCTATCCACTGTGGCTTCTGTGACAGTATATAATGGGGACTTAAGTGCATAATATTATATATTATATATAATATATTATATATATAGTACTTCAGAGAAGTACTTAAGTGTGTTAGACTAGCAGACAGATGTGCTAGGTCCTAGTTCTGCCTCTACATTTTATCTACAACACTATAAGCAAATTACTTAGCTTCCTTGAGGTCTAGATGTTTCATTTTTAATGTGAATGTGATCACAGCTTTCCTTTCTGTTTTCCAATTGTTGTGAACCTTAACTGAGACAATGTATGTGAAAGTACTTTCAAAATTATGAAAGTATTGCATAAATGCAAGGTATGTTGTGTTTTCAAGCTGCCCCAGGCTGTAATAAGAGAGGGGTCAGTTCACCAGACTTCCCACCTAAAACACCTAAAACCCTGAGTCAAGAAACAATTCCCATCTCTATATTGACTTATTAACCTGTGGTTATGCATGTAGAAGTTTAGATGATAATTATACTATGGTATTATCAGACCATTAAATGATGCCAGCTGTACATATTGTAATTAAAATATGGGTAAAGAAAGATATTTTTAATGACAGTATCAAGTGTGATAACAATGTCTTAAATGGAAGTCTTGGTCTCTGTTGAGAAAACAAAATCAACTCTAGAAGCAGGATGGAATGTATTACAGGATTTAAAGTGGCTTACAGAATCACTGGGGACAGAGAACTTAAGAAATAGCCTCCAGGCTGTTATACTGTGGCTCCTCCATGATCAAGAAGCCTATCTGTTAAATCAAGAATCTTTCTTGACATCACACTGCTGCAGCTTCAATCAGATCCAGCCTGATTGACACCAAAATGGTTGCCTTATGCTCTTTCTTGCTCCAGTTAATCTCATCCCAAAACCAGTTCCTACTTGATTGCATCTGATTGATTTCCACCAATAAACCCAGAACCTTAGCTTCAAGGCAGTCTCAGAAATAGGGCTTTTGCCTTTATAAACTCTGCTAGAAGAATTGGGATAAATGTTATTTGTATCAATTGTCAAGCTACACTGATTATCAGAATGAGTTTTATGTGTGTTTATGAAATAGAAATTGCTATTTGAGGTCCAAAACCACTTGCTACATGTTTTCAAAATGAAATGTTTTCAATGCAATATAATATGATCAGGGTAGAGGAAATTCATTTAACTCTAATATGGATTAAATGAAGAAATAGAAAACAAGACATATTCATATATCTCTGGTATGTTAGTCCTTTTTTTTTTAAAGATTTATTTATTTATGCATACAAGAGCTGGGGTACAGGCCAGAGGTGTGGGGTATGAGAGGGTTCACCAGAGACAGAGTGGGGAACAGAACAGGCAGACTGACTGAAATACACTGCTGAGGAGCAGCGGGCGAGGCAGGAGAGGTCTGCTGCGCCATGTGGGTTGCTCTCTGGCAGGCCAGGAGATCGAACTCGAGCTGCAGAGGTTGCGGACAGCTTCATAGGCTGCGTCTTAACAACTTGTGCCACCATGGAGGCTAAAACATGTGCACTAGCATTACACCCAAGGTAGGCATGTGGATGTTTCATTACTAATACTATTTGCTCATAAATATAAATTTCTGTTTACTTCCATTGATTAAGAATCAGAATCAGAATAACTTACTCATTTTAGTGTATTTACACATCATGAAAAATCAATAATTAAAGCTCAACATGTGCATAGAGATGATCTAATGAGATTTTATTGACTGGGAGAGTTCCAAATAATTATTTTTCTGCTTGAACAGTTTAGCTAATAAAACATAAGGCATTCAAAAATAAGAATGGGCTGTAGTCATAGAAAAATGACCACAGTTCTTAATAGTTTTTTTTTTTTTATAAAAGATTTATTCATTCATTTACACAAGAACCAGGATACAGGTCAGATGCGCAGGAGGGTGAGAGGATTCACAAGGGACAGAGCGGGGAGCAGAACAGGCAGACTGACTGAAATACACTGTTGAGGGGAGCAGCAGGCAAGACAGGAGAGGTCTGCAGCGCCATGTGTAAACCTCGCCAGCCGGCCGGGATCAAACCGGTGCTGCAGAGGCTGCGGACAGTTTCACAGTGCTGCGCTCAATCGCCTGCACCACCAGGGGAGGCCCTTAATAGTTTTTAATGACTCTAAAAATATTGTGGGAAAAATATATTGAGAACAAGAAGACAGTTTTGTTTCTGCAGGTAAGACCAGGAAGATGAGCTCTCAATTTGATAATGCAGCAGTTCCCTGAAATAGAACTATGACCTGCCACTGAATGGTGCATTGGAAAAATAGAAAAAGTGGGCAAAGACATTCAGTAGATGGAAGAATTAGATGGACACCTCTAAAAACTGCTTAGGCACTTCTCAGGGACCTTTCAAATTCTTAAAAATTACTGTGTCCTCCAAGGAGCTTTTGTTTATAGAGGTTATATCTGTCACTACTTACCATATGCATAATTAAAATTTGAACTATTTAAAATAACAATAAAATGATTACACATGAAAGTAAAGATTAGTTGTAATCTGAACCCATATTAATAAACTTTCTGTACACTCTTACATTAAAATCCATTGGTCTACTTTAAACTTTGAATAGATGTTTTTATAAGTTTTGATTTTGTAATATCATCCATTGGTCATTTGGAAAATATTTGTTCACCAAATTATGCAAATATCCCAAGGCTGACACAATAAATTATATAATATAAAAAAAATCCTATTCATTAATGTCAACATTGATATCATCAGAAAAGACTTTAAGGATTGGTACTGTGTCAAGCTTAATGTGGTAGAGATAAATTTTCCATAATTCCTCATTTTCATTTGAACCTTGAAATCTCTCATTGGCAACAAATACTGTTAATTGCTTGCCTGGAATTGACATGCTTGCTTTGTTCATTTTTTGAGAAAATATCTGTCAAATGTGTAAGTTCTAAATCATTACAGTTTTTGTGTTAGTTATTCTTTTAAATAAAAATGGTGATTCATGTAAAAGAGTGATGAGGTCAGCTTACAACTCAAACAATTGTGCAATGTGCTTTTTCTAGAGACACCTATTGTAGTATGGGATACAAAAAGCACTATATGTACTTACCATTTCATCACACAAAATGTATCCAGAGGTCAAGATGTAAGAAACTGGTACTTTTTACTGCTTCATTGAGGACCTTCTTAAATGAAAGCAGCATTATTTTTTGCTGTGAATACATGGTGATGAAGAATACCAAACCATAATCACTAGTGCAGTTTGGGCCATTCCAATTCATGCTAAGAATCCAGCAGTCTTGTCCATTACCATGGTAAATATTAACAGAATGAATGAAAAAAATGCTTTTGTTTTGTTGTGAAAATAAATTTCATCTCTTGGTTTTCCTGAAATACTTTTTTCCTTTGAAATATTTTTGTGGTGATTTTTAAAAAAGATTTTATTTTACTTATTTATGCATAGAAGAGGTGGGGTGTAGGGCAAAGGTGCGGAGGATAAGAGGATGCACCAGGGACAGAGTGGGGAGCAGAACAGGCAGATCAGTGTACTGAAATACACTGCTGAGGGGAGCAGCGGGCAAGACAGGAGAGGTCTGCTGTGCCATGTGGGTAGCTCCCTGGCTGGGGATCGAACTCATGCTGCAGTGGCGGCTGATAGCTTCATAGTGCTAAGACTTAACTCCTTGTGCCACCAGGGAGACCCTGTGGTAATATTTTAAAAAATAGACTTTTTATAAAGGTAATGTTGGTTTACATCATTGTTTATATTTGGGAAGTACTGAACTCCCCCTCTTCAGCTGTTGTTACCATAGTGCACCCCCTGCTGTGGTATTTAATTGGTGATTCCTAGGCAGGCCCACTATTGGGCTGTGTGGTGTCATTGGCCAGAGCATTTGGGCTTGTACTGAAGCAGGCTGTGCTAACTCCAAATGCATCAAATAGTAAACACTTTTAGATCATTATTTGTTTATCGTTGACATTAATCATGAATTGCTACCTGTGGAAAGCTGCTCCAAACAAAGCTCCTTAGCTTGAAAAGGAAAAAAAAAGCGCTTGAAGAATAACATAACTACCAGTAGTTTTGGTCATTACAATTTGTACTAAGGTTCCAGCAGACTTGTCCATTACTATGGCAAATACTGACAGGGTTTCTGAGGTTTTTGCCTACACTCTTTCCCAATACACCCTCTCTGAGCCATCTCACTCACATTCCTGGCTTTCATTTTGTATACAGTAGAAACCTCACCCTCTACCTCCCACCAGGCCACTCCTTTGAGCCCTGAGCTGGCATTTCTAACCACTGCCCCGGCACCTTCCCTTGGGTATCTTTAGGTACCTTAATCCAATATGTCCTGCAGTGAATATAGTTCATATCAAAGCTGTCCCTTTCTCTATTTCCTCTCTTAGGTGCCCCACCAGAAACTTGGAGGCAAATCCTAGACTCTCTTTCCCCCCAACTCCAGAACTAACAGACACTATTTTCTATCGTTTGAACCATTCTGCTGTCCTCAAGGTCCATTGTGTGTCCCTGGGTAAAACTCTAGTGTCCTAACTGACCTCTCTGCTTTGCCTATTACAATCCAGCTTTTCTTACAGATACTAGTATTTCTTTTTCATAAGGCCAGAAATGACTGTGTAACTCTTCTGCTGAAAATCCTTCTTTGGCACCTTCAGGACCAAAGGAAAGATGCTTGTTATGACACACAGCATCCTTTAGTATCTACTTTAAGCTTTTTCTAGCCTTATTTCCACTATGCCCTTTGTTTTTTCAGCCACAGCGTACTGCTTACAGTTCCTTAAATGGAGCCCATTCTTTCCTGCCTTGGTGATTTTGCTTATGTATTTCCCTGTGAATAAAAGTCCTTTCTCTTTCATTTGCCTAGATGCATCACACTTATTCTTCAGTATTCAGCTTAAGTACTTAAGGGGACACATACTGGCCTATCAAGCTATACCCTCCAGTATATTCCCCCAACACCTTGCATTTATCTCTAGTGTCGAGTTTGTTACTTGTATAGTCATCATTGATTTTCTTGCTTCCCATCAAACCCACAGACATAATATTTTAGTACAGAGTTTGTCATGTAATGTTTTTCTCTTTTCCCATTGCCTGTCATAGTGTGTGGGGCACACAGAGACATTAAAAAAAAAAGAATGAATTAAATTGGGTAAAATAATTAAAACTTTTTGTCATTTTCATGTTTGAAGAGGGGAGGTTTCTATTTGATTCTACATAAGCATAGTTAAAGCATTATGGTGGAATAATATTACTATTTTTTTTTTTTTAAGATTTACTTAGTTTATACAAGAACCAGGGTACAGGCCAGATATGCCGGAGGGTGAGAGGACTCACCAGAGAAAGAGCGGGGAACAGAACAGACAGACTGATGAAATACACTGCTGAGGGGAGTAGCAGGCGAGACAGGAGAGGTCTGCTGCAGCATGTGGGACCCTCGCTGGCTGGCTGGGATTGAACTGGCTCTGCAGAGGCTGCGGACACCTTCACAGTGCGGCCTCAACCGCCTGTGCCACCAGGGAGGCCCAATATTACTTTTTTATACAACATAATTTCACAGCTCTTTTCTGGTTTTGATGAATTTCAACTACCTAACTTCTTTGTGGAATCAGCATCATGTAATGGATAATGAAGCATCCCTTAAGTAGCGATGGGGTCAGCAAGAAAATCACTTGTCACCCATTTTATGGGGGTGGGTGAAAGCATTCCTGTGCTCTCATTTCCAACTGCTGGAAGTGGCTTGAGGAAGAGCAGTGTTTGAGTCTGGCAAATGTTGCCACTAAGCTAAGTCCTAGATAGAAAGGTGGATCTAGAAGGCAAAGAGGTCTTTTCCTCATTTATCTGGGAAGTCCTCTTAGAGCACTCTCTTGGAGAGATTGGCACTTGTGATTACCAGGAATAAGTCTGTAGCTTAATTTTCATTCTAGATTTTCTCAATTGTGGCTGACCTGTTGTTGTCAAGAAGCAGAATTAGGATTTCCTCCAGGGATTGATCGATATATGGGAGCCATATTTGAGAAAGTTTCTTGGGGATTCATGAAATAAAGTGGGTGTATATCCTGAAAGAGTACCTCTCTTAAACTATGTCTTCTCCCGTGAGTTCTTAGAAACACACATTAGTTATTTCTTGGATGTGAAGAGTCTTCAGCATTTCACAGCTCAGTGGTTATAATTTACTTTAACCAGTTAAATTTATTCATTATAGGCTCCTCCTCAAAATTAAGCCTCTAAAGTTAAGCAGAGAAAAATTTGGTTTCAACAATGTTCCTGAGTTATCACTGGGAGGAACCGAGTTATGTTGACTATTGAGATCTTTTGATATTTTGGTAGCCTTCTTATCACAAACTCTTCTTTGGCCTAGTTTGCTTCTCTCTTCTCACTTAAAAAAAAAACCAACTTGCTTATATTTGTCCTTCCTTTCTTTACAGTTATGGTCACAAGATAACCTATGTATGTTCCCTGACATCTCTATTTAGTTGAATAGATTGTCTTATTCAAAGCTAGTTATTTTTCATAGTAAATACTTATTCCTTTCTATGATTTTTGAAAATAAAGTTTCTCTCATTTTCAAGGATGCTCAAAATTATTCTTTAACCTTATGGTTTTCTATGCAATAACACATGTTAATCTTATGTTTAGGACTGGGTATGATTATATGTAAATATTTTTACTCCTCTCTTTTAGAGATTCTCTAGTGACATTTGATCTTATCAATGTATTTGCCCCGTGTTTTTTGTTTTGTGGCTAATATGATCACTAGATGAAGAATAATTCCCCAGTGCCTGTTCTAATAACATTGTGAAATCATGTTTCAACATCCTTTTTTGCTAATTTTACCAATTTTTTACCTTATGCTTATGTATCTCAATTTGCATAGTTTCTGTATATTGTGTGTTTTGTGTAACTACATGAAACAATATAATCATAGAATGTCAAACAATGTACTACAGGGAATGCACAGAACCAGAGTCTCCCTGAATTTAATTGTGCTATTGATATAACAGTAATCTCATTGACTGTGCTTCTTTCCAAAGCAATCACAAATAATACTTCCTACTGTTAAGCAAAGATACTGTCCTTTGGAAACGAGTACAGATACTTTTCAGAGAGGACAGTCATTGCAAAATATGTTATCACTAGAAGCTAAAGCAAATAAAAGCTGCAAATAAACTGATAAAAAAGAAAAAGAAAAGCATTTGCAAAATAAAACCTCTGATACACTTAAGGAATTGCTGTATGACATTTCCTTTTTCTGCTATAAAGTGTACTATTTGGTTGACCAGCTGGCCAGCCAGCCCCTGAAGATTTCATATCCTGTTTTCCAATTATAGGACTACAAATTAGTACATCTCCAGTGCTAAGCAATGACATTTTGGATCATTTAACTAACTCCTTTGCACAGGTTACCTTCCTTTATCAAAGCCATAAAAATGAGACTGATGGCAGCATTTATAGTCACTGTGAAAGGTACTTAATAAGCTGGTGAGTCATGAGTTCATTCTTTCCTGTTGCCCAGCAAAGCTGAAAGGTTGAAGAAAAATAAACCACGCATTTTATAAACAGATAAAGAGACATGGTGATAGGTTAATTCACAGAATTTTAAAGCTAGGACGAGAAATCATTGTTCACCATATTTCAAAGTTAAGGAACACACTGTTTAATATTGAGGCTCGGATGTCTGTAATTAGGTAGAATCATGATAAGCACCATCTAGAAAACATACTGAAAATCACCTGGAGCCATAAAATATGCACATTTTTTTCTTTAGAAGATAGTCTCATAATCAGCTCAAGCTATTCTTGCATAGTGTTTTAAAATTAAGAAAAATAAGTTAGTTTATTAGGTTAATTTTGTCTATATATTGCATTTTTTTGAAGATTTATTTATTTATGCATACAAGAACTGAGGTATAGGCCAGAGGTACAGGAGGTGGGTGGGGGGGGTGTGGAGGGGCGGGGAACAGGGACGGGGAAGAGGGGTGAGAAGATTCACCAGAGACAGAGTGGGAAACAGAACAGGCAGATTGACTGAAATACGCTGCTGAGGGGAGCAATAGGCTAGACAGGAGAGGTCTGCTATGCCATGTGGGTAGCTCCCTGGCTGGCCAGTGTTCGCACTCGCGCCGCAGAGGCTACGGATTGTTTCATAGTGCTGTACTGTGCCTAACCCTTTGCTGTGCTTAGCCCTTTCCACCAGGAAAGACCTGTATTGCATTATTATAACACTTGAAGAATGAATTCTGTGCTTTGCCACTGAGATGACTGGCATGGTAAGGTCTTCCCCTTTTGTTGTTGTTGCTGGTTTTTTTTTTTTTTTTTTTTTTTTAAGATTTATTTATACAAGAACCAGGGTACAGGCTAGATGCATGGGAAGGTGAGAGGATTCACCAGAGACAGAGTAGGAACAGGACAGACTGACTGACGAAATGCACTGCTGAGGGGAGCAGCGGGCGAGACAGGAGAGGTCTGCTTCGCCATGTGGGATTCTTCCCTGCCAGTTGGGATCCAACCAGCGCTGGAGAGGCTGCGGACAGCTTCACAGTGCAGCCTCAACGGCCTGTGCCACCAGGGAGGCCTGTGTTTTTTTTTTTTTTTTTTTTTAAAGATTATTTATACAAGAACTGGGGTGTAGGCTAGAGGTGTGGGGTATGAGAGGATTCACCAGAGACAAAGTGGGGAGCAGAACAGG
This sequence comes from Talpa occidentalis, assembly GCF_014898055.3. Taxonomy (NCBI): domain Eukaryota; kingdom Metazoa; phylum Chordata; class Mammalia; order Eulipotyphla; family Talpidae; genus Talpa; species Talpa occidentalis. The sequence goes on from NW_023601653.1 coordinate 36,249,146, forward strand.
TGGATCTACTGAAATACATTGCTGAGGGGAGCAATGGGTGAGACAGGAGAGCAATGGGTGAGACAGGAGCCCACAGTGGGCTGTGCCATGTGGGTTAGCTCACTGGGGAGGGACTGAACTCATGTTACAGTGGCTGCCCATAGCTTGATAGCACTGTGTCTTTAACACCTGTGCCACCGAGGCCCTGGTCTCCCTCTTTTGTTTCCAGGGTTTGCTTAAATTGTTGGTTGGAAAGCATGAGAGAAATAACTGCATATTAATAAATTCTTTCTGATCGGATGGTGCTTTCAAAGGAACTCTGACTCAAACTCCCTTTTTCTGATATTTAAATCATCAAAGAAGAAAACCAAAAATGCAATCCCCCTTTTCTTCATTATTTTAGAAGAAAGTATATTGTCAAACATTTCCCCCCTAGGGAATATAGTCTTCTTGTGGCGTATTCATATTCAAAAATGATACAAAATGGATTGGATTTTTGATGTGTCATCTCCAAATGTGGTCATGTGTACATTCTCAGTGACAGGATGCACTTTACAGTATTAAATGTGCATCTCATTATAGAATTGCATTGTCATGAATTAATGTTTTAAAATGAGTCCTGCAATTATTTTATGAATATTACATTGTTTTGTAGCGGGTGGGGTGGGAAGAATATTAAAATCATTACTTTGCTAAGTATTAACATTTATGTAATTTTTGAAATGCCATTCAAGTGTTTTTTTCCCTTTTTAATAAGATAAGAGACTCAGGAGGAAAAAAAGAAAAGAAAAAGGAAGAAAAGTGACTCTGGACTTTGAGAGACTTTGAGAATAAATAGTAAGAAAAGACTGAGGACCTAAATGATTTTTCCCTAGAAATAATTGTATGCTTTTAAGAACACTTAAGAAAGGTTTGAGGACAGCGTCTTACACAGCAATTAGTAGGAGCTAATTGAAGTAAAAAAAAATTATAAATATATAAAATACGAAAAATACTAAGGATATCAAAATATAATCATTTACCAGCATGATTTCAAGACAAGTTGTGAATAATTTAAAGCTGCAACAAATCAAATAACAGTGGATATAGTTGCACAGAACTAAGTTAGAAAAGGCTTGGCTTCCATTTTTTGAGATAGGGAAAATTGAAAGGAAATTTGCCACTATTTTACAAATATAACCAAGTTTGTTCCTTTTGCATTTGACCTTGAATGATTACAAGAATGCTACAAAGCCTCTAAAAATTAAAGATCATTGTACTACAAAGGAATTGTTATGCATTATCTTTAATGCTGAACTTGAACTAAATTTCAGACTGCATCCTGTTATGAACTTTCTTTTTTCTTTTTCTTTTAAGATTTATTTATTTATGCATACAAGAGCTGGGGTACAGATAAGAGATACAGTGGGTGAGAGGTTTCACCAGAGTCAGAGTGGGGAGCAGAACAGGCAGATGTACTGAAATACACTGCTGAGAGGAGCAGCTGGCCAGGCAGGAGAGGTCTGCTGCGCCATGTGGGTCACCTCCCTGGCCTGGAATCCAACTAGCCTGCAATGGCTGCGGATAGCTTCTTATTGCTGCATGTTAACCCCTTGCGTCACTAGGGAGGCCCCTCTTAAGAACTTTCTTGATGACTTTCTGTAACTGAATTAATTTTGCCGCTCAATTTCTCTTTCAACTGCAGATCTTTTCAATCTAGGGTAGAGTATAGGAATGGAGATCATTAACAGAAGCTATTAGAAATGTTTTTAAAGTACTTTTACTCTTTTTAAATTATGATCAGAATATTAGTGTGCACATTATACTGACATAACTGAAGCATGTTTTCCCTTTATTCTGTTTACACACATACTTCTTATTAACTGAAGCTAGATTTTCGAGGCAACCTTAAGGGTATACTAGTCAAGATATCACTGTGGTTTCCTTTAGGTAGTATTTTCAGCCCTGGCTGTGTATTGCAATGATATGTAGATAAACCGTATAAATTCATAATCTTGTCAATAAGAACAAAATGCATAAACAGCACCAATGACTGATTGCTTTGTAGGAAACCATCTCTCTGCCTTTTTTTTTTTTTTTTGCGTGGTAACACATGCTTGGCACACAGTAGGAGCCTTATGAATTGAATGTGTTATTAAAATAAAAGCTAATCGAACAGAAAAGATTGAATTTTTCTTTAGTTAGGCATGTGAATGACATTTAACTCTGGGACTATGTGTTGGAGGGAGCAGAAAAAAGTGATCATTTCAGTGAGTGGGTATGTGAAGCTCCATGTGGTTTTCAGATAGACTCTGCAAAGTCCAACTTCATAGTTACTGAATTACATTTTCACCTGCTTTGAAAGGGACTTCAGATTCAAGGAGTATGGAAGAATGAGAAGAACACCAAGTTTCCCAGGAACTGGCAAGACACTGATGATGCCTCTGTGATGGCCTTTAATATCTCACACGCAGCTTTGATCCAACCACTTTCTTTTTTTTTTTTTTTTTTTTTATAGAGGCATGCTTTTTTTTTTTCTTTCTTTATTTGTTTGTATGTTTGTTTTGTTTATACATGCACTGGGTACAGTCAGAAGCGCGGGAGGGTGAGAGAATCCACCAGAGCCAGAGCGGGGAGCAGAACAGGCAGAAGGACCGAAGTACACTGCTGAGGGGAGCAGCGGGCGGCAGGAGAGGTCTGCGCGCCATGCGGGACCCTCCTCCGGTGGCTGGGAAGCAGCCGGGGATCGAACCGGCGGCGCAGAGGCCGCGCGCAGCTTCGCAACCCAGCGCTCAACCGCTGCGCCACCGGGGAGGCCCTCCAACCACTTTCTATGAGGCTCCAAAGTCACCAGCACAGGGATGACTTAGAATATCAGAACAGTTCATGTTTATGTATGACCTAACTTGGAGCACAATACTACCTTGTTTTTCAATCTAGCACTTTCCTTCTAATTCTTTCAAAGCATCTTGAAAATATTTGTTGATCTTCCCAAAGAGGATACAAAAAAAAATTTATAAATCTCAAGTGGGTAAATGGGAGTCTTAGAAAAGGATTTAATCTCTTGTACATCAGATTCTCAGTTCTAATTAGCCTATAGTGCTATGTCTATGTGATAACATGGGCAGTGTGTGACAGAAGAGCTTGACTCTGCAGTCAGACCAAGCACTTAATTAACCTTGCACTGTTGGACATGTCATGGACTTTATAACCTTTCTGAACTTCAGTTTCTTCATCTGCAAAATGGTCACAGTAATGTTAGATAATTATAAACATTAAAAATGCATTTTTAATGGTTATAGAATTATGGGGACTACAATGAGGTAAGAAAAAAATTTAATTAACTAAAAAACCAAACTGAAGGAATGTTTCCTCATATATATATATATAAAATGCTATGTGTAAAATGTCTGGTGCCTGGCAAGCTCTAAACACTTAATAAATGGTATATAAGAAAAGTTATAAAGTTACACTTCACAAATGATACAAGCTCTTTTATCTTTAATGCTATGTCTATTATGTCACAGAAAGAAAAAATGCCCACAAATTTCTGTTCTGCAGCTTTGGGCATTTGTTACTTTCCGTAGAATTTCTCAGTTGCACAGCAGTCATAGTCCTGAATTGACTTTTTAAACCCCCATGACAAGGCATTACTACGAAAAACTTCTAATTTTATCTAGCCTGTATTTGTTAATTCGTGGTCAAGCCAGATCTTTTGCAAGATTTCTTTGAAATTCCTGAAAGAATTCATTTAGTATTTATACTCGATCACTTACATTTTATGAGTAAGGAAATCTGGAATTCACCTCTACTTACACTGTTTATTTTTTTTAAAAGCCAACAGATGACTTCTACTGTCACTCTTCTGATGTGGCTGGGCCCCAGCCTATGTGGTGATAACCCTACCCTGGCCCCTCCCAGCTGGCGGTCTCTCTGGTGAAACAGACCTAGCTGACCTGTGCTGGGGTCAGGCCACTGCCTAGCCCTCATTTTCTTCTGGCTATCCGCCTCGCCTGGCCCACTCCAGCTGCTTCCCATTCATTTCCTGGCTTTGCAGCTCGCAGAGGGCTTGGGAATCCTTCCCAAGTGAGGCAATAATTAGTATTCATCATAGTTGGCAGTTTTCCTGCCAAATGGGAATCTTCATCTCACAGCATCTCCCACCTGTCTGCAGGTCCACGGCAGCTAGAGCTCAGAGCTGGTGACACCTGAACTGAATCCCACCCTAGACTGTAGAGAAGACCACCGTCTGCTCATTTCATTTAGAGCAATGGAAACCTACCCTCCCCACCCCCTTCCACCCCCACCTCTCTGGTCTTTTCTCCCATCCCCAATCCGAGGGGAAGCAGCATCTGAGCAGATTTCTAAATGTTCCTGTTCTGCCTTGCTTCCATTTCCCCAAATGAGAACACGTAGAAAGGTCAGCAGAGTTCAGAATCAACTCAGCAGGGTTAGAGAAGGACCAGAGGTCCAGACAGCAAATAGGGGCCAAGCCTAGTTTCAGATAGTTGACCAAAAACAAGCTTGGCCGCACATTTTCCCCTGTGGAGAATTGGAGCTGGCTACTGCCTGATGGGATTTGTGTGCCTCTGTGGGTGTCCCTCATTGGTTTCACACAGTGCCTGAAGTTCTAGCTCCTAGCTCAACTTCCTCTTTCCAGTAAAAGCAGGGTGTGGTGCAGCATTTTCCAGAGAGTTCTGTGGAACAATAATCCCCTGAGATACTCCTTGAGGAAAGGTTTCCATGGTTGAATAACACTGTGCAGTGCTGTAAGCTGTAGCTGGCTCGGGAAGATTCACATGGCACGTTCCGATATGAGAGACTCTTGGAAGCTCGGCTTTACTTAGAGGCTCTGAAAGTTATTGGACCTCAGGATCCTTCCTCAAGTCACACCTAATAACAACCAGCAAAATGAATAGTAATGTTTTGTTCCTGAAACCTGCCCAACACATACCCGCCCCAGGGCCTTTGTCCTCGCTGCTCCCTCTGCCTGGAATGTTGTCTCCGTGGGTAGTCACATGACTTCATTCAGGTCTCTGCACAAGAGATGTCTTCCCTGCCTCTTCCTTGCAAAGAAACTCCTCCTCAGCCCCATGCAATTATTTTCTCTTTGTTCCCTTACCTTGCTTTATTATTTTTTCCCCTATAGCACTTACAACTTTCTGGAATTACTAAATACATAACTACTTACATAATTACAACATATCACATAATCACATAAGAATTTATTTTCAATACATCTATTGAGTTAAAATGGAAGTTCCACGAAAGTAGAGACATTGCTTCTCTCTCTGATGTATCTTCAGTTCTGGAATGGTGCCTCATGCAAAGGTGACATTCAACAAATAGCTGTTGAAGGAACCAATGAATGATATGCAGGAGCAAGCCAGGAAGAAGACCCCACTCTGCTTCTTTCTCTCTTGAGAAAGAAGATATTTGGTCTTGAGCAAATATCTTCATCCCTTGGACCCTTGACTTCTTTATATAGAATGAGGCGAAGTAATACCCACTTGCTTATCTTACAGGAGTAAGTGCTGTATCCTGGTGATTTGTAAACTTTCAGTCGCTGCAGTAACAAAAATACTGTAGACTGGGTGATGTATAAGAAATGGAAATTTATTTATTTATTACCATTCTGGAAGTTGAGAAGTGTAAGATCAGGGCCTGGGCAGCTCCAGCGTCTGGGAAAAGCCCGATTCCTGGGTCACAGATGGATAGTAGTTTTTTCACTGTGTCCTCACACGGTTCACATGGAGTTCTCTTGGGTATCTTATGACAGTATTAATCCCAGTCACGAGGGCTCCATCTTCATGACCTAATATTCTCCCAAAGGCCCCACCTCCTAATAGCATCACTTGGGGACTAGGCTGCAACATAAGAATTTTGTGGGAACACAGACAGACATTAAGAGAGGCTAAGCAAATACAGGTTGTTATTATCAAAGATAAAATGCAGAAAGGAAAGTGAGGTAACCTTCATAGTGGAGATCAGATTCCCTGGGAGTGTGAGAATCAGTTATTTTAACAGGAGGGAGGAATGGAGGAGGAAAAATCCAGAAGAGGTGGTTTGATCTACACCTTGATTTGTTCCTGACCACTGGGGTCTGGAGAAGCACTTAAAAGGGGAGGAAAAAATCCACAAGTAGAGGCTGGTATGTGCTGTTATACTCCTGACACTTTGCTGTTTGTTCATTTGTTCATTCATTCACTCATCGTACATTTTAAAAAGACAGGTTTATTAGGAAACAGAGAAAGAAAAGAAACAGATGCCCCTGAATAGTCACAGGTAGGCAGACACCACTGTTTAAACAGTTTATTTAACCCATATGAAAGCCCTGTGGGGGGAGTGGTGTGTAGGCTTTTATTTGTAAGGAAACTGAGGCAGAGGGAGTTTCAAAACTGTACCCAAAGCCATACACAGGAAGTAAAAGAACAGATCTGAATGCTGATGTGAGGCCATGTGACAGTGCAGCCTTAGTTCCTACAGAGCCTAGAGAGGTGTGCACCTTCTCTATTTGGAGGTAGCTATGGGTAAAGGCAAGGTTAACCAGGGAAGCTTGGTTAGCCTCTTCCTGAGCTCTGTATAGAAGAATTAGAGCCAGAAGCACACCGACATCGCTGAGGCATTGCATCATCCACCAGGACTAGGCTTCAGTGGAGGGAGCAGGGGAAGGAAAGAAGGAGGTAGGAAGTTGTTAAGATGTGACATTGATCTTGACTCTGTTATTGGAGGAAATGTGCCTATGTTCAGAAAATGGAAACTGTTGAGGCCGAGCTGCATAGAGACTGCTGCTAACCTGTTTACTTGTATTATTTTCTGTTGCCAGGGCTTACTTCTTCTTTGCTCCTCTTTCTCTTTAATTTTTAGTTATGTGTATATTATTATTTGCATTAACCATCATTGTGTCTCTCCATCTAAGTCAACTTAAAAATCATAAATGACTTCAGTAACAAATCTGAGAACTGAATCAGTGGAATGAAATCTTATATTCTTTTCTGTGGTTGTTAATATTTGCCTAATGAGGATTTAAATAAGCTTCAAAAAAACCTTAATTTATTTAGGTATTAAATTTTATAGACTTCCCATCAATCCAGCTATTATACCCGATGTGTGAATTTCACCCCCAAGGATGATGCTGGGAAATTTGCCTACAAAATAAGGAAACATGTTTGGAAATCAAGTTTTGACAATTTTAGAATATGGGATATTCAAGCTTTCTGGGTTAAAATAAGCACAATTAATGTAATTTCTATTCCACAAAGATCATTTTCTTTATGAACATTCTCAGACAGTGAGTCTGGAGGGGGACTTTGACTACATGTACAAGTGGCAAATCTAGGCAAGTCCAAGCTTTTCAAAATTTCTCTACTAAATCTCTCAACTCATCTACTCCCCACTCCCTGTCAGGCCCCATGCACTTCTGGTTCAGCATCACAATTACGGGTGCAGTTCAGTAGAATGGTGGGTGGAGGGAGGACTGGAGTCAGACTCAGAATTAGACCCTTGGCTTTACCACTTCTGGTCTGGGCACAATTTAAAACCTCTGTGTCTTAGTTTTCTCATCTGCAAATGGAGATAGTAAGTCCTTCTGTCTCAAGGTTATTATGAGGTTGTATAGGATAATGCATATAGAGCATATAGCAGATGTGTAATAACTGTCTATTTATTGGCATGTAATTCACATTTTGACAATAGTCATACCACTGCATGTGGCACTCAGGCTTCTTGAAATGATTCTTGCTATAACCAGCAGGTTCTCTTTGTAGGTATTGTTAGGTGTAAGGTTGAGTATTTGAACACTCTGCTGCTCTAAAAATAAATCCATGTTGTATTCCTCAAAAGCATCTCATACATATCTGAATGTCACCTTATTTTGAATATGCACTGGTTATATTGGATTTGACTGTACTTTGTATCTGGGAGCCTGAATTTTTTTTTTTTTAAGATTTTTTTATTTATGCGTACAAGAACTGGGATGTAGACCAGAGGTGCGGGAGGTGAGAGGATTCACCAGAGAGAGTGGGGAGCAGAACAGGCAGATCTACTGAAATACACTGCTGAGGGGAGCAGCAGGCAAGATAGGAGAGGTCTGCTGTGCCATGTGGGTTGCTCCCTTGCTGGCTAGGGATTGAACTGGTGCTGCAGTGGCTGGCAAGAGCTTGACAGTGCTGTCTTTAACCCCTGTGCCACCAGGGAAGCCCCTGGGAGACTGAATTTTATAGAGATGATCAGGGCCCTGGATGTACGAAGAGATTTAGAGTTGTGGAAATCAGACGATTGAAGTTCTGAACTGCCTGTTGCTAAAGTGGTCAAGTTCTTTTCATTTGTGTCACATTCTTGTCAACTGCTTTTCCAAGAGGAGGCTTATAGAGGCAGAGAGAAAATTGATTAGGCGAGTCATTGCTGTTGTTATTACTACCTATGAATGGTCTTGTAAATTGGGCATTTGCTAAGGAGAACTCCTTTTTAAAAAGTTCAATCATTCTTTGTCCATTTGGGACAAACAACCCTGTGGAAATGTGGACTATAGAAATCATTTATATGGTGCAGATCAAGTTTCATGAGCAGCATTTCATTGTAGTGAGATTGCAAGAAATGACTGTCATTTTTAAAAAGCACTGTGATGATAAAACGAGATTAAAGAACCTCAGAAAAAATTACCAAGCAGGGGTCAGGAAAGAATTGAGGGGAACTTATCATGGAAACAGAGGCTCAGATAAATTAATTCCATGGGCACTTGTTTATAATTATGCATAAATGTTTGAAGAATAATCACACCCCCAAATTATGTGAAAATTATACTCCTTTCATTTGCATTAAACAGTTTACATGCCCATTATCAACAGAGCCAAGAAACATGTAATGATGTGAAACCTAAGAGCTCCATAAAATGCTTCCATAAAAAAATGAGTCTGTTTTTCCTTTACTTATATTTACTTGTCTATTTCAAAGAAATCAAACTTCATTATATCATATAAATAAAGAATCCTGAAAGCAATAGCTCCTGCTGTTTGGGTAAGTTACCCTATACTTAGAAAATTTCTGTGGCTTTCAGATGATTTTATTCCCTTTAGAAAAGCAATTCTTACAAGCTAACCTAGCTAGAGTAGAGGCTGTTTCTAATGAAACTAAGGAATTTGTGATGTCATTTTGAGTGTGGCAATCTCTTAATTAAGATGGGAGGACCAGAAAAGGTACAACCCTATGCTTATACTGAGCAACAGAACAAAAAAAACATATCAAAAGCTCATTTGGCAAGGTCAGAGTTTGCGGCAAAACGCGATCCTATAGAAAGAGAAAAGGTCTGTTCTTTTTGGTACCTTGACTTTGGAAGCCAGCGGTGTCAAACCACACAGATCAACAACCTCCCCTTTGAGCAAATGTGGAAAACCACTTGTTAGCTCCACGCCTGTAAGCACCCCTCCCTGTGGTTCCACTTTGTTTTTAAACTATTTTATTTTTGGTAAAATTAGACTTACTAAACTCAAAATAGGACGAAACCTGCTGTCTATCCTACACTGGAAGCGGCCCTAATGTGAACATTGGTGCATGGAGGGTCACAGAGCACAAGAACATTATTTTATTAACAGTTGGCACAAAAATTCCTCTAAGAGAAATATATTTAAGTTGAAAAATACCCCATAAGAGTTGGGAGGGTAGAAGAGAGCCCCCAGGGGCTGGTGTGTGGGTGGAATGTTTCTGAGACAAAGGAGCAATTTGGCAGTAACTTCTCTGAGCCGGCAGCTCGGGAGCCAGGGGACGCAGCCAATGAGAGGGCGGCAAGCAGCAAGCATCTGCTCCGGTAACTCTTCCTCTTTCCCTCCTGCACAATCCTTGCTGAAATTACTGTACTGACTATGTGTTTGCTGCAGTTTTTTTTTTTTGCTGTAAAAACTTGTGTAAAGGTTGAACTTGGGGCTAGATCAACAAAGTAGAACAGAATTAACTTGTGTGGCCCCAAGAGTAGAGACAGAGAAAAGCCTCTGAAAAATAAGAGTTTAGGAATTTTTAAAGAAATTGTGGGGAGGCTTCTAGAGGCCCACACATCTAAGTGGGTTTACTGAAATATTCAAGGGGGTTGGAGAGTCCTTGATGACATCTTAGTCAACATCAGCTACTTTATGGGTAGAATCACTACTTTATGAGGCTGTAGCTATGGATGGAAAGCTACTGGGCCTCTTAGATTGCTTTATGGACAGTGCCTTGGAAACAGGACTTCATACTTGTTACTGCAGCCTTTGAACTGGTCAGACTTCAGCATAGTGTAAGAGGATGATTGATGGAACGTGATGATGCTTTAGCAGAATTAAAAAAATGAAAACAAAAGCAAACCTTTAAGATCCTAACCTTATATTTCATAGACATCCAACAGTTGCTTTTCAAATCAATTCAGAATTAGATAAACTGGGCATCTGATATTCTGAGAGGTGGCTACTGGGAAGATGGATCAAGATAATTGGACCCTTTGCCTACCACCACCATCATCATCTCTGTTCTAGGATTCAATGCAGAGAGCTAGAGTGTAAGCCAGCGGATAATAATACACTTGCCCATGGCCCACAGTGCTTCTTTCTGGAAATAAAATAATGGGATATCACCCAAAGAAATGGTTCAATATCATTACATGCTCCTTTCAACTGGAATACTCTGACCCCAAGTTTCAGATCACCTCCTGAAAGATGCCTTTTCTGACTACCCCTTAGAAGGTTTTTTCCCCCTGTTTGTCACCTTTTGGATTTTCTTCACAATACTTACCATCTGAAGTGATCCTGCTCATTAATTTTAACCTGTTTTTTTTTTTTTAAATCTGCCTTCCAACCATTGCATTAGGAAGACCATGAAAGCAGGCAATTGGGAACTGACGTTCATTGTTCATTGCTGCTTCCTAAGCTCTAGGATAATGTCTGGCACATAATCAGAGCTCAATAAATATTTGTATAATCATTTAATGAATTTCACTCAGCATCTAATCTGTAGAGATTATCAAAATCCTCACAGGCCACTATAAATATAATGTGGTTATTATTATAAAGGAAACACATACCAGAGTTCTGTGGCTGATATTTTGGTCTAATTCCTTTTTATTATCATCCTAATCTTGGATCATGTAAATGATGATCACATTATACTCATCATGATACTTTGCAAGAAAAAAAATTCAGAATTATAGCTTCTCTGCACTCAAAGTGAGTCTAGAGATTCAATTAAATGATATAACAGCAGAGTTCAGTTTTCATATGGAGGAATGTTCTGATGTTCAATTTTCGTTTTAAGTTAATAACATTATTAGATTACATTCTTGGGCCACTAGAAGGATGGGTTCACTTATTTTTTTAATTTAAGAACAAAATTCAGTCGTGGAAGCTAGATAGTAATACCCATTTTTAAGATTTAGCAAGATTTAATATTATTTTGATTTAAAACATTTAAAAATAATGATGAATAGGGAATGTATAAATGTGAACATATAAAAATGTTATTTAGCTCTATATTATGGATAATTAAAGGAAGAAATTTCAGAATACAAATGCATTGTTTAGAGAGAGTAGAATTTCTTCTACTTTATAACTTACTGCTTTGATTTTTTGATGACCTTGTTTGTGATATGCTATCATAGGGACAATGTTTTATAATGTAACTAGACTTGTTAGATATAAAAGTTATTAATTTCTTTCTAGTAATATTATTTTCTCTGTCTTCATAAGAGGAAGATAACAGAAACACTGCTGAGTGCATAAAATAAAGTTCCACAATATTTTCAAAATTTCCTTTACAGAATTTTATTTATTTATTTATTTTTAGAGGCATGCTTTATTTATTTATTTTATTTGTTTGTTTGTTTTGTTTATACATGCACTGGGTACAGTCAGAAGCGCAAGAGGGTGAGAGAATTCACCAGAGCCAGAGCGGGGAGCAGAGCAGGCAGAAGGACCGAAGTACACTGCTGAGGGGAGCAGTGGGTGGCAGGAGAGGTCTGCGCGCCATGTGGGACCCTCCTCCGGTGGCCGGGGAGCTCGAACCGGCGCTGCAGAGGCTGCGCGCAGCTTCGTAACCCAGCACTCAACCGCTGCGCCACCGGGGAGGCCCTCCTTTACAGAATTGTTTTGTGCATAGTTACTGGTAAAGAAAAAAGTGTTTTCAGATGTTTACCTATGCACAGATTATTTTGGTTTTGTTTCCAAAAAAGTTAGTAAGCATTTTGGTTGTCTATTTCTTTTTCTTTTTCTTTTTTTAAATTTATTTATTTATACAAGCACTGGGATACAGTCAGAAGGGCGGGAGGGTGACAGAATTCACCAGAGCCAGAGCGGGGAACAGAACAGGCAGACTGAAGAAGTGCACTGCTGAGGGAAGCAGCGGGCGGCAGGAGAGGTCTGCACGCCATGTGGGACCCTCACCTGGCGGCCGGGGATTGAACCGGTGCTGCAGAGGCTGCGGGCAGCTTCGCAACTCAGCACTCAACCCCTGCGCCACCGGGGAGGCCCTTGGTTGTCTATTTCTATATAACATATTATTGCATGATATCGTGGATTAAAACAATAATGACCATTTATCTCTTTAAGTTTTGGTGTGGAATTAAGGAAAACAGTTTATCTGAATGTTTCAGTTTGGGGAGGCCTTTCATTAATTTTTATTAATAAACTGGCGTATACCTTTAGATTAGTAATGTACTCTTCCAAAATTTAATTAACTATATTTCCAGCAACAGATACAAGTGTGATATAGCTGTGCAATAAATGTGACTAAAATGTTAGAAATAATGGGGTGATCTATATATTCTGATATGGGAAAATGTCTAAAACAGAACAATGGTGTAGTGTGATTATATTTGGGCTAAAAAATGCAGACCTCTATGGCACTGATAAGCCCTTCTAAATAATCTTGGGGCCTCCCAGGTGGCACAAGGGGTTAAGACGCAACCTATGAAGCTATCCAGAGCCACTGCAGCACCAGTTCAATCCCTGGCCAGGGAGCAACCCATATGGTGCAGCAGACCTCTCCTGTATCACACGCTGCTCCCCTCAGCAGTGTATTTCAATCAATCTACCTGTTCTGTTCCCCACTCTGTCTCTGGTGAATCCTCTCACCCTTAACAACTGTGGCCTGTACCCCAATTCTTGTATGTATAAATAAATAAATCTTTAAAAAAGAGTAAATACTCTTGGATGTCTTTGTTCCCCCACGTGAGGGTTCATTATTGAAAGTCTGCTAAGGTCTCATATACTGGGAGCCATTTGGAAAAAGGGTCCCTTCTTCAATAAATTAGTTGGCTTCATGTCTAGTAGATTGTCTTCATTGTTGTTAGTATGTGCTTGTCCCTTCACTTTTGTTTCTATTGCTGATATACTTTTATGTCTTTGGTCACCTCATTGAGGTTATGGGAAAGTGGCATCTAGAAATTGGTGTTCATGGCACAATATTACCTGAAATAATTTTCAGATCTTCTTTTCCTCTCCATTTTTTTCTGATTAAGAATATTTCAACTGGACATTTTGAATTGTGATATTTGGGAATTTTTGCCAGAAGCAGTTAAAAAAAGCAAGTTTTTGATAGAGGAACTGGTAGCATGTGACAAAATGAATAAAAATGTGGTTAAAAAATATGGTTTATTTCACACAATTAGACTGGAATTTATTTTTCTGTACAGTTAAGATTGTACAAGGATGTTCATTGAATACAGGCAGGTCTTTTATTATCCTGGGGGACAGTGTATACTAAGGAAGCAAATGGATCAGCCTGTGATACCAGTGATCAAAACAGGTCTGTTCTTCTAGAGTTTGTGGTGTGTGATGAATACCATTCAATAAAGCCTACAGGAAGCAGGGGGATGGAAATGGTGTGAATGAAAACAAGAAGTTGTTACTCACAGGTGGGCAGCCTATCAGTGTTGCAAAGAATGAGATATTAAGAATCATAACTGGATGAGCATATGGCAAACTCTGTGTTAAAAAATTAAGTTCATGTTTTGCATATTATTAGAGTTTGTAGTGTGCTTTCACATGTGTCATCTCATAGCATCTTCGCAACCCTCCAGGTGAGTTGGGCGGTGTATTATTATCCCTGTTGTGTAGATGAGGCAACTGCTTGTCATTCTTAAGAAAGGTGATACATTTAGTTAGTAGAAATTCTCACATCTCAAAGCTTTTAGATCAGATCAGATCAGTTTTTTTTTTTTTTTTTTTTTTTAAAGCAGCAGTGGTAGGGGCAAGTTATTATAAGGTGATATTTCTGAACATCACTTTTTTCATATAGAGACAAACTATCATATTTGAACTTTGATAATATTTCCGTTAAGATTCAACTGCAATGGGGGCCTCCCTGGTGGCACAATGCGTTGAGTGCAGCGCTGTGAAGCTGTCCGCAGCCTCTGCAGTGCCGGTTCGATTTCTCACTGGCCAGGGAGATACTCACATTGTGCAGCAGACCTCTCCTGTCTCGCCGGCTGTTCCCCTCAGCAGTGTATTTCAGTCAGTCTGCCTGTTCTGTTCCCTGCTTTGTCTCTGGTGAATCCTTTCACCCTCCCATGCCTCTGGCAAGTACCCCAGCTCTTGTCTAAATAAAATAAATCTTAAAAAAAAAAGATTCAATTATAATGGAAAACACCAATAGCACTCTGAAATTGGCTATTATTTCAATTCCTCAAAAAGCTGGGAAACACACCAAACTTCTTTCCCCCAAACTAGTAAAGCAGAAAGAAAATATAGACTAAAATGTTAATTAAGTATAATATCTGCTTCTTCTCTCTTCATTTTCCGTTCTATTGATTTTCTTGGGACTCTGTTTATAGGTGATAGGGGTAAACTGAGGATGGATTCACTGGAAATCCATTATGTACATAGCAAATAAAGAAATGTATGTAACACTTTTTTTTTTAATGTTTCCTTTTTTTTTTTTTAAAGATTTATTTATTTATTTATACAAGAACTGGGGTACAGGCCAGATGTGCGGGAGGGTGAGAGGATTCACCCTGATGAATACACTGATGAAATACACTGCCGAGGGGAGCAGCGGGCGAGACAGGAGAGGTCTGCCACACCATGTGGGACCCTCACTGGCAGGCCGGGATCAAACCAGCACTGCAGAGGCTGAGGACAGCTTCACAGCGTTGCGCTCAACTGCCTGAGCCACCAGGGGAGGCCCAGAAATGCATGTAACTCTTAAAGTATCTGAGGTGCTATAAAAGAGAAAAAGATATGAACCTGATTCCTGAGAAACTAAGACTGCAAACTGGTAGATATAAAATGAATGAGGGTAAACACAAAACGACATAAACAGAAATGTGAAATAATTTAGAACATGTTAGGAGATATGTCCTAAATTATACAATGATAATTTTTTTAAAGATTTATTTATTAATGCCTACAAGAACTGGGGTACAGGCCAGAGGTGAGGGGGGTGAGAAGATTCACCAGAGACACAGTGGGGAACAGAATAGGCAGATGGTCTGAAATAGACTGGTGAGGGGAGCAGCGGGCGAGGCAGGAGAGGTCTGCTGCACCATGTGGGTTGCTCCCTGGCCCGCCGGGGATCGAACACGTGCTACAGTGGCTGTGGACAGCTTCATAGGTTGCATCTTAACCCCTTGCGCCACCAGAGAGGCCTACAATGATAATTTGATATGTCCAAATGATGTATGGAGAATTGTGAAATAATTTGAGTATATTGTAGTGGGAGAATCAGACTAAATGGTCAAAGCACAATAGGCTAGTGTCTTGGAAAACTGTCATCAGTTGGCAAATGTTGAACCAAAATTTGAAACTTTGCTTTTATTCTAGGATCAATGGAGAGAACTGTGATTTCTTTGGTGGTGTAGGAAATATAGGGGACAAGGGAGGGTTGGTAGGTACAAAGGGATTGACAGTAAAGGTAACACATATCTAATGACTTGGGAAATCATTTAAAAAAGTGAATATAAAAAGATAAATTTATTTATTATATATATTTAAATGAAGTACCATTTTCTTATATCCTTATTAAATTTTTTTGACAGTGTGGTATTTGTCTCCTTAGGTGTGGTCACCATCAGAGCACCCAGAGTCCTCCACCATAATCCATTGTGCCCTCTTCTGCCCCCATTTCTACCTGTTGCCCGCATGCTTGATGTCTCAGATCTATGGTCAGCTTTTAAGAGTTTGTTTTAAGGTTTGTTAAAAAGACAAATTTGAGGGTCTCCCTCGTGGCACAAGGGGTTAAGCACCGCACTATGAAGCAATCTGCAGCCTCTGCAGGACGAGTTTGATCCCTGGCTGGCCAGGGAACAACCCACATGGCGCAGCAGACCTCTCCTGTCTCACCCACTGCTCCCCTCAGCAGTGTATTTCAGTCCATCTGCCTGTTCTGTTCCCCACTCTGTCTCTGGTGAATCCTCTCACCCCCATGCATCTCTGGCCTGCCCCCCAGCTTTTGTATGCCTAAATAAATCTTTAAAAAAAAAAGACAAATTTGAAGATACCATTTGTGCAATGAGGTTGTTCTTTTTTGTTAAGCAAATCTTTTAAAAATATTAAGGAAGTCTTGTTTGAGAAGAATAATGTATTTGTTTTGCATGTTTGAAACTTATTTTGGTTTGATGAAAATGGATAGCAGATCTTCAAAATGTATCTCACTTCTCTAAGCTGACAAGTGATTGCAGTAACATGAGTGCACTTCTTTAATATTAAATGTGCAGATGCATATATAGGAGGCAGCCATGCTGAGCTCTTGATTTTGAGTCAGTTGACTGGATTTCAAGTCTGGCTTTAATGCTTTAATACTTCTATAAATTTGTGTAAATTATTTGACTTCAAACTCAATGTTACAGCTTTCTGTGAGGATCAAATAGATAATGTATGTGAAATTACCTGGCATTTGATAGGTACTCAATGTGATTTCTTTCTTATTTTCCCATAGAAATGATAGGTCTTTATGGAGAATACTGTAAGGCTTGAGTGGGAACATAGATAAACCTGGAATATCAATAGATTTTGGCTCATCATCATCTTTTAAATGAAGGGTAAAGCATATCTTATACTCTGTTTATGGCAGCATTTAGTAAGCGCCATACCTCTAAACATGACTTGATTTTCTGGAAAAGGGTCTGGATGGAAATAGACTTAATTATAGTCAATCACTAGGATTGGTCTTTTATTGCACAGAGAAAACATTTATTAAAAAATGGCTTTTTGCCACATAAAACTTAGTTTATTGTAGAAAATTTGAGAGATCCAGAATGTGAGAACATCTGTACAGAGATTATTTTGGTGTACTTTCTTCTAAAATCCTTTATGCAACATATGCCTAAATTGGAATCAACTGTACATATCTTTGCTTACCTAATTTTTAAAATATTATACATAAAGCATATTCTTCTGTCATTACATATAAGATTTTTTTTAAAACATAATTTGAATGGTTAGCAATGTCCTGTTGTGTCGGTTTACCAATAATTTATCTATTTCCCTGTTTTTGAGGCTGTTTAGAATATTTGTCATAATACCTGCGGTGATCATCTGTATACAGAAGTTTCTGATGACTTCTTTAAAATAGATCTCAAGAAATGGGATTATTACATCAAAAAGTATAAATTGCATAAGTCTCTTCACTCACACTGATGATTATCTTGTGCAAAGGTTGTACCAATTTTACACTCCTGTTAGCAGTGTGTGAGGCTCAGCATTTCCTAGAGCTCTCTAAGCAAAGAATTTCTGTGGACTTCCTGTGTCAGTGATTGCCATGTTCATCGTGCTGATCATTTGTCATGATTTTGTTATTGTTCATTTATTAAGAATCATTGACATTGCACTTGAGACTTTTCATTTCTTCCTGATATTTTTATAATTTATGTTTTCTTTTTAAGTGTTTTCTGAAAAACAGCAAACAAATAACTGTGCTAATCAAACTAAAATTGAGATTTAATTTCTTCGATAAAATCCAGACAGGCTGACAAAGTCAGACTTGTGGGAAGACTGGATGGATGGTTGCCTGGGAAATATTTCATGAGTCATTGTTTTCAAACCTCCTGAGGCAGGAAGAAGGAACTGATTAGCTGGGATGGACTATCATATTCCAATTTCATGTATTTCTAGAAACTGCATAGTTTTGTGTGTGGGTTAAATGGTCCAAAACTAATAAAGAATTATAAAACCAGGAGATGAGCTACTTAAGGCAACTTTGTCCCCTGACCTTGTCACAAACCCCTATTAAGGAGGATGAATAGTCGTCCTTCAGCATTCCCTTATGCGTTTGTATTTATATGAGTTTGTCTTTCTCCTTCATTGGCTAGTAGAGTTCCTTGGGATTATGCATGAATGTTTCCATCTTTGTTTTACAGCTAGGATGGGAGAACAATACCTTGTTTCATCCCATCCCCAACTCCCAATTCTGGATTTTGTCATGCCTTCTATTTAACATAATTGAAGATCTTTAGATATCTTTAAGAAAAAATCCAAACTTTTATACAGCATATACAACACACTTCTTGATCTGGTTCTTGAGTGCTTTCTCATCATTTGTCATCCATCCCGTCTTCCTTACACAACATGCAAGCAAATGTGTAGACTAACTGCTAGGCAAATAACCCAAAAAGTCTAGACTTCTAGACTGTGCAGAAGCAACACATAACCTGGCGTGGAAAACAGACATAATAAGTATGTGTGATAAATATTAGAATCATCACACTATGTATAGAGTTCAGTGAATACAAAAAGGAATGAATGTCAGGTCTGAAAGGCAGGGTTTGGGCAGGGAATCAAAAAGATTTCATAGAGGATATGATTCTGAATGGAACTATTTATTTATTTATTTATTTATTTATTTTAAAGATTTATTTATTTATGCATACAAGAACTGGGGTACAGGCCAGAGGTGTGTGGCGTGAGTGGGAAACAGAACAGGCAGACTGACTGAAATCCACTGCTGAGGGGAGCAGTGGGTGAGATAAGAGAGGACTGCCTGCACCAGGTGGGTAGCTCCCTGGCAGGCTGGGGATCAAACTTATGCTGCAGAGGCTGCCAGATGGCTACACAGGGCTGTACACAGTACCCTTATGCCACCAGGGAGGCCCTGAACTGAATTTTTAAAGGTAAATGTTTTTGTTTGTTTTTTGGTGGAAAAGATGGAGAAAGGTGTTGTAGGAAGAGGCATGAATGTGTCATAGGTGTGGAGGTGTGACATAGCTAGTGGTGTCTGGTAGAGTGCAAATGCTTGTGTGTTTGTGTGATGGGGTGGTTACTATGTCCTGGCTATTGTGAATGATGGTGCTATGAACATAGGGGTACAGAGGTCTTTTCAGATTAGTGTTTTCATATTCTACGTGTAAATACCTAGGTGTGGTCTTGCTGGGTTGTATGGTACTTCTATGTTTAGCTGTATGGGGATTCTCCATGCCATTTTCCATAGAGGCTATACATCCCCACCCCCAATTTACATCCCTACCCACAGTGAATTAGGGTTCCTTTTTCATCAGACCCTCACCAACACGTTTCCAGTCTTTTTGACATAGACCATTCTCACTGGTGTGAGGTGATATATTATTGTGGTTTTGATTTGTATTTCCCTAATAAGTAAATTTGAGTATTTTTCATGTTCTTATTTAGAGATGTGTCTATTAGAAAACCTAAATAAGGGACCAGGAAAAAGACTAATTATAATAAAGAAAAAAATCAAAATCAACAAGCAACTATAGACCAGAGGCACACTATGGGGTGGGGGGAGGGAAGAGGGAATAGGGTCAGAATAAGGGGGGTGGGAATTGTATGGGGAATATAACCAAAATGAAAATGCATACATTGTGCAAAGATGAAAAATGATGTAAGAATTATATAAAATAAAATAATTTAAAAAATAAATAAAGTCTTTTGCCTAGTTTTTGATAGAGTTGTTGTTTTTGTTGTTGAGTTGTATGAGGTTTTTAAAAAACTACATTTTGGGTATTTACCCCTCTTAGACGTGTGATGTGCATATTTCTTCTCCCTATCAGTAAATTGCCTTTTTGTGTTTGTGGTGGTTTCTTTCACTTTACAAAAGCTTTTTACTTTGATGTAGCCCCATGTATTTATTTTTGCTTTTGTTTCCTTTGTCATTGGAGTTGAGGTTCCAAAGACGGCTCTGTGTTGCTGCCCTGGTGAGTATTGCCTATATTTTCTTCTATGTATTTTATGACTTTGGGTCTTAAATCTAACTCTTTACTCCACTTTGAGTTAATTTTTGTGTATTGTGTTAAATAATCATCTAGTTTCATTTTTGGAAGGGGGCATGTCTGTCAAGGTTTCCCATCCCCATTTGTTAAGAGGTTTTTCTTTCTCATTGTTAAAGATCAGCTGTCCACACACATGTGGGTTTGTGTCTGGGCTCTCTAGTCTATTCTATTGGTTTGTGTGTCTGTTTTGTTCCAGTGCAATATACTGTTTTGATTGTTGTCAATTTATGGTATAGTTTGAAGTCAGACAGTTAGATAACTTCATTTTCTTTTTTCTTCCCCTTCTTCTACAGCTCCATACAATTTTTGAATTATTCTATTTCCTTGAAAAATGCCATTGGAATTTTTATAAAGATTGCATTATCAAATTGCAAATTGTATAAAATGGAGATGTTAATACTGTTTATTCTTCTAATCTATGAACACAGAATATTCATCTTCGTGTCTCCTATTTCTTTTAAGGTGTCTCATAGTTTCTGTGTGTAGGTCTTTTTACCTCCACTGTTTACTCTCAGGTATTTTTCCTTTTTTGAGGCAATTGTAAGTGGGATTGTTTTCTTATCCCCCTTTTAGTTTTGAATCTGTCTTTGAGCTCCTTTTGCTTCAACAACTGACACCTGGCTTTATTCCATGATGTGATTACAGGATTGTCTGGCTTTTTGTCTTTGGCCTAGCCAAACTCTACTCCAGTGCTTATAAATAGCAACATGAGAAACTCAGCTTTATAAGCAGGTGTTACTATTCTAGTGTTATCAATAGCTGTTATCTAGTGTTATCAATAGTTGCAAACATGACAGTTGCCTTACTTCTAAACAATTCCTAGACACTGAAGACTGTTAAGAATTTTGAAGGGTATGTAGGTTCAAATAATGGAGCAAATGCATTAAACACATGGTGGTCCTTTCCTAGCTATCCATTCAGAGGAAATTGTATGAGTAAACGAGTCTGTCATATATTGAGCTTCGCCTTGCTGTCATCTATAGGAAGAACATATAGGATATGTGCAGGCTAAGAACTAGATGTTTTTGAAATAATAGACCCTATACCTGCACAGTCTTCTACTTATTTGCTATTTGAATCTAATAAAAGCAAATCTCTTCATTGAGAAAGAGGGGTGGCATTTCTCTTAATGTTGACATTGGTAACCTAATATTAATTTAAAGCTACTTTTTTAATGTTTTAATTTTTATTTATTTAATTTGTTATTTATTTTTTTACATCATTGTTCAGTTTTATTTTATTTTTTTTAAAAGATTTTATTTATGCATACAATAGCTGGGGTACAGGCCAGAAGTGTGGGGGGTGAGAGGATTCACCAGAGACAGCCTGGGGAACAGAACAGGCAGACTGACTGAAATCCATTGCTGAGGGGAGCAGCGGGCGAGGCAGGAGAGGTCTGCTGTGCCTTGTAGGTAGCTCCCTGGCCGGGGATCGAACTCATGCTTCAGTGGCTGCGGACAGCTTCATAGGTTGAGTCTTAACCACTTGAGCCACCAGGGAGGCCCCATTGTTCGGTTTTAAACAATGTTTGCCTTCCCCGGCTCCAGGTGTACTCCCCGTAGAATTTCCTTCCCCAAGGCACCCATGCACCATCACCACAGTCCCCTGTGCTCCCCCTCCCTCTCTCTGATCCCTCTCCCTCCTCTTCCCCTGCAGGATGTCTCTGATTTATAATTGTTTGTTTTTGTTTTGTATTGTTATTATTTGATTTAAAACTAAATTTATAGATTAGAGCCTTGAATATTCCTGAGTGATCTAGGAATAAACTTGGAAAAACCACAAGGGAAAACATTAAAAAATTCGATTAGTTCTTTCAATGGGAATAAAAACCTTTAGTGGCTAGTTTAGGATTCGTAGTGCTGCTTGGAGGTGAAGAATTATTCCTGTACCTTGGGCATCATTGATGTTTTACTTCTATTTAGAGATGACAGAGGCAATGTCCAGTCCAGGAAAAAGTTCCTGACTTTGTCACTGAACAGAATGAATCCTTATTAACTCAAAGATTGTGTGATTTTTCTACACTCAGGAGAGCAGTTGTGTTTAATGACATAATAAAAATCTGCCCTGGAACAGAAAGGATTTTCTGAAGAACATTTTGATTCTCAGACTCTTTCCACAGAAAGAAAATTACCTTAAATCTTGTCCTCGACAAGGCAGGGTTAGAAACAAATATTCCAAGAAACAAACTACTGAGTGAAGTTAGAGAGTCTTTTTATCTTCTTATCAGAGGAAATGGTGCCAAGCATGCCAGCTCTGGGGCATGGGGCCCATGCAGTTACACTCAGCCCTGCACTCAGAGGGGATCCGCACCTGGCTTAATGCTGCTGCCATCTTGGAATTCTTGATTGTTTTGAAATAAGGAGTCCTCCAAATTCATTTTTCACTGTGTTCCACAAATTATGTAACCTAACCTGACAGTAAGAATGGTACAACAATGCTTCCAAAGAGGACTTCTTCCTGCAGGAATGAGTCCCGGATAACCCTGAAAACATGGCTGAAACATAAGCCATAATTTTTATTTATCCATTCAGGCAAGAGTAAACTGAGAACACAGCCACCACCAATATGTTGTACACATCCAGGTGCATGGAACTGCTAATGTTTATGTCACACCTACCATATGCCAGTGTTTGCATGCATTAACTCATTTGAATATCATTCTATTCCCATTTTGCAGTTGAGGATATGAGGCACAGAAAGAGTAAGAAAACTACTTAAGTTCTATAGGAAGTAAGTAGGAGAGCCTATATTAAAACAAGTTAGTATATTTCTGGAATTTTTTTTTGGTAATGTTTCTCTGCTCTACTAAATGAACTGATATTGGTCTGCTAACATATAACTGATTATTCTAGTCACTACTTTTGAGTTCAGATGAGTTAGTGTCCCATAAAGGCCTAAGCCAATGTGTACTTGGAAGCTAATAGTGAATCACACGACAGAGCAAACACATCCTTTCTTTCGGAACATCTACTACTGACTGTTTTCTAAATGGGAAAGTGCTAACCATACCAAATTTTAGTGTCTCATGATGAGCGTTCAATTTTGACTCAAAAGAGTTTTTACTACATTACTATGTTTTTATGCCAGAGGTTGCACATTCATGGAAATTTATACTATATTCCTTTTAGGGAACTGGGGATATATCTCGTACTTGCTGGATATGGTACATGATCCTATAAAGTCAGATTCAAATTTAAGAGTTTTCCATCAACTTTATTTAAAAAAAATTCTTTGTAGGCACCAGACCATATTGAGTAGACTAATTTTTTGGCCCGTAGGCTTGCATCTGTGATAATGACAGTAGAATCAAATACTTCACATGGCTGTCATGAGGCTAGAAAGTACTTAGCATTTCCTAGAATTTAGGAAAAAATAGTAAGAAAGAATAGTAGAGTAGTTGGATCTTGGGGATATAACTTCTCTGACCCTCAGCTTCTTCAACATAAGATAAAATTTATAATACTTATCTCACAGGATTGAATAAGATAATGTATAAGAACGACTTAGCACAAGATCTGGCATATACTGAGCTCTTACTAAACGATAACTTCTACTATTCTATTTGAATTTTCATTATATAACATAGGCCTATGTAATATCACAGTAAATTTTGGAGCCCAGTATCAATCCAACTTATTTTTAATAATATTTCTCTTTTTCTTTTTTTTTGTCCATTGTATTCTGTTAGGAGAATAAGATCAATGCTGGTTTTTACTGTACAGTGATACTTTTCTGTATTAATTATGTATTTTAAAAATAAACTTTGGAAAGATATGATCTTTTTCCAATGATTCGTTTATAAAGGGCTATTAAAGTAATGCATAAAAGAAATAGCATTCATTCATTATTTATCCTTTGTAGCAGTGATTACATCAGCTTAGTCTGCCCATCGATCGACCCTTACAGCACAGGAAGCAAATAATAGAGGGAGGATTAAGGGCTCATCTTCTGCTGTGTCTTCCAGATCTTGCTCTGTCAGAGAGGTTCTCCTTCTCCTGTTGCTTCTCCTTTTATTCTCCATTGACCCACTTTCTCTCTGCCCACTGACATGCTCAGGTCTTTCTCATTTTACAAACAAGAAATTATTTTTCCATCAAACTTGTTGCTCCTTTGAAGTCCTGTTTCATCCCCCCTTTCTTTGACTGTTAAACCCTGCTA
Organism: Talpa occidentalis; assembly: GCF_014898055.3. Classification (NCBI taxonomy): domain Eukaryota; kingdom Metazoa; phylum Chordata; class Mammalia; order Eulipotyphla; family Talpidae; genus Talpa; species Talpa occidentalis. The sequence continues at coordinate 36,273,438 of NW_023601653.1, forward strand.
AAAGTGATTTTCACTCTCTTAACATCTCCTATTCTTTACTCTTTTCTTTTGCACTTATCGCTACCCCAAACTGTATCCTGGAAGCATTAAGAGGCTTCTATTCATCTAGGTGTTTGACCGTTTCTTAGTCTTCTTTCCTTCTGACCTGTCTGAAACATGTGATACTGTCGAAATCTTGACAATATCTTAAACTGGGACATTGTTTATATTTTTCTTGACATTTGTGACTTGGTTTGCTCATAGAAAATAGCTATTATATCAACTTTGCAGAATGTTCTGAAGATAAAATGCAGTGTTATTGTTAACTTTTTTTTAAGATTTATTTATTTATTTATACAAGCACTGGGTATAGTCAGAAGCGTGGGAGGGTGAGTGAATTCACCAGAGTCAGAGAGGAGAGCAGAGCAGGCAGACTGGTGAAGTACACTGCTAAGGGGAGCAGCGGGCAGCAGGAGAGGTCTGCGCGCCATGTGGGAGCCTTGCCCGGTGGCCGGGGATCGAACTGGCTCTGCAGAGGCTGCTGGCAGCTTCGCAACCCAGTGCTCAACTGCTGCGCCACCAGGGAGGCCCTATTGTTAACATTTTTAACAATCAGTAAGTAAATGGCAACCTCATTTATCCCAAAGACTAAGTCTCACAAAACATAGATGACATCTAAATTTGTAGTTTTTTTGGGGGGTGTGTATTCTTTCTTTAACAGAGTGCTGAACATATATTTCTATCTGTAATATAAATTCATGGTAGCCAGAACTGAAGGAATTCTTAGAGAGACTACTGTCTAAGTGAGGGAAATGGTGGTGTGGAGAGGAAATTGTTTGCTGTATTGATCAGGCTGGCTTCAGCTTCAAATAATGGGAATTTCTGATTAATTAACTGGAATATACGATCTTCCATGTAGTAAACGTCAAAACAACATGGATAAATGTAAAAAAAAATATGCTGAGCAAAGATTCCAGGCTAAAGAGTCCACAGTGTATCAATCCATTTATATAAAATTCTTCAAAGTACAAGTTAATCTATATTGGTGGAAATCAGCTCAGTATTTGCCTGGGGGATGTTGCAGTTATAAAACTGCTTTCCAAAAGAGAGTGCAAAATTAAAGGAAACAAAAGCAAAAATAAACAAGGGGGACTACATTAAACTAAAAAGTTTCTTGCCATAGCATCAAAACTAAAAAGGAAAGATACTTTCATTAAAATGAAAACACATCCTACTGAAGGGAAGAAAATATTTGCATATAGTACATCTAACAAAAGGTTAATATCCAAGGGCCTCCCCAGTTGTGCAGCGGTTGAGCGCTGGGTTGCAAAGCTGCCCGCAGCCTCTGCAGTGACTCTTCGATCCCCTGCTGCTCCCTGGCCACTGGAGGAGGGTCCCGGTCCCACATGGCGCGCGCCGCCCACTGCTCCCCTCAGCAGTGTACTTTGGTCCTTCTGCCTGCTCTGCTCTCTTCTCTGGCTCTGGTGAATTCTCTCACCCTCCTGCTCTTCTGACTGTACCCAGTGCTTGTATAAATAAATAAATAAATAAATCTTTAAAAAAAAGGTTAATATTCAAAATCTATAAAGAACTCACACAACTCAACAGAAAGAAAACAAACAATTCAACAAAACTTGGGCAGAACAGCTACACAGACACTTCTCCAAAAAAGAAATACAGATGGCCAACAGGCACATGAAAAAAACGCTCATAATCACTTATCATCAGGGAAATGCAACTCAAAACCACAATTAGATACCATCTCATACCTGTGAGAGTGGCCCATATCAAAAAGGTCAGAAACAAGTGTTGGCCATGATGTATATAGTCCCTTGTACACTGTTGGTGGGAATGTAGGATGGTAAAACCCTTATTGAAAACAATATGGAGGGCTTCCCTAGTGGCACAGGGGGTTAAGTCTCAGCACTATGAAGCTGTTGGCAGCCTCTACAGCATGAGTTCATGGGGCTAACCTATTTGGTGCAGCAGAGCTAACCGGCTATGGAGCTAAAACATTTGGTGCAGCAGACCTCCCCTGTCTCGCCCACTGCTCCCCTCAGCTTTGTATGTCATTCAGTTCTCCTGTTCTGCTCCCCACTCTGTCTCTGGTGAATTCGCTCAATCCTCCGCCCCACACCTCTGGCCTACACCCCAGCTCTTGTATGCATAAATAAATAAATCTTAAAAAAAAGAAAACAATATGGAGGTTATTCAAGATATTAAAAATAAATGATTCAGCAATTCCACACCTCAGTTTTATCAGAAGAATACAAAGACATTAATTTCAGGAATTTTGCACTCCTGTGTTCATTCGCACTATTTTACAATAGCCAATTTTTGGAAAGAAACTAAGTGCCCAATAAAAGAGGAGTGGATAAAGATGATGTGGTACATATACACAGTGGAATGGCACTCAGCTACAAAATGATGGATTTTTAAAAAATATTTATTTATTTATGCATACAAGTACTGAGGTACAGGCCAGAGGTGTGGGGTGTGTGAGAAAGAGAGAGAGGATTCACCAGAGACAGAGTGGGGAACAGAACAAATAGATTGAAATACGCTGTTGAGGGGAGCAGTAGACAAGACAGGAGAGGTCTGCTGCGCCACGTGGGTAGCTCCCTGGCCGGGGATCAAACTCATGCTACAGTGGCTGCGGATAGCTTCATAGGTTGCACCACCAGGAAGTCCCCAAAATGACAAAATCTTGCCATTTTCAGCAACATGGATGGAACTTGAGGAGATTATGCTAAATGAAATAAGTGAGAACAGAAAAGACAAATACCAGATGATTTCACTCATATGTGGAAATAAAAAAACAAAACAAAGGAACAGACAAAATTAAATCAAAACAAACCCCTAGAGATCTGATTGTAGAATTGAGGCTACCAGACAAAGAGTGGGGGTGGGAGTGGGAAGCTTTGGTATTGGGCATGATGTGCTAACACATGTCTGAAAAGGTGTGAACTTAGAGGCCTAAATCATATACAATGTTGTGAAGCAAATACCTCAAAAAAAATTAAAAAGAGAGATTATAAAAGGAAACTTTTGGGGATTACCATGTTCATTATCTTGATTTTGTTGATAGTTTTGTGCGTGCATACATAGTCAAAACTTACCGAGTTTTGCAATTTAAACACATGTAGTTATTGTATGTTAATTATACTCCAACAAAGCTGTTTAAAATAAGAGATATTGTAAATAGGTAAACAAAGGTAAAGTGAAAAATATTGGTTGTACTTAGTGAATTTGTATTTCTTCAGCTGAATAACCTCCAAAACCCTACGGTGTTTGCTCTCCATAACTTGATCTTAGACTAACATTCTTGCTGTATCTCCCACTGACATCTTGAATTCCAAAAGAACTGTTTTCTGAGTAGATGTTATTCTTTCTTGTGTGTTCCATTAGCCGGGAATGGTCTTCTCAGAATCTTCTGATTCCCTTACATAGAGATGATCCCTCCTTCCTCTGGTCTCCTGTAATGCTTTGTACCTTTATGGCATGCACCACATACTTCTTTATATCATAGTTTGTAAGCACAAACTTTACTTCCCCTACAAGACTGAGACTCTTGTAGGTAGTGACCCATGTATTTAGTATTTATCCCACTACTCCAATGAGAGCTTAGGGATGTCTTGTAAATAGAAATTGTACGTATATGAAATAAATATGTCTACTTGAGAATTTTCCAATACTGATCCAAGAAGTGAAAACAAACATTTTAATGTGCTTAAAAATATGAAATGTTTCCTAATTGTGGTGTATACACTATTCAGTCCTATCAGTCTGGGAAAACAGTGCTTAATCTCTTAACCTGTTGCCAATACCTTTTGTTTATGATCTCTGGAAGCATTTCTCATCACCTGTACTGGAAGTTACTGGAAGTTATTGTTCATAGATTTGCTTAATGTTAAATCATTAATTGCTCATTAATTTCAACATTAGATGTTTAATGATCACTTCTTCTAATGGGTACATGCACATTTTGAACAAAAAATGGTATAATGAGGCAGTGATTAAATCATAGAGAACATCAGAGTCCACTTTTGGGATATTTCTTCTTTTTTTTTAAAGATTGATTGATTGATTTTTATATATTTATTTATTTATTTATTTATACAAGCACTGGGTACAGTCAGAAGCGTGGGAGGGTGAGAGAATCCACCAGAGCCAGAGCGGGGAACAGAGCAGGCAGACTGACGAAGTATACTGCTGAGGGGAGCAGTGGGCGGCAGGAGAGGTCTGCGCGCCATGTGGGAGTCTCACCCGGTGGCTGGGGATCGAACTGGTGCTGCAGAGGCTGTGGGCAGCTTTACAGCCCAGCGCTCAACCGCTGCGCCACCGGGAGGCCCTCTTCATATTTTTTTTGACCTGATGTTGAAATAATGAAACTCAAGCAGTGTCTAAGAAAAAGAACGATGATAAAAGCTAAGAATGATTTGGTTGTACAGTTAAGGCAAACAAGAAGTTGGGCTAAGAGGAGAGCTTTATTTCAGTTTCAAATATCTGCCAAAATTGTGAAATTGGATAAAAGGAGTTTAGGAAATTGTGCTGGATGAAAATGTACTGATGTTTTGTATGTGTTCCAATATGAAAGCATCTATTTCCCTCACGAAGATGGATACGTAATGGTCTCAAATTTAATGGAAGTGCTCATTTCCAGGGGCATTGTAGTTTTGAAATGGGTTTGTTTGAGAATTCTGGGTCTAATTTCATATCATTAAACTCTGAAATTACAGAAGCTTTCCAGAGTAATCCTGGAGTCTCAGAACGGCTCACGGTGCACCAGGAGTTTGTTGTGTACATAGTTTGAAGGGCTTCTTGGCAGCACAATCCTCATTTTTGTAACAAGCAGTGTTCTATCTTCTCTCCTGCTCTTCCCCAGGGCTGACTTTCTTCCTGAGCTCAGTGTCAGAGCCTGGACGCTGGCACGGCTGCCTGAGGACTGCAAAGCAGGTAATAAGGCAGAGGGGACGAGGTTGGGGTTTGGAGGTCCACCTGAATTTGAATCCCAGCTCTACCACATAGGAGCTCTGAAGCCCTGAGCCAGTTACTTAGTTTCCCAGCCTCAATTTCCTTACCTTCCAAAAAGGTACCACTAATTTGGGAGCTTACCATGGCACCTGGCACAGACAGAACAACCTCAAATAGATGCTGTTGTTATTTTTAGCAACCAGAAATTTATTTTCAGTTTACTTCAAGAAAATAACCTTAACTTGTGCTAAGGATAATTAAAAAAAAAATAATGACAGTGTGGATATGGACATTTTTCTTAGAAACATTTCTAGAGAAAATTTGGTGGTCCCATAATGCAGTGTTATAAGGCTTGCCCAAACCTGCCCCAATCATACAGAATATCAGGGCCTCCAAATAGCTATGCAGTGGTGTTATGGTACCCCAGATAGTGTCCACTCAATTCTCTGTGGGCAGGAAGAGCTTCTATTTTTAAGAGGAAGAGAGGCCCTAACTGGTTAAAAATAGGAATCTCCTCAATATTCTCTCTGCCACTTCACCCCTCCACTTTTCTGTCCACCCACATTTTTCCTGAAGTCCTCTTATCATCCCAGTTCATTTCCCCTCCTCGTCCTCTGCTTTAGAAAGAGTACATATTTTGAAAGAGAAAATACTTGACAACATCCCCAGAAAGTCAGTGGTGGGGATAATGTGTTTTTAATCCTGAACACCTGGCCTCCTTTTATTTGGCTGCCAAAATGAGAAGGTTTTTTGATTATTCAAAAAAGTCCTTATGATGGTGTGCGCAAATGACTAAAAAGGTTAATAAATTTCAGAATCTGCCTGGTAATCCAGGGAGATAGAACTCTGCAAACACAGAATTTTCTTTTTAGGTTGAATCTGACCTTATGAAAAGCTACCCCTCTCTTCTCACACTCCAGGTGTTTATCTAGGTTTTAAACATTGAGTATAAGAGTGTAGTGAGGGCACTGACATTAACCAAGGGTCCACTTTGCATAGGAAATCTCGTTCACATTATCTCATTTAATTTTCACAACAGTCCCAAGGGGAGTATATGAAATATAGTTCCCATATTTTGTAAGTGAGGGCATAGGGAGGCATCAAAGAGCCCCATCAGGCTCAACCCATTTTCATCATGTAACTAAAATAAGTAGGAATAAGATCAAGAATTCCATAACCCCAAATCATTGTATCTCTAAAATTCAAGTCTAGTTTGATCTTATCTGAGAAATAGCTTGCTAGGCTGTCTTTCTGACAGGGCCCCAGAGCTACTTTGTTAAGGATTTGTTCTGTTAAGCAAGGCAGCCAGCCACAAGCTGGACCCCAGAAACAAAACATGGGTCACTAAAGGGGAGAGATTTGGGATCATTAATCAGGTTTTCTCCTGCCCATAGCCTGACATCTGAGTCCCGTGCAAAGGGCCATGGGAAGGAGGTGAGCAAAAGTGGAAAGGGCCATTATACTGATGGTGTTGTCCATTTCTAGGCCCCATGGGTGTCTGCCTTGGTTCTTACTCTGTAAAGAAAGTAAGCCAAGAAGGGAAGAGACATAATCTTCCCAAGGCCATTGCAGCAAACCAATAGCCCTGTCAGCCTGACATCAGCTTTTTGGCATCAGCTGTTGGTGGGAGGTAATGGCTGAGTCTGCTGCAATAAAAGGACGGAGGCAAAGGAAAAAGAGAGAGAGTAACAGGCCCTTTGTGAATGGTGATTGCACTGATTAGTCAGCATATAAGAAATGTTGATGGGAAGAGTGATTGATGGCAAAAAGCAGGGAAACATGGTAACGTTATGCATAGGACAAGGCAAAACGAGTTCAATTTTGGAATATTTCCTTATGTCTTTGTTGCCATTTTGTTTTGGCACCCTTAATCAACTTATACTTTGAAATCTGGGGTGAACTTTTTAGACTAATTCATCTCAAAATATTGTCCATTTTAAGAATTTTTTAAAGGAGTTCATTTTAAATCTGTGATATTTTCTTTCCCGTGTTTACTGTAAAATTAAACTCAAGTAACTTGCATAATTGCATCAATATTTTAAAAGCCACCAATATGGCACATGGAAAAAGAGGCTCACAATCTTCAGTAGTCTTTAATGTAACATACATTCATTATATATGAGCCCTCAAAGGAGAAATTTACATTGTCCAGAATCCTATGTCACACAAAGCAGCTTTGGGATAGTTAAATACCATGCATTTGCTTTGTAAAACCATTATCAAAAGATGCTAGCAGATCAACCTTGAAAGGCAATGCTATGTCTTTAATAATCTGACCAAGCAGAGGGAGAGACTTTTCTCTGATGTGACATTCTTGTGGTCATCATGTTAACAAGATACATTTCTTAAAATTTGACTTCAGTATCGGAGTCAAATGCTCATCAGTTCTTGGAGAAGTTGTCTGATTCTTCATGCTGAACTCAATTGTCACCCTTGTTGAGAACTCATCCCCACCACTTTGAGGAAGATGAATTTCTCCTGTGGAAATTGGTGAATGCCTCTGGTATCACAAGGGTTTGAGCTGTTCTTGTATTTACCCAATTAACTGAGTTCCTTAAATAGTGTTGCTGCAACCCTATCAACAACATTTTGTGGTGAATGAGTTGGTGAGTGGATGAAGATTTTTCTGTTATTTAGTGTATATTTGATTTATACCAATATTCAAAGTTGGAATTGGGAAGAAAAGGGGATAGCCTCGATATTTATTGAGTGACTGCTAGGTTCTGTATCAGGATTCCTTTGTAGAATTTCACTTAAGGTATGACCACCCTTCTGGTTGGGCCTGCTGAGCTCCTTTTTTTCAAATGGGAAATGAGTTTTGGATGTTCTGTAATGTGAACAAAGTCATTCTACTTAGTAAGTAGCTGAGCCAGAATTTGAACTCAAGTCTGAAAAGAATTCTTAGTTTATGTCTAAATGTGTTAAGAAAAAAAGGACATTTCAGCAGTTATTAAGCTCATTAAGGGAAGCCTTCACCTAGTAGCCTACACTTTCCCTCCTTAGGTCAATGTCTAAGGAAAGGGCTGAGGGGAAAGGCTTGAAGTGGGCAATGTTTGTGGTGGTTTGACAAGACATGGAGGTAATGAACTTGGTTCTGTCAGGTTCTAGCGGTGTGATCTCGGGCAAGTAATTAACCCCACTGAGATCCTCCATTTCTTTAACTGTAAAATGTAAAATTAGTCAGGAGGAATAATCATCATCTGTATCTTACAGGATTTTGTGAGAATGAACTGAGAGAATGCACCAAGCACTTAGCTGAGACCTTGGCATAAAGTGGTACTCAATGCATTATTGTCATAATTATCCAAATGCTCTATGGTTATAGCTCAGAGGCAACAGATAACTGCTCAACTTCCTACCTTCTCAAAGTTTAGTGGATGCAATCTGAGAATACGTGGAAGATAATTACACTAGATGACCTCTTCCCTATGACCTGCAACCAGTGTGGGGTTTTAAATCATTTTGGTTCCTGGTTCTGGTTCTGCTTTGTAATCTTTACAAGACCTGTGATCTTTTTTTAAAAAGATTTATTTATTTATGTATACATAAATAAATAAGCCAGAGATATAGGTGTGTAAGCCAGAGATATAGGGGGTGAGAGGATTCACCAGAGACAGAATGGGGAGCAGAACAGGTAGATGTACTGAAATACACTGCTGAGGGGAGCAGAGGGTGAGACAGGAGAGGACTGCTGCACCATGTGTGTCACCTCCCCGGCCAGAGATCGAACTTGTTCTATAGTGGCTGGCAGTAGCATGAAAGCACTGTCTTTAACCTCTGCTCCACCAGGGAGGCCCAAGACCTGTGATCTTGACAAGATCTTTGTGATCTGATAACACCCGGCCTCACTTTGCTTAATCTGCAAAGTAATCAAAAGGTGATCAAAACCACACCTATTTTATAGAGTTCTTGCTAGGCTTACATGACAAGTACTATGATGAGGTACGTGAAAAGGCACCTAATCTGGTCTAAGAAGAGTCAGGAGAGATTTTGGAAGGAAGTGGAGCCCAAATGGACATCTGAAAAAGAAAAGGGTCTTGTAGTCCATTCTACATATTTATGACAATAATAATAATAGTTATTTTAATTACATAAGTATATACAACTGACATCATATTAGACTGCATTTCCTATTTTACTAGTTTTACTTTCTAATGTCACCTTTGAATGTCATTATTTTTTTTTTTAAAGTTAACCACTTTTTTCTTTTTTGAAGATTTATTTATTTTTATCCAAAAACTGGGGTACAGGCCAGATGTGTGGGAGAGTGAGAGGATTCACCAGAGACAGAGCAGGGAGCAGAACAGGCAGACGACAGAAACACATTGCTGAGGGGAGCAGTGGCCGAGTCAGGAGAGGTCTGCCGCACCATGTGGGATTCTCACAGGACCGACTGGGATCGAACCCACACTGCTGAGGCTGCTGATAGCTTTGGGAGGCCCTGAATGTCATTATGTTTTTAAGGAAAGGAATGCTGTGGGCTTTTTTGGTGCATTATATTTGCCAAAATTGGTCCATCATCATCTTCCTAAAGACATTTCCAAAAGAACTTTAGCTTTACTGATTTTCTTCTCAAATTCTTCTGCAATATCTTTAAGCATCAGCTGGGTGATGTGAGATCCAAATAAATAGAGACTGTGTAACTGTATCTGCCTTTCATATTGAATTGGGGTAAGTCTGTGAGCAGAGTGCGTGTGTGTGAAAACATACGTATACATTTTGGATTTGATCCGGAGTTATTCCTTAGATATAAATAATACACTGAAAAGCCCATTAACTTTTCCAGATCACAAGAGTTTTCATTAGAATGCTGGACTATAAATAGCTCCCTAGTGGTAGGGCAGAAATGATGCACCAGTCCTTCTCACCCAAAGGGCTTAGTGTACAGAGCACATTGACATTCGCAAGTGTCTGGCTCATTGTAAGCTGATGTTGTTTGTAAAGTCAAATTTTGGATTAACCTTTTGAAATTAAAAAAAAAATGGACAAGGTTTTCTTCATGAACATTTCGTTTCTTAGGGAAAATTATTTTACATGGAATTTACCTAGTGCACCACATAAAAATTCTTAGCACAGAATATCTAGCACAGTGTAAAAATTTATTTCCCTTGAGTTGTTTAAATGTCATCGTGTTTGGTACAAAATAGGAAATGCCTCATTTTGCAAATAATCTTGCCAGAGCTGCTTCTTTTCTCATATATAATGGTGCCATCTACATAGAAAAGGATAATTGAGTAACTATTTGGTGAGTACTGTTAAAAAACAAAATTCATCTGAGTAAATTTGCAGATCTAATTGGCTTTATTCAGTGATTCATAAGTTGGGCAGCAGCCCATCCTGCAAAGAGAAGCATGCTCCCAGGAGTTGTACAGAATGGAAGATATTTATAGGTCAGAAGAGGCAGGACAAGGAAGTAAAATGAGTAGTTTTTTTTTTAGGCAAGATTACCTTCTTTTAAGGGAAGACAGGTGGATTGCTTCATTAGTGTTAATCCAAAAACTCCAGATTTAAAATCCCACTCCTGGGAGAGAGACTGACTGCAAGTAGGTTGGGCTTAGCATAAGTGATTCCATTTTGGACCTACATTTTTTTTTTTTTTTAATAATAGAAACAACAGAGCCAGTCACAAGAGATAATTCTGAAAGCCACTATTTTGTTTTGTTTTCTTTCAGAGCAAGATTATTTGTCTAAAGAATCTATGTGTTTTGTTTCCAGTTTATTTTATCTGAACTATTTCTGTGAGATCCACTAAATAGACCATGTTGGGATAAAATGGATTTAGTGAAATAGTAATATCTGCCTCATGGTGAATTTTGTCAGGTTTTTACTAAACTATAAGCTGTTTGAGGACACAGAGGTATCTTATTTATCTTTGAAAATCTCTGGTGTCTTGACTGTACTAGGCATCCTCTAAATAGTTATCAAATTGATTTGAATTCAGTGTACTATGACAATCATTCCTGGAACTCTTAGGAACCAGTGTTTAAAAATGTTATTTTTAAAGTTAAATCTGGTTTAGTTTTGTTACAGAGAACCCCAGGGAGTACAGGAATGATCCAGGTCGTGAATCCTCATTTGCACATTTAAGAACTTGGGACAAGGCACAAAAGCAGACACATAGAGAAAAATCTAGAAGAGGTTTATTTAAAAGGGGAATGGTAAGGGACCTCCCTGGTGGCGCAAGGGGTTAAGTACCGCATTATGAAACAATCCGCAGCCTCTGCAGCACGAGTTTGATCCCTGGCCGGCCAGGGAGCAACCCACATGGTGCAGCAGACCTCTCCTGACTCACCCGCTGCTCCCCTCAGCAGTGTATTTCTGACGTCTGCTCATTCTGTTCCCCATTCTGTCTCTGGTGAATCCTCTCATCCCCCTGCATCTCTGGCCTGTACCCCAGCTCTTGTATGCATAAATAAATAAATCTTTAAAAAAATAGAAGGGGAATGGTAAGAGGGAGAAGAGAGATAGAGATAAACAGATAGATAGATAGATATGATTAATTTGTGGACACTTCCTACCCGCAACGCTGTCTGAGTTGAGCTACTAGGCTATAAATTGAAGCTGGAAAAACAAGACAATGAGAGCACATATATATTTAGTTTTTAAGCCAAGGATGGCTGCTAAACTCCACTCTGACCACCTTCAGAAAAGCAGGTTACTGGTATTTTGGGAATTGTAATCCTCAGTGCCTGAGATCTTGTTGGTGTAGAGATGGGGGTGGAGTCTGTAAAGAAGTCAGTGGAATCCTTCAGAATATCATTCATTGGCTCAGAGTTTGTTCCTTACTGTTCCTCTAACAGTTTCCAAGGACATACATGTGCTGTTAAAAAAGGGCATATATTTGTAACAGAAAATTATGGATTGTGATAAGGAGAGCCGTGGTAACATTGGGTCAATAGGGACCTAACAAAATTCATCTAGAGTTTTTGAAAACTGTTTTCATGTAGTACATTATACAGCTTATCTTGCTTCTCCTTTTTTATTATTTAATTATTAAATTTTATTGACAATTTGATTATTAAGTAAGCTTGAAAAACAGGGGAGGAGATGCATGTGTCAAACATGTGTCAACAAGCGATAAATGAAATTTCACTCCAATAAGACGAGTCCTTCTTAGAACCATAATGGCTATTGACTGAGAATCTAATGTATCATATAATCTTTAAATACAGTAACACATTTAATGCATACAGCCCAAAAAAGTGTGATGCATATAACACAAAGAGTTAACCCTTATTTTCTTTTATAAGGTTAATGAACTGATGTTCAGAAATGTTTAATAACTTGCTCAAGCTCAAATAGTAAGTGGCAGAGCTGAGATTCAAACCCCAAACTCTCTGACTGGTAAATTGGTATTCTTCCCACGTTTTACTTGACACAAAGGATACACCTACACATGGTGTTTCTTAACAGTGTCAAAACATCTTTTACTTTGGGGACACTACTTGTCTGTAATTATTACCTGTAGAGTCTTCCTTTGAGTTTTAAGACCAGATTAAACCTCTGCTTATGTAGAGTAATAAAATAGCCCAATCTAAGCTTCCAGTACTGGCAGTATTTGCTGGGAATTCAGTAAGTGGACAAAAGTGAGTCACCTTAAATAAAAGGAAAAGTGAAGTCAGAGGGAGTTTAATGCATTGTCTTTTTAAAATGCAGTTCATTAAGCCATTTAAATTCTGAGTAGAGAGAAGCAAATGAAAATGTTTCACTTTTCAATGATGTTGAATTAATATCCTAGAATTTTTTCCTACTGTAGGAGAGGTGCAAGTGGAAGAGGTTGAAAGGACTCTGTATTTTATCAGTTCATATGGGAATCAACGTGGTATTTTGACTGTGAGGGAGAGAGGCAAGCTAAGAGACATTAACCGTCTCTAGCCTGCTTTCCTGCACATATAGGAGAATTACAAAGTTAAAATGTGAAACCTGAGGAAGAACTTATCTGTCTTTTTTGTTCAAGTGCTAGTATACTCAAAAGCAAGCAAATGTGGCAGACAAGGAAATCCAGGTTGGCTGATTGGCATTTGAATTCCTAAATTTCTTCATTGTGCTGTGTGCTAGGTATAGTGATGAACAAAAGCAACATGACTCCTCCCCTCATGGAGTTGATAGTGTAGATAATAAAAAGTCATAGTAATTTCATATAGCAGAATTTGATGACTTTTAAATAAACATCTCAGTCAAAGAAAAAACAGCCACTCAGACAGAGGAAGGAAAATTCCCTTTCAAAGGCTCCTGGAACCAGCCCAAGGCTGGGAGTGTTCAGAAGACCTGTGGTAAGAGATAATGGTGAGGAAAAATAAGGGTTTCAGTGAAATTTTCAATTAGTTAAAGGTAATGGCATCATAGGGAGATTGCACCGCTTCTAATTGGGACCACTCATGTTATTAAACGATAAAGAATGCCATTGGAAAAGGTACTATAGTGTTTTAATGCAAACTATCTTTTTTAAAAAATGCAAACTGCCTTTCATTCATTGGTGACTTGAGGCAGGAGTTTATGAATTCTAACAGCCAATCACAGTCTGTGAAAAGGCTTTCATAATAAAAAATGTATATTTTATTGAGGTGAAACTAACATAAAATTAACAATTTTAGAGTGAACATTTCAGTTGCATCTTGCATATTCACTATGTTGCCTAATTTCCATTTAGCTCCATAAACTTTTCATCATTGTAAAGCAGAACCCCATACCGATTAAGAAGTTGTTCCTCATTCTCTTTCTTCCTTGTTCTTGGTAACTAACAGTCTTTGTTTTGTCTCCATAGATTTACCTATTATGGATATTTAATACAAATGGAATTATACAACACAATCTTTGTGTACGGCTTCTTTCACTTAGCTTAATGTTTTTGAGATTCATCTATGTTGTGGCATGTATCAACATTTCATTTCTTATTATGGCTCAGTAGTATTCCATTATATATACCACATGTTCTTTCTCATTCACCTGAAATAGACATTTGGGCTATTTCTACCTTTAGTTACTGTAAATAGTGCTTCTGTGAACATGTGTTGTCTTAATCTATTTGAGCTGCTTTAACAAAATGCCACAGGCTGGGAAAGTTATAAACAACAGAAATTTATTGCTTTCAGTTCTGGAAACTGGAAATCCCACATTAGGGTGCTGCTGGAAGTCCCTGGAAGTCCAGCTTGGGGATAGACTTCTCATTGGGTCATAGAATTCTCATGCATCCTCACATAGTGGAAGGGGCTAGCTATAGAATCTCTTTAATAAGAATACTAGGGCCTCTCTGGTGGCACAAGGGGTTAAGCACAGTACTATGAAGCAGTCCACAGCATCTGCAACACAAGTTCGTTCCCCGGCTGGCCAGGGAGCTACCCACATGTTGTAGCAGACCTCTCCTGTCTCGCCCGCTGCTCCCCTCAGCAGTGTATTTCAGCCAATCTGCCTGTTCTGTTCCCCACTCTGTCTCTGGTGAATCCTCTCACCCCCTGGCCTGTGCCCCAGCTCTTGTATGCATAAATAAAATAAATCTTAAAAAAAAAAGAATACTAATCCATGCCTGTGAGTTCTGCCTTCATGATCTACGCACCTACTGATGGCCTCACCTTCTAGCATCATTGTTTGGGCAGTAAGAACCAACACATAATTTTGGAGGGACACAAACATTCAGACTAAAACATACGTGTATCTATACTTGTCTGAATATCTGTTTTTAATTCATTTGAGTATATACCTAGGAGTATGGTGTATTACTTGACCATATGATAGTTCTATGTTTAACTTTTTTGAGGAACCACTGAACTGTTTTTACAGTAATAACTGGACCATGTTTTATATTCCCATGTCCAATGTATGAGGATTTGAATTTCTCTACATCCTCACCAGCTTTGGTTATTTTCTATATTTTTTAATGGGTATGAAATGATATCTCAGAGTGGGTTTGATTTACATTTCTTTAATGACAAGTATCTTTTCATGTGCTTGTTTGCCATCTGTATATCTTTTTTTTTTTTTTTTTTTTGAGAAATGAGAAATACTTACTCAAGTCACTTGTCTATTTTTTAATTGGGTGTGTTTGTTTATTGGTTATTGAGTTGTGATACTAATTTTTGAGCCATGTAGTTCAACTGTGCCATGTTGAAAATCTGACACTGTCTTAAAGGTGGGGTGTGGGCACGGAGAAGAGAAAGCAGAGAGCACAGGCGGGGAGGAACTTGGGATATGGTTGAAAGGGTTCTAAAGTGCAGCTTTATCTTCCTCAATAATTTAGACATCAAGATTTATCTCTCCTGATAACTCAGAAGGGGAAGTGAGAGCTTTGGCAAGACACTTTGATGGATATGCATTTCTAGAATCTGAGAGCTCAACTTCATTCTCACTGTTGTCTAGTTCAATAATGAAGAGTCACCATTTTTGAGTACACCTCACATGTATCTTACTTAAACCACATAGCTATGCCAGGTTAGTGCTATTATCCGAATTATATACTAAAGAATTGAATCTTGGGGAAATTGAGTAACTAGTTCAAGATCACAACTAGGAGACCAAATGAGTAGGGATTCCAGCCTCACAGATTTATGCCCTTTTATTATTACTCCATGGCTGACACATCATGGGTTGTATTATTGCTATAGCCTCCTAACCTTTCTTTCTTCAGAATTACCTTCCTCAATTGGTGCTCCACATGACTGACAGTGGTGGTTTTCCTAAAATGTAGGTCTTATTATGCCACATCCTTGCTTAAAGTCTTTTAATGGCTTGTCATCTGTCAAGATCCTGTCTGCCCCTGAAAGTTATCATCTTTGCATTCTGCATTTGTATCTTACCTTACAGTCATGTCAAGCTACTCCCAACTTCTGGAATCTGTCAAGCTGTTTCATAACCTGTGCTTACAACACAGAGTTCCTTGATATGCATTAAAGACTCCCCTCCTCCACAGTACTATATTATGAACTTTCCCCCATGCCATAAAATGCACAAATACTGGCAAATGAGGTAGTCAGGGGAAAGAAAGAGAAGGGTCTGTCATTATTTACATACCTCACCTTGACAACTGAGAGAATCAGCTGCAACACTAATGAGACTGGCTAGTAGTCAGATACAAGTAAAAAAAAAAAAATCAATATATTGCCTAATCATCAACAACAACCAATTGGAAAAGGTAATGGAAAACAGTATTCACAATAGTATTAATATTTATAAAACACCTAGAAACAAACTTAAAAGTATGTAACACTGTATTTAAAAAAATCTTTCTAAAATGTTTTTGAAGAATCAAAAAATAATACTGAACCAATGAAAATAAACTGTGTGCTTCCACACAGAAAGTTTAATATGGTGGTTAAGGGCCTGAGGTCTGACTGCCTGAGTTTAAGTGCTACTCTGCCAATTCCTTCCTGGCATGGTACAGTTGCTTCACTCCTCTATGGCTTGGTTTCATTGTTTGTAAAATTTGAGTACTAATATTAGTTAACATGTGCACCAAGTATGAAAATTCAGTAAAATTATCTAATTAGATAAATTAATCTGTTTATAGCACTCAGCTCCATACCAGGCACATAGTAAATACTTAATACATGATCTAATGTGCTAAAGATGCCAATTACCTTTAAGATAATCTGTGTATTTAATGCAATTCCAACTAAGCATTTGTTTCTTAGTGTGAGTTTGATTTGTAATTTTATTCAGAGCTCATCTTAAGAGGGTTTTGTTCTTTTGTCCTGTTTCTGGAGTCTTGTGTCTTCTGAATTGTGGATGTCTGTCTCCCAGTAGAGGTTTATGCTTTTGGTCTTGCTGACTGTCTCTCTGTCTGTCTCTCTCTCTGTATCTCTCTCTCTCTGTGTCTCTCTCTCCTTCTCTCTTTCCCTGTCTCCTCCTCTCAGTTTTTTCCTTCCTTCTTTTTCTTCTTTCATTGTTTTTTTTTTCTTTTCTTTCTTCCTTCTTTCTAGCTTCAAGGTAGTAATAAAGTCTCCTATGTGTTAAATCCTAGCGGTTTTATTGTTTCAACATTTGTACTTAGATCTATAATTCACCTGGAAATGATTTTGGCTTAGAAATTTTATTATCTTTCATATTATTTCATATTATATGACTTGTTTGACTTATTGTTGTTTAATAGTAATACAATTTACATTACCTGTAAAGTTTAATGGTCAACCATTTCCTTTCCCCCTTCTTACCATTTCCCCAGCTCAGCTCCTCAGCCCTTGGCAATGGTCATGGCCTTGCCCTCTCTTCACCTGCTCATTGTCTATGTCCCAGCCACGTGCCTGCCTCTGGGACCCTTGAGTGTGTCATTTTCCTTTTCACCTGACGGTGTGTGCATTTCTTTTTCCCTGTGATGTTCTTCCCTCACCTCTTTGCCTCATTAACCAACACATCCTTTGGTGACTCTCAATTTCGAGGGTATGCCCTTGAGTGAAGACTTCCCTGAACTTCAGACTAAGTCATGTCCCCTGTTACATACTCTCCTAATTATTATATTTCTCTTTTGCATCATTTACCATACTTTTAATTAAATCATTAATTTTGAAAGTAGTTATACAATGCCAGGCAACTCCAGTGGAATGTGAGCATCATCCTGTCAGGATCCTGGGCTGTCTCCTTTGCTGATTAATTTCCTGGTCCTCCCCAACAACCCTGTACTTAATAGCTCTTGATTAAACACTCGTTGATGGAATCAGCAAGAAAGTGAATGTGTTTTTTTTTATTTTTACTCTTGAGCATCATTTCTGATTCATCTAAGTTCTTTCATGGAAACTTAGGGATCTGAGGCTCCCATGTTGGGAAATATTGTTTTTCTTTTCTTTCTTTTCTTTCTTTCTTTCTTTCTTTCTTTCTTTCTTTCTTTCTTTCTTTCTTTCTTTCTTTCTTTCTTTCTTTCTTTCTTTCTTTCTTTCTTTCTTTCTTTCTTTCTTTCTTTCTTTCTTTCTTTCTCTCTCTCTCTCTCTCTCTCTCTTTCTTTCTTTCTCTCTTTCTCTTCCTCCCTCCCTCCCTCCTTCCTTCCTTCCTTCCTTCCTTTCTTCCTTTTTAAAGATTTATTTATTTATACAAGAACTAGGTTACAGGTCAGAGGCGTGGGAGGGTGAGAGAATTCACCAGAGAGAGAGAAGGGAGCAGAACAGGCAGACAGACTGAATACACTGCTGAGGGGAGCAGCGGGCTAGACAGGAGAGGTCTGCCGTGCCATGTAGGTTTCTCCCTGGCCAGCTGGAAATCGAACCCATGCTGCAGAGGCTGTGGACAGCTTCACAGAGCTGTGCTCAACCTGCAGCACCACCGGGGAGGCCCGAAATATTGTTCTTCTGTTCATGCACAGATTTGTGTAATGCCGGTGATGTGTCTCTGCAGTCCCTTATCTCTGAGTGCATTTTGAGAATATTGTCCATAAAGTGTCTCCTCTACAATTTCCACTACCTGCAAGCCTGTGAAGACCCTCTGCCCAAGGACAATGAGGGATCTAATTAGACCTCTAAGGATTTTGTTAGGAATAGGCATTATTTCCTGAAGTGAGTGCTGCAGGTGGGACGCTCCCTCTTTCCCCAGAAACCCTTACCTAGAAGCTTGTTTCCAGTCTCCCACCATACAGTATCTTCAACTTCAGATACAAGCTGGTCTCTTGCTGTCTCGCTGGAATTTCATTGGACAATTTCCTGTTTATGGTTCCTTATAAGATTATGTTGAAATTTCCTTCCCAGTGTCATCAGGAGAGAAAATAGCTAAATTGAGCTCTAGAGAATGTGCTTTAATACTTAAGAACACAAGGGTCTCCCTGGCAGCACAAGGGGTTAAGTTGCAGCACTATGAGGCAATCTCTAGCCACTGCAGTACCAGTTCGATCCCCATCAGGGAGGTGACCCACGTGGCACAGCAGACCTCTCCTGTCTCACCTGCTGCTCCCCTCAGCAGTGGATTTCAGTTGGTCTGCCTGTTCTGCTCCCCACTCTATCTCTGGTGAATCCTCTCATCCTTCCCCACCCTCCACTCCGTGCCTCTGGCCTGTACCCCACTTCTTGTGAGCATAAATAAATAAATCTTTGAAAAAAAAACTTAAGAACACAGCTAAGCAATAGTTATGTTGGGCTCAAGCTATTGGACAACTGGTTTTCCTAGAAAGCTCATGATGGGAATCAACTAAATAGAATTAAACTTTTATGATTTTTTTTTTTCAAAAGGACCTTATTCATCCACAAGACGAAGAGAAACATTTCATTTCACTTAACTTAAAGGTCAGAACTTTTGGGCATCCCAATTCCATAGGAAATATGTTATACACATGCTCATCAGAACTTAATGGATGACTTCAGTTATGAAAAGGTCCACTCATGTTGAAAACTGTTGCTCCTAGTGGAGAGCCCTTCTTGCTCTTCACTCTCTAGTCAGATGTTATAGCTATCGACACAGTTCTTTTAAATGATTTCTAAAAAATAGAGACCATTAGTCCGGATGTGCCCTTTATGCCTGTCAAAGGGCAATTTGCGAATGAATGTTATCCTCTAGGAAGCAGGGCTCTCCCATTCCAGAGAAAAGTGATGATAATTGGACTTACATATGTTTTCCTTTTTGAGATACAGACCACAGAGTTGTTTATAACTATCTTTAGCACAACAGGAAACTTATGCTGAAACTGAAATGGAGGGGAATAGAGTTAAAATATTATAAAACTTGTGGGAATCAGGTTCCATGTGACTCAGTGGTTTTTGAAAAGCTCATTTTAAAAACATGAGAATGATGCAGCATAATTGTTTTTTCAGGACCTGGGAGGGGTATTGATGTGCCAACCCTACTTTCTAGCCCTGTGACCAACTGCTCATTATTTGTTAGAAGAATAGCTGGGTGGGACCGAGGCTGTAGTCTTTGGCTGTGGAAAAAGTGTTTCTTTGTGGAAACTTAGTGTGTATACAAGTCAAACGAGGAATGCTGACTCCTTAGCGGCGCCTAACTCTGACCTCAACTTCAACACTAACTTTAGTTTTTATTTTATTTTATTTGACTTTTTAAAATATTTATTCATTTATGCATACAAAAACTGGGGTACAGGCCAGAGGTGTGGGGGATGAGAGGATTCACCAGAGACAGAGTGGGGAATAGAACAGGCAGACTGACTGAAATACACTGCTGAGGGGAGCAGCAGGAGAGACAGGAAAGGTCTGCTGTGCCAAGTGTGTCGGCTCCCTGGCTGGCATCGACTTGTGCTGGCATTGTTTTGGGGATTGCTGGGGACTAGTGAAAAGATGGTGTCTGAGGCAGGAAGATGTTTCTCTTTCTGCCCTGGAGACAGACAATGGTTGAGAGGGTGGCTGTTCCATCCACTTGGATTGAGGAAATGAGTAGCCCAGCCCTAAGTAACCTGAGATGCAAAAAAGCTTTTGTTATTATAAGCTGCTATGATTTACAGCACAAGCTGGCTTATCCTCATACAATAGCTCTAGCAGTTTTACAGATGAACAAACAACTGTTCACACAGGTTAATTAGCTGGTCCCAGACTTTAATCAAGGGCTGGGGAAACCATATATGCTCCCCATTAGCACATCAGACAGACCCTCATTTGTGTCAGCCGGAATCATGGAAAACCATTGATTTTTCCATCAACTACTGACTCTTTAGTTTAATGAGGTCATTCTGATTCCATGTGCCCCTGGGAATGAACTTGATGTTTTGCAAAGAGAACAGAATGTTTTCTTTGGTTTATCACTGCAGGTAGGGTGATCAACTATCAAGTTTGATTGACACAGGGGCATTTCTCAGGACATGGGGTGATCAGGGGTAAGTCAGGAAAGTCCCAGCCAAACTGGGATGAGTTGGCCACCCTAATGCTGCGGTGATATCTCCTAGCAACACTTAGGAATCAGCAGTGTAGACTCCCACTGCACCTTGTAATTCTTTCCATCATAATATTTATTACATTGTGTTGTAAATGACTCGGACTGTTCAGTGTCTGTCAGCACTCGAAACTGAACTCTTGAGACCAAGGACTGTTACTTTTCCATTTTATATTTCTAATACCTTGTATGGTGCCTGCCACTTCAAAAGAGCACAATAAATATTTATTGAAGGGACACATGAATCCTGTTTCTCTGTTGTTTTTTATTTCCAAAACCAGTGTGGTGTGATTGGCTTTTCTCCTTTGAAATTCAATTTTGCCTACATAGTAATTTAACGATAAAAAGGTAGAAATCTTCCTTGATTGCAGCTGCAAGTTTGCATGAAGCTTTCAGTGTGACCCATAGTATAAAATTCATAAACCCAGCACTGAGTTTCAGCATAAACTGATTCCTTATTAGACTGACTGAATAGTTGAATCTCCTTGTTTGGCATTTGTTTAAAGACAAAAGGTCATGAGACAACTGGTGGGTATTTGAGGCGGTGGAAACATATGTTATAAATTTGGTTTAGCTGCTTCTGGTAATGGGAATTGTTGTGACTGAAGACCTGGGTCTCCCAAGTGTGCCCTCCACCCTTGGGAATGCATAACATGCCCTCCAAAACCAGAAGTAGGAAGATAGTCTCTGTGGGCATGCCTCAGGATGGACCGCATTCATGCCCAGTTATGGGCAGCAAACAGTGAACCGAGAAACTTTCTCTGGATAACTAGATCAAGGTCCCATCCAGTTTATATTTCCTTAACAAGCCAACAAGGTGTGTTGAGAAAGAGTTTGTTGGCTCTAGACTCAATTACAGACTAAAACCTCAGACTTTTCCTTTTGTTATTCACCCATAATAAGTCTCTCCTAAATGACTAAGCTTTTCTGAGAAGTGATTTAAACTGTATTAAGAGACCCCATGGATTGGTGGGAATATCACCAAACTTGTATTAAGAAGACTTAAAAAAATTTACCAATCCTCAGTTTCCTTGTCTGTAAAATGGGCTAATAATATCTACCTTTCTTCACTCATAAGGTAGCTTGTGAGGTTCAAGGAAATTACATCAGTGAAAAACAGTCTGACCATTCTAAAGTGCAGAATGAATATAAGATATATATATATCATATATATACACACAGATATATATATATATATATATATATATGGATAAATACAAAGAAGTCAAAACAAAAGACAAGCTTAGGTAAGTTTTGTTATAGGATGGGAAGAATCAGGTGATTTAGTGGAGGCAGAATATACACACACACATAATATACAAAATAAATATACAAAAATGTACAACATGTCAGGTACTAAGTGCTATGTGGAAGAATAAAGCCATGTGCGGGAAATAGAGCAAGACTGGGCAGAGGACCTGCTTTTTAACACAGGACGGTCAGGGACATCTCTGATAAAGTAATGTTTGAGCAGAAACTCGAAGGAAGTAGAGCTTATTTCAGGAAGGAAACTCCTGGATAGAGAGAACAGCAAGTGCAAAATTGTGGGGTTGTTACTTGCCATGTTTGACCTGTGAAAGTGCAACTGCAGCTAAGTGAGAGTAGGGGGTGGGTGGCAGGCGAGATAAAATAACAGATAAGGTCAAGGCTTCAAGGTGAAGGAAGGGCAGATCATGTATCGTTTTGTAAGTTGTGGTGAAGAACTGTGGGTTTTATTCTGTGTGACAAAGAGGGCCAATGGAGCATAAGAGTGAAGAACTGGCTTGTTCAGAATAAACATTTTAAGAAACTCACTCTGACTGCTCTGTGGAGAATAGACTGAGGGAAAGGAATGGTGGAGGCAAAGAGGCCAGTGCAATATTTATGACGACGATGCGAGATGATGTCTTGGATCATGGTGATGGTAAGGACAAAATGTCATTTGATTGTGGATGTAGATTGGATGTGAAAGAAAGAGAAACATCAGTGATGACTCCAAGGTTTTCAGTGTAAGAAATTCTATGGAGAAATTGTACAAATGGAGTTGCCTTTAATTGAGTTGAAGGAAATTGTGGAGGATGCGTCATATGTATGTGTGCACGTTTGTATGTTATGCAATTAGAACTTAGGAATTAAAAGTTAGAAATTAGGGGCCTCCCCGGTGGTGCAGTGGGTTGGGCACCGTGCTGTGAAGCTGTCCGCAGCCTCGGCAGGGTTCGATCCTGGCCGGCTGGCGAGAATCCCACATGGTGTGGTAGACCTCTCCTGTCTCGCCCACTGCTCCCCTCAGCAGTGTATTTCTGTTGTCTGCTTATTCTGCTCCCCGTTCTGTCTCTGGTGAATCCTCTCACCCTCTGGTGCCTCTGGCCTATACCCCAGCTCTTGTATAAAAATAAATAAATCTTAAAAAAAAGTTAGAAATTAGAAGTTTTATTTTGTATATTTTAAGTTTGAGACTCTTCCAAGTAAGGGTTTTAAGTAGGCAGCTAGATGTGAGTGGAAAATATTCAGAGGACAGATTGGGGCTGAAGTTTTAAGTTTGGGATCTTAAAAGCCCGGGGACTAAATGAGTAGTAGATGGATGGCTAGTTGTTGGATGAGTTAATAAGAAGTCAGTGCCCTGAACTCTAGAAGAGTCCAATGTACCATTTAGAATTTGGGGAGATAGGAGGAACCAGTAAAGGAGAGAAATCAATTAGAAAACTGTTTCTGTGACTGCGTTAGCACCTACTGTAAAATTGAGTTTCTATATCAGAGATATGCTCTCAAGTGAGAAGAGGTGCCAAGCAATACTTACACTGTGCATGTGGCCACTGGACAGGATCATTGTGAAAAGCACAAGAAGAGCTTTCATTCTTATTGTTAAAAATCCCACAGAGATTGGCCAGTCATTGTATTTGTCAGGATGGAAAATTCATTTACGTTAGTTTGGATTGGGGAAATTTGCTTAATTGAGTCAAAAAGAGGGCTTTCTATATTCCTGATAATATAAGCATATCTATAATATATTAGAAACAAGAAATCCTTGATACTCTGGATACGTAATCTCATCAGCACATGCATTTATAAATTCTTAAGATCAGACATATCAGAATGCATAACAAAATCACCTATAATACATAAGAATCAAGTTTGGGCTTTGGAACTTTTTTCCTCTCTGATTGCAATTGATTAGTTTTCTAGGTCACCCACAGAAAGCTAACTTAACCCATAATATATCTTAGATATACATCTCATTGCTCAATTTTCAACCATGTTGTTAAGAGTTTTCTTCAATTATAGTTTCAGGTAACAGAGACTTCTTCACCTGACAGACAACCAAAGCCATGTGTGCAAGAGGGTGAAATGCTAACATTTTTGAAAAACATATTCTCATTTTATTTGGTGGTCCCTGGCATGTCTCCACCCTGCCATGTCCCATCCCTAAATTGACTAGAGGTAAATCTCTAGTTCCCAAGGGGAAGATGAACTAAACAACAAAGGTATCAGATTTCTTGGTTAAGGCAAAGAGATTTAAAAGAACAATAGTAGGAACAAAGCTTCTCTGGGCCTGGCCTCTGAAGGCAGAATTGGAGTGGGAATGGGAGCATGGGATATTGGTAAGGTATTGAGACATCCCTAGCCTGTACCTCTACTGCATTCTTTCTAAAGATGTGAGTGGGATAAAATATGACTTCTCCAAACCACATGTACTCAAGCCCTATCCTCTAAATCCCAGCAGGAGCTCACTGTTTCTTCTGGCCTGTTTGCAGAGGAGGTGATCTGGAACAGGATAGTGGTCAATTGGATCACCAGTGATGTCTAGTTGGGTGCTAGGGAATGAGTGGGGGCCTTGGTGGAAGAGACACCCTGGCTTTGAGCCTTCCTTGTGGAGCACTGTCTTTTGGAAAAATGCTCTTCTCTTTCCTTTACCATGGGGCAGGGGAATAGGATGGGCTGAATCTGCCCGTTTGGAGAGGCCAACCCCTTAGATGGCCTAGCAGGACTAGTGGGGCTTCTCTGTGGGTGCTTTTATCTTCATCTTTTCATACTTCTCCTTGGGGAACATTCTTTGTACCTACAAATGTAGATTTTATATGTTTCATAATACTGCAATACTATTTCTATTATAGTATTTACCTTGCTACACTATCTGTTCATCAGTCTTCCCTACTCAGCTGTGAGACTTTTGAGAACAAATACCAAGCTATGAGTGTCTTCATATTCCCCAACACCCAGGATAGTGCCTGGTTGAGCACTAATGTGCTAGGCAAACAGTAATGATTTGCTACATTATAAAAGAAAAAACCACATTCACTCTCTGCTATGGGTGTTCTGTTATTGGTGTGAGTAACTGGAGTAGGTAGAGGAGTGACTTGGTCTAGCCATAAAACACTTCTGTTCACCAGATGTGAAATAACAATAACTAACCACGTGCAGTGTCTGTTGCTCTTTTTTTTTTTTTTTTTTTTTTTTTTTTTAGAGGCATGTTTTATTTATTTATTTGTTTGTTTGTTTCGTTTATACATGCACTGGGTACAGTCAGAAGCACAGGAGGGTGAGAGAATTCACTAGAGCCAGAGCGGGGAGCAGAGCAGGCAGAAGGACCGAAGTACACTGCTGAGGGGAGCAGCGGGCGGCAGGAGAGGTCTGCGCGCCATGTGGGACCCTCCTCTGGTGGCTGGGGAGCAGCCGGGGATCGAACCGGCGCCGCAGAGGCTGCGGGCAGCTTCGCAACCCAGCACTCAACCGCTGCGCCACCGGGGAGGCCCTGTCTGTTGCTCTTTATGTCCTTTCCTCAAAGAAAGATAGAGGCCCGTTTTTTCTAGGAAATCTTTGCTGATTATTCATTGTACAACCTGTTAGCTAGTCTCCTTCTTCCTAAGACTTCCTAATTTCCTGTTTTCACTTTGTAGCCATAAATACCTGTTCCTAGATTCTACAGTTCAGTCCCTCTTTTGACCACATTGTATTCTTAGATATCATGTCTTCCATAAAGGTGGAGGCTTTTCTCCTTTAGTGACAACGTTATAATGAAGGGCTGACCTAGAACTCGGGATCAAATAAACTGTAGGCAACACCATGTCAGGGAGACAAGCTACAACTGCCATCTTCTAAAGCAACTTAACACAGCAAAGATATGCCCCAAGTCCTGCAAGTTATAAACACACAATGATCGTACAAGGACACCTGGTGTTATGTAAAATTTATGTAAAAACATAAAACTAGACCCTACTTTATCATAAGTTTACCTAAAAATTAATATACACATGATCTTGAACATTTTGTAAATATTAATGCACACAATTTGTTTTGATTTTTAATTTAATTTTAAAATTTTTTTTTTAGATTTATTTATTTATACAAGAACTGGAGTACAGGTCAGAGGCTCGGGAGGGTGAGAGAATTCACCAGAGACAGAGTGGGGAACAAAACAGGCAGACAGACCAAAGACACTGCTGAGGGGAGCAGCGGGCGAGGCAGGAGAGGTCTGCTGCACCATGTGGGAATCTCCTGGCTGGTTGGGAATTGAACCTGTGCTGCAGAGACTGCGGACAGCCTCACAGGGCGGCACTCCACCTGCTGCGCCACCGGGGAGGCCCTGATTTTTAATTTTAAATGAATATTGGAGGGCTATTTGGGTGATTTATTATTTTTTTTATTTTTAAAGATTTATTTATTTGTGCATAAAAGAACTGGGGTACAGGCCAGAGGTGTGGGGGTGAGAGGATTCACCAGAGACAGAGTGGGGAACAGAACAGGCAGATTGACTGAAAAACACTGATGAGGGGAGCAGGTGGGGGAGACAGGAGAGGTCTGCTGCGCCATGTGGGTCAGCTCCCTGGCCAGGGATCGAACTTGTGCTTCAGTGGCTGTGGATCGCGTCATACTGCATCTTAACTCCTTAACTCCTTAAATAATCACCCTATTTGTGTAATTTAGACTTCTTTTTGAAGAAGTCAGTCCCAATTAGTTAGAAGTTGTGCCCCTTTTGCCCTTCACAGTTGTGCCTTTTAAACAGAACTTTCCAAGTAATTAAATTGATTCTGTATCGGCACCCAAATTAGTACGCTCAAGAAATGTTTCCTGTAGTTTATGACAATGTCAGTGTTTCTGTTCGCCTCTGAATGCTGACTCAATAGTTCTAATCTCCCTGCTCTCTTTTCACTTTGTTGATTTAAAATTAAAGGCATTGAAGACCAAAGCAGAACTGGGAGAGACATGACATGGCCTTAAATCACTCAAACTCTGCCCCCTTTGGGAATGATTCATCTTTGATTCAAAAGCAATAAAACAATTGGTGATTGTGAGCAAACTCCAAAAGCAAAAGCCACTTTATTTCTTTTATTTTTTAATTTTTTAAAAAAGATTTATTTTATTTATACAAGAACCGGGATACAGGCTAGCTGTGTGGGAGGGCGAGAGGATTCACCAGAGACAGAGTTGGGAACAGAACAGGCAGACTGACAAAATACACTGCTGAGCGGAGCAGCATGCCAGACAGGAGAGGTCTGCTCACCATGTGGGTTGCTCCGAGGCCAGCGGGAATCGAACTGACACTGCAGAGGCTGCCGACAGCTTCACAGTGCTGCGTTCAACCGCCTGCGCCACCAGAGAGGCCCGCAAAAACAACTTTAAAACATCTGTGACATGACACTTAAAAGACCAGGCTGTACTTGTTTAAAATTCAATAAAATAGTCAATCAACATTTATGGAAGGTCTACCATACATCAGCCTGATGTGGGGCTCAGGAGAGGTTGAGTCCAGGGTGACACCAACTGGCTTTCAAGGGCCCAGGTGAGGTGCAGGTTTGAAGAAAGCAGCCCTTGTCATGGGAACTGGCTGTAGGACAATAGACCTATGCCACTCTCTCTGGATATTTTGGTCATGTGGTCAATGGGTTTGTGATCTTCATATAAAACAAAGTATGTGTGTCCTTGATCCCAACTGGGCCTGTTGACTTTGATGCCTACTTCCCTCTGCTTCACCTCTTCAAAGAGGAAACTTCATACTGTATATAATATACTGAATGTGATACCTACAATCATGTCTGGCAAGGAAAGGACATTTAGAAACTGTGTAATAGTAGTCTGTTTTCTAGTGAGATTTGAATATGGAAATTTGCTTCATGTTTAATTAAGAAAAACCTCATAATCCCACTGAAAACATAAATAAGGTTATCAGAATATTTGGTGAAGGCTGATATAATAGTTGATAGGGTATCCAATTAAGGAAATACAAGGGCAAGACAGTGACATTGAAGAAATGATCTCATTAGCCTTTCAGTGCAGAACATATTGAACAATCATTCAAAGCTGAACCAAACTGGATGACCTGGCCTGGATTAAATAATTTAGCTAATATTTCTCTCAGAATTTTTACAAGCATTTTCAGAAGTCAGAAAATTCCATAATTCTGAGAAAATAGTGAATGCCCATGTTCACAGCAGTGTCTGGAAGAAACAAAACAGCATCAGGAATAAGGTGACTTAAAATAATCTTTCAGAGCTATGATGAGAACACCTAATGGGAGAAATCCTGTGTTGTCAAAATATTTACAAAGATGGAAAACAATGGCGCTTCATTAATAAAAGAAATATTTTGGGCCTCCCCTGGTGGCGTAGGTGGTCGAGTGCCACACTGTGAAGCTGTCTGCAGCCTCTGCAGCGCCGGTTCGATCCCGGCCGGCCGGCGAGGGTCACACATGGTGCAGCAGACCTCTCTTGTCGCACCCGCTGCTCCCCTCAGCAGTGTATTTCATCAGTCTGCCTGTTCCATTCCCCTTTGTCTCTGGTGAATCCTCTCACCCTCCCGCGCATCTGGTCTGTACCCCGGTTCTTGTATAAATAAATAAATAAATCTTAAAAAAAAGAGTATTCTTGTTCAAAGACTATGTGTGTATATATATATATAAACAAGACATACAAATAAAGAACTAGTGAGTGTAATTTGGATGTTGACAATTATATCTATTTTTGTGTTGTGGCAGATTTATATCCCCTTTTTGACTTGGACGGTAATTCTTAAGTGATTTTTGATAAGCATGAATGCAATCAGGAAGGGACCCCAAAGGTTTCCTTTTCCTCAGGGGCTATATAGTCCTGTGTTTGGAACCATTACTCTGAGCTTTTATATATATATATTTATATATATAAATTGCATAGAATGCATTTCTAAAAATAGAGTATGACATCAATGGAAAACTAAGCAGAAACATGGTCTTCGTGAGTAATGTCCTAGGAATCAAAATATGTGCAAATAATCCGGAAAGAGGCCTCAGAGCTACCACCCCCCCACAATTGGAAAGATTGTCTCCATTGTTACCCTTTTCTACCTTCTCACTGTCTTGTCTCTCCTCCCTCCAGGTCAACCTTCAAGTGGCTCCCAGGTTATTTGTGCTGGTAGTTCTTTCCCTTTGGAGACCTCTTGCAATGGCTCTCTTTTGTACTCAGAATAAGGCCAGACTCTTATTAAGGCACATGAAATATCTATAATCTGGCTTGTGAGGTTGTCTTCCATCCTTACTCAACACAAACCCTATGTTTTCTGTGTCTTTATATAAGAACATCACACAGAGCATACCCTGCATATGTCCTCACACTTTTGCATATATTTGTACCTTCTACTTGGGAAGTTATTCAAGTAGCTCCTTTTCTGGGAAATCTTTTCCAATTCTTCCAGGAAAAGGAGAAGTCCCTCTGCTCAAGGGATCTCTTTTGTAGCCCTTGTTAAAATCTTCATTGCTATTTGTCAAAATTAACTTTACTTTTTCATACCTCATTTTACCCCAAAACTCAAAACTTTGAGTTGGAATAAATGGAGGCCCAACTACCATATTCCAAAGTGGAATATTCCCATGTGCTGGGAATACAAAGGAGATGCTTGAAACTGATTTTGTCAGTTCCTGATTTACTTCTGGGAAACAAATTTTGAAGAGTTCTAGGGTGAGTGATAACATCTTCTAAGAGCACCTAAAATATCTTCCATATGCTCTCTCTCCCAACTGACAATGAAGGAGTTGAGAGAGGGTCTTCCTTCTCTCTAGTCAAGCAAGAGGGCTTTAACAGGACCATTTAAGAGAAAAACAGAAAAGTCATGGGGTTTGAAGGCAAAGGATAGTTGTTAGTTCTAAGAATACTGAGGGTAAGAATCTAGGATTGGAGCCACCCAGCTTCTGGCAGAGCAGAGGGAGGTGTGTCTTCACTGGTGTCTGTTAAAATGTGCCTTAGTGTCTTTCATTGACAAGATGTGGGATGCAGAGGAGCAAAACAGTTTAGAGCCATTTTGTCTCCTGTCCCAGCAGATGGTCAGAAGAGAGACAGCTGTGTCCCAGAAGTAGAGGGAGGTCTGGGTAACTGGAAGCAAAGAAAGGAATCAGAAGTCAAAAAAAGGGCATTGCCTGTGGTAAGGGGGTTATTCAGAAGGACATCACTTGGGTAAGGGAGACTGGGAGAAATCTATAATAAATAATGAGCATTCAAACTGCCATATATGCCTTAAAGTATGTAACTTTCATAAAAAGAATAAGACAATTGTGGTTGTAAGAAAGAATTGAGTTGGAATTACAATATGGATATGTCCATGTTTTTATGCATATATAGTTAACAATACATAGCAATCCATGCTAATTTGGAAAATAAACCATGTAGATAATAAATGCTTCAGGGGCCTCCCTGGTGGTGCAAAGGGTTAAGCATAGCACTAGAAGCAATCCTCAGCGTCTGAAGCAGGAGTTTGATCCCTGGCCAGCCAGAGAACAACCCCCATGGCTCAGCAGAACTCTCCTGTCTCACCCGCTGCTCCCCTCAGCAGTGTGTTTTCTGTCAGTCTGCCTGTTCTGTTCCCCACTCTGTTTCTGGTGAATCCTCTCATCCCCTGCACCTCTGGCCTGTATCCCAGCTCTTGTATGCATAAATAAATAAATCTTAAAAAAAAAAATAAATGCTTCAGTGTTTCAACAAAGATGGGAGGTATTATCAGAGAATACTTCAAGGTGATTGTGGCAATTTTCCTGGACTCTGAATAACAGACAGAATGTGGATTTCCTAAGGGAGTGGCTCTCCATTTAATTCTTATCATTAACAATCGTGTTATTCAGGATATTATCTACTGCAGTAGTCATTGCTTTGGGCTTCTCAACATGTTTTTTCCTTGTTATTCTCCATTTAAAGACAAATTCTTACTTGGAGAGAGAAAAACAAGCATAACAGAGGGAGCGGAGCCTGGATTCAGAGAACACAAGACAAGGTGTGAGCCGATCCAGCAACATCAAAATCTAAACCGCCCTTGGACTTCCAAGTTGCAAAAATCAATAAACTCCCGCTCCCCAACACTTCCTTTTTTAGTTGTTTTAGTTGGAATTCAGTGCATCAGAAAGTGTCCCAACTAATATGACAAGGTAATGAGATTATATTCAACTCTGAAATTTAGAAGGACACCAAGTCTCAATTTATAGACTAACTTGAAATTACAACTTGCGGTTTGATTCTCATTAAGCTTATTGGTGGAAGATAAATCTTATCTTTTGACTCAAGGCAGTATGGGATCTGACTGGTGTCTGCTTCTCCCCTTTGGAGCTTATTATTTTTCTCCTAACAGATGAATTATTTGTGAGCAAAAATTAAAGATAAAAATCAATTCCCATCATCTTGAAATAAATGTGGCGTATGTATCCCAAGAGTTATGAGGGCTGCAGAGTAATTCATCTATAGAGCACTGCGGAAAGTCTGAGGCCATCCAGCCCCCAGTCTTCAGGGTTAAGGGAACTGATGGCTTTATGCTTGTATATTAGAAGGTTTTTACTCCCAGGGCAAAGACAGCAAATCTCTAGGTGATTTGGTAAATTACTTAATAACAACTAGGTAATACCAGCTAATTAATAAATTAGTACACACTATAGATCTACTAATGTTTTAAGTGCCCTTTTTTATGTATTACCATAACCTAAGTACTACTGTTGTCTTTATTCCCATTTTGCAGATGAGAAAACTGAGACAAAAGTGGTTAAGCCATAACAGGCCCCAAGGCAGTCTGATGTTGGCATGACCTGCTGTTATCACTAACATTGCTCTAGGTAGTCAACTTACAGAAGCACCTTTAGTTGTACCAGTAAGGCTGAGGTCTCCACTGACAAAATATAGCAACTGAAGTTTGGGGCAAGAGACACGATTATCTGGATACTAGGAAAAGGGAAAAGATCAATTTCTGCATGAAATACATTCCACCATTTGCTTTAATGGTTGTAAATTTTTCTTGTGAGTTTGAAATATTGTTACCAAAAGAGAAGAGGCTTAATGACTATAACATTTTCAAAGTTATTCATCTTTGTGATGTTGTATTAGTTTTGTCCACTTACCCAACTATTGAGACAGACTGTTTTATTTCTGACTGACAATGCTCCTGTCCTTGTACCTGTAATTTTTACCCCTTCTTTGCTAACACATCCTGATTATATCTACATATTGATCCCTTCCTCTCAGGGATGGTGAGTGTGGCAAATCCTTGCAATGGTACACAAGGTTCTAAATGGTCAGGCTCCTTCAATACCTCTTGAAAACACTTTTACCACTGTCTCCCTGATTCTTGCTGCTCCAGATACACTGGCCTCCTTGCTGGACCTTTAATATCCCAGACATATTCTCTTTAGCATCTGACATTACCCTTGTCTGGAAATCTTTTCCCTTAGGTAGCTCCCTACCCTCTTCATGATGTGAACATTCTGTCATACTATGGGAATGACTATTGTAGTAGACAAGAGAACAAAGCCATCTGTATGGAAATGAAAAGTGTGAAGCAGATATGCAAAATCTGCTGCTGGAGGTAAAGTCAGCCTTTTCAACCCCCCACCCCCAGTAGTGATTAAGGAGAAGGTTAGAGATTTAAATAATGGGGATCCAGCTTTGCATCTATATAGAGCATTCTCTAGAAAGGAAGAGATTGTGTCTCAGCATTGCCTTCCTATATACTTAGACAGTGTTAATATATCTTTAGGTTAAATCAACTTAGGACCAGAAGCCCCCCTGTCAAGAACAATTACATTTTTTTAATGCTATAATTCATTGTTCATACTTATCTAAACTAATTTCAAACTCATAATTGCTGGAACAGTTCTCACAGAGTAAAATCTGTTAGCTGTTTCCCCAGGTTCAATCTTCACTTTAATGATCTAACAAATTCTTTGCCTAAGTATTACTGAGACTTTTATTCTAGGTAACAAAGACTTTGCACAAATATTCCCCTTTCAGAACTTCCCTACACAGCTGGTAGGAATGTAAACTCATCCAACCACTATGGAAAGCTGTGTGAAGATTCCTCAAATTACTAAAAATGGAGCTACTATATGACCCAGGAATGCCACTCCTAGAAATCTACCCAAGGGACACAAAAACATTAATTTGAAAGGAAACCTGCACTCTGAATTTTATTGCAGCACTGTCTATAATAGGTAAGATATGGAAACAACCTAAATACCCCCAAAATAGATAAATGAATCAAGATGTAGTGTATATACACAATGGAATACTATTCAGCAATCAAAAAGATAAACTCATGCCATTTACAGCAACATGGATGGAACAGGAAGGGATTATGCTCAGTGAAGTAAGTCAGAAGGAAAAGAAAAATATCAGATGGTTTCACTTACAGGAGGAATATAGGGGAACCAAATAAGGGATCAGAAAAAAAAAAAGAAGACAAAACTCGAAGGCAACTATAAATTGAAGACATTCAGCAGGGGAGGGGGAGGGAGAGGGATCAGAACAGGGGAGGGAAGCATACAGGGGACTATGGTGATGGTGCACGGGTGACTTGGTGGTAGGAATTTTATGGGGACTACACCTGAGAGGAGAAAGCAAACATTTTACAAAAATGAACAATGATGTAATATATATACGTAAATAAATATTTTTAAAAAAATTCCCTTTTCACGAGGTTCTTAGCCATCCTATTTAAATTTATATTGTTTCTCCTACCACATTCTCAGTCCCTCTTATTCTGCCCTCCTTTTTCTATTTTCTCTAAAACATATCAATCTAACCCACTGTATAATTAATTTATTATGTTTATTTGTTGTGTCTGTATCCCTGCTGGAAAGCATACTCTTATAGTGCAAGGATCATTGTGCATATAGCTCATGGATGGAGCTCATGTGCCTAGGAGAGCGCATAGCATCCAGTAGCCACAAAATAAATATTTGCTGGGTGACTTGAATAACTGACTGAATAAATTCTGGGGATTCTGGAAATACTTTCCCCCCAAGAAAGGAAAAAGTAGAAATGCTTACTCCCCTTAGTACCTATTTTCTGCTCTTGAGGGGATCTGATGTTTGAGATGCTGTTGCCTTGTTGTCACACAGCAAGAGCCTGGGAGATTTGTAACCCTGCCCCAGAGCCCTGCCTTTGCTGAACCACTAGCAAAAATCTGTCTGCAGATTTCTTGTTTGTGAAAAAAGAAAATTCTTTATTTTTAAGTACTATTAGTTCGACATGTTTTTACTTGCAACCCAAACCAGCTTTAATAGATGAAATAATTTGTTAAGTTACTGGTATAAAATGAAAGTTCCATGAGTTTTGACCCTAGCTGTTGGCACAGACTTAAAATTTCCTTAGTGATAAAGATGATAGGAATTTCCTTAGTGATAAAGGTGATAGGAGTGTCTTTTGTTCTAACAAGATGACCGAAACCAGGGGTTATGGTGTGAAAGAGCTGTCAGCTGTATCATTTTGTGGACCAGTATCCTCAGTTTTCTAAATAACCTTTGCTAAAATGGCTTGTGATAGTGATTACTTTGGTGGCAATATCTTTGATTTTGAATGCTGCAGAGTGGAAGAGCATGTTTGATTTGAGACATAAAAGAGGAGCCAGTCTGGGAAAAAGGAGGAGGGTGTGAAGAAGGAATTCTAGGCAATAAGAGAGACAACTAATTAAAAACACATTTTGAGTGAGTGCTCACTGTGCTTGGCGCTGTGTTGCTACTTTAACCATGATATTTAAAGGACTCTTTGTGAAAATCCTATGAGTTGGCACTACTGTCACCCCAGTTTGCAGATACGGAAACTGAGGATTAGAGAAGTTAAAATGATTTGCCTAAAATCAAAGCTTAACGAATTTGAGAATACTTGTTAGGTGCCAGGCACTGTTTCAGATGCAGGCAGTGGCACAGCAGGCCTCTCCTGTCTCGCCCGCTGTTCCCCTCAGCAGTGGATTTCAACAGATTGGCCTGTTCTGCTCCCCGCTCTGTCTCTGGTGAATCCTTTTACCTCCACACCTCTGGTCTACATCTCAGTTCTTCTATGCATAATAAATAAATCTTTAAAAAAAATAAGATGCAGGCAGCAATGCACAAAGTGCACAATTCACACCCCTCCCTCGGAGCTGACTTCTGATGCTTTATTACAGAAGTGAATCTGGGGCAGTCACCTTACTTATTCAGACACTAATGGCTCATCCATCCCCAAAGGAATCTTGAGACTTTGCAACATTTGGGTGGATATCAGTTGGACTGTTGGGGTGCCAAGTTTGGCTCCCTGAGATTGACTTTGAGCTTTAGGGACATTCATACCATTCTGCCAGAAACTGATGAGGATTTATTTTTAAATTCTCTTGTATGTATTTCATCTGTTGGAGAAAAAAGAAATCCAACAAGCTTCAAAGGGAAAAACGAGCACATTGCTGTAATCCATGTCTCAAGGCGAAGCGATTACTTATCTGCTTAATATGCTTAATTGGGGTAGACAAAGGAGGTGCCATTTAAAATTATAGTTTTGCATTTCAAGAAATTTTTCATACTGAAACTCTGTACCCATTAAATACTAATTCCGCTACTTCCCTCTCCCAGCCCTGGGCAACCATCTCCTTTCTGTCTAACAAAACTACCTTAGATACTTCATGTGCATTGAATCCTTGTGTATCTGACTTATTTCACTTAGTATAATGGCCTCCAGATCCATCCATGTTGTATCAAGCACCAGAATTTCCTTCCTTTTGGAAACTGAATAATAATCTTGTTTTTGTATGTAAAAAAGAAAAAAAAGATTTCGTGAAGTCGGAAAAGGAAATAGATGTGACTTTGAGTGGTCAGAAATCTGTTTCAGGAATTAAGAAAATACACTGAGTCTGTTTATAAAAAGAGAAATTCAGATGCAAGCATGGAAATATTATAAAATATTCTGTAGTTTTAATGATGTGGATTTTAAAAATTTGTCATTCCTGCAAAGCAGAGAGGTAAATAATAGTGGACACAACTAATTGTGGTTCTTTGGTAATATTATTTAAATGGTTTTCCTTTTTCTACCTATATTCCCAAAGTAAATATATATCAGAAGATTAATATACTTTTACTTATATAATAATACCTTTTATCCAATAGGCTGATCATCTAAATTCTTTCAAGTCTATGAGATATAAATTATAATCTATATCATTATAAGTGTGAGGAAACTATGGATAGGGAAGATTTTGTGAACTTCCTAAGGCCAAATGCAGTATAGCTGGGAACTGAATTGGCAATTCTGACTGCAGATCTTAAATTAACTGGGTACAGTGATTAAGAAAATAGGTTCTGGTGTCATTTGGATCTGGGATTGTTTCTCAACTGTATCTTTATAAAGTTATTTAACCTTTTCAATTCTCTGCTTCACTTTCTGTAAAATGAAGATAATAATACCTGCCTTATAGTTTTATGGAGAGGATTTAATGATTATTAAATATGAAGGCTTACTTGGCATATAATATGTGCTTAACAAACGGCTAGTATTAATAATTAAGAAAAAAGGACAAATAAAAATAATAACGCTGTCCTACTTATAAGGACGCACCACATTAAGACAATAGTTCTTGATTCAGGACAATCTTGCTTCTTATTTGACATTTGGCAATGAC
The DNA here is from genome assembly GCF_014898055.3 of Talpa occidentalis. NCBI lineage: Eukaryota > Metazoa > Chordata > Mammalia > Eulipotyphla > Talpidae > Talpa > Talpa occidentalis. Next base: position 36,310,014 of record NW_023601653.1, read on the forward strand.
TATAGATATTTTGGTTGTTACAATGGGGAGGCACTGCTAGCATTGAGTGGGAAGAGACCAGAGATGGTGCTACACATCCCACAGTTTACAGATCAGTTCCCATAACAAAGAATTTTCTGATCCAAATGCAACAGTGGGCAGGTTGAAAAACCCTACTTTAAAACAATGAAGATTCTTGACATTTGGGTTGTTTTCATAGCTTCGCTATTTTAAATAGTGCTGCTATAAACATAGGGGTGCAGGTGCCATTTTGAATTAATGTTTCTGTGTCATTTGGGTAAATACCTAGGAGTGGAATTGCTGGATCATATGGAAGCTCTATCTTTAGTAGGTTGAGTAATCTCCACACAGCTCTCCATAGTGGTTGGACCAGTTTGCACTCCCACCAGCAGTGCAGGAGAGTTCCTTTTTCTCCACATCCTCGCCAACATTTGTTGTTGCTAGTTTTTTTAAACTATTTTTTTTTTTTTAAATAGAGGCATGTTTTATTTATTTATTTATTTATTTGTTTGTTTGTTTGTTTGTTTGTTTATACATGCACTGGGTACAGTCAGAAGCGCAGGAGGGTGAGAGAATTCACCAGAGCCAGAGCAGGGAGCAGAGCAGGCAGAAGGACCGAAGTACACTGCTGAGGGGAGCAGCGGGCGGCAGAAGAGGTCTGCGCGCCATGCGGGACCCTCCTCCGGTGGCCGGGGAGCAGCCGGGGATCGAACCGGCGCGGCAGAGGCCGCGGGCAGCTTCGCAACCCAGCGCTCAACCGCTGAGCCACCAGGGAAGCCCTGCTAGTTTTTTTAATATGTGACATTCTCACTGGTGTAAGTTGGGAATATATACACAATGGAATATTACTCAGAAATCAAAAAAGATAAACTCATGCAATTTGCAGCAACATGGATGGAGCTGGAAGGGATCATGCTCAGTGAAATAAGCCAGAAAGAAAAAGAAAAATACTGGATGGTATCACTCATAGCAGGAATTTAGAAAACCTAAATAAAGGACCAAGAAAAAAGACTAATTATAATAAAGAAAAAATCAAAATCAACAAGCAACTATAGACCAGAGCCACATTACAGGGGGCGGGGAGAGGAAGGATTAAGGTCAAAATAAGGTGGGGGGGGAGGCGCAATTGTGTGGGGAATATAACCAAAATGAAAATGCATGTGTTGTGCAAAAATGAAAAATGATGTAAGAATTATATAAAATAAAATATTAAAAAAAACAACTAAAATTCATTGAGTCTACTTTTAATGAGGTCTATGAACATCACTTCCCCAAGCACAGAAGAACATCAAAGCAGGAGACAATATATTATCTTGGCAAGTGCAGAACATAAAAATAAATGTAAGGAAATGACATAGCTTATGTTGTACATACAAATAGAATGATAATCTGGAGGTCTTAATTAGAAAATTTATCAGTTTATTAAAAGTTCTTTGTGGTTTAAAGGGAACAGTTTCCTAAACTGTCAACTTAAGATAATTATTGCAAAAATAAGTTTCCTAAGATGAGATAGCTTAAATTCATTAGCAAATGGTCTTAGCTGACTTTCCATCACCATTTGAATATTATCCAAATGCTAGGGCTTTAATAACCATCAGACATGACTTAATGGGGAAAAAAAGAATTTTAGCTAAGTGGATAAAGAACATAGTTTGGATTTATTAGTACAAAGTCAAAAATACAGAATTCCCCTACTTAGAAATCTGGAGACCCAGTGCTTTTCATGATGATCTTAGATTTCTTAATTTGAATATTTTGAAACTTATTATATTATGAAAATTGAATATCACACACCAGCTCTTTTAGATTGTACTGATCATGACAAACTAATTTCTTTAGATTTATGGTTCGAATAATTTCTTATTTGGAACCCACTCCATATTAATGTCTTTTGCAAAGCAGTATAGAAAAGCAACATTTCATCAGCTTCCATTCATGTTTAGAGAAGAATTTCCTGTATGGATGTCAAAATCTGTCACCACAGAATCCAGAGATATCACAGAGGCATAGAGAACATTTATAAGGAAAGAATGTCTTTTTAATAGAAAATATTCAAGAAAAATGCATTGTTGCTGTGAAACCAAAGTCTTACTACAATGATGGGACCCTGAATGCTGTTTCAGGAAGGACCTTGAAGGTGTTGTCCACCTAATCATCTACGGCTGGGGCATTTCCCTCTCACTCCACCAGGGCCAGCTTGCCTCATAGTTGGAGGTGAGAACTGGGTATGGCAATGAAGGTAGAGCAGGGATGGGAGAAGTTACCATTTATTTATCTGTCCAGTCAGAATTTGTCTTTTTTCTTTTGAATTTTATAGAGCTATAACTGACAATTAAAAAGCAAATATATTTAAAGTGTAAATCAATGATTTGGTGCATGTGCACATTGCAAATATTTACCACAATTAAGCTAGCTATACATCTATCATCTTCCATTTCTTTCTTTCTTTTATCTATCCTGTGATGCCTCAGATATGAACCAAGCCCAGTGCTTGTGCCAGCAACAGGGAGTGGGGAGGGTTGACCTAGAAAGAGGATTGCTTCAGAAAGCATCACCTGGCTTTCGCCTGCTCTCATAAAGTTTACAGGTTGCTAGGGGAAACTATCTTTTTTTAAAGATTTATTTTATTTATCCAAGAACTGGGGTGTAGGCTAGACATGTGGGGGGTGAGTGGATTCACCAGAGACAGAGTGGGGAACAGAACAGGCAGATCTACTGAAATACACTGCTGAGAGGAGCAGTGGGCAAGACAAGAGAGGTCTGCTGCACCATGAGAGTATCTCTCTGGCTGGGGATCAAACTCATGCTACAGTGATTGGTGATAGCTTGATAGCACTGTCTTTAACCCCAGCACCACCAGGGAGGCCCTGGGGGAAACTATTAAGCAGATAATTAGACAAAACAATTTGTTACACTGGTTATAAATACAGTAGTAAGGAGTACAGAGTATTACGAGAAAGAATAACTAGAGGAATTAATTTCACTTAGGGGGTCAGGGGAGGTAGCTGGTAAGTACAGACTTCTCAGTGTAAAACCAGCAAACCAAACAAAAGTAATAAATACATGGTTCATAGTTGATAAACAGCACAATTCAGACGCATACTTTCCTAATTAGTGTGAGGCTCTAGATCTTTAAACGACAGGGAATCCTGCAGGGGGTGGTTATTTTCACAACTAAACTTATAGAACAAATGAGAATCAACAGAAAATTAAAAAGTTCCAATTGGCCTTAGTCAGCTCTGAAAGACTTCTGTGAAAGAGGGGCGTTAAGGAAGGGTGAGGTTGGCGAATGGGCAAAGAGCTGCGAGAGGATGACACAGAGTAAAGAGCAGAAAGGGAAACAAATAATGCAACAGACTAAGGAGGACATGAGCCCATGGGGAACTGGCATTAAGGTCACAGGAAATGAAGAGAGTTTGAAGGCCAGGAAGAGGAGCTGCGGTGTCCCTCCACCACAGGACTCCGGCCTGGACAGGAAGCAAAGGGCACCGTCTGAGGGGCCGGAAGGGGAGATTATCTTTTGTGTGTGCTGGTCTTAATGAGGAAAATAAGTGTCAGTTACATAAAACCTCGCTAAAGCTTTTATCCTGTTTGGGGTTTTAAGCAGCTTGGACCTTCTCTAACAAAATAATCTGGCCTTCTGGGAGGTATTTGTGAAGAACAAGAATGAAAGAAGGAAGATTGGAGTGTGGGGAATTGTTCCCTTTGGTAAGATTTCTGCCTTGGAGCCAAATCAGAAGAAAATACCCCCTCTCAGGTGATCATATGTGACTTTTGGTTGACATAAATCTATCTTTGTGTTTTAATAAAACCAAAAAGTGAAGTCTGGGGAAATAGTGAAGAAGTTGTTGTTTGTTGGAGATTAGATTGATAATTCATCTTGTTTAGACCCAAGAAGGGAAATGAGAACATAAACCAAAACAAAGAAACACCAAAAAATCTAAAAGACCAAACCACCCTACTGGGGTAAGTGGGGGTGTAAAGGGCAGGACTGGATACAGTGCAGGTTTTCTGATCCCATGCAGACCGGGTAAAGGAGGAGTCAGAGTCCTCAGTAGTTTTGCAGGTTTTTTATTTGGGGTTCACCAGGCATATGGCAGGCAGGGGTGCTGGCTGGGGGGCTGGGAGGCTGGCAGGCCTCCCAGCCCCCAGCAAGTCCTCACTCTATCTGGGCTCTCTAGCGTTCGTTCTGCTGCTTCTCGGCTTCGGCTTCGGCTGCGGCGGCTGCTGCTGCTGGTGCTGGTGCTGGTGCTGCTGGTGCTGGTGCTGCTGGTGCTGGTGCTGCTGCTGTCCCCGTGACGCCGCCCTTAAAAAAGCACAGTCTTAACTCAGCTGAATCCCATCTACCTATGCCCACACCCTATTTCGGTGCCCGCCATCAGGCATGCATTCAGGACAAGGATCCATCATCTATCCTGATGGCGGAAGGGCAGAAAAGCCTGATATTTTCTTTACCCTACAGTCCACCCCCTCAGGGTTTTCTGCCATACAGTCTATACATGTATATACAATTTTCTAAGCAAACAAACAATGCAGCCATGGCCCACAAAAGCAAATACATCAAATATAACAAATTACAATATAACAAAATACAACAGAACACAAATAAGTCCAGGCAGGGCACCAACCTAGTGCAAAAGACAATTATTGGTACCAGCAGATGAGCTACCAAATCTGCTGCCGAAGGCACTGCTCATGCGAGGGAGGGGAATCACTCACGGCATCTACTATATCACACCAGGAGCCGTCAGGCTTCCTGGCCTTCTCTGGCTGTCGTCTCGGCTACAAGGCACACACAGCATCCACCCCCAGGATGCACTAGCTCTGGGATTGGCAATTTTATTCTGTTGGGGGTAATCGCCAACCCTCAGGGTTTCTGTCTGCAGTCGCTCCAACACTCGGCCTTCATGGCCACCCATGCGACTCGCAGACCCCTGCTCTCAAGCCAACCCACTGCACAAGCACATGGGTTGGGGATCCAAACTTTGCATTTGGCTTGGGCTCCACCCCAAGCCACATTCCCCACCCGTCCCCCAAGGACGGCCTCCTCAGCTCCTCACCCTCACTCAAGAATGAGCAGGGCATCACCCATAGGTGATTTTACGAGACTCACAGGGCTTCAGCATACCCAGGCTGCTTAACAGCCGCTTTAGGGCTTCTCAACTTAGCATCAGTACCAGCTTTTGCCACCTTAGTTGGCTTTTCTCCTCCACCTGGCCACTGGGCATACACAGGCTGCTTTTGGCCATCTAGGCCCACTGGCCACCCCCAGATTCTCAAAAAATAAACATAACCTGCTAAGGTCCTCCGCCTTCTGGCGGGATTGTCAGTCCAAAATCATCAGTTCATCAGTCTATCAGTCCATTGGCCTCTCCCTGCTTCAGCAATGGCCTGCTGCCTCAGGGGTCATTGGCTGGTCCTTTCTGGTGTCGTTGGCTGGTCCTATCCGGTGTCGTTGGCTGGTCCTATCCGGTGTCGTTGGCTGGTCCTATCCGGTGTCGTTGGCTGGTCCTTTCCGGTGTCGTTGGCTGGTCCTTTCGGGCGTCTCCTTCACGCCAGGTCTCATCCTGTAGCTCGTGGACGTATCCATCTTCTATACCGCCATGGTGCCTCCAGCGTCGTCACAGGCAAAGTCTGTTCTCCTTAGTCCCTCCAGGTCTTCGGAGGGCTCCAATACCCGTCTGCATGGATCTTGCCGACATACGCCAATTGTAAAGGGCAGGACATGGGCACAGGTGCAGGTTTTCTGATCCCATGCAGACCGGGTAAAGGAGGAGTCAGAGTCCTCAGTAGTTTTGCAGGTTTTTTATTTGGGGTTCACCAGGCATATGGCAGGCAGGGGTGCTGGCTGGGGGGCTGGGAGGCTGGCAGGCCTCCCAGCCCCCAGCAAGTCCTCACTCTATCTGGGCTCTCTAGCGTTCGTTCTGCTGCTTCTCGGCTTCGGCTTCGGCTGCGGCGGCTGCTGCTGCTGGTGCTGGTGCTGGTGCTGCTGGTGCTGTTGCTGCTGGTGCTGGTGCTGCTGCTGTCCCCGTGACGCCGCCCTTAAAAAAGCACAGTCTTAACTCAGCTGAATCCCATCTACCTATGCCCACACCCTATTCCAGGTGCCCGCCATCAGGCATGCATTCAGGACAAGGATCCATCATCTATCCTGATGGCGGAAGGGCAGAAAAGCCTGATATTTTCTTTACCCTACAGGGGGAAAGCAACACACTGAGAAGTTAAAATGGAGAAAGAATATATGTGAATGTAAACTTTCTTTTTTTAACTAGTTGTAAACAATGTGGCATAAGGGAAGATGATGGGAAGAGATGTAAAAATAACCAGCATTAAGTTAAAAGGCATAATTTGAGGAGCCAAAATAAGAAGTGAATGTTGAGGCCAATTCAGCTAACCTTGGAGACTAGAGGTTCCTTCAAACATTCCCTTTTCAGAAGACTGTGGGGCTTTTACTCTTTCAGGATTTTAGTAAGAACCTAAAGGTGTATGTCTTAAACAAACACACAGTTTTTGCTTTTTTCTCTGAAGGGAGGAAAGACTAGGAGATGTGTTCTTGGCTTTCATTTGAAGAAAACTTCTAGTACATTTTATTTTCTGTGAAAAACTCTGGAGAACAGTTGGCAAATAGAAGTTGGGCCACAGAAATAACACGACTTCCTGGAACTTAGGGGGAAGGAAGTGGGTGGTTTCTTTAATTACTATAGTATTTGTTTGTATGTGTGTCTTATAACTAAAGATAGCATTCTGGTTAATGCTCTCGGGAGAAAGGTGAATCTGGAAATTAATGAATTTGGAAGTGTACACTGTTGTGTAGAATTTGCTAGTTTAAGTAAGACAATAATGCTCTTTGTTTTCAATATCCTGGTTATATCAGAGAGAGGATTGAAATTTGTTCTCTAATATTTAATCAGTTTAAATTCAAGGGCATTATTATTTACATATGGAGAGCTAATGACTTTAACGTAGGCAAGAAAGCTCATTTACAACAAAGATGTGACGGGGGTGGCAAGAGGAGTGTCAATAGAGCCTTAATTAATTGATTTGCTAATTATTCTTTTCTGCTGGGTGTTCTAGTACTTTTACTAATGAGCACCAGAAGCAAGAATACTGCAGCAAGTTATTTTAATTTGGTAGTAGTAGCAATAGCTTCTTGGCTATTTTAAGGTATTTGTTTTTTTTTAAGTCCTCTTTTATGCTGAAATTGTGGACTTCATAAAACCAAAGAACTAAATATATTCCTATATGTGCACTTACTTATCAGCTATGTGATTTAGCCCAGATCTGGGCTTCAAAGACATTTAGTGAAGCTGGAAAAAATTAGTTGACAGGCTTGAATTTAAATAAAAATTAACAATATGTTTCATAGCAGTGTCACATATTTATTTCTTCAGGTTTCTTAAAGATGTTAACTAGTAATAGATACAGTCATACTCATTGCTGTAAAAAGTTCAACTTTTTGGTAAGCTTACATTCATTTGCATTTGTTTGGAAGTCATGATACTGAAGAAATTAAAAAAATCCCCAGGAGATTCTGTACAAATGCAAGCTCGTTTTTACTCTGACATGTTCAGCTCTCTTAACTCCTTGACCTGAATCCCTCACTTCATTGAGTTTGGGAGTCCTGTACTTCTCTTCCATGAGGCTGCTTGTTCTGGACAAGAAACCTCTTGCTCAGGCTATGCCTCCTGCCTTGAATGCTGTCTTTTCCCTCATGCACATCCTTCTTCCATCTCATTTTTGTAATATGTTTTGACTGATTTGGAGGAGGCGATTGATGGAATGACCAACATCAATTAATTATAGATCATGCTTTTGGCACTGCACTGGCAATTTACATGCACTGTTTATAATCCCCCATTTTACAGATGGCTAGAGAATGTCAATGGGTTCCTAAGTAATAAGAGACATGAAGCTAGAAAATGAACCTAGGTCTTCTTTTATTTTTTTTTAAAAGATTTATTTTATTTATTTATGCATGTAAGAGCTGGGGTGTAGGCCAGAGGTACAAGGGATGAGAGGATTCACCAGAGACAGACTGGGGAACAGAACAGGCAGACTGAAATACACTGCTGAGGGGAGCAGCAGGCGAGACAGGAGAGGTCTGCTGCACCATGTGGGTAGCTCCCTGGCTGGGGAATTGAACTCATGCTGCAGTGGCTGCCCACAGCTTCATAGTGCTGAGACTTAACCCCTTGAGCCACTAGGAAAGCCCCTAGGTCTTCTTTTATTTGTCATTTCTGGACTTAATCTTATAGTACTTTGAACGGCTAGGGCCTTATTTCTCTACACAGATTGTCAACTGTTAGAAGGCAAGGCCTTGTCCTTTAGACTATGAGAAGACACTTAATAGTTACAGCCTTCTGTTGAAATGAAAAATAAAATATAAATGTTAAAGAAATTTATAAATAGGTTAAACATTGGAAGAAAGAAAGAAATCTCAGTAAATTAGTTTCTCAAAAATCACTACATGAAACCACAAGACACTAGTTCTGTGTGAGCCAGTGCCGCCTCCACGGGTGTCTGGAGACGTGTGGGGGTTTTCTTAGCTGTCAGGATTGGAGGTATATTTGCACTGAGTGGGTGGTAGACAGGGATAGAACGTGGGCCAGTCCCACAAAATTACAATAGTGCCCCTGAGGAGAGGCAGCACCTGGCTTAGTAGCTGTGTGATGTACAGGCAGGGTCAGATTGAGTTCTGATCTTGCGCCACTTTTTCTAGCTGTGTAACTCCCATCAAACTACCTATGTGGCAGCTACTCCTGGCACACAGTTCGTGTCCAATAACAGCAGCTTTTTCTCACTAGTCTCCAGAAAAGGTTCTCTGATGGCAAGATGGGATCTGTGAGGAGTGACAGGACTTACTAGCCTAATCTTAACAGTGTAAGAATCAAAGTGGGCAAGGCACTCTTGTGTGCCGGGACAGTGCTTCTCAGACCTTCCTGGAATCTTCTGGAAATCCTGTTGAGATGCAGATTTTGATTCAGGAGGTCTGGGATGGGGCCTGAGCCTACATTTCTGACATGCTCATGATGGGGTGCTGGTGTCTGTGGAGCCCAGGTTCAGTGGTAAGATTCTAAAGTTCATTGGGGGAGAAGCTCAGTCAGTCGAATATTCAAGCTTTATCATATGTCCATTGATACTAGAAATTATAGAGATGAAGGGAATGGTGGTTGCATATATAAAGTATAGAATCTGGTTTCTTCACAGAAGGAACTCCATCTGTTTTGCTACTTTTATGAGAGAGAAAGAGAGAGAGAGAGAGAAACATTCCCCATGGATAACTAATGGATAAACATATTAATCAGGAGGAAAATGCAGGGAAATTTCCTCACTAACAGAAAAAAAGACCATTTTGAGTTCCCAAAATATTTTAGAGGTGAGATTGTGAGTAAACAAAGGAAACCATGGCCACCATTCTCGTATGCAAGGTGTAAGCCTTGCATCTCTCACCAATAGTGTAAGTGGTGTGTTTAGTGTTACTTTGTGTGTGTGTGTGCATGCTGTTATGTATGCACAAGTGTGAACTGGGAAGTGTGTGAGATCATTGTTAGGCAATTACTTTCTTAAATATTGCTGGAGAATGGGGACCTAAAGTTTCTCCCTCCATGTTGTGTTCCATGCCCCTCTCCCTACAACCCCCCAATCCCCCAAGTTTAAAGCTTGAAGTTAAGGGGCACAGGTTCCTAAGGCAGCCTTGACTGAGGACTTTGCATATTTTAGGCAATGGATGTTATTTGAATGTAGTCATTGAGAGGAGACTACTCATTATCCACTTAAAATACTTCCCAGCTTCAGCATGGCGTTGTACAGAAGCCAAAGCAATTGACTTTGTATTTGGCCAGCTGATTTAGCAAGAAATTCTGCAAATTAGGCAGTCCTTACAGATGGTACCATTGGGTTTGTGAGAATGTTTTAAAACATGGACAACTTGACCACGAACTCAAATTCTTGTTTCTTCGAGTTCCCTTCACAAAATTCTAGACTTTGCATAGGCAGCTGGAGACCAGGAATAGAAATTCCCTGCAATAATAAATGATGACTTCCTTTGAAAACCACTTGTATAAGAAAACGACTTGTTGGTAAACCTGACTAAGAGAACATCTGGAACTTTTCAGGTGTCTTTGCTTATCTCTGAGTTGCCTGAGTCCTACTGTAAAATGTTTCTTTACTGACTTTCTGTTGCTCTGCCTGGAGGTCAAGGGGGAGAAAGGATTTCGAGGAGTGAGTGTCACCAAGGTGGCATGTAAATCCCCGAGAGACTGTCATGAGGGTCCATATCTGAATGTATAGAGAAAGAACAGCTGGAGACTGTGGCTTTCTCCAGAAAGAAATTTCTAAATTTGTCTCTTAAAAGTTAACAGAAAGTTCACGTGCTCTATCATTTTATTTTATTTTATTTATTTATTTATACAAGCACTGGGTACAGTCAGAAGCGCGTGAGGGTGAGAGAATTCACCAGAGCCAGAGCGGGGAACAGAACAGGCAGACTGATGAAATACACTGCTGAGGGGAGCAGTGGGCGTGGCAGGAGATGTCTGTTGCACCATGTGGGACCCTCGCGGGTGGCCGGGGATCGAACCGGCGCTGCAGAGGCTGTGGGCAGCTTTGCAGCCCAGCGCTCAACCGCTGCGCCACCATGGGAGTCCCTGCTCTATCATTTTTATAGGATCAATTCTTGCCTTATTTTGCAGCAGAGACTAGCCCTATTCATTGCCATCGACTGCTTACTTGTTTTCTTGGTTTCTGTTTGAATGGTCACCTTTTATCGACCTCCCTCTGCATCCTTTGGTTGTGCTTATTTTGACTGTATGTAAGCAGCATCTCTGGATGCATGAAAGAGGCAGATAAAATTCCCCAGGGTTACTGAACTGCCCTTCATCTATTTTTAGCACTGCAATGAATTTGCCATACCCCACAGTATAACTCAATCACTCTAAGCCAGTGAACAAATTCTGAGTTTTTTTTTTACCCTTTCCCTGCAGCATCTGCAATAGGCTAAGCTTAGAGGCACATGACTCAGACATTGGTTTTCCAAGATATGTCATACTTTGGTTTCTGTAATTACCAGATTGGCACTGACAACAAGACATTCAGTTCTGGCTCCTAACTTTGTGTAGGAAGTTGCACAAAGCTTATTGTGTCTTGTGTGGATGTGGCTCTAGTGGTACAGAAATGGCAACAAGACAGCATCTAGCGCCCACTAAGAGACCAATAACAGACAATTTGCTCTCTCAAAGGATATTTCCTAAGAGAATTTTTGGTCTATTTGTAGCCTGACCTGTCTGATCCTTGCATATCTTCCATGCCCTCCACACCAGGAGCCCTCTATAAGGTGAGGACCTTTTGTCTTATTTATTGATACCACTACACCCCTAGTGTTTCAGATAGGGCTTTAAACTTTTTTTTTTTTTTTAAAGATTTATTTATTTATTTATTTATACAAGAACCAGGGTACAGGCCAGATGTGGGGGAGGGTGAGAGGATTCACCAGAGACAGAGTGGGGAACAGAACAGGCAGACTGACAAAATACACTGCTGATGGGAGCAGTGGGCGCGACAGGAGAGGTCTGCCGTGCCGTGTGGGACCCTCGCCAGCGGGCTGGGATCGCACTGGCGCTGCAGAGGCTGAGGACAGCTTCACAGTGCTGCGCTCAACTGCCTGCACCACCAGGGGAGGCCCTAAACTTTTCTTAATAGATGAGTTGGAGGGAGGAATGCATTCATTTGTTGATTGATTGTTCATTCAACAAACATTGATGAACACCTGAGTATTCTAGGTTAGAACCCTGGAATGGGTTTCTCCCTCATGTGGTGGGAATATGTGCTTATCACCCGCCATTTTTTTTTAAAGATTTATTTATTCATTTATACAAGCACTGGGTACAGTCAGAAGCATGGGAGGGTGAGAGAATTCACCAGAGCCAGAGTGAGGAACAGAACGGGCAGACCGACAAAATACACTGCTGAGGGGAGCAGTGGATGCGGCAGGAGAGGTCTGTTGCGCCATGTGGGACCCTCGCGGGTGGCCGGGGATTGAACCGGCGCTGCAGAGGCTGTGGGCAGCTTCGCAGCCCAGCGCTCAACCGCTGTGCCTTCAGGGGAGGCCCTCACCTGCCATTTTTACCGTGAGAGCTCTCCCATGCCTCCTCTACATCCGGGAAGCATGATTATCCAGAGTTGTTAGCTCTGTACTTCTAACCAGATTTCCTCATTTGCTTTGTCTCTGGAGGGCCAGCACTACTGCTGGCATGTAGTCCCTCCCACTTCTGAATAGCCTTAGTTTCTTTCTTCTTTCTTTCTTTCTTTCTTTCTTTCTTTCTTTCTTTCTTTCTTTCTTTCTTTCTTTCTTTCTTTCTTTCTTTCTTTCTTCTTCTTTCTCTTTCTTTCTTTCTTTCTTTCTTTCTTTCTTTCTTTCTTTCTTTCTTTCTTTCTTTCTTTCTTTCTTTTTTTCTTTTTTTTTTTTAAAGATTTATTTATTTATGTATACAAAAACTGGGGTATAGGACAGAGGTGCGGGGGTGGGGTGGTGATGGTGAGAGGATTCACCAGAGACAGAGTGGGGAACAGAACAGGCAGACTAACTAAAGTACACCGCTGAGGGGAGCAGTGGCCGAGTCAGGAGAGGTCTGCTGCGCCATGTGGCTTGCTCCCTGCTGGCCGGGGATCGAACTTATGCTGCAGAGGCTGCAGATCGCTTCATAGTGCTGTGATTAACACCTTGCAACAACAGGGAGGCCCTATCTTTAGTTCTGTTACTAATGTGTTTCATTTAGGCTCAAGTTGGAAATGAAGGACACTCTTGTATAATCCATGATGCTCTTTGTTGTGTAATTGTCATACTATTTTTATCCCACTCTCCTGCCTTTAGGCTTTCAATTCTCATGCACACCTGTTGAAGGAAAAAGAAAACAAAACCTAAACTTTTCACATTCATTTAACCACACAATTCCCTTATCTCATTTTTTTTTTCCTGGTCTATTATACATATGATCTCTCATGGCTCTGCGATGTGTTCACCTGCCTGGACTGAATTTTATTCCCAGTATTCCCTTTCAAGTATGTGGCTGGCTCCAGTGGGCTACCAGGAAGCTTGTCTTGGAAAAGTTGGAGGGATAGCTTCCCATGTAGCCCATGTGCACCTTCTCCTAATTGTTCAACCTATGGAGTACCTATCTAGGTGCTGGCTGTGAGGGGATTTTACAGGTGTGATTACAGTACCTAATCAGGTGACTGAGTTAATAAAAAGGGAGAGTGTTCCCCCAAAAACAAAAGCCCAGGACCTGATGGATTTACAAATGAATTCTACCAAACATTCAGAGACGAATTAGTGCCTATCCTTCACAAACTCTTCCAAAAAATTGAGAAGGAAGGGACAATACCAAACACGTTCTATGAAGCCAACATTACACTAATACCAAAACCGAACAAGGACAACACAAAAAAGGAAAACTACAGGCCAATCTCCCTAATGAACACTGATGCAAAAATCCTCAATAAAATTTTAGCTATCAGAATCCAACAATGTATCCATAAGATAATTCACCACGACCAAGTAGGATTCATTCCAGGGACACAAGGATGGTTTAACATCCGAAAATCAATCAACGTTATCCAACACATCAACAAAAAGAAATATAAAAACCATATGATAATATCAATAGATGCTGAGAAAGCTTTCGACAAAGTGCAACACCCATTCATGATAAAAGCCCTTGAAATTCTTGGGATACAAGGAACATACCTCAACATCATAAAGGCCATCTATGACAAGCCAACAGCCAGTATCATTCTCAATGGTGAAAAGCTGAAAGCAATTCCATTAAGATCTGGAACAAGACGAGGATGTCCACTCTCACCACTGCTTTTCAATATAATACTGGAAGTCCTAGCCAGAGCAATAAGACAAGAGAAAGACATCCAAGGAATCCAAATAGGAAAAGAAGAAGTCAAACTATCACTATTTGCAGATGATATGATAATATACATAGAGAACCCCAAAAAGTCCATAGAAAAACTAATTCAACTCATCAATCAGTTCAGTAAAGTGGCAGGATACAAAATCAACACGCAAAAGTCAGTAGCCTTCCTATACACAAAAAATAAATCTGAAGAAGAAGAAATCAAAAAAACCATCCCTTTTTTTATTGAAACAAAAAAAATCAAATATTTGGGAATAAATCTAACAAAAGAGGTAAAGGACCTATACAAAGAAAACTATAAAACACTGTTAAAAGAAATAGAAGAAGACACAAAGAAATGGAAAGACATCCCTTGCTCATGGATTGGAAGAATAAACATTATTAAAATGGCCATCCTACCAAAAGCAATATACAGATTCAATGCTATTCCAATCAAAATTTCAATGTCATTCTTCAAAGAAATAGAACAATTATTGATGAAATTCATATGGAATCACAAAAAACCCCGAATAGCCAAAGCTCTCCTGAAAAAAAAAGAAGGGAATGGAGGCATCACACTCCCAGACTTCAAACTCTACTACAAAGCCATAATCATCAAAACTGCATGGTATTGGAACAAGAACAGACATACAGACCAATGGAATCGAATAGAAAATCCAGAAATAAACCCACAGAGTTATGGTCAACTAATCTTTGACAAAGGAGCAAAGACTATGCATTGGAGCAAAGAAAGTTTGTTCAATAAATGGTGCTGGGAAAACTGGGTCGCTACATGCAAAAGAATGAAGCTTGACCACTACCTCACACCATACACAAAAATCAACTCAAAATGGATTAAAGAACTAGACATAAGACCTGAAACCATAAAATATATAGAAGGAAATATAGGCGAAACACTACGTGATTTGCACATCAAAGACATCTTTACAGACACATCACCCAAAGCAGTGATAGTGAAGGCAAAGATAAACAGCTGGGACTACATCAAATTAAAGAGCTTCTGCACAGCAAAAGAGACAATAACAAAAACAAAGAGAAACCCCACCAACTGGGAGAACATTTTTGCACCCAACACTAATGATAAAGGACTGATCACAAAAATCTGCAAAGAGCTGATGAGACTCAACAACAACAAAGAAAATAATCCAGTCAAAAAATGGGCAGAAGAGCTAAAAAGAAACTTCTCTGAAGAGGAAATGCAAATGGCCAACAGGCATATGAAAAAAATGTTCAACATCACTTGTCATCAGGGAAATGCAAATCAAAACTACCATGAGATACCATCTTACACCAGTGAGAATGGCACATATTAAAAAAACTAGCAACAACAAATGTTGGCGAGGGTGTGGGGAAAAAGGAACTCTTCTGCACTGTTGGTGGGAGTGCAAACTGGTCCAACCACTGTGGAGAGCTGTGTGGAGATTTCTGGACCTACTAAACATAGAGCTTCCATATGATCCAGCAATTCCACTCCTAGGTATTTACCCAAAGGACACAGAAACATCAATTCCAAAGAACACCTGCACCCCTATGTTTATAGCAGCACTGTTTACAATAGCTAAGCTTTGGAAACAACCCAAATGCCCAAAAATAGATGACTGGATCAAGAAGATGTGGTACATATATACCATGGAATATTACTCAGCATTCAAAAAAGATAAACACATGCAATTTGCAGCAACATGGATGGCACTGGAAGGGATCATGCTCAGCGAAATAAGCCAAAAAGAAAAAGAAAAATACCGGATGGTCTCACTCATAGCAGGAATCTAGAAAACTTAAATAAGGGACCAGGAAAACGAATAACTATAAGAAAGTGAAAATCAAAATCAACAAAAAACTACGAACCAGAGACACTTTTAAGGGGGCGGGGTGGGAGGGGAGAGATTGGGGTCAGAATGGGGGGGCTGCAATTGTATGGGGAATATAAAAATAAAATTTATTATTAAAAAAAAACAAAAGGGAGAGTGTTCAAGTGACTTAATTGGTGGAAAGTTTTTAAAAGAAGGTCTGTATCCTCCTTGAGGTCTAAAAGTTCAAGAAGCAAAGAAGAAAAGCTGGAGACTCCTTGTCTATATTCTTGGACAACACCTTGTGGTTGCTGGTCTGCTGATTTGCCTCATTGGTGTGAAGAGCAGCTGGGCCTTAATTGTTTTTCTTTCCAGTTGAATCTTCCTTTCACTGGCTCTTGGATCAAGTACGTACATTCAGCTTTTGGACAAAGAACCCTGTCTTCTGTGGGATCCCCTTATCATGAAATTTATCCTGTGAGATACCAGGCTGCTGGGGATCTTCCCTTCCTGCTTACTTGTGAGAGGATGAAGGGCCTGTTTAGCCAGCTCCTACAACTGTAAAACAATTCCTTGTAATAAATAAATGGATGTTAAAAATAAACAACTCCTACTGGTTTCTGCTTTTCTGCTTGCATCCTGGATGATATATGAACTAAAGAAACAATTGTTCGCTTTACATGTGATGAGGTCAGGCAGTTTGAAACCTGGATGACTCTAACATTCATTCATTTATTCATCACTGTGCTGGGTTGGCAACACAGCAATAAACCAGGCAGATGGACGCTGCCCTGGGAGAATGGATCTTCTAGCACGAAAGCAGCTGTTAAACAATATGTCTAAGATAATAATGTTAGCTTGGAGTTATTAGAAGATATAACTGGGAGATCCTACCTGATTTGAGGTGTAAAAGAAGGGCCTAAGAGTTAGAGTGGGAGAGCAAGACAACAAATGAAAGGCATTTAAGCTGTTCTTTAGAAAATGTTGTTCACGGTGATAGAAGGCATGAGGCTGGAGACTTATTCATGGAGCATCCTGCAAGCCACAATAATGACATCTGACTTTGCTCCAGGGGCCAAATATTTTTATTTAAAAATCTTCCTAATTTGGAGACCTGTATTTCTTTTTTATTTCATGATATCACAATCGTTTCCTTTTGAGTCTTTAAAGATCCCTTGGTGTCAATGTGTTTGCTCCTCTTATTTCTTTTCAGCTTTTTTCCTATGGCCCTCTTGTATAATCCATGATGCTCTTTGTTGTGTAATTGTCATACTATTTTTATCCCACTCTCCTGCCTTTAGGCTTTCAATTCTCATGCACACCTGTTGAGGGAAAAAGAAAACAAAACCTAAACTTTTCACATTCATTTACCCACACAATTCCCTTATTTCATTTTTTTTTTCCTGGTCTATTAAGATGGAATAGACTTCTGGTGGGTGGGCAGCTCACCTGGCATCATTGTTCCTGGCTTGCTGCCAGGTCCTGAAGTGCAGGGACCTCAGCCTTCCTTAGGCTGTTAATCCTTCCTGCCTTCCAAGCACCCTGATGCTCTAAGGATTTTCTTAATTAAGTCATCGAGTCACATGCCACCCTTGAAAGTGGAACAGTTAAAACCATCAATTCCATGTGCCAGGAAGATAGGAAAGATTGAAGTGGAGTAGGTAGAAGGTACCCCTGACAGAGTCAATCACAGATCTGAATTAGACTGAACAGCTTGAGCTTAAATTTGATTCTTTGTCTTCCTTTGCTTTCTTCATTTTTTGAAAATCCCGTCTTCAGCTCTCCTCTGTGGCTGTTTGTTTGTTTGTTTGTTTTTTGGAAAGCAGCTAGGTAGAGAGAGCTAAGCAAAAATTTAAAGGCAAACTGGTTTGGTTTGAAGGTTTGGTTCCATCATAGCCTATTTTTTAAAATCTGTAAAATGGAAATAATATTATCTACCTGTCAAATGACATATGAATAGCACCTGGCTTAGTGTAGGTCCACATAAAGGACCTCAATAATTTGGGGGTACTAAGCATTCTGGTTTTGAACAAAGTAACTTTCCAGAGGCAGAGGACTTCACTACTCAGCAGTTTATTTAACAGCTTACATTTTCTCTTTGTACCCAGCACCACATGAAGAGTAAGAAGCCTCATTTACTTTAAGAGCAGGACGTGATATCTCAAGGTCTGAGTTAGGAGTCAGGAATCGTGATACTTGGAAAACTTGCCCAAACTTGTTTAAAAGTAAATTGGAATTAATAAAACTTACTGTGGTAATCATTTTACAATATATTCATACATCAAGTCATTATGTTGTATGCCTTTAATACCATGTTATATGTCAATCACATCTTCATAAAATTGAGGGGAAAAGGAAACAATTCTCATGATGGAATAAAAGTGAATTGGAGTGAAGGGATTTTGGAAATAGTGGTGATGACGACACCATATTGTGAATGTAATTAATGACACTGCATTGTATACTTAAAAATGGTTAAAATGGTAGACTTTAAAATTGCACATATTTTACCATGATAAAAATATATGGAAATCTGTTGGGAGCCTGCTGCCCTAAAGAGAGCTGGAGTTTTTGGAGAATACTGGTTTACTCTGCATATGGAGTTCCAGGGCATTAGAAGTTCTGCAAACAGAACTTCTTCCCAGAATTGACTCCTGTTCTCTGAGGACGTGCTGGCTTCTGCTCATGTTCCCTACTAACCAGGAAAACTTGTTTTCAGCAGTAACTTAGTAATACGTATAAGCAAAAGCACAATTGTGTGATATTTTCTTGTTCCTTTGTTCATATCTGAAATAAAAGCTTGGGTTGGGAGAGTGAAAGGCAGAGCTGCTCTCGATGGCTCTGCCCAGCCTCCCCCCATTGCAAATTAATTTAGACTCCGAGTCTTCGTTAATGGCAGAGAACTTCATCGGCTGTCCTGTTCTTGGCAGCGGCGTCTGAACAGGGTCATGAACCCTGGAACCTCAAGGAAGGTGCATGTGGAAAGTGTGTGCTCTAGCTAACCTCTATAGTCATGGGTCACGACTGACTAAAAGGGGATTATCTAAGGTTGGGTAACAAATGGAGCAGAATTCGACTCATCATCATTATATAACCCTTTAAAAATGCCTATTAGAACAGAGTGGAGCCACTGTCTCCACCGACAGCTTAAATGAACTCTTAATTGGGACCTTCAGACCTCTCCGTGGTTCCCAGATGAAGGAACCATGTTTTGGATGTAGAAACTTGGGAACAAATTGGTGAAACTTTAAAAAAGCATCATAAACAAGGTATGAAAATCCCTACAATAATTTTTTCAAAATGGGCTTTGGTACGAATGGCTCTGGAACCCTTCTAGGAAACTTTTAAAAAGGAAATTAAACAGAAATCCATGAGTGAATTTTAGAGTCCTATTAACTGTGTCAGAATAACTCCTCTACCCACCCCCACCCCCCACCGCTAGCTCAGTGTTAATGTGGCCCATTTATAAACCGAGACATATAGGCGTGATTGTCGTGAAATGATTTCAGAAAATGAACTAGAAGGGTCTCTATCTAAGCTCCTCAATTTAGAGTTGAGGGGTTGGAGAACATGAAGTGTGACATACCAAGGATGACACAGCATCCCAACCCCCTGAGGACTGGACCACTGCAACTATGTTCCATGCTGATATGGAGCCCCCTAGAACAATCTAGGCCTTTCACGGGGGCTCAAGTGAGTCCTTTTTCTTCTATCCTTTCTCCATGTGCTGGTTACTAGTCTCTAAGAATCTAGTTGCTAGAGTTCTCAGATTGTACAAGCCAGGACTAGGGCATGATTTAATGCTATATCATTATCCTCTCCCAGCTGAGAGCATGCAGACAGTAAGTGATAATTTCAGAGCTTCTTTCTTGATATCTGAAGGTCATCACTAACCCTTATCTGCTTTTTCTCATGTTAGGGTCTTTGCATATGCTGTTCCCTCTGCCATGAAAACCCTTCTTGACTTTGACAATTCTTATTTAGCCTTTGGTTTCAGATGAAACATCACTTATCCCAAAAGTTTTCCTGTCTTGCCAGTCTGTTAGCTCATCCTGTTGTGTGGCTTCCTAGTAACTTACCCATCTTTGCAACTCTCGTCACACTTGTAATTACTTGTATTATGTCTGAGTTCCATGCATGAGGTCAAGGTCTTGGTCTGTGCTGTCCATCATTGTTTCCCAAGAACTGAGCATAGGGCCTGGCACATTTGTATTCATTAAAGAAAAAAAACAACAACCCTGTCTTCTCATGAAGGGAGAATGAAGATAATGATATTCCTTTCTGTGTATTAATAGGCAAGAGAGACAATGTCTTTAATTGGTAGAAACTGATCTAGGCACTAGCAAATATTCCAAGGAAAGTCACAAATGAGCAGAGTGGAGGCACTGAGGACTGCCCATGTATGGCACTGAATGCTGGTGAGAACAAACAGTAAGTCAGCAGCAGAGAGGGCACAGGTTTAAACACAAGGATGTGCTTTCTGATATGACATTTAGGATTGTTAAAAATGGGTCAGATTATAGGGAAGTCTTCCCTAGAGGTTTCAGAAAACAGGCCAGAGTTCCATTTCAGCTGGTTATTTTGGGTCTATCACAGGCAGCAGGGTAGACTAGATATCACCTTAGGGTGCCATGGTTCCCTTCCTCTGACCTGTAAAATAAAGCTATAGGCATGGTTGTTGTCAATAAACATGCAAGGGCACACACAAATGGGAAGTATCTAGTCAGCCCTGTGCCTCTAAATGTTGCTAGTTTCTTTTCTATAGAACATTCTGAATTCATTTTTGTTACAAAAAATCATCTCAGTCTTTAAGCATGCTAAAGCTCTTTCTAGACAGGACTAGTCCCACATTTCAAAGTGAAAACTGCAATGCATACCAATTTAATTCTTGTATTGACATTCACCTAAATTGGGGGGGCAGTTACACACTAGGCAAGATGATTAAAAACATAACCTCTACTCTCAGTCCCAGCATACAAAGAAAGTGATCTGGACATCGTGTGTCCTATCCAGCAAGGAGGGACACATTTTTTCTTTTTCTGTTTTTAAAGTGAGGGAAGGGAATAGACTTGAATATGCAAATGGATCTAATTTAATTAACTTTTATGACCACAGCTCCTTTGAGATAACCATGGGAGCCAATTAGAGTCCATTAAAATTCAGTCACATCCCTGAAGCTTCAATGAGGCACCCCTGTCTTCTCTGAGAAAAAAAAAAAACAACCCAAAATTGTGAAAAGATCTAATCAGAAACAACAAAAAAGAGTAAGTTGTCTGCCACAGCTCTGCTCTTGGTCTTACCAGAAGCTGCTTACACAGTCATTTGCTCCAGTCTGTCACCCCGAGTCTGGTGCTGCAAGGAGCAATGTGAAATCATTGCAGGTCAGTCATGTAACTGCTGACCCAGAGTTTATCATAAACTGAAGCCATGAGAGGTAAAGGTAATGATATTTCATATTCCAGGGCAAAAACTCAAGTCTCATGAGGGTGAGGAAGGAATTGCTTTGACCTCAGGCCAGAGATGAAGAGAAATTTATGCCTCTTAGACTTTTGCTATCCAGTTTGTAATAGTCTTTCCTTTTCTTCCCTTGATTATAAATGTAATACATATTTATTGTAAAAGCTGGAGAAATACAGAATGGCTGAAAGAGGCTGCTCATTTCTAGAAGAGCTCGGAAGGCTCTCTTCTGCAATTTTGTTCCCGTCTTTCTCTTACTATGCAAATTTTAGAAGACCGTGTTTGGGCAGCGAGGGCGAGGAGGATTGGCAGTGGTGGAGGGCATAGTGATGCTCAGGGTGGGAGTATCTCATTCGAGTTTCTTCCTTGCCTATTCATCTATCGCCCATACCACCCACCTCTCTCGTCTCTAAGGCCACACAATTATATAGCTGCCAATGATTTTGAAAATGGTCCTTAAACCATTTTCCATGGTTAGAAAAATATGCGGTGGGTCCATTAATTGTTTGATATACCCTGAAAGTGCCTTGAGATGGGCTCAGCAAAGTGTGCAGTTGAGTTTCAGGGAGCTTTTTTGCTTGCTAGAAGCATTGTCATGTGACTGTATTATTGCAATTAACTTTAGCATGGATATTAGGAGTTATTTCTGTTTCTCCACATAGGCAAACTATGTCTAAAATAAATATATCCTAGGAGTAGGTCACAGTGCCCAGAATTATGTGATTATATAATTGTGCAGACTAGTAATTGGGAGGTAGAGTTACAGTTGCTATAGGAGGTTTATTAACTGAGTAGATTTAAGAACTCAATTTTTATATATCTTTTATATTTTATATTTCTTTTAGCTAGATTTTTGAAATAACAAATTACTAAAATTCTAACAAAGGTACATAATTAGAAAGAAAAAAAATATGATAAGGTAGAAAACAGATAAATACACAAGGGAAAGCAGAAATAAAGGTAATAAACAATGAGCGCCAAGTCTTTTTTTTCTTTTGCCAACAAATTCATCTTTCTTTGTTTTCAAGACCTTTAGCTTAGCTGGGTCTGAAAATTATTCCCTCTGGTAGAATTGAATCATTTTGTAATCTCAACAGCTAACATCTATTGAGCACTTATTACAAGCAGGCTGTGTAACCTAAAGTATATATTAGCTTATTTTAACCATTTTATTAGTATTCTGAAGTTGATTGTGCTAGTTGGGGCAAATGACCACCTAATATTTATTTTCCTTTTTCTCTTGTTTGTTAATAGAACCCTCTTTTGCTCAGTTTTACTTGCTTTGTCTAACCAATGAGATGTCAGCAGAAGTCTTCTTCTGGGGAGTTTTTTTCTATGATAAAATGGGGTACACATAGCTAGAGTTAAATTCTCAGCCTGTCCCTACTTCTTTCTGCCTTATATATAAATGTAATGGCAGGATCTTAGTAGCACAAGGCCTTGAGTCAACATGCTAAGAAAGAAAAGTTGAAAGGTAGAAAGAACCTGGGGTCCTGATGCCATTCTCAACAACCAAACCATTCCAAGTAACTGCCTGCCAGGAGACTTTTAGCTATGTGAAAAACAGCTAATTTTTAAATCTATTGTTAGGTGGGCATTTGATTATTAGCAGGTAAAAGCATACCTATTAATAGTTTTGATTTTTAGACAAGGAAACTGAAAAAACTAAGTAACTTCCCAATTCATATAGGAGTAGGTCGCAGTGGTGGTATGGGGATTTGACCTTATTATTCTGATTCTAGAATCTCGACCTTACGCACTTAGACATGATTCTATAGCACATCTGCTTTCTGTTAGAGTGCAAAGTCTACTTAGCACCATTTCAGGAAACTTGAGCTTGATCTAGTGTCTTCTTCTGATTTCTCTTTATAAAAGATAATAGTGTGATATATCTAAAACCAGATATGGCCATATTGCTTTCTTGCTTAACTCCTCAGCATTATTTCTTCTCTATAGCAGGGATGTTAGCTTAACTTTCTTCAAAGCCATATCAGTAACATAATTGGTAGAGGCAAGTAGATTGTAAGAAAACCAATTGTTTAGGTGTGATAGTTATCCACTACTGTGTAATAAATGGCCCCAAAACTTAGCAGATTAAAATATCAAACCCAATTTCTTATACAATTTATGAGGGTCAGGAATCTGGAGCAGCTGAGCTGAGTGGTTTGGCTCAGGTCTTTAATGAGGTTGGAATCAAGATGTTGATGAGCACTTCAGTCATCTTAATACTTGACTGGGTCTGGTCTGGAGGCGATACCTCAGGTAGTTTCTCTCATGTGGTTATTTGTTGAAGGCTTCACTTCCTCACCTTGTGTGATTCTCCTCACAATATGCAAGCAGATTTCCTCCAGAGCAAGTGACCCAAGAGAGGCAAAATCACAGTGTCTTTTATGACTGAGGCTCGGAAGTGACACCTATAATTTCTGCTCTTTTCTGTTCATCACATGTACTGAATCTGGTAGAATATGGGTGGAGGCCACACGAAGCTATGGATACCAGGAAGTAAGGATCATCAGGGGACATTTGGAGACTGACTACTTCAGGTAACTCTGGGGTAGAGTGGTGGTATTTGCTTTTCAGCTTCAGCCGCGTCTTGCTATGGTGGTCCATGGGTCCTGTTGCTGGCATTTTTCCATTTCTCAATGTCAGAAATATAGATTTATAGATTAAGTCTCATAAGAGCAAATGTTGGCTCAGAATTTAAAAAATTCCCATGTGAGCCAAACAAAATACAAATGCAATCCATATATACCCGGTGAGCTGTGCAGTCTCTCTGACCCAAAGCATGAAGGGCTCATGTAGGGCCAGTTCCAGTCTATGTGGCATCCTGGAGTGATGGGAGTTTCAGTAGGAATTTGAAGACAGGTCCAGGTGTCATCAGGAATGGGTACCAGGATCATTTAGTAGTGTCTGCCATGGATGAAGGTGAGGGTTGGGGGGGTGACACATATGCTTCAGATCAACACATGTACCATGTCATTTATTCCCCCAAACTAAGATACTTTTAGAGTAAAAGATGCTATGATAATGACACTAACATAGTAGCCATAAATTGGAGCTGACTCAAGCAAACCAGAATATATGGTCACCACCCACACAGCCCTTCAGGAAATCACCTCAGCATCATCCCTCGCTATCTATCTCTATTCATTAGGACCACACCACTGTTCTCAGAGCATGAGAAAATTCTAAACCCCACTGCCTACACTATTTCTGTCCCTGCTTATCCTGTTTTCTCTTCATCCCTACTCCCTTATTTCCCCTCCTCTGCAGGCTAACTGCTCTTTCACCTGGTTTGTAGCACTTTGTACATAGCTTTAATGCAGCCTTTGTCACAGTAACCCACAGACAGGGGTCACATATTACTTATTTAGGACTTTCCTGGCTACTCCATACTCTCACTATCTGGCACATGGTAGGTGTTTAAATCACTTACTGAAATTTTATTTGAATCTGACCTCCACTCTTTCTTTTACACCCTCTTCAGAAGATAATAATGAATAACGAAAATGCCAAGTAGGCAAGAAGAAGGAGGTAGTTCAGGAGCAGAGAAAATTCACAAACTGGATAATTTGTTTCTTGAATAACTGACCATTAATGTAAATCGTGCTTGCAGTCATTACAAATCCCTCTCTTCCTTCACATTTCCAAGAAAGCAGAAGCTGTTTCCATTGAGACTGAGCTTCTATCTAGTACTCTCACCCAGACTGTAGAGACAAAAAGTACTTGGTGTATGTGTGCAGTTTATAAAAGCTATCTTTCTTAGAAGTTCATAACTAAGATGTGAGAAAAATCAATTCCAGGCCTCCACAGAATGTGTAGGAGGATTTATTCTCTCATGCACACATATACTACTCACTAATACTTGTTTGTGTGCATTGTTTATAAACCTTGGAGGGAAAAGCAGCAGCTGATGGAGAGCAATGTTCTCTATAAACTTCATGAATGAAATGAAACTACAAGATGTTTAAAGGGCTAGTCCTGTGGGAATGAGATGTGTTTTTATTGGAGGCAGGTAGACTTCATGGTAGGACCCCTTCAATCCAAGAGATTGTTATTTATTTTAATCCTTAAGTCTGAGCTGAGGCAGAGCTAACTAGAGTTCTGTGTTTCCTTTCCTTTGGCAGGCTTTCCTTTGGTTTCTTTCTCAATTAGAAGACACAGGAAACTTGGATCCAAGTCTGCTCTGGTCCTTCTCAGCAGTGTGATTTCAAGAAAGTCAGATCCTTCCTCTGAATCATCTTCCTACTTAAAATGGGACTACTAATAATACTTATTTCACAAGGTTATATGAACTAACGTAATTGGAAGGCCTCTGTAGACCGGGTGAAGTCCACAAATGGCAGTGAGCACTATTATTAGGCTCATTTGCAGGCAGTGGTGACGGGAGGAGAGTGGGAGAGAGGAGCGGAATGGAGAACCATACTTAAGCCATCCCCAAGACTTCTCTGACAGAAACTCTGGCTTATCCTATGATAGCAAGGTTACTAATAATACCCAATAAAGCATAAACACTTAAAAATTAGTCTGGGCCAAGATTAGATTAGCCAGGGAGGAGGGTTGTGATATCACACGCCTTAAACCTGCGGTGGGCAGTCAGATTGTTGCTCGATTATTGCCTTCTCTGGAAAGGGTGAGTTGAAATTGGAACACTCTTTCTTCTGTTTGAACAGTTTCTGCTGAGTCTGTAGCGTTGATTATAGTTCTTGCATTCTGCAACTGCCTGTTTCCTTCTTGACTCACCTCCAGGCGCATAAATATCCCACAGAAAACACAGCACTTTTAAGAGTTGCTTATCTCTTAACCTCGCCCCTTAATGTGTCCTGTAGAATCACCAGGACATAGTCTCTCTCCTACCTTATTGTCCTTAAAACTCTCCAGAAGCCAAACCTTGACTGACTCCCTTTGGATCTTTCCTAAGAGAGGCAGGCAAATGTAGGAGAGTTTTTCTGCAGTTGTGTGACCTTCCTCAGCTACAGAAAGGGACAACAATGACTAACATGGGGGCTGTGATGAGCATGGACAACAATGGAAGGAAGAGCACCTGGTGGTGGCAAGCGTCTAATAAACATAATTACTGTGATTGTTATTATGATTATTATTACTACTACTGCTAATAATAATAATATTAAAGTGAACAAAATTCCATTTGAGATGAATCCTGGGAAGATTATATTTTATTTTATTTTTTATTTTTTTAAAAAATATTTTATTTTATAGAATTCTTACATCTTTTTTCATCTTTGTACAATGCATGTATTTTCATTTTAGTTATATTCCCCATACAATTGCATTGCACCTCCCCCCTTATTTTGACTCTAGTCCTTCCTTTCCCCGCCCTTCCCTCACCCCCCATATTGTGTCTCTGGTTTATTAATTTATATTTTATATACAAGAGGTGCTCTATCAATATTTTCCAAGGGCCGATTAGAATGTCCTTGCCCTACACAAGGATGGTTTAACATCCGAAAATCAATCAACGTTATCCAACACATCAACAAAAAGAAATATAAAAACCATATGATAATATCAATAGATGCTGAGAAAGCTTTCGACAAAGTGCAACACCCATTCATGATAAAAGCCCTTGAAATTCTTGGGATACAAGGAACATACCTCAACATCATAAAGGCCATCTATGACAAGCCAACAGCCAGTATCATTCTCAATGGTGAAAAGCTGAAAGCAATTCCATTAAGATCTGGAACAAGACGAGGATGTCCACTCTCACCACTGCTTTTCAATATAATACTGGAAGTCCTAGCCAGAGCAATAAGACAAGAGAAAGACATCCAAGGAATCCAAATAGGAAAAGAAGAAGTCAAACTATCACTATTTGCAGATGATATGATAATATACATAGAGAACCCCAAAAAGTCCATAGAAAAACTAATTCAACTCATCAATCAATTCAGTAAAGTGGCAGGATACAAAATCAACACGCAAAAGTCAGTAGCCTTCCTATACACAAACAATAAATCTGAAGAAGAAGAAATCAAAAAAACCACCCCTTTTATTATCGAAACAAAAAAAATCAAATATTTGGGAATAAATCTAACAAAAGAGGTAAAGGACCTATACAAAGAAAACTATAAAACACTGTTAAAAGAAATAGAAGAAGACACAAAGAAATGGAAAGACATCCCCTGCTCATGGATTGGAAGAATAAACATTATTAAAATGGCCATCCTACCAAAAGCAATATACAGATTCAATGCTATTCCAATCAAAATCTCAATGGCATTCTTCAAAGAAATAGAACAATTATTGATGAAATTCATATGGAATCACCAAAAACCCCGAATAGCCAAAGCTCTACTGAAAAAAAAAGAAGGAAATGGAGGCATCACACTCCCAGACTTCAAACTATACTACAAAGCCATAATCATCAAAACTGCATGGTATTGGAACAAGAACAGACATACAGACCAATGGAATCGAATAGAAAATCCAGAAATAAACCCACAGATTTATGGTCAACTAATCTTTGACAAAGGAGCAAAGACTATGCATTGGAGCAAAGAAAGTTTGTTCAATAAATGGTGCTGGGAAAACTGGGTCGCTACATGCAAAAGAATGAAGCTTGACCACTACCTCACACCATACACAAAAATCAACTCAAAATGGATTAAAGAACTAGACATAAGACCTGAAACCATAAAATACATAGAAGGAAATATAGGCAAAACACTACGGGATTTGCACATCAAAGACATCTTTACAGACACATCACCCAAAGCAGTGATAGTGAAGAGAAAGATAAACAGCTGGGACTACATCAAATTAAAGAGCTTCTGCACAGCAAAAGAGACAATAACAAAAACAAAGAGAAACCCCACCAACTGGGAGAACATTTTTGCACCCAACACTAATGATAAAGGACTGATCACAAAAATCTGCAAAGAGCTGATGAGACTCAGCAACAACAAAGAAAATAATCCAGTCAAAAAATGGGCAGAAGAGCTAAAAAGAAACTTCTCTGAAGAGGAAATGCAAATGGCCAACAGACATATGAAAAAATGTTCAACATCACTTGTCATCAGGGAAATGCAAATCAAAACTACCATGAGATACCATCTCACACCAGTGAGAATGGCACATATTAAAAAAACTAGCAACAACAAATGTTGGCGAGGATGTGGAGAAAAAGGAACTCTTGTGCACTGTTGGTGGGAGTGCAAACTGGTCCAACCACTATGGAGAGCTGTGTGGAGATTTCTGGACCTACTAAACATAGAGCTTCCATATGATCCAGCAATTCCACTCCTAGGTATTTACCCAAAGGACACAGAAACATCAATTCCAAAGAGCACCTGCACTCCTATGTTTATAGCAGCACTGTTTACAATAGCTAAGCTTTGGAAACAACCCAAATGCCCAAAAATAGATGACTGGATCAAGAAGATGTGGTACATATATACCATGGAATATTACTCAGCATTCAAAAAAGATAAACACATGCAATTTGCAGCAACATGGATGGCACTGGAAGGGATCATGCTCAGCGAAATAAGCCAAAAAGAAAAAGATAAATACCGGATGGTCTCACTCATAGCAGGAATCTAGAAAACTTAAATAAGGGACCAGGAAAATGAATATAAGAAAGTGAAAATCAAAATCAACAAAAAACTATGAACCAGAGACACTTTTTGGGGGGTGGGGGGCGGGAGGGGAAGGATTGGGGTCAGAATGGGGCGTTTGCAATTGTATGGGGGAATATAAAAATAAAATTTAATATTTAAAAAAAAAAAAAAAAAAAAAAAAAAAAAGAATGTCCTTGCCCTACAGGTAGACAAATGTCAGTAAACAAAATCTAAGTAACAGTGTAGTAGCTGGAACACATTTTAATAAGTTGAAAAAACAGTAAGCTAGATAATGCAAGATAAGTGAGTGCACCTACAGTGATTTTTAATTTTTTTTCTCAGTTGAGTACCTGTCTGGGTGTCACTCTACTATAATATATTAAAAACAGAATTATTTGATATTATATCATGACCATGGGGCATAGCAATGAGATTGCATCAGGAGCAACCAGCACGCTAAGTGCTAGCTGCTGTACAGAGCCGAGCTCTCCTTAGGGCTGGCCCAATACCTGCCATCCCCGCTCACTCACCATGCTGGACACTGTTCTAGGAATTTCATTATTTAAAGGACTTGATCCCTTATTAAAATAGTAATATCCTTGTTGTCATCAATCACTGACACATTTGTATGAGTGAGGGTGGCTCCTGTTTGAAGATTAAACTTTCCTGGAGGAAACTGGGAGGAAAACTCCTGCAGAGAAGGAGGGAGAGAGGTAGGGGGGTTGAAGAGAGAAGGAACAGCCATTCTAAGGTGTCCTCCTTCGAGAAGCCATTCTGACCCCTGGTATTATAATACAGCTTTATCTCCTGCATTCCTTCTCCTGAAAACAGGTACCGGTTATTCTTATAGAAAAAAAGAAACACCATTTTCTTCCTTATTCTCGTATTTATTCTAGGAACCAGCAATAACAGGTGTTAATCTTACCAGCCGGGGAAGGAGGTACTATACTTCTGGCTTATTTGTAAGGCCTTGCATTTTGATGTTGTAAATTGTCTTCAGGGATTTGAAATATTGAATAAAACAATTAAAAAGTAATAAAATTTTTTTATAGCCTGAAGTAGATAGTAGAGTTCTGGTGGGAAAATTATTATATGATGTTAAGTCGTTCTTCTTCATGAAAATATTTTTTTAATGAAGCAGGAACTAACAAAGACGGAAAAGAGAAAAAACTGTTGTTGAATAATATATGATATTGAGGTTTCATAGGCTTTAGGAAAGAGCTATAAATAAAGTGATATGAAAACTGAAAATGGATTTGCTATTAATTTTTACTAATCGTACTCTAAAATTATTTTGTATATTTTTAAACTTGTTTTTTATTAGTCTTCACCTTAGAATGGAAACTAACAAGGGAGGCAATCTATTTCTCTGCTCTCCATTATGTCATCTGCCATCTATGCAGAGACTGGCATGTATTTGTGGAATGACAAATTTATTTTTATTTTTTATTTTTTTAAATTTTATTTTTATATTCCCCATACAATTGCAACCCCCTTATTTTGACCCCAATCCCTCCCCTCCCTGCCCCCCACCCCCCATAAAGTGTCTCTGGTTCATAGTTTTTTGTTGATTTCGATTTTCACTTTCTTATAGTTATTCGTTTTCCTGGTCCCTTATCTAAGTTTTCTAGATTCCTGCTATGAGTGAGACCATCTGGTATTTTTCTTTTTCTTTCTGGCTTATTTTGTTGAGCACGATCCCTTCCAGTGCCATCCATGTTGCTGCAAATTGCATGTGTTTATCTTTTTTGAATGCTGAGTAATACTCCATGGTGTATATGTACCACATCTTCTTGATCCAGTCATCTATTTTTGGGCATTTGGGTTGTTTCCAGAGCTTAGCTATTGTAAACAGTGCTGCTATAAACATAGGGGTGCAGGTGCTCTTTGGAATTGATGTTTCTGTGTCCTTTGGGTAAATACCTAGGAGTGCAATTGCTGGATCACATGGAAGCTCTATGTTTAGTAGGTCCAGAAATCTCCACACAGCTCTCCATAGTGGTTGGACCAGTTTGCACTCCCACCAACAGTGCAGGAGAGTGGAATGACAAATTTATAATCCAGCTCCATCCACTGGCTCAAAAATACTTTTCTGAAATTCACTTTATTCTAAGGACCAAAATGAGGTATCTGAAGATTGTTTAGGAAGCAAAATAAAACAAAACTCAGTCCTGACCTGAAACCACTTATGATAATCACAAATACTGTATATTTTTCACTAGATATAGATTAGTATGGCTCTATACTTTCAACACCTGTCATTTTAAAATAAATTATTCAACATGATTACTTATAAATGACATCAATCAATTAGCTCTTGAGGGCTGAGTCTTCAAGAATTTTATTTTTAGAGACTAGGTTGGTAAAACTTTAACTCTTCATATTTGCAGAAAGGATTAAAGCAACTTGGGCTCTTACCAGGCTTCCTCCCTCCCACCCCTACTGAAGATTTAATTCATGTGCACATTATTTGGGTAATCCATTCCAACACTGCTGGACATAGACAGAGGTAGGAGTTTGAACAAAGAGTGTGGGACTGAAGCACACCCATACCCCCCCCACTAGAAGAGTGAAATCTGGAACTTCCTTTCATTTAATGGCCATGAATCAGAGACAACCGTGCTGACTGCTCTAGACTTGCTTTTAGGGAGCAGTCCCCACTGGGTCCTCACATGTTGAAATGAATCATTTTCTCCTGTGTCACTTTGTCACTTTTGCTCTTCATTTGCTTGATGTATTTCATCTGCATTTGGAGGTATTTAGAATCACTGCTTGATCTATTGTTTTCTGCAAACCGATAAAAAAAAATGGTGTTTAAAGACATTAAAGGACAATTAGTATCCAACGTGTTTGATTCTACGGCTACCTCTTAAAATTTAGTAAGATAAAAGATTTGTTTTTTTTTTTTTTTAGAAAAAAACCTCTCTGCTAGGGTGACTCATTTACCCTGGTTTGCCAGGGACTTTCCTGGTTTAGAAAGGAATGTCCTGCATCCCTCAAATGCTTTCAGTCCTGAGCAAACCAAGAAGGTTGGATAGCCTGTCTCTAGTTGTGCTGTTGAGAGACCCTTATCAGGATTTCTTGAAACCAGAGGATGCATTTGATTGGAATCCAGCATTGCACTTTTAAGGATAATAAATCTCCACCGTGGCGAAGAAACGTAAGTCAATAGGCACTAAAATATATGTGTCTTAAGGAATTGCAGAATTGTGCAAGAGTGCAGACTTCTTTGAAGTGCTACCCTTTGGAACCAATCTGGGATTTAGACATTTGTGTTCATTCCTTTTTGGTCCCAGGAATACAGAATCAAGTTATTCATAAGCATTTGAAGTTGTTTAGAGAATTTTGAAGAATTTCTCCATACTAAACAAATTATACATGGCCTTAAGATATATTCCAAAGTGGCTGTCCATATCAAAAAATCCATATCAAAGGTAGAGGAGTTGCCTTTGATAAAATGGATCATTGCTGCAGAACAATCTTCTGTGAGAATCACTTTTTTCTTCGTGCAAATGGAATTGATTTTATGCTGTGGGAAATGCTTCTGTCATTCCTTCTGCTGTACTGGAGACATGGACACTGAGGGAGGAAAATACTAGAAGCCACAATTGTTAGGGATTAAGGATATCATGTGCGTGGTTTAAGCACCCCGCTCCTCTATTGTATGTGTTATTTCCGTGAACCTCTGAACTTGTCAGTCTGCTTTTCCAGGCCCATTTTTATGATTGACACTAACTGGTTGCTAGAGAGCGGAGGCAGCATGGCGGAGCAGAAAGAGCAGGGGTTCAGCATCAGTCAGGCTGGGTCTAGATCTTGGCTCCCCCCAGAAAAAAAAAAAATGTGGGCAAATCTCCTGACTTCTTTGCGTCTCAGTTTCTTATCTACAAAACAAGTTTAATGATTCTTCTCATGATTGTCATGAGGTCATTAGTAGGTACTGAAATTATACTAAAAAGGACAGACAAACCCACAAACTGTGATGTGCAGAGTCACTAGTTTGGGGACTCGCAAGTTAGAGGTGGTTTTAAAGGGTTTTCAGTTTGGTAAATGTCAAGCAGGGGTAGAAAAGCACTTTTAATTAGGAGTCAGAGAGAGTAAGCTCTACCCTGGACTCCACCCATAACCCCCTTTTGGGCTTTGGTTGTCACTGGGTTTACATGTGAAAATTGTGTCCAGTGATTGCTAGGCTCCCTTACACTTCTCACATTCAGTGAACTGTGAAGCCTGCAATATGTGAATATGAGATATGTCTGTATGTGGGAGAAACTCTGGTTCCTGTGAAGATTATAGTCTACAGAAGACACCATGCTACAGCTTAGAGTTCTGTCTTAGAAGTGTCCTTGCAACCACTCAATATGATCTTGTGCATCCTTTTCTCATTCCCTGCCATAGCTGTTTGAACTAGGGTGGAAACCCATCACACAGTGGGCTGATTAGCTTCCCTTGCAGAACTTTTAGCCTAAGAATGTGGAAGATCAGTTCATAGATAGTGGGCCTGGAAAGTAGGTGTTTAGAGGCTGAGGGTACCATTTTTGCCAGATCAGATCACGTGAATACAGAGTGAAGGAAGGCAATCTAAGACTGGGCTTGATGGCAAGAGGGAGAGTGGGGAGGGAAAGGAACAGGGAAAGATGGAGAATAAATTCTTTGGTCATTCTCTGTTTGATCACCTACAAGACTTCCTGTTCTTTCTATATTTGAATTCTGTGAAATTTCCTTGTATACTCTTTCACCTAAAGCAGATTTGAGTGGCTTTTCTGGTTTTGTTTTTGTTTTTTTTATGTTCAACCATGTCCTAAGACATGGAATCATAGGCCAGACATTGGTAGCACACTGGGATTTCTCCAGTGACAGGGATTTCATCTCATTCCCTTTTGGAACAAATGTTTGGCCTAACATGACAGAGAGGAGGTGTCAATGAAGTTATACTGAAGTGACATGAATATCACTTATCTGTATGTGAATAGATGGCATTTATATAAGAGGGTTATTGATGGCATTTATATAAAAATGATTAATTATAAGAGATAATGATGTTTCAGGAGGCATTTCTCTAGATTATTATTTTCATTGGTCTACACGCATCATCAAGCCCTGTCTTCAATGCGTCTCTAGGACCTCTACAGGATCTAGCACACCATGGCCCTTATTTTAAAATGTTTCTTTAGCGGACTGGCCCAGGATTACTTTATATATTGTGGAGATATAAAAAGATATATAAGTTATGGTTGTTCTACATAAGCAGCTTGCTGCATGGCTGAGAAGATACAAGGAAAAAAAATTAACAACACCAAACATGGTGATTTGCAATGGATTTCAAGTAACTGGGAATAGCAGTCCATTGTGTGTGTGTCTGTGTGTACACCACATTTTTCTGATCCACTCAAGATATTTTTGACTGTCTAGCTTACTGATGTCACCCCAGGACTTAGAATAGAACCTGGCTTAGGGTAGGTGCTCAATTAACATGTGTTGAATGAATGTGTGAATAAAAAGCAAGCAGATTCATTGAGTCAGGTTGGGTGTATCAAAGCTGGTGGCTCTCTCAGAAGCTGCTTCATTTATTCCTTGCATGACTATCTCAGGATTCTGGTTGACAACATTGAGGCACAGAGATAAGAGGTAATCAAGAGCATGGAGCTGGTACGTGACACAGCCAGACATTGTGTCTATTCTCTCTGACCTTGACTGTTAATGCCCACCCCATTGTGCACAGTTAAAATACAGAGTAGTTAACAAGATACAAAAGTTTCTAGAACAACAGATGAGCAGCAGAGTCAGTAACAGAAGTGTAAATGTTGGGAAAGAAGGCTAGCATTTCAGAAAAAGAAATTACATATTGAATCACGTAAACATTCAGGAGGAGGAAATCTTATTCTTATGAAGGCGACTAAATAATATATTGTCCTTTATTCTTTGGAGAGTACAAATGGGCACTATTAATATTTAAGCTGGAACAGAAGCATCAAGTGGGACTGTTCTAGGAAGGGCGGTGAGGGAACCTAGATTTAAGGAACTGGAGAGTTAGTGAAAGCTCATGGCTAGTGACTTGGGTATCTCCCTTCAAGAAGGACAAAGGGGGAGACATAGTGATGGGGCATCTCATCATCAGGTTGAAAGAAGAAGAGAAAGTCAAGGCCCACTTCCAGACCTTCCCATAGGCAAGAGTGGGAGGAGAGAGAGGAGTCTGTGGGGGAAAAAAAAAAAAACAGAACCAGAAGGAAAAAAGAGGCTCAGAGATCAGGAGGAGTGGTGGACAGGGGGAAGGGGAAGTGGGAGGCCACATTTTGCAGGGCATTCCCAAAAGTAGGTCAGCTGGAACTTGGCAACAAAAAAACGAGATTAGAGAATCACTTGCTTTTTGATTTTGTAACATAATCTTCATCTATCTCAATGAAGTGCTAAAAGGCATTTAATTAAAGTATATTAAAATTAATTTGATTTGAGAACCTTTTTTTTTCTTCTGCCCTCATTATATTTTGAGATGCTTTGGGGTACTTTTAAAGACAGGATCAAAAATGAGGGTTTGGTGCCCCTGCATGAAGTTTTCTTGTGCCTCTGCATGGCCTGAATCACTAAGAAGTCCTATATTTAGAGTGTCATTGACACAGATAAAATCTGGGCCCTCGCTGGAAGATACAAAAGCATAAGGGGATACTTTTGTGCTTTCTCTGGGGTCAGGAAGATTAAAAAGTGAATTTTGGGGTTAATATAGATGGCGTTACCTGAAATCTGGTTTTTCTTGAAACACCAGAAATTTTGATGACTTCATTATCTGTCCAAGCAGATGTTTTTCTAGCCTAGCTTCTTATTTTAATAAGGAAAGTATGTGTGTGTGTGTGTGGGGGGGGGTTGGTGGGTGGGGAGGGAGATCAGGAAATAAACAGCCCCCTGTTCAAAACATTGAAATGATGGCATTGACAAAAATGCCAGCGGAGAACAGCTAATCAACTAGTGGTCTTTCATGTCATGGTTAAGAAGCAAGAGATAGGTGACTAATCACAACAGTTTGTCTGTCTAGACATGGTTTGTCCACTTGGCTCTAGCCAGAAAGTTTGGAGGATATGTGTGAATAACATGTGGTTAGAGTTCTCTGTTTTTCAGATGGTAAAGTCACCTGGCCAGGCCCTGGAAACAGAATCTATTTCTTGCATTCTCCGAAGGTAAACGTTACTAGTTGTGTTGGGTAGCAGCATTAGACAGAGGATAAGCAGCAGGCTTTCCCCATAGTTTCCTTTCATCCCAGCAAAAGCTTTTCTGGACTGAAATCACCATGGCACAAAACTCTTGGAAACCAAGAAGAAAAAAATCTCACAGGAATTCAAAAGGAACAAAATCATTAACATTGAGCCAAAACCCGCTGGCATGCATCACAGAAAGCAAATAGATATAGAGGACACCTCTGGGAGGAGAAAATGCAGGGCTTTGGCTGCCCAACCCCCCCAACCCGCCCCCACAAGAGGCCGCTATCAAGGCCTACCGCGGCTGTCAGAGCAGTCCACGTGTGACTGCTTTCCACCCCGTGTCTGATGAGTGTGTGCAGCCAAGGCTGACCCCGAGCAGAATGAGGAAGCTGAGGTTTGTTTTGGCACACCGCACCCCTGTGTCCTTCTCTACCCCACCCTAAAGTCTGAGTCCTCTTAAAGAGCCTCAGAAAGGCTTTACTTTCCAGACCTTCGTTATTAGAGGCATGTGCATGACGTCAGTGGTGCTCCATACTCCCCTTCTGTACCCTTTGATCACTCCCGTCCGCCTCCTCTGCCTTTATTTCCATCTGTTTTATTTCCATGACTTCTTCCCCAGCCCCTCATTCTCTGTAAGCATTCTTCTTTCCTGAGATAGGAAATCAGGAGATACAGAATGAGAGAGAAGACTGGGAAGGAGGCTGTGTGTTATCTGTAGAGTGTAAATCTGTGAAGTTTACTCATCCCAGGGGTTTCTTTGTATGCTAGCTGTTTTCATCTTGCTGGATTGTTGGAAAGATTACATGTGGGTGGAGAGCTTCATGCTAGCAGTAAGGTTTCGATAAACACTCCTAATTACTATTTGTAAGTTTGCCTTTGGGATACATGTCTTTGGATCTAGGGCATTCCATTTGGATGGGGATTTCTTTAATATTCTTTCTCTCCCTGTTTTAAAGAAGGCGTATAGTCCAGAAGAAAGCCAATACTTCACCTTGATCTAGCAGAAAGATTTTCAAAATTTTTGTTTGCGGTGACTGCTACGCACACAAATGTCTCTATGTCATCAGGCAAACGTTCTCAAAAGTGTTAGTAGGTCACAATGTCTCTCACTCTGGGTTTGGCCACCTGCAACCACAAATGCATACAGAAGTGGCTTTCATGCAGCAAAAGGAAATAAAAATTTATTTTAACCTATAGGGTAGAGGGGAAGAGAGAAGTCTCAGTCACTGATTAATGGTGTGGGGCGGGGCTGCAGCTATGAGGCTGGCAGGGTGTGGCAGGGACTGGCTGGGGTGCCCACTTAAGAGGGGGTTGCAGGGCAACCCTGAGACCCATGACAGCCTCCACCCTTTTAAAAGTTCCTTTAAATGAGAATGTAAAGATGGTAACTTTTTTCTTCGAAGAAATTTTTAATGTCTGTGTAGATTCAGAATTTTACATCATTAATTCTACTATTTCATTGTATCTCTAAAACATTCACGGTTGTATAACAAAAAGCATTCAAAATGTTATCCCTCTATCACAGTTTCTGGTGAATATTAATGGTCTTAAACATTATTGTTAAAAATGTAGATATATAATGTTATTAAAACATAACAGAAATCTTTTCTAAAAAAAAATAAAATAAAAGTTCCCCCTAAAATGTGCTTCATCTTTTGTTCCCTTGTGTGTGTGTGTGTGTGTGTGTGTGTGTGTGTCTATGTGGGGAGTAGTGTTGGGCAGTGGTGGGGAATTGACTTGATTTGCATCCAGCCCAGGAGGTGACCCCATCATTCAGGAGTTCAGGGACCCTCCAATACATATAAAAAAGCCAAATTTTCAATAAATAATACTTGTCTTCATGATTTTTCCTCTTGTGGTCTGCTCAGTTCCACTCTCTTTCTTTTAAAAAAATGCAATGTCATATGTGAAATTAATTTCATGACCCATAATGGGTTGTCATCTGCAATTAGAGAAACTCGTTCCAAAGATCCATGGGACTTTGCTGCATTCCACTAGCAATCGCATCCTGGGCCTGCCGCTCTTTCCATGGTGCTCCGGACTTGTCATATTCTTCATTCTTCCAATTTCCTCCTTTTTCAAATTAAAAAATAACATATTGGAAATGCCTTCTCCGTCTTTTTTCTTTTCTTTCCCTGTCATAGTTCCCTTTCTTTTTCTCTCCCTCCCACATGCTTTCTACTCCCTACCAAGAAATGGTCACTCTTAATTACTGCTTACTGAAGAACAGCAATAATAACAATAGCAGCAAAGACAGGGATAGTAAGTCTTATTAGCAATGGCAGCTAATGCTCATTTCATGCCTGCTTTGTGCCAGGCACCCATGTAGTGCTTTACAAATTTTAACACATCGACTGCTCATAACAACCTTATGTAGTAGATAATCTTGAAACACTGACATTTCTTCCCTTCTTCCTAGTCAGAATCAGAAAGGCTAGCATATTATAGACTTAGGGCTAAATCATTAAATAGAAACAATGATAATATTATAGAGCAGCAATTTGCTTTCATAAATCCTGACCTGATGATAATAGCTAAAGATAATGAATCCACACCTAGAATCAGTAATCCTGAGACTGGGTATGTTGCTGTGCTGTTAGTCTGAAATAATTCTTGTTATGGCTGCAAACTCTATAAGGAAAATATATTATAAAAATTTAGTCTCATGTAAACTTCCTCCCTGAGAAAATTCCTATACCATTTGTCATTTGATCTGTATTTTAATGCCCTGTTTAGTAAATAATTTCTAAAAACTTATTAAGTGACATTTTCTTCTTTCCCCCAAATTCTACCACCCAGAGTTAGCAACGCTTCACATTTTGATATAGTGTGTGTTAAGTCTTCAGATATGTTCTATTTGGCCTACACATTGTTTTAAAATGTTCCTTTTTCACATAAAAATGTAGATATTCAGCATATTTAGAAAGAATTTCAAAATCTGAAAATGCTGGGTCCATATTCTTAATTTTTTTTTTCCGAGATAACAATGGTTTACAACACTGTGTGATTCAGAGTCATAGCATCTTGTCTCTCAGAGATGAGGTCACCCCAAGGCACCCGTATCCTCCACCATAACCATTGTGTTTCTTCTCTGTTTTCATTTCTTCCCCTCCCTGCCATGTAGCCTCAATTCCATAGTTAGATTTCTAGAATTTGTTATTGGTTTGGTTTTGTCTGACTCTTTTTAAAGTATATAGTCTATATATACGTGAAATGATTAAGTATTTGTCTTTCTTTTCCTGATTTAGTTTGTTCTAGCCCCTCCATTTCCGTCCACATTGTTGTAAATGGCAAGAGTTCATCTTTTTTTTTTATAGCTGAGTAGTATTCCATTGTGTCTATATACCACATTTTTCTGATCCACTCCTCTGTCCTTGGTCGCTTGGAGAACTTGGCTCTTGTAAACAGCGCTGCAATGAATAGTGGTGCATCTATTCCTTTAAAGTAGTATTTTTGCATTCTTCAAGTAGATACCTAGAAGTGGAATTGCTGGATCATATGGTAGATCTATGTTTAATATTTTGAGAAAACTCCACCTTGTTTTCCATAGGGGCTGGGCCAGTTTACATTGGTAACAGTATACAAGGGTCCCTTTTTCTCACCAACACTTGATGTTTCTGGTCTTTTTAACATGGCACCATTTTTGTGGGGCAGCAGTAAAGAGGGCTGAGAATCTTCTGTTCTTCTTCAGCAGGGCAGGGCATATAATTTCATTTATCCTTTCCCCACCATTTCTACTTTTCATCAATTGGTTAGGTTCATTCTCTTGTTTTTCTCATGATGTGGAAGGCATTTGAATTTCTCTCTCACCCAACATTTCAGATCCAAATTTTACTTTTTTGTGGTGGTGGTGATGATACAGGGTGATGGGTAGGTGGAGGTCCCTTTCTGGTCTTTTGTTGGAGAAGGTGAGAGAGCAGAGGTCTTCAACTTGTGGCTTCTGTTCATGCTTCCCGGAACATCTGAAAATCAAACAACCTCTTCATCTAGTGGACTCATTTATTCACATACATCCCAAGGCCTTTCTGCATGTTATTTCTGCAACTTTGGCCTTATTCCTTTGAGCTGACTTCACTAGAGACAGTACTCCTCCCTCTTTGCTTTCCCTCATTGCTTAAGAAGTCTGGTTAGAAGCAAATCACTTTTCTCCTAATCCTTGGTTTCCATTTAGGCTAAGGTTTTTGCATTTGAAGCAACTGTATGACACAAACTTTCCCCTTGTCATTAAAATTACATATGAAAACAAATCTTAGTGGACGAACAATTGCTCGGTCTACTTTTCTAATGTGTGAGGGCTCAGTGAGAGGCAAGCCCAGTGGGAAGGCATACCCTCTGCTTGGGAAGAGGGGAGAAAGGGCACACTAAAGGGATCCCAGAGTCTGGGCCTCCCTGGTGGCACAGGGATTAAAGACACAGCGCCATCAAGCTATCGCCAGCCACTGCAGCAGGAGTTCAAACCCAGGCTGGCCAGGGAGCAACCCCCATGGAGCAGCAGACCTCTCCTGTCTCGCTTGCTGCTCTCCTCAGCAGTATATTTCAATCTGCCTGTTCTGCTCCCCACTCTCTCTGGTGACTTCTCTCACCACTGCACCTCTGGTCTGTACCCCAGTTCTTGTATGCATAAATAAATAAATCTTAAAAAAAAAAAGAAATTCCAGAGTTCTTTCAAGAGGCCTAAGTCTAAGATGAGCAGACTGTCTAAAAACTAGAGTTCTAAAACTAACAGAGAAGATGACAGTCAGGGACCAAACTACCCTGCCATATGTCTGTGAGAATGCCAGGGAGATGAACTACGAGTGAGGAAGCCAGCAAATGGGAAATTTGAGCAGGACTGCAGTGATCATTTGTGATTTTCTGTTTTGTTTTTCTTTTCTAAATAAAGCAATTTTCCCATAAAATGAGATTCTATTCCTGCTAGATAGATTTAAGAGTTGAAACAATAATTTATCCATTCCTTAAGTTGAACACTTAGGTATTTCCAACTCTGCTTTTATAAATAAGTTTGTGCTAAAAAAATCTCAGTGTGTAAAACTGTAAATTTTGACTTATTATCTCAGGATAGATTTGTGAAAATGAAAGTGTGTATTCTTTTTAAGAATAGTGGATCTGTTAGCAAATGTTTCTGTAAACGTTGTTTGCCTTTCTACTCCTATCAACATAATTTGAATGTTTGGCTCCTTTAAACTAACTTGGTCCACCCAAATAAATTTTTGAATGAAAAGCTGCCACTAACATCTGTAGTCCATATCTGGAATTTTTCAAGGCCACTTTTCAAAATTTTTTGACCATGACACACAGTGAAAAGTAAAATTTACAAAGTGACTCAACACAGATGTGTGTATAACCAAAACAAATGTTTCATAAGGCAGTCACTTACTCTTCCTCTATGTCATGTACTCAGTTAAGTCCTTTCTCTTGTTTTAAAAATAAGCACATGATGAACCATTAAACTGATAGAATGACTGTCAGTAGGTCCTTGCTTTCTCTTTGAAAAACATCCTACCAGGACAATTTCTATTTTACAACTTGACTCCCCCCAGAGTTCTATTCTTCCACGATGTCTTTACATGGATGAACTGTTCTGAATATACTCATCAGGATTTGACTATACCACCCACTGAAGGATCACTTCCAGAACGCACTGTCTCAGGCACCCAGTCCCTGCTGTGCTCCATCCAACTCCCTTGGGGCCTATCTTGGGCTGTCCTGACCTCTTCATTGTTTCCATTTGACTGAATGGCACATTTGATAAGGAGTGAGAGTCCTTTTAACTTTTCTTTGAGGTGGTTTTTTTTGTTTTTTTTTTTTTGTTTGTTTGTTTTTTTTCCCCAGGAGAGTGGTTATACCTTGTTTGCAGTCATAGAATGTAAAAACAGGAAGAGATAAAGAGGCCAGATCTGGTGCACCCCTCCAATTTTACAGGGGAGAAATTCAAGCTCAGAAGGTAAGTAAACATTCCATGACAACCTGGCATACTCATGACACAGCTGAGCTAGAAACCAGAGCCCTGGACACTTGTAAGTTCCTCATGGGGAGATAGTCCAGTTCTAGTCCATGCTGTGACCTTTATAATGGGTTTTTGTGGGTAATTTTGGTCTCATATAAAGGTCTTAGGTGCATTGTGTTAGACTATATTAAACTCAGTGGTGTTTAGTAGTGTGAATATGTTTTAATGTTTCTCACTGGAAGCATAAATTAGTTAAAAAGGGACTTCTGCTTCTCAAATAAAATTTTCAGCATCAGATTCTTTATGCTTTAGTCATCTTCTCCCCTGACCTCCTTTCAGATTTCATTTTACACAGCAGGAAACTGAGGCATAGAGTAAATCCCAACTAAACTGAACTACAATATCAAAGGGGACATATTAAGGGCAAAGATCCAGAAGACAAATGGAGGTTGGTAGCCAGAAATTCTGTGCAGGCAAAGACTAGAGTTTAAGAGTCCAACAAGATATAGGGTTTATGACAAATGGAATTGAGAGAAAGAAATGGAGGCTTATTTCATAAGATTTGATAAAGGAGAAAGTGAGGACACAACAATGTTAGAAGGGAAACTATTAGTTCTAAGCAGTAGCTTTCAGACTAGACTACAGGGTTAATTTGCCTATATATCCAGTCTTCTGATGTATGCATGGCCTTTGGGGTTTGCGGGGTAGTCAGTCCTCAAAGATCTTCTATGAAGTGCTTTCCTGTCCCAAACACCTCCTATATTCCCCAAATGCAAAAGTGCTGGTGATGAGTGGAAATTTACTTTTTGCTTTTGTCAGTCTATAGGTATTGTGGCAATGATGTTAATAGATTCTTTTGGGGGAATGTCTTCTTGTTATTTGCATTCTGGTGGATTGTTAATAACTAACATGCTCTGTTCACCTCTCCCCAAGAGTAGGATGTGAGATCAAGTGAACCTAGACTGTAGTCCTGGAAGCTGAATCTTGGTCAGTGTGACCACTAGAGGCTGAAAACAGTTGGTGCTCACTTACACTCTTTTTAGACTATTACAAAACTCCTGCTATGCACCCTGATTGGGCATTACTTTCTGGCCTCTGCTGGACCTGATTCTCCAGCCTTCCCTTTGATTTTGTGAACCCTCCCATAGCCTTCTAGTAAGGTTCTTTTTTGCTTATGTTAGTTGATTTCTGATGCTGACAACCAACAACCTTACATTAGCACAGTCTGACCCGGAAATTCCACCCACCTCTTTTCACCAAAAGTATGCTAAAGGGCACGTCGATAAATATTTGTTTATCATCCACTATGTGCTCAGCCATATGCTGGGGGCTTTCATCTGTGTTATCTAATCTGACCTTTATTATAATACCACAAGACAGGAGATCTATAATTTCTCCCCTGAATTTTTGAAATTGTGGTGAT
Source organism: Talpa occidentalis (assembly GCF_014898055.3). NCBI lineage: Eukaryota > Metazoa > Chordata > Mammalia > Eulipotyphla > Talpidae > Talpa > Talpa occidentalis. The sequence continues at coordinate 36,353,317 of NW_023601653.1, forward strand.
ATAGAATAATTACTATATTATGGATCATGATATAAAGTAATATAAATTTTACTGTCATAACCGTTTTCGAGTATACTATGTAGTAGAAGCAAGTGCATTCATGCTGTTGTGTAAGCATCACCACCATTTATCTTTAGAACTCTTAATTTTACAAAACAGAAACTCTCTACTGAAAAATATGACCTCATTGCTCACTCCTCCAGTCCCTGACTACCATTTTACCTTTGTCTCTGTGATTTTGGAGACTGTAAGTACTTCATAAAGGTGGAATCATATAGTATCTTTTTTGACTGACTTGAATCATTTAGCATATTCTCCTCAAGCTTAATCCATCTTGTAGCATGTGTCAGAATGTATTTCCTTTTAAAGGCTGTATAATATTCCATATATGTATACACACATTTTGCTTATTTATTTATCCATTGATGGACACTTGGGTTGCTTCCATGCTTTAGCTATTATGAAAATTGCTGCTGTGATCATGTGTGTACAAATATCTCCTTGAGACCCTTCTTTCAATTCTTGGCATTTCTTGGTCATAAAGTAATTCTATTTTTAGGGCTTTTTTGAAATTTCATACTGTTTTTCACAGTAGTACCATTTTACATTCCCACCGAGAATGTACAAAGGTTCCAATTTTTTCATTTTTTGGTCATATAGTAATTCTATTTTTAGGGCTTTTTTGAAATTTCATACTGTTTTTCACAGTAGTTGTACCATTTTACATTCCCACCAAGAATGTACAAAGGTTCCATTTTTTTTATGTCTTCACCAACACTTGTTATTTTCTGTTTTTGTGATGGTAGTCATCCTAATGGGTGTGAAGTAGTAGCTATTATTTAAGGTCAAATAACTTATAAGTAAATAGCAAAGTTAGCATTTGGATCTTTGTCCAGTGGTCTTTCAATATACTTGTCTGTCCCTTTTCCTTTCCCCCAACTGTAATACTTGTTAGGATTCTATAGGTGGTCAATAAAGTTAAACTTGTTCTTTAAAAAAAATCTATCAGTGATTAAGAAGATTTAGAAACCAAAAATAAATGCATTGTCTGTCAATATCATAGAAAGCATGTACCTGGAGTATAATAGACTACCAAAAGATTTTATAGAGTTAGAGAATCTCATGATGATAGAGGTTAATCAAATCAACTTTCCCATCTTACAGAAAAGAAAATGGAAGCCAACAGATTTCTCTGTTGTCAAGTGTTGCTGAAATGACTATAATAGGTTTAGATCCAATAATAGGTTTAAATCCAAACCAATTTAGTTTAGTCATGAGACAGGTGGGGCTGTGTAAATTTATGTAGCTCAATTAAAATCATAGAGCTGAAAGGGACCCCAAGTTCTCTTATTATAATGTATCCATCTGTCTCTATCATGGTGAGTTAAAACAATATCAGCAGGTTGTCTTTCTCTTTACAGCCTACTAAGAAGGCAATTCAATCACTTCCTTTGTAAAGCATTAAGCATCTTTCACACCTTTCAATCTAATGACATTTTTACATGTAAATGTGGAGCACTTTATATGTGTGTTTAAAAACTAATATATTCTATTTAAAGGTGTTTAAAATAGTTATTGAAATTTGAAGCAGCCTTAAAAGTAAATTGAAGTATTACTAAGCAACTGAAAGGGTTGTAATAAGTAACCTTGAATGCACTTTTACAATTGGAAATAACCGAAGCCCTTGGTTTCAAAAATAATATCTAGGGTGAAAGACGGTCAGATAAAGGAAAAATTTCCTGCAATCTGGGAAAAGAACAGTTACAGGGGGTCTGTACAATACAGCACAAGCTTGTTAGACTCAATTTAGGATGCTCCATATATCAATTCGATGTAGCAAAGTTTCTTACATGTGAGACACTGGGCAAAAGCATTGAGAACACAAAGACAACCAGATATAGCTCCTCACTTCAAGGGGCTTGAAAACTAGTCAGAGAGATAACAGTAGGTACACAAATACCTCTGAAAGGGAATGTGGTATCAGGTCCACTGAAATGCATTGAGGGAAGGGTAAGGTTACACCTGGCTGGGCTGCTCAGGGAGAGCTATTGAGCTGCTGTTTGAAGAGTGACAATGGTCTTGACAGGCAGGGAGGGATCAGGGAATGTGCAGTGTAAACAGAGGCCTAAAAATGAGCAATGTCCCAATAGCAACTTTTCTATTTCAAGTCCTGTGCATTCTTTAGGACCCTAAATCTTCTCTCTGGAATGTCCCCACCTTCGACCCCCCCACCTCTTTATCTATTAAAATCCAAGAACTTATATAACATATTAAAAATGGTTGTGTTCAAGAGATAGATTATTGGTAAATTTATTCTCTTTCCTTTTTTATTTCTGTATTTCTTTGGAAATGCCATTATATTAAACAATTTTTTAAAAAGATGTTGTACATACCTCCCAAGGCCTGTTCAAGTCCATGCTCCTCCTAACTATTCCTGACTAATCTAGAATGTTAATTTGCATATGGAGTGTTAATAAGGACTCTTGACCTAAGGTATGTACCTATGTGTTCTGACCAGGGCTTCTGTAAGAGCCTAGCAGCACAAACACCTCAACAGCTGGCAATGAGGAAGCCTTCTGTGTGGTGTTGCTTTCTAAATAGCATCTTCCATTAAACTGAGCCAAGGCTCTTTGGAAAAGATCTGGGACAAGGAACTATAACTCAGTCTAGGTGGGCCTAGGGCATCCCATAGTTTCAGAAAGAGAGGAAATCCTCCAAGACTAACAGAGGTCTATTGAGTTAGTCTGAAGGAGTTGCCACTGTAAAAATCTGGGACGATTTTTGGCATTAAAAAGAAAAAAAATGCGGAGATGGTGGAGCTGGCGGCGAAGGGGAAGAGGGAATAAGAAAGAGGAGGAAGAAGAAGAGAAGGAGAGAGGAGAGAAAGAAGGAAAAAGTGTTCATTACACATACACATATACACGTATACACATACACATATTACACATACACATACAATAGTTTCATATACTTAAGCCTCTTTGTGCCAAACATAGGCATAGGCATTCAGAAGGGCTCTATTTTTGTTTTCATTAATGGAAGGGAGAAGGTGTAAGAAATTGGATGGGATGGAGAGAAAGGCAATTTAGACACTTTCTTGCAATTATCAGAGCAGAGGTCCTTCCTGGGGGCAGCGAAAGCTGCACTGAATAGAGACAGCCCCTAATAAGACTCGTCACAATGTCATGGAGAGATTTGCAAATTTAGGCAAGTCCTTGAAGGGACTGACTCCAAAATAAGATTCAGGTGAGTTTAAATTTTGGGTCTGCTCAAATCAGAGAGAAAATCAGGATTAGGTTAAGCCTGAATTGAGAAAGTTAATTTTGACTAAACTGCTTAACAGGATTTAGTCCTGTGTTTATTTAACTCAATTTAAATTGCATGTCAACACATTAAAAATGAATGGCTCATGTCGATTTCTTGAGTGGAAAGGCATTATTGAGTGGAAACACAGGACAATTCACCTGATAGGGCTTGAAAGAAGCCAGATGTTTTTGAACTACTTGGGGTAATTATTGGCCTAGGTCCTAGGAAAAATCGCCTGTTAGTGATTCCTGTTGTTTTTACTCCTCTTGTGAGGAAGTCTTGCAAATATCTCAGCTATCATAACCTACATGGCCCGTAAGCCTGTGGGAACCTCCAAGATGGGCCAGATAGAGATAACTGAGATAGTTCCCAATTGTGTGAGTGTGTATGAGTGTGAGTGTGTGTGTGTGTGAGTATGTGTGTGTGTGTGTGTGTGTGAGAGAGAGAGAGAGAGAGAGATCCTGCCAATTGCCCACACAAAGATCATCTCCCACCTTATTTCTAGATAAGAGAATCCCTATTTGACTTCTCAGGCACTCAGTGTGCTCCAGGGGAGTGGACATTCCCATACCCATTTGCCAGTCTTTAGTTAAAACATGTACTTGTGATGCAATCAGGTCAAGGAAGCATGGGGTGAGGGGAAGTGGGGGCAGATCTCCTGTGAGGCTTCCAGAAGTGTCTTCCAAAAAAGATGCATTTGAGAAATAATTTTTTTCTCTCTGTAGATATTATTTTGTGAATGTGATGCAGTGCTAACCCACTGTCCAAAACCAAAAAGTCCTGATTTCTACCATTTGCCTCTATCCATTTTCAGTGCTCTATATTCTCGCATGATGGCAAGTAGCCGACGAATGCAGCGTCTGGCCCCCCAGAGCCATAGGAGTGGACTCCTGCCCCACCATCGATGTCTTAAAGCTGCTGTTCCCATCTTGGGAAAGCAGTAGCAAGGAGGGTGGAGCAGAAGCTCAAGAAACTCTAGGTCTTTAATGACACTTTGAGTCACAGAATTAATCAAGCCCAGAATCCTCCTGTCTCTGGACTTCTTGTTCCATAACGTCACAGATATACTTAATGTTGAAGTGGGTTGAGTTGGTGTATATGTGTGATGAATCCAGGCTGGTCTTAGCTGGTACAGATCCCCATGGGGTCTCATCTAGTGGAGGGAGGGTGGCACAGCAGGGGCAAAACTGAGCACTGGATAACAGAAACACTCATTCAATTGGTGATTAGGAAGAGGGAGGTAGTGGGCAGTGGAGGGGGTGGTGGAACCATGGGGTGAAATGGGACTTTGGGCTGTTGCTGAGAGGAACAGGATGGTGGCTGAGGGCCAGTTGGACTGTCAGTGCCTTTGCCAAGGAGGCTGAAGTTCAGGGCAAGTTTCCAGAGAGTGCAGGCGCCAGAGTGTGAGTCAGGAAGCCAGGCTGGGAGAGCTGCCCCGCTGGCTGCACAGCACAGTGCTTTAGGGTGGAGAGAAAGGGGAGGTGGAAGAGAGTGGCAGCAGTGTGATCCGAGTTCTAGAATATTCACTCATTAGTGTGATCGGGAAATGTCCAGCAAGGCAGCATCAGAATTTGCTCAGAGGTTGACCAGCTGAGCCCGAAGGGTGGGGGTTTTTAGTAACTGCCATGGATCAGGTTGAGAAATGGAGAAGGACCAGAATCTTCTCCAGAGCTGTCTCAGCACATTTTCTTGGTGATGTTAGAGAAATGTTACTTATCTTCTCCATTCTTCTCCTCCTTTCCCCCCACATTGTCATGATCCCTGGGGTCCTGAAATATACCACTGAGACTGATGTGTGACCTTCCAAAAAGGGCCCCATCCTCCCTTGTCTGACTGTGACAGATGCAATTTCACTCTCATAAAATGTCCCTCACATACACTGTAGTGTCTCCTGTTACTCATTCACTCCTTTTATTTTCTTTTTCCATCCATCTAATAACCTAGCCACAGACCCATTCTTCTTCAGCTCAGCCCGTCACTGTATAATACCTAGGAAGGTTTTTATAATTGAATTGTGTGGAGGAAGTAGGTTCAGAAAGAACGAAAGCTGATGTGTCAACAACATTCTCTGGGGCTTTCCAAACATGATTTTCCTCTCTGATTTAACTGGGAAGCCAAAGGGCAGGAAACTTGGCTTCCTTTTCACTATGTCACAACTGGAAGTCATGGGTAGTCATTCTGATTCTCTTTAGTGGGGTGAATTCTATGACAATATCGTTATCAGGGAGTAATTAAGAATGGAGTCAAACAGGAGAGGAAATGTTCAAGAGAGACATGCTCCCAAGTTCATGCTTTTTTCATACCTGTCGAGCAGTTTTGTTTTGGTTAAGGAGCTCTTCCAATCAAATGAGATACTTTAGTGATAGAATAAAAGGAATGCTTTTCTGCAATTCCAAACTCATCATAAGCACAGTCAGGAGATAATTTAAAAAGGGGTAATATTTGCAATTCATTTAAATACAGGTTTTTAAAATTTTTAAAAAGATTTATTTATTTATGCATACAAGGGCTGGGGTATAGACCAGAGGTACAGGGAGAGAGAGGATTCACCAGAGACAGAGTGGGGAACAGAACAGGCAGACCGACTGAAATACAGTGCTGAGGGGAGCAGCGGGCGAGGCAGAAGAGGTCTGCTGCACCATGTGGGTAGCTCCCTGCCCAGGGATCGAACTGTGCTGCAGTGGCTGCCGCTAGCTTCATAGTGCTGAGACTTAACCCCTTGTGCCACCAGGGAGGCCCAAATACAGGCTTTTTTAAATATATGAAGACATCCTACAAATCAATCAACAAAAGACTAACAGCCCAATAAAAAATGTGTAAGTAGAAAGTTTATACAAAAGGGGATGCAACTGTATCTTAAATATACTAAAAGATATCCAGCCTCATAATAAGAAAAATAGAAATTAAATTCACAGATAATACTTTTTTCGTGTATTAGATTTGCTATGATAAAAAATACATTGTATTTGGTATAAGTATGAGGACACAGGTGCTCTCAACTGTGATTAGTGAGAAAATAAATTGATACAATATTCTGAAGGGTTATTTGGAAATGCCCTTCAAAATTATGAATATCTATGGGTTTTGATGAGTCAAAGCCATTTTGAGGAATTTGTCCTGGAAATTTATTTATTTATTCATATATACTTATTTACTCACATATATAAGTAATGACATGTTCAAAAGGTTATACATTGCAGCATCATTTTTAATAGCTAAAAATTGGAAATAAGCTAACCATCTATCTAGGGATGAGTTAAATAAATCATGGCATAGCCATATAATGAACTATGACTCAACCATAAAAAGTGAGGCTACTTACACTGAAAGCTCTCCAAGATAATTTAAGCGAAAAAAAAAATTAAGGTGCAGAAAATTGGGTAAAAGAGGAGAGAAAGAATTTTAATTCCAGATATGCATATGTTTTCTTGCCTGCACATAAAATGCATCCAGGAATATATTCAAGGGGTAGATAATATTGAGTCCCTGGGTGAAGAGGAAGTGGGTGTCTGGGGCAGAGGATCGGAGAGAGAATTTTTCTGTTTTTTTACTTGGTGCACTCTTGTTCTTTAGAATATTCTGCCAATTTGATTTAAGAAGTAAAAAAAAAAAAAAACAACTAAAATAGAGGACTGTCTTGACGTGGATTAAATATGAAGTGACTTAAATTTTTCCTATCTGCAGTGCATTCTCAATTTGTCCTTTAGTCTCTTTTGTTACTGAACTTAGTGGCTTTCCATCCTCCATTTAAATGCATTTTCCCTGTTCTTGCAGGGGCCACACATTTTCTCTCTCTGCTTCTGATGTCAGTGTGTCTCTTGGTTTCCTCTGCACTAGCCAGGTAACCATCTTTGCAGCTGGATGTCACCATGCAGCCCCCTTCCATATGCCAGACCTGGGGCAATCACCTCGATTCTTGCCTCAGCCCCTCCTTCCTTAGAATATTGAAAATAAAATCATGCCTGGGACTTAAGGAGGAAAATAGTTATCTTTGCAGGGAACCAGGGAACTGTCAGAGCAAGGATTAATAACCTTGATGTTGTGTGTTATTTCTAATGGTGTTTTTTTGGGGTTGACAAGGATGACTATATTCATGGGCGATCAAGAAGAATCAACTCTGTGCAGAGTGGAGTAGCAAGAATTAAAGATTTAGTTCCAAATTCTTGCTCTGTCACTAACTAGTTATGTGATGAGGATTTTTTAGCTTTCTTTTTCTGCTCTATAAAGTGAATTATATAATGGTTAATGTGGTTAAGACTGCTAGCAGTGCATGGAAATCCATTCTTGTTTTCTTTGGTGGTAACAGACATGTAGGTTGGCACACAGCTACTAACATTACATTTTCATGTCTGTCTTGATGTTAGGCGTGACCAAGGGACTAATTCCTTGCAGGTGGGAGTGTTGTGTGACACAGACTCTGGGGATATAAATTCTGTGCTCCTTTGCTTTCCTAGAAGCAGGAACTCAAACTTTGCATGGAGATGAGGACAAGGCATTAGAGATGGCAGAGGAATGTCTCAGAGAGAACCTGGGTCTATAAATGAAGCATGGAGCAGAGGTGCCTGCCTACAACACTGGCTCACTGCTACATGAGAGGGAAATGTAGTTTGATTTCTTTAAGTCACTCCATTATCGGTAGGTCTTCTTGTTATGACAGCCTAAACTTACCTAGGCAATATATCTAAGATTCTTTACTCTGCAAGTAGTAGAATGCCCAACTCAAACTACATAAAAAAGCAAATGCTATTATTTGACTTCCACATAACAGAAATTTGAGAAGTAGGGAAAACTTCAGGGTTGTTTAATACAGTATTCAATGACATCATCAAAGAATTTATTCTTCCTATCCCTTTGCTGTGCTGTTTATGTAGTCAACTTTATCCTGTGGATGGTTACTCTGAGTGGCTATGGCAATTCCAGGCAAATTTCTTGTTGACCTAATTTTGGTCACGTGTCTTGTCTGAACTGTGACCTGAAACTAGGCTTCTAGTGGTTGGAGTAAGCCCCATCCAATTATCCCACCTCTGAAAGCAGAACAAGTCAGATTCTTTGGATGTATGGAGTATGTGGAGGCAGAATGGGCACCTTAATAGAAAATGGACGGTTTATCAAAATGAAAGGCACTGGATGTCAGGGTAATACCACCTTGCTCACAAATAGGAATGCAGAGACTGTTTTAGGGATGAAATGGAATGAGATTATATGCATAAAAGTCCTAGCACAGTGCTTGGCACTTAGGTGGCCTAATGGTTGTGAATTTACTCCTTCTTTCGAGACCTAGTCAGCTATGCTGCAAAGTAGCAAGGGGTGAGAGAAGATTCCCTCTTCAGGTGTCACTGGGCCATGTATTTGCAGGACCAGTAAAACAGGATTGTGATGTGCATGGAGGACTTACCTCTCAGTTTCAAGATTTCTGTCCCCGTAGCAATTACTGTTGGGAGCGGGACATGCCTGGCACCACCACCTGACATCCGCAGAGCCATGAAAGGCCTGGCACCACACTTTCAAAAGCTTCCTTCCACTCTGGGTAACAGATGCTCACAGGTCCTTCAATTGATAAAGACCCAGGTTGGAGATTCCAGAAGGGGCTGTTGACCCAAAATCTTATGTTAACTTGTGCTGCTTCAGGCAGGATGTTGATTGACAAATGTATATGGGTCATTTTATTGTGTTTCTGCTTAGATCTCCTTGCTAGAAGTGTAAAACATATTGAGAAAAGTTTGGATTTGAGTCTTTGACCCCACTCTGTGTGATCTTACCATCTCTGTGTAATCTTATGGAAGTAATTGAATTATTTGTGCCTCAGTTTTCTTATCTTTTTTTTTAAAGATTTATTTTATTTATTTATACATTCTAGAGCTGGGGTGTAGGCCAGAGGTAGGTGGGGGTGAGAGGATGCACCAGAGACAGAGCGGGGAGAAGAACATGCAGACTGACGGAAATCCACTGCCGAGGGGAGCAGTGGGTGAGACAGGAGAGGTCTGCTGAGCTATGTGGGTAGCTCCCTGGCCAGACATCAAACTTATGCTGTAGAGGCTGCAGATAGTTTTACAGTGCTGTGTTTAACCCCTTGTGCCACTAAGGAGGCCTTCAGTTTCCTTATCTACAAAAAAGGACCTCAACCCTTGCTCAACCAACTTTTTAGAGTTGTGAGATTCAAAGAAATGATGTATGTGAGAACATTTTATAAATACAAAAGAAAGTTTAAATAATAGGAGTTAACAAACATAATAATGAAAATACTTTGTTGGGCTTATGTTTTTCACACTGTGAGCCAACCTGCCTGGGGCTTGGGAGACAAAACTGGTTAAGAGAAAACAGGCCAAGTGGGGTATTTTTGTTCATAGTGACAGAGGCTAGAGCGAGGTTTGATGAATACTTATGTCTAGGTTGCCTGCATGTGTTTGTTATTGGTATTTTACGTGTTATTATTTTAATCCTTTCAATAACTCTATGATGTAAATTGTATAAGGCCAGTGTTATAGATGAAGAAATCAAATCTGGGAGTGGTTAAGTAACAAGCCCAATGCCACATATTTAGGAAGCGGCAAGCCAAGATTTGAGTAGAGCCTGTTTATCAAGGCAGGTAAGTCATTAGCATTTCAGGCAGGGAAGAAGTGACCACCCAGGATTCCATATAACCAGGTGGACTAGGTTATAAGACAAGGCGACATTCGCTTGGGGGCTCAAAATGACTCTTCCATGTGTCTGTTCCTCCAGTTAATCCACAAGCATTTTCTGAGTCCCTCTCGTACAACAGGAACTGTGATAGATTTGGAATAAAACAAGGCATAAAATATGGTTCCTGAAGGGTTCTAGAAACACTGTGCTATTTTAGCTTGTCAGTCGTCACATTTATCCTCAGTTCAATCCTGTTAGGAAAATTGCTTCTATTGCTTGGACAATATTAAAGTTTTAAACATTATTGTTCTGTAAAAATGATCCGCTTACACGGCTTCCTGCCAGAGAATGGCAGAAGTCCATAATAACTGAAGATCATATAACCCAATGATTTCGTTTCAGAGGCAACTGCACAATGATTTTGAAATGGTAATAATTGCCTATTGCTCTGGGGATTATCTTATTGTCTGGCAATGGTTATGAAGACAGTGGCGTTTTAAGAGGCCATTCAATAAGAGTGACAGAAGGAACTCTTTTTTATTCTTCTCTGAATGACTCTCCTAGTGAGAATCTAATTCAGAGTCCATAAAGGTCTGAAAAAACTTGTGTGATGAACTCAAAGTCCTTAAAGCTGACAGGAGACTGAGTTACAGAACAATATAGGAAACTGAAGGTTGGCTCATACATAAGTGAAATGTTGTTTGCTTTTAGAGATCCTGAATGAAATGGAGATGAGCTGGATGAGGCCCACAGTTAAAATAGCCGCTGAAATGATGTTTTGCCTCCTGATTTCAAGTTGTGAACTCTCTCTTCTTACCCAGGTATTCTGCGAGTAAGCATTCCAGTGTGAATGACCCAGTAATTTTATCTGTCCATACCAATGTTATTCGATGAAAGTTTCTTTTCTGGGGGAGAACTATACTTTGTACAGCCCTAAGGGGCAGGCGTGTGTGCTTTATATTTTTCTCATTTAACACTCTCCACAACCTTGTGAGTTGAGTTTTGTTTTCACCACATCATAAAGTGTTCCCTTACTCAGATTCCTTGTTTCAATCAAGAAATATTTATTTGGTGCCTATAATGTGCCAGGCAGGATTTTTGGTATGGAAGATGTCACAGTGAATGAAACCGAAAGTGTCCTGCTCCCGAGAAACTTTTATTTTAGCGGATGGAGACAAAAATAAACATATAAACAAGCAGATGTATAATATGTGAAACTTTAAAGATCGGTGCTAAGGAGAAGTAGTGGAACAAGGAGGACTGGCAGATGAGGTAGCAAAGACTAGGTGGAGTTTATGAATTTGAATTTATATAGATGGTCAATGTATTAGTTATATATTTCTGAGCAATAAACTACCCCAAAGCAAGTGGCTGATAACAAAGAATATTTACTCTTATCATTTCTATAGATGGAATTTGGGTGTGGCTTAGTGGGTGTCTCAACTTCAAGGTCTCAGGAGGCTGCATTCAGTGTGCCAGCAATTGGCAAGATTCAATTCATTGCAGGCTGTTGGACTGAAGGGCTGAGTATCTTGCTGGCTGTTCACTGGAGGCCTTCCTCAGTCTCTGTTATGTGGGTCTCTCCACAGAGGCTCACAAGATGATTGTTAGCTTCTCTAGAAGTGAACAGGCAAGTAAAAGAATGGGCAAGTGTGCCAAAGATGGAAACCACAATCTTTCTGAAACTTAATCTTGGAAATGATAGCCCATCACTACTGTCTAGCTTGATTTGCTAGAGGCAAGTCACTAAATTCAACCCACATGCAAACACTGTGGATTATGTGAGGGTGTGAAGATCAGGAGGTAGGGTGACCGGGGGATATCTGAGAGAATGCCTACCGCAGAGCAAGCATGTACTTTCCAGGAGAAGAGCAGTCTAGTCAGAGGGAACAGCTAATGCAAAGACCGAGGGGAGAATGGTACAAGATGAAGTCAGGGAAGTAGCACTGGATGAGTTAATACAGTTTTTTTGTGGATCTTTGTGGGGAATTTGCATTTTTCTGTAAGTGGAAAGGTTTTGCAGGATTTTGAGCAAAGGAGTAATGACTCAGTTTGTGTTTTAAGAGGTTTATTCTGGTTGCAGTGTGGAGAATAGAGTGTGTGTAGGGGAGGGTGCAGGCATTAGTATAGCGATGGGACCAGTTAGGAGACTGTTGTCATCATCCAGTTGAAAAATAATCCTGGTTTGGACCATCAGAGTATTGCAAGAGGCGTGAAGTGGTTGGATTTTGGACATATTTTGAGGTAGAGTTGACTGGGTTTGCTGATGGTTTATATGTGGGATGTGAAGAAAGTGAGGAGTCAATGATAACATCTAGGTTTTTGGAATTAGGAGGTAGCAGAACAGAGTTGCCCTTTATTAAACTGAAAAATACTGGTGGAGAAACATGTTTTGAGAGAGGAAGTATAGATCAGGGCTTTTTTAGAGGTTCATGTGTGCCAGTTAGACACCCAGTGGAGATGCTCAGTTGGTAATTGCATATGTAAGTCTGGAGCTTCAAAGAAGGAAGTAGATTATTAATACAAATTTGGGGATCCTCAGCATCCATGGTGTATTTAAACTAATGGACTGGATGAAAATACTGAAGAAGTGAGTTTAGACTAAAAAGCAGAAAGACCTGTGGATTGAAATCCTAGGGCACTCTACAGTTTAAAATTTGGGAATAAGGTCAGCAGAGCAGACCAAGAAAGAATAACTGGACAAGGAGAACCAAGGGAGACTTGTACCCTGGAAACCAAGTGAAGAAAGTATTTCAAGGGAGTGAGAAGGATCATTTGTGTTAAGAGACACCAAGGTCAGGCAAGATGACTGAGAATTGATCATGGATTTGGGGACATGGAAGTTATGGGTGGTCTTAATAAGAGCTGTTTCAGGTGAGTAGGAAATGAAAGAAGGGGGAAGGTGAGAACTGAGGCTCTTTCAAAAAATTTATTATCTTTTGAGAGTTACTGAACCACCTGGAACAAACTACCTGCTGTGCTTATTAAAAACCTAGACTTGGTTGGCTCCATTGCAGAATCTCAGGGGATGTGATCTTCATTTTCAGCAAGGCCTAAAGATGATTTTGAGGCAAATTAAATTTGAGAACCAATATTCTGCTCTTTGAACTTTACCTTCGATCTGTTATAGTCATTGTTTGATTTCAGATATGTTCTGCCTCTCTAACCCAGATGAACATTTTGTGGATAATCAGTTGGCTTGAAGGCATCCATATATTTACTGTTAGCTTTTATATTTCTTAAAGTTTTTAAGAGAACCTAGACAAAGCAGTTCTACAACCCCAAAGGAGAGTAGTAGGCCCATTCATCGCCTTTCCATACTAGCTCCAAATTTCTGAAAACCTCAGAATCATCACGTTGGCTCCCTGAGGACTTTGGAGACAGAAAGACAAAATTTATGCAGAGTCAGGAAGAATTCAATATTTCATGGATCACTAAGTGCTTACTTTACAGTTTTAGTTAGGACTATTTGGAGGGCTGGGCCCCTGAGTCTTCCTTATTACCAGAGCAAAGACTGCACTGTTCAGTGGTATCTGGAGAGTGTTCTTTTTTGCCCTGAGACTTTGACCAGACTAATCCCTGAGATCAGATATGTTTCAGAGAGAACAGTGCAGTGGGAGAGAAACAGGCAGGAGCAATCCAAACTTGACTCCTCCACTGTATACTACATAGAAGGAGGGCCACACAGGATCGAGGCTTTAGGAAGAGGTATCCTGGGGTGATGGTCCTTCTCTCCCCAGTTGCCCTTTCTGTTCTTTCTTTCCTTTTTTTTTTTTTTTAATATTTTCTTTCTTTCTTTTTAAAAGATTTATTTATTTATACAAGCACTGGGTACAGTCAGAAGCGTGGGAGGGTGAGAGAATTCACCAGAGCCAGAGCGGGAAACAGAACAGGCAGACTGACAAAATACACTGCTGAGGGGAGCAGTGGGCATGGCAGGAGAGGTCTGTGCACCATGTGGGACACTCGCCGGTGGCCGGGGATCGAGCCAGCGTTGCAGAGGCTGCAGGCAGCTTCGCAGCTCAGTGCTCAACTGCTGAGCCACCAGGGGAGGCCCTGCCCTTTCTTTTCTTATAGTTCCCTTCCAAGCCTGCAGGTTCGTATAAATGTCCCTTCTTTCTGGATTCTCCATCCTTATGCTCATAAGAGAAACTTTTGCACTTTGGTCCTTTCTCACACTATGTAAACTCCAGAATGTTGATGCCAAAGGTTCTTGCTGCTTAAGCATTTTGACTCCAGAAAAAGTGGATGAGATGAGATAATCTCATTAATGAAGGTTCTGAATCAGTTGTGGGAGTCACTGCTGAGCTCCTTTTTATTTTAAGAAGAGACCACTGACAAAGTTTCTTAGAGGTAGACCAACATGGCTAACAGGTATCTAGAGAAATCATAGTCCAGTTCACTTCGATGTGCTCTATATGGCCAGATAATTTAAAATGTGGATGAGACTGATGAAAACACGTCAAAATGGTACTCATATGTCTATTTGTGGGGGATGTTTAATTATAACTTCCTGAAATGGGTCAAAGCAATGGTGTAAACAGATGGGAACACACACATAAATACAACTGAAAATTCCAGCAAAACCCTGTAAACCTAGAAACTCTGGAACAAATATTAATAGTTGCCCATCAAGCAAAAATCATACTTGTGAAAAAAATGGAGAGAGATGAAGCTGAGGGACGTTTGCTGGTGAAATTACATATGATATGTGTAGACACAGAGACAAGCACTGTCAACATCCCGAGAGTAGAAGATGTAAGAACAGACAAAAATGGAACTTCCCCAAGGATGTCTTCATGAGAAAAAAGAGCTGCCAGTGGAGCAGAATCCCTAAATTCATCCCCTGTGTGGGCACTGGTGGTCCTAGCATGCAGACAATGAATGTGACCTCTGGCAGATACGTGCATCATTCATGGGAGAGAGAACATATACTTAGATCAGAATTTTGGGGCCTCCCTTGTAGTGCAAGGGGTTAAGTCTCAGCGCTATCAAGCTGTCAGCAGCCACTGCAGCACAAGTTTGATCCCCAGCCAGGGAGCTGACCCACATGGCACAGCAGACCTTTCCTGTCTCGCCTGCTGCTCCCCTCAGCAGTGTATTTCAGTCAGTCTGCCTGTTCTGTTCCCCACTCTGTCTCTGGTGAATCGTCTTACCACCCCGCACCTCTGGCCTACACCCCAGCCCTTGTATGCAAAAATAAATAAATCTTTAAAAAAATAGATCAGAATTCTGCAACATCTGTAATTAGTGTCAACTTTCTTATCTCAAATTTGAGACAATTCTTTTTCCCATAACAGTCATGACTCTCTCCTTTGGAAAATCTTCAGGAAGACCTGTGATCTTTGATATTGTTCTGTTTATGATGTCACAACCAATGGTTTAGGGGTGGTGTTCAATTTTAGCTACATTTTTTCCTTTATGTATTTGTACTAAGTGCCTCTTAATCTGAAAATGCAAATCTGTGCAAAACGTGCAATGTTAAAACTTAAAAATAACAGACAAATAGGATGAGAACACAGGTTCTAGATACTGGAAAACCGAAGTCTTAGCTGATTTCTTTGCATGATAATCAGTGTGTGTGTGTGTGTGTGTGTTTTATCAAATGGGGTCGTTTAGTTTCTTTTAATAATATTGTGGTTAAAAAAATAAAAAAAAATTGTGGTTAAAAAACTTAGAAAATTCTAACCTCTTCTATCTTTGGTGAGTAGATTTGTCAACTGTTTCCAAACGTACCTCTTTCTTTTAAAAGATGCAGCAGTGACACTAAACAGACAGTAATTGCTACATAATTAATGCATAGCAGGTGGACCCAGCAATTTCAGTTTGGAATCTCTGCTCCTTAATCCTTAACTGCTTTGCCCTGTCATACTCCCACCACCTCTCCCATCATGCCTGAGAACCTCCCCTGACACTTGTAAATAGCACAGTGGACACAATTTAATTTACCTTTGAGGGCAGCTCTTAAATTAACTGCAAAGGGGGAAGACAGGCACTCTCAGCTAAATATATGTTTGTGCATATGTGCAAACACATGCATTTGTTTTCCTCAAACCTCATGATTAAACCTCTTTATTACCTGTTCAGTTGAATACACCTTCACTAACATTCTCATTCTGTATTCCTAGCTAACACCTGCTTGTTAATTTCATTCAATTTTCAGCTAATCGTTTAGCAAGTAAAGGCAACCCACTCAAATGATATAAAAGAGCTTTTCCTTTTTTTTTTTTTTGTCTCTGATCCTTTTACTAACAGTAATCATGTACCTACCATATGCTTTTGAAGATACTAGTTACCATCCTTTTGTTAACTTCTCTTCTGTATCATCCAAGGTCAAGTTTCCTTTGTTTGGTAGGGACAATACCATAGGGTAGGGCTGGGATGACATGGAATAATATCTGAAAACCACACTTCCTGCTCACTGGGAAACTCCTTTCACTTGTGCACCCTGAGAGTGGGAGGGAGCCCTGCCAGAAGCAGAGCCAGAACCCACACCAGAAACAGAGCCAGAAGCAGAGCCAGAAACAGAACATTATCAGTCTGCTCTTTCAGAAGTGGCTGCTCTTCTTTTCATACCATTACTTCTCTGATTGAGGGCGCTACCTGATGTTGTTTCACTTTTATTTCTTCTTAAGCTTTCTTCCTTTTTATCTCCTCCTAACAGTTTAAAATACAGTTTAACTTACAACTCAAAGGTCTGGTTTTGCTCTCCGGGTAACTAGCTTTGAAGTCTTGGACAACTCATACAATTGCTCTAACTCTTAATTTTCTCATCTGCTAAAAAAAGAGAATTAGATTAAATCATTTCTAGTGTTCCTTTCAGGAGTGTTGCTTTGAGACCAGAGGTAAAATGGCTCTTTTGAGGAGAAAGATCTGGGACGCCATAGAGCTTGTCTTCACTCCGCAGTACAACCAGAGAAATGTCTGCTCAAATCAGCAACTGCTTATTGAGCACCTACGGTATGTTGAACACTCTACCAGACCTTTACACACACAGAATTTCATTTAATTCCAATAACATGTCCAGAAGGTCCACACTATTATTATGCTTAACTTGCTTTAGAGATTAAGACTCAGAAAGACCAAGCAGCTCTTTCAACGGTTATGGGGTGATTGGAATAGCTGGAGTTTGGCCACCAAACACATATTTGTAACCATTCTGTTTCCCTTTTTTCCAGTGCACTTGCCAGTCTCCAAAAGCTTCCATCTTGGAATCAGACGGCCTGCGATCTAGTCCTGGCTCTATTGTTTGCTTGGTCTCCCATCCAATTATGTAATTTTTCAAGTCTCAATTTCCTCCTGCAAAAGGAGAAAATAACACTTACCTCCCAGCACTGTGGTGGAAATGAAAAGCTCTACGAGGTGTGTCAGCAGTTATCTGGTTCCCTGTCCTGCTTTCCTCTAGAGGGACCATCACATAACCACTGTCTGCAGCTCAGCCCCAGCCCAGGCTCCAAGATCCGCTCTTTCTCAGTGGGGAGGACTTTTGACAACCTTGAATTCAATGCTGGAGGAGAATCACCATTGTGTTTCCTGCTGATGCTGATGGCTCAGCTGTATTAAGTGGGTCTGTACTCAAAATTCAGCATGGTTAGTATTTGGGCTCTGTTCCCTGTTCTAAAGGATTGGTGAGAAATTCAACTTGTCACTCCTGTGGTTTCCAGTTGAGTTTGTACCAAATTTTCAGGCTCTCAAGCAGAGTTGAGACATCTCAGAGGCCCAGGAAGGCATCAGTTATCTGGCCACTCAAACAACTGCTGAGATGCCCTGTTTCTGCCTTTATGGTCCTTGTAAGGGCCTCCCTGTGCCACCATGGAGTGTGGGAACTGCTGTGGTTGGGGATGCCTGGGCTGATGGTCTGCCTCTTGGTGCACCAGTGGCCAAACTTGCGCAGATATAAGGCAGGACTCAGGGCACCCTAGACTCTGACTCTCCCCCAGGCCAGAGAGACTTTCACTTTAGACAGAGGTTATTCCTCCCCAGGTTTAAGTAAGTTCCTGAAGCTCTCAGGGTTTGAAAGCAGGAGCCAAGGATTCCTGAGGCAAGGGAGCATGGGGCCCGGTACTCACACAAATGGGGAGCTCAGAAGAGAAGGGTAAAACACAAGTTAATCTAAAAAAGTTATCTTGTGTCAGTATTCATTTCTCATTGCTCAAATCTCTGTAGCCAGCTAGGCCTGCAATGCATTTGAGCATTTTATTCCATTATTTCCTTTTCTTATACCTCAGTCCAGTCACTGCAAACTCTTTTCTGGGCCACTAGCCCATCTGTCACTTGTCCTTGGCAAGTTTTTAAATCATGCAAGCCACTGGTTACTATGAGAATGATAGGCAGAAACCAGGGCTCTGATGCTTGAATTTTCACTTAAACCATGCAATGAAATTTTCTTTTTTGTGGTAGAATGAAAATGATCTCACCTATGCTATTAGAAATGTGAAAGTGTAAACTTGTATTATATATTTCTATTATACATTCTCTAGTTCTTTTATGTATTTCTATTAGTAAACATTTCTATTATAACTATTGCGCCAGGTTTTGGCCTCAGGATTCCATTTTTTTTTTAAATTTGGATTTCATCTACGTATATTAATATATGAGACATCAAAACATCAAGACATATATGAAAATAATAAATCCACTACAGGTTGCACAAGAAGCATATTTTTGTAAAAATATAATTATTATCTATTTTGCAAAACAGAAAAAATGAGTGATTAATGTGCCATTGTTTAATTTTTTTTGCAAATATTTTTAATGTCTGATTTAGTGTAGGGTAAGGAAAATGTCAGGCTTTTCTGCCCTTCCGCCATCAGGATAGATGATGGATCCTTGTCCTGAATGCATGCCTGATGGCTGGCACCTGGAATAGGGTGTGGGCATAGGTAGATGGGATTCAGCTGAGCTAAGACTGTGCTTTTAAGGGCGGCGTCACAGGGCGACACCAGCAGCAGCAGCAGCAGCAGCCCCGGGAGCAACAGTAGAAGCCGAAGCCGAAGCTGAAGGAGCAGCAGTAGAAGCAGCAGAACGAACGCTAGAGCGCCCAGATAGAGTGAGAATTTGCTGGGGGCTGGGAGGACTGCCAGCCTCCCAGCCCCCCAGCACCCCTGCCTGCCATATGCCTGGTGAACCCCAAATAAAAAACCTGCAAAACTACTGAGGACTCTGACTTCTCCTTTACCCGGTCTGCATGGGATCAGAGAACCTGCACTGTGGCCAGTCCAGCCTTTACACTTAGCAAAAGATAGCTGGACTCATCTATAAAAGCTTCTGTATTCAATCTGGTATATGTTTTTTTTTTTGTTGAAGCATATAAAGGAAACCTAACAGCACAGAGAGATGTAGTTGGAAAAGGTGGGAGTATGTTAATAGACTTTCGGGGTCATTGTAGACACTGCCTTTAAAGGCAGGATGACACAGGGCAGGTTTTCTATGATTGAGCAGATGGGGTGAAAGAGGAGTCCTGGAGCCCTCAGTTGGGCTTTTCAGGCTTTTTTGGGATTCACCAGGTACTTGGTTAGCAAGGGGTGCCAGCAAGTCTTCACTCTTTCTGGGCTCTCCGGCATTCTCTGGTCCTCTCTGCTCTCCTGGCGTTCCTGTGACGCTGCTCTTATAAGCCCAGTCTTAGCCCAGGTGTACCCACTAAGGCATGCCCACACCCTACTCCAGGTGCCAGCCATCAGGCATGCATTTGGGACCACAGGGTTCCATCATCAATCCTAATGGTGGGAGGGTAGAAAAAGCCTGATACTTTACTTACCCTACACTGCCCCAGACCTCAGCAAGAGGTAATTTCTTTTTTTTTTTTAAGATTTATTTATTTATCTATTTATTTATCTATTTATCTATCTATCTATTTATTTATTTATTTATTTATTTATTTATTTATACAAACACTGGGTACAGTCAGAAGCACAGGAGGGTGAGAGAATTCACCAGAGCCAGAGCGGGGAGCAGAGCAGGCAGAAGGACCGAAGTACACTGCTGAGGGGAGCAGTGGGCGGCAGGAGAGGTCTGTGCGCCGTGTGGGACCCTCCTCCGGTGGCAAGGGAGCAGCCGGGGATTGAACCGGCGCTGCAGAGGCTGCGGGCAGCTTCGCTCAACCACTGCGCCACCAGGGAGACCCAAGAGATAATTTCTTAAAGATTGTCTGGTAACAAAACTTGCCAGATCTTGTCTTCGAAGTGACAAGTTTTCTTTGTTCGTTTTCAAGAAAATATCTGCTGAATATCTAAAGCTGACTAATTGTTCTTTCAAGTAAAATGGTGTTTTGCAGCACCAAAGTGACAAAATAGTTTAGCTTGCAACTTAAACAATAACAAACATTTTTCCTGGTGGCAATGAGCTACTTCCATGTGGAGCAGAAGTGCTTTCTGTGGTACAGAATATTACAAAGCTTTGATGTTGAGCTTTAACAAAATCAGCAATTAAAAGTCCTTCATGACGGGCCTCCATGGTGGCACATAGGCTGAAGTCAGCGCCATTAAGCTATCGGCAGGCACTGCAGCACCCCGGCCAGGGAGCTGACCCACATGGAGCAGCAGACCTCCCCTGACTTGCCTGCTGCTCCCCTCAGCACTGTATTTCAGTGGATCTGCCTGTTCTGTTCCTCACTCTGTCTCTGGGGAATCCTCTCACCCTCCACTATTCTGGCTGACACCCCAGTTCTTATATGCATAAATAAAAATAAATCTTTAAAAAGAAAGTGCTTCATGAATAACTTGAAATGACACCCTTAGTTAAAAAAAAAAACAAAAAACCAAAAAACTCTCTTTTTTTCCCCCACAGTGATTTTGTGCTACTGACAGATAAGATGACTACCATGTACAGTTTGGTGTCACTGCTTTGACTTTTGTGAAGGTGCTGGCAGTCTGACCCAGTATTACTTTTGCACCGTCAATATAACTGTCCATATAGTGACCAAGACAAATCATTTAAAAAATTTACTATGAAGGTAGTTTTGATTTCAAGGATCCTCTAAAAATGGCCGTGAGAAATTGGCAAATCATGCTTTGGAGAAATGGAAGGGTGCAAGGGAAGAGGGTATTTCTTGCTGTCTGTTTCCTGTTGCTTCCTGAGACCTGAGTTCTCTGGACCCTGACTTCTGTCCTGGGCTGTCCATGGTGCAAGGCAGCTTCAGGCACTGAGACTTCTTACTTGCTCCACTACTGGCCTCTGTGGCAGTCCCAGGAAGGACGGTGGTGTGTAACTTGTTTTTCCTCCCTTTTTTTCCAACTCTAAGAATTTACTAAGGAAAACACTGGTATAATCCTATAAAATCTCCAAATTGCTGAATAAACCATCTAGAAATAGAAGTGACCAGAAATGTATATCTTTCTCTTTGTGGTTTTAAACACATTTGTCCCTTAAGGAGGTTCTATTGATTACCTTGAACATTTTCCTACACACTTTATTTTCACTGGATTGCAGCTGAAGAGTTTGGAAAAAATCCCTGGCTGCCTATGCTGTCCAGTGGAATAGTCTTAAGGGTAGCCTTTCCTTAGCACTACCACATGTCAGTGGATCTGAAATCTTTGAACTGTGAGCCTGTTGGGCTCCCTTCCAAAATCCTGAGGGTTTATTTTATGTAAAAACATGACAATTGGCAATTTGTATCAAGGGTCTAATCCTTTATTATGTTACTTTAACTAAGTTAAAGAGTATATGTGGTAAGCAACAATATTTACCTGTAATAGGGGATAATTAATAAGATTAAGTACATTTGTTGGAGCCAAATATGTTGGAATAGGCTTTATTTAAATCTGAAATTCTGTTTCACTCTTGGAGATTTTACACTAGAAAATTATATGTTTTCAGAACTATATACTTGGGCAGATTTCTAAAAGTCCAGGACTGTGTGTTGACTTCTAAAAAATTCATTCAGTTATTAAAACCAATATTTATCAAGCACCTATGTGAGACACTATTCTAGATACAGGGATGGAGCAGTGACTAAGATAGATATAGTTTGAGTAGTCATGAAGCTTAGGTCTAGAAGGGGAGAGAAGAAATAACAAGTAAACAATGCAACACGAAAGGTAACTTTATTTTTATTTTATTTATTTTTAAAGATTTATTTTATATAAGAACTGGGGTACAGGCCAGAGGCACGGGAGGGTGAGAGAATTCACCAGAAACAGAGCAGGGAGCAGAACAGGCAGATGGACCGAAAACACTACTGAGGGGAGCAGTGGGCGAGATAGGAGAGGTCTGCCACGCCATGTGGGTAGCTCTCTGGCCGGGAATCAAACCCGCGCTGCAGACGCTGCAGACAGCTTTACAGCGCTGTGCTCAACTTGCTGTGCCACCGGGGAGGCCCAAGAGGTAACTTTAGATGATGATGAGCATATGAAGGAAATGACCCAGGGTGTCGTGATAATGACTCACAGGACAGTCAGAGTGGAGAGAGGCCTTTCTAGGGAGGTGACATTTGAACCAAGATCTGCATGATAAGAAGGAGCAGCTACGGGATGAGCCAAATGGAACAGCATTGGAAACAGAGGGAATAATAAGTACAGAGGCCCTGAGGTGGGGATGCATTTGGTGTTTTGAGGAATGAAATGAAGGTGGTATAACTGGAGTGCAGTGAGCAAAGGGGAGAAGGGCTCGAGAGAGGGCAGAGCATGCGGCATCTGCCAACCAGGGCAGTTTTGTGGGTTTAATTGTAAGTAGAACAGGAAGCAACAGCAAGCTTTTTAAATAGGGTGTGAGATGATTGGTGTGTTTTTTTTAAATGACCATGCTGGATGCTGTGTGCAGGGTAGATTGTGGTGGGAGCAGAACTGCAGTGGAGATAGTAGTTGAGAGGCTATGACAGTGGAGAGAAGAAGAGAGGTTTCAGGACATAGTTTAGCGGTGGAACCAAAAGGGAGGCATCAAGGATAGACTCTCACTCATAGCAGGAATCTAGAAAACTTAAATAAGGAACCAGGAAAAAGAATAACTATAAGAAAGTAAAAATCAAAATCAATAAACAACTATGAACCAGAGACACACTATGGGGGTGGGGTTGGGGAGGGGAGGGATTGGGGTCAAAATAAGGGGGTCGCAATTGTATGGGGAATATAAAAATGAAAAAAAAATTATATAAAAAAACCATTAGGACAGTAAAAAAAAAAGATAGACTCAGATTATTATTATTATTATTTTTTTTTACTTGAGTGACTGCATGAATGGTGAAGTAGAAATTGAGATGTGAATGGCTGGAGAAAGATCTTGGAGATGACTGCTAAAGGGTCATCAGGTGCTCTTTGAAGATGAAAATCTTAATTTTTGTTTTGGATGATGTATCAATCAGGTAAGATTGTGTTCAGCTGCAGGGAACCAAAAACCTGACAAGCCCTATTTTAAACAAGTAAGTTATTTGATAAATCAATGAATGAATTGATTTATTTTCCGCATTAACAAACTTTGTGCAAAGATAGTCAGCCCTGGCTGGAATGGTGTGTCAATCTGTCATTCATGAGTGCCACTGATCCCAGGCACATTCTTTCTTCTCTGTCTCTGTGTGTCCTTCATTGTCACAAAATGACAGAAGTGAGCAGCTCTGGGCAGTCAGTACTTCAGATGGCAGCAGGAAGGAAGCTGGAAAAAGGAACAGGTAGTGCTGTGTCAGGAAAGTAAGAACTTTTCCAGAAGGCCCCAGCAGACTTCCACTTTTATCTCCTTGACCAAAATGATGTCATGTGACAGCTTCTTGCTGCAAGGGAGGCTGAGTTTTTTTAGCTGGGCCCCTTGGCTCATTCAACAATTGTAGTAAAGAGGAAGGGGTGAATGGAAGTTACAGAGGGAAGCAACCAGCAGCGTCACCAGGAACACATTAGGCTAAGGTTTCTGTTGAACATTCAAGTGGGAAAGTCAAATAAGGTTGGAATGTATGAGCCAGAACTCAAAGGAAGGGCAGCGCTGGTGGTAACAGCATGTGACTCTCTAGCGCATAGATCATATTTAAGGCCCTGAGAGCAGAAGAGGTCAAGCAGGGAGAAAGTATAGTCGAAAACTTGCCATTTTTTGTATTTATTACTGTGACTTCCTTAAATGAATTTTACTCAACAATATTTTAAATGCATATATTTTTTGTGTGTCAAAACTGTTTCAAACCTTCAGGACACAAAATAAAAATGTCTTTTTACTTTCAAAAAGCTTAGAGACAGAATAAAATGAAAACAAATCAGTTTTATTACATGATTTACTAGAGCATAGTATATGAAAATTAATTCATTTATAGAGATTTGTAGGTGTACATGTGAATTATGACAGCCACTACTTCATATTCACTTTTTTTTTTTTTAAAGATGAAACACGAGTCAAACTTACTAGATTTGTCCTCAGTCAGCAATGGTGATCTCATTGGTCTTGCTACTCCTGGACCCAAGGCATTCCAAGGCTTCCACACTGCCCACGCCCTCCTTTACCTTGCAAAGACTGCAGGCTTTGTACCCAAACACCCAGTCTTGTCAGTGCAGATGAAAAATTGGGAACCATTTGTGTTGGGTCCAGCATTTGCCGTGGAAAAGATTCCTGGACCTGTATGCTTCAAAATGAAATTGTCATCATCAGATTGCTCCTCAGAGATGGACTTGCCTCCACTTTCACAATGATGGTGTCATCATCACCCTGGCACACAATCCTGGACTAATTCTGTGAAAGCAGGAAGCTTTATTTTTTATTTTTTTAAAGATTTATTTATTTATGCATACAAGAACTGGGGTATAGGCCAGAGGTGTGGGGGCTGAAAGGATTCACCAGAGACAGAGTGGGGGACAGAACAGGCAGATTGATTGAGATATACTGCTGAGGGGAGCAGTGGGCGAGACAGGAAAGGTCTGCTGCGCCATGTGGGTAGCTCCTTGGCCGGGGATCGACTCATGCTGCAGTGGCTGCGGACAGCTTCATAGGTTGTGTCTTAACCTCTTGCGCCACCAGGAAGGCCCAGCAGCAGCAGCAGCACAGGAAGCTTTATAACGAAGTTCTCTCTCCCCACTGTTCAGAGCACGAAAACTTTCTGCTGTCTTTGAACTTTATCTGCAAAGAGCTTGAAGGACACATGGCTTATGTGCTGGCTGTGGGGAGTGAGGTGGGAGAACAGGGTGGGCTCAGCATGGTCATGACATGTGGAAGGTCTGGTGGTGGCGGGGCCCGCAAGGTTCAGGTTCAGTTTTTAAGTGAGAATTTAAGTATAGTAGGTCCTCCAATGTTTCCTGCAATGTCATTTCATTTCATTTTAACGCTGATAATTTATAAAAAAAAGCTCAATCAACATTGAACGAAATGATGCTATTAAAGGACCCAGTTTCCTTATATTTAAAGTAGTAGTTTCCAAGAATCCATCCACATTGTTAAGTAAGAACTTACTGTAATTTACCTTGAGTAAATTGGTTCACCAGTCTGCAGGTAAATCTGATTATTTTAATTTGGGAAATGCATTAAAGAAAAAAAACCAAGATTTTAGATATGACTAAATGCTTACATTATTTTTAAATTTTTAAATTTTATATATTTTTTACATCATTTTTCATTTTTGCACAATGTATGCATTTTCATCTTGGTTATAGTCCCCATACAATTCCCACCCCCTTGTTTTGATCCTACTCCTTCCTTCCCCTGCTGTAGTGTGTCTCTGGTTTATATTTGCTTGTTGATTTTGATTTTTACTTTATTATAATTAGTCTTTTTCCTGGTCCTTATTTAGGTTTTCTAAATTCCTGCTATGAGTGAGACCATCTGGTATTTTCCTTTTTCTTTCTGGCTTATTTCACTGAGCATGATCCCTTTCAGTGCTATCCATGTTGCTAAAGATGGAGCTTCCATATGATCCAGCAATTCCACTCCTAGGTATTTACCCAAAGGACACAGAAACATCAATTCCAAAGAGCACCTGCACCCCTATGTTTATAGCAGTGTTATTTACAATAGCTAAGCTATGGAAACAACCCAAATGCCCACAAATAGATGACTGGATCAAAAAGATGAGGTACATATACACAATGGAATATTACTCAGCAATCAAAAAAGATAAACTCATGCAATGCTTACATTATTAGTTAACTTGCAGCTAAAATGAACACACTGCATTATGGAATCATAATTTAACTTGGAAATTTTCAAGTTAAATGATCAGGGAATGATCCGGGATGATCATGGAATTGTCAGAGGTCCCTGGTTTAGATTGGGGATAAATAATGGTTTATTGTCTTAATTGCTTACTTATAATTTCACTCGGAAGTCTGCTGGGTGTTTCAAACTTATCATGTTTGTCTTTACCTCCCCTCATTTCTACCCATAATCATGTTCTTCTGTATTTCTTTTGAAGTGAGTGACACTACTCTTCAGAACTCTTGTAAAATTCTCGACAGCTGTCTCCCTCACTCCATTCTATCAGAAAAATGAACAGACTTAGCTTCCTAACTAGTTCTTGAATTTTCCCATTCTGGGTCATCATCATTTTACTCACATTCTTCAGTCATGCTCCTTTAATCCATCTCTTTAGCTAGAGTGGTTTTTTATAAAGCTAGACTGTCCAGTTCATTATTTTGATTAAACCTGGCAAAACCTCTCCCAGCATTCTGTAAAAATGTCCTGTGATAAAATAAAGTTGAAAAATATTGGGCTAACTGAGATAAAGAGGCCCCTTGTTCCAAGACCTCTCAGGGCCTTCACTAAGCTAATACATGCATTGTGAATCACTCAGAAGGGATGGAATTGAGGATATTTTTCAGACACAAGTCCCAGTGAAACTATTATTTCATTGCACACCAAGGACCATTTCATAAAATAGCTTTATGATCATTAGCACTTTACATAACTTGGTTATAGGTCAATCCCCCTAGTGGATATATAAAGACTGAGAGGCCATGCTGGGGATATGATAATGATGATGATGATGATGATGATAAAGGAGAGAGCTAAGTTTATTGCACTTACTAGATGCCAGGCTCTGTTTATGAATTATCTAATTTAATATTCACAAATCTCCCATGAAGGAGATATCATTAACTATCCACATTTTGCTGATAAAGAAAGTAGGGCTTAGAAGAGTTGAGGACCTGGGCCTCTCCTGGTGGTGCAGCAGTTGCGTGCTGGGCTGTGAAGCTGCCCACAGCCTCTGCAGTGCCGGTCTGATCCCCAGCTGCTGGCGAGGGTCCCACATGGCACACAGACCTCTCCTGCTGTGCCCGCTGCTCCCCTCAGCAGTGTATTTCGTCAGCCTGCCTGTTCTGTTCCCCGCTCTGGCTCTGGTGAATTCTGTCACCCTCCTGCGCTTCTGACTGTACCCAGTGCTTGTATAAATAAATAAATTAATTAAAAAAAAAAAGATTTTTCTAAAAAAAAAAAAAGAAAAGTTGAGGACCTTGCTGGAGGATATTAAACCAGTGCATGAATTGCTGAGCTGTGAATTTAGACAGCTTGACAGCCTTTAGCCACTGTATCTACAGCACCAGCATAGCACCAAGAGAAAATTTCGTTGATCTAAACTCAGCAGTATATGTGTTTGTGTGTGTCCCACACATATCCCCAAACTACTGGCACTGAGGAAAAGGAACACAATGTGGAAAAGAGAAGCATTAGCTATTAAATTTCATTTCTGGCAAAGTTCAGAAAGGGAGGCATGAAACCAACAGCCAGCTCATGTACCCAATTACCCCCAGCTCACTTGTTGTGTTAGACATATGTTCTGGGGGTGGCTAACCCCTGTTTTACATCTGTGTTAGTCTTTGCAGAATAAAAAAGCAAATTAGTGTTTAATGGGGACTATTAATCTTGTCACCTAATTGAGTAATATCTAGTAAATCTTTTCATTCAAGACCCAATGGGAATTTCTAGTTAGAACAGAGTGTGGGGAACTAGTCAGTCAAATTCAGTGAAAGTGAATTGAACACTAACCCTGAGCCTAGAACTTCTGAAGGTCACAAATTAAGTTTATGATCACGTCTGTACTTTAAAATTTTGCTGTGTGATGTACTTGGATAGCTGAAGTAGCTTATAGTAGATCCCTAATCTGTTATTTTTTTAATGAGGAAAAGTTCAAATATATTATCTTTGTACTCTAAGAGGATCAAAAGTCATCATGATATAATGATAATTTGAAATATGAGTAAGAAATATGTGGGGCCATGATCTCTATAAACCTACTTTTTTGCTTCTTAATTAAAATTTGCAGATGATAGAAACCTTGACAGAGTATTAGTTTATAAATGATTAAAAAGGATTTATAACATGTGTTTTGTGACTTTGTGTCTATTTCATATTAGTTGTTAGTCATTGTTTTGAGTACAGACCTGTGCAACTTCTGATTCCAAATTAAACTATAAATGGGAATGCTTGCAAAGTCTGTTCTATGTCACTTTAGACAAATTATTTAATTTCCTTATGTCAGAATTCTTTCATTATAAAGGAAAAATTTTCTTATTTCCCTTTTCTTTTTATATGAGAAGTAACCAGAAATTTATTCCCTTATCCCTACTGCAAGTTGTAGCGTTGAATTTGACAGTATTTTCTCACTGAGAGAACATTCTTTCAACTCAGTTCTCTGCCTTAAGCACATGTATTTTCACGAAGTTTTTGTTAATTTACCTGGGCAAAGCCTTTGACACCAGCAGGGTCACTTGTATGAGGAAAATATCTGTGGTAATTTCTTTATTCTTATGAGACCACCGTCTGTAACAATAGACTAAGGTCTCTGCTTACACGGAGGAAAGAAAGAAGTTTTGAGTTTTTTCTTTAGCTATGCTAAATGTAATAAATCTTAAAGCTTAAATTTGTTTTTTTTTTTTTTTTTTTTTTTTAATTTTTTTTTTTTTTATAGAGGCATGTTTTATTTATTTATTTGTTTGTATGTTTGTTTGTTTTGTCCATACATGCACTGGGCACAGTCAGAAGCGCGGGAGGGTGAGAGAATTCACCAGAGCCAGAGCGGGGAGCAGAGCAGGCAGAAGGACCGAAGTACACTGCTGAGGGGAGCAGCGGGCGGCAGGAGAGGTCTGCGCGCCATGTGGGACCCTCCTCTGGTGGCCGGGGAGCAGCCGGGGATCGAACCGGCGCTGTAGAGGCCGCGGGCAGCTTCGCAACCCAGCGCTCAACCACTGCGCCACCAGGGAGGCCCTTAAAGCTTAAATTTGAATTATTGTTGCAGGTGGCTAAATAAAGCCCATCAACTCATAGTTTTTTCCCTATTTGTACTTAGAATACAAATAGGGAAGCCAAAACTTAAAAAAGAAAAGGATTATTTTATAAAGTCAGATATAAAATTTGGATGAGGGTTATAACGGTCCCTTCTTTAACCTCCCCTCAATTTATTTTGGGCTCTGGGCTTCTGATCCTGAGGTCATCTGCAAGTCAAATCCAACATTTTATCAGAAGTCGGTGGTCTCTTTTCTGTATCCTCCCCTATCTTAGTGTCATAGGTCTCTGAGGTGACCCAGTTTAGCTTCCTGTTTAAACTGTATAAATAATCTCACTTAATTAATAATCTATTATTTGATTCTTTTTGCAAATATGTAGTGAAAATTATTCCATTCATTATTTGATGCATTTTTACCCTGCTAACCATCTCTCGGTCCTTTCATTGTTAAGTTTGGCTGAGAGAGGAGAATTTCTTTGAAGCTTTTCTTTCTCATGATTTTATTGGTCTAATATGGAGGATTTTTAAGGCAGAAGCATGGTTTGGCGGACCTAATGCCCATTTCCAGATTTCTCCATGCTTGCCTACCTCTACAATAGAGGCTGTAGGGGAGAGTAGATAGTCACTATTCTAACTTTTCCCTGATCAAGGAGTGGCTTTAATACAGAGTTCTTGACAATTGGACATAAATAGAATTCTGCTGCGGAAGGTTTTGGAAAGGGTTTTTATTTCCTGATAGAAGGGGCCAGTAGCTGCTAGCATTAATCATTCTACTTCTTTTGGCCTTGCACCTGGTTACCATGTCTGAATCTGGAGCAGTCATCTTGCAGTATTGAGACAATCAGCCAGTCTACTAAAAATGGTAGAGCAGAATTATAGAAAAACCTTGGTTTTTGTTATATCACAGAACCCCACTCTGTAACGGATTGCTTTCCTCTAGACATTATATATGAAAAACAAATCCCTATGTGTTGGTTTTAAGACATGGCTACAAATTCCTTGACACGCCTAGCATCAAAAGGTGTAACTTATTCCCTTTCTCTTGAATATAGGCCTCCTCCATGACTTGCTTCTGACAAATAGAGGCAGTAGGAGTGACTTTGCTTTGCGCCCTGGCTAGGTCATAAAGGAGATATGGTTTCTGCCCTGTTATTCCTCTGTCTGACTCAGGAAGCTTGAGCTTAGAAGTCAGTCCACATGGACTAGAGAGATAATGTAGAGGCCCACATAGAGTTAGAGATGCCTGCAAAACTCCAGCATTGCCAGCCCCAAATCTGGATCCCAGTCTTCTGCTCAAGAACCACAAACATGTGTGTGAACTAGGCTTTGGATGATTCCAGGCCCCAGTCTTCAAGCTGCCCCAAGCTGATGTCAATGGGGAACAGACAAGCTACCTCCCCACCAAGCTCTCTAAAATTTCAGATTTGTGAGCAAAATGAATGCTATTTGAAAACACTAAATTTTGGGGTGGCTTCACAAACAAGTACATTCCATTTTTTGTTATACAACTGTTATGTGGATGTTCTGTTACTTGCAGCCAAAAGTATCCCAGTTGAAACACTTACCAGTAGAAAAGATTAGAAAAACTGCTACAACAACCTTTTGAAATAACTAGATGTGCTCATTATCCTCTCCATTCCTCTCTTAGCCTGGCCATTTTAATCAAATCTAATTATAGTATTGACATCTCAATTTTCCATTGAAGCTGCTGATGATTTAGTTATATAAAGGTTTTATTTACAACAGAACTGGGCTAGCAGAAATGTAGAAAAGGAGAAATTTCAAATCTGGGGCACCGTATTGCTATTTTCCTGTTCTTTTGGCATTTTGGTTAACAACAAAGACAATATCATTAGCCATCTTACCAGCAGGTAAATCTTATCTGAGCCCCCAATGTCATCAGAACCCCATCAGTGTGGGGCTATTTTCTTAATGAAATTCTTCTAGCATTTGACAGCTTTGTTCTTTCATTGACATTTGCAGCTTTTTTTTAATAGATGAATATTTAATGTCATGTTTAATAGACCAGATTCTTTGAAGCAAGATTCCATTAGTTAGTTCTCACTTTTTAAAGACTGACTGGTCACTAATTATTGCTGGAATTTATTTTAAAATTTAATATGTAGTTTTAATCATGTACTCATTTATCAATCTAGTATATAGAAACTGGTAGGATTGTTCTAGATTAATAGTCATATCCTTACCATGGAAGCTGCAGTATAAATTAAAAATCTTTCATCTCTAAGGGATATAATTCTATTTCTAGTGATGGAAATTCCTAATCAGCATTGCAGGATACTTTTGGCAATTCTCTTATCCCATTGCACTGAAAATTTGAACCTACAGGAACTGAACTGTAACTCCTGAAAGGCAGTTGCACAAAAGCCAATTTCATTTTTGTGTGTTTATTTACTCAACATTCACATCCTTAAACTGTTGGCAAATTCATAGCCGGGTGGAGCTGCACATGTGTCATTGGACTGATGCTATGGGGCGGGATGGGTGTGGAGGCTGGGTTGGAACAGCAGAGGGGTCCTTGCAAAGAGAAGTTACATAAGTGATATCATATGCGGAAGCAGCCTCTGGGGTTTAAAAATAACTGGGCAGGGAGTGTCAGTCTTTCTTGGATCTGACTCCCTTCAAGATCAGACCTATATTCCTGGGTGGGCTGGAGAGTCTGTTTAATGCCCTTAGCTAAGAGCAACCCCACTTAATAGCTTAAAGAGCCTGGGAATATTTTTTGTCTCAAGGCAGCAAGGTGCTGCATGCAAGAGCTGAACTAACATTTCAATGAGAAGCCACAACAGGGCAGACGTTTCACGCTGTGCCTCAAACGTGGTTGCTTCTAGCATGGTTTCCTAAAACGAACAGGAAACACGGGAAAAAAAGAGACCAGGACTGCTTTTCCAGGGCAGTTCCAAAGCAGATTAAAATAAGCATGAGTTTCCCATCCTGTCCTTTTCCCTACCCCCCCCCTTTTTTTTAGGGAACTGAATTTTTGATCCATGAGATAATGCTCTTATTCAAGCTACCTGATATTTTCATTTTTATAACTTGTGAAAAATAATCTGTCACTGCATATGTGTTAGAGATTCTTTTGATATTGGCCCTGGTATTAGAGATTCTTTGGGGGCCAATATCATAATTTAATTGGCATGGAGTCGCTGTCTAGCACCTGAGAAAATATATATACATTTGATCCTCATATTAAACAATGGGACTTGTGAGAGTAGGGAGTGAAACTTAACAGTCAGACAGCAACTCACATACATGTCAGAGCTGCCACCTGCCTGGGGTCACTCTGAGCCCTGAGCTCCCTCGACTGTCAAGCAGCACTTGAGACCCTCAGTCATCAGGTAGAGACAGGTCTTTCTGGGTTTTGGCCATTGTGTATTTGGAACCTCACCTGACATCCTTTGAATCAGAACCCTTGGCTTCAGCACTGAGCTTTTCTGAGTCCTCTCCTAGCTCATGACTTCCCTTGGATTTCCCAGATGCCTGCAGCATTCCCTGCTCTCCTGCCCACCTTGGTATTAGTAGATAGAGCCCCCCAATTCCCTTCTAATGTCAGTAGCTCTTCCTGAAATCCTACATGCCATCAGAAATGAAAAAACCTCTCACCCACCTAAGTGATTGCTTTTAGAAGCATGACCTATTCAAGCTGACGCTTTCCAGTGGCCTGAGTTTTTTCATTCACTCAAGTGGTATTTCTTAAAGCATTAGAATCATCTGGAATGCTTGCTAAAACACAGACTACCACAGAATCAAGGGCTCTCAGTGTGGGGTTGGGAGTCTGCATATGTAAAAAAATCCTTGAGCAGAAGTCTGATTCCATTTTAAGACAAGGTGCAGTTAATTTCACCCCTATATATCAAGTTTAGAATTTCTTCTTAAGGATGAGAATTCCTTTTCATTCTCACATTTGGAAACCTTAGAAAAAGGCTGCCCCTTTCAAGCTCTGGGACATCACCCAACCGCTTTAACTTGTAGCAGTCTCAAATCAGCTGCAGCTGTGCTCCACCTGGCCTTTCCTCTTTGGCCTTGGCCAGCCTCCCCACGCAGCTTCCTCCCCACGTCATCTGTGTTCTTCTGCACTCTGGTACACGAAGCTCTTTATTATTATTATTTTAATTTTATATATTTTTTACATCATTTTTCATTTTTGCACAATATATGCATTTTCATCTTGGTTACAGTCCCCATATAATTCCCAGCCCCCTTGTTTTGCTCCTACTCCCTCCTCCCCCCGCTGTAGTGTGTCTCTGGTTTATAGTTGCTTGTTGATTTTGATTTTTACTTCATTATAATTAGTCTTTTTTCTGGTCTCTTATTTAGGTTTTCTAAATTCCTGCTTAAAAAAAAAAAAAAAAAAAAAAAAGCAGCTCTGTGCTGCTTCTCCCTACCCACCCCGGGTTTATCACAACACATATTCAGCCTCCTCCCCTCTTCCTCTGGACTTCACTTCCTAGTGAACCCCTTCTCTCAGTTCCCTTAGTCCTGGTCTCAGCTGAGTCCTCGCTCTCCCTGGGGGAGCGACCTGCCTCTCAGTCCTCTCTCCCCCACGATCCCATTATGAGCCACAGAGCTGGTGGTGGCAGGAGTGGGGCAGAGTTGGGAAAGTGTCCACAAACTTTCTGTAAAGGACCAGGTAGTAAATATTTTGGGAGTTGTACAGTCTGGTGTAACTACTCAAGTCTGTTGTGGTGGCAGGAGAAAAGCAACCAGACAGTCAGTCAACAAATGAATCTGTTTTGATTAAACTTTATTAATGGACATTGAAGTGTGAATTTCATATGATTTTCACATGTCACACACTATTATCCTTTTTTTTTTTTTAAAAGTGTCAATGATGGGAAAATGTAAAAAGCATCCTAGCCCTGAGCTCTGCAGAAACAAGGAATGAGTCTGGTTTTGCCCACGGGCTGTGATTCATTGACTCCAGATCTAAACCAGGACTTCTCAAACTTGAACGTACACACATCACTAAGGATCCTGTTATGATGCAGACTGTGATTCAGCAGTTCTGGGGTGGAACCTGCGAGAACTTACTTTTCCAGCAAGCTCCCTGGTAACGGTGCTCTTGATTAGCATGGCACATTTTGAGTAGCAGAGTACTCCACTCATGTGTAGAGAATTATACTTTCTACAACAAAGACATTAGGATTAGTTGAATGATGCGGTAAGATTCTCATACTGTCTAACTTATGGCAGAATGAAAATGGGTAGCTGGAAAAGCAGGTTTTCCGAGGGAACAGACTCCCACTTACCAGCTGTGTGAATCTGGACACACTCCTTAACCTTTCTCCATTTCCTTTATTCAACTGTAAAATGAAAGAATAATAACCTCTGCCTCAGATGGTGTTTTGGATTTTAACACGATAATGCCCTTAGCAAGTGCTCAATAAATCTTAATCATTTTTATTTTTTCAATTTAAGGAGCTAGGCATGAACCTGTAGGGAACAAAATAATAAGATCTTTAATTTTGAAGTGCCTTGGGGGATTTCCTTGGTTTTTTCCTTGGAAAACATTTTCAAGGGTCATGCCTATTCATTCATTCAAGAAACATTTGCTGAGCTGCTACTTCTCCTGCCAGATAATGTGCTTTGCTGAGATGAATGAGATGTAAGCTTACATAAGTGGGGGAGATGGAAGTAAAACACAATTTCCGCATAGAATAAGTGCCTTTTGAGAGTCAGTACAGAGTGTTCGGGGGGAAGGGAAGGAAAGAGCCTTCAATCTTCTGAGAGAAAAGGCCACAGGGAATCCGGGTGACTCTTGGGCTTCATTGATGAATACGGGCCTTCCTGATGGAGGAAAAAGGAATGCCTGGGCAGTGGACAATTCAGGGGAACACCAGGGAGTGTGTGGGAAAGGTCACGGCCAAGGCCATGACCAATCAGAACTGCTGTAGGCCCTAGTGTTATAGAGGTTTGGACTGATGAGTCTCAGACCTAGGAGGGTCACCATCCCTTTTAGGAAAACATCCTGACAATGCTATAATATATGTCAGCAGGGTATAAGAAAAGACTTTGACCACTTTGGAGCCAGAGAAAAAACTGGGAAGCTCTCAGGCTAAGCCAAGGAGTCCCAGCCTCTGTGGCATGTCCCTAGGAACTATCCTAGACAGGATGAGAATGCACTGCTATTTGATTCCTACTACTTGGTCCTACTCCAGAAGAAAATGGAGTTTGCAAGTAGTCTCCTTGGACATCTCCTTGGCCCAGAATGACCAGTTATGGGGGGAGATGTTGCACGGTGCTGCAGGGACTGCTGCAATGAGGCTGGTATCTGCCATGGAGGGTTGAACCTCTCCTAGAGGACATGGACAAGTGGCATGTCCCTAGGAACTATTCTAGACAGGATGAGAATGCACTGCTACTTGGCATTGCAACTGACAGTAGGTCCTGAGCTAGTGCTGAGTGGGGGCTGGCAGCTGCCTTCTGAAAGGACCTTGAAGAAGGAAAACTTGCTATCAAAGAAAATTTGAATTACAGCCCAATTTAGCAATGGCTCCTAGCAGCATCTCTTCTATCTTCCCTTCCTAATTCCTTGAGGACTTCTGTTCTCCAGGGCAGGGCTTCTAAATGGGAGGTCCTATGTGAGATCCGTGGGCCAGTAGTAGGGGACTGGGATAGGCGTAGATAACTCACTGGACTAGTACATTTGCATCTGCTCTGTGCTGTCCTGAAGGGCACCGTGCTCATCCTAATCTCTCCTCACTCTTAATTCCTCCTTTAGTGCTGGCATGGGATGGATTTTTGTGTCCTAATACTCTCCTGAACCATAGTTGATATTTTTGAATTTATTTTTCCCTATTTGACCTTCTTAAACTGAAATTGGACCATGTGTGGGCCCATCTGGTGACCTCTGGGCCCAGCTGAGTGGCTCGGCATGAGGAAAGATTTCTGTTTGGGGCCTAGAGTTGTGAAGAGGCTATGGACAAGACCACCACAGGGTTGTTCTCTAGATCAGCCTATGGACTGGGTTTGTGCTCAGTAGACAGGGGTCTGCAGGCAGAAGCCAAAGGGCCTGCAGGTTTCAGGCAAAAAGGAGAGGTCTGCTGTGCCATTGTGGGTCAGCTCCCTGGCTGGGGATCAAACTCAGGCCATAGCAGTGATAGTGCTGAGATTTAAACCCTAGGCTAACTGGGAAGGCCTGTTTTTGCTTCTTTTTGACTAAGAACGCTGAGACAAGGGCTACAAGCAATGTTAGTTCAGGGGCCAGCTGAGAAAAATGCTCCTCAGGGTGCACCAGGCATTTTAAGTCATTTCTAGAGCAAATGCTTCCATAACATGTGCTCTGCAGGGGCCTGGCGCAAGTGTGAGGAAGAGGGGCCATTTTTTCCTATTGAAATTAGTTTTCTGTCTCAGCATTTGTAATCTGGGAATCTCTGTAAATTTCTCTGTTCAGGGTGCAGAATTCCTATGGCGAGCTGGGGTGAGATAGTACTCCAAATATTTGCCTTTGTAGTGTACATCACTGAAGAGGGTGGGACGCAAGGACATAGGAAGCCTGTTTGTGAAACATATAAGGTGTGGTAGAGAGGATTGCCGAGGTTCCTCCTGAGCTGGTCAGGAGAACACAAGACTAAAATGTGAGTTGTTATTGTTGACATCACCTATTTGTACCCACTGGCTGCAGAGGCTTGGAGAAATTTGATAACACTGTTCTAGGAAAGTATCATTCAACCCAGTCACAAACACTTTGGCAACGTGGGTCTCTGTGAACAGGTGCCACATTTGGTATGATATGGATCAGCAGTCCTGCGATGATTTCTCAAAGTTTCCTGAGCCATTCTCATCAACAAGGGGCAGTTTGGCACAAGTCTCCTCCCTATCAGATGGAGATCCAGTTAGCAGATTTTTATTTATTGATGATCTCTCTTTTCTCCTAGAATGGATAACGGGGACTGTATTGTTTTGTTCACTTTTGGATACCCAGGGCCTAGAACAGTGCCTGACACATAGTAGGTGCTCAATATTTATTAATGAATGAAAGATAATGAATGGACATGTGGCTTTAATGTATGAGGTGGAAGTAAATTCTTTCCATTCTCAGTTGCTGCTACTTCTGCCAAATCTACTTTGAGTCCTGGCCTGTGGAAAATTCCACCCTCTCAGTGTACAGACTATGGGTGGTTCCCAGGGCATTGTGGGTCAGCACGTGGGTGTGAATTCTCGTATAGGCGTAGAGGTTCCAGGCTTAGCACATACTCCCAAAGGTTCAGAGGTATTTTCAGGCAGAATGCTATAAAGTTCATCTTCTGTAAAACCTCTTATTTTTTTTCCCTTT
Organism: Talpa occidentalis; assembly: GCF_014898055.3. NCBI lineage: Eukaryota > Metazoa > Chordata > Mammalia > Eulipotyphla > Talpidae > Talpa > Talpa occidentalis. Next base: position 36,390,654 of record NW_023601653.1, read on the forward strand.
ATGAAAATAACACATGCTAGTTAAATATAGAAGGGAAATGCTAGAAAAATACAAAGGAGAAAAATTAACCATGATTCCTTTATCCAAACACAAATCCATCCTTCTCTTTCCCCTGGATTATCAAAATAGCTTTTAAACCTGCCCCTTTCCTCCAGCCTTGCCGCCCCCCAACCTCACAGGGATAGGGAGAGATCTTTCTAAAACACAGATCTTAAAACACTTCAAAGGCTTCCTGCTGCCCTCAGCGTCCAAACCACTCAACAGGGTTGGCTCTCTTGTCTCTTCAGCTTCCTATCCCTCTGAGCCCCTATCATATTACACTCGTGCCAAATGGAATTTCCTTCAATTCTTGAAACAAGCGGCATCTTTTCCCACTGCCTCTGGTCTTTTTCACAAGCTGTTCACGCTGCTGGGAACTCTCTCCAACGTGCTTGCTCCCATTCTGTCTCTCTTTCCCTCTGTTTTCTTGTCTGTGTTTATCTGTCTTTTCATCTTTTCTCTCCCAGATTCAGAATTTACATACTACTTTTCCCTAAAAACCTCCCTATGTGTCCTTACCCCTATCTCTAACAAATCTGAGATTTCTCCCGTCATGTAGCCCGTTGTAGGGTGTTTTACTATTGTCTGTGAGGGCATCTCTTATCCCCAGGCACAGCCCAGTGCCTGGTTCCTGTCAGTCACATAGCTCATTAAAGATTTGTCAAAGTGAATTTAAGTCAAACTATTGTTTACATCTTAGAAATACCTCCTCTTAATGTTTGCTTTAATTATGTTATATTCCTACTTCACAGATATACTTAAGCCTACAAATTTTGTTATAAGCCATATCATATAAAGATTTTAATCTTATATTTTCTTACTTAGCATTATATAAGGTATTTTCAAATGTACCCAGGCTTCACAAACATTTTTAATGACTGCATACTATTCCATCAAGTGGATGTACTATTCTGGTTTATAGTAGACACACACACACACACACACACATCCACCTGAGGGTAACAAACACACACACATCCACCTGAGATCACCTTCCCAACCTCCCACCCAACCTGCCTCTTTCCTGGCTCTCAGATTACTTTGCTCTTCTGTATAGCTCTTTTCCTTCCTTTCTTCCTTCCTTCCCTCTCTCTCTCCTTTCTTCCTTCCCTTGTTTCCTCTTTTCATCCCTTCCTTCCTTCCTCCATTTATTCAACAAATCTATCAAGTACCTACTTGGCCAAACAAAAAAGTACAGACATCCATGGAAAATACAGCCTCCGTAGTTCCTGCCTTCATGGACTTTATATTCTAGTTGGGGCGACAGATTAGCACCACCACAAGAACACATGCATTAAAATGTTGCATGTTGTGATGGGCGGTATGAAGGGAACAGACAAAACCTAAGAAAGAGAATATTGGAGAAGATCTTTAGGTAAAATAAGACCTCTTTCCCTCCTCTTTTCTTCCTCCTTACCTCTTTATGGTAATTTTCCCCCTACTCCACAGCAGTTACCTCCATCTGACAGAGTATGTATAACATTTCCTGGTTTATTTGTTTATTGTCTGTCACGCCCAATTTGAATGTAAGCTTCGAGTCAGGAGTATGCGTTTCATTCAATGGGCAATGGAGAGACACCGAAAGTTTTGCTTTGCATGACTCTGGAACTTGGCCCCCCAAATTGGCATAGTGTAACGAAAATATTTGTGTCCATGTAGGAGGGGTGGGTTGGGGGAAATTCAAATGATGAATTCTGTACACGGATTTGTCCTCACCCTGTGACCCATATTCTCCCTGCTGGGTGTGGAGGACCAGATGTCTTCCAAGCCTATTGTTTTAGGATCCTATAATTATCAGGCAACAAACATGTAACTACACTCTCCTTGTTATCATATTTCCTTGTTTTGATAGCCAGCCTCTAGTGGTTGACACAGATGGGAAACGTCACTCCTGGGGGGTCTAGAGCTGCCTGCCATGAGCAGGATGACAGTAAATTTGACATCAGTTTGACAGCCTGAAGGAACATCTTTTATATTTTGTGATCTTAATGTAAAAAGTGGAGCATGGCTTCCTCTTGAACTCTGCTCTTTGGTCTGATGGTATGGAATTTTGTATCCCGAATCTCATTGGCAAAGGAATCCTATGAACTTCAGGTGTGCTGGGTGACTGCACAAATTATTTGGGTTCTGGTTGAGGATCTTACTGTGAGGATTCAAGCCCTATGGGAGCAGGAAATACCCCACATCTCAACAGGGTGAGCTCCGGAGAACTGAACTGATGGAAGGGACCACTGCTTTCTAGCTCTTCTCTTCTGGCGAGCTTCTTTGGGGCTCACCGTCCTTATGATTTCTCACCCCAGAGACCTATTTCCATTTGCCCAAGCTTGGGAGTCGATGGAATCCATGAGGCTGGAAGGAATGTGAATAGCACAGAGTACAAGAAGATTGTGATTCGGCACTGGGCGGCTGGCAGACTCTGGAGACTACAGCCTGAGCACATTGGAGAGATTTCCCCCCTTTTCCTAAAGGGAGTGTGGGACAGAGATAGAGGAGCCTTTTATATATTTATTTTTTGATTGTGAATAAATGGCCCTACATAGATCAGTTATTGTAATTCTGTTAAATACAACAGACTTAGGTCTGGCACATATTAAATAAAATGCCTAATTGTTATTGGGTTGCATGGCACTTAGGGACACCCGGTAAGCAATTTACTGATGTATCATTTCTTTTACTCAGTTAAACCACACTTAGTGGCTCTAATCTCACTTACTTCTTTAGCATTTATAATTGGCATTGCTGATAATCCCTGATGGTGCTATATTTCTATCACATGAGCCAATCACACTTTGTAGCCTTTATTCTCCTGAAGAAGAAACTGGACACAGAGTCCATGCAATGATTAACAAGTGGAAGAGGCCAGTACTGTGTTGTGATCCTGGTGTTCCGACTCAGTACATCATTCTCTCAACAATATTGTGCGTGATTGCATAATAGCTATTACCCAGCACACCAGAAAGTTGTAGAATCTCATTTGCTAACAGCAGTGGGAGAGACTTGGGGAGGGTAAGGACATTCTTGCAGCAAAGAAAAACACCTTTGGACTCTAGGAGACAGTGGTCTTTGAGTGGAAGGGTAGGAGAGGTGGAATAAGTTTTTTTTTTTTTTAAGATTTATTTATTTATTTATACAAGCACTGGGTACAGTCAGAAGCGCGGGAGGGTGAGAGAATTCACCAGAGCCAGAGCGGGGAGCAGAGCAGGCAGAAGGACCGAAGTACACTGCTGAGGGGAGCAGTGGGCGGCAGGAGAGGTCTGTGCGCCATGTGGGACCCTCTCTGGTGGCCGGGGAGCAGCCGGGGATCGAACCGGCGCTGCAGAGGCTGCGGGCAGCCTCGCAACCCAGTGCTCAACCGCTGCGCCACCGGGGAGGCCCGAGGTGGAATAAGTTTTAAAGAAGAGGCTGAAAGCACAATTCCTTTCGATGGAATCCTTGGTGTGGACAAGGGGAAATAGGGCCCTTGGCGATAAATAATGATGTGTCTTCCCTGAGAGGAGCTCACAAAAACTGGGTCAAAATGGCGGGCATTCCCTGGTGGAAAAATCAGACAAAAGAAACTCTCTATATTTTCCCTATCTCTACCATCCCTGCACCTAAAAATTATAGAACAAGTTTGTAATGGGGTTTATCTTTCAAAAAAAATTTCTCTAAGTGAAGTAATACTGGTTTTTATAAACATTATATTAGGTTTTTGGTGGGCCTCCCCAGTGGCGCAGTGGTTGAGTGCTGGGTTGCGAAGCTGCCCGCAGCCTCTGCAGCAGTGGTTCGATCCCCGGCCACCGGGTGAGGGTCCCACATGGCGCGCAGACCTCTCCCGCCGCCTGCTGCTCCCCTCAGCAGTATATTTCGTCAGTCTGCCTGTTCTGTTCCCCGCTCTGGCTCTGGTGAATTCTCTCACCCTCCCGCGCTTCTGACTGTACCCAGTGCTTGCATAAATAAATAAATAAATCTTAAAAAAAAGAATAAAACTTAGAAAATTAAAAAAACAACAACATTATATTAGGTTTTTGGTGTACTGCTCTGTAATTTGGCATCTGTACATGTAATAGTATGGTCACTACCCAAAGTCTAGTTTTTCCCTCCACTACCATATAATTGGCCCCTTTTACCCAAGTTATGTGCTTCCATTCCCCCTTCCCTTCTGGTAAACACCGTTTTGTTCTTATAGTCTCAGAGTTTATTTTAGTTTAGTTCAGTTTGCTCATTGTTTTGTTTCTTAATCTTCCATGTATGAGTGACACCATATGGTGTTTGTCTTTCTGTATCTGGCTTGTTTCACGAAGCATAATATCCTTAAGGTCCATCCATATTGTCAAATGGCAAGATTTTTTTTTAACGGCTGAATAGTATTCCATTGTGTCTACATAGTATACCACAACTGTTTTTTCCCAATTCATTTGTTGACTGGCATTTAGATAATTTCCAGATCTGGCTATTGAAAATAATACTGCAATGAACATAAAGGTGCATGTATTGTTTTGAGTTAGTGTTTTCATATTCTGATATGTACCCATAAGTGGAGTAACTGGGTCATATAATATTTCTTTTTCATTTTATATATATTTTATATTGTTCTTGTACAATGTATGCTCTCTCCTCTCAGGTGTAGTCCAAGAAATTCCCACACCAATTCACCTGTGTTGCATCACCCTTGTGCTCTTCCCAATCCTGCTTTGATCCGTCAACATTCTCCTCCCCTTCAGAATGTCTCTTAATTTTTTGAGGAATCTTCATATTGATTTCCATAGTGGATGCACTAATTTGTGTTCCCACCAGCGGTATATGAGGGTTCCATTTTCTTCCTTCCCAACACTTGCTTTGTTTTGTTTCTGATGATTGGGATCAGTCATATATTGGGAAGAAGAAGCTTCCTGGCCAAAAAATTGACCCTTTTTTCTTGTAAATTGCCCAAACAGTTATAGCATTTTAGTTCATAAAGTAAAAAGGCATAAAGATGGGGAAAGTATATAAAGGAACTAGACTTTGGTACCTGATTGAGGAGGGGAGCTGGGGGAAATGCAGTGGGGGAAATGCAGTAGGTAGACTGGGAGGCAGGTGAAGCAGTTAATGGAGGTGTGTGGAGGGAAGGTAGCCGAAGGGGATATTGAAGAGATGACAAACATTCTCACTTCCCAGTGTTTCCATGGGTTCCTGCTGGTTATAAAAAATTAATTTTCTCACTATTCTATTTTATAGTTCTGTGTCTGTCCCTTTGGGAATAGGAGTTTTCTCCACTTCCTGGCATGGAGCTTCCATTAATTGCTTGTCAAGGATAGGGGTCACATTATCTCCTATGGCAATCAGAGCTGCTTAGTGGCTGATGAAATAAGCTGCTACTTCAGACAGATGGCGCAGAGGTGGGAATTTGTACTTTACTTTGTGGCAGTCATGTGAACACTGCATTTTTCTTGGTCATTGAACCTGTGTCCCACTGCAGAGAAGGTGACAGTAACTGCAAAGATGCTAAACCCAGTTGAGCAATCTGTTCTTTGCAGGCTTAGGAGCCCTGAATGAAAAGTTACTTCAGAATAGGTCAAATGGTCGGCTGGCCAGTCTCGGTTGTTATGGTAACCAGCAAACATGTTTGGCTTCTGGAGGCCCTGCGTAAGAGGATGCTGGCTTTTGTTAGGAAATTTGTGAACTTCACTTCATCGCTTTCCCCACTATTTGTTTTCAGAGTTGTTAATAGTAACAAATACTTATTACCTGCAGTGCTTATCTCTGCTGAGGGTCAGTCTTAACCCTGGACCCCACCTCCTTCCCACAGTGGTCACTGTTTGGTGTGTGGTTCTGGCCTCTCATAGCCTGCAGAGGTTTATAGAAACCTCTGTGTGGCAAGACTAGAGTTCTGCTATGTGATTTTTACCACAGTGGCCCTCAGCTCCATTAAAAGAAGGACAATTACATCTACCTGCTCCTTTACAGGATTTAGTGAAGTCATGAAACTTTAGATGTAACAATGACTTGAAAATGTTTAGGATATTATATATATTACATTATAATATATGTAATTATATATAGCTACATATTTCATATAACTATCACTATAAATATAATTATAGAGATTATATTTAAGAGGGTACATAATTTAGCTTCTTAATCCTCAGATAGAATGCCTATTACAGTGACATGTAGATTTCTCTTCCATGTCAATGCTAACTGAACACTTGACAGTGGCTGCCTCTATGTTGAGAAGGATTCTGAGGCTGCATCCAGGCTTAGCTGGCAGTGGTGGCAATCATTTAGTGATGTCTGCTGTGTGTGCAGGAAGGAAAAGAAGCACCATAAGCACCATCCCTTTGCTACTTTGGTTCAGGGAAGTCTCCCATTGTTCCTTGTCGTAACACTGGAAGGCTGAATGTTCATTGCTAGAGCTTTTTTGGTGCTGGTGTGGAAGAACTGATTCATAGGAGATTAACTCCTAACATACCACACTGACGCCCATAATGATTTTGTTTATTCAAAACAACATTTTGATTTCTTCCTGGTAAACCTGAAACATGTTTATTGTTGGTAATTTGACAAATAACAGAGAAGCAGACAGAGAAAATGAAAATAAGAATAGCCTATGATCTCAACATTTTTGGGTAATTCTTAACATATTGTGATGAATTTCTTGCCTTTGGATCTGTTCAGTTATTTATTTTAAATGCTTGTAGGGTAAATGGTTTTCAGGCTTTTCTGCCCTCCCACCATTAGGATTGCCCTGCCTGATGGGGCACCTGCAGTTGTTACATTGTTGTGTTGTTTACTTCTGTGGGCCATGGGAGAAGTATTGAGAGTCACCAAGAGAAGGAGAAGCAGAAGAGAAGCAGGAGAAGAGGCAGCAGAGAGAGAGAGAAGGGGAGAAAGAAGGCCAGAGAAGCCCAGAGTGAAGACTTGCCAGGGTCCTGGAGGCCCACCAGCCTCTTCCACCCCCTGCCGCCCCCCCGCCCACACACACCCCTGCCTGCCTGCCTTGTACCGGGTCGCTGCTCTACATGTACCAGCTCAATAAAAGTCTGCGAAAGCCACCAAGGGCTCCAAGACTCTCCTTTACTCCGTCTGCAGGATCAGAATACCAGCACAGTGGCCATCCTGCCTCTACAATGCCCAATGGTGGTTGTGTGGAGACTGGATTGCAGGCAGGCAGTGTGGATGCAGACAAACCATTTGGGAAGCTTTTATAGAAGTGTTGGGGTGACATGCTGTTTGCCTGGACTCAAGGCTGATTGGTGGAAATGGTGAGAGGTTGTTGGATTTGGCAGATATTTTGAATATAGGGACAACAGAACTTGATAATGGATTTCGAGTGTGAGTTATGAGAGAAGGGAGGCATGACAAAGATCATGTCTGGGTTTCTAGTCCCACTGATGATGAAATGATGATCCTCTATCAGAGCTGGAGAACAATAAGAGATGCAGGTATGTCTTTGTGTGTGTGGATGTGGCAGAAATCAAAGAGTTCAACTTTTGAGACAAGAAACCTCAGTGAAAATTTCATGCCCCAGTGAAGATTTCAAGTGTTCATTTGGATGTATGTTGGGAGTTCCAGGCAAGAGGATGGGACTGGAAGCTTTAATTTGAGGATTGTCATCATTGAGAGGATGAGACTTAAGAGTTAGCACGTAAGTGAAGGAGAGGAAGTCTGAAGACTGAGACCTGAGGTGCAGTGGTCGGTAACCAAGAGTGGAGGGTAGTTCAAGAGAAAGGGTGTGCTCCCTCCTTCTCTGTACATGCAAAACACTTATACACATGTATTACATGTATGTACATGTGCATATGTTTACACAGAAAGTACATATATGTAATTATGAGGGATTTTTCATTCATCATGAGCAGTGTCTCATGCCCTTATAAAAACACCTTCTAAATATTATTTTGGATCACTCTAAAGTACTCCATCCTTATGGATGTAACCTTGGGAAGAACATCCTTGTGTGGACAGCTTGTGTTTCTTTAGATTTAATTCCTAAAGTGGAGTTAGTAATGGATAGGAATAACTTTAAGGCTTTTGATGTAGTCAAATCACTTTTCCAAAAGGTTGAACTAAGTTGTAGACTCCATAAGCAGGTCAACTGAAACCAAGTTTTTGGCAACTACTGTTACCACTTAAAAAAGACTATCTAGTTTTTCCTCCAATTACAGAACAATTAATGGAGGTTGGGCATGCCTGAGTGGTGAGCATTTGATTCCTGCACCCAAACCTTGTTAAGTAAGAAAAAAATGAGTGTAACTCTCACCCAAGTTAGCCACTCAGGGCAAGAGGGCTGGGGAGAAGGAAAGCTGGTTCTGAGCCAGTTTCTCAGGTGAGGGGTGGAGTAGATCTTGGTCAGCAATACGGAGATTGTGTGGTTCCCACAACTTGCAACTGCTCCTCCTCTCAGTCTGACTACCTGTGGGCCCAGCCTGGGAAAGGGCATGATCACAGGAGGTAGCAGTAACTCCCTTCAGCCAAGCAGCAGGAGCAGCAGGAGCAGCAGCAGGAGCAGCAGCAGGAGCAGCAGGCAGCAGCAGGAGCCCAGATGTGAGAGGTGGCGGAGGCTTTGTTGCCCTGTGAACCACAGCCCACATTGCCCAACCAAACAACAAACAAGGCCCAGAGGGACTCAGGCAGGCGGCCCCACATACAGTGTCCTCTGCTGACTGGGTGGAGCCTCTTCAGTCCTGACAGGCCTGGTCTCTGTGCTGAGACCTTAAGAATCCTCCGCCCAGCCTTTCTGGGCCTCTGTCCAGCTGAAGTGTAAAGACCCTGTGTGTTGTGAAATGCAGCAGGGCATGGCGTTTTTCGGTTGGTCTACAGCATTGCAAAGGACAATTGCACCATGTTGTTAGGCTACAGATGTGGAAATTGCAGATACCAAGGTGATAGGAATCTTAAGAATGCATGGGGCACAAAGATAGGCTGAAAATGGGGATTGTGACAATCTTGTATGTAATTATTTCTCATTCTGTAATTGTGGCAATTAGAACAAGAAATCTTAAAAAAAAAAAAAAAAGGCAAGCTAAAGGGAAAAAGGAAAGCACCCTAATCATTTGCTTTCTGGATGGCACTTGTAATTTTTTCTATGGTAGCCAAGAAAGGGTTCCTGAGACATACAAGCAGGAAAATAAATTAGTGCAAGCTCCAAATCCAAAGGAAACCATTTTGTGAGAAGTTACAAACTTTTTAATAGAAATAAGACTGATGTTCAGTTTATATTTTAATTTTAAATTAAAAAATAATTTTCATTGTAAATCATTTAACTCTCAATAGTAAAGAAGCGTATTACTTAATAGTCTTCTCCTGCTCCCTCTAACTCCCATACTCCATTGTTTGGTGTGTGTTTTCCAGAGCTTAGTTCATGCTAAATATAAATTATATTTATATAAGAGTATTTTACATGGCCCATCTATAGTATGTTTATCAAGCTGCCAACACATAGTTAGTGTTCAATAACAGATACTCCAATATACAATAAAAAAAGTGAGATTATACTCTACAAATTCTGTAACACATTTAAAATTTTATTTAAATGTAATTTCCCTTTGCTTCTTGGCAGGTGGTTTAGTTTGATCTGTGCTTTATAAAAACAAAACCCCCAAAACTGTTTGAGCCAAGTTTCATTCATTGTGCTATTATTTGTTGCCTGCCAGCTTTGGATCAGGCAGTGTTCAAGCTGCTGGTAGTAAATGAAATGACAAAAATTCTTCGTCTTGTGGAACTGACATTTTAATGGAGGGAGGTGGACAATGAACAGGATAAGGATATATATAATATATAGCATGTCAGATTTTGCTAGCAAAACTCAAAGTTAGGACAGCCTCAATGAAAAAGTGACATTTGAGAGGAGATCTGGAGGGGTTCAGGAGGTGGTTGTCTTTAGAAAGGGTTGGGTGGGTGGGGGTGGGTGGGGATGGGAATAAGAGCTCAGAGGAGGGTCTCCCTGGTGGCGCAGCAGGTTGAGCGCAGCGCTGTGAAGCTGTCCTCAGCCTCTGCAGCACGGGTTTGATTCCCGGCTGGCCAGGGAGATACCCACATGGCGCAGCAGACCTCTCCTGCCTCGCCTGCTGCTCCCCTCAGCAGTGTTTTCAGTCTGTCTGCCTGTTCTGCTCCCCACTCTGTCTCTGGTGAATCCTCTCACCCTCCCACGCCTCTGGTCTGTACCCCAGTTCTTGCATAAATAAAAAATGAATCTTTTTTTTTTTTAAAAATAGAGCCCAGAGGAAAGAGTTGCCTGGCTCACTCAGAAACCATAAAGAGGCCAGTGCGGCTGGGGAAAGGGCCTGCTAGGGTGTTTTGAGATATTCCCACTGTAGGCCCAGGGGTATGAGCTCCCTAGAATCACTTCCTAGAATCTCTGAAGCACCTCCACACGTCAGGACCATGTTGTGAGATGCCGACAAGAGCAAATGACAGTCAGGTACCACACCCAAGTCTCCTCTCTCCAGTTTGGGCTTTTCCATCTCTACACATAGTGTAGAATCTTAGAAAGCAAATGTACCTTTCTTCCTTGCTTTTACCTTACCACATTCTACCCACCTTGACTTTTCCCCCTCAAATTTCACATCCTCTTCATGTCGTCTTATGTTACAACCCAAAGTGATAACTCGTTCCAGTGAATTCTTAGAACATTTATTTTCTATGGTGAGAGATGATGTATTCTCGGAAGGAAAAACCTGGGAATGAGAAAAGTAGAGCCCTGGAATGAGACATACTGAAGTTTTAATGCAGGCGCTGTCATTATCTGCTTGATTTTAGGCAACTTCCTTAATCTCTAAGTCTATAAAATAGAGGCAGAGCAAGGCTGGCAGGATGATGGAGTGGAAAGCACAGGTGAAGCACCCAGCACAGCACCCAGGCATATGATAGATGCTAGTTCCCTTTCCCCCTTAACCTCTAATTTGTCACTTTTAATATTCTATGCTTTATGATTTTGCCTTTTGAATTGTTCTATGTTCTATCTTGAACTAGACAAGAAACTCTAATTGGTTGGAAACCACATCTTATATTTCATGACATCCCCAACAGCATCTATTGTGGTGCCTCGAACGTGGTAGATGATTCATAAATGTTCGCTGATTGATTGACGGGTTTGTTGGCAAGGTTAAAGCTGAAGGACATCATACTGCTCTCTGGCGTCAAGCACAAAGCAATGAACTTCAAAGAGGAAAGCGCGTCAGCATTCACGAAGGAAGGTCGTTGCTTAGCGCCTCTGAGAGACACGTTGCTGATGGATGAGGACGGCTCTGAAAGACTGCTGTGTGGGTTGCAGACCCTGCTGGCCAGCTACAGAGTGGTTACCCTGCCAGAAAGCGAGATCCTGATAACCCCATCATGGCCAAATTCATTTAACATAGCATTTCAACAGGCGGTCACTGTGGCACATGGCTTGATTGATTGCACAGCTGTTACTGTGTGCTTACAAGGGAAATTAAGAGTAATTAATGGGCCGGGGATCAATAGCAGTACTATATTGCAGAGAATGATTTAATTTTCTTTCTGAATGATGAGGGGAGCGCCGAGATCTCACATACAGTAGTTGAATCAGTACTACTAAACTAAATTTCTTGATTTATATAAAAGTTTTAATGTTTAGCTTGTATTTACTTTTTTGAAAAGGTAATACATGCACAAGGCAACTCAAATGGTAAAAATAGTGTAATGATGTTGCTCTACAGGCAACCATTATTGTGTGTCTTGGGTGTCCTTCCAGAGATGAGGGGGGTGTGTTTGTCCCTTAGCTGAAATTAGTTTTAAGAATCCAAGACCTTCCTGCCAATCTGCTGTGTCTGTCGGGGTCATCCCTATTTTTTGGTGACTAACACAGTGGCTAGACCTAAATAGTCCAAAGTTCATGGCCAATAATTATTTGTTGATTGAATGATTATATCTATTTTATTCAATGACTGATTAGGTCTATTTTAACAATTTTTAAAAAATGATTTGCACTAGCTTGGTACATCTTTATAATGAATTAACAAAAGACATACAACTTGACATGTCTAGAGAATAGAACATGTTAATTAATTCTAAAATATACTGGTACAATAATTTAAAACCACTGATATGCAGAAACTGCTTTTTAGAATATTCTCCACTGACTGGGAAACTGGAAAATTTGTACCACTGGAAAATTTGACTTTAAGTAAGGATTGACTAATAAGTAAAGAAGATTAAAAGAACACAAATGCAAATTAGTGTGGTTATTGAATGTTGCTACTTTAGAGGCTGTATACCCTTTAAATTGTCTTTTTGAGTGACTAAGCCATATTATTGTGGCTGCTGCTACTTCTATTATTGCTACTGTCACTACTAACACTATTACTATTTATTTAGTAAACAGTAATATTACCAGCACCTTGGTAATATTTTACTTATCTCACTTAATCACACAGCAATTATCAGGTAGCTATGATTATCTGCATTTTATAGATGAGGAAATAGAGGTACAGAATATTTCATAGCTTGCTTATATTCACAAAGAACACATACTTTTAACACTTTAAAGTCATATCTCCTTTTTTTTAAACCTAAACTGGAATAATCTTACTGATTATCTTTTCATAAATTTGTCAAATTTAGTTCCAAATGACTTTTGGTTCTATCAACATTTGAATCCATCTTTGGGAAGAATGGATTATCGGCACTGTGACTTTTCAAAATCAATGTTCGTTGCTGAAAATCAGTTCCAAAGAATGAACTCCCCAAATGGTCACTAATATGAGTGGCCAACTTCCTTCAGTTTCTGCTTTCAAAGGAATAGTACCCATTCGTGTATCTATAAATGCATATTTGCTTGCTTTAAGAAAATCTTTTCTTGGATATATTGTCACATCTCATATATTTAATTTATTTAAATAACAGAAATTGAGGAATTTCCTCTTATCATTCATAGTGAGAAAATACCAAGTTGCCCATATTTCTTCATATTTCATCACTAGGACTTTATAAACCAGATACAGTGCTAGGCAAATCTTTAAATTATGCAAAATGTGTCTTGCCACATCCCTATCTTTCAGCACTTCCTTTTAATTATTTCTAAATCTACTCTCTCCCCTCCTCACTCAGAAATGCCAAGAGTTCAAGGAACCTCAACAGCCACATGGAAAGCCTCAAGTCCTCCTGTTCTGTTCTTTCTAGAGTTCTCTCTTGTGCTCTGAGGTTATTTCTCTCTTAAGCTTTCAGACCAAAATCCTATTCTTACAGAATAACAAATAGCAGGTAACTTTTAGGATAAAGGCAGCAGAGGAAACTATAATCCACTGCAACGTGTAAATGACTGATAGTTCTAGTTAAATATAGAAGTCCTAGCAGTAGCACTCTTATTGGGAGAAGTTTATTGGATCAAAAGGAGGTCATTCATTTTGGGTCGAGTGCCACTTCAACTTTAAGTGTTCTTCAACTTTAATAGCTCCAACATGGGACTTTTTCTTGTCTCCTCCCACTAATGGTGATGTTACATCGATGGTTGAACAATATTCCCTGATGACAGCAGAAGACCTCCTTCCACTTTTGAAGTATTGTGGGGGCACTTATTTAGTTTGTTTGGCAAAGGATGGGGGTTGTTGATAATAGACACTGATGGTGTAGTGGTGGAGAGCCACTTTTCCTGAGGAGCTTCAGGTGTGCCCATTGGATTTATTATTCTGGAGAGATGGATTTATTGAATTTATTATTGGGGTGGTGGCGTTCTGCTTCATTGTTTTTGTTTTGAACAGGGAGAAACCGAAAACTTTAAAAAGTCTGCACCTAATTGCCTTTATCTTTTGACTTAAGAGGGTGTCTGGTACTGACACACCAACTTTTTCTGCCTGTTTCAAAGTGAAATAGTATTTGGGGCATGCCACCTAGTGGCGATAGTTTTTGGTTTATTGCTCTTTGGACGAGTAAATCAAACCCTTGAAAATCAAAGTCTCCTAAGTTCAAAAACCATATGAGAGGTCAGGAGTAATGATTGATAATGCTTTCTATATGCTGTCCACTTTTGTTTTAAAGATTTACCCTGCTGAGGGGAGCAGGGAGTGCGTCAGGAGAGGTCTGCTGCATCATGTAGGTAACTCCCTGGCCAGGGATTGAACTCATGCTGCAGTGGCTGTGGACAGCCTCATAGGTTTCGTCTTAATCCCTTGCGCCACCAGGGAGGCCCTAAATCACCCTTTTAGTGGACCGGAGACAGAAAAAATAGGGCTCTTCAAAACCACCAGGCTCAGAAGCCCACAGGTTCCCAGTTCCTGCTGAACTTTGAGTATTAGTGGTCTGCCTGGCTGGGGTGCAGCCTTATCCCCATAGGCTTTTTGGCAATCCCAGCAACGAATGCTTGGAAAAAGACAAGGCTCTTTCTGAGTATTAGCCCTGTCTTAACGCGTGTCCTCTCTCTGACCTTTTTTCCTCCCTCTCCCTCACCCCCTACCTTGGCAGCTTCTTCCTCTAGCCCTGCTGCTTCTAGTGTTTTCCTTCCATGTGCATACTTTATGGACCTAAGAATCACCATATAGTACTTTTTAAAATTGTCATAGTTTCCTTTTTTACTATTTCTTCCTAAAAGGAAAAGGATTCCTTTTTCAGCGCAGAACACTTAGGAAACAAACACACACGCGCAGGCACACACATGCCACATGACCATCACCTAGAGACAATTATTGTTCATATTTGGGCAAACATCTTTACAGTCCCCTTTCTGTGTTTGTGAGTGAGTATGTGTGTGTGTTTGTGTGCATCTGTGTATGTTTTTTAAAAACAACCCCCCCAAATTATATAAAATACTTCTTTCCGCTTAGTAACAGATCAAGAGTATTTTCTCATGTCAATAAGTGTTCTTTGTCCACCTGGTTTTAATAACACTCAGGATATATAGGCTCCTATGCAATGCAGGTATATATAGGGTATACCACGACTTACTTAATGAGAATGGTAGGAGATATTTTAAATTTATAATCACATTCAGTTCCCACTTCTGAACATCTATTTTGTGCTATGCTTCTACATTAAGGCGATTTTCATATTCATAATCCGATCTGCCCTTCACAAGATGCCTATGATCACCTATGAAGCAGGTGTTGCAATGTCTTTTGACAAAAAGGGCATTGGATGTCTGAGACTTTAGGTAGCTTGTCCAAGGTCACATGACTTGTAAGAGGCACAGGCAGAAAGAAAACTTTGCTTTCTGGACCTTCAGCTACTTTCTGAGGTCCTAGTGGATACTGGGCATGGGCATAAATTTTCCGAGCACTCTGTCCTTTTCTCCTCAAGATATGAATAGAGAGAAACTCACCAAAGAATGTTGGTGTCAAAAGGCTTCAGAGCCCAAGTGGGGAATATGGAATAGGGTATGAGACAGTAGAAGAGCCACATGGCGGGGGCGGGGGGGCTCTTGGGTCTTCAGAGTCCCAGGAGTAACGATTGATAATGCTTTCTATATGCTGTCCACTTTTTTTTTAAAAAAAAATTTATTTATTTATGCATACAAGAACTGGGGTACAGGCCAGAGGTGCCAGGAATGAGAGGATTCACCAGAGACAGAGTGGGGAGCAGAACAGGCAGATTGACTGAAATACACTGCTGAGAGGAGCAGCAGGTGAGACAGGAGAGGTTTGCTGCACCATGTGGGTCAGCTCCTTGGCCAGGGACTGAAATCGTGCTGTAGTGGCTGTGGATAGCTTCATAGTGCTGAGACTTAATCCCTTGTGCCACCAGGGAGGCCCCTAAGCTGTCTACTTTTATTTTCACAACAATTTTATAAAGTACATGCTATTATAATTTTATTTTAAAGCTAGAGAAGTAGTTGGCCCAAGGTCACTCTGCTGGTAGGTGGCAGAGACAGAATTAGAACCTAGTTTGTCTGACCCCAAAGCTGCCCCAAATGCAATATAAACTTCCTTTCCATGTTAATTCTACTAAGAATGTTCTAATGATATGGTCATAAGTCCCATCCCTGGTCTTGATGGTATGCTTAAAAGAGGCTTATGAGACAGATGAATTTTAACACAATCAAAAGCAAAAATGTACATGTGACAAGCACGATTACACGTGCAGACACATGGGGGTTATTCAGATGATCCAGAATGCACTTATATGTTTTTTCAATTTTGCCTTAATTTACATGAAAATGAAAGTATAAATTTTGCCAGATCTTCAGGGGTCTCAAAAGCCTATTTAAGAAGTAATAATTTATAAACTTCTGTTGCACATAAACCCTCATTAAAAAGTATTATTTGGCATAAAATGACATCATGTTGCAGTTTTGTTCTGTTTTGTTGCTTGTTATTAACAATATTAATTCACACTGGAATAACATTCAGAGTAGACTATTCATGAACAAGTTACCAAAGACAGTCATCATAAAAATTTGTAAAGCCAGCATCATCCTCATTTCAGAAAAAGTAGCAGTTGAGATATTGAACTGTTGGCTCAGATGGTAAGTCATTAGTCCATACCCAGTCTCTTTCTTCTGTACCTCTCTGCCTTAGCTTTCCTAAGTTTTGTAGATCAGAAGCCTGTGCATTTGGTTGGATATTCTATGTAAAGTCACACTCAGGGTATATCGGTGTTGGAGAGCCTGCATCCCTATAGGAGGCCCAGGGAAGTGATTCAATCAGCAGCAGAATTCAGTTCCTTGCAGCGAGGATTGGAGGCCTGTTTTCCTGTTGGCTGCCAGCTGGATGCTGCGCTTTGCTCCTTGAGGCTGACTGCATTGCTTCTCATACACCGCCTTCCAGATCCATGGGTCAAGTCTCTTTCAGGCTTTGCAACTTTCTGATTTTCCCGTCAGCTGTAATTTCCTGACTTCCTTTTTAAAAAAGATTTATTTATTTATTTATGCATACGAGAACTGGGGTACAGGCCAGAGGTGCTGGGGATGAGAGGATACACCAGAGACAGAGCAGGGAACAGAATAGGCAGACTGACTGAAATACACTGCTAAGGGGAGCAGCGGGTGAGACAAGAGAGGTCTGCTGCACCATGTGAGCAGCTCCCTGGCCAGCTGGGGATCGAACTAGTGCTGCAGTGGCTGCGGATAGCTTCACAGTGCTGTGCTTAACCCCTTGCACCACTAGGGAGGCCCCTTCCTGACTTTTTTAAATGAAATGCTAAGAATTTACTTAGATTTGCTGTTTTATATAATAGCTCTCTCACTATATCAAAAGATTATTGATAAGAACCATGACACAGGGCCTCCCCTGGTGGTGCAGGTGGTTAAGTGTTGCACTATGAAGCTGTCTACAGCCTCTGCAGTGACGGTTTGATCCCGGCCGGCTGGTGAGAATCCCACATGGTGAGGCAGACCTCTCCTGTCTTGTCCACTGCTCCCCTCAGTAGCGTATTTCCTCAGTCTGCCTGTTCTGTTCCCCACTCTGTCTGGTGAGTCTTCTCACTCTCCCGTGAATCAGGCCTATACCCCAGTTCTTGTATAAATAAATAAATAAATCTATATAAAAAAAAAAGAATCATGACAGTTTTTGAAAGCATGTTTAAAGAGGCTATGGACAGAGGGAGGAAGGGAGAAAGAGGCAGAAGACTAATGTGAAACAGAGATTGGAAAAAGTATGAAAATCCTGAAAGAATACCAGTTACAATAAATGCTGCCTCTGAAGAATACAGACCAGCAATCTTTGGTGAAAAAAGTTAGGAAAGCATTGCTGAGCTATTGAAAACATTAAATTATTGAAAAGGTTGCTTTTTCTTGAAAGTATTTGTAAGCATGGGAGAAAGGTAGGAACAGGTTGTTTCCTTCATGCAATGCTACTACATTTTCTAAAAATTATGATCTCAAATGTTATGATTACTTATGAAACCAACAAAAGTTTTCGTATGAATATTTCACAAATTCATACTGTAAGGTGAAAGATGAGTAGCAATGTGTCTTTTTTAGGCATAGCCATTTACAATCTCCTGATTTGGTTTCTTAATCACTGAAATAAAATAAATGATATTCTATTTCACAGGGTGTTGTTAAAATTAATGAATAAATGCTAGAGCTTGGGAGGGATTTAAAAGAGACATGTTAGTATATATATGCTAGTATGCACGCATTCTTATTCTGAAGTCATAATGCTCTGATGGTGACACTGTTAGTCATCACCATGGAAACCAATGATACATGCCATCTTTTTCTCTGGGGCCGCTCTCTACCCTTCAGACAGTTCTAGAAACTGCCATAAAAATAAGATCAACTTCCTTTTCTTACTACTTTCAAGTTTCTCCACAGACTTGCAAGTGCATTTTTCTACTCAATACTTCCTTGAATACATTCTATTACATACATCTTTCTTCTCCTGTACTGTCCCCTATTCATTCCCACATCTGTGATTCTGGGCAGCATATTTTATTATTCCTTTATTTTCTACCTTGTTCTACTTTTCTTAGATTTGCTGTTTTATATAATAGCTCTCTCACTATATCAAAAGATTATTGATTCTTTGCATGAGGGAGTAGTCTTTGTTGATCCAACAAGTTGTTTCTTATTCCTATCAATCTCTGCATAGAGAAGCCAAGTCAACTTAAAGTTATCAACTTTGTTATTGCTGCCAGTTTCTAAAGTTTTAATGTTTGTGCAGTATTTTACTTCAATTATAAAGAGGTCATCATAAATGTGTAGTTTTAACTGTTGTTCTTGCACACAAGTGAAATCAAATGAATAGCATCAGTTATCCATCTATGGGATAGCATCTGGATATTATACCAGGTTTGTCTCTATTTAACATTTTATCAATGAATTCATTTAGCTTTTCAAAAGTCTGCTATCTTTGTTCTCTTGAGAGAGATTTAGCACATGAAGACAAGCTATCCTCATTACAACACTTAATCTGGGGCAATGAAGCATATGAATCCACTAATGAGTATTTTAAATAACCTTTCCATGTCACCAAGCAGCTTTTAGTTATCAAATTAATACAGTAAGACCTGATGCTCCAGTAACAGAAAACAGTATCCCACTTTGAAGAGAACTTTCAGATGCGATGCTCTTGCAGTTTTCTGCCAGTGGTAATTTTTTTCAGTGTTGAATTGATCCCCCTTCTCCCTCCCTTCCTTTTGAGTCACTTAAAATCTAAAACAGGAAAAGAAAATATGCTGATTTAATGGTTTTCCCATCTTCTGAATAATCCCCTTTAAAATCTCTCTCTCACTTTAGTTTTTCTTTCCCAACAGGAAGTTAAGTAGCTAAGTGTCTGACATCTTGCTACAGAGTGGCTTTGCCTATGTGAGAAGCACTACAAAACTGCAGGATTGGCTGGCTAAGCCTCTTTGACAGGGGGAAAGAACAGCAACTGTGGTTGTGAAGTGGGTGCCTTGAGGACAGATACCCTTGTCTTTAAAAGCTCTGTACTCTAGCTGGTTCTAACTCGAGTTCAGGCCCTTGTAGATGTGGGCCAGGAAACTTCTATTATTTTCTCAAACTCCTTCAGTTTGAAGTATTCAATATGTCACAACCTCTATTTTGGGGCAGGTTGTCCTGAACCTCATTTGTGAGGGGGGTGTGAGGGAAGTATATAATAAACAGGAAAAGACAGCAAGACCTGTTTGTTAGGACTCTTTTGGTATTTGTCTTCAGCAGTAAGGATGCTACTTTCTCCTGGATATAGGGAGGGCATCTTTTCCCTGAGGGTTTTGTGACCTGGCTCAGGGGAAAAGGGTGTGTGTGTGGTGTGGGGGTGGGGGTGGGCAGACTCCAGTGATCTTCCTGCTTCTATTGTTTTCTCAAACTCCTTCAGCTTAAAGTCACATCCTCTATTTTGGGGTAGGTTGCCTGAACCTCATCCGGGCTGGTTTTCCTTGTCTTTGCTGCTGCTTAATTCTAAAATGACTGGAATAATCCCTTCTGACTAGCAAATTTTGTGAGGTTGCATATCAGCACATCCCAACATGCTGATAAGTAAAGAAGGCTGTGAGGTCAAATATATTGTTGTCTTATAAACCAGGGAAGTTGGTTTCTTTACTGAAGGGCTTCCTCCCTGCTTCATATGCTAATACGCATTGGGAAGCTCCTAAAGGGGAACATAAATATCTCCTCCATTCTAAGCAGCACCTACCTCACATTCTGTCATCTGTGAAGTGAGAATGCTCCTTACAGACTATGGCATTTTACAATGGGTGCTGGTCAGCCGGCGGTTGTGGATGGCGGTGTTGCTTGCAAGCGGGGCACCAGGTCTCCGCTGTTCCTGCTGTCATCAATCCATTGAGTTTACGGCATTCGCAGAACAAAATTAATGACACTTGATTGCTCTTTAAAACATCTTCATAAAAATCATACTCTGACTTGGCATTGAGAAGTTTACTGTGCACAGCAAATGTTAGGAAAACAGAGCAGTGGGTGTGATGTCACAGCAGCAAACTTTCACTGCTGCAGGGTTGATTGCAATTGCATATTTTCTTGCAGAACAATAACGAAGTGCTTGATAGAACTTAAGAAGATCCTCAATATTTGAGGCTGTATTTTGTTACTGAGGTAGGAACAAAAGAATTGTCTATCACAAGCCAAGAGAGTAATGCATCCGAAACCAGGAGAACTGCCAAGTCCCTGGGAGCACATTGTATCCTAGTTAGAAGGCACCACACTTTCTTTCTTACCGGTATGTAATTGATAGCTTTGTAGATGCAGTGACATATACTGTGAAGCATTTCCAGTCTTACTTGACCACAGACCCTTGTTTGCCCAGGAACTAATGTTCTGTGGAATATAATCATGGAAATAGCTAGCTCTTATAATTAGGAATATTTAAATGCTTCACCTATATTAACTAAATGAATCGTCACTACCATCTCATGACTATGTAGGCAGTATTATTACCTCCATGTTGCAAATGAGGAAACTGAGGCAGTGGAGATTGAGCAGCTTAGTTAAAATCACACAGCTCGTGTAATAGAGTCAGGACTCAAGCCCAGGTGGGTGTCTACAGCATATAGTTTGGCAAACGCTGTTCTGGCCACAGACCAGAGGAGGATAGTGCAGGCAATCTGACCCACAAATAAACAAACGAATGAATCCCTCCATGCCACTGAGTTTTGAAATATTCAGCACGAATCTATAGGGAGAAATAGAAATTTTCCTGCCCTTGGTTTATACTGTTGAGTACATTATTGCCTTTTGTGTATGTCTAAGTGATTTTCACTCTCTGGGTTATGAGGATTAAGAAAGAAGGTCACTTCCAGTGGAAGACTGAAGCATGACAAGTTTAACCCATATAGAAAAACGGGAACAAGTCAGATAAATATCAGCCCCAATTTAGGCCGTATCTGAGTGCTGTCTGGAAGGCTCTATTAGTTTACTGGTTGCTGCTGCAGTGAAGTGGGAAGCTAGTGCTTCCCCCCCACCCCAAAGTTGAGGAGGGTTTATAGGAATTAGACACTTTGTGCTCATCTTTCCATCTTTTGATGAGCTGTTATTTGTGAGATAAATTTCAGTGAACCAGAAAGATTTGTGGATAGATATAACTATCTCCTGTTAGTTCAGCCCCGAGGGAAGAGGCAGGTGACAGAAAGACTTAGGCAGTGAAATGAACCTGAGAACAAAATGTGGTGTCATTGCTTACAGTGGCAGTGCTGTTCAGGCTCCTCGGGCTCAAGTTTCCCAGGCAGGTGACCCTGAGGACGATTCTGCATAATCCAGCTTCTTTTTTTTTTTTTTTAAGATTTATTTATTTATCATATAAGAACTTGGTGTAAGCCAGAGGTGCAGGGGGTGAGGGGATTCACCAGAGACAGACCATCTTCTTAAGCCGGCTTCTTCCACACGTGCGGTGCTTCCTTGGATTACTGTGAACTTCCTGAGATATGCCTGGCCGTATAAAAGCAGCGAGTGAATAAGACAACCAGCACCTGATTGTGATTTAAGTAAATTATACTTTCCAAGAGACAAGTGCTATTCAGCTGCTGTTTATCTGCGCCAGTTGGGTAAGAAAGGGAGATGATTCATAGCCCAGAACAGTGGGACCAGTGAAAGGTTTGATTACACCTTGGTTCTGGGCTGTCTTGTGGAGCAAATGCCGTGGCATTTGTGGGTTCCAGAAGGAATGTAATGATCATACGCAGTGCTAGATTTAACTAGGGATTGGTTCCTGTGAGAAAACACGGAGATATTAGAGCCCTTGTGAACAGGATCTTCTCTATTCATCACCCAAGGTGGGTAACAGATATGGATTCCACTTTCATATGTGAATAATAAATCCAAAGAAATCAGATGGGGATGGCTATTTTTATGACAGCTGGTTACATGGGCAGCTACTCAAATAAAAACAGGGGCGATATCACAGCTCCCGGGGCTAAGAGAAAATTAACAAATGGAAAGTTCTAGTGCATTAAAAAAAGTCATCCTTGTATATAATAGCTGATCTATACATATATTATGATACCAACCAATCGGTAATAAAATTTTGACAGGGTTCATTACACTAAGTTTATAAATCAAGCTTCTGGGTTCAAGTATGAGAGACATGCTTTTGTTCTGGGAAACTACAAACTAGAAGGGTCTTGATAAGAAAGTGCTAGAAAATTCCAGCTGTTAGCTATTATCATGTTTCTTTTGAACACACTATATAAGGCTCGTATAGTTATAGAGCGAGTATCTGAGGAGATTAAAAACCGTGGTTACATTAACACACACCCATCTCAGGGGAACTGCACTCACTCTTCTTTCACAATGTCAGCCTCCTGCCGTGTCCCTGCTTCCTCTGCAGGCTGCCTTTAGAATCTGCCATGCCTCAAGTCACTCTCAGTAGTGTTGGAGGACAGAAACCATTAAGGCAGAATAGACGCTGGGGGCAAGACAACTAATAATCCACTTGAATGCCAGTCAAGAAAGTGTGTGGTGACTGAAACATCCTCCACAAATATTTTGCTGGAGGTAGAATGACATAGAGATGACTATTGTTTCAAAGTCATGTTAATTGTTTTTAATAAAATTAAATCTTCAGTCTCCCACACATATGGAAACTGTCCAAGCTTAGACAAAACATATTTGAATACCAATGAGGTAGTATAAACCATTAATCATAGTACAAGTTTTCTCAATTCTTATTTTGTTTCCGTAGCTTCCACTGTAAGCAGAGATAACTATTTCAAGAACTTTTAAACAGGATTGTAGAATCTCTGTGTGTGGCAATGAAGGCAGATGCTCTGAAAGGCCAGCCTCTCACTTGACAGAGTTTTCTGAGGTAACAGGCTACCTTTTTTCCCCTGGTTTAATAAAAAGCCAAGAGGTACCCATTCCCGTTTGGACTACAGGATAACAGATTTGTTCAACTTTTCAACTCAGGACCTCAGTCATGCGTTGGAGAGGAGCTCTTCCCGCCTTCACAGTCAGAAGGTGACGCGTGTTGGGGGAGAACACGGCTTTGAGGTTGTTGCTGTCAGTATTAGGGCACAGCCTTGTCAGAGGCTGCCGTGGAAGATCACTGAGCCCTGCCACACTCTCTTGGAAAGAGTGAAGACCCAGGTCAGGTAGGTACACACTAGCTGTTATTGGTGGGGAACACCTGACTGATGTTCAAACAGACAGGAGTTAATACAGCACCTCATTATTTCTGCATATCCAAAATTGTCTCTCGTGACAAAGTACAGAAAGGAGGCAGTGACTGCCTTTCTGTGATGCGGGGCAGTTGCCAGTTTATATCTCTGGTATCTCTGGCTGGGTGAGCCCTCAAAACAATCCTAGTGACCTTATAAAATGGGAGCAGGGGAGAGCGGTAGGTAGAACCAGATGTTTTCTCAGGTCTCTACTGTGATTCATTTAGAATCAGAGTAATAAAGACATGACAAATTGCATCTTTTTATAAAATGTCATCCCTACTTATCCCTCCTTACCCTTCATAACCTAGACATAGTTATTTTCTATCACTGCAGTAAAAGTGAGTCCAAGGATTTTTCTCCCTTGGGTTTCAATGTAGTTTGCATGATCTAGTCTTCCTAAATTATATTTTATATTCCTTTGTATATCTACAGAAGTGATGATTACTCTGTGAAGAGTGAGGTAAGGGAGACTCATGGGCAAGTTACTTAACCTCTCTGTGCCTCAGTTTCCTGTTGTAAAATGGGGATAATATTTCTAATTTATAGAATTATTGTGAGAATTAAATGAATGAATAATGCAAATCTCCTTAAATGAGCATTTGTCATTGAGTAGTAGGTGCGTCTCCTTCTCCCCCCATCCTCATCATCATTTTTTAAAAAAATTTATTTTTTTTTAAGATTTATTTATTTATTTATACAAGCACTGAGTATAGTCAGAAGCGTGGGAGGGTGAGAGAATTCACTAGAGCCAGAGCGGGGAACAGAGCAGGCAGACTGATGAAACACACTGCTGAGGGGAGCAGCGGGCGGCAGGAGAGGTCTGCGTGCCATGTGGGACCCTCACTGGTGGCCGGGAATCGAACCGGCACTGCAGAGGCTGCAGGCAGCTTCACAGCCCAGCGCTCAACCGCTGCACCACCAGGGGAGGCCCCTCATCATTTTTTTATGGCTCTGTGGGCCTGGTGTAGGGAAGGTGCATAGCAGGAACATGGAAGTTTAGGAAACACTACAACCTTCTAGGATCTTATAATCTAAAACACAAAGGTGACAAAAATTATTACATGGAATAATAAGTTACGACATGTATTGAGGATCAAGTGCTGGTTTCAGGCACTGCAGTAACAGAAAGAATGAGATGAAGTGGGTTTATGTACCTGAGGGTGAAGGCTGAGACTGAAGAATAGGCAGGATCTCCAGAGAGGTGGAGAAAAGTGAGGCGGGAGTTCCAAATGAGAACAGCACGCAAGAAAGCAGAAAGGCCAGAAAGAGGGTGAGATGATCTTGGGGGAGTGGGGAGGCGCAGTAGATCAGTGGAAGGAAATAAGATTGTACAGAATGGAGCTGTATTAGGGAAGTTCTGGAATGTTCTTACTCCTTAGAACATTCATCACCTGATGGGAATGAAACAGAGGAATATTTCTGAGTGAAGAAGAGACCAACAGACAGGAATTTAGATAAGATTTCCATGGTTTTGGAGTTGGAGGCAGCGTTCAGGAAGCTGTTGCTCAGATGTGTTGGTGTGAGGGTAGGGTTGGTCAGAGGAAAAGCAGAAGGATGAAAAGAAAAGAAAAAAAGTTGGATATGGCATTTCAAGGAAAAATTAATAGAAAAGTTTGCGAGACCCATACACCAACAGAGTGAATAAAGGAATTAAAGTAGAGGGTAAGTCAAAGTTTTTTTTTTTTAATAAAAAGCCAAGCATTTTTTTTTTTACAAATGTTCAAATATGTGGGCCTGCAGATTAGAGATACTGTGAAAAAACTGGAGGAGAACTAATTAAAGGGGGAGAGAAGCAAATGAGGAGCTCACTATTGTGTAAACTGAGTTTGCAGTGATAGCGTGACTGTCACTAATGACAGTTAACCTTTACTACTGTGTGCCAGGCACTATGGGTTTTACACATAGGAACTCATTTAATCTATTAGTAGATAGTGGTAATATTCCCATTTAATGAAAGATGAGAAGATAATCATAATCCCAAGTTTATACAGTTAAACTGAGATTTAAACCTGAGCCATTCAATTGCAGTGCTTACGCTAGGCCATCACTGGACTTAGTTTCCCTTACAAGTCCAGAGTGTGACTGGAAGTGAAGACTGAAAATAACAGCTGGGAGTCATCAGCACAGAGGTGTTAATTGTAGTTATGGGAATGGGAAATGGAAGGGCTTTCTGAGGGAGAATGTGCAGAGAGGAGAGCAGATGGCCAAGAAGGAATCCAGGGGGTAAGTGTAGGGGTGGGGTGGGGGGGTAGGAGGGTGCACAATAAGTCAATCATAGAGAACAGCACAGAGCCCCAGTGAGGATGAAGCTGCTGCAAGTTTGGTTTGGAAAGGACTGGTTTGGGGAGCAATATGAGATGGAAATCAGAGAAAAGGAGAGAGAGCTTAGAGGGAGACAGGCGGGGGAGCAAGAGACTTTAGTCAGGGAAATGAAGAAGAAAGAACAGGATGGACAAATGAAGGGTATGTTTTTCTCTTCTTCTTTTGGAAAATAATAGAGCTCTTTACCTGAAGAAGTTAGAGGAAAGAGGGAGACGGCAAAGTGGAAAGGGAAGGGAATACAGGTGGGCAAGAAAAGATCTTGTAGGAGTCATGAAAGGAGGGAATCAATAGCTTTTATCTAGCTGTGAGGAGAGGATTATGGGATTGGCCAGGCTCAGGGTTTGAAATGGGTCTTAAAATCTTGTGACTTTTCTGGTCCTTGAGATAGATGCATTGTATTGAGAATAAACTTTAATATATACCTCTTCTAGGCATCTCAAAATTAATAAGCCCAAAATAACCTCTAGTTTCTCTCTCTTGATTTCAGTTTTTGCACCTGCATCTTACAACTATTTCTTCCTCCATCTGTCCTCCATTTGTTTCAGTGCAAATACCTTGGCTTCATCCTTTAATTTTCTGTTTCTCTCAAATATGACACCCATCAGCAAGTCTTGCTCGATCTAAGATTTATCAATAATTCAATCATTTCTCATCATCTCCACTGATATTATCCTACAAGCCACTGATAATGTTCATCTAGCCTAGTGTGGTCTCTTTGCTCCCATCCTGATCCCTTTACAATCTGTTTTCCTGACAGAAGCTAGGGAAGTTCCTTGGCAAGATCGACTTTATCATGGTGCTTAGAGGTCCTGAACCCTGTAATGGGCTTTCACAGGTATCAAAATCTAAAGTCCTTGCCATGGCCTCAAGGTCATTACCTACTGTTTCCCTACAAGTTCCTCTGCTCCAACTACAATAGCCTTCTTTTTTAAATTGCATTTTTTTTTTAAAAATTGAGGAAACATTGGTTTACAACACTACTTTAGGGGTTTAGATTCATACTTCTTTAGATACCACACCCACTACCAAGGCAGCCATAATCCTCCACCGTCGTTACAATGGCATTCTTGAACAAGCAGAGGATGTTCTGATCTCAGGGCCTTTGCTTATGCTGTTCTCAGTATCTTTATTCATTCATTCAACAAATGCCTACTGTGTTCCAGGCCCTATTCTAGGTTGTTGAGATATATCAGTAAATAAGGTGGACAAGGAATGTTGCTCTTGCTGTGCTGGCATTTCCAGTATGTCGGCATTCTTGCTTCCTAAGCTCAAGTGTCACCTTATCGGAGAGGCCTTCCCTGACCACCTGATCTAAACGAGCAATCCCTTTCTACCACTCCATTATTTCGTCTCCCTTTCTCTTGCTTTATTCTCCTTAATAACACCAATCATTATCCGATCTATGATTTCAATTGTTTCATTGTTTACTACTTGTCCCCTCCTAGTAGGATTCAAACTCCTTGGAAGGGACTTTTTTGCAGTTCCAGAATAGAGTGTAAGCACATAGGGCTCTCTCAAATATATGCTGAAGGAATTAATGCATCTGCTTGGTGAGTACCTTTAATTTGGAAACTTACATTTTCAGTTTTAGGAATATTTCTTCCTTTTTTTGGTAATTTCTTTTGCTCTATTTTGTTTTTTCCTTTTCAAACTTTTATTATAATGCTAGATTTTGGATCTCTTTAATGACTTAGACTTACAGTATCTTTATTTGGTTTTATGAATTTTTATTTATTTATTTAATTTATTATTTATTTTTTTAAAGATTTATTTATTCATTTATACAAGCACTGGGTACAGTCAGAAGCATGGGAGGGTGAGAGAATTCACCAGAGCCAGAGCAGGGAACAGAACAGGCATACTGATGAAATACACTGCTGAGGGGAGCAGTGGGCGCGGCAGGAGAGGTCTGCGCACCATGTGGGACCCTCGCAGGTGGCCAGGGATCGAACTGGCACTGCAGAGGCTGCAGGCAGCTTTGCAGTCCAGCGCTCAACCACTGCGCCACCAGGGGAGGCCCTTACGAATTTTTAAAAATATAATTTCCAGAAGATATTCTCACCTTTGCCTTCTATCTCACATAGAATTTTAAAATTTGCTGTTTTTTTTTTAGTTCGGAAGAAGTGTGTTCTCCCATTACACTTTAATATTGGTGTAATCATTTTACTTATAAGCTGAGCTGAATAGTGTGAAGTACAAAGCAACTTAATTCTTTTCAACACTCTGCTAAGTCCCATTGCTGGATGCTATCTTACCTAGGTCCCAAACTTTTCAGTTACTCTTACATAGGACATATAAATCCCTTGGTTACTTTTAGCCATCTCTTGTAGGTGATTTTTAAAGTACCCATGCAGAAGAAAACTCAAATCCAGTTTCTTTTTCCCCTTCCTTTTGTGACTTCTCCCCAAACTGCCCTTGACTAGGGAGCAATGCTTCACTAACTGCTCTACTTCGTTGTTTACCTTCTCCTTCTCTACTTGTTTTCTAGATGCTGTTTCTGGCCTTTCCAGGATCAGGCTCAGGAGAGGGAATTAATGAAAAAGGACCTTTTGTGTCTTGTTCTGTCTGTAATCTGATGACTTCCTGAGGTGGCAGGTGTACAATTGTTAGCTTTGTCCCTTGAGGGGCACACTGGAGCTGCGCCCACCACTGGACTGTAGCTCCATTGTGTGGGTAGGCTGTACCTCAGTGCTCGCCATGACCCTGCCGTCAGCACCTGGACTTCTGGCAATCTGCTGGTGGGTCACATTTCCCCTCAAGGCAATACTCTTAGGAGTGAATATGACTCCAGGTTGGCGCCCTCCCATCTGTCCAACTTGGCTCACAAGGAACTTCAGACATTCTTGCCCTACAGTGGGCAAAAGTGTAGTTTGTTCCTAATGCACCTGCTTCTCACCATTCTGACATTACGTCAGCAACCCCAGCTATAGTCTTGCACCCTGGCCTTTGCCCAGGCATGAGCTTCCAGTTCCAGTGAGTATGTGTCAAGTTCTCCATACAACCCCTTGAAGCTCTTCTCACCTGACTAGAGGCAATGGAAAACATATTCTTCTCTCCTCAAATAGGGAGTCCAGGGGTGTGCTGTGTACTGTACACTAATGGAAAAGACTGGAGAACTGATGAGTATAGATATTAATTGTTCTCCAACTAGAGGAAGAAAAGAGACTTTCTGATAGTGTAACCCTGTCAGCTGCCTGGCCAGTCACCTGATTTGTGAGCAGCAGTCTCAGTTTGGGCCCAAAGGAGACATGTGTCTGTGACATCACTTTAGGTCTGAAATCTGTATCTCTTATTCACAATGTTCTAGAATATTAAAAACATATGCTTCTGGAACTCACAGACACAGGACATGATATTAAAGGAAGTATGACATTCTCAGTATTTATTTAGATTTTTGAGGACCATTAGCTCACTATAGCTGTTAAAGATATAATCATGGACATTCAACAGTCCTGTGTTTTAGTTTTTAGCTCTGCTCTCTACTAGTTTGACTTTAAGCTGTTCATAATTTTAATTGCCAAAAAATGTTAACAGTAATTCTTACTTCTCAGACCCAGAGCTGTCTGTGTGCTGCATTCCCTGTTGGTGACTGGGCACCACCGACATCATACTTATCTAAGGCTAAGATCTACCTTTCCCAGAGCCCCCCTTCCTTTATGGTTCTGAGTTAGAATTGTGAACTCATTAGGATTTGGCATTTGGGCAAGACTTCCCCCCAATCCTGTTCCCCTGTCCTCCCTTCCATACACGTGGATCCCAAGGGCTCCCACTAATAAATATGTCAGCACATTCAACTTCACCTTAGAGTCTGCTTCCCAGAGAACAGCCTGCAAAAGACTGGGTTCACAACATTTGTTGATATCTCTATTTTGCACTTTTTCCTCTGTTGTTCTTTTTTGACCTCATTGATTTATATCTGTTTTATTAACTTACTATCATTTTACAAAGTCTTAAGAAGGAATAGAGATAAATGCATGTGTCTATCCTATTATTGTATTGGTCAGAATTAATTTGCAAAAAACATGATTTACTCTAGTTATTTAAAACAGACAAGGCATTTTCAGAGTAGTCAGCTTTGAGGCAGAATGATTATCATAATGACCCAATTTTTCATTCCTCTTATATAATATGACATTCTAACTCCTCCTATCAGGGGGGGTGAATCTATTTCTCTATCCCTTTGAATGTGGCTAGTCTTTTGACTTGCTTTGGCCAATGGAATGTGGTAGAAGTGATGGTGGGAGATCTCCAAGCCTAATTCTCAAGAGGTCTTTCATGCTTTGCTCTCTTTCTTGGAATTCTTCCTCTGTTAAAAAAACAATTCAGGCCATGCTGCTGGAAAATGAAAGCCCCAATGGAGCAGTGATGAGTTGTGCAAGCTGAGACCATCTGAGACCAGCCAGACTCTAGCAAACACACCAGCTGACTATAAATACATATGCAAGCTCAATCACATTGGCCAAATTCAACCTAGACCAATTGAACTGGCCAGCTGACCCACAGAATGATAAGCAATAATAAATGGTTAGATATTGTCTAAAACCATTGTAGGAAGTGTGTGATGCAGCATTCTTGCTAGATAGATGATGGCTTACAGCATCAGTGGGAGGACTGAAAAAGTAGGCTCTAGGACCACATCATGGACTCACTAAAGGCAGGAAGTTGTAGAACCAGGAAACTTTTTTGTTAAATTGACAAGTCAACAAGACAAGCCCTGGTTTCAGAATTCATCACTTCTGCTATGACCAAGAAGCTGCTGATAGATAGAGCTGCCAATTCAGAATTATGCTACTGCTGCCACTGCTGTGATTTAAATATTATTACAGATACCACTGCTGTGCCTTCATTCCATTTAATTCAGTTTATGCAAATGCTTCTCAACAGTGGAATGTAAGTTACACCTGTACTTCAGGTGCGTAGGGATCTAGTTCAAGGATATTTTTAATTTTTTAGCTTTTGAAGTACCATGAGGAGGAGGTTGGGATGTATTTAGAGTGAATCAGCCTCAGTATCTGCCACAACTAGGATTAACTAAAACAAGCATGACTTCTAAAACTCACTCCATGGGTAGTGCTACAATACTGAAACAATTTCTTTAATTTTTTTGTGTGTAGTATTTTGCAATTGGGCCTATCATTCTCCACACTGTCAAATATCATTAATTCAATTAATATAAGTTGAGAGACTGAAGAACAACATAGTACTAAGATTTTATGGACTCATTGCTCCAGTAAAAATGCAAATAAAAATTTCTCAAAGGAACCAGTAATTATAGGTCACCAAGGGGAGGCAAACAGATTTATGATCTGAAAAATTGTTTGTCTCTCATTGATACTTGATAGAGCATTACTAGTAGAAAGACAGTGATTTCAGAAGTAATTTAGTCTTACCTGCATTTTTTAATGTGTACATTAACCATATGCTAAAAGAATATTTCAAAATTTCTTTTGGCATAGGGCAGAGATTTACATGGCTCCTTGGAGGATAGTAGCCTGTGATCTGACCTCAAGACATGACATTGTTTTTTAAGTGATCAGAGAATTAATGTTCCCAACTCTGTAAAGTTAGTCATTCTAGAAAAATCTGTGTTCCTTGTGGGTGCTTGTTGATTTAAAACGATGAATAATCAGGGAAGAAAAGGGAAGGCAATTCTTAGATCCCAGAGTCATCAACAGTGAAGCCATTATTAAAATGAAAGAACTTTTATGCCCCTAGTTTTGTTCCCTGGGTCTTGTTCTGCAAAGGCACAATATATTATTATGGTGTGTGAGGCTTACAGTGATTTATATATTACTGAAAATCACTTTACTCAGCCATGGCCTTGTATGGCAATGAGTCCCTCAGGCTCACCAAAAAAAAAGTCTGAGTTGAGAAGACAACCTGGAGTCCCTCCAAAAGGTGCCCCACCGATTCAAAAGCCAGCCACTTCTTTGTCAACAAAGGCATCCCGAGGCTAAATAAAAGTCTGGAGGGCAAACTGCACATGGCTCATTGGTAAGTCTTAATTACAGCCCCCGATTATTTGATTCTTACGACATTAAAATGAAGCATCAGCAATTTTACTTCTGAGACAGAATCCATTGATTTAATTTTGTCTCTTTTTCTTCTATTGAGCAATCAGCAATTCATTCATATGATGAAAAATCAGTTAATACTTATGGAAAAATGCCAAAGAAAGTGTGTGACAGACTGATTGCATATTGCAAAGGTTGAGTTC
The DNA here is from genome assembly GCF_014898055.3 of Talpa occidentalis. NCBI lineage: Eukaryota > Metazoa > Chordata > Mammalia > Eulipotyphla > Talpidae > Talpa > Talpa occidentalis. Next base: position 36,422,695 of record NW_023601653.1, read on the forward strand.
AAGATTTACCAAGGAAAGCCCAAGTAAGTGTGACCTGAAAGGAAGTTACAGAGAATATTACTAACCTTGGAAATTACTAACCTTGGAATATTACTAACCTTGGAAACTGGAACACCAGTTCCCCTGTAAAGTATTTCAGAAAAAATTACATACATACAAACAGAAGGCTGATCTACCACTGTGCTAATAAAATGGTAGTTTCTAAACTAGCTCTATTCTGCTAAAGCAAGAGGAAAAATAGACAACAGACAGCAAGCAATTTACCTTTTGGGGAACAAGCCTTAAGCAAAGGTTACTTAAAATCTTCCCCAAGATCATCTGGCCTGGATTCAGCTACCTAGGACAGAACAAGAGTAAGTAGAAGGTCCTCTTGGTCAGGTATTTCCCAGGATCCAATTTAAAAGCAGCTCCCTTATCCTGTCTCCTCTTTAGTCCCCATGCTTGGATCAAACTTTCTGGCATGAGATTTAAAAGCATCTTCAGAATCCCAGAGTGCTCACATTTAGCCCTTCCTTGCGTCCTTCTTTCTATTCATTTCCAGTGTTCTGTGTTCCGGTCCATCCCGTTTGACTGGAATCAAGTTAGAAGACAGGGGCTGTGTTTTATTATCTTTGTATTTTCTTTCTTCAGCCCTGGTTTCCTGCCAGTGTTTTAATTATACATATTACTTTTTGTTGTTGTTGTTGTTAACAAGTAAGTGTAGCTAGAGGCAAATACAAATTCTCTAATGTTTTAATTACTACTGAGAAAATGATGTTAGATTTTTGGGAGGTGATCAGCTTCCTGTTTTTAATACAATAAGTAATATACAAGTATATTTACTTTTCAAATGCAAATAAAATTGCCTTAAGGGATTTTGCTAGGTATTTGTCTCTCAAAGAACCAGCAGTGGTACTGTGATATATCTAAATCAAAGTGAATCTAAAAAGGGTCACTGGAAGGACTTATTTTAGGATAGCCATAATGATAACTGTCAGTACCTTAAAGTTTCCATATATGCATGACTAAGTTGAATAAAACATTATTAATTTTCATAGCTGCTCCCATCCGCTCTCCTCCCCTGCTTCCCCTCTACCCTTTCCCCTCCCTCTTTCTTTTTCTTAAAGATTTATTTTTATTTATGTATGCATATAAGAACTTGGGTGCAGGCCAGAGGTACAGGGGCTGAGAGAATTCACCAGAGACAGTGGAGAGCAGAACAGACGGATCCACCGAAATACACTGCTGAGGGGAGCAGCTGGAGAGACAGAAGTCTGCAGCTCTCTGTGGGCTAGCTCCCTTGCCAAACTCATGCTGCAGTGGCTGGAGGATTGAACTCTTGCTGCAGTGGCTGGTGACAGTGTTACAGGGCAGGGAGAGGGGCGCCTCAGACCCTGCAAACCTGCCTGCTCTAAATAGGTTTTGCTGTCCACCACATCAACACAAAACATATGAGACTTATGAGCAAAGAATATAGTTTCTAAATCAAGCACCCAAAGTTATCTGTCCCCTCATGGGTAAAAGTCCACCCAAACAGGACTGGCCCAGAGCAAGGCCTGAAAGCCAGCACAAGTCTAAAGCACTTTTCAGTGGGGACCCACAGAAAAGGATCAGAAACAACCAGACAAGTCTGGAAGGAAAAGAGAAAATCAAAATCAAGATAAAAGCTGCCATTGTCACTTCCCCATGGGTCTCTCACCCACATCTGTGTCACCCAGTCCATGACCAAAAGGCAAGCGCAGTGTCTTCACATGTCTCTCTGTTCCATGTGCCTCCTCCAGGTCTCCTCCTGGCTCCCCATCCTGCTTCCTTCCTTCTCAGTCTCCTCTGCAGCATCATCTTCTCCCTGCTCAGCTCTACCCTCCTTTGGGTGGAGCAGGAAACCTGGAACCTCCCCCTTTCCTGGGGACCACCCGGTTACAATAGCTTGACAGCTCTGAGACTTAACCCCTTGTGCCACCAGGGAGGCCCTGCGTTGTTATTCCTAGATGCAAACTCATTTTGCCCTTCAAAGGTACTGGCACTGTAACAGGGTGGTCCCCAGGAAAGGGGGAGGTTCCCTGCCTCACCCAAGGGAGGGTGGAGCTGAGCAGGAAGAGAAGAAGCTGCAGAAGAGACTAAGGAAGGAAGCAGGATGGAGCCAGGAGACCTGGAGGAGGCACATGGAGCCTAGAAACACGTGAAGAAACTGCACTTGTCTTTTGGTCATGGACTGGGTGACACAGATGTGGGTGAGAGACCCGTGGGGAGGTAACAATGGCAGCTTTTATCTTGATGTTGATTTTGCTCTTTTTCTTCCGGGCTTGTCTGGTTGTTTCTGACCCTTTTCTGTGGGTCCCCACTGGAAGATGCTTTAGACTTGTGGCAGGCTTTGGGGCCTTGCTCTGGGCCAATCCCATTTGGATGGACTTTTACCCACGAGGGGACGGGTAACTTTGGGTGCTTCATTTAGAAACTAGACTCTTTGCCTTACCTGTATTGTTTCCTAGTTTTATTAAAGTTCCTTCCCATTAAAGTCTCCTATGTTTTGTGTTGATGCGGTGGATGGCAGAACCCATGTAGAATAGGCAGGTTTGCGGGGTTTGGGCTGCCCCTCTCCCTGTCCTATAACAGCACCAGCACTAGCTAGTGCCTCTTCTCACAGGTCTGACCAACTCCATGGGGCTTCTCAGCAAACTTCTTTCCAGTAATCTCTATAACCTCCCAATCTCAGGATATAAACTGGAATTATATTCTCTTTCTCCTTTTAGTTTTTTTTTTTAGATTCTTACTGCTTTTTAATTGGTTAACTACTCATAATGACTTATAAAACTTAGTTAATTATATTATCATTTGTGAGGCATTTATTATTTTATAGACCCCAAAGAAAACTTTGCATACTTGTGTTCTCTGTCTTCCATTTTGAAGGATGATTATGAAGAAAAGTTTTAAAATAATTATAAATCAAAACCCAACTGAGTTAAAAGTGGAAAAAATGAATAAAATCTAAAGATAGTTGTGTGGTAAGAGCATAGGTGGTTTTTAGCTCACATTTTGGATATGAAAAGAATTTAGTTTATCTCTCACATACAAAAAGCAGGTGCAATAACGAAAACCAAATTGTGAAAACCTCAATCAACTATTTTTAGCATGCCTCTGAACTTTTTTCTCTCTGCTTTCTTATCTTCTGTGCCTTAGTCTTGGCCACGTTACTACTCCAGATGGGCCAGACATCAGTGGACCATGGAAAAAGCATCAGCAAAAGTGAAAAAGCAAATCTGACCATGACATTATAGATAGCTCACCCCAAGAGTTCAGTTACATGGCTACAGATAAAGTCAACAATTGTAGAAAAAAAGAGTAATTCCCGAAACATCTGTTCTGTTAGCTTCTAGCCCTTGTAATCCATTTGTGTGGGCAGCGTGCTCGGATGCACCAGCATGACTGCCTGAGAAGGCAGGTGGTGGGCAGAAGGGTGAAGGCGGTGAGACTCAGGAACCATAACAGCTAAGGCCTCCATTTAGCTTTTCAAGTTCTACCATAACTAATTAGCCAATAGCTTATATTATGTTATCTTTGATGAAATGCCCCAGGTAATTTGTTTTCCCAGCTGAACTCAGATGGATAAAGTACCTGAAGGGGCTAAACCTACCTGTTTCACCTGGGTCAGAAGATCTTGGATCAGCAGGAGCAGAGTAGCCTGCACTGCCTTCTGGATCACTGCCTGTTCTTTGCTCTGGGCCCTGGAGGAACCATAAAGTAAATAATTGGTATCCTGCAGATAGACACAACGCAGTACATAAACAAGTGAATTTTTTTTTAAATGTGGGTAAGTATATATGTAAGATTAATTTATAAAAATGGATTGCTTGGCGAAAAGGATTGTTAAATCGAACTTTATAAGAGGTTATGCCAATTTAGTCTCTCATGGGCAATAAACAGAAATCTGTTCGCATGGAAAACAGAGACATCAACAGAGAGAAGAGGGAGGCAAGCATGACACCCTTGTTCCAATAAGACAGACTCAACATGCATCTGAAAAAGTGCTCGTCGTCATTTATTGTCAGGGAAATGCAGCTCAAAACCATAATGAGATATACTGCACAAATGTGAAAATGATCCATATCAAAAAGACCAGACACAATAAGTGTTGATGAGGATATGGAGAAAAAGGAAACCTGTTGGTGAGAATATAGACTAGCCTGGCCCCTTCAGGAAACAGTATGGAGTTTTCTCAAAGTATTAAAAATAGATCTACCATGTGATACAGCAATTCCACTCATTGGTATTTATCCATAAAAGGTAAAAACACTAATTTGAAGGGATATATGCACTCCTATGCTCATTGTAGGACTATTTACAATAGCTAAGTTATGGAAACCACCCAAGTACACAATGACAGAAGAATGGATTAAGAAGATGTGATATCTATACACAACAGAATATTATTCAACTATTAAAAAATGAAATCTGGCCATTTGTGACAATGTGATGGAACTGAAGGGGATTATGTTAAGAGAAATAAATCAAAAGGAGAAAGACAAACACTGGATGACTCCACTAAATGTGGAATATAAAAAAAACAAAGCGAAGTAACAGATAAAATCAAACAAGAACAAACCCTTGGAATCCGACTGCAGAACTGAGGCTGCCAGATGGGGAAAGTGTTGGGAGGACAGCAAGGTGGGGAGGAGCCGGAAGGGCCTTGTGATGAATGGGACTTTGGTGAATGTGATATGGTAACATACATGTGAAGAAATGTGAGCCTATACCTCTAAAACATACACTGTGTTGTAAACTACCATTATCTTAATAAAAATAATTTCTTAATAAAGAAGAAATAAACAAACACATTAAATAACAAAAATAAAATTTTAGGCCAGTAGGAGGGATTTACCTGGTGGAAGAGAGAAGCTCATCTTAGCACAGAACGAGCTCTATCACTTGAGGAATTACTTTCTGACCTAGATTTCATGGACTTTTCTTGTTTGTTTTTACTATAGAACCAGCATATCTTGATTTTATTTAGTAACCTGAGCAAGTTTTAATTCAAACAGGCATGGCATTTGATAAATGATACCACTTTTGATGTCTATCTTCACCGTGACAGAAATAAAACATTGAAAAGCAAGTGAATATGAGGTTTTCTCTCTGTAAAGGGTGTATCCTCTTCTCTACCTGAAATCTAAGCCGAAAGTCAATGGAGGTTATGTATGACCTACCCTACCTCAGCCAGTGTGCATTCTGGAAATTACCACCCCCGCTTAGGGTCTTACCCTAGCTGGTCTCCTGGGAGTCAAGCCTGGGCTTGTGCCAGCAGAGCTTTTTCAGAGGACTAACACACAAGTGGAAATACTCACCCTATTTTAGTACCCAGTTCATAAAGGATAATGTAAAAAGGGGAGAGAAGCACTAATTCACAGATCTCCAGGAGGACTGGCAATGTCCAGTAGAGACTCAGTCCTCAGCGAATGTGGCTGAGCTGGCTAGCATTCTCAGCGACACCTACAGATGCATAACTATTGGAACAAGTGGCAGGACTGTTGAACATGTGGTAGCTACAAGCACTTGTGAGAGATACTTCCTGGGAACTCCCCAGACCACTTGGGTGGAATTTTGTAGGGTACTGGGTCTTTTTCCTGCAGTAGCAGAGTAGGTAAGACTTGGTAAAACATATGCTATAAACTCTCATTTACTAAGGTTGCCTTTTTAAAAAATATCTACATTTTTGCCTCATAAAAGGGGGTAGACTTTTGTTTAAAAAATATTATTCTTCCTTGAGTTCTTATAACATGGCTTGGCAAACCCTTTACAATTGGGACTAAATTATTTTTACCATCTACTGTTTGTTTTTCTTATCATTTATTTCTGCTTAGCAGAAGTCTGCTGCAGTTATCATTATCCTTGTTTAGCAGGCAGGCTACATTCTACATGCATGCTTTTGCTGATTTCACTTCGGCATTGTATGGTCTAAAGCTGTATTCACCAGTGAGGTTCCTTTCTCACCCTGTATGATCTGGGCTGCCTTCCTGCAGAGGACTAGTGTTTAATGTTCTACTGTGTCTTGTTTGTGCCGTCCTTAATTTGCACGACAGAGTTGCTGTCATCACCAATTAACATTTATCAAGGCCCCCCTGGATGCATGGCTCCATAGGGACTAATTTAATATTCTCTTTGTTTCAGATATCAGGTGGCTCCTTCAAAATGAATTTTTAAGTATCTCAGTGATGAGGAAGCAGAACAGAGACATCAATTAGAATTCAGAAAGACAAGCCTTTGCAGAAAATGCTTAAAAGAGAGCATCAAGGGTTGGTATTAATTTTTGAAAGTCTAAATGAGGGTATACTTTTATTCAGTCAACACATGACAAAAAATAAAAGGCACCATATTCATTGTTCCTGGAAGAAACCTGGCAGCATTCCATTCAGACAGCTTTCTTTGATCTTCCCATTTTCCTTTTTATTTATCCCTAATCCTCAAGGCTGAGCCTGGATTTATATCTTCCTGAGGCTTTTTCTGACCATCTCTGCTCTATGGAATAATAGCTCTATAGCCTTTATCATTTATGTCTTATTTGGAAATTTAGCACATGATTTGTTGTAGGATTAAATAAATAAGTGTTCATTCTGTCCAAATATATTAGAGCACTGTTTGGGCAATTTTTCTTTCCCACCCTCAATGTCAGCATATTGCACTGTCACTGGTAGAATTTCATGAGCTATTCATGGTGACCACAAGAGTCTATTAAAATCAAAATTTTACATTTAAAAGTGACTTTTTAAAATAAAGCTGGAACTTTGGAAGTTGAGACTCATAAGCATCATTAATGGTCTCTAAGACTATGGAAGCCTTTTTTTTTTTTTTTTTTGCTGGGGAGGAGGTGGGAGGGAAGTTGTGGGAGACAAGAACATCACTGGAAGTCAGCACTTTGTCTTTGAAGAATGCATTATAACATAATATAATATATGATACATTATATTAATATCATATTATATATAGATATATGGATATAGATATTTTGCCTACCCCTTTTGACAAGAGAGCTTGGTGGCTCTCAGTTGTAAGAACTGATAGGTGAATAGACCAGAATATTTCATTGCAGAATAACACACATTCGGTTCCGGCATACGTTTTGGAATTAAGAACACATCTTCATGTTTTATGACGTGAGAACCTAGGTCCAGGGAGGCCGGAGACACACGAACTCCAACCCCCCCTCCCGCCACTGTAAGCAGACCTATTGTTACGCTTGAAGCCGGCGCCCCAGCGGTCTTCGAACCCAGCTTAGGACGAAGCTCCCGCGGGGCTCCGCCCACCCCAGTTCCGGGAGCCTCATTGGTCGGCCTTCCGCCCGCCTCTTTATTCGTCATCGGGATGTGCACCGGGGAGGACGGCGTCCCCCTTTCGGGCACTGATTGGGCGAATCTTAATGACGTCACAGGCATCTCCGAGTCACGATTGGTTCTTAAGCTCCAAAATGGGAGGGGAAAGGCAGAGCGACAGGACTCAAGGAGGGAAGCGCGGATTGCGCCGGCGCGTAGTCGGGGACGCCAGGCCGAGGCTTTTGCTAGGGAACCGACTGTTGTCGCCCCGCCCCCTCGGGGCTTTTTGTCCCGTTAACTGTCGGAGTGGCGGGGGCTCCAGCGCCGGGCGACATGCCGGTGCGCTTCAAGGTGAGGCCGGGGGCTCCGGACCTGACTGTGGGGAGCCGTGGCGGGGCGGGTGCGGCGCGCTGGGGCCGCGTTGGCTTTCCGCGTCGCGCCTCTGCCTGCCACGTTCTTGGAGGATGTCGAGCTCCTCTTACGTAGCTGCCTCTCAGCTCACACTTTCGAATTGCCGTGTGGAAGAGCTAAGTGGTGTTGAGAAAGGTTTATTTTGAAGGACTCAAAGGAGTGGTGACAGAGGAGGGCACTTTTATAATGGTACTAAAGGGGCTTCAGTATGGGACACCTCCCATTCCTTTAAAACTTGAAAGTGTATGTCATTTCAAGACCTGAGAAATGAGATCATGATAAGCTCAAGACAGGGTATAAGAAATACACATTTTTCATTGACGTGCGTTGGCTTAGGGTTAGCTGTCAGGGTCAAGCACCGTTCAGCGTAAATGGACTACAGCATCCTACAAACCCTGCCTCCTTTAAGGGCTTGTATCCAAAAGGGCAGGGGAATTTGTCTGTCTTAAGTTGACTTTAAAAAATTTGGAAAAGTACTGGGCACCAGACGTAATTTTGTATACACCAGACGTAATCTTGATGAGAATTTAGGATAATTTTAGTGGTGGGGATTTAGATTGTCACCTGTTTCCAGACAGGAGCACAGGTCTGGGAATCAGGGAACCAGCAAAAGGGTAGCCACTCTGAGCCGGGCATTCCTGCTAGCTTCTGCCTGGAGTTGTTGTGAGGATTAGAGAATATAGCACGTATAAACTACTTAGCACAGGGCTGGGAAAATATTAGCCATTATTAAGGAGCTTGTCTGTGTTTATCAATCTTAATTCTTTCAACTCCTCTTAGCAGTTCACAAATTATTTTTTACTGATGTCTGCTTTGAAACAATGTTTATCAATTGCATTGTACTCAAATTGTACTTTGCATTGCAGGGTTTGAGTGAATACCAGAGAAACTTTCTGTGGAAAAAGTCCTATTTGTCAGAGTCCTGTAATTCCTCAGTGGGGCAAAGGTATCCTTGGGCTGGCCTTAGATCAGATCAATTGGGTAAGTTGAATCAACTAAGAGTCATTATAACTTCATAAAACCTTTGGGTTAAGTTTGCAAAGATAATTTTTTAAAAAACTGTGAAGCATTGTTCAATTGTCCCAGTTGACTCACTGATTTATTAAATAATATTTATTGAAGGTTTCCTATAGGCCAGGACCATTCCCAGCTTCTAGGGAGATAGTCTTGAGCTAGACAAATAACTCTTAATTGTGAGGAAAAATGGTAAACAAGAAACTGAGTAAAACTAAGGGATTTCACATTGTTATATAAAATTGTAGGTTTATGTGATAGGTAACTTGGGGGGAGGGGCGGGCTAGAGGAAATAAACTTTAGCTTGATAGTCAGGAAAGTCCTTTCTGAAGAGGTGATATTTGAACTGAGATGTCAAAGTTGAGAGTGGCCAAGCCTCTGGAGGAGTAACCCCGCTTCCCACACCATGGTCTTGAGGAATGGAAGCTTAGATAAACTAGTTAGTTTAAAGTTCACAGTTAGTGATACAGAACCATGATTTGAAATCAAGTCTGCCTTCTTCAAAGCCCATAAAACTACATTCTTGTCATACATGTTTTCTCCCTGTAGCCCAGGGAAGTCAGAGCCCTGGACCAAGGCTTTCCAGAGCATGGTAGCAGGGAAGAGTCAGACTGACTTTATTCTACCTGCTTGTTTCATTCTCCTTTACTAGAATATAAGAACTCAAATCGTGACTGTCTTCACCTCCTGTTCCTGCCCAATATCTGACATAAGGTCTTGGCACACTCTAGTGCTTATTGAAACTAATTTTTCAATGAATGAATAAAACCTGAGTTTGAATCCATGTTAGCTGTGTGCCCTTGGGCATATTGGGCCTGTTTCACCAAATGGGAATTAGAATGCCCATTGTGCTGGATTGTTGGAAGGGATTAAATGAGATGTTGCCAGTTAAGTCCAATGCATATATACTGATGAGTGCTTGGTGCTCCATATCTGGATATGTGTTGTGTAAGTCCCTCAAATGCTAAATGTTTGAAGTCAGGTAAAGAACAGATCTATGTGTGGGGTGCCAGGCCTGGAAAGCTAGTGAGGTGAGGAGAGTGTTTCAGCATTAGTTGTGGGGTGCAAAGAGAAGCATGGGCTAGAGTGCGTAGCTCTTTTCAGGTTCCTTTGAAGCATCAGGCTCCTTTGCTCAGAGGCTGATTCAAAGGCTGAGAGTCCTTCTGTCCTGGGCAAGGTGGTGCTTTTAATTCTCTCCAAATGACCACAAATTTGAGACTGCATTAGATTAAGAATCCAAACTGGGGAATTGCTTACCAGATAGTTGCCCTTATAGCATTTGGCTAGACTAGCTACACTTGAGGTTAGTGGTGATGAAATAAGATTGTGGGAGCAAAGCTACTTTGGGGTATGTTTCATTATGAATGAAGGAATGGTCTGGGAGAGGAATGCTAACAAGGAATTTGAGGTGCAAGTGAGATCTCCCAGATGTTGAGAAAGGAGGTGGGAGGCTAGCAAGGTGTAGTAGCATTGTTACCTAGGACTGGCAGGATGTTCTTTTAACACAGTGTATTCTTTTACCTGAGGATTTGCTGTTGCTTGGGGACAAGGGAAGACCACTTGAGAATTTCCCCTTTACTTTGCTTTTCTACCTGAAGCTTCGCTCTGTGCTAAAACAGAAGAGAATTCTAGGGACGATTCTAGTGATCGTCAAATGTTTCTGATTTCTTACCCCCTAAAAAGAATTTGGAAAGTCTTCATATCCCTTTATGTTTTTAAGTTGAGTATCCCTTTATATTTTTAAGTTGATACTTAATTTTTTTATTATAAACTTCATGAATAATTTCACAGGGTGATTTCTGGTATATTCAATATTGAGTGTATGTTATATACATACATATAGTTAAAACTTTGGAGTTGCCAATTAAGTTTATTCAGCTTATGGTAACTGTTTATCATATAATAATTGGTAAAATTATGACTCATTGGTAAAACTAATTAAGCAAATTATAATTTTTTGTGAAAAAAGTCTAATTTTGTTTTTCAATTCAGATAGATGTATTATTATTTATATATGCATATCATGTGACAAGTCTATTTCAGATGAAGTTTAATTCTAAGATAGGTATATGGGAAATTTGTGGAGCTGGGTGAAATAAAATGCTGTTCCTTAGTCATTTATAATCTCTGCCTTCTGTGCTTTGCTGTCAAATATTCTCCCTTAGGAGTTATGCTTTCTTGAATTGTTGCTTTGTTTGTCCTTCCCACCTGTGAGATCTTTTTTATTACTTGGGACTGGTTGAGTGTGTCTACCTTATGTGAAGTGGGAGAAAGGTGATTATGAAAGGGGAAAAATGAAGCTCCAGATGGCAGATGCAGCTCTTAGACAGATCAGCGTCAGGAGAGAGCACATATGGAAGCTGGATCTGGAGAAAGATCCCCTAAAGCTGCTTGTTTCTGTTTACACCCCCTCCCTCCTACCCATGACATGTCTTTATGTGCCTTCTAGTTTGAAGCACAAGGGTGGGAACCCTGGGTTCGTGGTTGAAACATCCATGATAGAGGCTAAAAAACTTGGGGTTTACCTCATGCCAAATTTTCTGCCCACCTTCCTTCTTGTTCCCTTTTATTCTTAATCTTTCTTCCCCACCCTGCACAGTTTTCTTTCTATTTAAGGGATGGCCTCAAACTAGAGCAGTATCTCAGTGACTGTCATTCCACAGAGCTCCTCTTACCTGGGTAGAAGGTTAGATTTTTGGACGTTGCTTGCCAGACAGAAATATAGAGAACTAGTATTGGAATTCTTGGTAAAAGGATTCATTCTCATTCATTCTCAGGAAATCAAGGCAAATGTAGAACTAAGGTCCAGCCTAATGACATCTCATCCCTTCTCATCTTAGCTTGCTCTACATAAGAGAAGCTTTGTGAAAAGTTCCAAATTTTGACAATACCAGGGCCCATTGTTCTGATAAGTAGCACAGGAAAGTAATTAGAAACGGAGACAACAGGTACTGACTGGCTTGCCAGGCCCATCACGTTGCCATTCCAGTGACTTTGTGTTAGGATAATTCAAACATTAAAAAAATAAATATTTATTTTTAAAACAAATCTTTATTTATTTTTAAGATTTATTTATTTATTTATTTATACAAGCACTGGGTATAGTCAGAAGCGTGGGAGGGTGAGAGAATTCACCAGAGCCAGAGTGGGGAACAGAACAGGCAGACTGATGAATTACACTGCTGAGGGGAGCAGTGGGCGCAACAGGAGAGGTCTGCTGTGCCATGTGGGACACTCGCTGGTGGCCAGGGGATCAAACTGGTGCTGCAGAGGCTGCGGGCAGCTTCGGGCAGCTTCGCAGCCCAGCTATTCAACCACTGCGCCACTAGGGGAGACCCCATTGTTCATGTTTAAATAATGTTTGCCCCCCCCCCCCCCCCCCCCCCCCCCCGCTCCCAACTGAATTTTAAATTGCATTTTTCTTCTCATAGGTATTATTCAAGTTGCCTTTGTAATTCAATTCTTTGGTAGCTGCTATGTTGTATATTATATTTTGTAGGAATCACAAGAGAGCCAAGTTTTATTTCAAAAAGAAGAGTTCCTTACCATGATCCACAGATTTCAAAATCTCTAAAGTGGAATGGACCTATCTCAGAGAACAATGTGGTTGTATCACAAGAGCCAGAAACGCCAGAATCACAAGAGGCAGAACAAAGAGATGATGTTAATCAAGAAAGAGTCCTTGCACTAGAGGCTTCCAGGGTTCCTAAGAGAACTAGACCTCACTCTGCAGATTCCAGAGCTGAAGGGGCTACAGCTGTTGTGGAGAATAATGAGGATGTAATAGCAAACCATACACCGGTTAATGAAAATGTGGAACTGGAACATTGTACCAAGCTTCTTCCAGAAAATGTAGATAATGGGGTAGGTATATATGTTCTTTTCAAAAGCATAGAATTCCTTGTAGATTTCATCACACTGTTGTATTTTGTGCTTAAAAATTTCCCATTGTTTTCTAGTCTAATGTCCCATATAATAATAAGAGGCTGTTGACTTTAGTTATTGTGAATTAGTTCTATTCTTAATAATTGCTGTTTTGTTGGTTATTCTGAGATATCCCTTCACTGCGTGGACACCCTTCCTCCCTTCCTCTGTATTTTATTCTTCGTATATCAGCACCTGAGACCTAAGGGAGGGATCAAGTTGAGACAGAGAAGGGGGCAGTAACCATTACATCTGGCAGAGGTAGCGAGCTGACTTTTGCCTAGGCCCTTTTCAATTTCTTATTGTGTACCAGGAAGAAAACAAACAGAATCTCAGTTGACAAAGTGGAAAAGGAAGGAGAGTTCTGGCTGGATCTCAAAGATCTGGCAGTTCTGCTCTCATATGTCACAGCTGGCCTGCAGAAGGATCTTAGGAGCACATAAGCAGAGGCTGCAGGAACCGTGCAGACACCTCACTTCCTCCTGCACTCCACTGCCTCTTCCCCACTGCATGTCCACTGCTGACTGGAACCACAGAGGCATTTATAAGTGAAGAAGAATCTGTGGCTTTTTGCAAAACCAGGGAGCACAGATGACTCAAGGAAGGTGATATGTAAGTCTGGTGGCAGGGGAAGGGGTATCCCAGAAGCAGTGTGTGGATCAGTCAAGGTGCTGTTGTTTTCAGTCATAGATTTAATTGTGAAAAATTGCTAGGAAGGGACTAAGAGATGCCATCATTTTGGGGAAAGCATAATAATTACTTGACAGTATTAAGAAAGACATTTTAAATAGTTTGATAATTTGTGAGAGACATCAATTAAAAATGTGCATGTAGTTAACAATATCTTACTGAACTTACACATTTTTTGAAGGTAGATTTTATGTTTTGTTTTGTTTTTTACCACAGTAAGAAAAAATTTGAATAGACATTTTTAATGACTGAGTGGGATTTTTTTGTTCCTAACAGTTGGATAGAATTCTTCGGAAGAAAGCTGGATTGACTGTTGTTCCTTCACATAATGTCTTAAGAAATTCTGAATATCAAAGAGAATTTGTTTGGAAGACTCCTAAAGAAACTGCTCCAGTTTTTGCAGCCAGTCAGGTAGTTTAATGGATGTGTAATATATTTTTAAGTATCACATCTAATCTGGATTGCATATTTACATAGAATTAAGTTTTGACAGCAGAATTATATGCGTAGGACTGAAGGTAGGTTCTAAAAATGTGAAAATGAGAGTTTTGCTAAAATCATCCTTTTAAAGGACAGTGGTAATATCACTCTGTCTTAGGCTACTGATGATCATTGTTGTCAGATCCAGCACATGTAGCAAATATGGACAAGGTAGTAAAAACTTGGGAACTGGTAAGTTTTCTCATGACAATAGATATTTTTTATTTAAAAAAAAAGATTAATCTGGTTTTTATTCTAAATGTGTTTAAAATTAATGTATTGCATATTTTCCATTTTCTAAGAAAGGTATAACTGTTTGGAATATTTATTTTAGTAAACACCAAATATGTTAAAAGCAAAATATATCATTTTGTCCTGTCATATGAACACTAATAGGACTTGTTAGTTTAACTATATATTTATAACATACAAAAGCTATAATATAACTAAATGTGATAGTAGATATTATGTATCCTTGCACAATTTTAGTACTGAGCTGTTGTTTTATGTCCTCTAGACAGTTCTTAGCCTCTTTTTTTAAAAAAGATTTATTTATTTATGCATACAAGAACTGGGGTATAGGCCAGAGGTGTGGGGGGTGAGTGGATTCACCAGAGACAGAGTGGGGAACAGAACAGGCAGATGTACCAAAAAACACACTGCTGAGGGGAGCAACAGGCAAGTTAGGAGAGGTCTGCTGTGCCATGTGGGTTGCTCCCTGGCCAGAGATCGAACTGGTGCTGCAGTGGCTGCGGACAGCTCCACAGGCTGCGTCTTAACCCCTTGCACCATCAGGAAGGCCCAGTTCTTAGCCTCTTTACCTCTCATTTATGTTCTTAACCATACTCCTAGACCTACGAAGGACATACTTCCCTTTGGATTATCCACAAAGATCCATGACAACTTAGTGTTTACTTTCTCCTGAACTGTGTGTTTTTCTTTATAAACACAAATGCACACATGCACACACATGCACACACACCCCTTTACACACCCTTATGTTAGTTTTCTCCTGTATCTCAATAGTTACGTGTGTACTTTATGTACCTCTAAGAACTTGAGAGGATAGCCAATTTAGTAAGAAAATAACATCAGTCGTCTTACACTAAGAGAACACCACCAGTGATCCTATCGGTTGTGGTAACTTTGGGCTTGTTCAGGTTTTAAAAAAATCTGAAATTTATATAACATTTTAGAAGACACAAAATAACAAAATGATGTATACCCTTTATTGATCTACTAGATAGGATAAGTACTTCTTTTGCTGGCTCACTTTGGTAGTAAGTACATCCAAAAATGTATGATCTAAAAATTATGATTGTTCACAACCCAAATGGCCAAAAATAGATGACTGGATCAAGAAGATGTGGTATATATACACAGTAGAATATTGTTCAGCAATCAAACAAGATACACTAATGCCATTTGCAGCAACATAGATGGAGCTTGAAGGGATTGTGCTTAGTGAAATAAGTCAGAAATTAAAAAAAAACACAGATGGTTTCACTTATAGGAGGAATATAGGGGATCAAGGAAAAAAAATAACAACAAAAAAACCCACATCAAAACAAAAATAGAGAACTATAAATCAGACATGTTCTTCACTGGAAGGAAAAGGATCAAAACGAGGGCAGGAAGAGTACAAGGGACTATGGTGATAGTGGCACAGGTGAATTGGTGGTGGAATTTCATTGGGACAATACCTGAGAAAAGAAAGTAAACATTGTAAGAAAATAAATAAATAAAATTTAAAAATATAAATAAATTATGATTCTTCAGTTCTGGTAGAGTATTTCACCTTTAAGCTAAAGCTGATTCAAATCAAAAGCAATTGACAACTTACATTTTTTAGTTAAAAATATTATATAGAAATGTATTTTTTATGGGATCAAAAGTATAACAAAATAAATCACTAGCAATACCTTCATTAGTGGTTTTATTGCTTTCATTAGTGAGGGTTTCAAAGAAATTTTTTTTGGCAGCAAATGCTCTTTATTCAAAGCATAGCAATTTCAGAGTCTGGATCAAAAAGCTTTGTGACAAAAATTTTCAGTGCCTATTGATTGAGAACCTCTAAGGGAGCTCTTAGTTCTATTTTATCAGACACCTGTTTTCTGAAAGGATGTATCATATTCATATGTAAAGGAGTCAGAATAATTTTTGGCAGAAAAGTCCTTGAGATTATACTGTACTTAAAAAGATACATTGTTTGGATTTGATCTGTATGAGGGTATACTATTGAGTTTTATAGAGTAGTATTATATCTTATTTGAGTTCCAGATCTTTTCTGTTTGCTTTCCTTGTAGTTAGCAGTAATATATATCATAAAATGGAAATCATGTTATAATATATTAAGGGTAAAAAGGAAACCTTAAAAAATAGAAACATAATTATTATCTGATTTTTCTCTTGCCTTAAGCTAAAAATAAGCAAGCAAACACGAAACGGGATAAATGAACATATCAGGTATTCAAAATGTTAAGAATTTCCTATTGTTGCAGTCAGAAAAATTAATTTGTCAAGGCAGGAAAGAACCTGCAGATTTAACAATAATTGCCTTGTAAAACTAATGTCTGTATTCATATTATGACAGTGTCTACTTTATTATCTCATTACCAGGCCAATGGGAGGGAGTGGTGGGGAACTTGGGGATAAAGATATAGTTCATTATTTTTTTTTTTTTGCTCAAGCATTATATTGACTACAGTAGCTATTGTTCAAAGCATACTAATGAGTATAAAAAGTTGACCTTTGGGCTTTATCCCCACCTTTTTTGAGATATAATTGGCAAATAGAAATTTATAATGTGCATTGTGATAGTTGATTCATATACATATGTACCTATATATACACACATACTTCAGTCAAGTTAATATGTTATCTGTCAGCTCACATAGTCACCTTTTATAGGTGTGGTTAGAACCCTTAAAATCTATCCTCTTAGCAAATTTAAAATGTATGGTGTAGTATTATTAATTATAGTCACTTTGTATCTCCAGAACTTAGCTTGCATAACTGAAACTTTGTACTCTTTGACCAACAGCTCTACCATTTTCCTTCCTTCTTGCAACCACCATTCTATCGTCTACTTCTATGAGTTTGCCTTTTTCAGATTTCACATATAAATGAGATCATGCAATATTTCTTTCTGTTCCCAGCTTATTCCATGTAGCATCTCTTTTCCAGGTTAATCAATGTTGTTGCAAATGACAGGTGTCAGGATTTCTTTTTTTTAAGGCTGAATAGTAATTCATTGTATATTATACATAATATATGGATACACAATGGAATATTATAATGCTAAATATATATAACATATACATGTTCATATGCCATGTTTTCTTATTCATATGTTGATGGACACTTAGACTGATTCTGTATCTTGGCAATTGTGATTTTGCAATGAACATGAGAATACAGATATCTTTCTGAGATACTGATTTTATTTCCTTTGGGAATATACCCAGAAGTGGGGTAACTGGAGCATATGGTAGTTCTATTTTAATTTTTAAGAAACCTCCACACTGTTTCCATAATGGAAATATACATTCCCAGCAATAATATACAAGGGTTTCCTTTTTCCACAATCTTGGTAACACTTCTTAATCTTTTGCCTTTTGATAATAGCCATTCTAATAAGTATGAGGTGATAGTTCATTAGGTTTTAATTCACATTTCTCTAATGATTAATGATCTTGAGCACCTATTTATGTACATGTTGGTGATTTGTATGTCTCCTTTGGAAAAATGTGTATTCAGTTCCTCTGCCCATTTTTAAATTAGATTTCTTTTTCTGTTGACTCATATGAGTTCTTTATTATTTTGGATGTTAATGCTTTACCATTTTCACCCATTTGGTAGGTTGCCCTTTCATTTCATTGTCTTTTCATTTGTTCATTTTTATTTTCTGTATAGAAAACTGTGTACTGAAATTTGATGTAGTTCCACTTGTTTATTTTTGCTTTGGTTGCCTTTCATTTTGGTGTCAGATCCAAAGGATCATCACAAAGACCACTGTCAAAGAGCTCATGCCCTCGGTTTTCTACTAAGAGTTTTAGTTTTAGGTCTTATGTTAAAGTCTCTAATCCATTTTTGATTTGATTTTTATATGGTGTAAGTTAGTGGTTTAGTTTCATTCTTTTTCACGTGGCCGTCTGATTTCCCCACCATCATTTATTGCAAAGATGACCTTTTCCCCATTGTATAATTTTGACTCCTTTGTCATAAATTAATTAATCATATATGTGTGGATTTATTTTGGGGCTCTCTGTTCCATTGATTTCTATGTCTTTTTTGGGGGGGATTTTTTTTAAAGATTATTTTTTATTTATACAATAGCTGGGGTATAGGCCAGAGGTGCAGGAGGGTGAGAGGATTCACCAGAGACAGAGTGGGGAACAGAACAGGCAGATTGACTGAAATACACTGCTGAGGGGAGTAGTGGGTGTGACAGGAGAGGTCTAACGCGCCATGTCTATGTCTGTTTTTATCCCCCTTTGCCTATTTTTTAATTGAGTTGTGTTCTTGCTACAAACTTGAGTTCCACGTGTATTTTGAACGTTAACCCCTTATCAGATGTAAGAGTTGCAGATATTTTCTCTCATCCCATAGCTTATTTTTTCATGCTGTTGATGTTTTCTTTGCTGTACAGAAGCTTTTCAGTTTGATGCATTTCCATTTGTCTGTTTTTGCTTTTGTTACCCTTTGAATGTTAGAGATATGAAATGAAATTACAATCATCTGTAACTTTTGCTTTTTAATGTCCTATAGTTCAACTTGATATAGGAATTCTTTTTTTTTGGAAATTAAAATAATTTCTGTATCTTTAACAAATGAAAATACTAAAGTAATTTTTGTTTTAAGGTTTTCCACAATAAAAGCAAATTCGTTCCACAATTCAAAGGTAATTCAATCATCCATGAAAGTGAATACCAAAGAAATTTCAAGGGTTTATTTCCAGTGAGAGAACCAAAATTACGAAATGATTTGAAAGAGAATGGAAACTTTGAAACAGTATCTCCTGAAAAAAAGGTATTTGTCAACTCTTTAAACAAAACCTTCATGATTTTAGATTTTTAAACATTTTCTTTCACTTACCACCACCACCTGAGATTTATTTTTAGTTTATTAATTCATTTGTACATTTAATGTCAAATATTCATTGGGTACTTACTTAGTAGGAGCTGAGCCCATGGCAGGTACTGAGAATACAATGATAACCCCAGCTTTAAGCAGCCCTTGGGGTAGCTGGGTGACAGACATGTATATAACTAAATGCGATATCATGTGATGAATGCTTACCACTACAGCAGGTAAGTCTGCTTTATATATATATAGATATATATAGATATATATATCTATGTATATGTATATATATAACCTGTTATGTTCTTGGGAAGAAAAAGAGTTGTTGGGTTACTTAGTATAACAGTGTAACTCATCTGAATCTTGTTTACTGTAGCACAACTTAGAATATCAAAGGCAAAATGTAAGACCACTGTTCAAGAGGTAGTAACAACAGATTACTTATTTACATGTTTATTAATTTTTTTCCTAGCCAGAGATCTAAGATTTTTATGTTAGAAAATTAAGCTATATATTGAGCTTTATCTTAAAAAAGTGAACAGATATATCAGTTTCAAATATTGCTTGTGATTTCTGTTATGTTTAATAGTTAAAACAGAATTATAATACTGTACCCAGCTATACTTTATAACATCTATGTTTCCACTTTAATTATAACATTTTAAGCATAAAATTTTAAATTATTTTCATTTTAGTGTAATAAAACAGATGATTCTTTAAAATTAGAAGCAGAGATGGAATTAAAAGACTCAAACCAGCCTAAAAAAAAACTTACTCCTTGGAGACATCAAAGACTTGGGTATGTATTTTATGAGAAAAATATCATGGCATTTAGATGATCAACATGGTGAAATATTTACTCTCATTTCATTTCTGTTAGGAAGGTGAATTCTGAATATAGAGCAAAATTCCTGAGTCCAGCCCAGTATTTATATAAAGCTGGGGCTTGGACACATGTGAAGGAAAACATACCAAATCAGGTGAGTATATATAAGCTCAGTGAGTTGACATTTTCTTTGCACCTGTGTGGTAGTTTAATTTCGCAATGAGTTTCATTTAGCAATAGGGACTGTAATTTAAAGATGTATGATACACTCACGTACTAAAAATAAATTTAAATTTATATGTATTAGGACATAATTTATCAGTGTGTTTACTTTTTTAAGAATAACTAATGCCTTCGAGGTTAGTATTTAATATTATTAAGGTCTTAAAAGTTAAAAATGTTTTTTTACAACAGATACTTAATTGTGTTAATTAAATAGAATTGAACCATTTTAGATTTGATAGTTTTATAACGTTCAGACCATGGCGCTCCACTCAAGATTAATTTTTAAGATTAGTTTGTCTGACAGTGGCAGCCATATCAGCAGGTACTGTTACAGTCTATAAGGACAAGGAAGGTGTGGCCTGTGCAGATAGGGATATAGGCTATAGTGCTGGAATACCCTGACTTATGGAAGAAATTCTGAGAATCTTTAAGATAGGTTTGAGGGAAAGAGTAATCCTAGAGTTGGGAAGAGTACTAGTTTAGTACTAGCTTTTATAGTCACAGGGTAAACATTGGAGCTTTTTTGTTTATTGCTTAATTAACATCTTTTAAACCTCATCTTGATGGTTTTTTGACTTTTCTATATGAATAAACTAAATTAAAGGACTTTGTTACAAAATAAATTTGCACATTTCAGGTACATTGTGGAATTCAGCAGATAGTATAAGGGATCACTAGATATAAAATAACTCCTCATTTTAGGGGAATGATTATTTGGGAAAAAGAAAATTTCTCCCCATTTCTGAGCGAATTTTTTATATGTAAATTTTAAACAATTTAGTTGAAAATTGATTTGGGAAAGGAAATTCAGAAATGAAAACATTTCTACATACAGTGTTTGTGTTATATAATCTGATGGCTTTACTGTTGAGGGGTATATGTGTTGTTTTTTACTTGAGTTTGGAATGGTTTATTTGTTTCTTTTTTTAGTGGCTCTGATTGACTGTAGGGATTGTTCACACCATTGGTTTTTTTTTTTTCATTCTAGGGGAATACCTTGGGAAATAGTAACCTAAATGTCATCTTAATTTAGAATTATAGAAGTTTAAAGTCATGTGTTTCTTAAACGTTATAATATCAACACTAAGATTATTAATAAAGATGCCAATAAAGTAAAACATTGAGTTTTTATTTGTCAGTAACAAATAGAGCTAAATAAACTGAAGTTTCACAGTTTCTACAGTTATCTTCTTTCCTTCCTCTTTAAAAATTTGACATCAAAAACTGGATCACTGTGTATAGGGAGGGGGTATCTGTCCATCTCATCAAGCAATAAGGTCCTTCCACATGCGCAGCCTCCTGCACAGCTCCTTTCTACTCCACCCTGTGCTCTGTGCCAGCTGATAGATCCCCCTTTGAACTGTCACTTCAGTTTGTCTTGTTCGTTTATTATGGCATGGACCATACCAATACTATGATAATAATTTATCATAAAGGAGGAGGTCTCTCTCCTCTACCAGATTGTTAGTACATTGAGTGCAGGGACTTTCTTGCTTATCTTTGGCTACCAGCTGTCTAGCGGAGGCCTAGCACTTAGTCCACCCTTGGGACAGTTTGTGAGTCAGTATTTAAATGTTACATTCTCCCTCACTTGGAGGAGTTCACAAGTTGATGGGAGAGAACAAGTAATTCTATTAGAATGAACTGTCAGTGCTAATGGAGATAAGCACAAAGGGCTTTGACACAGAGGAAGAAATGATGCTTTTGGGCTTGCAGATTTGATCATGTAGTGATGGAATGGCCATGAAACATTTGAAATTTGGGGGGACTTATTAGAAATACAATTTGGATCATATTAAAGCATCATATTAAGTTTTGTGCATACAGAATACCTTGTTTGGTAGTTCAACAAATTCAGCCTGTGTTTCAGTTCTGCTAAGTGCAAAATCACTGCTAGTAATTTTCATTAATGTACAGATGTTGATAGAAATGATAAAAGAACATGGCTCAATTTTTTTAGCAGTGAAAAAATCAATATTTTGGATTATTCTAGAGAGTGTATCAGGTTTGATCCATAAAGCTGTAGGACTTTGCTGGGATTGTATGATTTCCTATGCTACCATGGCAGGTGCTGTCCTTAGCTTTGGCGAATTCTGTAGAGATATAGCACTTTCATCCCTTTGCATTCAGTAGTGTCTCAGTGAGGCACTGACTGTTTCTTCAGTTGCTTTTGCAATGCTGAGTTTCATTGCTTGCTTTTCTGTCATTAAGTATAAGAAAAGCAATTTATCAGATTGTATATCGATCCATCTAGTGCTAATATTCTATCTTTATGATAGAGAAAATTATAGAGTTTTCAAAAATAAAGATTTTTTTTTCATGCCACAAATTATGATTCTCAATTAGGGGGCTATGTATTTTTCCATTTTAAGGTTTTTTGAAACAATTTTAAGGGACCACTTAGTTTGTATTGTAGAATTGTGTTTAGAGAAGCCAGCAGGTGGCAGTATGCTGTGTCAAATTAAAGGATTTCAAATGAGTAATAAAAGGCTCCTGGGCATATGAAAACATGTTTGCATATTAGGGAATTCAGATCACCTTAAAATTCATCGGAACATTTTTTTTTTGTATGTACTGTCACTTTGTTAAATACATCACAATGATGATTTTGTGGGATTAACAACAATCCTATGTTTAATATTTTTTTTTAAGTTGAGATTTTATTTTTTTTATTTTTAATATTTTATTTTATATATTTTTTACATCATTTTTCATTTTTTGCACAATGTATGCATTTTCATCTTGGTTATATTCCCCATACAATTCCCACCCCCCGTATTTGACCCTAATCCCTCCTCCCCTCCAATCCCACCGTAGTGTGTCTCTGGTTTATAGTTGCTTGTTGATTTTGATTTTTACTTTATTATAATTAGCCTTTTCCCTGGTCCCTTATTTAGGTTTTCTAAATTCCTGCTATGAGTGAAAACATCCGGTATTTTTCTTTTTCTTTGCCAGAACACTTTTCATTCATTCTTTCAACAAATACTTATTGAACACTGGTAGGGAAAACAACAATGAGATTTTAGCTGATTCCAAAGAGATGTTGAGGAATTTGGAGTGGGACGCTACATGACTTGGTTGTGGAGACTATAGTAGTAGCTGTTGTATATAAAACTTGGAAGTAAAGATGGGAGATAGGGTACTCTGGATGTCAGTACTCTTCCAGAAGTGGGAAATAAGGATTGGTTACATGTCATTAACAGCATCTATCATGCAAAAATGTGGCTGACTTTCAAGGTAATATTAAGATATCTTGGTTACTGAATTAAATGTGACTAAAAATACTAAAAAATATTGATTGACAAGTTTGGTAGATATTTAGAAGGAAGAATAATAAGATATTTCATTGATTGCCATTAATATTCAATTATGGCATTGACCTGTCATTAAGTGTGTTTCTGTATTCCTCCCCTAGGATTCTCTAAATGCTGTGTGGTATGCGGAGGTTTGTTGCTTTTGACTTTTTAAAACCTATAATAATGCATAGAGTACTTGTGTAATTTCAGTTGAAGTAAGAAGTAGGTGTCAGTATTTTTCCTAGCTGCTGCAAATTTCCCTCTGCCTGCTGGCCTGAAATAAAATAACTGTATTGTGCTTTGGCTTGACTGTTCTAAATGTCTGCTTAAAAATGCACATGGTTTGATGAACATTTGTGGCTGGTTTTGCCTTTTCCCTTGGTCTCTAGCAATATTTGTGCAACGTCTTTGATATGCTACTTGGGTATATTTGCAAAGGACTATTTACAGTAATACAGGATGTATCTCAACTCTCCTATATAGGTTAAAGAACTCCGAGAGAAAGCTGAGTTTTATAGGAAACGTGTTCTGGGAACACATTTTTCTCGAGACCATCTGAATCAGATTTTGTCTGATAAGAACCGCTGTTGGGATGTCTCCTCAACCACAAGCTCAGAAGGAACCATTAGTAGCAACATTAGAGCACTAGATCTTGCTGGGTGAGCTGTTCTCTGTGGATGGTGAAAAAATATGTTGTGGTTTATGTAGGTCACAGAATTACAAAGTAAAAATGACATGACCACTCAAAATTTGTCTTCTAGTTAAAAGAAGATATGCTAGCTATTTATTACATTTCATTATTTTTATTCTCTGAAAAACAAGACTACATACTTGACTTACACACTTGTGTATAAATAATTCATAATTTGAGTCTGGAAGACTATTTTATAACATTGTTAACAATTAAAAATAGAATAGGGAGGATATAGGAGATGTAAATGAAACTTTAAAAACGGAAGAAAAGGGCCTCCCTGGTGGCACAGGCGATTGAGCGCAGCGCTGTGAAGCTGTCCGCAGCCTCTGCCATGCTGATTTGATCCCGGCCAGCCTCAGAGCAACCCACAGGGTGAGCAGACCTCTCCTGTCTTGCCTGCTGCTCCCCTCAGCAGTGTATTTCGTTAGCCTGACTGTTCTGTTCCCTCCTCTGTCCCTGGTGAATCCTCTCACCCTCCCATGCATCTGGCCTGTACCCTGGTTCTTGTATAAATAAAAAAAAGAAAGAAAGAACAAAGCCAGTAACAGCAAAAAACAGGTTCAGTTTAGAGACTATAATCTATAAGTATGTTTCTGTTATTAAATAGGATATTTGTGGTTAATATGAAACTTAAGCCCCCATGCTTTGGGAGAATTCTCTGCTTTTTGGGTCTTAAAGTGAACATGATTTAAATATAAGAGAACTAGCACATTGATTTGTAGTAAATAGTTCTTAGTTGTTACAATATATTAATATAGTTATGCATACCAAACTGAAACATAAGTTCAAATTAGGTGACATCTTATTTTAAAAGTTCATTATAAAATCTATTCTTTAACAATGTCTTTTAAAAAGATAAATCTATATAAAGTATAAAATTTGAATTAGTTGATCAAATTACTTGATCCACAAATATTCTGAACAAGTTAGACCCTGAGGGGTTCTATTTTGGGCATACATGCCAGTTTTGGGAATATGTATAAGTTTTGTCAGCAATGGTATAGGTATGTATGTGTGAAGGTAGGAGTCAGAGGAGATTAATGTATTTGGGGATATTTTAATAGAAACTCCAGATTGGTAACTTTAATTTATTCTACCATAAAATGAATTCTTTGACTTCTTTTTTCAGTATCTAGGTGAGGCAATATCTATGGGAAACATAGTTGTGAATAGTGGAATGGAATGACAAGCTCATTGAACTAGATACCTCAAGCCAGTCAAGTTTAAAATAAAACTTATTTTGTTATGCAGAGATCCTACAACCCATAAGGCTTTGCAGAAAGGCTCTTCTACAAAGCTAGAAGAAAAAAGTCCTGTCTTGGAAGAACAGCCCCAAAAAAATACCATGGAGAAGTTGGGTGTGACAGATGCTCCCACCTTACCTGTTAGAAGGCGTCTGGCTTGGGATGCAGAAAATAGTGAAGTCAATGAAGATGTACAGAAACAGCCAAGAGAAGAGGAAGAAGAAGGGGAGAAAAGGGTTGAGCAGGTTTCTATGGGAGAACCAGAGAAGTTGGAAGTACCTGAGAAGTCGAAGGAAGACAAGATAAAAGAAGGGTGAGAGTTTTGAGTTTTACAGTATATAGAAGTGTTGTACCCTGTCAATGTGTATTTTGTTTTTGTCACTAAGAATAGTGGTTTATGTTCTTGGTTTTATGAGTAATAAAGAACAGATTTTACTTTAATGTCATAAATTAGGTTTTCTGTGTTTCTAACTTGATTACTTAGATATTGAGTCACAACTAATTGGTAAGTATACACTTGGGGAGGAGGTGGTTAGAGTTTTTTTCATTTATGTCCTGTTAATTATAATTATGCTTGGGTAGATTTGTAAATGTGTCTGGAAGAATGACTTTCTTGATGACTTAAGGAAAATAGCTGATGGTCTCTAATATCAGATGTTTATACCAAAAAAAAAAAAAGATAATGCTTCATAATATTAAAATAAGTGATTTCAGCAAATAGCCTATTCCTGTGGATTTATAATGCAAATTGCTTTGGGGAATGGTTTTCTATCATTGACAATTGAAATTGCTATAGAGACTGCTTTTTGTCTGTAGTCCAAATCCCTTAGCACTCATTCATGAGTTTTGTAACTAAGATGGAACTTAGGCCATCTTTTGCTGCTGGTTTGTAGTGATATTCCCTTTTTCTAATATTCAGTCATTCAGCTGCATTGTTTGTTATTGTTATTTTTTTCAAAAACAAAATGATCTTATCCTACAAATTTTATACTTTATTATTACATAGTGATGGCAAAGTGTTTCTTATCATATTTTCTGGAGGAAATGCTTCTGAACAGTTTGTTTTAATTTGTAGGTCAGAGTCTTCTTCCGTATCCTCAGGAAAAGGAGGTAGGCTTCCTACTCCTAAGCTGAGAGAACTTGGTGGAATCCAAAGGACTCATCATGATCTTACCACTCCAGCTGTTGGTAATAGGAAAACACTGTGCAGTTTTTATTTAACCTTTTTTTTCTACATGATAATTTAGTTTGAAACATGTCATTATCTGCCTTTTCCCAGGAGGTGCTGTTTTAGTGTCTCCATCTAAAGTGAAACCTCCAGTTCTAGAACAGAGGAAAACAGTGGCCTCTCAGGACTGCTTAGAAACGCCAAAGAATGATTTTAGAAAGGTAAATATTTATATTTTGGGGAAAAGCATCATTTTCAGGAAGTGATTATTTTAACTGCGTGCAATAAATGAATTGTAGGTTCATATTTTAGAAATGACATCGTGGAGACGATGGTTATTAACCTACTTTTAGTAAGGCAAATGCATTGCGTTTTTTCTGGGAGTGGCTTTGTATTTCTGCTGATATAATTTCAAATCTTGTTAGTAGTGACTCAACAGAAAGAAAGAGAAGAAAAACAATACTGTTTATTGAGTGTATACTGTGTGACAGTCATGTTTTAGCTGTCTTCCAGGCACTGCTAATTGGAAAAGAGAGAAAATAAATAGGATAACTAGGTAAAATATATAATATTTTAGATAGTGATAAGTAATATAGAGAAAAATAAAGCAGGGGGAGTGAATAGGAAATAGGGAAGTGAAATAGGAATCCTCTCTGAGCTGCTTGTCTTTGGGCAGAATTGGAGAAGGTGAGTGATCAACACATGTGTGTACCTGGGACACATTCTAGGCAAAAGGACAGCGGGTGCAGAGTTCTCAAGGTGTGAAAGTACCTTTTTAATTCCTTGAGGAACAACCAGGAAGTCAGTGTGACTGGAGCAGAGAGCACAAAAGGAAGAGTAGTGTGGGCCAGGAACTCAGAATTAGGAACTAAATTGTGTGAAGCCTTATAGGTCATAACAAAGACTGACTTTTATTCTGAATGAATGAGGGACAGAGAAGTGAAGTGATTTGACTTCAGTTTTTCTAAGCTCCTTCTGGCTACTGTGTTGAGAATAGACAGTAGGGGTGAAACTAGGTCAGAGTCAATTTCAATATCCAAGCAAGAGGTGATCATAGTGTTGGTAGTTTGGATTGTAGTGATGATAGTGGAGGTCATGCGATGTAGTCTGATTCTGGATATACTGCAAGATTTATTGATGGATAAGATATTGGGCAGGAAGAAAAATAAGATCCAATGATGACTCAAGATTTTTGCCTTAAGCTAAAAGGATAGAATTGCATTTAACTGATATCGGAAAGACAGTACGAGGAAAAGATTTGTCAGGAATGATCTTGAGTTCTGTTTTTCACATATTAATTTGAGAAGCTTATTAGACATACAAGTAAACATGTTGAGTAGGGAGCTGACTAAGGGTTTGTAGTGTAGCAGAGAGCTTGGGCTATCAATAATCATTTGAGACTCTTTATCAAATAGCTGGCAGAGGTATGTAAGGTCCTGAGATTAGGGGAAATTGAGGGATTAGGTGTAGAGAAGAATACATGTAGATAGGTTTGAGTCCCAGGTTTTTTATAGTGACAAGTTGAGGACTAACCAACAAAGAGACTGAAGAGGAACAGCCAGTGTGGTGTCCTGGAGGTAGTGAATGACTGCCACTGATGGGTCAATAAGGTATGAGAATTACTGGATTTAGCAACATGAATGTTTTTATTGACCTTGACAGAAGGCAATTTTGGAAGTTCACAGGGACAACTGCCTAAATACCAGTCAGTTCAAAAGAGTGGAGAAGAGCAGAATTGGAGACCGCTATCATGGACAATTCTTTCAATAGAATTTTCTTGAAGGGGGCTAGAGTGATGGAGTGATAGCTGGAAAAAATGATATTAAGATGGAGGAGATGACAGTACATTTGATGATGAGAACAGCTTTAAGAGCGAAAAAAGATCCTGCATAAATGGAAGGAAAATTGCTGGAAAGATGTCCTTGAGTAGGAGAAAGGGTAAAGGATTTTTATGGAAGAGCTGTGGGCTTTAGGCACTCTAACAGTTTTTATGTGATTATAAGAAGGCAAGCAGAATACATGGGCGCTGCTGCTGAACTATAGGAAGATGTGGCAGGAGCTGTTGCAAAGTCTCTTCTGATTCCTTCTTGGTACATGTAAAGAAAGAAAGAATGAGCCTGGTAAAGAAAATGTTGGGGTTTGAGGAAAGAGAAGGCATGAAATAGTTATTTCAGAGAGTGGAAAAGCAAGTGGGCCTAGAAAATAAGAAATATTGTAGTTTAACAGTAAGAGGTCATTTTCAATCAGCGGTCGTAAACTTGATGTGAGATTAGTCAGGATGGGTTGTATGTTTTTCTTCAAGCACAAATGGCATCAGAGGTGAAGCATAGGTTGAGAGCTGGAGTTAAATAGGGTTCATATTCTGTCAAGGGAACAAGCCAAAATGAGAAAGGAGGCTAGGGAACTAAGGTATGCAGGGAAGAGATTATGCCTGACTGATCATGGAAGTAGAGTTAGTTAGAGAGAGAAAATAGGATTTGAGAAGTTAAAGTAAAGGGCAAGGGTGACAGGATCAGTGGATGGGAGGTCCTGACAGATTGAAGGACTTCTTGTTGTTGCAGTTGGTGTACCTGTGGGGATAAGTTTTAAAGTTTAGTAGGTGGTGGTCAAAAATTGAAATTATGGAGAGGTTGCCGTTACCAGTAATGACAAGGTTTAACATGTAATCATGGGAGTGACTGAAGTAGGATAGAGAGCATTCAGTGGAGAGGTTTAGTTGTTTTAGGGATTTTGCTGATTGCTGTTCATGAGTTCCAGAGAGCACAGTGGAGAATTTTTAGGTGTTGAAGAGGGGTGAGAGACAGATTAAAGCCCAGTGTGTGTGCCCCCTCCCTTCCACCTCAGTATTTGGAACAGAGCCTACCTCATAGCAGGTACTCATTAAATGTGTGTTGGTACTGGTTTGGATAATGGGGAATGGGAGACCATGAGTGACTTCCAGGTTTCTGGCTTGTCCAGCAGGATTGATGGGGAGGGTGTGCCATGCACTGAGTAAGGGAAATCTGGACAAGTTATTCTCTTAGAGGAGTCTATCTGGAAGTCCATTTTCATTTATTTTTTAATGTTTTCTTACGTGCTAAGCACTATTTTAGGATTTGGGAATTCATTGATAATCAGGGCAAAATCTGCAATCATGGAATTTACATTTCCATGGGAATGTCTGTAGACAAACAATTTTTTTACAAAGATAAGGTAGTTTAAGTGTTATGAGTTAAATAAAACTGCAAGAGACTGCCAAGGGTAGATGAGACTGTTTTAGTTTGGATCATCAGTATGGCATCTACAAGAAGGTGACATTTTAGCTGAGACCTCACTTACCTCTGCCCATGCAGAGATCTGGGGCAGAGGTGGTTTTCCAAGTAGGAAGAACAGCAAATGCAGGTGTACAACAGGGAGAATTTTAAAGAGCATGAAAAGGCCAGTGTGCCTGGAACCTGCAGAGGGAAGAGGAGAGAGTAGGGAATGAGGTTGGAAAGGAGGCCAGGAAAGGATTAGGGTCAAAATAACAGGGGTGCAATTGTATGGAGAATATAACCAAAATGAAAATGCATACATTGTGCAAAAATGAAAAATGATATAAGAATTATATAAAATATTAAAAAATAAAGCAATGGTTTGAATATTGATAAACTAAGTTAATAATGAAAAGCAACAATTATAAGGAATAATTAGAAAGTTTGAAGCTGTGTTTTGATTTATTGGTTTGCATTCTCCTAAAAAATAAAATTATATACGAACTTAAGGATACTATTTATAATATAAATTTTAATAGTGACTTGATAATGCAATCTAGAGTGATAATATAGTTTTTTTTCCCATCAGTTATTATTGAACTTATTTTTTGAAACTAGGTGCCAATTTTTTTGTTGTTTTTTGGTTTTTGTACCTTGAAAAAAATGCTGTAAAGAAATTCATCCTTCAGCTAGTTTTTGTTCATATTGTCTTTTTGTAAATATTCCCTAAGTATTACTGTGTGATTGAAGAACAGAAAATTTTAAATCTTGTTGTTTTGCCAACTCCCCTGAAGAGTGTGCTCCCAGCAATTGTGTGAGAGTGCCAATTTCACTACTTGCCAACTCTGTGTATTGTAGTTTTGATTTTTTTTCCATTAATTTTTAAGATTTGGTAAGGTAAAAGTTAGTGCCTCAGTGTTTGATTTTGAAATTATTTGCTATTAGCTCTTTGTAACTTATGTATATTTGAATTGCTTAAAAATATCTTTTTTATTTTTTAATTAGGCTTATTCTTTTATTACTTTTAAACACATTTATTTAACAATGGTAATAATTCATTGTCAACCATGTAAGTTGTATATTTTCCCTAAGTTTGTTATTTAAACAAACATATTAATGTTTTTATTTTTTGATTTTTTTTGTTTATTTTTGTTTTGTTTATTTACTTATAAATGTACACATGCATATGTATTTGTCTTTTTTTTTTTATCATTTAGAAAGATAGTCGTGTTATGTCTATCCTGACTTCTCCAACCGCTGGCATAAAAACAATTGATCCCCTGCCTTTGCGGGAAGATTCTGAAACCAATATCCCCAAATTTGGTGAGGCACCTCTTCCAGTTTCAAAAACCTTACAATATCCAACAAACACACCTCAGCAGTCTCCTTCTCCACCATATACTTCATTCCACTGGAATCCCACCCGTCGAATTCAGGGCTCCCTCAGAGATCCAGAATTTCAGCATAATGGTAATTATTTTGGTTTTAATTTTCTTGTCTTTTAAAATGA
Organism: Talpa occidentalis; assembly: GCF_014898055.3. Classification (NCBI taxonomy): domain Eukaryota; kingdom Metazoa; phylum Chordata; class Mammalia; order Eulipotyphla; family Talpidae; genus Talpa; species Talpa occidentalis. The sequence goes on from NW_023601653.1 coordinate 36,453,775, forward strand.
AAGCGTTATACTGATAGGTATAGTAAGTACACCTGTACTATATATTAATAGTGTTATTTAGTTTTTTTAGTTAATGTAATAAATTTCTTTAAATAGGAAAAAATCTCATATTTGAAACACTCAGTTGTGCGGTACCTGTATTCACTTATGTTTAGGGCGTGAGCTGTCTTGTCCAGCTCTTTCTGTACACATGTAGACTGGCCACTAGCTGCCAGTAGCACCTCTACCCTGGGTATGATAACCAAAAATGGTTTTAGAAATTGTCAAATGTTGCCTGGGTGTAGAATTCAAGGTCATAAATTATTTTCCTTTAGTACATTAGAAATGCCACTGCGCTTTCTAACTTCCTCTATTACGGTTGAGAATTTGATGCTCTTTTATTTTCAATCTTTCACATGTGGTTTACATTTTTCCTTTGCATCTTTTAGGGTCTTCTTTTTACACCCTATGTGCTGACATTTTAAAATGGGTCTCCATTCGTTTTGCACACCCTCCGTAGATACTTTACAATCTGGAAACTTAAGTTTTTTGCTTCGGGGAAATTTTTTTGACTTACTAATTATTTCTTCCCCTTTATTTTCTGTTTACTCTTTCTGGCACTCTAGTTATTCTGATATTGAACATGTTAAGCATTATCTTATTTTCTTTTCTTACCTCCTATTTTCCATCTGTTTTTAGAGAGGTTATTAATTTTTATCTTCAACCTCTTGAGTTTTTACAAAATACTTTGCTCTATTTGTAATTTCTAAGAATTTTTTTAAATCTCTTCATACTCTATTTATTTATTTATTTTTTAAATAAAATGAATTTTATTCTTTTTTTTTAAATTTTTTTTATTATATCACAGTTTTTTATTGGCCAAGAATCCAGATATGGTTTAGCTGGATTTTTTTTTTTCATACTCTTGTTTATTTCATGGATGGTCTGTTTATCTCTTTGAGGGGCTAAAAGATAATATGCAACAACTCTCTTCCTCCCCATCTTGAATATGGTACCCTTGCCCTCAGTTGAGCCTGGTATGCTTGAGTCAGAATGACTCTGATAAACCTTTAGAGATGAGACATTCATTTGTCTTTTGGGAGAGAGGTAGTTACCTAGCTGTGTAAATTTAAAGAAGGATCAGACAGACTTTTTTTTTTTTTTTAAATATTATTTATTTATTTATTTATTTATATTTATACAAGCACTGGGTACAGTCAGAAGCGCTGGAGGGTGAGAGAATTCACCAGAGCCAGAGCGGGGAGCAGAGCAGGCAGAAGGACTGAGTACACTGCTGAGGGGAGCAGCGGGCGGCAGGAGAGGTCTGCGCGCCATGCAGGACCCTCCTCCCATGGCCGGGGAGCAGCCGGGATCGAACCGGCGCTGCAGAGGCTGCGGGCAGCTTGGCAACCCAGCGCTCAACCGCTGCGCCACCGGGGAGGCCCAGACAGACTGTTTTGTAAAGGATTTTCAGCCAAATTTCTGGTTCAATATTACCTTCACTTCATCTTTCTATGGCACCACTCAGCACTTCTAACCTTGAGCCGTTAAGGGAACAAATTGCTTGTTTCTTTGTTTCCCTGTTTTCTAGTTTAGAATTGAACTGCATGAGTAAGATAACACACTCATTACCCTTAATTTGCTTTCTGCTTCCAAAATTATTTTTCTGTCTCCAATTTCCTTTGTCCTGTGCATTTATATTATTTTCGTTAAATGTGTATATTCCATCTACCATCTTTAAACTGAAACCTACAACATTTCTTTAAAGTTAGAATTGATTGATATTATCATTGAAAAGAATTCTAGGAGGGTATCCATTATTAACTTAAATATTTGTAAGCATATTATAAATTAATAGCCTTTTGATAAAATTTCTATTAAAGATATAAAGTTAATAAAATTTTTATCAGCTTACTTTCATTATAAATAACATATACTGTTGGGTGACTTTGAAGAATAATTTCTTCTGCCTTTGTTTTAAGTGGGAAAAGCAAGGATGAAAAACCTCCAGTTACCTCAGCATGAAGCCTTTAATGATGAAGGTATTTCATAGTCAAATAACATGATAAAAGTTTGAGGTTTTATTATATGGTAGTTTATGATAGTAGAAGACCTTATATTTTATTAGCATTTTATACTTTTCAGAGTACTCCCATAGATGTTATTTTAGTAAGTCTTTGAAACCTAGAGGTGGGGGATGAAATGATCCCCATTTTACAAAGTGAGTCAACTGGGAAACTAATGCATTGAAAAATTTCTTTTAGGGCAAACGGGTAAGAGAATGTGCCTTGTATCACACTCAAAATAAGGATTGTTTCTGTTTTTCTAGCCTGACTAGTTGGGGGCTCAGGAATCATGGCCTAGTATTATAGTCATCATCATTTTTTCCAAATTCAATTTTCAATTCTAAAAAAAAAAAAAATCACAGTAAGTGAGATTATTTTAGAATTGTGATATAAGTAACATGATTAAAATATGGCATTTTGTTTTAAAAAATTTTTAAAATTTTTAAAAGCTTTTTGCTCAGAACAGCTGTGCTTTTTAAAGCAGGACAAGACAGTATGATGATGAATTGTTTTAAAGTAATATTGAAATCATAGGCCTTGTGTTTAGGTAGTGACATGGGGTTTCAGGAAGGAAATGCAGAATGCTCACTTAACATTAAAATGTTTGATTTTTAAACATGGTAAACTTAGAAAATTACTATGAATTTTCTAGGGATGCTAATATATTTTAATATATTACTATTTTCTAACAGCATCAATGTTGACTTTACAAATCTTAATGGTTTTAATTTTCTGCTAATGTTATAAAACATAGCATTTTATAAAATATTTTTTTTTTGCACTGAATATAATTCTCTCATTGCAGATGAGGACAGATTATCTGAAATTTCTGCTCGCTCTGCAGCTTCTAGTCTTCGGGCTTTTCAAACTCTGGCACGAGCTCAGAAAAGGAAGGAGAGTTTCTGGGGTAAAACATAATTAAATATATATCTAGTTGAGTTGTATTTATCTAGGGAACCATCATTAGCATAGTTTTTCTTTGTTGCTTTCCTATGGTAAGATTTTTCATGTTTTTCCCCTAACATTTCCTACTAAAAAAAAATTGATTAAAAAAAAAAAAAAGAATTGATTGAGAAAAAAGAATTGGTTTTTCAATAGACAATTCAATTTACTTGGAAAATTTTAACAGTTTCATACGAATTTAACTTTTAAAGAATTGTTTTTATATCTGTCTATAAGCATAGATTATATAACAGTTCTTTACATGTTCTAACTTTTTGTATTAGGCATCAGGGATAGCTGATAAAGTTTTAAATGTCACATATTCAGAGAATATTCCAAAAAGTGAACAAAGTCAAGTAAAAATGGAGATCCAGGTATGAAGTATATATTCCCCTAAAAAGTATATGTATCTTTATAATTATCAATGTCATAAAATGAAATTTTTCTTTCTTTAACTTTTACTGTAGTCTTTTTATTTTAGTACCTTCTGTATGTGGTTGCAGTGTTAAGATAATTGTACTTTAGATTGAAAATACCAGCTGTATATATTTTTCTTATTTATATAACAAAATTTGTTGGGAGACTGTATATTTTGCTCTTTGTGTGTATTGTTTGTATAAAGACTTTGGCTTATATTTGAATAATGTCCAGATTTTGAAAAATTTGTATAATGGAGATTTGAAACTTTGTAGATATTTTGAAATAAAAATTGATCAAGTGTCTCGATTCTGTTTGTTTCCATTGTTTTCTTTCTTCAGAAGTTATTAAATGGAACAAATTATTATTTTTTAGAAACATTCTACTCATAACAGGTTAATCAAATGTTGTACTTCTTTTGCAGCTGTCTAAATGCAATAAAACCAAGTTCATTATACTTTTGTACAAGTGTAGAAAAAATGAAGAATTTCCTTGCAGATTAACTAAAAAAATTTTTAATACCAACTTTTTTGGCTATCCATCTTCACTCATAGGGCATATTCTGTTGCTTTACTTTTTTATCTGGAAAATCATGATGAATTTTCTAAAAAATGTGGATTTCATAAAATATAACAAATTTTATAACAATAAGTACTGAAGATAAAATACACAGAATATTTGTGCTTATTGGTTAGAAAACAAGTACAGTTTGTTCTTAAGTGCTTAGTTAATTCAAGAGTACATTTGTAAGTCATCGATTATATAATTACATTAGCATGAGGTCATAAAAAACTGGGTATACAAGTATTTATATTCCACTGACATTTAAAAATTGTTGATAAAGTTACTAAGGATTACTAAGGATAAAAAACTAAGGATTATGAAGGATTACTAAAGATGTAAAAGTTAGAAATTAGCACATAATCTAATATTTTAGAGTATACACTATGCTTCTATGCACATTTACTGAGGCATATTAGATGTAAAATGAATTTGGAATTTGTTGTCTCTCAAGAAGTTTAGAGGTATCATGGTCTTCCTCAAAAGTTGGTTAGTTGTTTAGGACAGAGTCTTCAATGGTTGACCACTGATTTCTATGTAGTAAAGAAAGGAATTCCAACTAGCTTGCAGGAAATTGTGTATAACTCACTATTTATCAAGTAAGTCATAGACAGTAAAATCTGGGTACTTCCATTGGAGTAATGAACTTGATCTATCAGGTGCGAGGTGGGTTTGGTTGTGGTTATCGTTAGACTGAGCTCACCAGTCTGCGTGACAATAGCTTTGGACTGCTTCTGCCTCTCAAAATCCCTCAGCGGTCCAGGGGAAAGTGCTGAGTGGTCAGAGCTTCTCTGTCACTCACAATAAAGAGTATCTCAAAGGACACACATTTGAGTTGGTGGTTAAGTAGTTACAGTTCTATGAGATTTGCTTGCACTTAGAATTTCCTTATTTCTGTCCTTCCCAAGACTATTACTCATCTGTTGATATAGATTAGTTTGCAAGAATTTTATAAACGGATCCATCTTTTACATCTTTCACGCTGCATGCTTTTGAAGGTCATTTATGTTTTGGAATGTATGTTTCCTTTTAATCTGTTCATTGTCTGGTGGACTCTTGTGTTGTTTGTAGTCTGGAACTATAAAGAGCAAACATTGCTTTTAATATTTGTGTGTAAGACTGTGTATAAAAATGCATTCAATTCTCTGGAAAATAGAAGGTAATCCAATTTTTGTTCATTTTCAGTTCAACTACTTTTAGCATAGGATAACCACCCAAATCACTTTTATAAATTGGTGGTTTGGTTTTTTTGTTGAAATTGGTATCACACAAGATAGACTTGGGAATAAAGATCAGAATCACAATGGAAGGTTTTCCAAAATGCACACACCTACCTCCTCTGTTCATTTCTCCTCAGATGCTGAGATTTTCATGTGTTCCCACTTAGAACCCAGATAAAAATGTACAAGTATGCATATGTGAGAAGGCTTTGCTTTTTCATATCTGGTTTCCTGGATCTCTGGAAGTATGAATTTCAAGTTAAAAACTCCTTCCGGTGGTCTTGAGCATTAAGAATAGAGAACAGAATATGCTTTGTATATGGTCAGAAATGTGCCATGAGATTTAAGCATAAATATTCTCATTTTATAGATGAGAAAACACTCCTAAGTTACTCTATCAAGATCTCATAGCTGTTGAATTAAATCTGGGTCTCCTTACTCAAAATCTACCCCCGATGCCTACTTTGAAGTCTTTATACTAAAATCGCGAATCCTCCTATGATTCAGTTTTCTCTCTGATTCATTTGGGAGTTAATTGTTTAAATTCGCCTTTAAGGTATGGCACTTTTAGAAGATACATGAAAGATCTACATTTCTAGTTGGGAGAAAGATTATATGGGCATTGAATTATTTTACAAATGGCTTCAACTGGAATGAAAGTTTGTCTTTATATATTCAAAACTTACTCAAAACAACTTTGTCCTTACATGGAGCTATGTGGTGGTTGGCTACTCAGGAAGCTAAAGGATGGCTTGTGTACCCACATTTTAGCTGTGGACACCCCAAACATTTGTTCCAACTTCTAGAAGATTATCAAAGGAAAAATCTAAAACAGTGACTGTTTCTAGCATCATCTGCAGTTTGCTACTTTTATTTTATCTGTTTTTTTTTTTAATTTAAATTTTATTTTTTATATTCCCCATACAATTCCAACCCCCTTATTTTGACCGCAATCCCTCCTTTCCCTGCCCCCCACCCCCCATAGAGTGTCTCTGGTTCATAGTTGTTTGTTGATTTTGATATTTTCTTTCTTATAGTTATTCATTTTCCTGGTCCCTTATTTAAGTTTTCTAGATTGCTGCTATGAGTGAGACCATCTGGTATTTTTCTTTTTCTTTCTGGCTTATTTCTCTGAGCATGATCCCTTCCAGCTCCATCCATGTTGCTGCAATTGCATGTGTTTATCTTTTTTGAATGTTGAGTAATATTCCATGGTGTATATGTACCATATCTTCTTGATCCAGTCATCTATTTTTGGGCATTTGGGTTGTTTCCAAAGCTTAGCTATTGTAAATAGTGCTGCTGTAAACATAGGGGTGCAGGTGCTCTTTGGAATTGATGTTTCTGTGTCCTTTGGGTAAATACCTAGTTTGCTGCTTTTACATGTGGTGGCGTTGATCATGTCAACACGTTCAGGCCCAGTCTGTCAAACTGCCATCATCAGCACTCAGTTTCCCAAGAGTGTGCTGCACAGGAGCTACTGTGCCAGGCAAAAGAACAGTCTCTGACATTGGACTAGCTCGGATCATGCCCTTCTGGGCCTGGTCATGTGGGGGCACTGAGAAGCCAGTTTTTTACTCTTGCTTAACTTGTGGATCCAAGGCAGGCCAGTGACATCTTCAACCTTGTGATAGAAAACTTCATGCTGGGGTCTTCATGCCGGTGGTGCAAGGGGTTAATCACAGCACTGTGAAGCTATTCACAACCTCTGCAGCACGAGTTCAATCCCTGGCAATGGAGCTACCCACATGGCACAGCAGACCTCTCCTGTATCACCCACTGCTCCCCTCAGCAGTGTATTTCAGCACTGCCTGTTCTGTTCCCCACTCTGTCTCTGGTGAATCCTCTCACCCCTTGTACCTCTGGCCTGCACCCCATTCTTGTATGCATAAATAAATAAATCTTAAAACGACAAAACAAAATGAAAACATTATGCTAATGTTGATCCTGCACTCTGGTTTGACCAACTGCGTTTTTTTCATGGGAAGGGGAGACGCAGGAAGACCCAGCTCTTTTATTTCCTCTCAGGCTCAGAACCAAGCACTCTTAAACCATATTTCATTTTCCACTCATACCCTGGCCCCACAAGATCTGCTGAGTATAATACCTCTCAAGCACAGTGCAGCTCCCCATCATAAGGCAGGTAAGAGGGCATGAATAGTCATCCTGGAAACGGAACCCTCTTTTCTTCCACTCAGTGCTCCTTCCACTTGTCCCATCCATGGCTTCATCATGCCCTGACCCATATCAGAGATGATCTCAAGAAGTGGGCTCTCAGGTCTCAGGAGCACCGAGGCACCTTAGAAGTTAGCGCATGAGGTTAACAGGTCAGGTGATATTTGGGGGAGTTTACAACCAATTTGAGGCACATCATTGACAATTTGGAAAAATGTGGGAGATTGTTCAGCTTCCCCCTGTACATTCCACAGCCATAGTATGCTGGAATCTGCTTAGGGCCCATTATTAAATATTCAGACTTTTTATGATCAGGTTGTTAAACGAGCAGTAGTTGAAAATGGCCATGGTGGGAGTATTTTCACCATGAAAATCAGCAAATGCTATAAAGCAGGCCTTCCTCTTCAATTATACCCCAGATGCAATTTACAAGCCCATCACTGCAGCCATTACACCCATCTCTGCTTTTCTTTCCATGTCATCAGTCTGGAGGAAATGATGCACTTCAGAAAAGAGAGGGACCCCAAGATAAACTACTGTAAGACTGATTGCAGCACTCAAATCTTTGGCTTGCTCAATAAAGTATTTAGTTTCCTTTCTCGCCTGAAATCTACCTGGAAAATAAAAACAAGCCACAGTAGCAGATAATGGCCTGCAGAGGGAGACCACCACAACCCGTGGAACTACCCTGAGACAGGGGCTAGGGGTCTGTGTGTATAATCAGCCAGGGGATGCTGACAGTCAGGTCTGGGATCCACTGGTTTGGGGACTATAGTAAACTAGCTTAACTGAGCGAGCTGCTTAGACCTCTTTGAGTCTGCCCTCTTCATCTGCAAGATATAAGATTAAATGGCATATGGTCTGGAAAGGCATTTCAGATGTGCTATCCAAACATTCAAAATGTTCTATTGTGTGGAAAGCAGATGTTCATTGAAGCAATTGGGGTGGGAAGGGTAAGTCGAGCTTTAGAGAGGCCGAGTTTAAATGTGGGATGCATGAGGCAGCATATCCTGAAATTGTGGCATCTTGCATCACAGGCCTGTCTGTGATGACCTACATTCAGCTCTCACACAGGCCATGTGGGGCAAAGGTACTAAAATGATTTGTCTGTTTCCATTGCGTGACCAAGCAAAAAGGTCTATGGCTACAGTATCGTGGCTCAGTGGAATGAATCACCTGATATATGCAAACTCTATTAGTGTGACTGAATGGGAGATGTTATCAGGTACGAGTTAGGACATGTGGGGATAATGGACATACCATAATTACCGATGAAAGGAAAGATAAGCGAAGTTGGTTCCTGAATGAATGTACGGCCTATATCAAAGTTTTCCAAAGCTTTGATACGTTATTTCTTTTAAGAGATGAATTGCATACAACTCAAGAGTTCTGTCCTCTCAAGAAGAAAATACAAACTAACCCAATGAGACACATCACAGGAAAATGTTAGCTCTTCGCACTCATAAATCCAGTCAGAGTTTGGGCATGTCACTCAAAACAATTTTGCCCACAGTGAGTACCTAAGTACTCAATGTTCCCATTAAAAACTTATTCAGGTCAAGCAGTTAAGATTCTGGAGAAACCAAAGAAAACTGAAAATAGGTTTGTAGGACCACATTGATACTTTGGTTTCACATAGAATCAATAATGCTGTGAAGTTTAACTTGCCATCCTGCAGAGACATAATATCCAATAGTTAATGCTTTAGTAATTAGAGAGCTTAACTTGGCACTAACACCCTAGTCTGATTGCTTAAATGAACTGCTATGAATTGTAGCTGCCAACACTTTAAAAATATAATGGATCGATGCTTTTAAACATGTCAGATTCTCTCATCACTCAGAATCAGAATGTGAGGATCCAAAAAAAATCACTCAGATTTGTTTTTTTAATTCGAAGTAATATAGGCCAGGGAAGACAAATATATCAATGTGTACAATTCTTCGGTCACTAAATTTAAATAGTAATAATATAATATAAATAAAACTTTTAGAAGCTGAGTACTTTTGAATGGAGATGCTCCCTAGAAAAAGTCTGATAACTCTGTTTTACAAATTTAGTTATTATGTCCATTCATTCATTCATTCATGCAAAAATTAAAGATATTTTCTCCAATGCTCAATACATTAATCTTAGTGTCTCTTTAGGTAATAATCCACTTAATCTTAAATAAGTCAGTCACAAACTGCAAAATAACCTATTGGACATTTAGCTATTATTTTTTATTAATTCCTTATAAGAGAAAGATCATCGTCCACTCATACTTTATGGATCTTCACATTTTCTGTGATAGCTGATTTCCTTTCCATTTTTTTGTGCAAGACCACCTTTGTTAAACTCTCTTTCCTAGTGGTTTATAACTAAAATCCTTCCTAAGTCACAGTAGAGGGTGCTACGCTTGATTTGCATGTGTACACAAGTATGTTTGCATTCATGTTAGTTATAACACGGACACATGATTCTGTGTCATTTACTGTAGCTCCTTGATCAATACTGAATAAGATATGTCTGGTCATGTATGGCTTTCCCTCTGTCAAAGCAACCTGCTTTTAGGAATACTTGTCCTGGTTTTCCATGTGTCCAAATCACTGGTTACTTTCGACCAAGGCCATCCATCTCTCAGATGCAGACATGGTGACGACAAGGTCAAATGTGTTAGAGTGTATGATTTTTCCAGGGTAGTATGGGAATGGTCCAGTATCTAAAAGTCTCCGTACAATAGATTTTCTTTAACAATCTTTACAAGACCACAATGAGGAGAGAAAAAAAGAAGCACCCATAAAGTGTGTTTTATTATTTTTTAAAGATTTATTTGTTTATTTATACAGCACTGGGTACAGTCAAAATCATGGAAGGGTGAGAGAATTCATCAGAGCGGGGAACAGAACAGACAGACTGATGAAATACACTGCTGAGGGGAGCAGTGGGTGCAGCAGGAGAGGTCTGCCATGTGGGACCAGCCAAGCAGGTGCTAAAAGGGAAAGTCAATGGGGGGCTTTGGGTGGGGGGAACGGTCAGGGAACAAGGCCCTCATGGTGCCTCTACTATATTATGTTCTTTCGTCCTTAGTTGTTCTGATTCCTGGAAGTCCACTTCTAAAATCCTGAGTATTGTCCCACAAATAGGTGCCATGTGAAAATGGGCAAGTGTTTCCCCAGGGTTGTGTTAGTGTGGCAGGGCTGCCATAGCACAGAGTCATGGACTGGGTGACTCCAGTGACAGAAGTGTGTTATGTCACAGTCCTGGAAGCTGGACACCAGAGATTAAGACACTGGCAGTGTTAGTTTCTTCTCAGGCCTCTCTCCGTGGCTGGTAGATAATTGTCCTGTCCCTGGGCTTCACATGGTTTTCCCTCTGGGTCTTACACGCTCCTCCATGTTGGATTAGGACCCATCCAGATGACCTCATTTTAAGTTGATTAGCTCTTTGAAGACCCTCTCTCCAAATTCTGCCACATTTTGAAGTGCTGGGGGCTAGTGTTTCAACACATATATATCTGCGGAGGACATAAACATAACTCAGCCCATAATAGTTAAATATAAAAAAATGGGAAAATATTTGGGCCTCCCTGGTGGCACAGGGGTTAAAGACAGTGCTATTAAGCTGTTGGCAGCCATGGCAGCACGAGTTCAATGCCCAGCCAGGGAGCTACCCACAGGGTGCAGCAGACCTCTCCTGACTCGCCCTCTGCTCCCCTCAGCAGTGTATTTCAGTCAGTCTGCCTCTTCTGCTCCCCACTCTGTTTCTGGTGAATCCTCTCATCCCCTGTACCTCTGGCCTACACCCCAGTTCTTGTATGCATAAAATAAATAAATCTTTTAAAAAATGGGAAAATTTGGGGTCAAAAGTATATGCATTTTAAATTTATTACTTTTACCAAAATGCCATCCTAAAAATAATTGGGAACTATTGAGAAGAAAGTGGACCTTTGCTTCACTTTCCAGGCAGCCTGTAGAGAGGTAGAATGCCTCTGGAATCTGCATGCCAGTGTTAAATTATGTGTCAGTGTTAGAAATGCAACATGTGTGTCCCATGTCTAGTAAAAGTAGAAATGCCCATGTGGCCTACGTTATTATAAAGGTTGTAAGACAGCATCCAGAATCTTCCATGGCCACAGATGGGCATGAAAGAGCACTGAAGTGCTCAGAAGTCATTGAAATGGAGTTGGAGTTTGAAATTGATGATCAACAACCATTTGGGAAGATGGCATTTCAGCAGATAAAAAGTGGACAGGTGCCCACAGACCACTAGGCTCCTGCCTCCTCCCACCCCCCCGACCCCTGTGTGCAGGAACATGGGGGCAATCCCAGCTATTACAGATTGAAGGAGTCTTACAGGAGGATTTTTCTCTGATGGCAATTACCTGGAATTGACTCATTCTCCCACCACCTGAATGGGACTTGAAAGAAAATGAAGTTCCCTTATGGAGAAAAAGAAATGAAATTGAGTTTTTTTTACTCTGAAGCTTGTAGCCTGTGCTTCATACTCACCCTTTGAAATCTCAAGAAAGCCGTGGCTCCCTCCAGGGTGCCTCCACATGAACTAGCTGAGACCCACTTTTCTAAGTTTTTAGTTGTAAAAGTTCCAAATGTTTGATAAATAAAACCAACACAGTATGAATCCATGGGTGATCTCTATTTTGAGAAAGCATCTCCAAGAAAAAATCTAGTGAAATTCGAATAAAGTATGGAGCGTAAGGTACCTGCGCCAGTTTCAATGTTACTTTAGTAATGGATGTGGGAACAGATGGGTGGGGGGGTGCATAGGAACTCTCTATGCTATCTTTGCAGGTTTTCTCTAAATCTAAAAATATTCTCAAATAAAAATTAATGCAATGAAAAAATGGAAAAGAAAAGAAAAAGCATCTCCACGAGTGTTGCAATGTTAAGCACATGAGCTGTGTGTTAGCCTGATGGGTTCAGACCTTGGACAAGGTGATGACATCTTTTAGGTGAGTTACTAAATTTCTCTACGCTTTGTTCCTCCAAGAATTAAGAGAGTATAGAGGGTCTTTGGGCCTCCCTGGTGGTGCAGGTGGTTGGGCGCAGCTCTGTGAAGCTATCCACAGTCTCTGCAGCGTGAGTTCGATCCCCTGTCTGGCCAGGGAGCTGCCCACATGGCACAGCAGACCTCTCCTGTCTCTCCCGCTGCTCCCCTCAGCAGTGTGTTTCAGTCAGTCTGCCTGTTCTGCTTCCCACTCTGTCTCTGGTGAATCCTTTCACCCTCCACACCTCTGGCCTGTACCCCAGTTCTTGTATGCATAAATAGGTAGATCTTAAAAAAAAGGGGGTCTTAGCCAGAGCCCTGTATATAACAAGTACTCAACAAGCACTAATAATTACTAGAAGGGGAAAAAAAGAGTAATTTGATCATCTCAACTATGTATAACTGTTAACTATGTATAACTATGTATAACTGCCCCCCATTTGCCAGTAAGAAAACTGAGGCTGAGATAATTTGGAATCGAAACCCAGATCTTTTAACTCTAAAACCATATGTTTGTCTTTCCCAGGGCGCCTACCGCTCTCTCAGATTGGGCACAAACTGAGTTAAATGTCAGACTTCGCCTGACTGCAAGTCATTCTGACTCTAAAATCATGATGAACAACATCAAAACTTTTTGCAACTTGAAATAAAGGTCAAAAGCGAATAAGGTTTTCGTTAGAGACGAGTAAAGAAAACCAACTTTATTCTAAACCAAGATGGTATTTCCACCATTTTGATCTAAGAAGGGTATTATGATGTACCCAGGTATTTATTTTTATCTAAAACAAATATCTTCAGGTGTTGTTAAAGGGAGATCTGATACCTCTAGAACATAAATCTTTAGTTCAATATTACTTCAATTGAAAAAAAATTACATTTAGAGCCTGAAGAGATGATTATACTCAGTGTTTAATGAAGTTATCTGTTAGCCATGCTGGGGAAGCCTGCTGGCTGTTCCATTTTGCTGAGGCTTTGGGAGACACCTACATAAATGCCAAGGTGGTAATTTAGATGGAAACATCTTAGGTCTAAGGAACTTGTTCTTTGTTTTTGTTTTGTTTTGTTTAGATTTATTTATTTATGCATACAAGAACTGGGGTACAGGCCAGAAGTGTGGAGGAACCAGAGACAGAGTGGGGAACAGAACAGGCAGAATCTATGGAAATACACTGCTGAGGGGAGCAGCGGGTGTGTCAGAGGATGTCTCGTGCACCACCTCCCTGGCTGGGGATCAAATTTGTGCTGTAGTGGCTGCAGGTAGTTTCGTCGTGCTGTCTTAACCCCTTGTGCCGCCAGGGAGGCCCCCTAAGGAGCTTGTTCTTAAAAGTACATTGTTGGTGCTGGGAAAACTGGGTCGCTACATGCAAAAGAATGAAGCTTGACCACTACCTCACACCATACACAAAAATCAACTCAAAATGGATTAAAGAACTAGACATAAGACCTGAAACCATAAGATATACAGAAGGAAATATAGGCAAAACACTACGTGATTTGCACCTCAAAGACATCTTTACAGACACATCACCCAAAGCAGTGATAGTGAAGGCAAAGATAAACAGCTGGGACTACATCAAATTAAAGAGCTTCTGCACAGCAAAAGAGACAATAACAAAAACAAAGAGAAACCCCACCAACTGGGAGAACATTTTTGCACCCAACACTAATGACAAAGGACTGATCACAAAAATCTGCAAAGAGCTGATGAGACTCAACAACAAAGAAAATAATCCAGTCAAAAAATGGGCAGAAGAGCTAAAAAGAAACTTCTCTGAAGAGGAAATGCAAATGGCCAACAGGCATATGAAAAAATGTTCAACATCACTTGTCATCAGGGAAATGCAAATCAAAACTACCATGAGATACCATCTTACACCAGTGAGAATGGCACATATTAAAAAAACTAGCAACAACAAATGTTGGCGAGGGTGTGGAGAAAAAGGAACTCTTCTGCACCGTTGGTGGGAGTGCAAACTGGTCCAACCACTGTGGAGAGCTGTGTGGAGATTTCTGGACCTACTAAACATAGAGCTTCCATAGGATCCAGCAATTCCACTCCTAGGTATTTACCCAAAGGACACAGAAACATCAATTCCAAAGAACACCTGCACCCCTATGTTTATAGCAGCACTGTTTACAATAGCTAAGCTTTGGAAACAACCCAAATGCCCAAAAATAGATGACTGGATCAAGAAGATGTGGTACATATACACCATGGAATATTACTCAGCATTCAAAAAAGATAAACACATGCAATTTGCAGCAACATGGATGGCACTGGAAGGGATCATGCTCAGCGAAATAAGCCAAAAAGAAAAAGAAAAATACCGGATGGTCTCACTCATAGCAGGAATCTAGAAAACTTAAATAAGGGACCAGGAAAATGAATAACTATAAGAAAGTGAAAATCAAAATCAACAAAAAACTATGAACCAGAGACACTTTTAGGGGGGCGGGGGTGGGAGGGGAGGGATTGGGGTCAGAATGGGGGGGCTGCAATTGCATGGGGAATATAAAAATAAAATTTATTATTTTAAAAAAAATAAAAAAAAATAAATGAGTTGCAAAAAAAAAAAAGTACATTGTTATGACATATTTGGGTTACTATGGGAAGAATTCCACCTGCTTCTCTGAGAAGCAAAGTTTATTTTTTTAATTTTTAAAAAAGATTTATTTATTTATGCATACAAGAACTGGGGTATAGGCCAGAGGTGTGGGGGGTGAGAGGATCCACCAGAGACAGAGCGGGGAACAGAGCAGGCAGATAGACTGAAGCACACTGCTGAGGGGAGCAGCGGGTGTGTCAGGAGAGGTCTGCTGTGCTGTGTGGGTAACTCCCTGGCCGACCAGGGACCGAACTCGTGCTGCAGAGTCTGTGGACAGGTTCTCAGCACTGTGCTGAATCCCTTGCGCCACCAGGGAGGTCCTCGACTATATTTTAAATCCAGCTCCTTTATCTCTCTAATATTCCTTAAGTGTACTCATTTTTGGTCTCATTGTTCTTCTCAGTCTACAAATTCTTCAGGGCAACCACTTCTGTTAAAAAGGGCTCTGGAACTTTCTCTGAAATCCCCTGCTTTTATACACAAATGTTGACGTGTATTCCGATTCAAATTGAATTCAGCCCCCCTACCCGCTTCAAATTCAAAACCCAAACCGCACTTACTACCTCACCATGTATTCTTCCGAGAATGGCCTCCAGCTCACCAAAAATTGCTGCCAGGCTGGTAAGTCAGGGCTTCTTGAGGACTTTGATTCTCTTACCTCTTATCTCCAGCCCCCAAATGATTGATTTTACCTTCTAATCGCCCTCAGTTTATTCTGTTCTTCTCTGCTCTGCTCTCACTGCAACCCCTTGATCTGGTCCTATCGTTGCTTGCCTGGACTATATCACTAGTTTCTCAATTCCTCTGCCTGCAGTCAGTATTGTATCCTTGTTCAACCTATCTCCATATTGTGGCCAGAGTGAGCATACTATTAAAGTAAAACTGACATTTATTTCATGCTTCTCTGTCCCAGGCATGTATTATGCAACCCTCCCAGTAGACAAAGTTATGCCCATCAAAGAAAACTGACATTGATAGGTGGTGAAATCCTAACTCCTAAGCATTAGAATCTAAGACTCTTTATGACTTAGTGTCTGGTTACCCTGTTGGCTTCATGTCTTGAAAATGCTTTCCCCCACCTTTCTGTGCACTCTCTCATCCGGTTAGGCCAAATTTGTGGTTTCCCCAATTTGTGCTGCTCTAGCTTCCCATGTCATTCTATAACTGTACTTTGGCTTGCCATGATCTTTCTTCCCTCTGAGTCTCAGCCTCCTCACCTGTAAAATACCTCTTAGGAGGATTATGGTAAGAATCACACGTGGCTTATGGAAATCATCTGACAGAGAAAGTACTATACAAGCAAAGGCCAAATTCTAGAAGTGAGAGTTTGTTTTGTTTTGTTTTTACAAGACAGCAACTCCATTTTGAAGAACACTCTTGTCTTGAAAATGGCAAAAAAAAAAAATGCAGATTAATGTCTTCTTTGAGTATTCCCCATTTTAATTTTTAAAGTGAATCTTAGGGCAAGTTAGGGATAATTAAGCAGCCTCAAGGACAGTGCAGGGACTTTAGGAGCATTAAGGAAGGCTCCAGAGATAAGGGCAACAAATTCCAAAGGGAACTAATTACACCCCCCAGGACTAAGGTCAACAGGACATTCCATTGAGCATCAGCCAAGTTCCTGCTGCGGATTCGTGAGATACCAATATGTAGTGGTCTAGTGGCTGGGACTCAGCACTGCCGCTGCAGCCTGAGATCCATTCCTGGCTGGGAGACTAGGCCTGAAAAACTGCAATTCCAGCATCAATTCATAAATATGCTTGTGAGAAACTAACTTGTGGGGTGAAGTGGCTTTTGGTAAATTCAGAGGATAGCCCTTTGTGGAAAAAACAGGATTTCAAGACAAAAATTTTATCAGAATGGGGCCTCCCTGGTAGCGCAAGGGGTTAAGCACCGTACTATGAAGCAATCCACAGCCTCTGCCGCACGAGTTCAATCCCCAGCAGGCCAGGGAGCAACCCACATGGTGAGGCAGACCCCTCCTGTCTCTCCCTCTGCTCCCCTCAGCAGTGTATTTCCCCTCAGCAGCCTATTCTGTTCCTTGCTGTCTCTGGTGGATCCACTCACCCCCCACATCTCTGGCCTATACCCCAGCTCTTGTATACATAAATAAATAAATCTTTAAAAAAATTTTATCAGAATGCCAGAACTTTTAATTTATTATAATGAGTGAAGTTCTTGCAAGTTTGACTGTGATTTCACTAATTCATGAAATTAATCACTCAGCAACAGAGTAATATACATAGACGTATCAGAAAGTGGATTATCTCAAAAGATCAAGGTAGAGTTTTGGCTTTATCTGTGGGTACAAAAAAAATGAAAGAAGGGAAAATTTGTGGCTCTTGAGGTAGAAAAGTGCCTTTTAAAAAAATACTTATTTCCTCCGTTGCATTTCTTCTCCCCAATCCTCATTACTGTCGAGAATACTAAACCACTACCATGATACAGGGGAATCCCATAGGCAGGCATTGTAGTAGAACATTTTCTCAGAGTGGTGTCTGGAGGGGGTTTTCTGAACATCCTGAGGGAATTAATAAACTGTTACTTAGTAGTAAGTATATCATAAGGTGCTTGAAATTCAAGTGGTGCCAAATGTACATCATTGTGCATTCTAGGTTCCTATGTGTACATATTAAAACTGCTTCTGCTGTCTCCCAATTACAATGAATGCAGTCAACCACAAATATTTCCAAAGAGGTCACAGAAATTTTAATTCTGTGAGAAAGTCAGCACATATGTAGGCACAGAAGAATTTATCTAAAATCTTCTCTCTACATGCCTGCTCTTCAGTTCAAATTTCCCACTAGTCATTCCTTTGAGGTAAGAGGTTAAAGAATCCAGCAAAAATGTCCACTTCATTTAGAATTTTAGTTATTTAGACCCAAGGATGGATTAGTTGGCAATTCTGGTCTTAGTTGCCTAGTGCCATGTTCGGTAATGGCAACACAACCAGGTACATTTTTGACCCTAGGTTGGTAGCAGGATGTCAGATCCAGGGTAGGGGTCTTCCACTGCTTTGTGCTTTGAGGGGAGGGGCACGAGAGTCCTGCACAGCTAGGTGGCCAACACGAAGGTGGAACAACAGGATAAGAGGTCTGATAAGGAAGATATGTGTGTGGCTTTTCACATAGAGTGCACTTGAGATAACTTTGTGGTTGGTGTGGAGAGAGCAGATCGGTGATGGTCACTGCCATTGGGTGGTCTCTGCCATTGGGTCCCTCTGAGGCACAGATGTCTGCTGGTGGTAGGAAGAACTGGAGAACTCTGGTGAGATACAGAGATGTCATCCTTTCTGATCCAATTTCCATGAGTGAATCTTCCAGGCCTGAACTTAGTTCTAAGGATGAGCCACAAAGAGGCTGCCTTAGTCATACGCACGCAGGCTTTATCCTTCACAGAATGAGGGAAGTGAGTAATTTGCTCCCCTTGGTGCCACATAGCACCCTCCTACTTCGTGCTTGCCATCTTCTCTCAACAATCTCACTTTCTCTTCTTCTCATTTTACTCCAGGCAATTTTCAGGCAAAATAAAAAGTGGTGTAGGATGTGATAGAAATATGTATATATATATAATATATGGGTGTGTATATATATTATATACAAATTTCAAGAGAGAAACACACAAACACACCCCATAGTATTTAATGGAAATACAAGAAGAAGCAAGTAAAAACTGACCTGTCTTGGTAGTGTCCCTTGCCCTGATGGAGTTGGTCATCCAGTTGATAGATGAAGAGAAGAGATAGAGAAGTAACTAGGGCAATTTAATTTAGATTGGCAAATGCCATGATAGGAGCAAACACATGGGTTGCAAGAAACTTCCTTTGAAGATTTAGTATTTCCCTTGCCTGGATCCATCACAGCTGAAATCTTAAAATTGGAGCTGCATTTAGTGTGACACTTCACCCTGAGATAGCATGGTAAATGGGGAAAGTTCATTGGTTTTGGATTTGTTGTTGTGTAGCAGTGTGACTTGGAGAAAGTTATTTCACCTTTTCCTGAGTCCTGCATTCCTTATCTGCAGAATTGGAATAACATAATTTGACAGGTTAATATGAAGATCAAATAAGATAAAATCTAGGAGAGCAGCTTGCTAATTATGGATGGTATTAGTTTCATGATTTATGACTTTGTGTGAATATAAAGCAGCTGGTGGTAGAAGGTCGGAGCTGAAGAGAAGTAGGGAGACAATTGGTGAGTACAATGGTGTAGAAAGGGAGATGAAAGTTCCCAAAAATATCCTTTTTTGTCCCTCCACAGTTTTGCCTCAAAGCAGCCCTAAGTGAAGATAATACTTATTAGACATGCAAATAATTGGCATTATTTCTTTATTAATTAAAGTTAATAAAGAAAAAAAGGGCTAGACTGTGTGTGCCTTAGTCAGTGTCATCACTGAGCCTCAGATGAACCATCTCTTTCCTTCCAATAGGAAATATATTAACATCATCAAACTTTCTTCTGTTTTCTAGTCTCAGGCTCTGGCAGAGTTCCTGACAACACAGCAGGAGCATATTTCTTGCAGTTGGCTGAGAGCCATCTGAGAATGTGGAACTGATGATCAGAAAAACTCTTATTCACAGACCAAAATGATGTTAAGAATAATGAATTTTAACTCTATTCTGAGAGAACCTAAAAAGAGAGGTCTGGTGGGGTTGGAAGATTGGGAATGGGGAGAAGAGACCAATGGGAGTTTGCAACTGGGGTGTTGTATGAAACCAAGTGAAAATGGTCAATGTCAAAGATCTTCCTCAAACAGAAACTTCTCTGGATACTTCCTTGATGTTTTTGGATAAAGTCTTACCTTGAGGCACAACTCAGCATAAATCGCTCTCCTGGGTGCTTGTCACATTGATAACCCACTTAGGTGAGGGGAACTGGCGCTGAATTGGAAGTCAGTTTTCATTCCGCAGTTATCTATGTATTGTTTGAGTCCCTGAGGTATAGACATATTTTGGTTTTACTCACTACACAATCTTGCTGAGGCTGTGTTGACAAGTTGTCAGGACAACTAGCCCAAAGCAAAGAATCTTTGTCAACCAATTTGTTATTTTGTTTTCACCAGCAGTTCTTTAACCTAGATGCATGGGCCATCTCCATGAAGATAAAACCCATGAGCCACCTACTTCTTTTTGCCTCTGTCCCAAACATATAATCTCTCTAAGCCCCCAGCACAGTTATTCTCATCCTTGCTCCTTCTCCACCCCATCCCACAAGGGAAACTGTATTTGAATTCTGCTCCAGTTGGCTTTCCCATCTGTTATTTCCTTTGCAATAGGGAAGGAAGAGTGATCCTTTGGGTTCCTGCTTTATTTGGTGTCCCTACTTTATTCCTCTTGGGTCCATGAATCCATTAAGAGGCCAATTGTTTGCCAAATCACTTGGACTGGTTACCAGTAGTCTACGGGACTATTTCTCAAAGATCACAAGTTCCTAAAACCTCTTAAGTAGTTAATTTTTTTCCTTTTTGCCTCAATTAGTGTTTTGAAAAATATGTCACAATCTCAAGCAAGTATTAACTTAAAATTTTACCTATTGGTGGCGTAAGTGTATTTGGATACTGACCATTGTCATTGAGTCTTACCTACCTAGTAGAATGAAATTACCCCTGTTTCTGGTGTCAGAAGCCTCCTAGCAGGTCTCACTGATCACATCTCTGCCCCTCCAATTCATACTTCAGATAATACTCAGGCTATTTTTTTATGTTATGCTTTATAGGGGTCCCTTCTATGTGCAACTGTCCATAATGGATCTGTATTGCCCATCATCTCAAGCGTAGACTATTATGGCTCATATTCAAAACTACTTTCTTCCTTCCTACCCACCCCTGTTTGCCATTACTTCCCAACCTCATTCCATTATAATCTAACTAGTCATGTCTCTTTCTTGTACCAGCCCATCTTCAAGCTTTTGTCCCTACCAGCTCCTCTTAGAAAAGCCTTTTTTCAATCTTTAAACTGGTCCAAATGAAATATTTAAAATTTTACTTGAATTCAACATCTTAAAACTTTGAATGCATTCAATATCAGTTTTTATTTAGGCATCTCTATTTTAGTTACTGTATTTCCATGATACCATGTTTTATTCTTTAAAGTTAATCTGTATTTGTTGGATAATACTTCATAGAATTATTTTTCTCTTTGAATAATCATTATCTCCATTATCTCTGAGTGTTTCAATTGCAGGGAAGACACCTTATTGATTTGTGTATATCTGGGGTCCAGTTCAGTGCCTTAGATAGAGCAATTGAATTTTTAAAAGTGCTATTGAATGAATTATCTCAATATATTGTTTGAGTACAGGGCCATGCCTTAGTCATTTGATATTCCACAAAGCATAAGACAGTTCTAGACACATGATTTATATTCAACAATCATTATTATATTGAGTACTCAGAATAAAATGTGGGAATTATCATACTTGCTGAGATTAGGGCTGAGTAGTGATTGAATCTGGGGTGTGAAGGAAAAGTTCTAGAAATCAACAAGTGTGGCCCTAATTCCCCTCTCATAGGTTTATTGGTCACCCTTTTTATAAACAAAAACTTTGTTCAAGTTTTTGTCCTTTTTTTCCTTCTTGGTAAACTTTATCTTATTGATTTGCAAGAACCTTTTATACACTTGATTTGAGTCTTGTTAGATATATTGCAAATATCTTTTCTGTTGTTTTTAGCAACTCACATTTGTAGAGGTTCCAGTAATAGAAAGTGTTAGTAGATATTTGTTGATCGAAAGAGGGAAAAGCCCTAAATGAAGGACTATTTCAAAAGAAGAAACAAAAAGACAGTGAGGGAAGAAACAAAAATCCAAGCAGATTGACTAGAAAGACCATGATCTTAATGGCTGTGACCCTGCTATTCCATACAATAGATTTCATATTGACCATGGGACTTCAGTTCTCTAATTCAAACTAAATGCCAGTCTTATCAAATATGTGTCTCAAAGTGATTCTCAACAACAAACTTGGAGAAGAAACTAGACTGCAGAGAATGAAAAAAAGCGATAGGTAGAGGAGGCAATGATTGTTGAGTCAGAAGACCTGAACTCAAGTTTTGACTTTCTTGTGATGACTGCGGTTTTGGGTAAGTAACAAACAAGTCATACCCTCTGTAGATGTAAAGAGGGGATAAAACTGCCTTTTCTGCATTGGAGAGTGTATATTGGAGAAGAGATAAAAGTATTTTTTTCAATAGATGTTCATTTGTCCCCTCAACTAAGAAAGCAATTATTAAATGATTATAGGATACCAGGCATTGCGCTAGGAACTTAATGCATGGAATAGTCAAAAGATAATTGCAATAACCATCAAGTCATTTTCACTTGTAATTCATTCAATTATCCAACTAGAACTTATGGAGGATTTATGATGTTCTAACGATTCTGCCAGAAAGAGTCTGTGCTCTTACTGAGCTGATGCCGTAGTGAAAGAATGAATAATTGTACGAATAAAGCACATTGCCCCAATTTCTCTCATCTCACATCTGGTGTAGCTTTTTGTCTCTATTCTATTTCCTAGGCAAACCTCACCCAGATATTTCTTTTTTTTCAGGTATTCATTCTTTATATTCTAATTGATGATCCTACTTGGCTATGGCTTTATTATTTATTGCAGTGTTCCCCCTTGCTAGTCTATTAAGTATGCTAAGCACTATTTCCATCTACTTCTTAAAATTTATTCCTTCCCTGCTTAGTTAAGGGACTGTAGATAATTCCAGTTGCTGTAAGGGCATGTTAATCAGTTTATATGAATACAATTCAAATTTCAGCATTCTAAGAAGAATTTAGGTACATTTATGTATTGTCTTGAAAGTAAGCCCGCTTCAGACTAATCCTCAGGTGACTATAACACAATTAATATGCTGTTTTCCTATTTTCTTTAAAGTATTAAGCATCGGCCCAAGAGCCCCTACTTGGTGAAATATTCTAACAGCAACAAAATAGATATTTATTAGACAGAATGAAATACTATTAGTTTAGTTGATTTAGTTGTAGGAATTTTGAGGTGATAACAATGTAGCATCTCTTGTAAAACATAGTGCCTTTCAGACTCACCACAGAGTTGGAGTGGTGTCTTGTCCAACTAACCTAAATTAGTGATGCTTTCCCCCGTCATAGCACACACCCAGCTTTTGAATTAGGACAGAGACAAAGAAAAGGGGAAAGGGGGTACTTTCTCAGGATTGAAGTTGGTGATATTTCAAAACCAAATCACCTCAGAATTGGAGCTGTGGTTGCTGTCTTTCATTTAAAAAAAAATTCAACAGGGTTATGAGAATGTAGGAAATATCTAGTATACCTGACCTACAATTTTTCTGGGACTAATAAAGTCTAGGCCTGGTAAAACTGCACCAAGTACATAGTTTTGAATATGAAATTTTTAAAGTTATGTTTCAGAATAGTATTTAACCTGGGCAAATGATTGTGAGAAACATGAATGATTCTGAAACTGAATAGTGAATTGGGATAAAAGATTCACTGATAATAGTTAACTAAGCACGGCTTTGAATATCTGGTGTCATAATAAAGCGTGAATAATGATTTTTATATTTACTAGTTAAAATAATAAATGAAAAGAGAGACTGGGGTGGACCTAAAGCTTTCTAAAAATTGATGGCAATAGAGGGGTAACATTAAGAAGCCAAAGTCAAATTCTGTTTATAAGCATCAGAGTAGTGAGGAATTGGTATAAGTTGCTTCTTCTATCTTTTACATTGATTTCATTTCTTGGTATTACTAGGTATATACTTGGTATACTCATTTATATTATGACACATTCCTTTGGATGTAGTCTTCATTTAAGATGAGATACAGCACTGAGTAACAAGATTAAGCCCTCAGGAAGAAGAGAAAAGTAACTATGGTTGACAAGAGTCTTGGTGGGCAAGGTTAGAAAGTTGTCCTGCAATCGACAGGCTTAGCTGTGAGCAAAACTAGAAAGTAAATACAGTTCATGTTAGAAACCCCAATCTCTAGCTATGTTCTTGGTTGGATACATCTATCGTTCTTCACTGCTGACCCTAAATAAGAAGCACAGGCTCTTTATGTTCTCAGGAAACGGGTGTCCCCATAGTCTCTCTCTAAGCCAACTTGATATTTGCTCATGTGAAAGGTAAGTGATTTGTTCTTTAATTTAAATTTTATTTTTATATTCCCCATACAATTACAACCCCCTTATTTTGACCCCAAGCCCTCCTTTCCCCGCCCCCCACCCCCCATAGAGTGTCTCTGGTTCATAGTTGTTTGTTGATTTTCATATTTTCTTTCTTATAGTTATTCTTTTTCCTGGTTCCTTATTTAGGTTTTCTAGATTCCTGCTATGAGTGAGACCATCCGGTATTTTTCTTTTTCTTTCTGGCTTATTTCGCTGAGCATGATCCCTTCCAGCTCCATCCATGTTGCTGCAAATTGCATGTGTTTATCTTTTTTGAATGCTGAGTAATATTCCATTAAAATAGCTTAGGAGCTTGTTTCCTCCATAAAGTAACTAGGAATTAAAAATAATACATAAGGTCTCAGTGGATAAAAATTTGAAACACTAGCAAGATATAAAAGAAGATCTTAGGTGTAGAATGATGATAAATGCTCTTGGATGGGGTGAGTTCATATTGTAAAGATGTTAGTTTTTCCCAAATTAATCTTTAAATTAAAGATTTTCTGCTGAGTTTTCTAGGAACTTCATAAATGTATTATAACATTTATGTAATATTTATATGTTTCAAAGGTCCATGAATAGCTGAGTCAGCCTTGAAAAAGTAGAGCAAAGAGTGTATACTTTCTATACAGAATTACAGGCATTTCTCAGTAATACAAATATTATGGGACTTCGACAGAACAAAATTAAAATTTTGGAATGAAATAGAGAAAACAGAGGCGGTTTGTATTTGAAAAATATCACATTTGATGAGGAATTCACTGTTGAGTGCACTGGGTTAGAAATTTTTTTTGACTCATTATGTGGAAAAAACCGAATTCCCTACTTCCTAGTATAGACAAAAATGTGATAAAGACCTGATTGTGAAAGATAAAATCACAGTAAATAGGAGAACAGAGAGAAGAATATTTTCATGAACTAGGCATGTAGAACGATTTTTTAAAATGACACGTAGGAAAGTGCAAACCAAAAAATGAAAAACAATGTTTTAGATGACATCCAAAATTTTCTGTTCGACAACGGACAAATACAGTTAACAGACAGAACACAAATTACAAGATCT
Organism: Talpa occidentalis; assembly: GCF_014898055.3. Classification (NCBI taxonomy): domain Eukaryota; kingdom Metazoa; phylum Chordata; class Mammalia; order Eulipotyphla; family Talpidae; genus Talpa; species Talpa occidentalis. The sequence goes on from NW_023601653.1 coordinate 36,478,936, forward strand.
TTCTGTGTCCACAACCAAGAAGAGTAATATACAAAATATGCAGTGGATGCTTAGAAACCAGCAGTAACAAAATCAAAAAGCCAAAAACCTAGTAGCACAACGGGCAATTGATGTAAACAATCAACTCATAAAAGGGGGAAGCCCAAGTGCTTACAAGTGTATGAAGAAAATGCAAATTAAAACTATGGTGAGATACCACCGCAAACCTCCAAACAGCAGCAAAATTAAAATTGAATGATACAAGTGTGGGTGGGGATATAAGAAATAAACCTGAAGTGGCTGATATGAGTATATCAGTGCTACCTGTCTGGAGAATGGTAGTATCTATGAATACGTAAACAAGTCTGTGATCCAGGGGACTTACTCCTGGGTAACTACTCCAAAGATCTAAAATGAATGCCACCAAAATGACTTGGATGAGGGTGCTTAGTGCTGCAGTGTCTGTTGAGTGGGCAAAGGGAGGAGGTTTAGTTTCTCATTACTCGGGGGAAAATAAAATGTGGTGGATACACATATGGGAGGTTGTGTTAGAAATAGGAACTGCACACTCAACATAGTTTGCAAGACCACAATGCTATCTGGAGAATTAAGAAATTAAGAAAGAGAACCTATTTGTATAAAACAAAAATACCCACACACACCATGCAGCACTTCATATTTTAGGGGGAGGCACAAATATTCAGAGACGTATGTCAAACCTCTGGAGCAGTGGCATGTGGTGGGGGTAGAAGGGGTGGTGTGTGTTTGGTGTGGAAGGAGAATTGTGAGAGTGGGGTCTCATGTGCACACACACCACACACACACACACAACCATTATACTTTGATGAAATGGCCATGTCTGTTGGACTAAGGAATATTGTGAAAACAAAACTTCTTGTTTGAGATATCTGAAGTCTTCTCTTAGGGAGGTATGTACTTTAAAAAGAATATAGATTGTAGATTTTTAAGCATTAGCCAACCAGTTGGGAAAATTTTTTATCATGCAGCCTGTGACTATGTATTCATCACTTGCTACAGGACAGGTAGTGTTCTGAGTGTTAGGGAGAGGATAGCCCACAAGACAGAAACACTTACCCACAATCTGGGTGGGGATTTGGACTAGCCCTTCTTGGCATTTGATCAGGAAAAGTATTGCTAGATCCGCTTTGTGTACAGCTGAGTCTGCCTTTATCTGACACAGCTTTGTAAGAGACTTGAAAACTCACAAGGAAACAGCTAAAGAGTGGGACCATCATGAACTGAAACTATTTAGCATATGTCTACTTGTTATATCACAAGAACAGTTTTTTTAGATTTATTTATTTATACAAGAACTGGGGTACAGGCCAGAGGCATGGGTGGGGTGGGTGAGAGGATTCACCAGAGCCAGAGCAGGGAGCAGAACAGGCAGATGACTGAAAACACTGCTGAGGGGAGCAGCGGGCGAAACAGGAGAGGTCTGATGCGCCATGTGGGACTCTCCCTGACTGGCGGGGAATCGAATCGGTGCTTCAGAGGCTGCGGACAGCTTCACAGCGCAGCTCTCAACCCACTGCGCCACCGGGGAGGCCCTCATAGGAATAGTTTTATTCTCTATCCACAGCCTCTCCTAATAATAAATGTTTTTGAGACTCCTGATATAACTGTTTAGAAATTCTCATACAGTCTCAGGTCGGATTATTACTTTAGTTGGTTTTGGTCAAGTTCACTAACCTAAGATCTTGAGTCCATGAATACTATCTTATTAATGGTTGTCTATCAGGATGGCATATGGATGTCAATGTATTTCTACTACTAAAGACTGGTTTGAAAATTGCTGGCGTTCTGCTTTTGTTGCATAGCTATTTGCTCTCTATGCAAGAAAAATAATGAAACAGGCAAGTAAGTCTGGGTCAAACACCAACTGTAGGAATGTTATAAAAACTGAGCCCAACTTAGCTCCTTGCTGTGGGTGTTTTCAAAGATACTTAGTAAGTTATTTAACTTTTTTTTTAAGAAATGGGCCATAGGCCAGAGGTGCGGGGGTGGGGGTGGGGGTGAGAGGATTCACCAGAGACAGAGTGGGGAACAGAACAGGCTCATTGACTTAAGTCCACTGCTGAGGGGAGCAGTGGGCAAGACAGGAGAAGTCTGCTGCGCCATGTGGGTCAGCTCCCTGGTTGGGGATCAAACTCCTGCCGGCAAAGGCCTCGGACAACCTTACAGTGCTGTGCTCAACCCCCTGCACCACCAGGGAGGCCCAAAAATACTTAGCAATTTATTTAACTTTACAGCTCTATTCATCTACTCATTCAGCCTGCTCTGATTGAGTCCCCCCTAACATGTAGCACTGTTCTAAGTGCTGGAGATACGGAGATGAAAGAGACACTGAATCATAGGTTAAGAAAAATAATGATCCGAAGGCTGTAAACCAATGTTACTTCAATAAAAAAAAATTATGTAAGAATCATTTATTGCAAAAAATAAAAAAAAATTGAATCAGGAAACTAGCACAGAACACTAACCCATTAATAATTTCATTCATGGCACATTTTCCAAACTTAAACTGACACTAATTATAAGTCAAAGAAAAAACTCTCCACTATATTTCCATCTTCCTATTTGCTGATTGCTTATAAAAAGTCCTGGAATGGGAGGAAAAGAGCCAGCACTGCTGTTTTCAAAATGTGTCTTCTTCAATATTCAGCTTATTTTTTTAAAAAATAAGAAAAAATTGTTTTTAAAAGTGGAAGTATCTCCAACTGTCGCTACTATTTACTTTAAAGCAGAGGATATAGGTCAGAATTCCCTTGTTTCTGATCACCCCTGCTGGGATAAGAATCTATGAAACTGATAGGAACATGAGTCCTTGACCAAAATGCTAATGCAGTTACTATAGGAGATCAAAAAGTACAGCAAGTCCTTTCTTTGAAAAATATGTAGGTTTAGAAAATTTCTGGAATTAATCTGTAAAAGCACCCTTTGGTCACCTGAATAGTAACATTTTAGGGGAACACTTGTTTCTCAAGGTGGGAAAATAGGAGGTTTGTGGCTCCCGTGGTGGTGGCGGTTCTCAGAAAACAGGACTGGAAATTAGATAATTGCTGATGTCATTATTTCACACACACACACACACATGTATAGATACACGCACAAAATTTTGGTGTCCTAGGACTATAAAAGCAGCAGCTTCTACCTTCTCATCTATCACAAGCAGAATCACCCCAACAGGTGAGTGTTTCAGCAAGCTTGGTGTGATTGATTGATTTGATACTTACTTTTGCTACTTTGTTTTCTTCATGGTATTTTTGCTTATTCTTTTGATAATAGGTTCTCTTCTCTCATCACTGATCACTTCACAGTTGAGTTATCTGCAATGGCTACCCTGCAGAAATCTGCCAGCTCTTTCCTTGTGGGGACTCTGGCCACCAGCTACCTCTTCCTCATTGCCCTCTCAGTGCAGGGCGGAACAGCTGCACCCATCGGTTCTCAATGCAGGCTTGACAAGGGTGACATCGTCTCGGGGTATATCAACAACATTACCTACAAGCTGGCCGACGAGGTATTCATCTCAGCCTTCCTTTCCATGCAGCATCTTATTTACTTGCAAACTGAAAAGATCTTAGTAGTCTCTACAAAGCACTTCTAATGTTTTAATTTTTTTAAAGATTTATTTATTTATGCATACGAGAACTGAGGCGTAGGTCAGAGGTGCAGGGGATGAGAGAGAGAGAGAATGGGGAGCAGAACAGGTAGATTTACTGAAATCCACTGCTGAGGGGAGCAGCGGGTGAGACAGGAGAGGTCTGCTGCACCGTGTGGGTAGCTCCTTGGCTGGGGATTGAACTTATGCTGCTTGATAACTCTGTGTCTTCAACCTGTGCCACCAGGGAGGCCACTTCTAATAATTTTAAGAACCAGTCATATGCCCCCATGTTGGCCTTTAAGATACATACATTGAGTTTTACCCCAAAAGGAGGCATTTTGTAGACCACCTAACTATTCGTTTTTCCCTTTACTCACCTGAGCATTCTTTTAAACTCATGCCCATATCTGAATTCCCTTTTTAGTCTTCATGGGGTGCACTGGGAAGAGGGGATGGAGTACAGCGCTAACTATACAGATTTTTCTTATATCTACTCCGTGTACAGGGACTTAGTTTCTTATTTTCTTGCAGGCTAGTTTGATGGATAACAACACAGATGTTCAGCTCTTTGGAGCAAACCTGTTCCAAGGAGTCAGTGTAAGTCCTCTGAGGTCATTTGGAGTGGTGGCGGTGATGCTTTGAGTCTTATGCTGGCTCCTTAACATGACTCCTGCTGTTTCACTTCCACCAGCAGATGACAGAGCAGTGCTACTTGATGAAGCAGGTGCTGAAATTTACCCTTGCAGAAGTGCTGTTGCCCCAATCATACAGATTCCAGCCCTACATGAAGGAGATGGTGGGCATCCTGGACCTGATCAGCAACAAGCTAAACCAATGCGTAAGTTCCTCTCCCCACTAAGTCCACTCACTAATTCCACTGAGAGCTCATTTCACCCAAGCCCTCCCTGCCCTTCTCTCCCACTGGTAGTAAAAGGAGCCAGAGCAACCACTTCCAGAGTCATTTAAAATCAGAGTGATTAGCTTTAATTGAGTCTTTTTTTGAGTTTATGGAGATAAATGGGGCCTAAAATATGAGTGACTAGAAAGCTCATATTTTGTTGCTGGAAAAAAGCAACTCTAGGAAAAACACCTCAGGTGAAAGTGGATCCGCTGAGTGGGAGTTGACAGGGGAGGGGAGGGGAATGAAATAAATGAGAAATGAGAGAATTTAACGTTCCGTGGTGTGTGGGCAAAGATGGTCGCCCTTTAGAGGTCATAGGAAGTGACAAATCCAGAGGTGTGAGAACTTGATGTCTTTGAACATCTAAAACTATGAGAAAGTTTTGAGCGAAGTGGGCAGAATGAAGGGGACTTAGTACTCATTAAGAAGAAACTAGTGTTCACACAGATGGTTAATATTTCTTCTTCTGACCATGCATTTTTTGGTGAGGTGTAGTTGGGGTTCTGTTTTGAGAGAATTTGCATAAACCACTCCACTCTTTACGCAAATTTAAACCTCAGAAGGATTTCCCAAAGGTGAAGTGAGGTCCCATACAAGGAAATGGACTGGCTTTTGATGGCTGAATTAATTCAAGAGCTCAGAAAATTTGGGTCATTGGTGAAATCTAGGTCATCTTGGGCAAAATTGCTAATAGCTTTTATTGCAGGTGAATTGTTAGGAAGGAGGCTCATAGTTTTAGTACAACAATGTTCACATAGTTACTCTGGCTTTCATTTTGCAGCACATTGAGAGTGACAACCAGCATATCCAGAGAAAAGTGCAGGAGCTGAAGGACACAGTGAGAAAGGTACTAATATTGATGTTAAGCCCTTAAATCAGAGACAAATGTTATTTTCCTTTTTTATTTCCCCCCACGTTGTGATTTTTATATTAATTAATTTTTATACCATTGGCTTTATTATTTAGATGCTTATATCTACAGATGTGTCTATATACTTATGAATCAATTTCCAAATTTTGGAAATTATAGCATTCTAAAGTTGTCTGGAAACTTGGGTCATCTAATCTCCTCACCCCGTGTTCTGGGGATGCCAGTGGCAGTGCCAGGTCTAGAATGCAGGTCCCCCGGGTCCCACCCAGGCTAGCATTCTTAGCAGCAAAAATCCATATTCGTGTTATTATTATTAATTCTTAAGAAAATTTAACATTCCTATGGACTCATGTAATATGAAGGGGCACTGTTTAAATACAGAAAAGTGCCTGGGGGCAGATTTATTTGAAGTGATTTTTGAAGCCATCAATTTGGTGATCTAAAATTTGGAGAAATAAACTCAGACCAAGCTAAACAAAAGAGATAGATGCATAAAGGATGAATTTCTGGAGTCAGTGATATTTATACTCAATTATTATAATACCCGACATCTATTAATTTTAATTTAAAAGCAAGAGTGAACAAACTCTCATTTCCTTTGCATGGTTTCTAATACAATGAAAATATTAGCAGTGCGCTCATTGTAGTGAAATGGAAATCTGAATTGAGAATCCTCTTTGTTCTTCTTTCCCTCAGCAAATCTCTAGTGGGCATGTATGTAGGGTAGGCCGTGCATGGTTCTATCATGAATGATATTGTCATGTGGCCTCTTTGGGGAGGAGATCAACAGTGGAAGAGTCAGTCTAGCAATTGTGACTCATATAAAAACCAGAGGACTGATCAGTAGCAGCGAAAGTGATGTGCTAGCAACAGGTGCAATTAACCACTCAAAAATATGAAGGCTTAGTTGATGGAGTTTTCGGTAACAGCCTTAATCTAGATTTCCCTTTTTCCATCTTGATTTTTAAAAAAGTGTTGCTTCCTGAGCATGATTTAATGAATGTGACTATTCCTTCCTTTGATAATTGAAAGTTTTGTAGTTTTTCATTGTGAAGATCAATTCTCTTGTAGAACTAATGCCAAGACATGGAGCACTGAACTATTAGCTTGTCATGGCCAAGAAGTGCTTTGCATTTCTGTTTGAAAAATCCCTTATCAGCTCACTTCATTGTCTTTAGAAAAGTGAAGTGTGTGCGAGAAAAACCAAATGGTATACTATATGGGAAAACAGAGGTTTTAAAACTTTTCATCCATTCAGAGAGCATGAACTTCCACACTTTCAATATGCTGCCTGTGGAAGACTGATTTTGCTTGCTTGTCCCCTCCTTCCCCCTCAACCCCCACCCCCAGAGGAATGTTATTAAGAGAAAGCTCAACATGGGGAAGAGCTGGTAAGAAATGGGGGGACAGTCTTGGAGGTATTAATTCCCTGTCACTGCCCCTGCACCTCTGGCCTATATCCCAGCTCTTCTATGGTACAATAAAAATAAATAAATAAATAAATAATAATAAAAAAAAGAATGGAGGTCAGACAGGAGTGCAAGATAAACTCTAAAATTGCTTATAGTGTGGGGAGTCTTTAAGATCTAAAAAATATCCCTTGGCATTATGTCAAAAGAAATATGGAAAGGTGGAGGTGGAAGAGGGCAGGAACAGAAAGGAGAACAAGAAAAAAGGACAATGATGATGCCTGTCTTTTTTCTTAAAATAATTCAGAGCAAATGAAATAGATTAGATGAATTTCAGAGGAGGATCTCTTGGATTTGAATTTGGGTTTCTCTTCCATTGAGTTTTAAGCCTCCTCTGCATGCTACTTAGAAGGAGAAGAGAAGGAGAAGAGACATTAGGAACCATATTTGGCTTTTGACAAGTGAAGTAAATAAGGCAACAGGATAGGACTTATTTGGTATTTTCTCCATATACACCAAAAAAAACACAAAACCCCAAAAGTCCTTTTTTTTTTTTCTTTGTCAAGAGAATGGGCATAGAAGAAGCCTAAGGGCATTGGTAGGTGCATGGTTTTGATTTTGTGTTCTTTAGGGTGAGTTATTAAAATTATCAATTGGTCACAGATGTCTAAGCATAGTGGGTGGCACCTTGGGTGCCTCGGATTTCAGTACAGCTCCCCTCTTCTTACTCTGGTTAGGCAGAGGTTTAAAACAGCTTCATTAGTTTAAGTAATGTCTAAGACTGATGCTAGTCAGTGTCCTCTTACTTATCTATCTACGCTTTTCAAGATTTTTGGCAAACCGTATCATAAACTTGCTACAAATTATAAATTTTTTATAAAAGTCTAAAACTTGGTTTCTGTCTCTAGCATCCTAACAATGCCAACACCATCTAACTAACGTGCTCCTCTTTGAAAACGTGGTATAAGCGCTTAAATACTTGTGTGTTCTTATTTTCACAGCTTGGGGAGAGTGGCGAGATCAAGGTAATTAGCGAAGTGAATTTCCTGCTCGACAGACTGAAAGAGGCTTGCCTTCGATCAGAGGAAAGCTGGAAAATGAATAACTAACCCTTCTTGCCTGTTAGGAAAAACAATAAGATCCCCAAAGGTTTATCTTTTACCAAATGGAAAATGGGAAGTTAAACTTCACAATGATGGGTGGATTCTAAATAAGTGTCTACTGAGTGTAAAAAAAGAAAAAAAAAGAAAACACTGTCTCTTGCATAATGATATTTATTACAATTTTATTATAGTTGATGTTTTACACCTGGTTTATTTATTTAGCAATTGTCTCTCCTTACAAAGAAGACAACTTCTTTTTGTTTTGGAAAAAACCCTAATAACTTCATTTTCATAATAAATAATTTGTATTTATGAATTTATTTATTGTTATCATCACACATTTTATTTAAGTTATTTTATTAATAAGGATTTATTTATAGAAACATTGAATTGCTGTTAGAATTTAAGGGTAATATTAATATTTATGACTAATTATAGAGCTGTAATGTTTATTTGACCTTAATAAACACTTTAATATCTTGAATCTTGTGATTTTGGGATTTCTTTCCTTTTATATCATCACTATTGTGATTGTCAGCATTATCATCATGTAATTATTCCTATTTGCTAAATAGGCCAAGAACATGATATAAAAATGGCTTTATTTTAACTCTAAGCAAATGAATTAGCTATTAGTATTATCTCCATCTTACAGATGAGAAAACTGAATCAGAAATGTTAAGTCACATTATGTAATTCTAACTAATTGGTCCTTTTTGAGCAAATTCTATCTAATTTCAAGGCTCTCTGCTATATTACTTGCCTGGAATTATTGTTAATCAAGATATATTTCAAAAGAAAAAATGTAGGAATTAAAAATAATCCATATATACCAGTAGCAATTTGTGGATAAAAGAAAAAAGTGTTGTTTCTGGGGGCAATACTGTATCTCTCTATTGGAAGATGAATTGTTGTAGTTTTAGTCCAAGCCTTCTAGGGAGGACTTTCTCCAGTCTCCCTGTAAGTCAGGAAATAAAGTAACAGGGTAACTCATTGAGTTCTGGGAGTTGTATTTGCTAGTGGAGATTAGCATTGATAGAGAAGTCTTGTGGGTGAAAGATGAAACACACTGATCAAGAAGGAAAGATACAGATCTTTAAAATTTGTGCAGTGATACAGAGAAGAGAAAGCAGAAGGTAGAGTTAAAAGTTGGATTTGTTCTATGGAAGAGAATGAACAAACACACCATCATTGAAGAGTGGTTCCTTGGGGAAGGGCTTTCAAGACAGTGCATAGATCTTTCTAAAGAAGGTGAAAATCAGGGATCAAGTGGTCAGCTATTTCAAGTGTTTTCTTTTCCAAAAAAAAAAAAAAAAATCAGGAGTTAAAGTTTATTGTACAGATCACTCAACGAATGATTGCCCAATTCCTGCAGGATTAGGCAAACTCTGATGGTGATTGGTGAGCTCATATGTGAGCACATAAATGAAATTGAAGGTTCATTTGTGAATGAATTAGAATTAATACTTATGGGCTGGGTTCCAAGGGATGAGAGATATCAAAGCTGAGCTTCAGGGATAACAGAATCATAATGATCTCTGGAACAAGGTGGGGTTTAAGCCTCTTTTCTTTCTTCTTCCAAATGACTTAAGCAAAATTGGGTACTTGCTTTTAGACAGTCTTCTAGAAATCGAGCCATAAATGGAAACATACCCTTAAAATTGGATTCAAGAATGCTTGCAACCCAGTGCAAGGAGTCTGAAATGAAGAGAGGTTCTGAATGCCAATGAACATAAGGGATAAAGTGCTAAAATCTACTCCAGTTCTGTATGGCAATGCTGGCAATTTTGGCAGCTACATGAGATAGTCCAAAGTACTTGCAGGGAGTTTTGACATAATTGTTGGTTGGCAGATGCTGTCACAAAGCTGATTTTTGGGCATCAGTGACTGTAGCTAGCATTTGCCTGGCACTGTCAGAACTGCTCATGACTTTGGCATTGGTAGAGGCCTTACGTGTTTCCTCCCCCTGTCGTCTGTCGATGGCAACCAAAGATCTTCAAGAAGACTAATCTGTGAACTTGGGTGAGGCACAAGTCCCCTGAGACACTAATCAGCATTTAGGATTGACAAGAGGGTTTTGAGGATGGGAAAGATTTGATATGACTCATGCTTTATAAAGATCACTCTGGTTACTGGGTGGAGAGCCAAATGTCTGGGGAGGAGGTGACGATGGCAGTGAAATAGATGAAGGTAGATTCGGAGAAAACTGGCATGTGACTTACTGTGATGCTCAGTTTGTGTTACCTAGGAATGCAGTATTATGTGCGGATCATATTCACCAACAGCATAAGTGATTGTTAAGCTTTTCCTTTCGTCTTTCATTTATGCTATTCACTAGCATGCAGGACTTTATTTACTTATTTTTTTAAGATTTATTTATTTATGCATATAAGAACCAGGGTACAGGCCACAGGCGTGTGGGGTGGTGGTGTGCGTGTGAGAAGATTCACCAGAGACAGGGTGGGGAACAGAAGAGGCAGATGTACTGAAATACACTGCTGAGGGGAGCAGCGGGTGAGTCAGGAGAGGTCTGCTGTGCCATGTGGGTTGCTCCCTGACTGGGGAGTGAACTCGTGCTGCAATGGCTGCGGACAGCTCCTTAGGTTGCGCCTCAACCCCTTGCACCACCAGGGAGGCTCTAGCATGCAGGACTTTACATGGGAATTTTAAGACAGATCAGTGATTTTGTCTTTGAAGAGGATCAGATTTTTAAGATATGAGTGAAGACACATGTAGGGTAAATGGTTTTCAGGCTTTTCTGCCCTCCACCATTAGGATTGCCCTGCTTGATGGGGCACCTGCAGTTGTTAAATTGTTGCGTTGTTTACTTCTGTGGGCCATGAGAGGAATATTGAGATAGTCTCCGGGAGAAGCAGAAGCAGGAGAGAGGCAGGAGAGGGAAGAGAGAGAGAAAGAGAAGCCCAGAATGAAGACTTGGCCAGGGTTTGAAGGCCTGCCAGCCTCTTGGCCCCCTGGCACCCCTGCCTGTCGTGTACCTGTTTCCCACACTACATGTAAAGCTCAATAAAAGCTTGAGAAACCCACTGAGGGCTCCAGGACTCTCCTTCACCCATCTGCTGGATTAAAAAACCTGCTCAGTGGCCTATCCTGCCACTACAACACATACCAGAAGAGGAGATGAAAATGGTGCCAAGGTTGGAAACTGACTACTATTGTCTAAGAGGCAAGCACAGTTATAGTGACTTTAAAATCTAGTTTCAAGGAATGTTTATTGTAGACTAGTCTATATTCTCACCAACAATGTGCAAGTCCTTTAAACTCTTTCCTTAATAATTTTTATTAAGAAACAATTCACATTTCATTATTATGCCTTCATTTTCCTAAATCTTTTTATACTGTACAACAGTGCTCCTGCCTCCTTGTCTGCTCACACTCAGAACTGTAAACACAAAAGCACATGATGACTTCATGTATACAAAGAAGCTTAAGGATAATTTTTTTTTTCTTTCCATCAGAGAAGGAATTTCAGATGTGCAAGAGTAAAAAGTTGCCAGCAGACAAATAACTGCCTTTGGCTGATGCTGCTGAACTGAAGTAAATAAATTTCAGCGACTATTGAATTTCTTAATAAGAAGTTGTTTTTATGGTTGAAGAAGGGCTAGCAGTGAGTTTGCAATGTTGCAAGTAATTGATGCAATTTTTAAAAAAATATTTGAGTAGGTTTTATTTTTTTATTTATTGGTGATTTTTTTTGGAGTTAATATGTTACTGCCACACCACACCCACAACCAAAGCATCCATAATCCTTCACTAAAGACCATTTGATTCCCTTCCCACCCTTTTCCCTCTAGTAGCCTCAACTTCAGTCATATTTTTATGGTTTATTTTGGTTTAGCAATGGCTGTATTCCTTTGTTTTGTTTTGTTTTGTTTTGTTTGTTTCATGTAGCATAAACCCCTCCAGTTCCATCCATGTCGTTGCAAATGGCAAGAACCATGTAGTTTTTTTAAAATAGCTGAGCATTAGTCTATTGTGTATAATTATTATGTCTTCATCCACTCATCTGTTGTTGGGCACTTAGCTTGTTTTCATAACTTGGTTATTTTGAATAGTGCTGCAATGAACATAGAAGGGCATAATCCCTTCAAATTAATGTTTTTGCATTCTTTGGATAAATAACAAGGAGTGGAATTGCTGGATCACATGATAGATCTATTTTTAATATTTTGAGGAACTCCATGTTGTTTTCTATAGAGGCTACACTAGTCTATATTCCCACCAACAGGGTTTATTTTTCTGCACACCCTCACCACCACCACTTGTTTCTGTGTTTTTTTTTTTTTTTAAATATGGACCATTCTATGGGCCTCCCTTGGTGGCGCAGTGGTTAAGTCCTGGGCTGCAAAGCTGCCCGCAGCCTCTGCAGGGCCAGTTCGATCCCTGGCCACCTGCGAGGGTCCCACATGGAGCGCAGACCTCACCTGCCGCCCGCTGCTCCCCTCAGCAGTGTATTTCATAAGTCTGCATGTTCTGTTCCCCGCTCTGGCTCTGGTGAATTCTCTTACCCTCCTGCGCTTCTGACTGTACCCAGTGCTTGTATACATCAATCTTAAAAAAAAAAAATGGACCATTCTAACAGATAAGATGGTATCTCATTGTGGTTTAGATTTGCATTTCCCTTATGATAAGTGATGATGAACACTTTTTGGTGTGCTTGGAGGCCATGTGTTTGTCGTCTTTGGAGAAGTGTCTATTTAGCTCTTCTGTTCATATTTTTGATTGGGTTGTTTTCTTTGTATTTAGCTGTTTGAGCTCTTTGTAGATCTTGGATATTGGCAACTTGTCAGATATATGATGTATGCAAATATTTTGTCTCATTTGGTAGGATGTTTTTTCATTTTTTGATAGTATCTTTCACTGGACTACATTACTTCCTATAGGGTTACTTAAACTATTGCCATACCTTGGAAAGCAGCAGGATGTAGTCTGATAATTTAGATGAGATCATTTATAGATGATAAAGTTAGTTTTTTGCATATTTGAGTTATGTGTAATTTTCTGACCCTCCAACAAAACAAAATTAGAAACAAAAGCACTTCAGCTTTTAAAATAAAAACTTTCTTTAAGTGTTAAGGGGTTAAAGTCTAAGTGATATCAAGCCATCGCCAGCCACTGAGGCATGAGTTCATTCATCTTCCAGGGAGCTAAACCACATGGCGCAGCAGACCTCTCCTATCTCCCCGCTGCTCCTCTCAGCAGCGTATTTCAGTAGATCTCCCTGTTTTGCTGCCCATTCTGTCTCAGGTAAATCCTCTCACCCCCACACCTCTGGCTTATACCCTTGTTCTTTTTATGGGGGCATGTGTGGCTTAAGCATCAGAAGTTTATTTTTCTCCCATTTCTGAAAGCTGGAAGTTCAAGATCAAGATTTATTCTCTCTTGTTGGCTTGCAGATTGCTGCCCTCCTGCTGTGTCCTCACATTGTCTTTTCTTTGTGGGTATCTGTGTCCAAGCTCTTCTTTTTACGAGGACACCGGTCACACTGAGTTACCCACCCTAAAGATCTCATTTTAACTTAATTCCCTCTTTAAAGACCTGATCTTCAACTGCAGTTACAGTCAGTGGTACTAGAGGTTGGAACTTGGTGGTGGGGACAGTTCAGCCCATGACATGACCCAAGGTCACAGAGGTCAGAATCATATTCACACTGTAGTAAGCTGTTTGTTAAGATGATGGGATCCAGTCTCAGCCCATTTTACAATCAGAATAGAGCCAAAAGTGACTTCACTGCAGACTGCTTAGGAAAGTTACCTCCCTCTTCTTTATAGTATGGCCCGTTTCCCAGGGCTAAATAGAGATTTCAATCATTCTTTGGCTTTATTGCTGGCCATGGGGACATCTCCATCTGATACTCAAAAGGAATAAGAAAATGGCTATACCCTTGTTCTTGTATGCATAAATAAAAATAAATCTTAAAAAAAACCTTTCTCTACAGGGAAATAAAGGTGCTTAGGTCAATGCGGTGGCATTAACTGAAGGAAACTAAGGAGCTCTCTTGTATCTATTGTTCTATGTGCACTTTCTCCAATTTGGGCCCCTCCCTCCCTCCTGCTTCCATATTCCTGGCACACTAGGGAATCTGTTTAAGTTGAGCTACTGCGCCAACTAGAGGATGCAAGAATTATTACACCTTAATAATTCAACCTGTTCTGGTTGCTTCCCTTGTGTGTGGCCCTTCTTGCTGCTAAGTTTATTCAAGGTGACCCTATATATCTCTTTTAGACATACTATCTTCTTTCTTTCTATGACTATCTCAGTCATTCAGGTTCACCTCAGTGTCAACTAGAAATCGACTGGTTGTCCTTACTAGCAGGTACTGCTTCCTTTAAAAAGTTACATGCTGTGAACTTGTTTTTTGAACTCTCATTTCATTTGTAACAGTTTCATCTTGCCATAGCTGCAGGGACTATTTTTAGGCACAATGACTGCCTGGGAACCTGACATTCCTGCTTGACTCAGTGACACCCTTAGAACTTCCAATTCGATTTAGTTCTGTACGCAAATATTTAGATCATGAGTTGTGCAAGATCTTGTGCTAGGGGCTATGCAAGTATGAGGTTAGATATACTTTGGATGCCGCCCTCAAGGAGCTGGCAGGCTTGTGAGGAAGATAAGTAAACAATTGACTGGGGCAAAGTGGACTGACATGTACTATCCGAAACCCTGACAAAATAGTGATTGTCACTGGGGAAAGCCCCAAGTTTGCATCTGAGCTGATCTTTTGAAGGATAAGAAAGATGTCAACAGTTTGAAATGTCTGTGAAATTTCCCCTTTATTTTCTTTGTGACCTAGTCATAGTTAATTACTTCATTGTCGAGACAGCCAAAGCATACCTTATATCTCTCTCATCATTTATCACACTGCAGTTTAATTATTTGTTGTGTGTCTATCTCAAAAACTTTTCAATGGCAGGAACCAGTGTGCACGTTTGTGTTCCAGGACCTGAAAATGCCTGGCACTTTATAGGTACTCAGTAAATATTTGGTGGATAGATACATAAAGGATTGATCCAGGTGGGCAAAAGGTTGGAGATGTGAAAGAGGACACAGTGCTTAGGGGAAGGCCAGAAGTGCAGTGTGGCTGGAGCAAGGCTGTGTGTGCTGGTATGGGCAACAGACCAGCAGTTGGTGGATGAAGGCCGGCCTCTCTTGGCTGCGGTGGGAGGCTGGACCAGCAAGCTCTCTCTGGCATCTGCGGGCCAGGAGCGCCGAGCTTTTGCTAACATAGTTGGTGTGTGCTCCAGTGACTGGTAATGGATGCTGGGGGCAGTCAGGTTCTCTCTGCTGGCTGCTGGGAGGGCTCCCTGGTTGATAACTGTAGGCTGGGTTCCCATAGCTAGTGACTAGATGCCGGAAGTGCTCTAGTTCTTGTTCTTACTGGTGGCAGCAGGTTGCTCATAGTTGCAGTCTGGAGCAGCTAGACTGGTGACTGGACTTCCAGTCCAGGTGCAATTAACACTCCAATGCAGGCATAATTAACACGTTTGCTTACTTACAACTCTTTCCCTTCTAAGATTCCTGGCCTAGATCTCAGCACCCCGATCTAAACAAAGTTGCATTTCAAAGAGTCAAATAACCCTTAGAGCAGTCCTGTCTATTTGGGGCAATATCAGGAGGGCTGCATCCCCTCCCACTGTCCAAGACTCTCCTTTGCTAGGGAAGTCACTTTGCTCACTTTTTTCTCTCCTCTAATGGTTTTGCCAATTATCAGTGTAACAAATGTGATGACAGTTATGTATAAAAGGAACCCTTTGTCTTTAAAGCTGTGCTCAGACCTTACCCGGCTTACCTAGTTCTGAGTCATCCTGCATGTGTAATAAACCTTTTTCCTGACAGCCTCAACATTCCTGAAGTACCGCTTGTTCTTCCTCTGCCTGGGTAAAAGGCCAGAATTTCTATAACACCAGGAATTACTGCTTTTGTTCTGCTGAACTGGAGCTGAGAGCACGGGAGGTGAGCCTGCGCTTTCCCCCTGCCACGGTCTACCCCTCCCTCCACATACATCCATAATGTCCCCCATTGTCAACATGCCCCCTGCTATTGTGGTTTATCTATTACAATTGATGGATTATTTCATTGTTAATTTTTATTTTATTTTATATATTTTTATATCATTTTACATTTTTGCACAATGTATGCATTTTCATCTTGGTTATATTCCCCATACAATTCCCACCCCACTATTTTGACCCTACTTCCTTCACTCCTCCATTCCCCCCCCACCCCAGTGTGTCTCTGGTCTATAGCTGCTTGTTGATTTTGATTTTTACTTTATTATAATTAGTCTTTTTCCTGGTCCCTTATTTAGGTTTTCTAGATTCCTGCTATGAGTGAGACCATCTGGTATTTTTCTTTTTCTTTCTGGCTTATTCTGCTGAGCATGATCCCTTCCAACTCCATCCGTGTTGCTGCAAATTGCATGTGTTTATCTTTTTTGATTGCTGAGTAATATTCCATTGTGTATATGTACCACATCTTCTTGATCCAGTCATCTATTTTTGGGCATTTGGGTTGTTTCCATAACTTAGCTATTGTAAATAGTGTTGCTATAAACATAGGGGTGCAGGTGCCCTTTTAAATTAATGATTCTGTGTCCTTTGGGTAAATACCTAGGAGTGGAATTGCTGGATCATATGGAAGCTCCATCTTTAGCAGGTTGAGGAACATACACCTCAACAACATCTTTAAAGACTCATGACCCAAAACAGTGATAGCGAAGACAAAGATAAACAGCTGGGACTGCATCAAATTAAAGAGCTTCTGTACAGCAAAAGAGAAAGTAATCAAAACAAAGAGACACCCCACCGACTGGGAAAAAATTTTTGTGCACAACACTAATGATAAAGGACTGATCACAAAAATCTGCAAAGACCTGAAAAGACTCAACAAAAACATTGTTAACTTATTTTGGTGACAGATTTTTTTATTATTACAGTAGAAAGTAAATCTCTGTCTCATAAGCTATCTCAGATTCTATAGTGCAATCATCTCGGACTAGGTAGGTTTATCATTGGTTCACGCAGCCTCTTTGTTATCTTAGCTGTTCTCACGATGTCTCCACTGTACTCCACTGTACTCCACCGCCACTCCATGCCACGCCACTCCACACCAACACCACTCCATACCACTCTTTCTGGACTCTCTGGTGTTCTTACCTGGTGTCCCCACTGTCTCTGGTTCTCTGCTGCTTCCACCACTACTACTCTCGTTCTTGTCTCGTTCTTCTTTCTGCTTCTGTTAGGGGGAAAGGATGTCCTGCGTAAACTCCATTCAGGCTTTGTGGATGCCACCCCCACTCCATCAAGACACTGGGAACTACAAATCCCATGATCCCCAAAGGGAGGTTGTGAGGACCTGAGGGCGGAGTTAAGCAGCCATTTTCTCACACTTGTGTTTATAACCAGCCAAGTCTTGCTCTTGGCTGGTTCTCTTGGCCAGGCAGCATTTGGTCTTGGTGGGCCATTTGGGATTCCAGGTCAGCAGAATGGGTAGGACACATTTAAGAATTTATCTCTCTCTTTTCTCCCTGAGTTGTACATTTCCTTATTTCCCCTTCTCTTGTAAATAAACCTTTTCTTAACTTTTTGTGTATGCCTGCAATTTAAGTCCCTTTTAAGTGCAGGGGTGAGAACCCACAGTCAGGCTACCCGTTTTATATTGGGGTTGTCCTGTAACACTTCTACTACTCTTCTGGCATCCCCGTGATGTGGCTTATAAGCCTAGTCTCAGCCCAGGTGTGCCCACCTATGCATGCCCACACCCTACTCCAGGTGCATACCATTAGGCATGCATGTAGGACCACAGGGATCCATCATTAATGCTAATGGTGGGAAGGTGGGAAAGCCTGATTATTTTTCACTCACCCTACAGGTTCCCTTGGCTGCTGCTACTGCAGAGATAATTTCTGGCTCCTTCTACCACTCTGGATTCAGATGAAGTGCTATGAGGCAGCTGTCTTCCACTTGACTGTGGAAGGTGGTGGGGGCAGATAATACCCACGGGTGTGAAGAATCAACTGTCCACTGGACAAATCTTCCTAGGAGGAAACTGACATATATTTTTCATCCCCTTTCTCCTTCATGTGGTCTGACCCAAGGCATGGCCCTGGCTCTTTCTCTTAATATAACACTGGTCAGATTATTGATGTACAGCCATGAATGCCCACCCTTGTTGGTTTCATTGATTAATTTTTAATTAATTAATTTTAATTAAGTCTCACTGTTCCCTAACAAAGCATCAGAAATAGAGGTCTGCTTCAGGTTCTGGTTTATGTGGACCTTGAGTTAAGCTAATTCCTTACTAAAATCTAATTTCCATGAAAGTAAGAATTTTGTTTTATTTTTCTCATTGCCTAAAATATTTCTGGCACATAGTAGGTGCTCAATATATATATATATATATATATATATATATATATATATATATATATATATATAATCAGTATATCTCTATATATCTTTTTTAGAAAGGCTTAAGAAAACAAAATTTTATTGAAGTAAATGAAACATTTTCATAAGTTTTAGGATGCATAGATGGTCACAACATTCAAAGTGTCTGGTAATAATAAAATGACCAAATATGTATTTGACATTATACAAACCACTTGTAAGTTGTCAATCTACTCCTATGAGCCATAGCTGAACAAAATTGCATTGTTTTGTGTTGTATTTCACTTGTTGCAACGAAAGAAAAAGTATACCAAGGGAAGTTGAGGCATTTCAGTAACAGGGTGATAGAAAGGGCTTACAGGACTTGGCTTTTGAGGGTAATCTGGGAGGAATCAAGGAAGTGGAGTTTTGCTATACATTATATACTGTCAGGATATGAAGATAATTCTATGATTATCTGTGTATTTTATATATACCATCTGCTATGAGTAGCACAATATCTGTCTTCATCTATATCTTTGCATTGCATCTTGAAAGAATTAATGAGTGCATTGATTCAGGACAGAGTATTCACACTCCACTGAAGACATGAACATCAAAATAAACAGACATATTGAATTGCTATAAAGCGAGCAACTGGCTTGTGGGGAGTTAGGAGAGAAAAGACAAGCACAAGGGAGCAGCCAGCATCGCCAGTGCAGAGCTGCTGGAGAGGCTGCCATGGAGCCAGACGCTCAGCTGACCTGGTCCTCCCACGCGTCTGGTGTGGTTTTCAGTGCAGAGGGAGACAGGAAATGCTGAAGGCAGGGGAGGGGATGCCCATTGTGGGCTCTACCCATCACAAAGGAAAATTTCAAAGATAAGGAGTAGCTTGTGGGTGCCTAAACCTAGCTCACAAGTGGGTCGAGAACCGGCAAGAGGCCCTCCCAGAGCAGCCTGTTGTCTTCATGTCAGCACCCACATTTCCTCCTGCCTCCTACTCAGAGCCTTGGCTGCCCTTCACTCACCTCCTGGGGCAATTCATGGTCACCAAGGTGGGGCATATCCGGTACTCAAAACAGTATTTCTGAGCATATACTCTGTGCCAGTCACTTTTCAGTACTGAAATAAAGCAGTGATTATGTAAAGACCTTTGCCCTGATAGAGTTCAGATTCCAGCAAAATGCTTCAGTAAGATTTGTCATATATTTGATAACAATAGGAACTCTGGAGAAAATGAAGAAGAAAAAAAGAGTTGAGGATTGAAGTGGTGTTAAGTCTGATTAGGATATTGTACTAGTTTGCTATGGTTTCTATATTTAAGTACAACAGATTGGTCACCGAAACAACAGAAATATATTTTCTTATGGTTCTGAAGGCTGCAAGTCTGACAGTAGGTGTTAGAGTTGTTTTCATTTCAGGTTTCTGTTCTTAGCTCATAGATGCCTCCTCTCTGTGTCTTCACGTAGTCCTTCTTCTGTGTATGTTGTGTCTTAATCTCTTCTTATAAGAATACCCATCATATTGGACTAGGGCTGCCCCCCCCCCATATAACCTCATTTTAACTTGAATATCTCTTTATAAAGACTCTATCTTTGAATCACATTGTGGGGTAATGAGGTGTTAGAACTTCAGCACATGAACTTGGGGGTGGGTTGGGCTGGAAAAGGGGAGAATAATTTAATCTGTAATAAATATCCAAGGAAAACCTTCCTGAGAAAGTGATACTTGAATGGACATGACAGTGCTGAAAGAGCTGGCCGTGCAGATATCTGGAAAAAAGCATTTAAGACAGAAGGAAGAGCAAGTGCAAAGGTGCTGAGATACAGGTATGTCTGATGAGTTTGAAGAGCAACATGGAGTTATTGTGGCTGGAGCAGGTGAGAAAGGGGAAGAGCAGAGGAGGCAGTCAGAAAGGTAAGGAGAATGGACAAAATAAGGTAGGCCTTTGGGCCATTTCTGAAAAGACTTTGACTTTTACTCTGAGGGCAGGGGAAATCCTAGAGGGAGAAGCCAGGTTGCCATGACCCACAGCTGACTTCAGACATACTGCTAAGTCTGAGTAGGGTCTGTCAGGTACTTATACAGATAATCCCAGCCCCACAGGGCTGTAGACATGGAATGATTAATGATTTCAACAGAAAAGACCCAACTATTTCTAGGACTCTCACTACTGTGATTTCCAAACTGCCTCAAACTGCCTCTTGCTGTTTTCATTGTGAACTTAATTTTCAATGTGCTTAGAAAATGAGATGGAAAAACTGTTTCTAAGTCATTTGTGCTTTGATAAAACTTTGGAAGACATTGGATGTATGCACTTACTCTCTTTTTCTTTTCTGGGATAAGAATGAAGAAAAGAGCCTCCCAGGTCTTTGTGTGTGTGTGTGTGTGTGGGGGGGGGTTGTTATGGGACATCTCTTATGACTTCATTTTTATTTTTGAAATCATAATTAGGGTATCATTCTTTGCAGGTTTTAAAGATTGTATGACTTTCACTGCCAGAGAATGAATGGCTAAAATAGAGGAAATCAATGTGTCAAATCTGAAAATGCTAAGCTACCTGAAAACTGACAGAGGAAGTGAATGAATGCCTTTAAAGTGGCGATTAAAATGTATAACAGGAGGGCGGAGCAACATGGCGGCGAGGAGACGCTGCGAGTAAGATCTCCCATTAAAAAAAGTTAATAGGGAGGAAAAGCGGCAGGTCCCAGTGAGAACTGGGACACGGAAGATAAACGGACGACTCCAGCAAACTGCCCGAAGAAGAAAGTTGCCATAAAAGAGGACCAGAAGGGAGGGAAGCGCAGAACCCTGCTCCCCTCCCCCGCCCACAGAGGCGGCACTCTCCGACCGGCAGAGAGGAGGAAACAACAAACCAAAACGGCCAACAAGAAAAACGGACACAGCAAGCGGGACTGTGAGTGGAAAGGAACTATTGCAGCCACCACACCCCGTGAACGGGAGCTGAGGCGAACCCTGCAGGATCCGCCCCGGAGGTGAGCTCCAGGCGCCATTAAAGAGAGCCCCGCCCCCCAGGAGGAGACCAGCACCAGCACACAGCCCCGGCCGCCCGGTAAGCCTGCGCGGAAAGTGGCGCGGATCCAGACCGGATCGCAGCTGCCCAGGTCCCCGCGCCTGCGACCTAGGCTTGCGGGGAGACGGCGGAGGCCCTCCCTGAGTGAGCAGGAACAAGGAGCCCAGGCAGGGGAGCGGGATTCAAAAGGCGCCATTCCCGCGCCACTGATCTGGGCTACAGCCCGCGTCCTGGAACTGAGGGCTTTGGAACTGAGACCCGGGGCACGAAATTAGGGGCGTGGGTTCCCCACGACGGTGGGGCACAAGGCAGACACAGCACCCCAAAGCCGTTGAGGTTTACCCTACCATCCCCGCTCTGCTCCCTGTCCCACGGGGTGGAAAACCAGCTCCCCAAGGGCTCCAGGAGAGATCTCTGGCACCACCTAGCGACTTGACCCCAGCACAGGCTACTGAAGGAGCTACTGGCCAGCTGGGGAGTTAGCCCACACCTGGCTCCTTCCGAACAAGTAGTCTGAGCCCACAGGGAGAGCGAGCACCCACAGCCGGGGCAGACCAGGCGCGCAGAAGAGTGTGCCTGAGACCAGACGCGCAGGGAGTGTGTCCCACATCACCATTATAGAACAGGGACATTTCTTCAGTAAAGACTACCTGCAGAAGGCTTCCTCAGGAGCCAGAGGCTGCTTGAAACTGACAGATGACTCCTGGAAGAACCAGAGGGGAACAGAGAAGCCCACCCAAGATGCCGGCCAGTCCCAACAACACAGTGTCCCAACGCATACGGCAAATTAGAAAACAGAACGTAGGGAGGAGAAGAACCACACGCAACCTAGCAACTCTCCAGAGAAAAAGCACACCACAAAAAGAAAGCCAGCCCCCAGATTGCAAAGACAATAACTTGGAAGAATTTCTGAGCCTTCCAGAAAGAGAATTTAAAATTGCCGTGATTAAAAAACTGACAGAAGTCATAAAGGAAAACAATGATAAGGGAAAAATAATCAACGATCAGAAGAATGCAATTGAGTCCCTAGAGAGGGAAAACAATGGTCAGAAGAAAGAAATTGAGTCCCTAAAGAGGGAAGTAAAAGAAATGCAGGAGATCAAAGAATTAATGGAAGAACTAAAGAATTCTGGGAAAAGCAATGAAAGCAGAATAGATGAAATGGAAGAACGAATAAGTAATCTTGAAGACACAGAAATAAAAAGAACCAAAACAGAAAAGGAAAGAGAAGTACGAAGGAAAAAGAACGAAGAAAGACTTCGGGAACTATCTGACTCCATGAGGAAAGGAAATATAAGAGTTATAGGAATACCAGAAGGAGAGGAGAGAGATGTAGGAACAGAGAAAATATTCAAAGAGATAATTGAAGAGAACTTCCCAAATGTGAAGAAGGAGCTGAAAATTGATATACAAGAAGCAAGAAGAACACCAAACTTCCACGACGAAAGGAAAAATACAGCAAGACACATAATAGTAAAGCTCCCAAGAATCCAGGACAAGGAAAAAATAATGAAGCTGGCAAGAGGGAAGAAACAGATAACATTCAAAGGAAAACCAATCAGGCTGACATCAGACTTCTCCGAAGAAACACTACGGGCAAGGAGAGAGTGGAGGGACATAGTCAACAGACTCCAAGAAAACAGATGCCAACCAAGAATACTCTATCCCGCAAAGCTCTCCTTCCTCTTTGAAGAAAGAATATGGACCTTCCCAGACAAACAGAAACTCCGGAATTTCATTGCAACTAAACCCCCACTCCAAAAAATACTACAAGGAGTCCTAAAGCCAGAACCTCAGAGGGACGAATAACAATGAAAGAAGGCCAAAAAAAAAAAAAAAGTTATTAAAAGAATAAATAAATAAAATCAAAGGAAAGACAAACACAATGGCAAATACAGATGTTAACATATCAATATTAACTCTAAATGTAAATGGACTAAACTCTTCAATAAAAAGACACAGAGTGGCAGCCTGGATTAAGAAACAAAACCCAACCTTTTGCTGTCTCCAGGAAACACATTTAGCTACAAAAGATAAAAATAGGCTCAAAGTTAAAGGATGGAAAACAATCCTACAAGCAAATGGACCAAAAAAGAAAGCAGGAACAGCTATACTTATATCAGATAAAACAGATTTCAAACTCAAAAAGATAAAAAGAGACCCCAATGGTCACTACATTATGATCAAGGGGACAATACTTCAAGAAGAAATAACACTCATTA
The DNA here is from genome assembly GCF_014898055.3 of Talpa occidentalis. NCBI lineage: Eukaryota > Metazoa > Chordata > Mammalia > Eulipotyphla > Talpidae > Talpa > Talpa occidentalis. Next base: position 36,502,468 of record NW_023601653.1, read on the forward strand.
ACATATACTCACCAAACGAAGGAGCACCAAAATATATCAGACAACTGTTGTCCTCTCTGAAAACAGACATCAGAGAAAACACATACGTAGTGGGAGACTTCAACACACCACTATCAACAATGGATAGATCAACAAGACAAAAAATAAGTAAAGAAACCAAAGCTCTAAATAAGGACCTAGAGCAATTAGGCTTAACAGACATCTATAGAACACTAAACCCCAAAAAAACGGAGTACACATTTTTCTCAAGCGCACATGGATCATTCTCCAGGATCGATCACATACTGGGGCACAAGACAAACATCAACAGATACACCAAGATTGAAATCATATCAACCATCTTTTCTGACCATGAAGGCATCAAACTAGAAATAAACCATAAAAAGAAGGCAAGGAACTTTCCTACCTCATGGAGATTAAAAACCACACTACTGGAAGACCATTGGACTAATGAGGAGATCAAAGAAGAAATTAAAAAATTTTTTGAATTGAACGACAAGGAGGACACTAATATCCTAAATGTATGGGATGCAGCAAAAGCAGTAATAAGAGGAAAATATATAGCAATAGAAGCTCACATCAAGAAACAAGAAAGAACGCAAAGAAACAACCTCATCTCGAAGCTCAAAGATCTAGAAAAAGAACAACAAAAAAACCCCAAAACCAGTAGAAGAAAAGAAATAATAAAAACCAAAGCAGAAATAAATGAAATTGAAACTAAAAAAACAATCCAAAAGATCAATGAAACCAAGAGCTGGTTTTTTGAAAAAATCAATAAAATAGACAAACCCCTAGCCAGGCTCACAAAGGAAAAAAGGGAGAAAGCACAAATAAACAGGATCATCAATGAAAGAGGAGAAATCACAACGGACACAGCAGAAATCAAAAGAATAATCAGTAACTACTATGAACAGTTATATGGAAACAAGTTTAACAATCTAGAGGAGATGGACAAATTCCTACAACTCTACAATCACCCAAAGCTAGATAAAGAAGAAATAGAACACCTAAACAGACCAATTACAATTAGCGAAATTGAAATGGTAATAAAAAACCTCCCCAAAAACAAAAGCCCAGGACCTGATGGATTTACAAATGAATTCTACCAAACATTCAGAGACGAATTAGTGCCTATCCTTCACAAACTCTTCCAAAAAATTGAGAAGGAAGGGACAATACCAAACACGTTTTATGAAGCCAACATTACACTAATACCAAAACCGAACAAGGACAACACAAAAAAGGAAAACTACAGGCCAATCTCCCTAATGAACACTGATGCAAAAATCCTCAATAAAATTTTAGCTATCAGAATCCAACAATGTATCCATAAGATAATTCACCACGACCAAGTTGGATTCATTCCAGGGGCACAAGGATGATTTAACATCCGAAAATCAATCAACGTTATCCAACACATCAACAAAAAGAAATATAAAAACCATATGATAATATCAATAGATGCTGAGAAAGCTTTCGACAAAGTGCAACACCCATTCATGATAAAAGCCCTTGAAATTCTGGGGATACAAGGAACATACCTCAACATCATAAAGGCCATCTATGACAAGCCAACAGCCAGTATCATTCTCAATGGTGAAAAGCTGAAAGCAATTCCATTAAGATCTGGAACAAGACAAGGATGTCCACTCTCACCATTGCTTTTCAATATAATACTGGAAGTCCTAGCCAGGGCAATAAGACAAGAGAAAGACATCCAAGGAATCCAAATAGGAAAAGAAGAAGTCAAACTATCACTATTTGCAGACGATATGATATTATACATAGAGAACCCCAAAAACTCCACAGAAAAGCTAATTCAACTCATCAATCAGTTCAGTAAAGTGGCAGGATACAAAATCAACACGCAAAAGTCAGTAGCCTTCCTATACACAAACAATAAATCTGAAGAAGAAGAAATCAAAAAGACCATCCCTTTTGTTATTGAAACAAAAAAAATCAAATATTTGGGAATAAATCTAACAAAAGAGGTAAAGGACCTATACAAAGAAAACTATAAAACACTGTTAAAAGAAATAGAAGAAGACACAAAGAAATGGAGAGACGTCCCCTGCTCATGGATTGGAAGAATAAACATTATTAAAATGGCCATCCTACCAAAAGCAATATACAGATTCAATGCTATTCCAATCAAAATTTCAATGTCATTCTTCAAAGAAATAGAACAATTATTGATGAAATTCATATGGAATCACCAAAAACCCCGAATAGCCAAAGCTCTCCTGAAAAAAAAAGAAGGGAATGGAGGCATCAGACTCCCAGACTTCAAACTATACTACAAAGCCATAATCATCAAAACTGCATGGTATTGGAACAAGAACAGACATACAGACCAATGGAATCGAATAGAAAATCCAGAAATAAACCCACAGATTTATGGTCAACTAATCTTTGACAAAGGAGCAAAGAATATGCATTGGAGCAAAGAAAGTTTGTTCAATAAATGGTGCTGGGAAAACTGGGTCGCTACATGCAAAAAAATGAAGCTTGACCACCACCTCACACCATACACAAAAATCAACTCAAAATGGATTAAAGAACTAGACATAAGACCTGAAACCATAAAATATATAGAAGGAAATATAGGCGAAACACTACGTGATTTGCACATCAAAGACATCTTTACAGACACATCACCCAAAGCAGTGATAGTGAAGGCAAAGATAAACAGCTGGGACTACATCAAATTAAAGAGCTTTTGCACAGCAAAAGAGACAATAACAAAAACAATGAGAAACCCCACCAACTGGGAGAACATTTTTGCACCCAACACTAATGATAAAGGACTGATCACAAAAATCTGCAAAGAGCTGATGAGACTCAACAACAACAAAGAAAATAATCCAGTCAAAAAATGGGCAGAAGAGCTTAAAAGAAACTTCTCTGAAGAGGAAATGCAAATGGCCAACAGGCATATGAAAAAATGTTCAACATCACTTGTCATCAGGGAAATGCAAATCAAAACTACCATGAGATACCATCTTACACCAGTGAGAATGGCACATATTAAAAAAACTAGCAACAACAAATGTTGGCGAGGGTGTGGAGAAAAAGGAACTCTTCTGCACTGTTGGTGGGAGTGCAAACTGGTCCAACCACTGTGGAAAGCTGTATGGAGATTTCTGGACCTACTAAACATAGAGCTTCCATATGATCCAGCAATTCCACTCCTAGGTATTTACCCAAAGGACACAGAAACATCAATTCCAAAGAACACCTGCACCCCTATGTTTATAGCAGCACTGTTTACAATAGCTAAGCTTTGGAAACAACCCAAATGCCCAAAAATAGATGACTGGATCAAGAAGATGTGGTACATATATACCATGGAATATTACTCAGCATTCAAAAAAGATAAACACATGCAATTTGCAGCAACATGGATGGCGCTGGAAGGGATCATGCTCAGCGAAATAAGCCAAAAAGAAAAAGAAAAATACCGGATGGTCTCACTCATAGCAGGAATCTAGAAAACTTAAATAAGGGACCAGGAAAATGAATAACTATAAGAAAGTGAAAATCAAAATCAACAAAAAACTATGAACCAGAGACACTTTTAGGGGGGCGGGGGTGGGAGGGGAGGGATTGGGGTCAGAATGGGGGGGCTGCAATTGTATGGGGAATATAACAATAAAATTTATTAAAAAAAAAAAATAAAAAAAAATAAAATGTATAACAACTTCTTTTTTTTTAATATTTATTTATTTATATATACAAGCACTGGGTACAGTCAGAAGCACGGGAGGGTGAGAGAATTCACCGGAGCCAGAGTGGGGAACAGAACAGGCAGATCGACAAAATACACTGCTCAGGAGAGCAGCGGGTGCGTCAGGAGAGGTCTGCGTGCCATGTGGGACCCTCGCTAGTGACCAGGGATCGAACCGGCGCTGCAGAGGCTGCAGGCAGCTTCGCAGCCCAGCGCTCAACCGCTGCACCACCAGGGGAGGCCCAACTTCTTTTTTTTTAAGATTTATTTATTTATTCATACAAGCACTGGATACAGTCAGAAGCACGGGAGGGTGAGAGAATTCACCAGAGCCAGAGCGGGGAACAGAACAGGCAGACTGACAAAATACACTGCTGAGAGGAGCAAAGGGTGTGGCAGGAGAGGTCTGCGCACCTGTGGGACCCTCGCTGGCAGCCAGGGATCGAACCGGTACTGCAGAGGCTGCGGGCAGGTTTGTAGCCCAGCGCTCAACCGCTGTGCCACCAGGGGAGGCCCTGTATAACAACTTCTTAAAGATATATTATTTGTACTCTCACTGCTTATAAGAAGACCATGGACAAATTCATGAATACTGTTTATTGATTAACTCAGAGGCAAGGTGCTATAATATATATACCACCGGACTTGTTTGAAGATACGTATCAAGGTCTTGTATGAACTCTGTCTCAGTGATCTAATCGTAGGACTCCATGGATTACAAAATGTGTGATTTCAGAGATCCTCTTCAAAAAAGTGAGTTCGAGTGAACTAAATGGCTCAGCAATTTAGGAATTCCCAATCTTCCACTCCCCCACCCCTTCCATAGAAAAACACAAAAAGTTGCATCAACAAAGACTCAAAGCATCTGTGATCTCTGACAAGAAGGTGAGCTCATTTGGCTCATTGGCAAGGCTTGGCTATGAGAGGCTGTCAGCATTCTTTTGAGTGAGAGGAGACTTACATTTTAAAGGAAATGACTACCATGCTAGCATTTGGGAATTGGGGCAATCAAGTGTGCTTTAGGGCAGAAAAATTTTTTGAATGTCCTTCTATATAAGCAAAATGTATCACATTTTGTTAGATGGTCTGAATGTTTGTGCTTTCCCTCCCCCACATTCATATGTTGAAACCTAGACCTGAAGGTGGTTGTATCATGAGTCACGATGAAAGCACCCCCTTTGGGGGTGGTAAGATCATGAATCCCCTCACGAATGGGATTAGTGCCTTTATGAAAGATCCCAGAGAGGCCCTTTGGCCCTGGTGCCATGTGATGACTCAGTGGGAGGCTGTGATTCTGCAACCTGGAGGAGAGCCCTCACCAGAATGGATCATGGCAATATATTGAACTTGTGCGCCCCTGCCAATCTCCAGAACAATGAGAAATAAATTTCTGTTGTTTATAATTTACCCAGCCTATGGGATTTTTTGTAGCACTTGAATAGACAAAGGTACATTTATTATTTGAAAAATAATAGTATAATAAGTACTTCTTCTGGAGAGCTTCTATAGCTGTGGTTATGCTAAGTATTCTGTTCATGACCCTGTATTTTTGCTTATGACTATAGCTTGAAGCAGATATAATTATTGACCCATTATAACAATGAGAGAAACTGAAGCCTAGAGAGGATTTGTATCAATAACTTTCCCAAGGCTATACAACGAGTGAGTAGTAGGTCTGAGTTTCAATAGCAAATCTCCCAGAATTAATAACAATTTTTAGAGCATTCTGTATAAGGAGCTTGTGAAAGTGATACAATAAACATACATCCACATGAGCAGAATTGTCTTTTAAGTGGGTGCTGCAAGGATTTTATTGCTAACTCTAAGGTTCTTGTGTTATTTTGGACTCTTTTGGAAATTCCCTTCAGAATTGTCTTCAGGATCTGTGTTTTGAGTATTATTTATATGGATGACTGTTCATCTTAGAGGTCTGCTGACTAAAATGTAAGAAGACTATGATCAATGTCAGGATAGAGTTTCAGTCATAAGGAAATGACCATCGTTTTCTTGAGTTGACTGTGAATCAAGCAGAGGCATCCTTGGATCATGATGACTTGAGTGATATAAGTCACTTAAGGAAATGCAGGTACCAGAGATTAAAAAACAATCAGAACTAGCATTAATTTCATTTATCAATATTAGCAAATTTGAATTTCATATAAGTTGATATGCAGTAGGAACCCCAAATTCGATGCTCAATGCAGCATATGGTTCCTGGACATATTTTGTGGCCTTTTTTATTACACCCATACAGTGCATTAATAGGTTTTAATTAGGCAGGTTTAGGTTTTGTGGCAATACAAACAATTGAGCTCTGATTGTCCTGTGTTCATCCACTCTGGGGGTTTGTGTTAATTTCATGCCCTTTGAAAGCATGTGAGCTTTTGAACTCTGATTTCTCATTATTTTTTTCCTCAAAGAAACTTTGAATAATAGTAGGCTGAAAAAAATGTTTCAGGTATTTCATGTCCCAGTACAAACATCCTTCAAGCTACTCAGAACTAAAAGTAATTCTTGCTTTTCTATAAACTTTCATTAAACCTCAGGTTGCCCTCCCAGCTGCTGTCTGCTGATGTAGCTCTTGTGAGTAATTCTCATCTCACATCACAGGAGTCTTTCACCAGCAGAGTTGCTTTGGCAGAGATGAGGCTTGGGTTTTTTTTTTTTTTATGCTTATTTATATTTATATTTATTTTTTTTTAAATAATAAATTTTATTGTTATATTCCCCATACAATTGCAGCCCCCCCATTCTGACCCCAATCCCTCCCCTCCCGCCCCCGCCCCCCTAAAAGTGTCTCTGGTTCATAGTTTTTTGTTGATTTTGATTTTCACTTTCTTAAAGTTATTCATTTTCCTGGTCCCTTATTTAAGTTTTCTAGATTCCTGTTATGAGTGAGACCATCCGGTATTTTTCTTTTTCTTTTTGGCTTATTTCGCTGAGCATGATCCCTTCCAGTGCCATCCATGTTGCTGCAAATTGCATGTGTTTATCTTTTTTGAATGCTGAGTAATATTCCATGGTGTATATGTACCACATCTTCTTGATCCAGTCATCTATTTTTGGGCATTTGGGTTGTTTCCAAAGCTTAGCTATTGTAAACAGTGCTGCTATAAACATAGGGGTGCAGGTGTTCTTTGGAATTGATGTTTCTGTGTCCTTTGGGTAAATACCTAGGAGTGGAATTGCTGGATCCTATGGAAGCTCTATGTTTAGTAGGTCCAGAAATCTCCACACAGCTCTCCACAGTGGTTGGACCAGTTTGCACTCCCACCAACGGTGCAGAAGAGTTCCTTTTTCTCCACACCCTCGCCAACATTTGTTGTTGCTAGTTTTTTTAATATGTGCCATTCTCACTGGTGTAAGATGGTATCTCATGGTAGTTTTGATTTGCATTTCCCTGATGACAAGTGATGTTGAACATTTTTTCATATGCCTGTTGACCATTTGCATTTCCTCTTCAGAGAAGTTTCTTTTTAGCTCTTCTGCCCATTTTTTGACTGGATTATTTTCTTTGTTGTTGAGTCTCATCAGCTCTTTGCAGATTTTTGTGATCAGTCCTTTGTCATTAGTGTTGGGTGCAAAAATGTTCTCCCAGTTGGTGGGGTTTCTCTTTGTTTTTGTTATTGTCTCTTTTGCTGTGCAGAAGCTCTTTAATTTGATGTAGTCCCAGCTGTTTATCTTTGCCTTCACTATCACTGCTTTGGGTGATGTGTCTGTAAAGATGTCTTTGATGTGCAAATCACGTACTGTTTCGCCTAAATTTCCTTCTATATATTTTATGGTTTCAGGTCTTATGTCTAGTTCTTTAATCCATTTTGAGTTGATTTTTGTGTATGGTGTGAGGTAGTGGTCAAGCTTCATTCTTTTGCATGTAGCGACCCAGTTTTCCCAGAGGCTTGGGTTCTTTAAAGAGATCCATTTGCTTTTTGAAACAATCCCAAGTGTTTGCATCTTTCACTTTATACTTTGTTCTTTCTCCCTGTCACTCTGTTTGCCTGAATTTGGAACTTAGTTGTAGATACTGATACTTGATATCCACTCTCCCTAAGTTTGATGAATTTCTTATAATCAGATTCCTAGTGTTGGCCTGCATTAAGTCTACTCATGCTAGACTTGATAACCTATCACTGCCTCTCAGTGTGTGATCCACGGCTATGTTCATCTTTTATCTGCTAGCCAAAATTTAATTATACTTATCATGAAAGGTAGAACTGGGACAGATTTGACAGTGAGAGTCCCTGGTGCATCTACCTTTGTAGCCCTCTAGCACCTAGAACTATTTTTTGTATAGGTAGATACTTGATAAGAATTTGCCATGGTGGGCCTCTCTGGTGGCGCAAAGGGTTAACTCTCAACACTATGAAGCAATCTGCAGCCACTTAGCATGTGTTCAATCCCTGGCCAGGGAGGTAACCCACATGGCACAGCAGACCTCTCCTCTCTCACCCGCTGCTCCACTCAGCAGTGTATTTCAGTCAATCTGCCTATTCTGCTCCCCACTCTGTCTCTGGTGAATCCTCTCACCCTCCCCACACCTCTGGCCTGCACCCCAGTTATTGTATGCATAAATAAATAAAACTTTGAAAGAATTTGCCAGTGGAATAAATTAAAAATCAAAGCAGTTATAGTAGTATTTCATGATGTGGAAAGGGAAGTGTTTCTTTAAGCAAATTACGTGTACTTTTTTAGATGAGGCACCATGGTAGGTGCTGAGGATTCGAAAATGAAAAGATAATGCTCTTAGTGCAGTGCTTAACCCCTGTGCCACCAGGGAGGCCCTACTCATAGCAGGAATTTGGAAAACCTAAATAAGGGACCAGGAAAAAGACTAATTAATACAAAGTAAAAATTAAAATCAACAAGCAACTATAAACCAGAGACACATGGGTGGGGGGTAGGGGTGCAGGGAGAGGAAGGATTAGGGTCAAAATAAGGGGAGGTGCAATTGTTTGGGGAATATAACCAAAATGAAAATGCATACATTGTGCAAAAATGAAAAATGATGTAAGAATTATATAAAATAAAATATTTTTTAAAAAAAGATAATGCTCTTTTACATGAGGAATTTATACCACTGGAAATCTACACATAGGGAAAAAGTCTGGGTGGTTAACTTGTGTAGAGATGATAAGGAATCTAGTAAATTGGAGGCCTTAATCCTAGACCCAGGTCCAAACAAATTTTGAATATGTTGGGGCAGTTACAATTTCTGAGCTGGAAAAACTTTGGAGAATAATTGGAAAGTTTTTCTCTTGGATCATAATCCCAGCTGCAGAATGATGACTTCTGAGGGAAGAGGAGGAAGTAGGTGCAAGGATCAGGCAAGATATAAAAGTAAAACTCATGGAGGTTATGATCAGGCTTTGGTAAGCTACCCATTCTATACTTCGGTAAGATTGTCTGGGATCCTGGTTAGAAAAGGAGATTTTATTTTTTGCATGGGAATTAAAAAATAATAACCCAGTTTCCTGGAGGACAGCCTTCTTTATTGGCCAGATATGACCTTTGAAATAATGAAATTTGTTATGCTATGCAACTGAAGTTGTAAATCTTTTGTTTGGAAAATGGCCTTTGACCTTACCAGTAAACTGGAGCTTTTACTTAAAGTCAGAGATGGTACAGTCATCATTTTTTGATTATGAAGCAAGTTCTAAAAAAAATAGGACAACCAAAGTGATCTTCCTCTATATAAACTGTAAGCTATTGTTCACACATCTCATTGGAGAGGCAACCTTGAGGGCTAAAGTAAGTAGGTTAACCACTCATCTAACCAACGGGAGTCACTGTCTGGCTGCTCTGAGTGACAACAAGCCCAGACTGGGGTGGAGGGAAATGTGGGTGAATTGCGTTCTGAAGTCTGGATTGCTCTTTGTCACTCTTTCTCTTGCCATTGCCAAGCACAAGCAATCTTCCTTCATCAAAAGTTGTTACCCCAGGCGAACGCTGTCCCAGGCTGTGGACTCGCTCTATGTCAAGGCAGCATGGCTCAAAGCAACAATTCCAGTAAGTATCAGGCTCTGCTCAGAGGATGATCCCAGGGTAGTTGTAACTCTGAAAAACTTATTTCTCTCTCTTTATTGTAGGAAGATCGCATTAAAAACATACGATTACTAAAAAAGAAAGCAAAAAAGCTATTTATGGTAAGCCAGAGGGTCTTTTCCTTTTTCGTGCTTCTCTTTTTTTATGCTCTTTTCCCTGCATTTAATTTTTTCCAGATGGTCATTAAGAAATAATCAGGGGGATATTTCAGTGACATCTTACAAAGGCTATTCATGGTTTACCTTATGCAATTTCTTATATTTTTTTTTATAGAGAAACTGCAGATTCCAAGAACAGCTTCTAACCTTCTTCATGGAAGATGTTTTTGGTCAACTCCAATTACAAGTTTGCAAGGAAATAAACTTTGTGGAAGACTTTCACAGCCTTAGGCAGAAACTGAGCCGCTGTGTAAGTATGCACAGCATATACAGTGAGTTTGAATCTAAAACCTCTCTAGAAAACAGCATGTAGGAAGCTGTCTCCATACCAAAGGGTGAGTAAAAGGGGCTTTCTGATTTTTTGTTTATAGTCCAAATGGAGACACTATCACCAGGAATAAAGCAGCAAATAAGCACATATGTCTCATAATGTATAATTCATTATTTCTTAAGGAATGGTTCATAAAGCATATTGAAGAGTTAACATGACTAACATGATATTGTTAATTTGTAAATAATCCCTCTTTATATGATTCATAAGTAATTCTTTTGCTCACTTACCAAAATATTTCTTTTGTACCAACTATATGTCAACCACTATTTTAGGTGGTTGCTATGGCTCTCTGTCCCTTTATCTCTCTCTTTTTTGATTCCTATATTGATGAAGACCTTTAAAGGATTTTATTTACCTAATTTTTTTTTATACTTCTTGAAGCATAATCTCAGTCAAAACTTAAAAAACGGGGGGGAAGTTATGTCTTCTTTGGTACCTAAGTTATTTGATTAAGCAACTGTTTGGTTAAGCAACAGGGAACTAAGATGGTAACAGTGACCACATATCTATACAAGCATTCACAGTAATAAATACCAGCAGATAAAAATCATAAAATTGTAAAAAATTAGAAGCAATAAAGATCATGCAGAAATAAACAAACAAAAAAGAGTCTAAGGGCCTCCCTGGTGGCACAGCTGTTGAGTGCAGCGCTGTGAAGCTGTCTACAGCCTCCATAGCATGGGATTGATTCCCAGATGGCCAGGGAGATTCCCACGTGGCGCGGCAGACCTCTCCTGTGTGCCTGCTGCTCCCCTCAGCAGTGCTTTTGGTCTGTCTGCCTGTTTTGCTCCCCACTCTGTCTCTGGTGAATCCTCTCACCCTCCCGCGCCTCTGGCCTATACCCCAGCTATTGTATAAATAAAAAATAAACTTTAAAACAAAACAAAACAAAACAAAAAAAGAGTCCAAAACAAACTAAAACAAGATCTGTGCGATGTCCCTTGATTTGGCTCTGTGGGGAGAGCTGAATCTGTTCTGTGGCCTTGTTTGGCCTTGTTTCCATCTATGCTTTCTACAGGATTCTGGGGTTTTGCTTTGCAGGTGTCAAAGGAGGTAGTGATGACATTTGCTGTCTTTGGGATATAGAAGGGGAGCGAGCTCTACTACCCTGGGGCCTTGTGGTCCCTGAGACTCAAACGCTGAGCTGTTGGATGTGAATTATTGTGTTTTAAGTGTCCCATGTCTTTTTTTTTTTTTTTTTTTTTTTTTTTATAGAGGCATGTTTTTTTATTTATTTATTTATTTATTATATTTGTTTGTTTGTTTTGTTTATACATGCACTGGGTACAGTCAGAAGTGCGGGAGGGTGAGAGAATTCACCAGAGCCAGAGCAGGGAGCAGAACAGGCAGAAGGACCGAAGCACACTGCTGAGGGGAGCAGCGGGTGGCAGGAGAGGTCTGCGCACCATGTGGGATCCTCCTCCGGGGCCAGGGAGCAGCCGGGGATCGAACCGGCGCCGCAGAGGCTGTGGGCAGCTTCGCAACCCAGCGCTCAACCGCTGCGCCACCGGGGAGGCCCTGTCCCATGTCTTTTTCCTTATAGTACCTGAGTGCTCTGTAACCTTAATTCCTTCCCACAGTAAAGAGGCTTTCAGTGAGGGTGAGCTGGTTAGTTAGGTCAAGCGTTTAACAAATTTACATTCCCTTTTTCCTTGGTTTACTTGTGTTTAAATTATGTCTTTTGAGACCGGGGCTGTTTGATTTTTCATAACTCTCATGTTTCATTAAAATGACAATGATAAAAATTTCAAGCTTGTACCTCTGAGTGCTTGTCTGAAGTAATGGAAAGATCTTCACTTATCTTTAATTAATTCTAAACTTACAAGGTCAACTTCTTAAGGCAGTGAAAAGTATAGTCTCTTAAGTTTAAGTTGAATTATTCTACAATTTTATGTTTCGTTAACATCATTTATTGTCACTTCTAGTAAGAGTTTTTTCTTTTTTTCACTAGTAAGAGACTTGAGGAAGTGAATAATCCATTGAAGGACTCCATTGGGGAAAATAATGAGATGTATGGCAAACATTTAGGTTCAGGTGATTTCATTCAAAGGGACTGAGAGCTGTGCCTATGTCAGCATCTGAAAGACTAGGACCCTGTGCAGGCTTTTTAATGGGGATTAGAAAAAAATAAAATAACTACTCTCTGTTTCTCTTTTTACTAGAATCTTTGATTCCTCTGTGTAGGTGCTACCCATTATCCATCAGATTTAACTTAATGTTCTAAGTCAAGCTTGTTAATGATGGTGAAGCACTGCCTGATACAATACAGTGTATCTGGACACCCCCACCCCAAACCATGTCTGTTTCTACCATTGATTAGCTTTCCTTGACTCAAAGAGCTAACAAGCACAAAATGATACTTACAGCCCAAAGCAAGCAATGAGAACTGAGAAAACACAGAACTGCCTAGGAACTCTACTTTTCCTTGATTTAATTTTGGAGGTGTTTTCTCAGGCACTTCAATCTGTCAACGGAGATTCTTCTTTCAGGCAGTTGGGGTGCAGCAGGTTGGGGCAGGGTGGCACCTAGTTACCAAAGTGACTGGCTCCCCCTTATGGCCAAATACGAACACACCACCCAGTCAGCCTTCCCAAGGGGCAACTATCTGGGTGCTAACTTCTTACATTCTCTAGCCTCATGCTGACTGCTATTAGCTTCAGTCAAATTGTCCCACAAACTAAGGTGGTTATGTCATGGGGTAAGCCACTCTATGAAACTGAAAACGAAATTAATAAAATCAGTTCGCCTGAATTTCAGAAAGTCTCCTTAGACGTTGCTTTAGGAACTAGGAGCTTGTCTTGTGTTTAATTTTTTTGGCCAATCCTGATTGCGTATTTTTAGCAATAGAAGCTGATATCTGTTTCATATAAATTTACTGAAGCTCTGGTCTTTGTGGACAATCATCTCAGGAAGCTCCATTTTTTTCTTTTTCATGAAGTAAAGGGAGGAGAAGGAGGACATCTTCTTATGAAAAGATCCTTGACTCCCATTGGAAACAACAAGTCTGTAATTGGAGGGAAATGTATGGGAACAAAGTCAGGGCCAATTGCTTTGCTGTTGGCGAGAACTGATGAATCAGGCACATATAAATTAATGAGATTGTCTTTGCTATCATTTCTTTTGGATTCTGTTTCTGAAGACACTGGCCCATCTGTTTTATCCAAAGATGGCATATGAAAATTTCTGAGTTCTGCTGCTCCCCATAGTTTACAAGAATTAGAATAAAGTCTGTCCTGCTTTTGTAGAAGAAGAGCTGGGTCAGGATATGGTTGACCTGAAGGTGGGATCATCATCTTACTAGACTTCTCCCTTGGAGGTAAATGGGAACCAGGGTCAGAATGTTCTCTATGAGGATCAAATAACCTATCAAAGTTGATTCTCTTCCTTCTTTGTTAATCTGATGATCTAGAGGATTCTCTGGACCCCTGGAGACTCTTACTCCTCCCAGCTGGATGCTAAGGTGAGAGTCAGAATGGGTCTTCCAATGAAGTCAAAAGGGAGAGAAAAACTCATTTTAGATGAAGGTCATCAGCTCAGTGGTGAGGCCCCGTATGGAGAATGCTTCTTTCCAAATGTTGTGTTTGGAACACCAAGTGCATAAGGATCTTTTTCAAAGTTATACTTTCTTAATAAGCATTTTCTTTCTCTAAATCATCGAGGTTTCTTAGAGCAGTATGAGCTGCTAACCAATTGTGATGTATTTTTTTTTCTCATAGGAAATAATCTTCCCTTGAGAAGCATGCATGATTCTCTCCAATTCTTCTATTAGAGTTTTTCACATTTTATAGGTCTCCACCTCTTCAGGTGCATGGCTGATTTTTTCCTCTGCTTTGGGAAGCTTTTCCTCTTCTTCTAATTGGTAATTTCTTTCTACTATTAATTTCCTTTGAAGTGTTATTGCAATTTTGAGATAGAGTTCAGTTATCACTTTAAGTTTTTGCTGAAGCTTTTGATTCTCACTTTCATATTGTATGTTTTCTGACTGCAAAGATCCTCGTTCAGTCTGGAGGTTGTTAATATACTCTCTAAGTTCTTTATTTTATGTATTGATTCTTCAGATTACTGAGTGTAAATTCTTTCTCCTTCTAGGTTTCCTTTAATTTATTTTTTAAATGAAGTACCATTATTTTTACACCTTTGTGATATTTTTGACAGTTTAAGATTCCTCCCCTCAGGTGTGGTCACTGTAGTTCTCCCTCCACCAACTTAGCAGCAGGAACCAGTTTCTTCCCAGCTCCTGCTGGTTCATTATCATTCACTCTATTTCCAGCTCCAAGGTCTCATCACCTGTTACTCTCCAAACACACCCCAGTCTTTCATCTTTAGCAAGCATTCTGTCAGACTTGATCTGATTTTCTTTACCATATAGAATTTGTTAACCATCTCTTTGGAGTCTTCAAAAGTTATCTTCTATTTAAGTTTACTTACTTTTTCTTTCCTTCCTTTAGCTTGTAAAAGCTGTCCCTGGCTTTCCTGAAGTTGGGCATTTTCACTTATGTGATCTTTTTTAGCTATCTCAAATCATTCTTCATTCATCTGAACTATTTTTAAGGTTGCTTTGGCTTCAGCTACTTGTGATTTGAGGGATTTTAATTTATCTTCTAGGGACTGTGTCCATTTAGAAATATCCAAACTAGGACTGGAGTGCTAAAATGGTGAGGTAGAAAGATGGTCTTGACAGAGCGGAGGGTTTCAGATTTGAAAATTCCTTAACAGTAACAATTGACTCTGTTCCTACCACACTGATGGAATTTATGGAGATTTACCAATTATATTTTCTTTTTAAGCTCTCAAACTCCTTGACTCCAATTAATTCCTGACCTGCCTTCTTGGCCCTCTGACAAGTGCAGCCCTGACCGGGAGCCCCAGCCTGGCTCAGGCATGCTTCTCATGCAGCAGAGCTGTGTGAGTGCCACGATCCCAGGACAGACACCCACATGGCAGCAGACTCCCCGGCCAGCCCACCCCATCTAGTCTACTCTTCTGACTCTCACCAGCTCATCAACAATGTTCAGAGCCCTAGCTTTCCTGGAGATGACAGAGACAATTCCTGGTCTTTCAGTTTATAAGATCCACCCCATTTCTCCTCTTCTGTGCTGGATCCTCCAGACCCTAGACTCTGCACTGGATTCCAGTGCCCTGATTGGTAGTTTCTTTGCCCCTCAGTACTCAGCTCCCTTTGACAACTCTTCACCTATAGCTTTCTACAGAGTGCCTTAAAAGTGGTGATATCGCAATTGCAACATTTGCTATTTCTATTTCAATATTGGTCAAAATTATTCCTCATGTATCTTCATGCCCTCAATATTGATCTAACCAAAAGGTTTTGGAAATCCCTGACATTGTGAATTCTTTAAAAGGAAATTCACTCATTTAGATGCCCAATAGACTTTCACTGAGTACCTGACATTTTCTACATGCAATAGAAACTACTGATCATTCAAAGATGACTAAGACATGGCAACTGTCTTCAAAGAGTCCGCAGTGTAGAAGAGCAAAGAGGTCAACAGAAGAGAATACAAATAGCTAGATAATGACAATATCAGATGTGTATATAAAGAATTATAAGGAGAAAATAATGACTAACTTTTCTTGGGATAATCAGGAACCCTCCACTTATATTTCTACATACATTCTAATCCAGTTCTTTTGTTGCAATTGCTTTCTTCCTCTATGGGTCATTATATTTGCAATGCAATCTAACCAGGATCTTTAATGACAGAAGGACTCCTGTTTATTAACATGGATTTTAAAACCTAGAATACATGCTACCAGTATGTTTATTTACATTTCTCTAGTTGTTTCATTAAAAGGAGACCTAAATTTTTTTCAACATAAAACTGCACTGAATAATCCCAAGTTTTAAATGTGTAGACAAAATATCATCACTAAAATTCTGAGAGCAGTTATGTATACCACATATGTGTGTATGTATACTTTTCGGGGTATAAGTATATGAACATATACACCATCACTGTAAATTTTGTGTATTCTTATTGTAGTAAGTCCACACAATAGCACAAAAAAAAATGTATGTATATGCTTGGGGTATTTGTAACAGATTTTTTCCCAGACCCTTCTAGAAACTCTTCCTTTTTGAAATACATACTCTGTCCACAAAGAGAAGTAGAAGTTACCATGTTCCTAAGGTGTGACTCCTCATATACCCTGTCTAGCCACAGCGACCAGAGTTGATCACCAGACCCAGCTAGAGCATCAGCCCGCTTCCTCGGAACTTCAGGATTTAGAAAGGTCACTCTCCATTTTGAGGCTGACATAGTATATAAAACATGGGATGTTTAGCAGCCATATTCCACCACAGAAATTAACGAACAGAGGAAGCCTGTTCACAGTAAGAGAGTAAAGCAAATGATGTCCTCCTAATGAGGACCTGAAATTGCATTGCCAAGTTTCTCAGAGAACTCCAAGCCCCAGACCCATTGCTGACATGGGGTTCCTTGAAATACCCTAATATCTTTCTAATAAATGTCCCATTTTGTTTAAACTCAAACAGAGTTTTTGCAACATGCTAATAAAAGAGGACTAAGCAGTTATAATAGGATGACTACACAGTGACTCAAGAGGATGGGAACTATTACCTTACTGTTACTATTTTTTTAAAATATTTTTTTTAAAGAATTATTTATTTATGCAAATAAGAGCTGGAGTACAGGCCAGAGATGTGGGGGGTGACAGTATTCACCAGAGACAGAGTGGGGAACAGAAAAGGCAGATTGACCGAAGTACACTGCTGAGGGGAGCAGCAGGCGAGGCAGGAGAGGTCTGCTGCGCCATGTGGGTTGCTCCCTGGCCGGGGATCGAACTTGGGATCGAACTCGTGCTGCAGAGGCTGCGGATTGCTTCATAGTCCAGTGCTTAACCCCTTGCGCCACCAGGGAGGCCCCTTACTGTTACTATTATCTTAACTTACTATTACCTTAAGTCTTTAAGTAAGTCTTAACTCTGCTCTTTTACTGCCAGTGTTTACTTTTTCCACTCTTTGTCTATCTCCAGGTCCTACCAATTCTTTCTCTAAACTGTGTTTCATACCTATACTAATCTGTTCATTTAAATCATAACTACAGCAGTCCAGAGTTTCTTAGGTAAATGGACCTCCTGCTTCCAGTTTGCTCATGCCCAGATATTTTGCATTAAAAACATCTCACATCTCCAGGTTTTATATTTCTCTGGCTCTTATGATTGACAGAACAAAATCATACAAGTTAGCCAAGCATCAAGCTCTTTCACAATTTCAGTGCCATTTTTCAAACTAGGTTTTTGGCAACAGAAGTGGGTATCTGTTTAATATGAGTTTACTGAGCATCTGCTCTGTGTGAAATTCTAAATTAGTGCTTGGGGAAGCTTTAGAAAGGAGAAGTTATAAAATGTGAAGTAGATAATTTCAATGTGCTTTTATTAATAAAAAGTGGACACTATAGTCAATATATAAATAGCTGATACAGAGGGAATAATCACACTTGATTATTTCTCATTGTCCTTGCTATTGAGGCTGTTGTGGGGGGAATGAGTAAAGCACAGTCATTGTCCTTGATGTCCTGGCTAGTGTAAACAGTGCTGCAGTGAGCATGAGGCTACAGGCTTCCTTTGGAATTGGTGTTTTTTGTCCTTCAGGTAACTAGGAATGGAATTGCTAGGTCATATGGCAGATCCATTAGAAGTTGTTTGAGAAATCTCTGTGCTGTTTTTCATTGGGGTTAGACCAGTTACCATACCCACCAACAGTGTAGTAAGGTTCCTCTTTCTCTACATCCTTGCCAGCATTAATTTTTTTTGATATGGGCCATATTCACAGGTGTGAGATAGTATTGCTTTGAGGTTTTGATTTGCATTTCTTTGACCATAAGTAATGTCAACAAATTTTTTATGTGCCTGTTGGCAAAAAAAAAAGATAAACTCATGTCATTTACAGCAACATGGATGGTGTCAGAAGAGCTAATGCTAAGTGGAATAAGACAGAAAGAGAAAGATAAATACTGGATGGTATCACTCATAAGTGAAACCAAACTACAAATCAGAGAAACACAACCTTAAAAGTTAACCCTTGAAAACTGAATATAGAATTGAAGCATCCAAAGAGGGAAGGGGATGTGTGTGTGTGTGTGTGTGTGTGTGTGTGTGTGTGTGTGTGTGTGTGTAGGGAGGGGTAGGAAGAAAGAGGGAGAAGAACAGTGAACTATGATGGGGGACTCTAGGTGATTTGGTGGCAGGTACCCTACAGTGGTGATACCTGGTGGAGAATCCTAATGTTCCCACTAATAAAAGAGTATTATATAAAAAATTTGTTAACTAAATGAATGAGAATAGCAAAAAATAAAGATAAATATTTACTTAATATTGGAACATAGCAAATTTTTACTATGTTTTCACATAAAAGTGTTCTAGTTTTATGGTTCACATTTAGGTCAAAGCCTTTTTGGCATCTATTGAGATTTTTTATGTGATTTTTATATTTTATTGATACAAATTACATTGATTTTTGAAGTTAAGGCAAGCTTGCATTTCTGGGATATACTCACTTTGGTAATAATGCATTATTCCAATTAGATATTGTTAGGTTCAATAAGATTAAATTTTGCTAAATATTTTTGCACATACATTATGGTAGCCTGTATTTTTTTTTTACTTGTAGCATTTTTGTCTAATTTTGGTATTAGATAATGATCAATTATCAATTTTGGTATTTTGTCTAATTTGGTATTAATTTTGGTTCTCATTGAGTAAGTTGGAAAGTATTCTCTTCTCTTCAATTTTCTAGCAGAACTTGTATAGAGTTGTTTATTTCTCCTTAAACTCTAGGCCATATTTTTTGGCCTAGATTTTCTTTATGGTAAAAATTTAAACTAAATATTCTATTTTTAAATTGATGAAAGGCTATTCAAATTATTTATTTCTTCTTGAGTGAGTTTTAGTAGTTTGTATTTTTCAATGATTTTATTTCATACATTTGTGAAATATATAGCCATAAAATTGTTTGTTGTTTCTTAATATCCCTTTAATAGTTCTATATGTAAGATAATGCCACATCTGTCATCCTTTATATTGACAATTTTAATTATCACTCTTTCTACTTTATTAATTTTATGGAAATACTTTTTTATTGATTTCTCTGGATGTCATTATTTCCTTTCTTCTGTTGAATTTGGGTGTAATCTGTTACTTTATTTTTTGTCTTAAAAAGAAAACAGTAATTAGGGCCTCCCATGGTGGCACAGCCGTTGAGTGCTGGGCTGCGAAGCTGCCCACAGCCTCTGCAACGCCAGTTCGATCCCCTGCCTCTGGCGAGGGTCCCACATGGCGCTCAGACCTCTCCTGCCACACCCGCTGCTCCCTTTAGCAGTGTTTTTCGTCGGTCTGCCTGTTCTGTTCCCCACTCTGGCTCTGGTGAATTCTCTCACCCTCCTGTGCTTCTGACTGTACCCAGTGCTTGTATAAATAAATAAATAAATAAATAAATAAATAAATAAATAAATAAATAAATAAATCTTAAAAAAAAAGAAAACAGTAATTATATTGAAATCTTCCATTTTTCTTGTAGAAATTGAGGAAGTTTGAGATTTTTAAAAATTTTAAATCTATTTATTTTCTTACGTCATTCATTTTTGTACAATATTTGACTTTCCCCTGAAGTGTAGTCCCTGTAGTTCTCCCATCACCTCATCCCTTGTGTGCTTCCTGGCCCTGATTTGACCCCTCTCCCACCTGCTGCCCTGCTGTTTGTCTCACATCTATGGTCAGTGTGCAAATTTTGTCTTTTTCCTGACCCTTTGAGATTTTTTTTTTATTGTTTCATAGGAATTTGGTGTTATGAATTTCCCTGAATGAATATCTTCTTTCACTCTAAGCTGTCTTTTCAATCTGCTAATATTTTCCTTTACTATATAAAAGCTTTCTAATTTGAAGTGGTTCCAATTGCTTATTTTTGTTTTCATTTCCTTTGCCATAGGGGTAAAGTCTCCAAAGATTCCTCCATTATTGATATGATGAAATATATTGGTAATGCTTCTTGTATGTATTTAATTGTTGTGGGTCTTATATCTAAGTCTTTAATCCAGTTTGAATTTATTTTTTATGTATGGAGTTAGAGAATGATCCAGTTTCGTCTTTTACATGCGTCCATCTCATTTCTCTAGCAACATTTTTTAGAGACATTCTTTTCTCCATTATACAGTCATGGTTCCTTTGTCATAAATTAGATTTTGATATATGTGTATATTTATATCTGGGCTTTTAATTCTGTTCCATTGACCTATGCATCTACTTTTATTTTAATACCATGTTATTTTGATTACTGTGCTTTGTAATATAGTTTAAAATCAATTAGCATGATACTTATATATTTTTTTCTCTTAGAATTACCTTAGTTATTTGGGGTCCTCTATGGTTCCATATATATTTTAGTATTTTTTGTTCTATTTCCTTGCAGAAAATTCCTTGGAATTTTAATGGGTATTGCATTAAATCTAAGCATTGCTTTTGGTAAAATAGTCATTTTGACTTTATTAATCCTCCTTTTCTATGAACATAAATATTTTTCCATCTCTTTATGTCTTATCTTATATCTTTTAGTAGTATTTTATCATTTTTGTTGTATAAATCCTTCACCTCCTTACTTAATCTGAGATATTTAATTCTTTCTACTGCAATTGTAAGTGAAATTGTTTTCTTAATTTCTTTTTCTCATTCATTATTTGTATATACATTGTAGCAGAATAATTTTTTAACATGCCACTTTACTGGGATCATTTATTGTTTCCAGTGGGTTTTTTTTTTTTTTTTGGT
The DNA here is from genome assembly GCF_014898055.3 of Talpa occidentalis. Classification (NCBI taxonomy): domain Eukaryota; kingdom Metazoa; phylum Chordata; class Mammalia; order Eulipotyphla; family Talpidae; genus Talpa; species Talpa occidentalis. The sequence goes on from NW_023601653.1 coordinate 36,523,529, forward strand.
AGAGTCTTTAGGGTATTGTGTATACAATATGATATCACCTACAAATAGTTTCACTTTTCCAATCTGGATTCCTTTTACTTTCTTTTGTTATCTGATAGCTCTAGTTAAACCTCCAATACTGGACTAAATGGTAGTGATGATTGGACAAATAACTTGTCTTGTTCCTTATACTAAATGGAAAATTTGCAGTTTTTCACCATTAATTATAATATTGATTGGGGGTTTGTGACTTATGGCCTTCATAATAGTGAGGCAGGTTTCCTTTTAGTCCCTGCTTAACGAACATTCTTCCCATCAATGTGTTCTGTTTCTTTCTTTCTCTGCACCTGTTAATATTATCATATGGTGAACCTATTCTCCTAAATCATATACCATATTATAAACTAGTGCTACCTCAAAAAATTGGCATAAATCCTGATATTGCTGTCATACAATAGAATTAAATTAATTTAGTACTTAATCAAATCCCTTACCTATCATTTGTATTTTGTTTTTGAAAAATGTTTTAGAAAATCAAGGCCTGATGAGAGTAGGAACTATTTTACCCATTAAGGTCAATTATAACAAGCAAGCAACCAAACAAAAGCAAAAAAAAAAAAAAAAAGAATTGCTACAGTCGAGTCTGAAGTTTTGTGAGGAGGTAAATAAAGTACAGAAGATCTTATTTATGTTTGGTTTTACACTCTTCTAATGGCTGTGAAAATACCGAGTTTGATTATAATATGATAAAATGTAATAAAACCCTTTTTTGTAGAAAGGATTCGAGGCTGTTCTCTGTGAGCAGTCAACACCAGCAGTTAATTCTCCCAGGATCCTGGCCATATGTATCTGTTTACTCCATTGGTCTGTGTGTTTCATTTCCTCAGAGTTTCCCATGGAGAGAGATTTTCCATTTTTGTCTTAGCTGTTATACACTCTCCACATTTGCGTAATTTTCCAAACATATGAGGAGGGATGAGGGATGCAAATTAATGATTATATTATTTATTCATCCAGTTGCTTGCAACAAAGCTATAAACCTCACTATTGTGTGCGACAGCCTTCAAACTATTATTAAACCAGGAGGCTCTGTGGACCCAAAGCCCTGAGTGATGTTTATTTTTCATTCATTGACTCATTCAGTCCACAAACATTGAGTGAGTATCCTCCCAGATGCTGGGTTCAACAGAAATGACAGATCCTCTGTCTGTCCTGACTGTGGGCGGTGCTGTGAAGGAGCACGCGGAGGATGTGCTGCTGCGTGGCTGGAGGTTGGGGCAGAACTGTGGTTAGCTGAGTCTAGGGATTTCAACTAATAGCAGAGGGTGTTTAAGTCATCTCTGTTGTCCTCAACCCGAGCATCATGCTTCCTCTACCTATTTGTTCCTTGTCCTCTTTTACTTCATCTTACTCATCCTTCAAGGCGCAACTCACTTGTTTTCTCTTCCTGGAAGCCTTTTGGGATCCTGCAGTCAGATTACTTCTGTTCTGTGTCCTAGAGCAGTTGTATTTTTCAAGAAGTAGTATCACATATTATTGTAATTTTGTATCACTGTCTCAATAGATTGTGAGTAGATCACCTGTGCACTCATTTTAATCACAAAGGGCACTTTTATTTTTTTTAAAGATTTATTTATTTATGCATACAAGAGCTGGCCAGAGATGCGGGGGGTGAGAGGATTCACCAAAGACAGAGTGGGGAACAGAACAGGCAGACTAACTGAAGTACACTGCTGAGGGGAGCAGTGGACGAGACAGGAGAGGTCTGCTTTGCCATGTGGGTTGCTCCCTGGTGGGCCAGGGATTGAACTCATGCTGCAGAGGCTTTGGATTTGCTTCATAGTGTGATGCTCAACCCCTCATGCCACCAGGGAGGCCCCTCATAGGGTACTTTTATAAATGAAATAAATCCATGCTATCTGGGCAGACACATTATTGGATGCCTACCCTATGATAGACGTGTATTAAAAATGTATTTACTGAATAATGAATGACTGGCTGTTGAGTCCTCATTGTTATTCTATAACCAATTCACACCTTTCTTGGAGCTTTTTCTAGTTATTCTGGTCTTATTAATAAATTGCCTCTAATCTGCCTCATATCTGCTTTGCCTGAATTTGTCAAATCATTCAGTTATTCTTGCAATAAAACTTCTAGTCCTTGTTATACATAATCCTTGTTATGTTATAATTTTAGCAAATACTACTAAACATTGAAATAAGATAAAAGGATTTTTTTTTTTTTTATAAATTCCTCCTTCCAGGCAAAGCAGTCTGAATTATGGCAATAGAATCAGTGCTCCTGGGTCTATAGACATATTTACAACAGTGAGGAGAATGCAAACCTGGGTCAACTCTTTTCAAGGGAGCTTTTATGTAAGTGAAGCTCAAGAAAGCATCCTGTAAACCAGTGCAGTGCTAGAGGCAACACTGACACTATATATTTTTGTTAGGCCGTGTATTGCTCCTTTTCAACACACCTTCACCTTCTTAGGATATTTGTGCCTTCTATGGGGTGCAGTCAGATGCTTTTCTTCCCACCCTGCTGTGAGATGCGTTGCAGATCAAATTTCTTTGGTCGAGGAGGGCATAAGTGAACAGGAATGTCTTAATGCTATTTGCCCAGCATTGGGTAAATTTGTTTGATCTCCCATCTTCAGTGTTAAGTCTTTAAATCCTAGCAGTCAGATTTGCTATTGTGCCATGTGACTTGATTCTTCTATACTTGGTAATTGATTCATGTTTCTAAGACCCTCAATATAGTATCCCTGAAATTAGGCAGATGTTGTTTCTCCTTGTGAAGTCTTCTGTTTTCCAGTTGTAAGATCTGAGCCAACTACTTTTATAGTAGATAATTGCAGTCTAGAAGGACTAGAGCTGCTATAATTGCTGGATTTTCACCTTCTAAGACTGGTCTTATGATTTTACTGTGTAAACTATTTTATTCACTAGCTATTTTGCTAATCATGATGCCTTTAGAACCTGGCAGATAACCTGACACTTAGGAGGCATGTCAAGAGTGTTTGTTGGATGAATGAATGATTCTTCCTGACTGTATCCTCTGACATTGGCTCCCACTGTCCTGGACCTGTCACACTTTGTGTTGGGCTCCCAGGACCTCCTCTGAGTTGCCTGGCTCTCTCCTTTATTCAGGGTTCTTATCACAGGGAGGTTCTTATCACAGCCTGTGATTCCCACAAGCTGCACCTTAAACCCAAACGTTCTGTGGCTGGAGCCCCTTAGTATGGAGCCCCTCTGTGCCTCTTCATGAAAGACCCTCCACAGGAAGACTTTCTCCCTTCCTGAGCAATGTTTGACTGAAGATCAAGACCCCACCTGGACATGGTCAAGACAACATTGCCACCTCAAGTCCCCTCCACAGCATTCTGGATGTAACTGTCACATCATTTCAGTCATGTGGTGTAGGGGTTAATCTCAGTGCTATCAAGATATTGCCAGCCACTGCAGCATGAGTTCGATCCCTGGCCAGGGAGCTAGCCCACATGGTGCAGCAGACCTTTCCTGACTCACCCGCTGCTCCCCTCAGCAGTGGATTCCAGTAGATCCACCTTTTCTGCTCCCCACTCTCTCTTTCTCTGGAGAATCCTCTCACCCTCCCACCTCTGGCCTACAACCCAGTTCTTGTATGCATACATAAATAAATATTTCAGAAGGAAAGAAGGAAGGAAAGAGAGAGAGAGAGAGAGAGAGGCTGATTCCATGCTGCCCTTTCTCCGCTCTCCTGTGTTTTGTTGTTTGACATTGGCTGTATTTGATTATTTTTTAAATAGGTGTTGTAGTTTAGCTGCTTCCATTTTATGGATTTTGATTAAGAGCTACCTTTGCTGATAACATCTATTGGTAGGACAGGACCTGCTGTGAGACACTGGTCAAGTGACTTAGCAACCTGAGCCCTTTTGGCGAATTGGGAAGATTGTATAAGAATTGGCTTATACTCTCTCCTTGGTGTATCCCAGTGGTAAGGTTTTGTAAGTAAAAACTAAGTGAAGACTAGACATTTGCACATTTTTTCCTTTCTCTTTTCTCTGATTAACCCTGTGGGAGCTTGTGGGGAAATAGAGGAGGATATTAATTTTTACCTACTTGACTGAAGTGATTCCTGTACTCAGATAAGGTTTGAAAACTCACCTCCTCCAAGAAGACAGGTATTTTCCCCCAGCTAAGCCACAAGCTGTCTTATTAAGACATCAGCCTTCTGCTTCTTCTTAGACATATTAGAAATATTAATTTTCTGGTGCTTTCTCCTAGCAGTCTAAACCTGAATATTATTGCATGAAGTGTACATAATGGACAAAGTGATTGTTCAAAAAAGAAACCTTTTCCTTGTTATTTGCACATCACCCACATGTCCCACATTCTTTTCCTTAGTTGTGTCAACTATGCTTCCTTCTTTCAGTATCTGGAAAGCAGGGAGTTCTTGCTGTCTCGTGCTTTGTATGGCTTTCCTTCTGCTGGAGTTACTCTCTCCTGTGCATGCTCCTTGACTCCCTCTTTCTTTGCTTTCTCATAAAGCTAGCTCCCTCTTATTTTTCAAATCTTAATTTTAATGTCATTCTTTAAAACACATCTCCCTGAACACTGAGTTGAAAGCAAATTATTCCTATAAATCCCTGTCATCATGTCTTGTGCATTAAAAATACAGCTTTACGTGGTAAATTTTAACTTTTTAAAAATTTTCTTATTTATCATTTTCCAGGAGACTATAAGTTCCGTGAGGACAGAAACCATGTATTATTTATTTGCCAGTGCATATCCATGCCCAGCACCTAATAACTGCTTGAGAATATTTTTTTTAAGATTTATTTATTTTATTTATATAAGCACTGGGTACAGTCAGAAGCGCGGGAGGGTGAGAGAATTCACCAGAGCCAGAGGGGAGAGCAGAACAGGCAGAGGACTGAAGTACACTGCTGAGGGGAGCAGCAGGCATGGCAGGAGAGGTCTGCGCGCCATGTGGGACCCTCACCGGTGGCCAGGGATCAAACTGGCGCTGCAGAGGCTGAGGGCAGCTTCGCAATCCAGTGCTCAACCACTGCACCACCAGGGGAGGACCAAGAATATTTGTTGAAGTGAATATGAATGAATATTTTTAGAGCTTCAATAATAGTATCTGTATTTACTGTTGATTTCTTAGATTTCCTGTGCTTCCTCAGCTAGAGAGATGAAATCCATTAGGAGAATGAAAAGAACATTTTATGGGGTCAGTATTCCAAGTCTTTGCTTTTGTATACTTTATTTAAAATTTTTTTAATCATTTTATTTTGTATATTTTATATACTTTATTTTTTTAAATATAAAGCTTTTCACTTTTATATCTCTACTTTGTCTGCAGATTGGAAACAAAGGAATCTACAAAGCCATCAGTGAACTGGACATTCTTCTTTCCTGGATTAAAAAGTTCCTAGAAAGCACTAAGTGATGCAAGAAGTCAAGTATAATGATTTGATTGTTATTTGCAAATATTATGAGAACACCAGAAATAATTTGTAACAGCACATCTCTTTTAATAAAGATGAAATAGACTAAATGTTCCCAAAACCCTCAGAGTTTTATTCTAGCAAATAATCACCAGTAGTATCCATTTCTTTAAAAAGGTAAATACTTTTGTTACAGAGCAGGGAAAGGTATACCCCAGACCCCCCAAAACCTGCCTGCTCTAAATGGGTTCTGCCATCCGCTGCATCAACACAAAACATATGAGACTTTAATGGGAAGGAACTTTAATACAATTAGGAAACAATACAGGAAAGGCAAAGAATATAGTTTCTAAATCAAGCACCCAATGTTACCCATCCCCTCATGGGTGAAATTCCACCCAAGCATGATTGGCTCAGAGCAAGGCCCCAAAGCCTGCTACAAGTCTAAAGCATCTTCCAATGGGGACCCACAGAAAAGGATCAGAAATAACCAGACAAGTTTGGAAGGAAAAGAGCAAAATCAAAATCAAGACAAAAACCGCCATGGTCACCTCTCCACGGGTCTCTCACCCACATCTGTGTCACCCAGTCTACGATCAAAAGGCAAGCGCAGTTTCTTCACGTGTCTCTCTGTTCGATGTGCCTCCTCCAGGTCTCCTCCTGGCTCTCTATCCTGCTTCCTTACTTCCTCAGTCTCCTCTGCAGCTTCTTCTCTCTCTGCTCAGCTCCACCCTCCTTTTGGGTGGGACAGGAAACCTGGAACCTCCCCCTTCCCTGGGGACCACCCTGTTACACTTTCACTAATTGATGATAATAAAAATAAGAAAATGTAACAGCATAGTATCAGTAATTTAAGCTACAATGGAATGCTACTCAGCCATAAAAAAGCCACACATTTGCCATTTCTGACAATATAGATGGACTTTGAGAAGATTAGGCTAAGTGAAATAAATTAGAAGGAGAAAGACAAATACTGTATGACTTCACTCATGTGGAAAACAAGGGGAAGACAAGCAAACAAAACAAACCAAACCCTTAGCCTCTGACAATAGAGAGGGAAAAGAGGAGGGAGTGGGTTGAGGGGGCCCAGTGGTTGATAGTGGATGGTGATTGGAAATTTGGGGGGACATGGTATGAGGTATAAAGTCCCTGAGGTGAGAAACATACTGGAACTTCTACATTGTTATAAACTGATGTCACCTCAAGAAATGAAAAACAAAAACATTTTAATGTATATAGTACTGATATCAAGTTAGATGTTTCAGAATAGACTAGAGGAATTTCATAAAGTTTTAGAGTTAAGTAAATTGTCACTAATATATACATTTCTGTATTTTGAAAGAATGTTATAATTTTGATCATCTTGTTATTCTCAAGTAAATTGTATAAATTAAATTTAAAAGTATACGACCAAAATTAGCTCATATAATATTTGTGGAGGGAAAAAAATGACAGGTTTTTTTGGACATGGTATAATGTTCTGGAGACTGAAGTAGATGCTATGGTCTGTATATGATTATTGTCTATTTAAGGTTTGATTATTATTAATTATGCCCATTGTGGACTTAGCTCCTAAGATATTTGATTTTAATTAAACTAACTGAAAGGGACTTCTGGATGTCCCTTTCATGACAACGTTATATGCAACAGCTAGCAGACAGATTAAATCAAACTGGAGACACATAAACCAACTGCTTGTAATGATTTGCTAGCAACATGTTTGAAAGATAACTTAAGCCACAAAGACCATAAGTAGCCAAGTTGAAAAGATGCCAAAGTATAATAATGTTCCTTCTGGATGCTGTGCAATTAGGAAAATTGATAGAGGCCAAATAAAAGTTTAAATGTGGCTCATATTGCACCAATGCAAACTTTTCATATTGTCTAAGAAGGGCTACGTGCACAGTTAGTGTTCAATTCAATGAGTTCTATAACCTGACTGTTGATTTGCATTAAAAGGGCTCTGCCTCAGGGCTATCAGCCTACCAGGCATGGTGGCTTCAGATAGCAGTTTGTGTGACAACTAAGTAATTTATACAAATGCATTGTGCTTTACTGGCAACACCAGGAATTGTTTTGTGACATGAATAGGCAGCAGGGGCTTCCCCAGGCCTTCCTCGATTTTGTCCTGACACCTCTTCACTGCTTTCTCAAGAGCCTGCCTTTTTCAATCATGTGGGTGATGAAGGACAGGAATAGAAAAAAAAAAAACTGAAAAGGAGGCACCACAAGACCAGAAACCTGGCTCACATGAGGAGGTGGGGGTAGAAGAGATTAGCATAGCCATTGACACAGCTCTGGAAACCAAGGTGCTTAGGCACCAACGCCTAGATTACAAAGCAAAAGACCCAAGCAGGTATCAGACTGCAGTGTCCCTGAAAGGGGAGCGCTGGTGAAACCTTTCCCAGAATGAACCCAAGGACCCCCGCACTCCAAATGCACTGACTCTAAAACCACATCATGGTCATTATTCTGATCGCTGGTGACCACCCCCTCTTGATTTATCCCATAATCCCAGATTTCCTCTTTGTTCCCTGGCCTTCCCTTTTCTGCCCCTCAACACTGTAGTTCTGTGTCTTACCTCTATGGAGAATCTCAGGAGTAGACAAACCCACAGGAAGAGAAAGGGGTGGTGAGCAGAGGGGACCGAATGATTCTGTAACAGGGTGGTCCCCAGGAAAAGGGGAGGTTCTAGGTTCCCTGCCCCACCCAAGGGAGGATGGAGCTGAGCAGGGAGAGAAGAAGCTGCAGAGGAGACTGAGGAAGGAAGGAAGCAGGATGGAGAGCCAGAAGGAGACCTGGAGGAGGCACATGGGGCCAAGAGACACCTGAAGAAACTACACTTGCCTTTTGGTCGTGGACTGTGTGACACAGCTGTGGGTGAGATACCAGAGGGGAGGTGACAATGGCGGCTTTTATCTTGATTTTGATTTTGCTCTTTTCCTTTCAGGCTTGTCTGGTTGTTTATGACCCTTTTCTGTGGGTCCTCACTGGAGATGCTTTAGACTTGTGACAGGCTTTGGGGCCTTGCTCTGGGCCAATCCCATTTGGATGGAGTTTTACCCACGAGGGGACTGGTAACTTTGGGTGCTTGATTTAGAAACTATATTCTCTGCCTTTCCTGAATTGCTTCCTAATTGTATTAAAGTTCCTTCCCATTAAAGTCTCATATGTTTTTGTGTTGTTGTTTTGGCGGATGGCAGAACCCATTTAGAATAGGCAGTTTTGAGGGGCCTGGGGTGCACCTCTCCCTGCCCTGTAACAATTCTAGAAAACACTAAGTGTCCTAAAAGGGGAACAGTGAGAAGCTATGGATCTTCTGCCTCCTTCCAGGTTCACAACAAGTCCAGGAAGAGAGTCTTGATTCTCCAGGGGCCAGCTCTTCCAAATGTTCCTTGAAAAAGAAGTCTGCCCCATTACTGATGGCCTAGGTGTCTGCCTTCGGTGAACAACCTGAGCTGAAGAGGGAGTCCGCCAGAATCTCTCTCTCATGGATAGTGAAGTCATTTGTGGAGTTGTTGCATTCAGGAGTGGGGCCTTTGTGTTCACTCTGGGAAGAGTTTCACCAGAGCTCCCCTTCCCCCGGCCCTGGTGACTTTCTTAGGCGAGTTTCTCTAGTCGTATACAAAAGGGCAGATTTATTACAAAAGGGACTGTTATGAAGGGGACAGGAGAATGAAGGACACTTGTGTAGACACAAATGGTCAGAAAGAGCTGCCCCCAGAAGGGACAGGTTTGCTGAGAGAGGCCTGCATGGTCACAGGCGGGTGGCCTTGAGGAGAGCTGCCTCCGCTGAGGGAGGTCAGGGAAGAGAAAGCCCACATGGTACAGGTCACAGGCAGAGGGAGAGAGTTGGTGAAAAGGAGCACCTGCATGGTCACAGCCACCTGTGACCATAGCCACTGACACAGCAGAAGGACGGCAGCCCCAAGCCAGTGCAGAGACTGCACTGATAGTCTTCTCTTTGAGAGGGGCTCACTCCTTTGTGCAGGGTCTGTTTGCTGTTGATTTTGGGTAACTGTAGAATTTGAAAGGGATTGGAGTTTCTACAATGGTCCTCAATCTCCATATCTTTACCTCTGCTCTGTGCCCTAGGACACTGATAGCATCTGACACTTTGCTTGGGTCTGTGCCTTGGCCCTCAGGATTTTTAGTTCCTATAGCTGGTTAAAAGACCAGTTAATCATGTCTACCCCCATCTCCAGCTCCTGGCATTGTGTGAGTCAGGTTTCTGGTCTCATGGTGTAACAGGGTGGTCCCCAGGAAAGGGGGAGGTTCCAGGTTCCCTGCCCCACGCAAATGGAGGGTGGAGCTGAGCAGGGAGAGAAGAAGCTGCAGAGGAGACTGAGGAAGGAAGGAAGTAGGATGGAGAGCCAGAAGGAGACCTAGAGGAGGCACATGAAATGGAGAGACGTGTGAAGAAACTGCGTTTGCCTTTTGGTCGTGGACTGGGTAACACAGATGTGGGTGAAAGACTCATGGAGAGGTGACCATGGCGGTTTTTGTCTTGATTTTGATTTTGCTCTTTTCCTTCCAGACTTGTCTGGTTATTTTGACCCTTTTCTGTGGGTCCCCACTGGAAGATGCTTTAGACTTGTGACAGGCTTTGGGGCCTTGCTCTGGGCCAGTCCTGCTTGGGTGGACTTTCACCCACGAGGGGACGGGTAACATTGGGTGCTTGATTTAAAAACTAGATTCTTTGCCTTTTCTGTATTGTTTCCTCATTGTATTAAAGTTCTTTCCCATTAAAATCTCATGTTTTGTGTTGATGCGGCGGATGGCAGAACCCATTTAGAATAGGCAGGTTTGTGGGGTTTGGGCTGCCCCTTTCCCTGCCCTGTAACAGTGGTATCTCCTTTCTAACCTTTCTATCCTTATCCCCCATCAATGGGACCCACTCTGCACTTTATCAGAACCACAGGTGATTACTTGGGGAAATGACTTCATACCCATGGATGCTTGTGAGATGCTGTATAAACTCAAAAACCACTTAGCATTTAAATAGGCAATTAGCAGGTTGAGGAATCTCCACACAGCTCTCCATAGTGGTTGGACCAGTTTGCACTCCCACCAGCAGTGCAGGAGAGTTCCTTTTCCTCCACAACCTCGCTAACATTTGTTGTTGCTTGTTTTTTTAATATGTGCCATTCTCACTGGTGTGAGATGGTATTTCATTGTAGTTTTGATCTGCATTTCCCTGATTACAAGTGATTTGAACATTTTTTTGTATGCTTGGTGGCCATTTGCATTTCCTCTTTGAAGTTTCTTTTAAGCTCTGTACCCGTTTTTTGACTGGATTATTTTCTTTGTTTTTGTTGAGTCTCATCAGATAAAAATGCATGCATTGTGCAAAAATGAAAAATGATGTAAAAATATATAAAATGAAAAAAATGAAAAAAAAAAAAAAACCAAAAAAACAAACAACCAGGCGATTACTTCTGGCTACTTCTGGTAGCCTCCTCTTGCATCATACCTAGGAGACTAAATTTCCTGCAGTGTTCTGTCTGTCAACATATGATTAGAATTAAAGTTGCTGTCAATAAATATATATCTCTCAAAACGACTTACTAAACTTAACCAAATGCGTTTGTAATTAAAAGACATTCTTAATTAAAAGACGTATCATGTCGAATCATCTAGCAAACCCCAGATGGAATGTATCTTACACATCGGGAAACACTGCATTATAATGAATTTCCACTGCCTCATTCTGGTCCAATTTAAAAATAGTTGGAAATTAGAACCTGATCGTTTTAACCTACCCACAGATACCAGTTTGGAAAAGTCAAGCCACGACGTTCATGTTTCAAACTGGTTTCAGTGTTCCTGTCATTGTTTCCAGAGATGCGTGCTCACTCAGTCAGTCATTCCACCCTGCTAGTGGCTGCGGCTCTTGACACAGGATCCTGGAAAGGCAGCATAGCCCTGTCCTCTGCACTCCGGCCTCTGGGAGATGAGTCTTGGTCCAGGAAGCTTCCTAGGGAGGGAAGTTATGGGAGTTCCTCTCCTTCCTGTTATCAAAAGTTCTGGAGCAATCAGATGTGCACGCAGTGGTAGGAACAAAAAGTGAAAGCTCAGTCAGGCTGAGGAGGAGTAGCAGAAAATCTCAATTCAGATGCATAACTGTGTGGTGAATTACCACATAATGCAAGAATTTGTGAGAATGGAGTCCTTCACTGTAGTCATGAATTATTTAACTAAAATGAAAAATCAGTTAACTCTACAAACATTTATTGGAAGCTTACTATCTGCTAGCCACTTGGTCATGGTTGAGGTAATAATCTTAAATGAAAATCACAATGAAATCATAAATGAAAATCGTCTCTTTCTAGTAATTTCAAGCCTAGGAAGGGAGACAGATTGGAAGATATTCACATGTAAAGATAGATTGGAAAATGGTAATGCAAATAATAATGGAGATATTCACAGAGTACAGTAAGGTGGTGGTCAGAACACCTTCCACTGAGGAGGTGAAGTTAGAATTATCTTATCCTTTAAGACTCAGCTCATGTGTTGCTTCTTCCAAGGAGACTTCCTTGGTTCCCTCTTTCCAGTTTCCATTCCCAAGTTGTGTTTAACTTGCATAGCCATGTTTTCACAATGAATCCTGTCATATCATATTATAATTTCCTGCTTGCTTATTTATCTTTCTTGAAGGAACAGACTGAGTCTTATTCAGCATTGTGTCCTCAGTGCCTAGCATGGTGCTTGTCAAATATCAGGCATTCAGGAAATATTTTTGGAGTAAAATAATGGAGAAAAACATGCCAGTGTGTCCAGAAAAAGGAGAAGTGGATTTGGGCAATATTTAGGAGGCAAGGTAAATTTGATAGACCTTGGTGACCAACTGGATTAGGGGAAATGGGTGCTGAAGAAGAAGATAGGAAGAATCTAGGGCTCTATAATTTCAACTGATTTGTAATAAATAAGGGCTCAGAAAATTCATTGCAATGAGATTCTTTCATCTCCTTTTAGCCAAATACAGAAGCGTTTTGAAATTTGGGCTTCCTAAGAGTATAGAATCTCATAATTTGAAAGGACCAATGGAGATGAGTTGACACAGCCACACAGCAGGTATTTGCAGTCAGGAATCTTTTCTTCTACCTTCCATGGCAACTCCATTGTCTCCTCCCACCTGATCTCTTCTCCAGACTCAGTAACCCCATGTTTCTCCGTCTCTTCTCAGATGGCAGGGTTTTGTGAACTTTCAGTACCTGGAGCTTATTTCCTTCCATCTGCTTGATTCTTTTCACTCTTCTATTTCCAGCCAAATTCCTTGTAACTTCATGTAATCATCACAAGAATGATACATACTAGGTAGTTACCATCACCTTATTGCATGGATAAGGAAAGAGAAGAACAGAGAAATTAGGCTCATTCAACTTTTAAATTACAATCTGGGACTTCCCTGGTGGCACAGGGGTTAAAGACAGCACTATCAAGCTATTGGCAGCCACTGCAGTACAAGTTCGATCCCAGGCCAGCCAGGGAGCAACCCACATGGCTGAGCAGACCTCTCCTGTCTTGCCCACAGCTCCCCTCAGCAGTGTATTTCAGTAGATCTGCCCGTTCTGCTCCCCAATCTCTCTGGTGTATCTTCTCATTCTCCATACCTCTGGCCTGTAACCCAGTCCTCGTATGCATAAATAAATAAATCTTTAAATAAAATAAATTACAACTTGTATTTGAACTCTCACTGTGCTGTCTTTAGAGCCTATGCTCCTAACTATAACTTTGTTCTATCCTAACTACCAAGTTGCTGCAGACTAGAGGATGAACTGACTTTAAATGGTCTCAGGAGCCAAGATACCACTGAAACATTGGGGAAGAGTAGATCAGAATATTAACCTTCTAGATAAGACCTCTGATTGTCAAGAAACTTGTGTTACTGGAAAGGCTAAAAAGAAACAGAAAGGATGAAAAGGGAAAACTATAATTTTTCAAAGAAATATTTTTTATTTGTTCTCAGGATAAAACCCAAAGTTTCCAGTTCCTTATTTTGTATTCTGTTAATGACTTAACTAGGTAGACTGTGACCCATGTCCTCACACACAAAACCTAAGAAATAAAGAGATGCCCCAATTTTCTGGAAAGGTTAGATTGTTAAGAACAATTCTATTAAAAGATATTTTCTTCATACTGAAAAAAAGGAAAAGAAATACAGATATTCCTGAAGAAGTTCTCCACCTTTAATTGGAAAAATAGCAAAGCACAAGGGTATAACTGTAGAAAACTTCAGAGTTTATTTAAGTAAAGTATTTGAATATATAAGTAAATATGTTCCAGTCAACACAAAGGTAACTAACTAATCTTAGATTGATAACCAATTATGTAAATTCTAAAAAAATAGGCAACATCTTAAAGAACCGTTCAATGGGTCATATTAAATTAAAAAAATTTAAATTACAATAAAAAACTTTTTTTTACAAATTTAAATGATAAAAACATGTTAGGAAAATATCTGAAAAAATTATGACAAATGTTTAATATATTTATGAAGAGGTCATATTAGTAAAATTGTGTAAAAAGTGGAATAGATAAATGACATACACCTAAAATAATTCTCTTTCTTAAAAATAGCAGGTATTGATGCTTATCAGTCCTACAAATTTTTGTAGTCACCAATTCCTGCATAACAAACATCCACCAAATCTCCGTGTCACACAGCCACACACATTTGGTTCTCAAGCCAATAGGTCATCTGGGGGCTACTTATCCAAATCATCTTTCTGTTCTTGTCTTAGCTCTGTTCTTAACATCTCTCATTCTCCTCTGAGGATCTAGGAGTGTGACTGTGAAAATTAAGTTCTCTTAGAATCTAATTTCTTAAGATCTCGGTTAGTAACTGCTAACTTGTATCCTTCTTTTTTGTTTAGCCAATGCAAGTCAAATCCAAAGACAAGAGGCAGGAAAATGTTTCTGGGCTTTTAATGGGAGGAACTGTAACATTTTGTGATAAAGGGTGTGGATGAAAAGTAGGGTGAAGAATTAGGGACAATAACATAATGCATAACAGGAAATAACGCGTCTAAGAAGTAATCTGTGAACTAGGAGTAGATGTCAACGACTAGCTTCCCTTTGCAGAAGCAGTGTGCTGGACCCGAGGACCGGAGAGCATAGATACCATGAGGAACTTGCATTTTGAGTAGTAGCCCAGTTTGACATGGATATAAAACATCAACGCGCTATAGGATTCTTAAAATAACTTGAATACATCATTGCTTTGAAGTAATTGAAATGTTGATGAATTCTTCTGAGGCCATGAAAATAATCTTTTGACCAGTTGAATCAGTGATAGTATAGGTTAATTTTCCAGACCTTTCTTTCACGTAAAAATAGTAATAACTCTCAGAGGGAAAGGAACATGAATCGTTTGATAGAGGCTTACAGCCTGAATTAGTTATACTCTGAATAACTGGGGAATTCTCAGGGACTTACGCCAGGTTCATCATTCTATGCATGGGCCGCTGACAAAACTGAAACCTTCTTCAATTAAACAAGTAATGATGACAATTTCATTTATGAGCAGAACAGAGGGAATTATTTCACCAAGCTTTGATTTAAGCTCCATATGATAATGCCATGTAGCAAATAATCCCAAACCTCAGTGTCTTAAAACAATATTTTGTTTACAAGTCTCTGTTCTGCTATAGGCTTCAGGTTGCTGGTATAGTTTCAGGTACACTTCACACACCTCTCATTCTGTAACTCAGGACATGTCCTTCTCATGGCAGATAGTAGATGTGCAAGAGGAGTTCAGGTGTTCATGAGTCTTAATCTCTTAGAGACCCAGAATTTCATGCACCTCTAAAAGGAGGATGATTGGGTGGAAGGGAGAAGTAGTGTGAGGTCAGTTGATCTATCTCTTTCAGCACCTTTTAAACTGTTGAAGTGGTGAGGACAGTATGTATGTATTTAGGAACCATTCATTGCTCAGATCTAACTATAACATGATTCTAGCACTATGGAAATTCTGGATTTCATTAGCCAATAATCATCTCTGAGCCATCTGAAAAGAATATCTCTGAGTTCACTCAGGTTGTGCTCCTGTCTTATTACCATCCAGGAAATTTGGGGCCAATTCTACCTCTGACTGACTAGATTTTTTAGTTTGGATTGCTAACATAAGGTCTCTGATATTGATTCTCTCCTGGTTGTCCATTCATTTTCAATAAAACATTTGTTTATTCAACATGTACTTATGGAGTGTTCACTGCATGCTCCCCACAGTTCTAATCCTAGAAACAGCTATGAATAAAGACAATTCCCCTATCTTCATGGTACTTAGTGTCTAATAGGGAAGCAGAACAAAATAAGAAGAGACAATAACAAAATGGATAATTTCAGAATGTGTTAAGTGCTATGAAGGAACTTACCAGGGAAATACTAGCTGGGGAGGGAGGAGGATATGCTGAGGGCTCTCTTAGGTAAGGTGTTCAGGACAGATTTCCATTGATATTTGAGCTGAGATTTGAAGGATAAAAGTTAAGACATCCTTTTGAGTCATTGGAGAAAGAGCATCCCAGGCAGAAGAAACACATGCAAAGACCTTGGTATGTTCCAGAAACAGGAAACAAGGGTTAGAATGGCCAGAGCATAGTAAGCAATGAAATTGGGAGATGATGGAGGAAGAGGAGCAGGCACTGGATCATGTGGGACTAGCAGGACACCATGAGAAGTCTAAGTTTTTATTCTGAGAGTAAAGGATGCTCAGAAGATTTGTGAGCTATTCCTTTGAAACTTGAAGGGTATTCTTTCTTTATATTTTAATCTTTTATTATAAAATCTTGAAATTTATCAAAAGGGGGCACTATTATTTATAAAACAGAGAAACTCTAACACACAAAGTTTTCACATTAAAAAATTCTCAATATCTGGCAATGCTGGATTCCCTGGAACTGCTACCCTCCCACCCCAGATTATTTTTTAAAGTTCCACATACTGTAGTTTTATGTATAAACAGTTTAGTATGCCTAAGGAATAAGAACTCCTGACAAAACACAGCTGGACCATCACATCACACTCAAAAATTGACAATGACTTGTTAATATATAATCAAATTGAACATCTGACAAATGTCTTAATAGTTGGTTTGTTTGAATCAGTATCCAAGGCAAATGGATTGTTATATTTCTTAGATCTAAAGTGTCCACATTATTGTCTTTTTTTCCTCTGTTAACCTTTATTTGTTGCAGAAACCAGACCATTTTTCCTGCAGAATTTCCCACCTTTGATTTTTGCTTCTGTGATGACATTTTTTGCTTCTATTATGGCATTTTTTGCTTCTATGATGGCATTTAACCTAGCCCTTTACCCCAGAATTTTCTGTAAACTGGTTATTGGATTCAGAAACATGATTAGATCCAGTTTTGAGGTTTTGGCAAGAATACCTCACGGTGGTGCTGTTAACTTCCTACTACATCACTTTGGAGAACAAGTAATGCCTGTTTCTCATTTCTTGATGTTAAGATAGATCAGTGGTTTCATGCTATTATCAGTCAGAGTAAAATCATTATAATCAAGGGAGAGTCTAGCCATGATTTATTCCATAAGATCATCCTGGTTACTATGTGGCTAAAGGGACATAGGCAAGGATGGAAAGAAAAATATTTAATAAACGATGGCATGGGCTTTGACTAATCTTGGTGGACTATTTTTTTTTTTAGATTTATTTATTTTTATATAAGAACCGAGGTACAGGCCAGATGAGCAGGAGGGTGAGAGGATTCACCAGAGACAGAGCGGGGAACAGAACAGGCAGACTGATTAAATGCACTGCTGATGGGAGCAGCGAGCGAGACAGACAAGCTTCGCCATGTGGGATTCTCGCTGACCGGACTGGATCGAACCAGCGCTATAGAGGCTGCGGGACAGCTTCACAGTGTGGCGCTCAACCACTTGCGCCATCAGTGAAGCCCGGACTGACTAACTATTGACGTTCAACCCTGACTATAGAAGTGGAAGTTTGGGAGGCAATTAAATAGTGCTTGATATTGAGCTTATGGACTTACTGATTTATGATTTGAAATCCACTCAACTTATTGTTTCTGTTTTTCTATCATGGACCTAGAACAACAGAATAATTCATGTAGTGCTCAACTATAAAAAGGGTTTGTTCCCATAGTCTCCTTGAGATACCAACTAAGTGGGAAAACAGAAGAATCAGTGTACCATGGATGGCAAAGAAATAAAACTACTGGATTTCTTTTAAGACAAAAAAAAAAATTAAGGAAGCCAAAAAATTAATATGGTAGCTATAGTTTTGGAGAAATTAGAAGGAGAAAGACTAGTGTGCATATATACATATGGAAGCTAACTTTTCTGTTTGCTATTTGATTTATTAAAACAAAGTGTATGCATGATTGTAAAATCCACTCATCACATGTCTCAGGTCTCTGCTTCCTGCTTAGCTCATTGCTTATCTCCTAATGCAAAAATGGTGTGTGTAACCACGGTGACTTGCCTTTAACCGCAAGTGAAGAATTAAGTTCTATTTCCTAGAGAAAAATGTAAGAGCCAACATTATTTGCTTTTTTTTCTGTTCATGCACACCCTTTTGGGAATGACCAATGACACTTTTCCTATTGAGGAGGAGGCCTTTTCATGGTTGTAACTAACCACAGGTTTGGTTGATTACTCACATTACTACATTATTAACATCATTTGCTGTATACTCCACACTAGGAAAAAAAGTGCTGAATGCAAAACCACAAACTCATCTGTAGGTGGAAATAGTAGTTAATGGCATGTTGCTGCTACATCAGACAGTTGATTCTTGGTAGAGAGGATTATCTTGAATGTGGTTTCCAAATCAATGGATAAGAGTGATGTGGCCAAGTTAAGCAATTCAATTGCTTATCACACTTTAAATGCAGATTGAAGTTTTTTGATAAGAGAATTCTGGTTCTATTTTTGCATACAACACTAATGATAAAGGACTGATCACAGAAATCTACAAAGAGTTGATGAGACTCAACAAAAACAAAGAAAATAATCCAGTCAAACAATGGGCACAAGAGCTAAAAAGATACTTCTCTGAAGAGAAAATGCAAATGGCCAACAGGCATATGAAAAAATGTTCAACATCACTTGTAATCAGGGAAATGCAAATCGAAACTACAATGAGACACCATATTACACCAGTGAGAATGGCACATATTAAAAAAACTAGCAACAACAAATGTTGGCGAGGATGTGGAGAAAAAGGAACTCTCCTGCACTGTTGGTGGGAGTGCAAACTGGTCCAACCACTATGGAGAGCTGTGTGGAGATTTCTGGACCTACTAAACATAGAGCTTCCATATGATCCAGCAATTCCACTCCTAGGTATTTACCCAAAGGACACAGAAACATCAATTCCAAAGAGCACCTGTTTATAGCAGCACTATTTACAATAGCTAAGCTTTGAAACAACCCAAATGCCCAAAAATAGATGACTGGATCAAGAAGATGTGGTACATATACACTATGGAATATTACTCAGCATTCCAAAAAGATAAACACAAGCAATTTGCAGCAACATGGATGGTGCTGGAAGGGATCATGCTCAGCGAAATAAGCCAGAAAGAAAAAGAAAAATACCGGATGGTCTCACTCATAGCAGGAATCTAGAAAACTTAAATAAGGGACCAGGAAAAAGAATAATTATAAGAAAGAAAATATCAAAATCAACAAAAATCTATGAACCAGAGACACTCTATGGGAGGTGGGGGGCGGGGAAAGGAGGGCTTGGGGTCAAAATAAGGGGGTTGTAATTGTATGGGGAATATAAAAATAAAATTTAAATAAAAAAAGAGAATTCTGGTTCTAATTTCTATAAATTAATGTGTAAACAATTAAAAATTATATATTAAATTACTTATATTAAAATTACAAGTTAAAATTATATATGTATATGTTAAAATTATAAACAATTCAAAAAGCATTAGGCATGGAATCGATTTGTCTATATATAGTTATTTCAAAAGTTACACTAAGTTTTGGTGGAAATAATTTTGGGCCTCAAAATAACAGTTCAAGAAATCTAAAAATCTATATTGAAAAATTAAGGTCATCAAAATATCCAAGACTAGTTCTAAGATATGATAGCATTTAGTTGAGCACCAACAAGAAAATCTAGATATATCAACTTGCTTGTCAAATTTACACAGACATCACTGGAATTTCACCTGATAAATGGTCTACCACCTACTAGGTTGGAGAAACAACATAAGGTCATGTTGAAATCCTTCTATTTTAAGTAGAATATTGCTTTTGTTGTTGTTGTATTTATTTATTTTATTTATTTTTTATATTTTTTACATCATTTTTCATTTTTGCACAATGTATGCATTTTCATCTTAGTTATAGTCCCCGTACAATTCCCACCCACCTTAATTTTACCATAATCCCTCCTATCCTCCACCCTCATAGTATGTCTCTGGTTTATAGTTGCTTGATGATTTTGATTTTTACTTTATTATAATTAGTCTTTTTCCTGGTCCCTTATTTAGGTTTTCTAAATTCCTGCTATGAGTGAAATCATCCGGTATTTTTCTTTTTCTTTCTGGCTCCTTTTGCTGAGTATGATCCCTTCTAGCTCCATCCATGCTGCTGCAAATAGCATGAGTTTATCTTTTTTGAGTGCTGAGTAATATTCCATTATGTATAAGTATCACATCTTCTTGATCCAGTCATCTATTTTTAAAGATTTATTTATTTATGCATACGAGAGCTGAGATGCAGAGGGTGAGAGGATTCATCAGAGACAGAGCAGGGAACAGAATAGGCAGACTTACTGAAATACACTGCTGAGGGGAGCAGCGGGTGAGACAGGAGAGGTCTGCTGCGCCATGTGGGTTGCTCTCTCCCTGTCTGGGATCGAACTTGTGCTGCAGAGGCTGTGAATTGCTTCATTGTGTGGTGCTTAACCCCTTGCGCCACCAGGGAGGCCCCAGTCATCTATTTTTGATCACAAAAATCTACAAAGAGTTGAAGAGTCTCAACAAAACAAAGTAAACAATCCAGTCAAAAAATGGGCAGAAGAGCTAAAAAGGAACTTCTCCAAAGAGGAAATGCAAATGGCTATCAGGCATATGAATAAATGTTCAGCATCACTTATAATGAGGGAAATGCAAGTCAAAACCACAATGAGATACCATCTCATACCAGTGAGAATGACACATATTAAAAAAAACTAGCAACAACAAATGTTGGTGAGGATGCGGAGTAAAAGGAACTCTCCTGCACTGCTGGTGGGAGTGCAAACTGGTCCAACCACTATGGAAAGCTGTGTGGAGATTCCTCAGCCTGCTAAAGATGGACCTTCCATATAATCGAGCGGTTCTACTCCTAGGTATTTACCCAAAGGACACAGTATCATTAATTCAAAAGGGCACCTGCACCCCTATGTTTATAGCAGCACTATTTGCAATAGCTAAGCTATGGAAACAACCCAAATGCCGCAAAATAGAATATTGCTTTTTTAACTCACCCCTGTCTCTAACATGGCTTCCAGAAAATTAAGAGCTTCGGGAAATAATGTTTGGGCTATGGAAGAGAGAAGATTGAAAATAGAGATGTACTAACACTGTTAAATTAAACCAGACTACATAGGTTGGCCATCCCTGCTAACTTCTCACCCCAGAATTAATAAACATATGATAATGATCCATGCTTTGACATCACCATATTGACTACACCAAAACAATTTCTTCTGGGCAAGAGAAATCTGCCAGATGGGGAATTATCTAGAGCAAGGACTACCCCTAGAATCCAGAAATGGCCTAATTAAGCCAAGAGAAACACAAGGAAATTATATATATGTATATGTTTGTACATATTATATATTATATGTAAACTTTATTGAATAATATAGTTACATACACTTTTACCTATATCTATTTACCTATATTAAGATAGTATTTAGGTTTATGAAGAATTTGAGGAGAAAATACAGCGCTTCTATATATCCTGCCTACCTCTCTTCTGTCTAATACCTCTATTTTTTTTTAAGATTTATTTATTTATTTATTTATCTATCTATCTATCTATCTATCTATCTATTTATTTATTTATTTATTTATTTATACAAGCACTGGGTACAGTCAGAGGCGCAGGATGGTGAGAGAATTCACTAGAGCCAGAGTGGGGAGCAGAGCAGGCAGAAGGACCGAAGTACACTGCTGAGGGGAGCAGCGGGCAGCAGGAGAGTTCTGCGTGCGATGTGGGACTCTCCTCGGGTGGCCTGGGAGCAGCCAGGGATCGAACCGGTGCTGCAGAGGCTGCGGGCAGCTTCGCAACTCAGCGCTCAACTGCTGCGCCACCGGGGAGGCCCCTAATACCTCTATTATTACCATCATGCATTAGTGTTGCACATTTTGTTATGATTCATGAGCCAATTTTCATTCATCTTTTTTTTAAAGATGTATTTATTTATGCATAAGAGAACTGGGGTACAGGCCAGAGGTGTGGCGGAGGAGGGGAAGAGGATTCACCAGAGACAGAGTGGGGAACAGAACAGGCAGCTTGACTAAAATACACTGCTGAGGGGAGCAGTGGGCAAGTCAGGAGAGGTCTGCTGTGCCATGTTGGTAGGTCCCTGGCCGAGGATCAAACTTGTGCTTCAGTGGCTGCAGATAGCTTCCTAGGTTGTGTCTTAATCCATTGTGCCACAAGGGAGGCCCTCATTCATCTTTTATATTAGGATTCATTCTGTATTCTACATTCTATGGGTTTTACCAAATGTAGCTGCCATTATAGTAGTATAAAGAACAGTTTTTAAAACCTAAAAATCTTCTGTGTTCTGCTTATTCATCTCTCCCCTCTCCCACCCATCCCCTGGCAATCATGGATATCTTTCTTTCTCTGTAGTTTGCCTTTTCCAGAATGTCATACACTTGGAATTATGCAATATGTAGTCTCTCCAGATTGGCTTCTTTCACTTTGTAATGTTTATTTATGTTCCTATGTGTCTTTTCATGGCTTGATATTCATTTCTTCTCATCAGTGAATAATATTTCTTTGTATGGATGTAAAACATTTTATTTATCCATTCATCTATTGAAGGACATTTTGGTTACACCTAAGTTATATTAAGTGTTCACTTGTGGATTTTTGTGGGGACAGGGCATACATTTTCAACTCACTTGAGTAAACACCAAAGAGTATTATTTACTGGCTCTTATGGTAAAAATATGTTTAGTTTTGTGAGAAACTGCCACTCTATCTTCCCAAGTGATTGTACCATTTTGCATTCCCAATGGCAATGAATACCACTTTCTGTTTCTCCATATTCTTGCCAGAATTTGGAGTTGTGTTTTGGATTTTTGCCATTCTAGTAGGTATGTAGTGGTATCTCATTTTAATCTGCAATTCCCTTGTGACACATTCTGACCATCTTTTTGTATGCTTATTTATCTCAATACATCTTCTTCAGTGATGCGTCAAACTTTTGTCCATTTTTTAATTGGATTGTTTGTTTTCTTACTGTTGTGTTTTAAGAGTTTTGTTGTATATCTTGCATGCCAGTCTTTTATCGGGTATGTGTTTTCAAATATTTTTTCTCACTCTGTGACTTGTCTTTTCATTCTCTTAAAAACCTCAAATTTCTATTCCTTAGTCATTCACAATAAAATTTATTATCATGATGTAGTTGTTGGGAACAGAATGACATTTCCATAGTGTAGTGGTTATGATGTTTGCCTCACAGGTGTTGGAAAATGTAAAGATGCGTAAGAAAATTTCTTGTCTTAAAGAACCTCCTTCCTAGCTTAGTGGGTGTGGTTACCTCAGAGGGAAGAAGCAAAACAAATTGCTGAAGCACTGGGAGCTCTGCAGGTGGCTTCTTACAGCTCTTCAATAAGAGGAAGTCCAACAGCCTCTTGACTGAGGCAGAGAGCGCTGCCCTGCAAGCTGCTGTCTGTGAGTGCATGGAGAAAGGAGCCCAGGCAGTGGAAGTATGACATCAGGTCGGGTGGGGCTATAAGAGCAATTTCCTCCCCTCTCAGGGTGACCCTCAGGAAGGAGAGAGAGGAAGTCAGGTCAAATTGACTTGACACCTCTGTCCTGGGAAATCCGATCAGGTGACTGAAAAGAAAACCTAACCCGCCAAGTCACTGCTCATCGTCAAGAGATGGCAGGCAGCTGGGGGAAGCCCCGAACCACATGCCATTAGCGCCAAGCTAGTCTTGCTGAAAAAGCAGACTAGAAAAGTACTTCTTTAAACTCGACCTGGCGTGACAAGAAATGTTGCCATCTTTCACTTTCCTACTGGAAGTATAGACTGAATGCTTTTGACATGTCCTTGAGATTTCCCCTCTTGTGACTCACTTTTTGTCTTCAAGAAGAAGATAATTTGAGGACATGCTTTTTTACTTGTTTGTTTGATAGGTTTCCTAATAGAATCGTAAGTATGGCCAGCATAAAAGTCATGATCAATGATTCTAATTAGCAAATGATATTTCTGATTTTCAAAGGAGCATATCCTCTCTCATTAATTTGGGGATGCTGAATCTTAATTAAAGACTGAAATATACTTAGAGCTGTCTGGAGTAATAAATCTGTCATAAATAAAAAGAAACAAGATTATCTGAAGGAAAAAAAAAATGAGAACTTGAGTTTTCCAACTTGACATTGTGATACTCATCGTCTTTCAAAATGAAAAGAATATGCAAAACCTTTAAATATCAGTCATGGTGGAGGATTATTAGGCCCCTGGGGGTGGGCAGAGTGTGAAAATGTACATTTGTAGAGGTTTAAATCTATAACCCCCAAAGCTATTACAGTGTCAACCAACTTTACTTCAATAAACATAACATGAAAAATAAGTATCAGTCACCTCAATAGGGAAATTAGTGGAATTAGGGAAATTATAGTTCAAGAAAACAAAGAAATAAAAACAAGAGAAAAGAAAAAAATCAGGATGTGAAAAAAATATAATTAAAAATTTGAGGAGTAACAAATAAATAGGCTGACCTTACAGGTTTCTCAAATTGAAAAAGTTTTCTAAGGGTGATCCTAAGGAAAATATATGAGCAAACATACCTCAGTGTTAAGTAAATATGAAGATATTGGCTTTTAAGAGCAATACAAGTCTAAGTAGGCAGTGACAGTGTTTGCTTTAAAGTCTTCAGAATGCATTTTAAAATGTTTTTTCAATTTAATTTGTTTTTAATATTTTATTTTATATATTTTTTACATCATTTTTCATTTTTTGCACAATGTATGCATTTTCATCTTGGTTATATTAAAATGTATTTTTAAATTAGAAATGCACATATTTCTGTTTTTCAGGTATAAAGAAGATATGGGGCTTCAGTAGCTATGTTGGTTCATGTAATGTGAGTCCCCCCACCCCCACCTGCTTCCCCGGGCAATGTGTCATGACGAAGCTCTAATAGTTTATTTCTTGTTCATGTGAAGTGCAAAATAGATGTATCAGATGCATCAGAGAAGCAGGTATCTTTCCTCTTTGCAGAACCAGGGTCCATTCATCCCATGGCTCCACCATCATCCACACTGAACTTGTGAGGTCTTGGGCACATTTGTGTCCAGCTGGTAAAGAGAAGTTACCTGGAAGATTGCACAGAGAGGCTGGCAAACATCACTTCCATCACATTCCATGGGCTAGAACTCAGCCACATAGGCACACAGCGCTGAAAGGAAAGCTGGGAAATATTATGAACTCTGTGCCAGAAGAAGAAAGGGATTTGGTGAACATCAAGTCAGTCTCTGTTCTAAAAGTTTTCTCAACAGTGGAATATACAGAAGCTGATTCAGGATCAGAGTCACTCTGTAGCGTAGATCCTCATTTGAATCTTAGAAGGTTCAAAGGTTGAAGTAAGATGTTAAAAAGAAAGATATAAATTTTGCTGAAGGTTTAGCCATCCCATGAGTCCCTCTGAAATTCCCTGTTGAGGTCATTTTTCTCTATTGGCACCTAACATCTTCCCCTTTCCTAATGGTATCCTTGTCTGCTTTTGGAGAATCTCATCACCCTCAATAGGTGTGTCAGGGTGGTATATTTGGGCACTTCCACCATGAATTCCAAAGGCTCCCTCTATCAGAATTTTTTTTTCTATTCACTATTGGCTTGACTGCCACACGGGCAATCAACTGACCCAACAATAGTCAATTTGACTCACTCCTTCAGGGTTTGATTTTGGAGCACGGATGCAAAGATGGGGCATATGGGGGGAAGCATTACTTTCCTGATTCTCCCTGCAGCATGCCTGGTAGAAGGCTTGAGTAGTTTCTGGGCCTGAGACCTGGGATTGCCAGGTACCACTGATTTGTTTGAATGTGGTTCATCAGTTTTATCTTTCTTCTATGCATGAGCTCCCCCATGTACCTTCAATACAGGTGCTTTTTTTTTTTTTAAGATTTATTTTTTTTTTATTTATGTGTACAAGAACAGGGATGTAGGCCAGAGGTACAGGGAGTGAGAGGATTCACCAGAGACAGAGTGAGGAGCAGGACAGGCAGATCTACTGAAATCCACTGCTGAGGGGAGCAGCGGATGAGACAGGAGAGGTCTGCTGTGCCATGTGGGTCAGCTCCCTAGCCAGGGATGGAACTCATGCCTCAGTGGCTGCCAATAGCTTGATAGTGCTGAGACTTTAACTCCTGCGCTACAGGGAGGCCCCCAATAAAGATGCCTTTTAAATAAAATTAGAGTTGGTTTTTAAACACATGTGAACAAAGAGATCTAAAAGATATCATACTGAAAACATAAAGTTCTCAGGATGAAACTAGAGATGAATAGATATTTCATGATCAACTGCAAGCTTGCTTGGATCAGAGTGGGTAAGTGCATAAGCAGTGGGCTCAGCCACATCTGGCTTTGTCATTTATTAGGTTGTTAACTGTGAACCATTTACTTAGATGCTATAAGTCTCATTTTTCTCCTTTACAGAATAAAAATAAAGTTATCTTCCTTAGATGGTTTTCATAATTCAATGATACATGTGCATAAACACTAACCACAAATAGCTATTATTTATTATTAGGTATGATTATTTTTATTGGAAGAAATATTTTGTTGCCCAAACTCCTGTCTTGGAGCTAACTGCAGATTATTGAGATCTTCTTGAACTTTGTGTTCTCAATGTTGAGGTCAGACACCTTCACTTTACATATTGTTCAGACTAATAATGGCCTCAGCTAATTGGAGAAATTGTATCAGAAAGTAGAGGTTAACCAAAATGAAGTAGTAATAATGACTACATGCCATTTGAACAATAGTTTAATAATTTCTACTTTTGTAAGAGTCATACATATATAGCATAGCTGTTAGGACATTATATATTCTAATCAAATCTCAAATCTTACAAAATCTGAAACTAAAAACAATTGGGCTTATGGGAATAACTGGTTTAGGATAGTTCATTCAATACCTCTCAATCTTCATAATCAGAATATTAACAAACAACAAAAATTCTAATCAAAATACAAGCTTTATTTAATTCCTAGGAGAGTTTCCACCCATCACAGTGAGTCAATTCTTCGTAGCCTTATAGCTTGGGCTGCTATTTCCTCCTTTGAGAAGTAGGGTCTGAGGACAGTTGCCTCCGATAGAGAATATCTTCATCATCATTAAAAATTCTTGTAGGGCGAGCCATATTTATTAATCTACTGTTTTAAATAGGAGGGAAAATCTTTGCAGCTTCTTCATCTGCACTTGCTGCTTCTCAGAGAGTGGCAAGTTTAGGAATTCTTGATTTCTTAAAACCAATTACTAATTGGAAACACTACTGTGATTTTTTGACCTTTTCCTTAAGGTTTTCAAATATTGCTAAGACTTTTTTTCCATTTGTAAAACAACTTGTACTTGCTTGCAGTAAAGATTTTAACATGCTGGGAAAAAAATCCACTATGAACCAAAATGAATTCCAAATTTTATCAAAACCAATTTTCTATTTGACACTTATGTATGAGACAACCCTATGTATCTCCACATATTACACAACTTTCCACATATTACACCAGAATACATTAAAAGAAAAAAAAGCAAATAATAAAATGATATTGTGAAGTAATGGAAATTTGTCCAAAGAAAGGTATGGCCTCTGCCATCAGCAGCTGGGAGGTAACTTCTAGGCCTTGATATGAAAGTATCATTGTTTAC
Organism: Talpa occidentalis; assembly: GCF_014898055.3. Taxonomy (NCBI): domain Eukaryota; kingdom Metazoa; phylum Chordata; class Mammalia; order Eulipotyphla; family Talpidae; genus Talpa; species Talpa occidentalis. The sequence goes on from NW_023601653.1 coordinate 36,551,050, forward strand.
CTGGGACCTAAGCTATGATAGAGTCTATGCTGTCAATGTGATTTATGATGGAGCTTGTACCACAAGGTATGTCAGTCTGACCTCTGAAAGGAGGTTAGTCATACAGGAAGTCAACCATGTCTGTGTGTCTTAGCCCTTCTAACACCAAGATTCAAGTGCGCTTCCCTGGTTAATGGCTCTATGAATATGTCAGATGTCACCACTGAATAAAGTCTGGCCTGCTCAGGACTCCACTGGGGGAGGACAACTGTAAACTCTGAGCCCAGAATACTTCTAGACCCTACCCTAGGTGTCTCCTCCTGCAGTTGATTTAAATCTGTGTTCTTTTGCTGTAATAAACCATAACTTGAATGTAATACTTTTTCTGAATTCTCTGAGTCCTTCTAGCAAACTATTAAATCTAGGGATGATCTTGGGGACTCATGAACTTGCAGGTGTTGTCGTAAGTGAGGGTGGTCTTGAAGATTCCAAAACTATGATCCAAACATTTCCATTACTGAAACATACTTTTCCAAGATAATCACTTCAATTTGCTTAGCTTCAATTTCTACTTAACTCTGTATCACTAAAAATTTCTTACATTGTATTTCCCCATTTTAGATAGCATCTATACACTTCCTCCCATAGAAAATTGTGATTGATTCATCACATATGCTTAAATTTAGTCTCCCCTACTATCCTCCCCTCCCATTATAACTATATTACATTTTGAGTAAAGTTTACATTATTATAATTAAGTAAATATTTTTCACAATATTTATTATTTTTTTTTTCTTGTACAATTTTTGTATTTCTTGGAGTTAGTAATTGATGTTGTTTGGTTGATTTTCTTAGACTTCCAAATTAATTTACCATCTCTTATCCCTAATAGCTGAAGGAGTGAATTTTTTTTGTTTGTTTTACAAGGAAGCAAAAACATATTAGTTACATTTTTTTCCCCCCCTGGAAACACCCTCCTGGTTCTCCTTAGTCTTTCAGTTTCAGCAAGTGCTGGCTGTTCTGTAGGGCTGCTGCTCAGCTGTCTTCTCATAACTACAAAACATGCTGGTGGAACATTCTGAGAGATCTAGCTTATTTTGGAGCCTCCCTGATGGTGCAAGGGATTAAGTCTCAGCACAATGAAGCTATCCGCAGTCACTACAGCACAAGTTTGATTCCCGGACAGGGAGCTACCCACATGGCACAGCAGACCTCTCCTGTCTTGCCCGCTGCTCTCCTCAGCATTGGATTTCAGTCAATCCACCTATTCTATTCCTCACTCTGTCTCTGGTGTATCCTCTCACCACCGCCCCGCACCTCTGGCTTACACCCCAGTTCTTGAATGCATAAATAAATAAATTTTTTAAAAAAAATCTAGCTCCTTTCCTATGTTGAATCTTCTATTTCCTTGATCCAGGTCTTCCTTGATTTAATTTTTCATTTTGATTAAACAATTCCTGAAGATCTTTTGTGAGAAAGGGTACATGGGAAATAAAGTTGTGAGATTGCACTTGAATGGAAATTGTCCTTATCTAACAGTTGATTCTTAGTTTGACTGGAGATGATATTCTAGTATAGACATTATTTTATTAGGATTTTTTCAGATATTTAAACATATTGCTCTCTCAGCCATTTCCTTATTCTTTGTATGTGACCTATTTTTTCTCTTGAACTTTGAGGATCTTTTCTTTACCCAAAATTATCTGAAATTTAATGATGTTCTCTAATCATTTTTTGTGGGATTTTCCATTTTGGAAATTCGTTTTCTGAGTTTTTCTATAGGAAATTCTGTAAAATAATTTTCTTTCTTCAATTATCACTTTTTACCTTTCCAAAGAGCTATTGTTTAAGGATGAACTTCCTGAATCAATTCTTTGGTTTCCTTTTTTTTTTTTTAGATTTATTTATTATGCATATAAGAGGTTAGGTACAGGCCAGAGGTGCGGGGCAGGTGGGTGAGAGGATTCACCAGAGACAGAGTGGGGAACACAGCAGGAAGGTTGACTGAAGTACATGGCTGAGGAGAGCAATGGGTGAGACAGGAGAGGTCTGCTGCGCCATGTGGGTTCTTCCCTGGCCGGCCAGGGATTGAACTCATGCTGCAGAGGCTGCAGACAGCCTCATAGGTTGCACCTCAACCCCTTGCACCACAAGGAAGGCCCAATTCTTTGGTTTTCTTAATTTTCTTTGTATTTTTTCAGCTCTTGGTTATTTTGATCTTCCTTAGAGAATTCTTCAATTGTATCTTTCTATAATTTTTTAAACTTCTGTAGCTAAAGTTTTAAGAGCTCAGTATTCCCTAAATGTCTTGTTTCACAAATATTCTCTTAATTTTGATTTTTGACTTCTGCATTGTTTTCTAGTCCCACTAATTTGTTTTTATTTTTTTCCTGAGTTATTTATTTATTTGTTTATTTATATTTTGAACTTGATTTTCTACCCCAAAGGACTTTCTAAAGAGCTTTGTGGTCACTGGTATTTTTATGTTTGCTTATAAAGTCCTAATCATTGCAATAGACACATCATGTAAATAAATGGAGCTTCTTGACTTACGAGCTTCCTAACAGGGTGATACTTGAAACTGATGTATTTCATGGGAGGAAACCCTAAGTATCAGTATGTCTTTTCCTTTGGTCTGGCCAGTTTTTCTAGAGATGAATCCTCTAGTCACCTCTTAGGGGATATAACTCAGATAGTTAACATATTGAACTAGTGGCCTCAGTGTTCAGTACGGTGACTTTCAACTACATGCTAATCTTATCAATTATCTTTGTTTCTTCAGCTGTGGTAGATAAGTTGAACTTTCCTGGAAAGTCACTTCCAGTCTTCAAACAAGATGTGACAGGGGTAGTGGCCAAGCTGAGCAGGCTGGAAAGCATCTAACTGTATCTTAAATATAATTTCAATAAATTCAGTTGAAAGTTGTTCTACTTTTAATCATACATTGAACTTGCTCTTTCAGAGGTTGTTGACAGTCCAATCCTTTAGTCTTTTGCAGATCTACAGTATGAACTGACTTTCATTTTGTTGAATCCCTCTACTTGGGTACTTACAAGTTTCCTTGTCACAGTGGAGAAATCTAGAGTTGATTCTTGCCCATGCTTTTCCCATCTTCCATAACTTTATTGAGATTTCTCATGTGCCTTGTTCTCTTTCTCTTATTATTCTATAGGGTTACTGAAAAAATACAAGCAACATGTGCATTCAATATTCCATGTCATGCCCTTAAAACATATGACTTCCACAATGACTACAGCAATGAAAGAGAAAGTTGGAAAACTTCCTAAGACTTTACTTAGCATGGCTCAAAAATGACACACAATACTTGGACTCAAAAATAGCTTTCCCAGAAAATGTCATAAATTTCCATTTAATTGCAAGAATCTGTGAAGTGTTCTTATTCCATGTATCAGGAAGAAGCTTACATGTGGATATTGGAAGTTACTAGTAACACTGACCACACATTGATTAAACTCTTACTATATCAGGCAGTGCACTATAATACATATTAGCCTAATTTAACCCATGAAATCCTTTGAGATAGTTACTATTTATATGTCCTTTATATGAAGAAACTGACGCACAGAGAAGTTAGGTAATTCCCATCAAATGAACAGATAGTAAGGACTAGAAGTTATTATTGAACCCAAGTAGCCTGACTCTAGAGCCTTTGGACTTTGCTACTGGACAATTCTCCCTCATGTTTAATTAACCCACAGAAGTTTATTAAGGTATATTTTGTGCCAAACACCCTGTTAGGTAGGTACATAGAAAAAATATGAAAGAGTTTGTGCCAAATGCTGATAGTATTTATCCACGGATAGTGAAATTACAGTTGATTCTTTTCTTTGCTTGTCGTCTTTTAAATTGTCTGATTTTTTCTTGCTCACAAGATCACATAATTTAAAGCCATTCAAAACTATTTCCTTTAGAAAAACTAATAGCTGGGGATTTGGTATGATACTTGAAGAATTAATTCAGGGATTAAAAACATAGTCATATTAACTTATGAAACCCATGTGAAAAACCTGTTATTATTTATTGGATGGTTATAGATTCAGCATTCCTTCTCTAGGTTACTTGGGGGAAAATATAATCTTTAGTTTGTTGCATGTAACTTTTATGATGAGCAACCAAAGGATAAGTCTCTTTTAAGAAAATGAACAAGTTTTCAAAAGCTAATGCCAACTTAAGGGCAACTCACTTCTTGAGATCATGGGGGAAAACCCATAACCTGGGGCTTAAGTCAAACTGTGAGGAAACATTTTCTATTTCATCTTACATATTCTCTCTATATATATCTTTTAAGTTTCGGTTAAAATTTGAAGCTCATATTCAACTTAAATTCAAAACTCAAGTTATTAATGTAATTCCTCAATTTTTCCATCATTCAATAATTGTCAATTATTTCTCTTTAACTCACTAGCAATGTTGGAGTCCTCTATCTCATATAAACTTAATTTTGAATAACATAATAATGTCTTGTATTCTTCACAAATCAGTCACAGAAGCCTCATGTTATAAATGGAAGCAAGCACGGGTCACTGCCTCCAAATCTTTCTAAAGTGATGTAGCTGAGGAGTAAGGCATGCACAAAGGCTTTGTTTAAAGCCCCATCATACCAGTAGAAGATCCAGGACCAAAATTTGGGACTCTCCTTCCTCCTATGTCATAGTCCCCCACCCCATATTATTTTGCAGGTTGTGAATTTTTTTTTAAAACTCTAATACTAATGTTCATAGATGAAGAAGTCATGTCTTTTTACTTATTTGCGATATGAAAAAACTCATTTTAGCAGATCTAGGTAAGCAGCATAGCAACAAGTAAACCTTAACCCCAAGAGAGCAAATATATTGTGAACCATTAATAAGTTGGTGGTATGTATCTAAATTTCAGTGATGAAAGGATTTAGAAGTGACATCTAAATATAGTAGGAAAGAATGCCACTTCTACTAGTGATGGCTGCCATGGGCATAGAGGAAGAGGTGCAATTCATATGTCAGGTTTGTATTTTTTTCAGCCCAATAATCAGTCCTCTTCAACTATATGAAACATCTGAGATGGATGCACATGGAGACAATAAGGAAAATATGGATATTTTACAGGTGATTAAAACAAACAAAAAAATCACACTCTAGCTACCACTAGTTCCTGCCAGATTGTCTCACTGTTAACATCTTTGTAATCCATAAAACCATAGAAATATGGGGGGTGTCCAATAAGGACTTACTAATTGATTGAAATTGGGATGTAAACATGTATATTCATAATAGAACTGTCCCACTTTTCTTTGGTAATTGTGCCATTCATAGTACTAGGCACTTAGTAGGTGCTAAAAAATTCCTGTGGTATAAGAATTTGACCTTCACAACATGACCAGGAATCTCTAGATTATCAATGCACAATCCCATTTGACATAAAATTGATATTTTAAGATGGTGGCTATACTACTTAAGAATAATGTCAAGTATATTCTTTGTGTCATCTCTCAAAGTTGCCCAGATAGCATGAAAGAAAAAGGGGGATTCAGAAAACTCTCCTTGAACATATGGGATTTTATGAGTCAAAATGCGGGGAAAATCTGACTCCGTGTAAACTTCCATTCCGAATGTCATTTTCTTCCGAAGGCTCAGCTTGCATGATGTCAGGATGTTTCCGGGAGTCAAAATAGCGTGGGGGCATGGATCCAAGATTGACTCATCCTCAGTGGAAGAAATTTACCCCAAAGTCTGGACAAGAAAATTCGTTGAGAGTACCAGGGATATGACTGCTTAGCACAGAGGAAAAAGGGAAACCAAGGTGTAAGTTTTATCTTGACTGAATACCTACTCAGTCAAGTCTGAGGAGAGCATGAGATACGATCGAAAATCTTGCTGACGCTTAATGCATAACCATAGCCAGTTTTCAGAAAGAAAACCTAGCTGCAAAGAAAAAAGAAAGTTTTCAGTCCCTTTGTTTTAGTAATATGGTCACACTTTGGCTCCTGGTGGCTTTGCAAAACTTTTAAAGGGTATCTTGGTGGTGAGTTATTCTGCAGTCTCAGTGCTGGCTGGACCAACAAAGTGTGAAACCTCTAGTTTGCATGTGCAACATAGGTGTTTTACAGGCAGAAAAGAGAGAGAAATTACTTCTTTGGTAAAGTTGATAACACAGGAAAAGATCATAAAAGGATATGCTATTATAGCAGCAACATTCTAAACCAAAATCTACTGAAAGATGAAAATACAATAGTAGGTTTTTCACTTCTAGCCTAGGATGCAGGACTGGTTGAAAATCTGCAAAATGATGAGGGGCCTTTATGTAAGAGTTACTTGGAATGTCAAGAATGTAATGACAGAGTATTAAACATAAGGTGAGCTCTGTAAGTGTGGGGTTCTAACAGACTCAGAGATTGGTCCAGAAATCTGGTCTGCTAAGATGTTTAACCAAGAATTTCAGACTTTTATTTGTAGTGTATTTTTTAAAGGAATTGAAGAGTGACTATTATGTCACAAATCCTATAGGAAAAAAAGCTCTCAGAAACAAAATCCTGATAGGATATAATTATTTGGATTCACATATATAACCCAATTATAGGCATATGCAATAATCTTAATATATATTGATCAATTGCGGAACAGGCAGATTAGGGAAAATATCTTAGTTTTACATTGTACATCTAAAATGAGTACTACTATATGTCAATTATAAGTCAATAAATTTGTGTTTTAAAGAGTATCTTGGTTCTAGATACATCCCTGCATTATCTAGTTGAACGAATTTAAGCATAGCACATTGTTTCTCTGGGCCTTGAGTTACAACTCAAAAAAAAAGAGGCACTAGATGATAACCCCTGTTATTTCATAATTCTTTTTTGTCATGAGATCAAGAATTATCAGAGCTTGGATTTTAGCCATGTAGTTACTAATTCTAAACATTTGGTCATATTGGAAACATATTCCTAACATATATCTGTAAATATGAATAGGCATTATCAACTTATAGACATCTACAGAGTATACATTTTCTAGTTATGGTTCCTGCTGTTCTTCACTTCTTATCCCTAACTCCATATTCCAGTGGATAAACCAAAAGATGACAGAACAGATTTTTATTTCTTTCCAGAAATTTTAGAATAGCTTAGAGATTGGACTTTGTTTTCCCGGATGGTGTTGAGCAACTGCAGTGTGTATCAAGACTTTTATTAAATGTTCCTTGTCATTGTTTTACTGTGTAAGAATATAATGTGGGCTGCATTTTTCCTTAAGAAGAGATACAAGAGGGCCTCCCTGGTTGGCACAAGGGGTTAAGAGGCAACCTATGAAGCTATCTTCAGCCACTGTAGCACAAGTTCGATCCCTGGCCAGGGAGCTACCCACATGGCACAGCAGCACTCTCCTGTCTCGCCCACTGCTCCCCTCAGCAGTGTATTTCAGTCAATCTTCCTGTTCTGTTCCCCACTCTGTCTCTGGTGAACCTTACCCCCTGCACCTCTGACCTGTACCCCAGTTCTTGTATGCATAAATAAATAAATCTTAAAAAAAAAAAAAAGAAGAGCTACAAGGGAGCTTTGTGGGAAGGAGCACTTTTCATTTACTTAACTTGAAACTTTATTCTGGCAGATATGGTTCAATCTTGTTTATTCTTTGGGATAAAGAATCTTGTTTCTTCTTTGGGAAGATAGCCCTGAAAAGCATTTTTTTAAATCTTTTTCACATACAATAATACATGGTATTGTCCCAGTAAATAGGAGTTGGTGAAAGAGATACAGCATTTTTTCCCCAACATTAATCTTGTGTCCTATTTAGTTAAAAATTAGTTCATAGGAGTTAGGTCTGATAACACTGGGATTCAAATTTGAGGGAAAATAATTCACAGTAGACAGTTAAGCATCTAGATTCACTTTCTCTTAGTATTGTCTATGGGCAAATCTCCTTCCATGTAAAATTTCTTTAAAGAAGAAATTCTTTATAGAAAGAATTATAGAAGCAATGAAATAATTTCTGATTACCATGAACTCAGTCCTGCATAGAGGAAGACACAGGAGTAGCTGTTTCTAGTATGAGTGTGAATGATTGGGACTCTAGGAAAAGTATGAACCAAGTGTTAGGCCTGTTTAGGAGGATGTGAGGTTGATTTTAAGGATAATGTGGGGTGAACTCCTGGAGATAATGGTTTTTAGGCTGGGTTTGTGTGGATGGCTACCACTCTGAGGGGTACAGATGAGGGGAAAGGGAGTTCAAGACCAAAGAAACAGCATGAGCAACAGTGTGGGGAGTGCTTGATCGTGCATGTGTGCATTGGTGAAGGAAATTCTATGGGGACTACACCTGAAGTGTGTGTGGGGGGAGAGCAAACATTGTTTAAAAATGAACAATAATGTAAAAAATAAAAAATAAAAAAATAATAATAAAGTTAATATAGAAAAAAAGAAAGACTATTAATGTCTAAACATCATGCCCAAGTAGCAATAGGTGACTTCTATTGAGTACTTACTACACAGCAGGCAAATTTCTTAGCAATTTTTATGTATCGTTTGATTCAATTTTCAACTGAAGTCTAGAAGGAGATATGGTTTTTAGGTCATGTTAAAGGTAAGAAAGTGAGTCAGAAAAATTAAGAAGCTGGCTAAAAATCACATTGTCTGACAATAGCGGAGCCCAGATTCAAGTGTGTATCCATGAACACTGTGTACCAGTATACCACACCTACCAGTGGGTAGCTGGTGAGCTGGAATCAAAGATGAGCGAGGGTCTTTTGCACCATCCTGAAGTGTTGTCCTTTATAAATCAATAACCAGGAGAGTGGACAGAATCCTCACTTTTTTTTTGCATTTGAAAGGAAAAGAAACAAAAAGTAAAAAAAGGGAGTTATCCTTTTAGTGATGAATTGAAACAATCGATCATCTGGAATCATGCTGTTCTCTGTGGTAGCCTGTAGTCACATGTGGGCTAGACATTTGAAATAGTCTAAATTGAGATGTGAGATATTTATAAAATGCACACTTGATTTCTAGGATTTAGCATGATAAGGAGAATTATAAAATATCATAGTAATAATTTTGTATATTGCAATTTTGTATATTGCTAAATAAATATATTGGATTTGATACAATCTATTTAAAAATGATTTTTACACATTTCTTCTTAATTTTATTAATGAGGCTAGTAGGAAATATAAATGTACCTATTTGGCTTTTATTATATTTCTAATAGGCAGTGTTTGTTCAGAGCAATTTTAAAGTTGTGGTAGACATTCTACTAAGTAACTCTGATGAAGGACTTCCTTACCACCGTGGTCTTTTAACCACATTCTGTCTTTGCTTTCTAGTCACTTGGCAGAAAAATTTTAAAACGCACCCCCTTCGTAAAGGTTTGAGAGTCCCTAGAATTTCCTTTTTCACTTAATCCCAACCACAAACAAATGATCAATGTCCTCTGTGGATGAAGAGTCAACATTTTACAAGAGCAAAGGGAGAGGGTGCAAAAGAATTTCCAATTCCTGAATGGTGTGAAGTAAAAGTGCTTTCAAAGGATGCCACAAAAATGGCACAGGTGGGCATAATGTTTCTGTCTCATTGCCAAAACGCCCAAGGAGTTGAAAGGAAACTCTACCTACAACACCAAAATGCCACAAACCATAGTTATTAATACTAACTAACTACCATCTCTGCCTATCTGACACCATCTCATCTTAAAAAACTTGTGAAAATACGTAATCCGATGAGACTTCAACTAGGTATAAATACCGGTGGCAAAAGGAGATGCAGTACATTTTTCTGATCATCTGTAGATCAGCTCTTACAAAAGAAAGATCAGCGAAGTTTGTTGAACCTGATCAACCTAATACAGGAGCTACTGATTGCAGCTACTTTCACCCAACTCTCTCTGAAACAATGAATTATACAAGCTGTATCTTAGCTTTGCAGCTTTGTGTGCTTTTGGGTTCATCTACCTATTGCTGCCAGGTTTCATGTATTGAGGAAATAGACAACCTAAAGGACTATTTTGTAAGTATGATCTTTTAATAATATTTTCTTCTGGATGAAATGACTGAATGTTGACTTGGAGTTTTATCTGTAATAGGCCGTCATCTTTAGACCACAGTCATTTTGGGAAGACTTTATGTTGTTTGACTGTTTCATCATCTGGATGAGTTTTTACTAAATGATCTAGATATTGCTTAGGTCCCTGCTCATTCTGCTTTAGAGCTTAGAGGGCATTCATGAATCTTCCGAAGAATGGTTATAATGTGAGTATAGGGCAGAATAATAGGGTAATTTTGTGGTGAGAATCCATTTAATTGTGATATCAAGTAGTACGCATATTGAAAAAGTGACTGGTTATTAGTTATTGATTTCTCAGATTTATTATGGTGAGAGTAAAAGGTTAACATTAAAATTGTAATCTGAAATAAATGATCAATTAAAAAGGTGAAGTCCTTAAAGATTTGGTTTAAAAAATCACTTGCCGATACTTTTTTCTTCAAAAAGTGTTATTAAATTTCTACTGCCCCATCTATACTATCTATGAATTTCTCTGGAATGCAATCAGTTGCTGAGATTTTGTAAGTGTTATAATCTGGCTTACATTTTAAAAATTTCTTTCTTGTTTTTATGAATGCATTTTAAAAATTTTATTTATGCTTAACTAAAAGTTTTTACATTTTAAATATTTTGTTATTTGTCCAAAATTTATGATAACTATAGTTCTTAAATATAATCACATTGGCAAGCTATTTTATTCTCACAAGATCAAATTTCACGCACATACACAGGGTTCAGTTGGAACTACCATTTAAAGGTGATAAATAACCTATTATTTAGGGTGGCATAGGTAGATGTTATAGAGACCTGTGCCATAGGGGGGCAGTATTTTATAGTAGAATGGCTTTTCTGATTTGTCTATTGGACTTGAAAACACTTTCTTTTTCTTATAGTTGGAACAATTGAAGTATCATCAGTCTTGTTGGGTTCATTTGTGATAATGTAATTTAGAGATTATACTAGAAAATAGGAAAACTAAAATAATGTCTTTGCGCTGAAAGCTTTTGGAAATACTGTTAGAAGTAAGCAGAAGGGTTGTAAAGAAAATCAGTAATTATTTTTAGCATCTGAATTGACAAAACTGGATATATATGCTTAGGACAGCTTTGAGACAAATTAAAAAATCAATTTTTTTTTCCAGAATGCAAGTACTTCAGATGTACCAGATGGTAGGTATCTTTTCAGAGATATTTTGAAGAATTGGAAAGAGGTAAGCTGAATTTTCCATTTGACTAATTTTCCTGTTGCTTATTTTCTGATGGATAAATTCACATCAACATCTCCATATTTTCTTTGTTTCCAAGGACAGTGACAAAAAAATAATTCAGAGCCAAATCGTGTCCTTCTACTTCAAACTCTTTAACAATTATAAAGACAACCAGATCATCCAAACAAGCATGGAAAACATCAAGGCAAACATGGTCTCTATGTTCTTCAATAGCACCAACAGAAGCAGCGACAGCAAACGGGAGGACTTCGAAAAGCTGATGGATATTCAGGTGAGGTGTTCTAAATTCTTTCTTTGGTTTTATTGCTGACGGTCCTCCAAAGTACTTAATTCCCTGAAAGTGGAAATTAATTATTAAAGCTATGAAATGAACCCATGGCCTAAACTCCTCCCTACTAAATCTGTTCATATTTTAGGTAACTTTTCAATGTTCTATGGGAATCACTCATACCTGTGATTTGGGAAAAGGCGGGTGTTGTGATTACTGTGTGAAGACGGTGAATGGGCTGATTCGCTGAGGAGGAAGTAGTGACGTGTCGAGGGGAATCACTGAGAAGCTGTTGTCTCGTTACCCCTTATTTGTGTGATGGAAATTCTCTTGCTTTGGATGGAGGCTATCTGTCTTAATGGAAAGAGCAGTGGGAGGCGGGGAGATTTGTGCTCCCCCTAACTCAGTCACCAAGGCTCAGTTTCCTCCTTTTAGAAAGGAGCCTCTTGAGTTTGCTATAATTTCTATAGCTCCCATTGCTCTGCAAACGCTAGGATGCTATGGATAGAAAATGAAAACACGGTGGTAGAAAAGGCTGTGACATTCGAGAATTCACTAGGGGCATCACTCTCTCATGTTGTACATCCCAAACAGAGTCGAATGTTTGCGTGTCTCTTTTTTAGAAAAGGAAATAGAATGTATACCTTATCAATCCACAATTGCTTAGCAACTTTGGGCATTACAATATCTCAGCTGGAGAAGTCCTTAGGACTCCCCAGCTTTATCTCATGAAATTTTTTAAGACTTTAAAGTTATGACTTTTAGAAGTTGAAGGTAATGTTGAAGCATTAAAGACAAATCACATTTTTCAAATTTGTGTCTTGGAGGCAGAACTCTAGATGTCTTTGGTTTGGTTTTGGTCTAAATAGGCTTGAACCACAGCGGAGGGGTCCTATTCTGATTTGTGATCCAAAGATTAGTGTTCAGCTCTCCCTGTACCTGGGTCTGCCTGTCATTCCGCTCAGATAGGCCCCTAGGAACTGAAATTAGTGTGTACTTTTCAAAATTTGAGGTGGTACAACAGTGGCTTGGAAAAATTATAAGACTATTCATTACTATTTTCCCCAGCTAGTGTTTTCCAGTGTTGCGCAAATCTCTTTTGCCTACCTGCTAGGGACTGGAAAAGCACTCATTCCTAACCCAGTGCTGCCCCTTTTTGCTAATTCCTGGATAGTTCTTAGTTTCTCAGTGACTCTTCAAGCCTGGAGAAATGAAATTTATTTTGCCTGCAAATGCACAGCTGGTAGAAACTCTTTGACTCTGCTATAACTGGGCCTTGAAAAAAAATGTTTGTCATATCCTTTGGAAACTCCAAGAGTCCCGCTTCATAATGGGCAGGCTTGAGTAAGCTCTCAATAATTGTCATTTTTTACTCAATTGCTAACGTATTTAAGGCATTTTAAGCCTGGTAGCCAAGAATACCCCTCGTCATTCTCAGAAATCTTGCCAAATGGTCATAGTATTTCCAGCATTAGAAAGAAACATAGTGGCAGAACCAGGTGGCAAATGAATGGACTTCATTTTGTTTACCAATTCACTTAAAAGGTTCTATTGGTCAGAGTGAAATAGTTCAATTTGTTGGAGTGAAAGGCAGGGTAGAGGAACATTTAAGGAACGTTATCTCTTCTGGACTTGGTGTTCATGAAGCTTCTACCAGTGGTCTTTGGCTTGTGGTGGGGGTCAGAATCACCTGGGGAGCTCGGTGACTGCACAGCAGCCCAGGCCTTCTTCAAGTTCATGCCCTTGGGACTCTGACTGCTTTATTGGGCCTCTGGGTTATCATGCTACCCACCAAAGGGAGAACCACTGACCTATAGTAACTCACTTGATAGTTAAAGCAAAGACTAAAGTGTAAGGTGATAGATTTGGTAGTGAGCTTAGAGATCATCTATTTAATCTCATTGTTTAGGTGAAAAGACAGTTTCAGAGAAGTTAAGTAGTTCAAAGTCAGTAATTGCACATGAAGGACTCAAACCTATATCTTTTGTCACCTTAGGGATCTTTTCATTATATAATTTTGAGAATTCTATAATAGTAAATTGAAGGAATTTCTATGGCGACTACACCTGAGGGGGTGGGGGGAAGCAATCATTGTTTAAAAATGAACAACGATGGGGCCTCCATGGTGGCACAAGGGGTTAAGAGGCAACCTGTGAAGCTCACTGCAGCCACTGAAGCATGAGTTTGATCCCCAGCCAGGGAGCTACCCACATGGCACAGCAGACCTCTCCTGCCTCACCCGCTGCTCCCCTCAGCAGTGTATTTCAGTCAATCTGCCTGTTCTGTTCCCCGCTGCCTCTGGTGAATTCTCTCACTGCCCACACCTCTGGCCTGTACCCCAGTTCTTGTATGCATAAATAAATAAATCTTCAAAAAAATTTAAAAAATGAACAGTGATATAAAATATATGTAAATTTAAAAAATGAAAAAATAAAGAAATTAATATATTGTTGCATAAAAAATATACATGGTGTGCTTTACCTTATTACAGTACAACTAGCAATTTAATTATAATTTCAGACTTAATTGCTAAAGAAATCACATTGTATTTTAGTGTAATGCTGCTGAAAGTCATTTCTTAGAAGGAGCACTTCCATTTTCAGGGACCATGACATTAATGGTAGAATATCCTCATGGCTTATGTGCCTAAATTAATTTTGCTGTTTTCTTTATCCATAGGTCAATGATCTGAAGGTTCAGCGCAAAGCAATAAGTGAGCTCCAATCTGTGATGAGTGATCTGTCATCAAGATCTAACCTAAGGAAGCGGAGAAGGAGTCAAATTCAGATTCAAGGCCGGAGAGCATCAAAATAATGGTCATCCACTGAAATCTTTCAATTTTAACTCCAAATCTATTTATTAATATTTAATATTTTACCTTATTTATATGGATAATATATTTTAGACTCATAAATCAAAGTATTTATAATAGCAACTTTTATGTAACTAAAAAGACTATTAATATATATATTATTTATAATTCTTGTATCTTGTTACTACTTGACCCCTTTTTTATGATTAATTAAGTAAGATTATATGATCACAGGCAGCTGTGAGTTGTGCATTTATTTTACTTGATGATATAATGAACACTTAAAAATGAAATAATGCAACCCCATCATTGTCTGTTTGAGAACATCTCTCTCATTCTGAGTCCCACTTTAATAAAATGTCAGCACTTGACTGTGCAAGGTGATATGTAACTTGTCCCCTGATGAAAACATCATGTCTCATCTCAGGGCTGGTGCTTTGGAACATCACTGACAACTGTGACTGCCCCTAAATGGAAAACATTTCATTTGTTTAGTTTGTCAATATTTAATATATGTGAATAAAAAATAATCACATAACTATGCGGTGTCAGACTTTTTCTAAGTGTGGATTGAGTTTAATGAACAACATCTTCATGAATTAAGAGACAAGTAACTTTTTAGCTTTGGAAATCTTATAATTGGATTAAGCTCCATTAAATATGTCATCTCCACTGGCAATTTGTTAGCTTCAACTGCTTTACTTAGAAGCTATTTGAGTTATCTTTCTAAAATGCAGATTTAATTATGTCACAATTCACTTCAGAGCTTATGCTATGGAAAGTAGTCCAAATTGTTTAGCTTATCAAACAAAGATTTATTTCAATTCTTCCTCAACTGCCCACTCCATCTTTCATCTTTTTTTTAAGATATTTCATTTTATATAATTCTTACATCTTTTTTCATCTTTGCACAATGTATGCATTTTCATTTTGGTTATATTTCCCATACAATTGCACCCCCCCCTTATTTTGACTCTAGTCCTTCCTTTTTCTTCCCCTCCTTCCCCCCCCACCCCGTAGTTTGTCTCTAGTTTATAGTTGCTTGTTGATTTTGATTTTTACTTTGTATTGATTTGTCTTTTTCCTGATCTCTTATTTAGGTTTTCTAAATTCCTGCTATGAGTGAGACCATCCAGTATTTTTCTCTTTCTTTCTGACTTACTTTACTGAGCATGATCCCTTCTAGCTCCATCCATGTTGCTGCAAACTGCATGTGTTTATCTTTTTTGATTGCTGAGTAATATTCCATTGTGTATATGTACCACATATTCTTGATCCAGTCATCTATTTTTGGGCATTTGGGTTGCTTCCATAGCTTGGCTATTGTAAATAGTGCTGCTATGAACATAGGGGTGCAGGTGCCCTTTGGAATTACTGTTTCTGTGTCATTTGGGTAAATACCTAGGAGTGGAATTGCTGAATCATATGGAAGCTCTATGTTTAGTAGTTCAAGAAATCTCCACACAGGTCTCCATAGTGGTTGGACCAGTTTGCACTCCCACCAGCAGTGCAGGAGAGTTCCTTTTTCTTCCATCTTTCATCTTGATCTCCCTCCCACTTCCCACCCTTTATCAATCTTGGGTAAACACTACCAGGTATGGAATTGTGAATGTGAGCTCTAGGACAGAGGCCTGGGTTAGAGGCCTGGTCCTGCCAGTACAAGCAGTATGCCTTTTAACAAATTGCTTATATTCCCAAAGCTACAGTTTCTTCATCTGATAAAGAAGAATTGTGCCTTCTTCATAATATTGTGGTGAGGATTTATTCTTTTTCATCAGAAATATTTACTGGAGCACTTACTATATACTTGGTGCTGTTCTAGACACTTGAGGTTACTTAGTGAACAAAAAAGACAAGGATTCCTGTCCTGGGGAAATGTAAAATTTTGCAAGGGGAAGACAGGTAGTACACAAAATCTAATATGTAAGTACATTGCATGGTATGTTAGAAAGTAATAGATTTTACGGGAAAAAAAGGATGGGGGACTGGGAAAGCTAAAAGGGTAAATTGGTGGGCTAGAGGTTTAAATAGAGTGATGAGAGTTGGATTCACTGAAGAAACAATATATGAGGAAGCACTTGTAAGAGATTAGGGTGGTGGCGTTTGGATTTTGGGCATGGCAAACATGCTTGCAAAGAACTAAATATGGTGGTGAAAACTTGGAAAATTTAACTGGTTGTTAAAATTTCCCGAGTGACCCAGGGTTAAACAATGCCAAACACAAAGACAAATTTGGCTTCTTCGATACTTTAACTTTTGTTGTGCAAAAGACAGTGTTAGGCATAGATAAGACCAGCCACAGACTGAGAGAAAATATCTGCAATTCAGGTATCTGACAGAGACCTGTATCCAGAACATATAAACACATTTCAAAATTGAACATTAACAAAAAAATGAGCTCAATTTAAAAAGATGAGAAAATTTTGGAATAGACCTTTTCATGTGGCAAATCAGAATGTAAACAGATGGTGAACATCATGAGTGATTAGGGGAATGCTAATTAAAATCACACTGAGCTACCCCTGCAGCCTACTCCAATGGCTGAAATGAAGCAGGGGATTCCAAGTACCTCCCGGGATGAAATCTCAACTGCAGCAGGGGATGGCAGTTTAGGTTGACAGGTTGAGGTCACTTATGGGGGTAAATACACATTTAGGAGATGCCTGATAGCAATTCCACCCCTTGCAATTCATCCAGTATGGGAAGTGGGGAGGGGAAATAATTTCTCAGTGAAATAGCAACTGAGAATGAGGTTCAGGGACTATGTGTTGGTAGCTTGGTGTAGGGTAAAGAAAATATCAGGCTTTTCTGCCCTTCCGCCATCAGGATAGATGATGGATCCTTGCCTGAATGCATGCCTGATGGCGGGCTCCTGGAATAGGGTGTGGGCATAGGTAGACGGGATTCAGCTGAGCTAAGACTGTGCTTTTAAGGGCGGCGTCACAGGGGGACGCCAGCAGCACCAGTAGCAGCAGAAGCAGCAGTAGAAGCCTAAGCAGAAGCCGAAGCAGAAGCCGAGAAGCAGCAGAACGAACGCCAGAGAGTCCAGCTAGAGTGAAGACTTGCTGGGGGCTGGGAGACCTGCCAACCTCCCAGCCCCCCAGCCAGCACCCCTGCCTGCCATATGCCTGGTGAACCCCAAATAAATAACCTGCAAAAAACTACTGAGGACTCTGACTCCTCCTTTA
The DNA here is from genome assembly GCF_014898055.3 of Talpa occidentalis. Taxonomy (NCBI): domain Eukaryota; kingdom Metazoa; phylum Chordata; class Mammalia; order Eulipotyphla; family Talpidae; genus Talpa; species Talpa occidentalis. The sequence continues at coordinate 36,568,549 of NW_023601653.1, forward strand.
CCCGGTCTGCATGGGATCAGAAAACCTGCACTGTATCCAGTCCTGGCCTTTACAATTGGCGTAAGTCGGCAGGATCCATGCAGATGGGTATTGGAGCTCTCCGAAGACCTGGAGGGACTAAGGAGTAAAAGACTGCCTGTGACGACGCTGGAGGCGCCATGGCGGTATAGAAGATGGATACGTCCACGAGCTACAGGATGAGACCTGGTGTGAAGGAGACGCCCGGAAGGACCAGCCAACAACACCGGAAAGGACCAGCCAACTACACCGGATAGGACCAGCCAACGACACTGGAAAGGACCAGCCAATGACCCCTGAGGCAGCAGGCCGTTGCTGACGCAAGGAGAGGCCAATGGACTTCAACTGATGGACATGGACTGATAAACTTGGACTGACAATCCCTCCAGAAGGCGGAGGACCTTGGCAGGTTATGTTTTTTTTTTGAGAATCTGGGGGTGGCCAGTGGGCCTTGATGGCCAAAAGCAACCTGTGCATGCCCAGCAGCCAGGTGGAGGAGAAAAGCCAACTAAGAAGGCAAAAGCTGGTACTGATGCTAAGTTGAGAAGCCCTAAGCGGCTGTTAAGCAGCCTGGGTATGCTGAAGAACTGTGAGTCTCGTAAAATCACCTGTGGGTGATGCCCTGCTCATTCTTGAGTGAGGGTGAGGAGCTGAGGAACCTGTCCTTGGGGGACGGGTGGGGAATGTGGCTTGGGGTGGAGCCCAAGCCGAATGCAGAGTTTGGATCCCTGACCCATGTGCTTGTGCAGTGGGTTGGCTTGAGTGCAGGGGTCTGCGAGTCGCATGGGTGGCCATGAAGGCCGAGTGTTGGAGCGACTGCAGACAGAAACCCTGAGGATTGGCGATTACTCCCAACAGAATAGGATTGCCAATCCCAGAGCTAGTGCATCCTGGGGGTGGATGCTGTTTGTGCCTTGTAGCCGAGACTACAGCCAGAGAAGGCCAGGAAGCCTGACGGCTCCTGGTGTGATATAGTAGATGCCGTGAGTGATTTCCCCTCCCTCGTCTGAGCAGTGCCTTCAGCAGCAGATTTGGTGGCTCATCTGCTGGTACCAATAATTGTCTTTTGCACTTGGTTGGTTCCCTGCCTGGACTTATTTGTGTTCTGTTGTATTTTGTTATATTTGATGTATTTGCTTTTGTGGGCCATGGCTGCATTGTTTGTTTGCTTAGAAAATTGTGTATATATAAAGACTATATGGCAGAAAACCCTGAGGGGGTGGACTGTAAGGTAAAGAAAATATCAGGCTTTTCTGCCCTTCCGCCATCAGGATAGATGATGGATCCTTGCCTGAATGCATGCCTGATGGCGGGCACCTGGAATAGGGTGTGGGCATAGGTAGATGGGATTCAGCTGAGCTAAGACTGTGCTTTTAAGGGCGGCGTCACGGGGGGACGCCAGCAGCACCAGTAGCAGCAGAAGCAGCAGTAGAAGCCGAAGCAGAAGCCGAGAAGCAGCAGAACGAACGCCAAAGAGTCCAGATAGAGTGAAGACTTGCTGGGGGCTGGAAGGCCTGCCAGCCTCCCAGCCCCCCAGCCAGCACCCCTGCCTGCCATATGCGTGGTGAACCCCAAATAAATAACCTGCAAAAAACTACTGAGGACTCTGACTCCTCCTTTACCCGGTCTGCATGGGATCAGAAAACCTGCACTGTATCCAGTCCTGGCCTTTACACTTGGGCAAGTGGAAGAATAAATCGGTCAGGAGAGTGCAATGTGGATTTCCAGGCACTTTCAGGGCTCACTTGATGTCCACCATCATGAAGATATTCTTGCCAAAGTTCCTCTATTGAGCCTTCCAGTTAATACCAGCATCAGTTACCCAACATATGTACAAACAAGGCTTCAGGTGATTCTAGCTTATAACATTTGAATTTTCCAACAGAGACCTCAGACACCACATTGCTTGTGATGAAAAAAAAAAATCACAGCTGACTTCCAGTTTCAGCTCTGACCTATAAAGACTATGGAAGTTGTTACTTCAATACTTAAATAAGAAAAAAGTTTGACAAATTAAAATTCAGTGAGTTTTCTTAGTTCCATCAGAGAAATAGTTCTGGAGAATGAACTTCCCCTTTGGAATCTGGAGGGACAGGCAAATCCGAAGATCTGCTTAGAAAGAACAGAAAAAACTGGAACTATTAGTGGTCAGAATGCCTAAATCACCATATTCATGCCTTGCTAGAGGCTGAGTAAAGAGAGTTAGAAACTTCGAGGTTGAAGTGTTAGGATTTCCCCACAATTCATGGAATTTACTCACAGGAATTCCACCAGATTCTCAAGGTGAGGGAAGATCTAAAATACATTTCTTTTGGCTCTGGCTAGGAGATGGAAATATTAACCCTGTGAAATATGAAATATATCCCCAAATATAGATCTTTTCACCAGGAGATGGGCAGGAAGATTTTACCAGAATCTTATGAGAGCACCATTGAGGATGCTTCTCCAATTCCAGTTACCCTACCGCTATCTTCATTTTTACCTAAAGCTATACAAGATGAAACACTTGTGAATATCACAGCCCTGAGACACAGACTCACTAAAATACTGATATTTAAGAACTCTCTTTATTTATAGCATACTCTACTATTTCCCCATACCATATTAGTTACCAGTGTAATAATTACGGATTACAGCTGAAAAAGTTGTATGACACAGACTCACTTTTAATAGTGATGCTTAAGGAATCACAAAAATAAAGAAGGGAAATGAAAGCAAAGCACACCAAAGGAATTTGAAGTCTCCGACAAGCCAAGAGGTAGAATAAAACACAGTCTGGATGGACAAAGTAACTATCAGAACCAGACTCATATGACACAAATGGAAATATCAGGCAAGAGATTTAAGAGAACTACAACTAATATGTTAAGGACTCTATTAGAGAAATTAGGCAGAACAGATGGGTAATATTAGCAAAGAAATGGAGATGACAAAAAAGAATTAAAAGACCAATAAGAATTGGTTTTATTGTCCAAAAGTTTATTTTTATTGTTACTTCTTTGCTTGTTTTCTTTATATAGCATATGTGAGTAAAATATTTCTTTCTATAAATAAAGAATAATGTAACAAATGAAGAATGCCTTTGAAGAACTTATAAGTAGATTCTATATAGCTAACGAAAGAGTCAATGAGGTTGGAGATGAGTAAATAGAAACTTCCTAAACTAAAATGCAAGGAGAAAAGTGAAACAAGCAAATGAACAAACCTAGAATGGAACATCTGAGAAGTGCTGGACAATTATCGTAAATGTAACAAAACTACAAATCCTCAAGAATACCAAGCAAAACACATCCCCATAAAACTATATCTAGGAATATCATATTCAAGCTGTAGAAAAACAAAGACAAACAAAATCTCGAAGGAAGGATAGGAAAAAACACCTTAGCCCTGGAAGAACAAAGAAAAGAATTACAAAAGACTTCTTGTCAGAAAGCATGTGTATTAGCTTCCTCCTGCTCCTGTTCGACTCATCACAAACTTACTGGCTTAAAACAACATAAATTTATTATTATACTCTTCTGGAGGCCAGGAGTCTAAACTCAGTCTCAGTGGATTAATACCAAGGTGCTGCCAGGATTGTGTTTCTTTTTTTTTTTTTTTTAAAGGTTGGCATTCTTTCTTTAAATGATTTATTTATTCATTCATTCATTCATTCATTTATTTATTTATTTATTTATTTATTTATTTATTTATTTATTTATACAAGCACTGGGTACAGTCAGAAGCGCCGGAGGGTGAGAGAATTCACCAGAGCCAAAGTGGGGAGCAGAGCAGGCAGAAGGACCGAAGCACACTGCTGAGGGGAGCAGCGGGTGGCAGGAGAGGTCTGCGCGCCATGTGGGACCCTCCTCCGGTGGCCGGGGAGCAGCCGGGGATCGAACAGGCGCTGCCAGAGGCTGCGGGCAGCTTCGCAACCCAGTGCTCAACTGCTGTGCCACCGGAGAGGCCCAGGATTGTGTTTCTTATAGAGAGGCTAGGAGAAAATCTTTTTCTTTCCAATTTTCAAATTTCTAGAGGTTGCTTGCATTCCTCAGCTTAAGAACTTTTTCCTAAGCTGAAAGCAATTCCATTAAGATCTGGAACAAGACAAGGATGTCCACTCTCACCATTGCTTTTCAATATAATACTGGAAGTCCTAGCCAGGGCAATAAGACAAGAGAAAGACATCCAAGGAATCCAAATAGGAAAAGAAGAAGTCAAACTATCACTATTTGCAGACGATATGATATTATACATAGAGAACCCCAAAAACTCCACAGAAAAGCTAATTCAACTCATCAATCAGTTCAGTAAAGTGGCAGGATACAAAATCAACACGCAAAAGTCAGTAGCCTTCCTATACACAAACAATAAATCTGAAGAAGAAGAAATCGAAAAGACCATCTCTTTTGTTATTGAAACAAAAAAAATCAAATATTTGGGAATAAATCTAACAAAAGAGGTAAAGGACCTATACAAAGAAAACTATAAAACACTGTTAAAAGAAATAGAAGAAGACACAAAGAAATGGAGAGACATCCCCTGCTCATGGATTGGAAGAATAAACATTATTAAAATGGCCATCCTTCCAAAAGCAATATACAGATTCAATGCTATTCCAATCAAAATTTCAATGTCATTCTTCAAAGAAATAGAAAAATTATTGATGAAATTCATATGGAATCACAAAAAACCCCGAATAGCCAAAGCTCTCCTGAAAAAAAAAGAAGGGAATGGAGGCATCAGACTCCCAGACTTCAAACTATACTACAAAGCCATAATCATCAAAACTGCATGGTATTGGAACAAGAACAGACATACAGACCAATGGAATCGAATAGAAAATCCAGAAATAAACCCACAGATTTATGGTCAACTAATCTTTGACAAAGGAGCAAAGACTATGCATTGGAGCAAAGAAAGTTTGTTCAATAAATGGTGCTGGGAAAACTGGGTCGCTACATGCAAAAGAATGAAGCTTGACCACCACCTCACACCATACACAAAAATCAACTCAAAATGGATTAAAGAACTAGACATAAGACCTGAAACCATAAAATATATAGAAGGAAATATAGGCGAAACACTACGTGATTTGCACATCAAAGACATCTTTACAGACACATCACCCAAAGCAGTGATAGTGAAGGCAAAGATAAACAGCTGGGACTATATCAAATTAAAGAGCTTTTGCACAGCAAAAGAGACAATAACAAAAACAAAGAGAAACCCCACCAACTGGGAGAACATTTTTGCACCCAACACTAATGATAAAGGACTGATCACAAAAATCTGCAAAGAGCTGATGAGACTCAACAACAACAAAGAAAATAATCCAGTCAAAAAATGGGCAGAAGAGCTTAAAAGAAACTTCTCTGAAGAGGAAATGCAAATGGCCAACAGGCATATGAAAAAATGTTCAACATCACTTGTCATCAGGGAAATGCAAATCAAAACTACCATGAGATACCATCTTACACCAGTGAGAATGGCACATATTAAAAAAACTAGCAACAACAAATGTTGGAGAGGGTGTGGAGAAAAAGGAACTCTTCTGCACTGTTGGTGGGAGTGCAAACTGGTCCAACCACTGTGGAAAGCTGTGTGGAGATTTCTGGACCTACTAAACATAGAGCTTCCATATGACCCAGCAATTCCACTCCTAGGTATTTACCCAAAGGACACAGAAACATCAATTCCAAAGAACACCTGCACCCCTATGTTTATAGCAGCACTGTTTACAATAGCTAAGCTTTGGAAACAACCCAAATGCCCAAAAATAGATGACTGGATCAAGAAGATGTGGTACATATATACCATGGAATATTACTCAGCATTCAAAAAAGATAAACACATGCAATTTGCTGCAACATGGATGGCGCTGGAAGGGATCATGCTCAGCGAAATAAGCCAAAAAGAAAAAGAAAAATACCGGATGGTCTCACTCATAGCAGGAATCTAGAAAACTTAAATAATGGACCAGGAAAATGAAAAACTATAAGAAAGTGAAAATCAAAATCAACAAAAAACTATGAACCAGAGACACTTTTAGGGGGGCGGGGGCGGGAGGGGAGGGATTGGGTCAGAATGGGGGGCGGCAATTGTATGGGGAATATAACAATAAAATTTATAAAAAAAAAAAAAAAAAAAAAAAAGAACTTTTTCCTTCATCTTTGAAACCAGAAACATTGGGCTGAATCATCATGCTACCCATACTATTGCCCCCCTTTTCCCAATGCACCCACTCTTTCACCCCCTTTCCATCTCAAAGCCACAAATTGGTCTTATGGTCCAAAAGTTTATTTTTATTTAGTTCTTTCTTTTGCTTGTTTTCTTTATATACCACATGTGAGTGTAATACTTCTTTCTGGCTTATTGTACTAAGCATAGCTCTTTCTAGATCCATCCATGTTGTTGCAAAGGCAAGACTGCATCTTTTGAAACAGCCAAATAGTGTGTCATTGCATATTCCATTATACATACCACACCTTCATCCATTTGTCAGTCGATGGGTGCTTGGGGACAGGCAAGGGTCATTTTCAGAGACATGTCCAAAAAAAGTTGGACCTTTGCTGGTAAGTTGGGTCTCTGTGGCAGCATCGAGTCCTAAGCAGGGGTCGGGCCTGAAGGTGAGGAGGATGAGGGTATGATGGATCAGGATATCTGTTCAAATGCAATGGAATAACTTGAGAAGATGAAGAGACAGGGAGTCTTGGAGCTTGAGAGACCAAAAGGGTGCGGGATCACTTCTGTTGCATCAGATCCCTGCTAAGCTTCTATTGATGTAAAAATGACATGTCTATTGTGTCCTGTCATTTCAGTATTGACTTGGTCCCCAGGATCTGGTCAGGCTGACATGGAATCATAGAGTTGGGTCCCGAAAGGGACCCAACAGCACTCTTTAGATGGGAAAGGAAATATGGATTGTGAGTTTTGTAAAAAGTTCAGAGGAATCAATGGCCACTCTGGGTTAAAAACTCTATTTGACAGAGGTTATTATTCTTCTTGGAGCATTGACTTTTCAGAAATACTAAGTATTTTTGAAGATCTGGCACTGTTACTCACCATTGTTTTGATTTTGACTAACACAGAAAGTGTGGGGAGGATCAAATGAAATCATCTTTGGGTCTGTCAATTTCAAAGTTTTATGTCCATGTGAGATGGTATGATGTGGGCACAGTTCCTGGGAGGTGCCCTGCAATGTTCTTGCTGCCAAGACTCACGAACCATTAGAAATGAGGAAATATGCAAAATTTTTTTATTCCTTGAGTTTCTTAGGGGCTTAAATGATCAGTTAAAGTCTAATTTCTTTACAACTTGCCAGCTCTCACAATATTTGCCTTAAGAAGGATTTTGTGGTTCATGTTAAGAACATGTAGTGGAATTGTTTTGAATCTCTAACTCAGTGGTTTTCTCTGTACTTGTATTTTAAACTGCATTTGTTTACCCTTGGATCTTCCCTTTCATTTAAACAGAACATTCTGTGCTTGTTGTCACAGAGAAATGACGTAACAGTGGAAAATGGAGAAAACCCATGTCTCTACTTGAGTTTCAAAAGCCCAGGATATTAAAAAATAAAAAAGACTCATGATATAGACAACATGAGGAAACATCATGAGCTGGAAACTGGAACAAAACTTACCCTAATCCTCAAACCAATTCAGAACTGCCCTGGTAGAAGGCAGAGGAGAACTGGAAATAAGGTGGTGGGGAAGAAGTTGGTGAGCTCAGGGATAACGGAGAATCAGAGAGAATGATGTCACCTAGAACAGAGTCTCTATTTGTAAGTGAACCAGCTTCTTCTTGCGCAAAATAAACAGACATCATCTAGACTCACACAAATAACATTTTTTAAAGGATATTTTCCTTGATTTTCATAAGGGATTCTGGGAAACTATATTTCAGGCTAGAAAAATTTTTCAATGTATGTGATTTTTTTTTCTATTTACACATCTGATATTTTTATTCATTGTCACAAAGGCCACAGTGCAATGAATGCAACCTGCAGGAATAGAAATGATGCACTGCTCTTTGACCTTAACAAAAATGATACTAATGAAAAATAAAGAGGAAAAGTCCTGCCTGTTCACGTAATGTACACATCATACATTTATTAGCAGAGATTAAAAAAAGAGTAGCCAACGACAGTAAAATTATGGGCAGAAATAGCATCATTCTTGTGTCTGGTAGAAGGTTTTGTGGGCTGGATTGTTCATGTTAGAATCCAACAGCACTGTTTATAAATCTGTTTGTTGCTATTTATCTTGCTTGGGAACACCCACTAACAGATGCCTGGACTCACTGTGGATTGTTTGCACATCGTTAATGTTTAAGAAGGCAAACATCATTAATGTTTGCACATCATTAATGTTTGGAAAGGCAAACTCTTTAGGAAACATGAGTTATTAGCATATTCACTGCATTCAAATGTAGCTATATCAAGTGCACAGATCTGTTCATCCTCTTCACTCAGATTTTCCTGAGGACTCTGCAGAGACTGCTGGAAATCTTTCTCAAAAGTATTTATTTTGTCCATTGGTGAACTAATAGAGATGTAGCAGATAATTAATTTATAACATAGCCCTTTGGGTGAAGAGAAAGTGAGCCAATATTGTATATCATGGAAAACTTTTTTAAAATGCTGACCGAATATGAGAGAGCAGGTAGTAGTATCTGACTATGTGGGTGGCCCTGCTTTATCTCAGATTGGTGAAGTAAGAGTTGTTTTAGTTTTGAAGAGCAAATAGATCACATAAAGTCTCAGAAAAATGGATGTCAAGAATGGGAAAGTGAAATAAGTTGATTCAAGAGAAAAGCAAACTCTTGAAAGAGGGGCGAAAAGGACCAGTCACTTTAGTTGGAGTCTTTTACCAATAGCTCATAGAGCAATTTCTCAGATCAGTTACAGTATTTGGTCATTCAGGCATGTGCAGGTGAATGGAGTACATTTTTATTTCTCTTTTATTTCTATTTTTCTTTTCAAGCTCCTTTTTATACTTTGACTTGACCATAGAGACAGAAACTGTTAAACTCTTGACACCACAGTCCTGAAAACCCCAGGAAATGAGAAAACTTTTTCCATTGCAAGTCTTTCAAAGCTCATAATGGTGTACATTATTTCCTGGGTAAGGCAGGTAGAACTTGTATTTGTCCTAATATATATATTTTCACACAAAACAATTTACCTTCAGGCCTATTACTTGTTCATTGCTTAAATCTTTTCATTCACAAACAAAAGAAAGCTTTTAAAGGTGTAACCTATTCGTTTCCATATATTTGCAGCAGAGAATATTGGAATGTTTTAAATTGGTGGGAGAAAGATATATGAGTCTTTTGTATTTCACAAGATTTATTTTTTTATTTTTTATTTTTAGATTATTTATGCATACAAGAACTGGGGTACAGGGCAGAAATGTGGGGGGTGGTGAGGTGATTCACCAGAAACAGAGGGGGAACAGAACAGGTGAATTGACTGAAATACACTGATGAGGGGAGTAGTGGGCGAGACAGGAAAGGTCTGCTGTGCCATGTGGGTCACCTCCCTGGCTGGGGATCAAACTTGTGCTGCAGATAGCTTCATAGTGTTGTGTCTTAACCCCTTGTGCCACTGGGGATGCCCTATCTCACAAGATTTAAAAAGAAGTGGGAAACAGAAAGAATATTTCTGGAGCCTCACAATGTTTCTGGAGCCTCAGCACATTGTAATAGGATAACTTCTCCAACTTACACTAACACCATAACACTTTCAAGGAATTTTCTAATTTTACCAAAATTACTTCTTTCCATTTTCAAATAACATGAGTAATTCATATTTGAATATTTCTAGGAGCTTCATGATGTCCAGATTTCTCACTACCATAGATGGTGAGTCATCTTTGATGTTCTACTGAAATTATCTAGGGAGGGCCTTTACCTGTCTGGTGGAGGTGTGAACAAGCCAAAAGAATTGAAAGAGGAATATAGTTGGGAAATGTTGAAAAACAATGATCAATTCTAGGGAGAGAGAGCTTCAAGCATTCACAAGTGCAAACCTCCCCATTAACTTCACAATAGTTTGTGGGGGAGGAATAAAGCACTACCGGTAGGGTCATTGTATAAACTAAGGAGCCGATGGATGGGCTTTGTATGAGACATCAGGAGATTCTTGATTGCACAGAAATGTGTCATGTACTACAGGATTTTCAACCTCCTTGACCTCACCACCCACAAAATCATTGTGACAATCAAAGTTGCCAATGTACATTTCCAAAATTATTTTTTGGGGGGTATGTGTACCATTCATTTAGCCATAGGAGCATTGAACTAATTGAATTTTAGAGACTTGCACATCAGTGCATGTATGAAACTGTAACTTTGCAGGTTTCTTTTGTTTCTAATCAATGATATTAGTTTTCCAATATGTTTGGGGGAAACATTTTAGATATATTCCCACCACTAAGTATTCCATATACTGAGAAATACATAATGAAGGTACAAGGCATGGAGAACATCAGGAAAGTAGGAATCATGAATATGAGCAACTGATTTTTGGTCTGTTGTGGGGGCACCAGAAATCTTGGGTAACTGAGTCTTAGCTATTTTTATTTTATTTTTGTCATTAAGTTCTAGGACTATAACCACAGTAGAAAATGCTACGTAATTGGAAAATGGCAGGCCGGAAACTCTGGTTCAGGAGTCAGGAAATCCCCACTATCATTTCCCTTAGGCTAACCATTTGGGGTTGAATAAGATATCCCTGAAAGGGCCAGACCCCAAAGCCATATCAGTCTGCAAATGTATCCAGGTCTCTGCAACAACAAGACAATAGGACACCAAACAAGTTATGGAATGAGATCAGAGAAAGCAATTAGTTGTAATGTATTTAAAAGCAATGATTGTTTCCTTGTTTTAATTCCTGACTCAAGGCAATCACCTATGAATCAGAAAAGCAGAAAGCTCAAGCTCAGAGCAGGCAGCAACAAGCACCATGTATCACTGAACAACCACAAACCCCAAAATGTCCATATGACTATCAAACAGTGGTCTGGTCCCCTGGGACTGGGCATTTTTCCAAGGACATCGAGTTACTAGATCTTTTAACTGATGTGCAAACCAGAGAATCAAACAGTTTCATTTAATTCTGATTTGGCTTCTGATTGTCATTTTCAGTTAAGTCATTTTAAAAATAAGTCTTGTGGTGGTTGCTGCAAAGCTCTTGTTTCTTCCCTGTTGCCTGAGAGCTCACATTGAAAACCAGGACAGGTCTGAAACTTGGAGAAATGGTGATTGATCAGCATTGACCATTTCCAGGAATGGAACAGTGACCCAGGATCCTTCTGGAAGTGTGAAGAAGAGAATACAGGGGTTTGGAGATTTTAGGACATCATCAGGGAAAGGATCATTTCAAGGGTCTCTATTTGTGAAGTAAGAAAAGACTGAGTTGGGAAACAAGGTTCTGCTCTTCTGAGAATTTTTTTCCCTGCCAAATATCTTAAAGGTCACATACCTATTAGTATAAGAATGTTTTTAACCACACAAGTTTCAGTAAAATCAAAATCAAATGCTACTAAGGAAACCAGTTTTTTTTTTTTTTTTTTTTTTTTTAAAGTTTGAGCACCAGGTTAGCAACTAAGAAAAAATTGCTGCCTTTTGGGTTGAATGGCCCAAAGTTCTGAATGACAGAACAGTGCCAGGGAAACCACAGTCTGGGTTTCCTACCCTAAAATGTGGAAACATGTTTATTCTCATCTTTTTCCTATCTCAAAGACTAGACCAGAATGTTGGTGTTAATAACCAATTTGCATACTGCTCACCAAAAGAGCAACACCCCAAATGGCAAGAGATGAAGAGACTTGCTCCCTCCAGGCAGTGTGGGGGGACTCCAGGTGTGACTGGAGGAGAAGCAGTTTCTCGATTCTGCTGACAAAGAGGGCAAGACATCTGCTTTCTGCCCTCAATAGAGACAGTGGGATAGAGATAGTCTTTGATGAGATGAAAGCAAACTTAGGTTTCAGAAGTGAAATGAGAGGCCATTTCTAGCTTTATTAGATGGGATTAGGAGCAGAGGCAGCAAAGCAGGTTGGTAGATTTGAGAGTAAAGAAAAGAGGGTTAAAGATCCCCCTCACCCCCAGGTGACAGTAAGGCAGGGGAGGGACAGAGCTCTTGGATGAAGCAGAGAGCTCCCAGCCAGTCTGGGGAGGCTCTGCAATTCTGGGGGAACAAGTGGGACATGGTGCAAAGAATCTGTAAAGCAGAAAGGCTAAGAGTACATCCATGTCCCCCACCTCCTTGTGGTTAAGAAGAGTGAAATCAGGGCCTCCTTGGTGGCGCAAGGGGTTAAGTCTCAGCACTATGAAGCTGTCCACAGCCACTGCAGCAACCACTGCAGCAGCCACTGCAGCAGCCACTGCAGCTTAAGTTCAATCCCTGGTCAGGGAGGTGACCTATGTGGTGCAGCAGACCTCTCGTGACTCGCCCACGGCCCTCCTCAGCAGTGTATTTCAGTCAATCTGCCTGTTCTGCTCCTCACTCTGTCTCTGGTGAATGCTCTCACCCTCCAAACCTCTGACCTGTACCCCAGCTCTTATATGCATAAATAAATAAATCCTAAAAAAAAGTAAGAGTGGGCCTCCCCTGGTGGCGCAGCGCTTGAGTGCTGGGCTGCAAGCTGCCCCCCGCCTCCGCACCTCCAGTTCTATCCCTGGCCGCCGGCGAGGGTCCCACATGGCGCCACAGACCTCTCCTGCTGCACCCGCTGCTCCCCTCAGCAGTGTGTTTCATCAGTCTGCCTGTTCTGTTCCCTGCTCTGGCTCTGGTGAATTCTCTCACCCTCCCGCACTTCTTACTATACCCAGTGCTTGTATAAATAAATAAATAAATCTTTTTTTTTTTAAAAAGTAAGAGTTAAGACAGTGCAAATCCCTAAATTCTTTAATATGGTGGTAGGCATAAAATAAGCACTTGTAAGTGACAGCCATTTTTTTTTATCATTTTCATTTTAGTGAAGTGTGTTTTTTTAAAAATTATTTTTTATTTTACTTGGTTCATTCCTTTGGTTTCTTTTTTTTTTTTTAAGATCTGTTTATTTATTTTTACAAGAACCGGGGTATAGGCCAGATGCATGGGAGGGTGAGAGGATTCACCAGAGACAGAGTGGGGAACAGAACAGGCAGACTGATGAAATACACTGCTGAGGGGAGCAGCGGGTGCAACAGAAGAGGTCTGCTGCCCCATGTGGGACCCTCGCCGGCCGACAGGGATTGAACCGGCCCTGCCGAGGCTGCAGACAGCTTCACAGTGTGGTGCTCAACCACCTGCACCACCAGGGGAGGCCCTCAGTGAAGTGTTTTATTTCTGGTTCACTGGTGGGCATAAAGTAGCTTCTATATAATACTAGTTAATTGGATGACTAATTGGGGCAGTGTCTGAGACAATAATAATAGCAACATTTATTTTATATTTGCTGACTGGTTATGTCCTTACTATTATAATGTGTGCTCATAGTGTGCCAGGAAGTGTGTCATTCCTCACGTGTATTTCTATGAGACAGTGTTATTGCTATTCTCCTTTTGCAGATAAGGCTTCATATCACTTAGTTAAGTGGCAGAACCAGAGTTCAAGTCCATTGAGCTTGGCTCCAGAACACTCCACAGGGTACATTACCAGAGACAAAGAGAAGTTACTCAAGAATTGGAGGATTCTGGCACAAGCTGATGGCTTGTGTCTGGGCAGCAAATTCTGAAGTATCCTCAGGGAAGAGGAAGAAGGTTTCTGTTGAATAACAGATTGTCCCTAAGCCCAGATAGGAGTCAGGAGCGGAGACGGTCTGCAGGCCCTGGGCCAGACAAAGGGCCAACAGCCATTTGTTCTGCTGGGCCATGCCCTCATAAAAACCCTCCTTTCCTTTCCCTCACTAGTGGGGTCTGGAGCTCCTGGGCACTGCCCCTGCAGTGATTTGAGGCTCTGTGTTGCAGCAGCCATAACACCAGGAGAGTGATAATAAAATCCATGGAGAAGAAATAGCCACAGGGATCTTGAGCAGGCCTTCATTGGTCTGGACAGAGAGACTTAGAAGTTCTCTAGGTGAGAAAGAAAGAGCTTGGGGTAAATTTTTAAAGTAAGAAATGTGTATCCCGTGCTCACCCACTTCCTCACTGTGAGTCACCTTCCTTGCACCCACCTTCTCTGGACTTCAAAGCCCACTATCTACCCAAGACCTCCCAGTGTGATGGTCCACTTAGGTGCACCCTTTCCTCTACAAGGCCTTGGGCCTAGAATGCACCCTCATTGTTTCTCCCATCACACCTTTCTCCTGTGTGTACCCCTTGCATCTGGCTGACCCAGCTGGATAAAATCTGGTAGGTGAATTTTTTCCTATGGAGCCAATTGATTTCAGGCCTTTAATTTATCTTACAGATGTTGATGTTTTCAAAGAATATTTGTGAATGCCAATAAAGTGATAAAATAATGAAATTCTTTTTTTTAAAAAAATATTTATTTATTTATGCATATAAGAACTGGGGTACAGGACAGAGGTGTGGGAGGGGTGAGAGGATCACCAGAGACAGAGTGGGGAGGAGAACAGGCAGAGCTACTGAAACACACTGCCGAGGGGAGCAGCTGGCGAAGCAGGAGAGGTCTGTTGCACCATATGGGTAGCTCCCTGGCTGGTCAGGGGTACAACTCATGCTGCAGTGGCTGGCGATAGCTTGATAGGGCTGTTTCCTATGCCACCAGGGAGCCCCAAAATAAGAAATTCTAAGGGAGTAGCTTCAGCTCTTTAGAAGGGATTAGGGGTTCTTTTGCGCATCCCCTACGTTTCAGGTACCAGGAACAAATCTTTCTGCACATGTACAGGATTGTAGGTGTCTATGGGAAGTGATTAAAGGAGATGCAGGCATCTGCAATGCACTTCATTTTATGCTGTCTTGTGCTGTGCTCTCCTTTATCTTATCTCTCAGAGTTTTAGTTTTGGGGGGACAGGAACAATTTCTCATGCATTTCTTGTATCACACAATGCCTAGGGAAGATGCTCAACAAACAAAAATTCCTTTGTGTCTTCCGTGTATAAAGAGTATTGCAGGGGGACTCATTTAGGAAAAAAATTCTTAAGAGAGCTATAGCCCAGGGCAACCCCACTATCTGATGCAATCTTTTGGAAACTCCCACAAATTCAGTTCAATCAAATTCAATTACTGCCACCATCACAGGAAAATAGATTCGGATGCTTAAGAAAATGAATCAGGTTTCCATCTATTCAGCACACTTACTGAGCACTACATAATAAAACACTGGCATATGTGCTGTTGGTATTGACACTTCAAGAGGTGATTTCTGCCCTGAAGAACTCCCAGCTTAATGGAAAGGCTGACAAGCAAATACATATTGTAAGACTTTTATAAAGTTCACTGATAGTTCAAGTGTTACAGACTAACACTATCCCTGGGAGAGCATTTTAACAGCAGCCTCTTTAATTCACAGCTCCTTGTCATCCAACTGTCTCATTTAACCTCCTCCTCTCTCACTGTAAGAGGGGATGGTGCAGACAAGACCCTACATGACTATCACTTCTTGGTGAAAAATGACAAAAATCTACCAGAATGAAAGAAATGCCAACTATAGTATGATAATTGTAGTTGTTCAAGTTTTCTTTCAGAAAATAAAGAAGCTCAATATGTGTTCACTAGCCAATCCTTCCTTTAACCACATATTCTTAACACAGTTCTTAAAAAAATGTTTGATATTAATCAGGATATTAGATTTTTTTTCAGCACTTACCTTAGGATGAAGTAGGATGAATCTACCCTGGTAGATTTAGGTTTCTAAGTAGATGAACCAGGGTTTCATTTATTTATCAAAAATGTATTGAGCACATAACATAATTAAACATTGTAATATGTACTAAAGCTTTCAATTCCTCTAAGAGATGATTCCCATTCTGAAAATGGCTGCATCTCATCCTTTCTGATGGCTGCATAGTACTCCACAGCATGAGTCTAATACATTTCCTTGATCCAATCCTCTGTCATTGGATATTTAAGCTGCTTGCATGTCCCAGGTAATGTCAATAATGTTGCTATGAACATTGTGGAAAATATGAGGGGGGTTATGTTTCATATTCTTTGGACATATGCCCAAGAGTGGGATTGCTGAATCATACACTATTTCCATTTTCAGTTTTTTTTTAAGGTAAGTCCAGATCGCTTTTCATAATGGATACATCAGTTTACATTTCATCAACAGTGTAATAGAGTTCTTTTTTTCTCTGCATTCTCTCCCACTTGTTGTTGGGGGGGGGTCTTACTAATATGTGCGATTCTTATCATGTGAAATACTATCTCATGGTTTTAACCTGAATGTCTCTTACTGGAAGCAACATTGAACATTTTTTAATGTCTATTGGCCTGACTATACTCCCTTGTGAATTTTCTGTTCATATCTGCTATCCATCTATGAATTGGGTTGTTTGGTTTTTATTCTT
Source organism: Talpa occidentalis (assembly GCF_014898055.3). NCBI lineage: Eukaryota > Metazoa > Chordata > Mammalia > Eulipotyphla > Talpidae > Talpa > Talpa occidentalis. The sequence continues at coordinate 36,585,006 of NW_023601653.1, forward strand.
GATTTCTGTGAGTTTTTCTTATATCTTGGATATTAATTGCTTATTGGTTATATATTGTATGAATATTTGCTCCTATCATTAACATTTGGTTGAGCTTTGGTTTATTCACGTGTTCCTTTGTTGCATTGGTTTTAACTGTGGAGTGGGGGATTGGGGGTGTTTTGAAATATCTCATTTTGGGCTTTGAGTAGCAGCCTCTTCTATGAGGATACAAAGATGAGAGACCTATTACTCCCAAACAATTCAAGCTCCAACTATTTTATATTGAGAGCCTCAGGCTCAAACCAATAATCTTTATTCTCCCTCCCCCTCACCCCTGCAGCTCTTCAATAGTGGACCCCTGTCCTGGCTGCCAAATCACGCACTCCCTTCTCTTGTGCAGTGCCAGGTCTCAGGAGTCCCCGGTATTGACATGTGCTCCAGTCAACAAGTGCAAGGGACTCGGGACAGCAGCCTCCCTCACTCTTGTGGGTTTGACCGCCCCAGGATCACTATAAATAGAGCTCACTTAAATTTTTTCCTACCCTATTCACCAGACTAGTGTTTCTAGTGTGCTCTGTGGTTGCCTATTTTCCTTCAGAGTTTTTTGGTTTTGTTCTACTAAAATCTTTTAAATATCTGGAGGAGGCAAGCCTGGCATCTTCACCCTGTGCCATTTTGTTGGATTCCTCCCTATGCCCCCTTCTGTGGTGCTGGAGCTGTATGCAACCAGGTAGAACAGCACGTGCAAAGGCAAAAAAGAGAGATGTTGATACCATCTTGGTTTCTCAGTCACATCTCGTCACCTACCCCCAGTCTCTAATTCCTGTAAGGTTCTGGTACTCCCTCATTCTTAGCTTCCCTTCCTCCTGAAAGCCTTTCTCTGTGTACTGTGAGACTTGAGGTGAGTCAGCAGCACCTTGCCCATGTCCTTGGCCAGTTCTGTGAATAATCTCTTGCTTTTTAACTGAAACCTAACTTTCAGCTGATGATAACTCTTCCCTGAAACTTTCTCAAAAGGTGACTGCTTTCTTTCTCATAGCCCTCATATCTATGGGAGGAGGAGTGGGTAGGAATTTTATTTATTTATTTTTTTATGTCTCGCATTCTTAACTTCCTCTCTTTTGATGTTTTCACTCTTCATACCATTTCTACCTCTTGCTCCTATGGCCGCAACTTAGACTTTGTTATTACCAACAGTTCAGACCTTTTCTACTTTTAAGGTCAAACATTTCATTTTATGACCATTACCTCTTATATGTTGATGACTCAAGATTTATTTCTCAAGACTCACCCTTCTTAGGAACCCCAAATCCATAAAGGAATAGCTTACACAATTTTTCCCTTTAATGTCTAGCAGACTTGCCAATTGCAAACAGAACACTTGATTCTTTCTCACCTTCACACATCTCCCCTTTGTATCATCCCCATTTTAGCAAATGACACCATTTTCTGTCCACTTCATCTATTGAGACATCTAGCTGTCATCCTCAATTCATTTTTACTAATTACTATTATCTAGACTATCAGCAAGTCTGATTCTTTTTACCTGAAAAATGTACCCTTAAATCTGTTCACTTTCTCACTATCTCCAAAGCTACCTTCCTACCTAAGCCACTATCATCTTTCCTCCAGACAGTTGCACCAAGGTCCCAACATCCACACCATGCAGTTTTTTTTTTTTTGTACAGCACCCAGAGGGACATTATAAATCAGAATAGAACATATCACTCTCCCTGTCTAATATTTAGTAGATTTCCATTGCATTTAAGTCCACAATTTTTTTTACCATAACTTTCAGAGTCCTTCAAGACTTTGATCCTCTCCCTTCTTCAATGATATCATATGTTATAGACCTCTTCCTTAGTTCTTGTGTTCCTTGTAGCTACCTCCTTTCATTTACTCTAACATGTCACCCCTTCCCACTACATGAAATCTATGTTTGATTTTGCTATTCATTTGTCTGGAAGTCTATCTATTCCAAGAATGTATTCTCGTCATCTTCCAGGTCTTATATTGTTCATCAAGCCCTCTGTCCAGTTTATCAAGCTCTCTTTCCTTTCATGATCACGCTATCTAAAAATGAACCAACAAAAATTATTCCTTGCTACTTCCATTTGTTTATTTCCTTGGTGGCATGTATCATTTCTCTGGTTGAAAATGAAAACACACTGCTATATTGTGACTTTTTCTTTCACACTAAATGCAGGATCAAATGGAGTCTATTACCTGCTTATTACATTTGTTTAATCTAATAGATTACCTAAGAGAACAATGTTTTCCAGATCTGTTTCAAAGAGATCCAAGTCTAAATCTCTGCTAAACCTTTTCATTTTGGTACTATTATGGATGTTTGTCTCTGTGTGTTCTGAATGTGTTGATTGAGCTATTTGCTTCAATGATCTTCGTTTTGAATTCTTGCCAGTAAAAACTAGGATATTCTCCTTCCCCTTCAGTTCTGAAGTAGACTAGGCTATTTGACATTGGGACAGATTATGTTTTACACATGCTCTTTCTTCCACTGGAAAGTTAAAATGTGAGGTTGTCCTTTTGCAAGTTATTTGGTAATCCTTATTCTAACTCAATTTTGTTGCTATATTTGGAGGACAGAGGAAAGGATATTTAGTTTTTTGGTTTTGATCAGTGTCTACACTGACCTTTCCTTTCTTCCAGAACAACAGTGAAAATTCATGGCATCACTGATAAAATGAGGGGAAAATATCAAAAGATGTTTGAGTTTGACAAATTTCTGATGAAGAGTAGGTAGAATCATAATGAGATAAATCAGAGCTAAGTAGACACAGCCCAGAACACAAGAAAGTCTACGGTGTAGGTGGTAAAAGTTTGCCCCTGACAAGTACAAAGAACAGAACTAGGAAACAAATCAGAAAGCAAAGGGTATATAACTGGAGGGCTGTGAAGAGAATGCCACATAAATCAGTCTTCTACCACAAATGCAATAAGAAGTTTTATCCTTTTGCAAAATCTAGAAACAGTCATTCAAATAATCTGTGTGCAAGGGCTTTGGATCCTACTGCAGGAGATGACATTTGGGGTTGGAGGAGCATTCAAGCAGACTCTCAAGTTTAAGCATCTAAATTAATTGCAGGTGAGGGATCCTTCTGCCTTTAGACAAAACACGTGCACTTGGCAGCTTCAAGTGAAGCGTTAAGTAAATGACACTTTGGAATCTATGTAGGAAGACACACGACCTATTAACATCAATCAACCTGGTCTCTCAATGGTAAATTTGAAAATGCACAAAGAATTGGTAGTTATTTGAGTGCAATCAAGAGTGCAAAGAGGGCCTCCCCCATGGCACAGCAGGTTGAGTGCAGTGCTGTGAATCTTCCCATAAACTCTGCAGCACTGGTTTGATATGTGGCTGGCCAGGGAGATACCCACATTGCGTGCCAGACCTCTCCTGTCTCGCCTGCTGCTCCCCTCAGCAGTGGTTTTCGGTCATCTGCCTGTTCTGTTCCCCACTCTGTCTCTGGTGAATCCTCTCACCCTCCCACACCTCTGGCCTGTACCCCAGTTCTTGTATAAATACATAAATCTTTGAAAAAAAAAAAGAGTACAAATAAAGACCAAACCAAGGTGAACAAATAGGGACCAGAAAAGAACTTTATACATTTTTCTCAGGACCATTTGGAAAAGTATATATATATATATATATATATATATATATATATATATAATGTGCACAAATTATAAACTTATATTGATGAAATATATAAGTATAAATGTTAAGTTATTTTAAATGTTAAAATTAAAAATAAAATTAAAGAAGTGTCAGAAGAAAAGTTCAAATAAACCCCCCATCTCATAGAGCTAAATTGAAGAACATGGAAAAAATGAAATAGGTTAAAAGAATTAGAGGAGTAATTAAGAAGTCTCATATAAGTTAAGTAAGATTTTCAGAAGAACAAAAAGAAATTAGAGAGAAAGCAATTATCAATGAAATAATATGAGAAAATTGCCAGTATTTGATAAGTGATATGTGTTTGGATGAAATAATTCACTGAGTATTGTGAGTTTTTAAAATCCTACATTATTTGTTGACCAAGAGTAACTACACAAAGTTCCAGAAAACCTAAAAGACAGGAAAGATTGTATAATATTCCGGAGATTTAAAAAAAGTTCACAGACTAAAAAAAGGGATGAGAATCAGACTGGCATTAGACTGCTCATCAACTAGAAGACATGAGTTCTGAAAAATAATTTTTAAGTATAGAAGTGTGCTCTCAAACTTTGAAAGCAGTGTGGAGACAGAATAATTGCATTTTCAGAAATGCTAAATGAATCTCAAAAATTTACTTTTTATGCATCCTTTCTGAAAAACATTATTTGAGATGGACTCTAGCAAAGCAAAACAGAAGTCTGAGGAAAAGGCAGGCATGAAGATAATAAACAGGATTTCATTAAGTCTGACATGAAAAGCATAAATTCCAGAATCACAGTCATAAAGCAGGCTAGAAATCTATCCACATGTGAGCAAGAACTCATTGGCTATGGGAGAACAACTTTGGGAAGAAAGTATCTTTTTTTGTTAGAAATAATAAGATTAAAAAACTGAAGGGAAAGGAAAGATCACTAAACATTCTAATAGTAGTCAAATGTGGTAAGAAAAAGATCATGTGACTATGAAGAGATCCCAAACTGTAAAATAACAGGGCTGTAAGAAATGGAGCCTAACTTAGTGACTTCGAGACACATTTCTCTGGGCTAAATCCCATTATTTGTTGACCAAGAGTAACTATAATGTAATATTCTGAACATGAATTGGAATTGACTTTTGTATAAACCTCTGAAAAATGACTTATTGTATGAAATGAATAAGAAGTATTATAAGCCTTGATAATGTAAAAGTAGATCTAAAGATAACAGATATAGCTAGAAGAAAGAAAGGTGAATTTATTATCTTATCTTACAAATGGAAGTCAAATACAGACCATGAAAAATGTATATAGTTTAAATATGAGTATGATTAGCTGAAAGAAGTAAAAATAAATAATATTAAGAAATTGGAAGAAGGAAGAAACAAAGGGTGATAAACATCTTTACCTTTCATATCAGGAGCTGGTAACTTCTATTTCAAGTTAGTAAATTATTGAGATAAATCAAAACTCTGAGCACTTACATAGAATTATAAAAGAAATAATTTGGACAGCTAAAAAACATAATAATTTCACTCCTTTGGAGAGTGAAAATACGTAGAAATCAGGAGTTCAATTTCCTTGCCTTTTGTTTTGTGTTGGGATTGTTGCTTTTATTTTCACACGACATTTTGTTTTAGAACATTTTGTTTTAAAAATCAGACTAGAATATAGTAGCTGAGAAAATGAATGAGTCTGCATGCAATGCATTAAATTTGAAATTTTATATTTTTTTAAGCCAACAGTGTGTTCTACTGTGACAGGTATTTTTCTCCTGTTGGTTGGGGAATGATAGCGTTTCATCTCAGTTGTAATGGTTTATATACAATCTATTTCCATATGGCAATGTTTTGTCCCACCAGGTACTGCAACTGAAGGTCAAGTACAGCAACAGCCAGCTCCCAGAAAGCTTCGCAGGAGTATGGTGCTGTTAGTGGTGAAGGAGCGCAGCACCATGCACTTTCTTCCTCTTCCTGGCACAGCTTTGCCCCCTCTTGCAAGTGCTTGTGGTGCAGTTGCAAGTTGTCCCCATCTCTGTGCAATTTCCTATCATCTCATGGTGGAGTTGCCTGGTGTTGTCTTTGTAAGGATGATTTTACTATGTTTAAACTACAGCTGAAAATGAGCAAATAGAGATACAGTACATGTGTCTCTATATACTATCTTTGTCATGTATGTATAATGTTATCATCTATCCATCTGTCTGCCTGCCTGCCTGCCTACCTACCTACCTGCCTACCTACCTACCTACCCACCTACCTACCTACCTGCCTGCCTGCCTGCCTATCACCTACCTACCTACCTACCTACCTACTTACCTACCTACCTACCTACCTACCTATAGTTTATTATCGATCTACCAGCAAAATTTTAAATTGTGAATGCATTATTTACTTACCATATGAATTTGGGAAAGTTATCTAATCTCTTTGTCATTTGTCAGATGGGATAGCAATAGGACATGCCTTATAGGGCTGCTAGGAAGATTCCAGAAATGCTTAGTTGCTGCACCTCCCCCTGCAGTGACCTTCAGGGCTAATGGCTGTTGCCATGGTCCCTGAGGTCCGGCGTGGGCAAGGAACCATGCGCACAGGGGGAGAACAGCAAACTCCCTAAAGCTTAGATAGGCCGGACGCCTGTTAAGAGATAATGACCACCAGAAGCAACCACGAAGATTGTTAAAAGGAATACTGAACACACGAAACCTTATCTCGCTTTCTCAAGGCCCACAAACTTTATTCTGCTCCAACTGTCTTTCTAAAATCTTTCCTTTTTCTGGTCATTGAGTGCTGATTAAAAACATATGTAATCTAATAACTAGGCTAATTCAAATGAAACATTACTAAACTCTGTGTAATAATAGAGTTGTTAGTTTTATGATTTCTCTGTTGTGTCCTTGGCTTTGTTAGCTTTGATCTTAATGAAAAAATATTACTTTGTGAAAAGTATATTCACCCATGCTAATTAATAAATAAGTTAGTGGTAGTGAGTAGTTATTAAAACAAAAAAGTAATTACATAGAACAAAAGAAAAATTATTAGCCTGACTACTTAGGAATATGACTAGGTCCAGATGTAACTTCGGACATAGATCACTGCCCCGTCAATGATAAGCTAAACATATGAGCCAGCTAGTTTAATTCACTGATAACCGATCCTATGCCTTTAGAAAAACATATATATACTGACCACTGACTCAAATAAAATTGCACTCAGATTTTCACTCTCTTGAAGTGTGTCTGTGTGTCATTTATTCGCCGACTCCCTGACCACCCCGCGCAATCTCTCAACCCTGAGACGGCCTCATCATCCAGTGCTGTGCTGGTCCGCGCCACTGAGTATGGTGACTAGAAAATAGTATGTGCTCAGGGGAATATTTATGATGTTTTATGTGCCCAATAGGATATAATATTATAATAGCTTTTTTTAAAAAACTTCCAAAGTTGTCAGTATCAACCTGACATGTTGATACTGTTGATACATGTTGATACATGTCAGTATCAACCTGACATGTCAGTATCATGTTAAAACTCCTTATCAGGCAGTACCTTCTTGATTCTGTCAGTGAACATTGCTGTGGTAATTACTGCTGTGACATTCTAATGATGCTTTTAAATTTCTCTTACTCCTTCTGTGTCTATTGAGTGAAATTCTTTTCTGCAGAGCAAGTGTCCATTCTCTTCTATTCTTTTACAAATTTAGCTAAAATTTATATCGGTATAGATCTGTGGATACTTATTTTACTGTATGGGTTGTAATCCAGTAGTATCACCATTGTGTTGCTATTTTTGTTCTAACTTTAGTCACAGGGAGTTCTTTTCAGTTGTCTCCTGCATTTCAACATGCTTTTTTTTTTTTGCCTCTTCCTTTCTTTCTAGCATCATAGGATGTTCCATCATCATTTATATTCTCTTTATGGTGGCACTGGAATCAAACAGGGCTATACTCACTCTCCTGGAAAATGGTATTTAGAAACCAGATCTAGGTGCCAGGGATGCTAATTGCTACCGATGTAACACCATTTCTAGTTTCTCTCAATGTGAATAGAAATAGTGCATATATACACACACACATGTACTTACTTGTCTATAGACAGACATATATGTCTCTGTATCTATTGAATATCTATTAAAATGATACCATGGGCCTCCCTGGAGGTGCAAGGTTTTAAGACGCAGCCTATGAAGCTGTCTGCAGCCTCTGCAGCATGAGTTTGATCCCTGGCCAACCAGGGAACAACCCACATGGTGTAGCAGACCTCTCCTGACTCGCCTGCTGCTCCTCTCAGCAGTGTACTTTGGTCGGCCTGCCTGTTCTGTTCCCCACACTGTCTCTGGTGAATCCTTTCAACCCCCCCTCCCCCGCCCCACACCTCTGGCCTGTACCCCAGCTCTTGTATGCATAAATAAATCTTTAAAAAAATAAAAAAAAGATACCATGAATCATAGTTTAGCCCTCACACTCTCCTTATTTCTAACTTTTTTATAACAAGAAATCTTCCTTTCATTGTCTATAATATTTACATTTTTGTTTGAACCTAACAGACAAATAAAATTGTTTCAGAGTTGCAAGCCTATGTACTTGCGAGGAACAGATTTATCACTAGAACACGATGTTTAAATTTTTTTTCTGAGTTTTATGGTACCTACTCAAAACACTTTTCCAAAGTTACTTAGATCAGCTCCTTCTTATTCTATGCTCCTTCAATGTGGTTATGTTATTTACTTGTAATACACACACTTTGATTCCATTTCCCCCCACATCCTGTGGTGAGCTGAGTCTACTCTCAGTGATGTACAGTTCTGTGGGCTTTGCCAAATGCATAGGGTTGTAAACCCCTCATCACATTTCCATTTTATTAGTCCCAACTTCTCTGTGCTATCCTTGTATAGTCAACCCCTTTGCTTGCTCCTGAACGTCAGGCAATCTCCTGTTTTTCATCCCTATCATTTCAGAAAGCTACAAAAAATGGAATTATAACCATGTAAACTTTTTGTCCTGATTTCTTTCACTTGTCAAGAGCCAGATTTATACATGTTGTTATGTGAATCAGTAGTTTGTTGCTATTTGTTGCTGCATGGCATTCCACTGAATGAATGTATCACAGTTTGTTTCCAGTTTTGGGTGATTGTGAATAAAGCTGATGTAAATATCTGTATATAGGTTTTGTGGGAACATAAGTTCTCATTTTTCATGGGTAGATACCTAGGGGTGAATTGTTGGGTGATAGGACTGCAGTGTGTTTAAGTGCTGAAGAAACTGTGTTGAAGTGACTGTGCTTTGCATTCTCACCAGCAATGTATGAGATCTCCACAAAGGATGATTTCTAGTCTCCTCTGTAAACACCCACAGTCTTCACAGAAAAGAGCTTCCTAGAGGCATACATTTCCTCAACTCCTGGGATCCCCCAGGGCTTTCAGCCTGTTTCACTGCTTTCACTTAGTCTTCACCAACTTGTCAATTATATTCGTCCGATTCTTCCTCTATTTGAGAAAAAAAGTGAAATAACTCCACAGTATGAAAATACAAAAAGCCAAAAAAACAAAAAAAAAAAGAAAATACATTTATGTATTGGTAAAGAGTATAGTTATTAAGATATTCTTAATATTGGCTATTTTCCACAATATGCCTCAAAATCAAGGAATAGAATTTTTTAATTCATTCTCTCCCTAGCTGTACTAGTCCTACACTTTCTAAAAATAATTTTGCTCAGAGTTTTTTACTAGGGTAATATATATGGAAAGTTGAGGGTTTTTTTTTTCCAGGAAAAGAAACCAGGAATGATGGGCTTTTAGCAAGTTAGCCTGAGCTAAGACCTTTCTAGACTCCACGGGATGAGAGCCAGAAATGACTCCCCTTCTCATGTAAATCATGGCACAAAGTGAGGCAATAAAGGAACAGGTTAATAGAAAATAAGCGAAGGAGCCAATTTTTCGTCAGTGACTCAATATAGTAGTCTGAAGGGCAGGGTGAGTCTGAAGATTTGAGGTTTGCAATTTAGCCAGGACACCAGTGATTTTTTTTTTTAAGGTATGGGAGCCTTAGCAGAGGAGAAGCAAAAGCCAAAGAAGAGGGTAGATCCAGGTGTGGCCCTCCAGGATGCATTTGGGCAGAATAAATGTGTGCTCAAGAGATGGGTTTGGACTTGGTTGCTAGATCTCAGGTTTAGTGTCTTCTGGGTAGTAGTTGAAGTCATGGCAATAGCTGGGACCACTAGGGAGCACATGCAGAGTGACAGCAAATGGATAAAGACTGAACTTTCAGTTACAGGTAATGTTCAAAGATAGAAAGACAAGAGGAGCCTAAAAAAAGGGTGACTACGGTGTCAGGAAGAACAAGAAAGCAGCATTTCAGAAGCCAAAGGAAGAGGGCGAGGACAGGCCAGTGATGTCAGATGAGAGGAGGTGGCAAGTGGTAGGGGTGAAAACCAGTCCATTGATTTGCCAATTTGTGGTCACTCATGACCTTTGGCATTTGCAATTTCAGAAGTATGAGCAGTGGTGGTGCAGAACCTAGACAGCAGTGGGTTGAGCAAAGATGTGAGAAAGAAGAGACACATCTAGTTGTCCATGTTCATTATCTGGTACTGGGTGGAGGCACTGCCAGGTAAGGAGAGTTTTTTGGAAATCACATTGCACATTTTAAGCCTGGTCCACTAAGCTCTCTCTGTCCCTTTCAACCCAGGCAAGCCAGTGTCTTATTTTCCTGAATGTGTATAACTGATTGCTTAAAAAAAAAATTCTAATGAAGGTCTATAACATTCATGCCTTCCCAAATGTACCTTGTCAGTTTCAGTCAAAAATTTCCAAACTTGTCCTGAAATCTGATTTCATCATGTATTCACTTGATAGTTCTGCCCTAAACCCCACTTTTTGAGCTTCCTAGATGTCTCCCTTAGAACACAGACATCTTTGCACATGAAAAAACAGAATTGAGTTCAATTTTACTTCAGAAACAAAAACAAAATGACTTTATTAACTGAAATATTAATCCTAGCTGGAAACCTCCGACTAAAGGTTTCTGAGGAATTTTATTTTGAAATAGCACATGACTACAAATAGTTGGAGAGATAGGCACCATTTAATATCCTTGATCTTCAAAATACCAAATCCTCAAAAGAAAACTGTCATAGCAAAGTTCTGATTAATGGGCAACTATATTTCAGAAAATGTTATAATACGAGACTAGAAACAGACTTAAATTTGGAAACCAGGACATTGCCTGACCTGAGTGTTCCATTAATTGAGATTTTTACATTGTACTTTTTATGGCCTTGGAACCCTCTACCCCCAGCTTTTGAAAATATGGCGCCTTGTTATCCCTGTGAGGTGGCAGGCTTATTTTCATTTTACTTGCGAGAAGATTGAGGAGCAGGAGATGAGCGACCCAAGGAATAGAACTCAGGTCTCTTGGTTCCCATCAGGCACTGCCTTCTGACCTTTCCAGCACTCTCATCAGATACCACCCACAGTTTAAAAAAAAGTATTACATCCAGTTAGTCAAGGAAAAAAATATATAAGTAGAAGCAGACAGTTTTATATATAGTACAGCTGATTCTGTGGGGTTGGCGGTCATGAGTTGGGGACTTGGGCTCTTGGTTATAGCGAGGTGGAAGTGGGGTGGAAGATGCTTCCACCCGGTGCTCTGCAGGCAGAGTGTTCATGCACCACCTTTGCCTTTCGACTTGTTTCATGGCAGATGCAAAGGCCATGCAGCCAGGAGCTCAGTTTCTGTACCAAACCCAGAGCCAGGGAGATGGTATTCATGTGCCCACATCTCCGCCCTCACCTCCTTGGCGTGTCGCCAGCCAATGTTTACTGGAGCTGCAGCCCCAGAGTGTTTGGGAACCAGCAGCCTGTGTATATCACAGAGTGACCACGATGCCTGGGTGTGCTGACTCATTTAAGAACAACTGATTTAGAGAGCTGCTGGGTGTGGGTGTTCGCAGTGTGCTGTGGTTGATTTTCCAGCATGCTACCAAAAAGCAATAGATGGAAGTGGCAAGCGATGAAGTCAAAACAGTTAAGTACTATTCAGAAGCGAATTCGTTATTTCCTTTCTCTTGGGATAGCCCAGTCATTAGTCCCTGAACTCGGCAATATTTTAGAAATGTCAAAAGATGAATAGTATTATTTATCAAGCCCTTTCTATGTGCCAGGCATTTTTTTGAAATGTTCTACATACATCAAATAATTCATTCCTTATGCATTTTGTGGTCAGGGCAGAGAGGCAATGAGTGGATACCAGGATGGATACCAGGTTGTCTGTGATAGAGTGTGACATTCAAATCTAGATCTCATTCAAGTCTAAGTTTTTAACCATGAAATGCTACCATTTGGTGCCATTCAAATAGAAATTAATGGTTGGTGACATTCAAATGGCATTTGGTGCCATTCAAATAGAAATTAATGATTTGTGTTTGGTGCCATTCAAATAGAAATTAATGATTTGTGTTTAAGTTTCAGTAGGCAATTTCTATACCTCTTCCTGACTTTTTAAACTCCCATCTATATAGAAGATGGAAGTTTGTTCACTTAGTCTGAAAATGTGCACTAAATTGTGATTAATTTAATAGTATGAAGAAAGGACTACAATCTTTTGTAGGTGATGGATGGATAAGTTCCTTTTATTATTACTATTTTTTTTAGGTGTTTGATTCTTGCTCTGGGATGTTCCAAATATCATCTCTTGCCTTAGGAGGGAGAAGTCAGTTCTGTGTGAGCTGCTACCAACTGGACTTGACATTGCTTCTGGCAAGATCCAGGGACTCCTTAAGGTAGAATAGAGTCCATGCAAGAGTCTTGGGGTGATGGAGAAAATCGTTATGAAGGAGACAGCTGAGAGTAAGTGAATTATTGCAAGGACATCATTTAGACATAACATTTCATCTATGAAATATTTTGTTGCTTCTGTCTCAGTTATTGGAATCTTTCCTCTGTGGGCTTCTTGCCCTTGTGCAGTCTGGGGTGGGGCAGAGTGCTCCCCCACACATCTCAGCTGTCATCAGCGTGACTCCAAAATAGACACATTTTTTAATAATATAAAAAAGAATCTTAATGCTTAAATTATGAAAGTGTAAGCTGCCACCCCTCTTTTTGGCCCAAATATTGGAAGCTAGCGCCCCCTGCCTACAGCTTCTCCCACCACACTGAGAGCTCCCTCTGAACCTCTCATGCACTGCTGCTCCCCACTGAAGGCACCACATAGACTGGGGTGGGCTTGAGCTGCTCTGATTACTCTGGAGGTCTCCTGGGGACGCTCCTCTATCCTGACCTCATGGAAAAGGTTTCTGCTCTTCTGTTTGCCTGTCTGTGTGAACTGTGTGGGGGGCAGGCCCTTCCTACTTCCCTCTAACCAGCTGAGCTCAAAAGCATACATAGTAAAATTTAAATCACCCCTCATTTACCTGTGGTTTTTCTTAGAGCCCTCAAAATTGCTTAGCTTCCAATTAGCCTCCACCTAGCATAGACCAGTTCCCCCACCACCCTTTTCTATAGGTTCCAGGTACTGGAAACCCTGCAAACTTCCCCTAGACCCCAGAGACAGGAAATAGACTTTCCCACATTGTCTAAAGCCCACTTCCCTGATCACATTCTGTGCTCCAGAACTGATTACCTGTCACAGCGACCTCCTGGGAGTATCTGTTTCTTTAAGAAAAGATATCTGGTCCTAACTTTCCAGGTGTGGGTTTAACCTCCAGCTCCCCCAAATCATCAAACTTTCATACTTCCCAGAATCCGGGCTCCTCTTGAATAAAGTGTTCAGCACACCAGCCAGGGTCATGGGGTAGCAAACCTGTCGTGTCCTTTTCATTCCTGCCTGCACTTTCTACAGGAGGTCATTTCCTCCCAGCTCCAATCTCCTGCACAGAACTGACACCAAGCATGTCCCACTCTACAGGAAGACCTAACTAAAGAGAGCAGACAGAACGCTTGCTGGAGAAGGAAATATTTCTCTCTCTGAAATGTAATTACCAGCAATAAAGATTTGTCAAAATACACTCCCAGCTGATATTGCTGTACTGTACATAGTGTTGGGTTTTTTTTTTTTTTTTTGGTACATAGTGTTTTTTTGTTTGTTTGTTTGTTTTCCTTTTCTGAACAGTACCCTCTACACAGAGGTAGTCAGAAAGCCTGGAGTGAAGAAACATAACTTCAACATTAGGGGTGTTTCACTGCATTCTGGTCTTCCCCAAGAAAGGGGAGTGGGTGTTTACTCCCTATTGGCATAACAGAGAACCACTGTCAAGTGTTTTTTTTTTTTTTTAATTTAGTAGATTAGTGAATTATTATAAAAAGGATATAACTTAGGAACAACCGGATGGAAGAGAGAGATAGGGCAAGATATGGGGAAAGGTGCAGGTTTCTTGTGCCCCATCCAGGTGTGCCATTGTCTCCAAAATCTTCCACGTTCACTCCCCCAGAACTTCTCTAAAGCCCCTTCCTCGTGGGCTTTTATGGAGTTTCAATACATAGACATGGTTGATTGAATCATTGATGGTTGGCGATTGGTTCAACTTCCAGTCCTTCTTCCGTCCAGAAATCAGAGAGTGGGACTAAAAGTTCCAACACTCTCATCACATGGTTATTTTCCGACAACCAGCTTCCATCCTTAGTTCTTCCACAAGTCATCTCATGAAATCACAAGAAAAGTTAAAAGCCACAGAAGCAACATCACATTTTGCTTTGCAGTTTTTCATAGGAAATAGGAGTAAATTACAAGGCTGCGAAGAAGATGAAGTTATACTTATTTTTGACCTTTAGAACAGCTTTCTCGTACTGTGATTCATAGTCACTGGTGTGTTATGAGCTGTTAAAGAGCATAGCAGAAGAAAGCATTCTGTGGTCAAGTGTTTTTATTTGTTTTTCTTTCCTTGGAATGACATGATTATCCTTCACAAAGATAAATCCATACCTCTGGCCTAGAAAACAGGACAGCTTGCTAATTTTAAAATGACTACTTTCCTCATTTATTTCATACATCAGCATTTACTAATATTTTTATTATTTTTGCACAGTTGTAGTAGAAAGACTACTGGATGTGGAATCATGGAGATCTGAAGTGGAATCATGGAGATCTGAATTGGAATCCTAGTTCCATGTTTTATTAGTTTTGTGATGTCAGACAAGTTGTAATCTCCCTGAGGTTCAGCCTTCTCACCTTAAGATGGAAAGAGTTGCATCATGAAAACCAAATGAAAATAAGTATATGATATCATTTAGGAAGAATAGAATTTTAATAGATGCAAATTACAATTTTATTTTCTTTCTCTTCCTTCTTTTCCTCCTCAAGCTCTCATCCATGCCACCTCTTCCAATTTCAGTTTTTTGTGTGTGACAAATTGTTCCAGGAAGAATTTAATGAAAGACTAACAATCTGTATTTCATTTTTCAAGCCTCTGTGCCTTATACATTCTTCATCCCAAAGATACTCTTTTCCTCAGTTGGAATACTACTTATTGAGCAGTTGTTATAGACTAGATACTATGAGAAGAAAGTTGAAACTGTTCCTGACCTTGTGGGATTATAATCTAGCTGGGAAGACAGATTGAAATCATACAGTTACATAATTAACTCAGTAGAGTTGAGATAAATGGTTTGAAAGAAAAGGACTCAGACCAGTAGTTCAGGTATCTGCTACATCAGCATCTGTCATGGCTCTTTGGACCTTCCAGTGCCTCTGCACTAGCTCTTGGAGTGGCCCTTGGTCTTCCTGTCTCCTGTGCTCCCATGTCAGAGGCACTCAATCTTCTCCCAGTGCCAGCAGTCCTTGTTGAGGACCTGGTGTCTATCTTTATTTAAAATGCTTCCTGGTTAATTGGAACTTGGGCATCTGTATGTTTCCCAGGCTGCTCAGAGTGGACTTGTTCTTGGACCTTCCAGCAGCTGCTGGGAGTCTGAGAGTGGATTTAAAGCTCTTGCTCAAAGCCTTCTTCAATGCATGGGGGATATCTGCCAGTGTGATTCTCTGTATTGTCTAGGGATAGGGACCAATGCCTCACCTCTTTCTTGTCACAGGCTCTTCACAGTCAATTGGGTAGACCCCTGGGCTCGCTGCTCAAACCTAACTTGACTCAGCATTATGACATGTTCAGTTAAGTGCATGCAGGAAATGTAATTGTGCCAGTTAGGAATGGTGTGGTTTATTGCAAAGAGCACATGACTAGTAGTCAGATCTGACCTTGTTACCAGTCAGCTCTGTGACCTTGAATAAAACCTTCCCTTCTGTGGTTCTGATGTGACATCTATAAAAGGAACTATAATATCATTTGATTAATGTTTATTAAATTGTGTGAAGAAACTGGAATGAATATACACATATTTCTGGTAATCTAAATTATTTGAATCTTAGGTATTTTTATTATTAGGCTATTTATTTTTTAATGACTAGAAGACAAAATGACATATGTTCTCCATAGTGTAGGTTATGAATTGAATAGTTGTATTCCACAAAATGAGAATGTTGAGGCTTTATCCCCTAATGTGATGTGATTTGGAGATGCAGACTTTGGAAGGTAATTAAGGTTAGATAAGGTCACCAGGACAGAGCCCTGTTCTAATGGGATTAGCACCATTGTAAGTATAGACACAAGATTCTTGGCTTCTTTCCACGCACACACAAGAAGAGGTGATGTAGCACATAGCAATATGGTGGCCACCAGCCAGCCAAGAGCAGAGGCCTCAGAAGACACCTACCTTATTGCCAACTGTGTTCTGGAATTCCCAGCTTCCAGAGCTAGAGGAATAAATTCCTATTGTTAAAGTCACCCAATCTGGTTTTTATTATAGCAGCCTGAAGGGACTAATATAATACATAACAGAGTCTTACAAACACTGTTTCTAGTAAGAATGAGGTGATTATTAAGTCATTTGATTTTTTCCTCACTTAAACAGATGCACATCATGATAGAGTCATAAATAAATGTCTTTCAAGTAGTCTATTCTGTCTTTTAAGAATTCATAGTGATTAACCTCCAATGAGGAAATCTTATTAATATAATTAATAAACTGATAACATAATCATGAAACCATGTTTTAGGTTTTAACTCTAGTATATATTTTTTACTGCTTTTTCTGCTTTTCACTTTCCATGGTGGGTACCATGAAGGCCATTTATGACGAAAAGTTCATAGTTCATTTTAAAATGTCAGTGAAAGAAAAATTTATACTTTGATTTCCTGCATTATTTTATTTTTTTTCAAAAAGATTTATTTATTTATGCATACAAGAATTAGAGCACAGGCCAGAGATGTGAGGGGTGAGAGGACCCACCAGAGACAGAGTGGGGAACAGAACAGGCAGACTGACCAAAATGCACTGCTGAGGGGAGCAGCAGGCAAGACAGGAGAGGTCTGCCTTGCCATGTGGGTTTCTCCCTGGCCGGCTGGGGATCGAACTGGTGCTGCAGAGGCTGTGGATTGCTTCATAGTCCGGTGCTTAACCCCTTGTGCCACCAGGGAGGCCCTCCTGCATTATTTTCTTTCTTTGACCCAGCAAATTTCATTTTAGCAAAAGAGAAACAGAAGGAGAGAAGATGCTGACTGACCAGACTTTTGGAGTTCCTTGGAGTGATGAAAAGACTTTGAATCCAAATGCATGAGCTCAAATAAGATCAGAGGTCCAAAAACGTGCTCGGAGTTTGTTGATGTATAAAAGACGAGTTTTCTAGTTTACATTGACTATTTTTGGGGAAGGTCATTAAATGAGTTAACATGTGTATTGTTGATTTTTCTTAACCAATGAATAGTTCAGTTTTTCAGAGAAAGATGAATGAAAATATAACTGCACAGATGTCAGTCATACTGTTTTCTGTACGTTCCTCCCCTGTAGCCTGTATTTATGAATTTGACCTTATGCACACTCTTTATTTTCTTTTTTCTTTTCTTTTTTTTTTTTTAAAGATTTATTTATTTATTTATACAAGCACTAGGTACAGTCAGAAGCACAGTGAGAGAATTCACCAGAGCCAGAGCAGGGAACAGAACAGGCAGACCGATGAAATACACTGCTGAGGGGAGCAGCGGGCACGGCAGGAGAGGTCTGCACGCCATGTGGGACCCTCGCAGGTGGCTGGGGATCAAACTGGCACTGCAGAGGCTGCGGGCAGCTTTGCAGCCCAGCGCTCAACTGCTGCGCCACCAGGGGAAGCCTTACACTCTTTATTTTCTTTTTTTTTTTTTTTAAGATTTATTTATTTATTTATTTATACAAGCACTGGGTACAGTCAGAAGTGAGGGAGGGTGAGAGAATTCACCAGAGCCAGAGCGGGGAGCAGAGCAGGCAGAAGGACCGAAGTACACTGCTGAGGGGAGCAGCGGGCGGCAGGAGAGGTCTGCGCGCCATGTGGGACCCTCCTCCGGTGGCCGGGGAGCAGCTGGGGATTGAACCGGCGCTGCAGAGGCTGCGGGCTGCTTCGCAACCCAGCGCTCAACCGCTGCGCCACTGGGGAGACCATTACACTCTTTATTTTCTAAATCTTCATTTGTGATATAAATGTCAACCGTATGTAATAAAGGAAAGTTTCTCTCAGTCTTATGTTGAAATTTTCATAGCCTGAATTTTTAGTTTATCTGAAAAGATAATCAGAACATGAAGATCTCAGTTGTATTAAGAGTTGGTCTTGGGCCTCCCCTGGTGGCGCAGCAGTTGAGTGCTGGGCTGTGAAGCTGCCTGCAGCCTCTGCAGCGCCGGTTCAATCCCCAGCTGCCAGCGAGGGTCCCACATGGCGTGCAGACCTCTCCTGCCGTGCCCGCTGCTCTCCTCAGCAGTGTATTTCATCAGTCTGTCTGTTCTGTTCCCTGCTCTGGCTCTGGTGAATTCTCTCACTGCTCTTCTGACTGTACCCAGTGCTTGTATAAATAAATAAATAAATCTTTTTGAAAAAAGGAAAATAATGTTGGTCTTTGGATATGTAAGTTAGTTAAATGGCTAATGTTGGAAACCAGCCTGTTTCAGAATCACAGATTCTGAGACTATACTTGATATGCCTATAATACATGGCTATTTTCTCCCTAAGAATTGAATATTAAATTGCCAACATAATTGTAATCTCTTATTAGGCGATCAAGCACCCGGAAGAGGTGTTTTGGGGCTTGCTTTCTGAGTCAGACAGTCAAGAAATAGAAAACCTTCCACCCACTCCAATTTATCACAATTCTTACAGTTGCAGTATATCAAGGACTTCCACCCACTCCTTGTTTGTATTTTATGTATCTGTAAACCTACAATGCTAGATTTGGGTGGTTTTCACTGTGATAACATCTCAATCTCCTTACAGGAGCTCTGGACAAATTGGTCCACTTTTGATGCAATATGTTGTGTTCAAAGCATAACATAGTCATGGTGAGACTTTTATAAATGTTTTAGTCATATCAACGTCCAATTTCTTATTGTCACCTATATTTCATTCTCTTTTTATTATCTTTTTGCAGTGTCTTCTGATTACCCCCATTACATAGTCTGTCTCATCAAATGCACACTCTTTATTTCCTAAGTCTTCATTTGTGATATAAGTATCAACCACATGTTAACAAAGGAAAGTTTTTCTCAGTCTTACGTTGAAATTTTCATAGACTGGATTTTTAGTTTATCTAGAAAGATAATCAGTACCAAGTCAAAAGGAGGAGGTTGCATTTCATTCAGAGCCATGTTGGTCAAAGAGAAGAGCAACTCAGTCAGTTTTGACTTTCTGGTTGTAACGTAACTACTGAAAGGATTTCAAATCCTTACCAATCTACTATTACCCCTTTCGTTCAATTCAGTTACCTTCTCTCTCTACTATTCTCCACCTTCTCCTTCATCAACTTTCATCTTTCCTTTTGTTACCTCTTTTCAGAGGAATTCAATTAAAGAATGCCCACTTCCTTCCCTTGAATTGGGATCCTGAGGTGAAGTCTGGATTAGCTTCTCCATTCAGCTGGGATCTAAATGAGCTCAGTTTGGTCTGAACTGAGTTTTGTATTCTCATTAGAGCTGGTATTTAGTCATATAATTAATATTTATAGGGAAATACCATATGTCAGTTGCTGTGTCAGGTACATGGTGGGAATCAGACAGACAAATCCTCATCTCCTCATAGTCTGTGTTCCGGTATAAGAGCCAGGCAATAAGCCAGCATGGGAATGCTTCTGGAATGGGGCATAATGATGAGATCTGAGAAGTACAACCAAGTGGGATGAATCATTAAAGAAACAATGTTTATATGATGAGGTGGCCTTGAACAGAGACAGAATGAACTGGGAAGAAGTTATTCAAATATCTGGGGGGGAGCATTCCAAATGAGAACAGCAAATGCTGTCTTTGGGTTGGGGGTGATACAAGAGTGTTTGAACACCATCTAGGGGCCAGTGTGTCTATAGGGCAGTGAGGGAGAAACATAGTTGGAAATTGTATTCTAGAAGTAGCTGGGTGTCAGATCCTACCCACCCCCCACCCACCCCCCGCCAAGACACTGTAATTGAGAAAACAAGTAGACTTAGACCAGAAACATTGTTTTGTAGCACAATACATTATTCAGGAGAAAATAAAGTGTCATGAACAAAAATACAAGTGGACATTCAAAAGGGTTTTATTCCTGTGGCCTGGGCGTAAGTGAGGTTTCCGGGAAGAGGATGGTCTTGAACTGTAGGCATTTACTCATTCACTCAGTATGTATTTTTTGAGTGTCAAGTAGGTACCATGCTCTGTGTAGATAGTGGAGATATAGTGATGAGAAAAATACACTGATCTATGGGACTATAATTGCAAACTGTGTAGAATGCTTTGCAACTACAGTATAGAATAGGTGCTGAAAGACCATAAGACCTAATGGAGTCTAGGGGTGGGAGGATTATGGTGAAGGTGCAGCTCAGGTTGTGACCAGGTGACGGGGATCTAGTACATGGCAAGGGTTGTGCAAGAGGGTGTGTGTGTTAGCAGATGCAGCAGATGGCAGGGAGGCCCTTATGGGATGGGCCAAGCCTGTTCAGGCAACTGAAATACAGTCAGTGTGACTGAGCATAGTGAGAGTACATTGGTCAGGTGGGGTGTGGTTTTCCTAAACAAGATTGTA
Organism: Talpa occidentalis; assembly: GCF_014898055.3. Taxonomy (NCBI): domain Eukaryota; kingdom Metazoa; phylum Chordata; class Mammalia; order Eulipotyphla; family Talpidae; genus Talpa; species Talpa occidentalis. The sequence goes on from NW_023601653.1 coordinate 36,605,692, forward strand.
CCAGATCTCGTGGAGCTTTGGATTTTATATTTTGTGCTAAAAATGAGGGAAAGCAATAAACAGTTTTGAATAAGGAAGTATTATCAGATTGCTGGCTGAAGTTGCTCATAGTTCTTGGTATATATAAGGAAAGGTATTAGAAGAAGTCAAAAGAGGAAGGAGGGAACAACTCAGAGGCTAGTGCAGGAATTCAGGATAGAATAATGCTGGTTTAGAGGCCTCCCTAGTAGCGCAAGGAGTTAAGACACAACACTGTTAAGTTATCCACAGCCACTGCAGCTAGAGTTCAATTCCTGGCCAGGGCGGTGACCCACATGGCGCAGCAGACCTCTCCTGTCTCACCCACTGCTCCCCTCAGCAGTGGATTTCAGTACATCTGCCTGTTCTGCTCCCCACTCTGTCTCTGGTGAATCCTCTCATACCCCGCATCTTTGACCTGCACCCCAGCTCTTGTATGCATAAATAAATAGATCTTAAAAAAAAAAGAATAATGCTGGTTTAGATTAGAGTATGACAGTAGCGATCAGGAGCAAGGACAAATATGCTTTTGAAGTTTTTTCTTCAGGTAGATCTCAGGTACCATGCAGAATTTTCATTTATCCAAAAACACCACCCAAAACTTGTACATTCAAAAACCCTATCAATGAGGGCCTCACCAGTGGCACGGGGGTTGAGCGCAGCGCTGTGAAGTTGTCTGTAGCCACTGCAGCGCAGGTTTGATTCCCAGCTGGCTAGGGAGATTCCCACATGGCGCAGCGGACCTCTCCTGTCGTGCTCACTGCTCCCCTCAGCAATGTATTTAGGCCTGTCTGCCTGTTCTGCTGCCTGTTTTGTCTCTGGTGAATCCTCTCACCCTCCTGCGCCTCTGGCCTGTCCCCCAGCTCCTGTATAAAAATAAATAAATCTTTAAAAAAATCCTATCAATGAATTTTTTTAGTTAGAAAACCAGGCATTCTTACTGTAAGATCTTGCATATTAGCAATAACTGCATTTTATGTTTGGAAAGCCTTTGGAAATCTGCTTTTCTGCTTTTATGCAAATTGCAAAATCATGATGCACTTATTTGCACAATAAATAGGACATGTACTGTGTTGGGAACATGTACTGTGTGGTAGGATGTAATTCTGAATGAAAGGTTTATATTTCTTCTTAAGAGCTGGTATTTCAGCAAAACTTAACAGTTTTGTGTATTATTTTAGGAGACATATATTTTGACCAAAAGAACATACATAAATGGGTGATATGTATCTTAAATACCTCAGTTAGATATAGGAAGGCATAAAATTATTTCTGAATTTTCATGAGAAATCCTACCTATTTTCCGTATTTTCTCTTAAAATATTTTAGAGTAAATAAATTAATAGGCAAACAAGTTCCTGAGGAAATATTTTTCACCAAATTAACCAAGAAATTATGTTATTATTATATAAAGACCTTGCATACATCATTAAATAAAGCAGAATCTCATGAAAGGAAAAATATAGTAAAAACATAAGAATTGCTATTATTTAAAATAAATAATAGAAATGACTTCCAGAAGGTTGACTTCCATAGTAATTAAAGAAATGCAAGTGAAGCCACACAAATAGTATTTGCTCCTCTCACCTTAGCAAAAGATTTCTCCTTTGGGCCGGTAGGGGCAGTTATACCATTGTGAATGGCACCACTTTTCTGGGAAATAGATGACAATATGCAAGGTGATTTAAAATGTTAAATCCTTTTGTTTAATTCTATTCAAAGGAATATAACTTAAAATAATCAGTCAGAGAAAGATTTCTGTACATACAAGTGGATAGTAGGTTTACAATAGGGTACAGATACTGGGCTGAGGATCTCAGAAAACTATGACTTGAATTGTAGTTAGGTTTTGCAGAGCTTCTGGGAACCTTATTCTGCCTCTTGTGTGAATAGATTGAGAAACCTCAGCTAACACCCTCACTATGGTATTGAAATCTTCATTTATTTCCTTTGGGAGAAGACATACTATGCAACCCCCAGACAGGACTGTGAAACCTGGTGCTTCCTCACTCTCTTGCCTTCAGAGAGCTGCTCCTCCATTCTTTAAGTCTGAGCAGGTCAGACTCTAACCATACCTGCTGGAAGCCCTCTGCTGCTAACTCCACTCCTCTCTTCTCTCTCAGTCCTGCCTTCCACCTCCATCTAAGATTTTAGAACAACACACACACACACACACACACACACACACACACACACACACACAAGTCCTAGAACAAGTTAGGGATAATTAGGCAGCTTCAAGGGCAGTGCAGGGACTTCAGGAGAGTGAAGAAAGCCTCCAGAGATAAGGGCAACAAATTCCAAAGGGGACTAATCAAACACCCCAAGGACTAGGAACAACAGGACATTCCTGGACAAGAACAATTAAGGGCTGGTACACAGAGACTTAATTCTGGGCACAGAGACATTTAGGCAGTGAGTGAGACAGCAGAGAACTAACCAATCACAAAGAGACTGGTGGAACTTTAGAATAATTAGAGAAAGAAGGTACATATTCCCTGAGGCACGACTCCACTTAGGCTTCCTTGTCCCTCCCTGGCCTGTTTCCACCGGCCTAGGAGTTCCACTTTATTTCTGTTCCTTTTCTCTTCAATAAACTTTTTCTTTCTCTAAACAAATCTGCTTCTCCCTGGCTTGCTTCCCTGAGCATCTGCAAAACCCCTGCTGCGGCTTCGTGAGACACCAACCCATGGTGGTCTAGTGGCCGGAACTTAGCACTGCCGCTGCAGCCTGGGGTCCATTCCTGGCTGGGGGACTAGGCCTGAAAACCTGCAATTTCGGTATCATACACACACACACACACACACACATGCACACACACATACACCTGCATGCGGGCATATAAACAAAACATCAGTAGATTTGGAATCAATAATAGTTGGTAATGTTTATATGATGTTGGTGTCAGAAACTGTTTTTGCATATTAATTAATCCAATCCTTATAATAATACAGTAAAATTATCATGAGTAGATGCCATTATTATCCCCATTTTACAGATGAGGGAACCGAGGCACAACGATTTGACCAATGTCTGTAGTTAATTTGTGGCAGATCTGGGATTTTAATGTCAGCAGATCTTGATCCAGAATCCTGATTTTTTTTTTTTTTTTTTTTTTTTTTTTTTTATAGAGGCATGCTTTATTTATTTGTTTGCTGGTTTGTTTGTTTGTTTTGTTTATACATGCACTGGGTACAGTCAGAAGCGCGGGAGGGCGAGAGAATTCACCAGAGCCAGAGCGGGGAGCAGAGCAGGCAGAAGGACCGAAGTACACTGCTGAGGGGAGCAGCGGGCGGCAGGAGGGGTCTGCGCGCCATGTGGGACCCTCCTCTGGTGGCCGGGGAGCAGCCGGGGATCGAACCGGCGCCGCAGAGGCCGCGCGCAGCTTCGCAACCCAGCGCTCAACCGCTGCGCCACCGGGGAGGCCCCAGAATCCTGATTTTTAAATCACTGTATCATCCTGCCTTTTTAATCTTGGTTTTCCACTTACCAATCAGTCACTAGGCAAAACAACAGCTCAAAGGCTATGTTTCCTACTGTGAAGTGAGTCTAGCAATGCCAACCACACTGACAAGCTACGATGATGGAATGAGATGGTTTATGTGAAGCTTCTGACACACACTAAGGACTGTATACAGTACTGCTGGCATTATTATTCACAAGTACATTATAATGACGCATAAGTTTGCAGATTGACTTTGAGATAACACTTAACTGCCATTTAAAAGTGATTTGCAAAGAAAAAGAAACCTTTTGGGCCCATTTCTAGTGTTGCAGCATTTGGTCATTAAGCAGCTCACCACAGGGTTCTGATTCTCACCTCTTCAAGTTGTCCAGACCATCTGCATGATCTGGAGACCTGAGGACTGCACCAGGTCTCTGCCAGTTGTGAAGCTCACAGCAGCAAGTTTGGCAAAAACTGTTAACAGTTTTTGGAGCAACAAGCAAGTTTAGACACAAAGGAACTCACCAGGATGCTCCAATAAGAACACCATGGGGTTCTGAATGGAGACTTTAGAGAGGGTTTGCCTATCTGTTTGATCCCATGAGTTGACTTTCTAAAGAATGGCTGTGGTATAGAATTTTATGCCAACCACAAAATGCAGTTACAAGCACATCTTTATCCATCCTATCACTTATGTGGTCACTGTTTATTCATTTTGGTCTTGCAGAGTCAGGGTTCTAAGAAATAGAGAACAAGTGATTCCTCACAAACACCAGAGTAGAAATAGAGATGGAAGCATTTTTCTTCAGTAGCTCTGTCCATGCAATTTTGACAAGTTTTGTGTTTATTTATGCAAAATATGCACCTGTTCATTTTCTTTAATTTCTCTTTTTAAATTTTTCTTTTTCTTTTTTCCATTTTATATTATTTTTTAATTTAAAAAATTAAATGTACTTTTTTCTTACATTATTGTTAATTTTGAACAATATAGGATTTATCACTCCCCTGATTTCCCACTTCTTGCATTTTAGAGATCTGACACATCTGGACTCAGCTTTTGAACCAGTTTATTTCCATGGGTCTAGATTTTCTTATCAGCCACTAATAATACCTCACTTACAGAATTCATGAGAACATCATATGAGATAAGGTGTGACTTATAGTTGGTTAAATATGAAGACAGAGAATACAGCAGCATACAAAAGAAGAAATATGTAAGCATGGAAAACAAGAGACTAGAACAAGAAACAGGCAGAAAAGCATAGGAAATAACCAAATGATACATAAGTAAAGTAGAAACAGATTTTTTGTCTGTGTGGGGAAAAAGACACAAGCTCAGAGTTTAAATACGGTATTATCACTTACCAAGAACTGCTTAGAAAGAAGCCGAAATTAGATTATTACCACTCTCAAGTTCCTTGACAGATCAAAACTGAAGTTTCTTTTACATACATCTCAAATATCTTTGTTGTAGACATCTTTGGGAAGGTCATTATTCAGCCTACCCCACATCATTAGATTTGCGTTTTAGAAGTTATCACTCAAGACATGTACAGAATGATTTAAGAAGTGTGACACAGAAGTTCAAGAAAATAAATTATAGGCTATTGCAATAGTCCAGGTACAGACTTGCTCATGTGACAATGAGGAGAGAAAAGGAACATGTGAATTCTAAAAATGGCTTGAAATTGGGAAAAACAAAGATTTCATGACCAGTAAGGTCTAAGGAGTGAAAAAAGAACATTCAGACTGACTCCAAGTATATGTGCCAGTTATGTGATTGTAGTGTGATTAAATTACAGAAAATAGATGAGAATTTGTGTGGAAAACATAATTATTTCAGTTTGGACCACATTGTTTGAGATGTTCTTGGAACACAGTGATAGTAAGACCAAATACCATAGTAAATTTATACCAGAACTGCCTTAAGAAAGATATTGTCTTTGAGGGAAAAAGAAGTTCAAGTACAGAACTTGAGAGGTTCCAACATTTGAGAAGAATGATCAGATAAGGAGGCAGAAAAAGGAAGCAGTTTCATTGAAATGAAGAGATGAGAGAAGTTGGCAGTGATGTCAAGTATCTTAGAGAATGGCGAAATAAGGACTACTGTGTGTATAAGTAGATGGAAACTAATGTTAGATTTTATTAAGAGCAATTTTAGAGAACCTATGAAGGCTGGAGCAGATGAAATAGTTTAAGGTTGAATGGGTAGTGCGAAAGTAAAGAACATGAATGTGGTTATTTGTTCAGGTCTGGATCTGAATAGAATACAAGATAATCTGCAGGCAATGGAGAAATAATTGTTTACCCCAATAATGTTAGTAATTTTTACATTCTATAAATTTAAGGGAAGGGTCATTGGAGAGGAAAATAATGAGGATTAAAGTCTCAAGAGGTTACGGAGATACATTAAATAAAGGGTCAAAATTGGGCCTCCCTGGTGGTGCAGCAGTTGAGCGCTGGGTTGCGAAGCTGCCCTCAGCCTCTGGTTCGATCCCGATCCCCGGCTGCTCCCCGGCCACCGGAGGAGGGTCCCACATGGCGCACAGACCTCTCCTGCCGCCCGCTGCTCCCCTCAACAGTGTACTTTGGTCCACCGGCCTGCTCTGCTCCCTGCTCTGGCTCTGGTGAATTCTCTCACTCTCCCCGACTTCTGACTGTACCCAGTGCTTGTATAAATAAATAAATAAATAAATAAATAAATAAATAAATAAATAAATAAATAAATAAATAAATCTTTTTAAAAAAAGGGGTCAAAACTGACATAATTATTATATTTAGATTCTATTCTGTGATTGTTTCTTTTTTAAGTTTTACTTTCTCCTATTCTAATTGCTCATGTGATGTGTGGTTTTATACATTTTAATGTCTGTTATATTTCAGAGAACCAACTTTTAATTTATTTACTAGTTCAATTACTTTCTGACTTTACAATTCATTAATTTTCTATTTTTATGTTTAGTATTTACTCTTTTCCAATTTCCTTGGCATAATTTTATATTTCCTTTCTATATATTTTTTGTCTAGCAATTTTTGTGTTTAGGATTATGAATTTTTTTCTCAGTTATGGATGCATTGAACATTTTTGTCATCTTTAAGGTATATTTAATATAATCTCTTTATATTTATAAATTTTTCAACTTTCCTCTTGTAATTTATTTCTAATTTCATGCACTGTGGCCCAAAAAGACACTTGATATGATCCCAGTCTTCTTTATCATCTAACCTGGAGAATATTCCATGTGCTTGTGAAGACAATGTATGTTCTGCTGCTTTTGGATGGAATATTGTGTAAAGGTCTATTAGTTCCTTTGGTTTAATGTGGCATTAGATGTTTTCTTATTGATTTTCTGTCCGGAGAAAGTGGGATATTGTAGAAAGTGGGATATTGAAGTATCCAACTATTTTTGCATTGTTATTTCTCCCTCAGGTATGTTAATATTTACTTTATATTCTAATGTGCTCCTATGTTAGATGTAGAACTATTCAGAAAGGTTAGATCCTCTTGTTTTATCAGATCTCTTTATCATAGCCATGTCCTTCATTATCTCTTATTACAGTTTTTGTTTTAAAGTCTATTTAGTCTGATTTAAGTATACTTTTTGGTTTTTCTTTTCATGGGATACCTTTTTCATCCATTTGCTTTTAACTTATGTTTGTCCCTATAGCTGAAGTAAGTCTTTTGTATTGGGAGTGTATAGTTGGGTTATTATTTTTTTTTTATTTATAAGGACACCTTTTGTCACTCCATTGGAGAGCTTTACATTTAAAATAATATTGATAAGCATGTACTTACTATTAATATTGTGTTAATATTTCCTACATAGCTTATAGTGCCCCCTTTCCATTTTCTTCCTCTCTTCTTTCGTGATTTAACAATTTTCTGTTGTGGTATGATTTGATTTTTTTCTCTTTATCTCTTATGTGTCTACTATAGATGTTTGCTTTGTGGTTAACATGAGACTAACATAAAGCATCTTATAGTTATAACAGATTAACAGATTATTTAGTTATAACAGTCTTATAGTTAACATTTTATAGTTATATAAATTATAATATCTATAGCTATAACAGTCAACAGATTATTTAAATTTGACATTAAATTAATTAAAATTAAATAACGAATTCATTGACTCAGATGTATTAACCATATTTTAACTGCTCAAAGACTGCATGTGGCTTGTAACTACCCTTTTGAACAAGTGCAGATCATAGACTGTTTCTATTCTCATAGAAAGTCCTATTGGGCAGTATTGGAACACCAAGTGAAAAGAGGAGGCTGAAATATATCAGGTATTATTAATATCTGTGTGGTCACTGAGAGAACCCTTCAAAAAGAGACTGAAAGGGAACTTCCATTAATTGAGTAACTTTTATTTTTATTTTTGACTTTTTAAAGATTTATTTATTTATGCATACAAGAACTGGGGTACAGGTCAGAGATGTGGGGGATAAGAGGATTCACCAGAGACAGAGTGGGGAGCAGAACAGGCAGATTGACTGAAATACATTGCTGAGGGGAGCAGTGGGCAAGACAGAAGAGGCCTGCTACACCATGTGGTTATCTTTCTGGGTGCTGCAGAGGCTGTGGATAGCTTCATAGTTTAACCCCTCGCACCACCAGGGAGGCCCAACTGAGTAACTTTTAATAGACTCAAGTCTTTCCTACATTATTTTTGAGCTCCCAACTGCTCTGTCAGTTTTTAAGATTATTTTTAGCAGCTTGTGAAGGTTAATTTTTCCAAGACCCCATGGTAGTAAGTGGCAGAATTGAAATTATAACTCAAGTGTATCTAATATTACAAATGCAATGATTTTCAATGTTCCCCTCCCCCACCCCAGACTGCCTGATCTAAGAAAACATAGAGATAATTGTACAGAGGAAAAAAATTCAAGGGAGCAGGAAATTTCATGAATGAGTGACTGACAAATGGCATCAAGAGTTCAAGTAAGGTCTAATCAGAAAAATGTTCATGAAGGTTGTCACAAACTTTGTTGAGAATATTTGTAATGTGGTATGGGAGTTGAAGTCATATTAGCGAAGTCATGTAGAACATAGGCTGGTTTAGCCTTTTATTTTCAGAGATTAGATGTAGATGATTCCTTCTTTACACAAAACATGTATTACTTAAAAGATATTTTGGGTTATTGCAAACTAGATGTTAAATTTCCTAAGACTGCATCTATCATCTTTGAAATAGCCTGAACTCCGAATACACAGATCTTATGATCTACTCCTTATTCCTTAGTTATTAGTTGTCTGATTTTGCACTAGTCACTAGCCTCTCCAAAAGTTCTTTTTCAAATCTGTGTAATGGGGTTGGAAATATGTGCCTTGTTTACTAACAGGGATATCTGAGCATCATAGAGAATTAAATATGTGAGAATGAACTCTGAAGTCATAGACAATATAATGTGCTATTAATCAGAAAAATAACAAAACTTAAAACTCTACAGTTTTACTCACAAAGTTTTATGCAACAAGTGGAAAATTTCATTTAAAGTTATCAGTTCTATACTTCTAGAGAAGAACAGAAAAACGTATGAGTGTGTGTTGAATTCCCACAACCTAGTCTTCCAGCTTGACACTTGAAGTTTTGAAAACAAGATACATGTGTTCCTGTGAGTAGCTATGATTTAATTTTTATGCCCTGACTGACTTCATCAAAACTGCAAAAAGGAGAAGAGACAACTTTATCCCCTCTCCAAAACATTTAGAAGAAAAAATAATTCAAACCTCCCATCCAAGGAAACGTAGAGTTTACAAGAGAGACAGGTGTTTCTAATTATCTTGCTAACTAGATGAGTAGCTCCATGTAAAGCCTGCCAAATTTGTGGTAAAATGTAACACTAGTTCCTGAAGTAGTAAATCCCAGTGACGACATTAACAGGACCATTAGTGGAATTCTGTTTGCTTTTGATCTGTGCTCTTTACTAAACGGCATAGTATTGTCAGCGGCCAACGTGGTTTGGTTAAAGTGAAGATAGACCCGAGAGGATGTTTGCTTATCACCAAAGTATGGAAAACCTTAAAGAATTTCTTTTTTTTTTTTATAGAGGCATGTTTTTATTTATTTATTTGTTTGTTTATACATGCACTGGGTACAGTCAGAAGCTCTGGAGGGTGAGAGAATTCACCAGAGCCAGAGCAGGGAACAGAACAGGCAGACCGATGAAATACACTGCTGAGGGGAGCAGCGGGCGGCAGGAAAGGTCTGCGCACCATGTGGGACCCTCCTCCGGTGGCGGGGGAGCAGCCGGGGATCGAACCGGCGCCGCAGAGGCCGCGGGCAGCTTCGCAACCCAGCGCTCAACCGCTGCGCCACTGGGGAGGCCCATCAGGAACTTTTCTGGACCTGAACTTGCAGTTGGAAATATTTCCTATTCAACAAAAATAGTATGTAGTAAACTCCTAAAATCCCAGGGTTTGAGCACCAAAGTCTTAACACATCCATCCTAGTGATGTCTGAAGTAGCTCCAAGGAGAACATTTAATATTTTAGTCAGAATGAACCAGAGAAAGGGTGTGAATTATTTTTCAATAAAGTATTTTTTTGTATCCTCTGAAACATTTCTAACTAGTCTCAAGGCATATTGAACCCACAACAAGTTTACTGGAAATGTCAGTTAAGTACCGTAATTGATTGTTAGTGTCAGACCACAGGCCCTGGCAGCTCAGATGAAGGGTTGCTCATAGCAAACTGTGCACAGACAGGAAGCAAACTTCTCAGTGGGTCCCACCACAGTGCTTCGACCTTACTTTGCAAGAGGGAAAAATTACCAACCACCCCAGCTATTGACTGAATTGCTGTCATTGAAATAATATTATGAGAGTCAGGTAAAATGTAAAGAAACCAAAGTCCTGAAGGGATTTTTTTTAAAAACCCATTTAAAAAAAACTCTTTGGGTGTTGAGGTTTATTGTGATACTAATAAATGGTCAAAGTAAACTGCAGAGGGAAATCCCTACCCACAGTTGTCAGGGTTAGGCCATTGACTTGGACTTGAGTTACTGACATTTTAGCAGAAATGATATGAGATTTCTCTGTTTCTCATATGGGAGTCTAAGTTACCATAGTAGGACCAAGAATCCCTATCTGGTTTAATTTTGGTTTCTTGACTCCCAGTTGAAGAAGACAAATTGTCATCATGTATGTTCAGGATAGACTGCCACTGCCACATTACACTGGCTCCTGATGGCAAGGTTGATTTGTGAAGTGATGCTAAACTAGACCTTGTGACGATGGGCTCCTATCCCTCTGTTTAGGATTCATTCTCTTATACGAGTGTACAGTGCTTGGCCATTTTTTAAAAAAAAGATTTATTTATGCATGCAAAAACTGGGGTACAGGCCAGAGGTAGGGGTGAGGTGGGGAGAGGATTCACCAGAAACAGAGTGGGGACAGAACAGGTGGATTGACTGAAACACTGCTCAGGGGAGCAGCGGGGGAGTCAGGAGAGGTCCGCTGTGCCATGTGGGTCACCTCCCTGGCTGGGGATTGAACTTGTGCTGCAGTGGCTGTGGATAGTATCATAGGCTGTGTCTTAACCCCCTTCACCACCAGGGAGACCCTTGGCCATATCTCTACCTTCTTCAGGATCTCTATTGATCAGTTCTCCAAAGCTGTTCCTGTCTCCTCCATCATAAAAGAGAGAAAAAGCAAATCAACAAATGATCCTCCCACAAGTTTTCACTCACTTCCACTAATAACATCATAAATATCAAACTAGGTGACGTCATTATTTAAGGAGAAGAATATTTCAACTTCTTTCACCACACCCTGTAAGCACGTATCAGAGACGAGCCCTGCATTGTCTCAGTCCGCGCAAGTCACCAGTTTACTTAACCTTATGTTAGGTGATCCCAGAGTGCAGACTTAAGCTTCTCCCTTTATCTTAGTCTGCCTTGTGTCTCTGGCTGGTGGCTCAGGAACTGGTAGCCCACCATAAATCCCATGTCCCACAGAGACCACAGCTCCAGGGCCTTTATTAGCTCTTGCAAGGTCTCTTTCCCTAGGTCTAGATTTGGGGGTTGCCTTTGGTGGGAATTCCTGTTTCCATATGGGAGATATCCTGGGACATTCCATTGTCAGAATGACAATCACACATGTCATACACGGAGTCATTTCATATGATGAGTCATGTCATCCATCATATCCACAAAATAGAGAGCTACTACTATGTTCCAAAGGTTATTACTAAAAAGAAAATGCTAGGGTTTCACTAACCATTCTTTTATCTTAGTCAAATGCTAAGTGAGAGAATAACCAGCATTATCAGTCACTGAAGCTGCATTCTTTTATCTACATCTTCTGAGATTGCTAGATTTGAATGACTGAGCTATTGCCATTTTAAAGGTGAAAAATGGTACCACAGTTCCCTACTCAGGAGCCCTACTTTAAGCCCAATCCTACTTGGAAGGGATTTTGGCAACCTGCTAGGTGATTATCAGTCCTCAACTGTGGACAGAGCACTCTTCAACATCAAACAGCCCCTAGGACAGCCGCGTTGCCACTGACCTGAGTCTTAGCCTTGTAATACCAGGTGGCTCTTGCTTTCTGGGGACCAGTGGGTTACTCTTGGCTTCTCTTGTACACCAAAGTCAGTTTGGATTGCATCTGCATATGTCATGTGTTCCCCTTTGTGATTGTGATTTGGGGATGCCCGTTGCCTACAGGTGAGGAATGATTCATAAGATAACTTAGTTATTCAGAGAAAGTTACATTATCTTTTTTTAATGTGTTAATAATATTAATGTAATAATAGCAATTAATGCTAATACATCACAAGTGTTACGTAACTTACATGTACTGTTTCATTTATTCTTTACAATATCCTGTGTTGTGAATATCTGTATTGTCTTTGTCCTTGAGAGAAGAAACTCAAAGAACTAAGTCACTCTGTCTAAACCATTAGTCAGTATGTAGTTGTGCTAGGGCTTGACTCTAGTTTTCTTTTGGTTCTATTACCTAAATGAGCTCTTCACTTTTTTTTTAAGATTTATTTATTTATTTATTTATTTTTATTATTTATTTATTTATTTATTTATTTATACAAGCACTGGGTACAGTCAGAAGTGCAGGAGGGTGAGAGAATTCACCAGAGCCAGAGCAGGGAACAGAGCAGGCAGACCAATGAAATACACCACTGAGGGGAGCAGTGGGTGGCAGGAGAGGTCTGCGTGCCATATGAGACCCTCACCTGGTGGCCGGGGATCGAACCGGCGCTGCAGAGGCTGTGGGCATCTTCGCAACCCAGCGCTCAACCGCTGTGCCACCAGGGGAGGCCCAGCTCTTCACTTCTATACTGTAATTCTACCCTAAGTAAACAAATGGAGTAGAGTCCTTGTAAGACATGATGTTGGCTTTGTAAAAAAAAGTCATTTAAATCTCAACAACAGAATTTATATTTGATCCCATAGACAATAGGTAATTACCATAGATTCTTTAGTCTGGGGTTAGTTTGTTAAAATTCAATTTAGGACCATTGATTGGATATTGATGGACAGGACAGGACAGGCAAACTGATGAAAGTCAGAGGTATGGAGACCAACTGAAAATTTTCTACAAAAAGATAAGTACATCATATATGAGAAAGTTATGACTTTATATTGAAAGATATTTAAATGATCTAAATAAATGGAGAGATATATTATGATTTTAAATGTTCATAGATAAGAAAACTCATCATTTTAAGGATATTAATTTTTGCTAATAGTAATCTGTAGAATCAATAAAATTCACATTGTTATCTCAACAGATATAAAAAAAAATGGATCTTGCCAAATATACTCTAAAAAGTATATGGTAAATTAGAGCCAAGAGAAAACAAAAATGCTGAAGAACAACTGGGTGGGTTATGAGACATTATGGCTTATAAGTATACAATAATTAAGACAGTGTGGTACTTTTTATGGTACTTTTCATTGGTCAAAAAGACCAATGGAAGAGAGTAGAGATTCCAGCAACAAACCAAAAAGTATATGGAAACCTGGTAAATTAGAGTTGGCATTTTAGATCAATGGGAAGCAGAAAGACTGCTTAAAAAATAGTGCTGGAACAATTGCTTAAGTAGGAAATTGGATTTGTAGGTCACATTATAGATACAATTCTTTTCCAGATGAATTAGGGTGTGAATATGAACATGCTTTAAACTTTTAGATGAAAATATGGGAATCTCTTATTATCTTGATATAAAAGAATTTCTTTTTTAAAAAAGATTTATTTATATATTTATACAAGCACTGGGTACAGTCAGAAGCACGGGAGGGTGAGAGAATTCACCAGAGCCAGAGTGGGGAACAGAACAGGCATACTAATGAAATGCACTGCTGAGGGGAGCAGAAGGCACGGCAGAAGAGGTCTGTGCCCAATGTGGGACCCTTGCCGGTGGCCAGGGATCGAACCAGCACTGCAGAGGCTGTGGGCAGCTTCGCAGCCCAGCGCTCAACAGCTGCACCACCAGGGGAGGCCCTAAAAAAATTTCTTAATTTAAAATTTAAAAATAAAAACATTCATGTTAAAAAAGAGGATGATAAATTTGACTACATTATGATTAAGAACTTTTACTCACTAAAGAGCCCACAAGAAAGAAACAATAAACTGTAGGTGAGAAAAATGGCTAATTGTAGTTACCAAGAAAACCTTAGTATCTCAAATATGCAAATTACTAAAATTGATAAGGAAATAACGACTCAGCAAAAGAGCACAAGAAAAAAAAAGAGCAGGTATTTTTATAGAATAATTATTTGTGGTGTACAAACCTATGTAAAAAATGAGTGCTTAATTTTATCACTAATCTGAAAAGACAACTGGTTCTAATTTATTCTTTACAATATCCTATGCTGTCAATATCTGTATTGTCCTTGTCCTTGAGAGAAGAAACTCAAAGAACTAAGTCACTCTGTCTAAACCATTAGTTTAGAACCATTGCGAGATATCATTTGGCTAAAATTAAGAAGTCTGATGGCACTAAGTATTGGAAAGAACACATGATAACACATTGGAGGAGGAGTCGTTGTAATTTGAAATATGTGTCAGGGAAGTCTCCTGAGAACTTGAAAATTGAACAAAGGCCTGGAAAAGATGAGAAGAATGCCCTCCAACAGCATGTGCAAAGGTCCTGAGATATAAATATGCTCTGTGTGCTGGATAAATAGCAAAGACATCTAAGGGAAATAGAAAAAGAGATGAAATCTGATAGGTACAGGGGGTCAGATCATGTAAGAGGCTTGCAGGTCATTGAAATGACTTTGAAATTTACTCATAGACATTGCAGACTTTTAAGTAGATGAGTGGTCATATCTGATTCACAGATATGAGGATATCTGTGAGGATAGAGCTGATGTGAGGGAGACCAAATATGAAAGCAGGGAGAATGACTAGGGAGCTAGTGTAACAACTCAAGAAAAATATGATGTTAACTTGAAACAAGAGTGAGGAGTAACTGGATTTTATATAAATTTTGAATGTAGACTTGATGGAATTTTCTGAAGACATGAATGTGTCTATCAATGGAAAATGACTATTTTTTTGGTCCTAAGATAATGAAAAAACAGTGTTGCTATTTACTGAGTTGTGGAAGATTGATGAAAAAATATGTTTGGGGAAAGGACTGAAAATCTTATGACCAGGTCTGGGCATGTTATGTTTGATATACTTTAAGAGGATCTGTTTAGTAGACTGTTGAACATGCCAGTTTAGAATTAGGGAGAGAGCTCTGGGTTGCAGGTATAATTTTGGGAATAAGTGGTATTTATAGCCATGAGACTGACTGAGATATGTAAGAGAAAGGCTGACATGAGAAGTGGTCTACATTTTGAACATTACAATATTTAGAGTACACATCTTACAGATAGAGAAAAAAGACAAATTGCCTACAAATGATCAATAATAAGATGTACAGATGATTTTTCAAGAGCAGCAAAGGAAGCCAGAAGAAATAAAGCAATATCTTTAAAGTGCTCAAGAAAGAAAGCAAAGCTATATTTTTGGAACAAAAAGTGAGATAAAGACATTTTCAAGAAAAGCCATGAGTTTATTACCAGTAGAACAGTCTGAAGTAAATATCTACAGGATGCATTTGAGGAAGTAAGGAAGTTTTTCTCAAATGTCTCAAAAATAACACTGCAGACCCCAACTTACTTGGGATGAAATTGGAAGTCCTTTACCAGGCATTGGAATTTATAGAGGCTAAACTGCTGAGGATGTAGATTTTGAATTGGTCTTGAAATTAATCTCTTTTATCTGTCTTCAGCATGATAAGAAAATATTTATATTGCTACTCTGTGTTATTATGTTAACTTTAGATAAATGAATATAATTTATACATTTTTTTCCAACAAACTGATGGGAAGTTTAAAAAATTTAAATTTTAAGGCTCAATAATCTGAATAGCCCTCAATTTCCTTCTTTACACTGTTCACCCTCTCCCCAATTCATTAGCATTTTTTCCTGATGATAACCCAAAATATCTCTTCAAACTAGACTTCCATCTCAGTTAATTCTGTCCTCATCCACATAACATGATCTTTTTTCATGGACTATTACAAGCCAATTATTGTCCCGTTTTACTTTTGTCTCTCTATTACACACAATCTTATAAAAATTTGAATCAGATCATGTAATTTTCCTGGGTGAAGCCCTGAACTGCATGTAGAATAACAACCACATGCCAAGCTGTAGGTTCCAAAAACCTAAGAGCTCTCTTCCTACTGTTTTCCTACTGCATTTTATATCACACCCCTCCTCTCTCACTGTGCTCTGCCCACAGAGGGCTTCAGTGCTTTCCTTTGTAGGTGCCAACCCAGTCCAGTTGGTCCTTGGTCATTTGGGTATCTGTCTAAAGTCACTTTCCAAAGAGGTGTCTTTCTACCCAATTCAATGCAGTTACTCAGTTTCTATTTTATTACCCCATTTTAATTCTCTCTATCACATTTGTGTTTGGTATTTTTTTGTTTATTTGTTTACTGTCTCATCTCATTCAAATTTAAGCTCCACAAGAGTGGACACCTTGTATAGTTCATATTCTCAGTATCTATGAAGCACGGATTCTGGTACTTAATGGTCTCCCAACAAACATCAACTGAATGAATGGATAAATGAAGGGCTGTAAGCACAGCCACACTGTAAAAAGCATTGTGAGAAATGCCTGATAAGTATAACAATAGTGTCTGTTGCATCTGGAGCTTCCAAGCTGCTTGGGGGCCCCGACAATGGAGGACTGTGTGACTAAGCAGTAAGCTGTGTGGTATTGACCATAAGTGAGAGGAGTTCAGAGAAGAGCGTGGGAAATGCAAGCTCGGGGCTCTGTTCCAGTATTTGCATACTGCTTCAGTACGCAGATCATGTAACTGAATGTATAGAATTTCCATTTCCATCCTGTGGTTGTAGCAGGAGTTGAATGGAGCTAAAACTCTCCGGTTAGCTTATAGCCCCAAAGTACATCCAGACAACTTTTTTCCAGTGTCCTCTCATTTAAGTCTATCTTTAACAGAAGCATTCTGAGTAGGTTTTAAGCTGTATTTAAACTGAATAGATAAGCAAACTTCTTCCCTTCTTAAAAAAGATGAATGTATGAAATGACCTTAAAGATAATTTATATTACTTCTTAGTTAATGAGTAAGGAGACACAGTGAGAACTTGTTGGCACCAACATATCAAGTAATATTTGGGTATTTCTGCCTTTTATTTTTCTCACTTCATTGGCTTTTTTGGATCTTACTGGATTATATGACTTTGCTTTTCTGAAGCACATCCTAAAATTCTTTTTTAGAATTTCCTATTACTCATTTTTTAAGTAGACCATCAGAAGGAGAGACAGCGTATGTTTAGTCAACAAGTACTCTGTCCTTGTCCACCAGGAGGCCGCACTCGCTTCCCAGGGATCCTTTCTGTCTTCACAATAGAGATGACAATGAACACAGTAATTAGATGAATATCCTTAAAGGCTAAAATTGAGTGTCTTAATTTTATAATTGTCTGTTGAAAAATAAGGATATAAAGTTTAGGGAATCTGCCCAGGAGACACAAATGAGCGAGAAAGACACTGGAAAGGGAAGGTTACCACTATCTTCTCTTTTCTTCTGGAGGAATCCTAACAAGGGAAGACTTCAAAACTGTACTGCTTTTGCTTTTCAAATAAATGACTGGGGTGTGAAAAGCAGCACATCCGCCCTGTGGTTGAACTTCTTTTTTCTGTGAATGGCTTACCTTTGAACTCCTCTGTCTAGTGGGCTTGTGGCCAGCCCCTGCCTCCCTTGGAGATTTTTTTTCTCACTCAGTTCCTCCCTGTTTACTGAAAGACCCCAAGAGACTTCCCGAGGAAGTCTTCTCTTCATTTCCTGACTTCAGGCTGCAGCAGTCACATCCCCAAAGCAGAACTTGATACTCAGGACAGTTTACAGACCATTTCCTGTTTTATCAGGAAAACAAGACCCTGTTTACTGTATTCATGACTTAATACAATGAAACCTCCCACCTAACCCAGATCTTTAGCCACTCTTTTCCCTCCTAAATTCAATTTTTAGGGAAAGAAAATAACAACTATTTTGGAAATATTTCTTTTTTTTTTTACTTTCAGTGTTCTATTATGAGATATGGTCATACAACACAATAATTAATAAAGAATAAGACTCTAAACTTTGTTCTTTGTATTTATAATACAATTGTATTGTTAGCTATTTCCCCCCATTCTTCAGGGTCCTAGAGAAAGGAACATGCACAAAAAGATCATAGTTGGATGAAAACCAAAGTATTTGTTTCATAATGTTAGCAAAAGCCTTATGATGGATAGCTTCTAGCAAAAATGGGAGACCATTAAAACCAGTGTTTAATATATAATTTTTAAAATATTAGTTGAAGAAAACAGGCCTGTGAACTTCCTGACTTGCCCATCCAATTATAAGAAGGAAAATGATGGTGGCTTCTTCCAACTTCTACTCGTGGTCAGACAAGGTCCTGACAAGATGTGCAGAATCCTGAAGAGGAACTTACTGCCCCTGGGCATAAAGGTCTGCCAGCATATGGAGAGGCACCCAACCTCTACAGTAAAATATACACAAGTGAATATTAGCCTCCAACTGATCAGAGTAAGAAAGGCTGCTGAGGGTGGAGGTAAGAGTTATTACACATATCACTTCTTTAAGTGTAGGTGGGGACATGTCACCCTACATGACTGCATAGGTCATGTACTCTACCACTGTCAGGGCAGACATTTATATAGAACGTGATGGTGCTATGTCCCAGAGGGCTGTGCAGCAGCAGGATAAAGGCATATAGACATCTCAGGACCTATGTAAGAAACTATACAATGTTACTTCAATCAATCAATCAATCAATCAATAGTAGTCTAGGGAAGATTTAAGTAAAGGCCAAATTTGATAGCAAGCAAAAAGAAAGAAACAAGGAATGCAGGGAGAGCAGGAAGGAGAGGGAGGGAGCGAGGAGGGATGGAAGGAAGCAAAGGGAGGGAGAGATTATAATAATTATAAAATGACCCCTGCAGTTAGTTAAGCATTCTATTCATTCCAGGCATGAGAAATCCTTCCTTCCTTCCTTCCTTCCTGGGTAGATTCGTGTAAAGATTACAAAGAAAAATTCAGTTATGTCCACACTCCTCCCACATGCTGGTCAAGAAGTCCACCCACCCTTGAAATAGCAGAAAGAGGGTACATTGCTATGGTAGGAGGTTTGTCCCCAAATATTGCTGAGGAGAGGAGCTCAGGGCACCCTGAATGCAGCTATGCAAATCTCTTCTGCCATATCTTTCATGTGCATCTTATTGCTGTATGCATAGCAACTGAGGCTAAGAGGTTAAGGGCATGGTGGGATTTACTACTTGCTTAAATGACTGGTCTGCTTTCCCAAGGGGCTTCTCTGCAGCTTCTCTCCATGGGACAAATCACTTAGGATGGTGCCTGGTAATGCAGTTAAGTAATAAAAGCTGGCTTTTATTATTATTTGCTTTGTATATTACTACATATCAGCATAAAATATAATTATGTAAGTTAATATACAGCAGCAATTGTAACTTGAAAACTATCATAAAAGTGTTGATGAATAGTAAGATAGCAGTATTCCAAATATTATAGTTGACAGGAGTTTTTCTCTGTGGGTGGGTCAAAGGACTTCTGGACTTTCCAAAATCCTCTAAACATGAGTGACTCAACAGAGCAGTCATCTTGGCTGGAAAAATCCTAGTATTTTCACTTGCCCCTGCTTATCCTCTTTCCCCAGGAATGAGGAACTTCCTTGGATGGCACTTGCTTACTGCCAGTCGCTCCCTGAATGGGATCATGGGTGTCAGACCTGGTGAGGATAAATTGTGCAGAGAAGGGGGGGTGGTCATCCTTTCTTCTGACCAGTGGGGTTCATGTGGTGGTTCTGAGGTGACACTCTCCCAGAGAGGTCAATTGTTTCATTTGCTTAATTCTGCAAGTGAAGAAACTGGAAATTTTTTCAGATGTAGGCAAAGTCAGCTTACCAGAAATGGATGGAAAAGCCAGACACAGTTAATTTTTATGAATAAGTGGGTCAGATTTCTCACCCAGTCATCACATTAACTCCCTGGTAGGAAAGAAAACAGAGACGCCAAGGGGCCTCCCTGGTGATGCTAGGGGTTAGAATCTACACCCAAGGTTAAGACACAGCATTGTGAAGCTGTCTGTGGCCACTGCTGCACGAATTTGATCCCTGACCAGGAAGCTGACCCACATGGCAAAGCAGACCTCACCTATCTTGCCCGCTGCTCCCCTCAGCAGTGGATTTCACTGGATCCACCTGTTCTACTCCCCATTCTGTCTCTGCTGAATCCTCTCACCCACAGTATCTGTGGCCTACACCCCAACTCTTGAATGCATAAATAAATAAATCTTAAAGAAAAACAGGGGGCCTTCTTAATGGCGCAGGGGTTAAGACACAACCTGTGAAGCTGTCCGCAGCCTCTGCAGCACGAGTTCAATTCCCCAGCCGGCTAGCAACCCACATGGTGCAGCAGACCTCTCCTGTCTTGCCCGCTGCTCCCCTCAGCAGTGTATTGCAGTCATTCTGCCTGTTCTGCTCCTTACTCTGTCTCTGGTGAATCCTCTCACCCCCCCAACACCTCTGGCCTGAACCCCAGCTCTTGTATGCATAAATAAATAAATCTTAAAAAAAAAAATGCAGCGACGCCAAGGCCCCAAGCAAAACCAGAGGCTTTCACATGTGAGTTCATGCTCTTTGACTTTTCTTTCTCTTTGTTTGGACTCCATAAAAACATACTTTCATTCACATTATTTATTTAGCTCTTCTAATGTTTTTGTTTGGACATTTGCCTCTAGGATCTGCTTTTAAAGCTGTGTGTTGGGACCTTCTGCACTATCAGATTACTTCAGCAGATTGGGGTTGTTAATTTTGCAAGATTACTTCAGGGGTTAAACCTAGCCCTGATATCTGGTTGTTTGGGAGCAGTTTGCTATAGTTCTGTAATGGCAAATACACACACATGCACACACACAGAAGGGGGGATGGAGAGTGAGAAAGAGAATATTTTGGGAGTTGGGGTATAATTCAGTGAAAGCTAACTAGATAACTTATGTTTTAATTGGTTCTTTGAAAGACAGGAAGATGTGTTAGTATCGACATGGCTTAAAGATGATAATTTTCACTTTTTAAAAAAGTTTTACTTATTTATGCATACAAGAACTGGGGTGAGGGCCTCCCTTGGTGGCGCAGGCAGTTGAACGCTGCGCTGTGAAGCTGTCCGCAGCCTCTGCAGCACTGGTTCGACCCCGGCCAGTTGGCGAGGGTCCCACATGGCCCGGCAGACCTCTCCTGTCTCGCCCGCTGCTCCCCTCAGCAGTGTATTTTGTCAGTCTGCCTGTTCTGTTCCCCGCTCTGTCTCTGGTGAAGCCTCTCACCCTCCCACACACTTGGCCTGTACACCAGTTCTTGTATAAATAAATGAATAAATAAATCTTAAAGAAAAAAGAACTGGGGTGTAAGCTAGAAGTGCGGGGGATGAGAGGATTCACCAGAGACAGAGTGGGGAGCAGAACAGGCAGATTGACTGAAATACACTGCTGAGGGGAGCAGCAGGCGAGACAGGAAAGGTCTGCTACGCCATGTGGGTAGCTCCCTGGCTGGCCAGGGATGGAACTCATACTGCAGAGGCTGCGGATAGCTTCACAGTGCTGTGCTTAACCCCTTGCACCACCAAGGAAGCCAAATTTTTCACTTTGTAAGGTATGGAGTATCATTAAAAGTCCCATTTAACTGACATACTAATAAAATGTAATAGCTAGTGCATTAAATAATATTTTATAAAGAGTTGGGGGCAATAATTCATTAATATTTTCCTGATACTTCATCATAAACTTTTAAAAAATCTTCCTCTGAAATTCAATAGTAGATACTTGAACTTTGAAGATTTACTGTAGTTGAAAAGTTTCTCATAAAAAAATATTAAAATGGTTCTGTAGATATTTTAAAATAAAATATTGTTAGAGTTTTGTCATCAAGAAAAATATTCTTGTCAAATACATTTTCTTATGTCTCTCTAATATAAGTAGATTGTCATCCAAAAAATAAACCAAAGGAAAGCAAAAGTGAGAAGAGACAGAAATTTCGAAAGCCACATATTTAAAGTGATCTGAAATCCCACCACCAGGAAGTAAACACTTCACATTTGGCATATATTCTTCCAGGTTCTTTCCTTTGCAAATATAATACATGTGTGCATGTTTATAAGGAGAAAGGGAATGTGCATAGTAAAATCCTTCTAGGCGGACAGTGGGCCCAGTGGCATTGTGATGATTTTAGTGATGAGCCATCACTAAAATCTCTAGAATCTACACCCAAGTCACTTCTCTCTCTCTCCCCCTTGACATATTTGTCTGAGAAAACCAAAATCCTGGTAGAACCCCACCCCTGTACTTTGCCTCTTCACCACCTTAGCTGAAAACTGCTAGAACAAACAGCCAGCCATGCTGCCTGGGTTTACTTTAAGTCCATGATCATTAACTCAGAAGGAATCATAGGACTGCCTGGCTGCTGTATTATGACATTTAGCACACTAATTCTTCCACTCTCTGAAAATCTCATCACTGGTAAGAATTGGAACCTCAAATTGATCCCACACTCACATCCTTTCTACTCTAATATCCACAAGGATTTGGTTAACAAAGGCAGCTAAGTTATAGAACGACACCCACTGGGTAGCACAGACAGATTAGAACACTGTACCAAGAGATGCCTGGGGCTCTTGGGAAGTGTTTCTAGAGGTCTATCCTGTGCGTTGTGGGGACAGGAATGGGCAACTCTGGAGATCCAGGCAGAGAAGCAGTTGTGCTCGCTTAATTTCCTTTCCTACAAGACTGCGTTTACAGCAGAAATTACTGAATAAATTTGCTAAGGCTTAAAGCAACTTAAATAACTTGAGTGTGCATAATGTGCCACTGATGAGATGCAGCTGAGTAAATGAAAGGGGAGGTACCGTTCTCCCGCCCACTTCTCTACAGCTGCCTTAAGCCACAAGTCCCAGAATGCTTAAACCGGATTTCCTGAGCCAGGGAAATCCGGGGTCAAGCAGCATGCTTGGTATATAACTGAGTGCCTGGGGTCCCTTTTTTTCTTCTTGCTTCTTCACACGCGACTGGCATCCTGCTGCCACATGCTAGCAGGGGGGATGGTTTTTGACCAAGTGTTGGCCAATTAATTTCTCTCTCTCTCTTTCACTCTAGCTGCCTTTGTAAATCCATTGTAAATGAACCTTTTTTCTTTTCCCTTTATTTCTCCATGTGTTTGCTTTGAATTTGGCTCTAAATCTTAGGCACACAGGTGAGGACTCATTTCCAGGTCACCTTGTTGCCCTGGATGTCCTGGAACATCAACAGGTATGCAATCAACATTTCTCAAGGCTTCACTAGACTGTGTTTAAAAATACACTAATGGGGTCTCCCTGGTGGCATAGCACTGTCACCACTGTGGCCTGAGTTTGATCTCCAGCCAGGGAGCTGACCTACATGGCACCTCAGACCTCTCCTGTCTCGCCCGCTGCTCCCCTCAGCAGTGTATCTCAGTAGATCTGCCTGTTCGGCTCCCCACTCTGTCTCTTGTGTATGCCCCCCTGCACCTCTGGCCTATACCTCCCAGTTCTTCTAAATAAATAAATCTTTAAAAAAATAAAAGTACACTACCACTTTCTAAGAAAGACCTGGTAGGTTTCCCACCAGCTTTGAGAACCCTCAGGTAATGTGCTCGGAAAGAAATGTGCCTACCTGGTACCAGCCAGGTGTCCTCTCAGGACGTTCTTCCTGGTTCCCTGGGTTCCACAGACTGTGAGTCTTCAGGAGGTCAGCAGTACCTAGGCCTAGAGAATGACTTCAGCGTGGACACAGGGGCAAAATGTCACCCCGTGACCATATAGAACCCTAAGCCCCATCTCAATCAAAGCAGCCCACCACTATTCAGTTCTTTAGGGACTTCTGTGTGGAATTTCATGAAAGAAGAATTTAAACTTGGAAAAAAGAAGGCCGGTGTGCATGTGGTGGAGGGATGGTTGAAGATGAAATGAGAAGGAAAAATGGGACAAAATATGGAGCAATCTTGCCAGTCGCCTTTAGAGGCGAACTTTCATCCTAAGGATTACAAGAAGCCACTGAGAGATTTTAAGATGAGCGGTGACATGAGCAGATTTACATTGAAAAAATTTTTCACTGGTAGCAGAATAAGTATGAGATTATTCAAAGCTGCCCTGAAGTAAGGAAGCCTCTTAAGAAGCTTGGCTCTGATCCAGGCAAATTCACATGGGCTTGAATTCAGGCAGGAGCAGTGGAGATGAGATCAGATTCCATTTGGAATGGATTTTCCCCTCAGAAGTGTTAAGACTTGCCAATGCTTTGTGTAGGGAAGAGAGGACTGATAACACCTAATGTAAATTTCTAGGAGGTTACTTTGTGGCTGATTGTCTTTTACAAAAATAGATGAGTATTTTCCATTCTAGATGCTTTCCCAGAGCTTGGCTACCTGACTCCTGTCAAAGAGGGGCACCCGTGGCCTTCCCTGGTGAAGCTGGTGGACTTTTGTCACCACTTTTCTATTGGAACATGTGAAAATGACACGTGTGGCTTCCAGGGCTACGTCATACAAAGTGATAGCTGTTCTGCCTGTCCTCTCTAGGATGCTTGCCTGGCAACCTACTATCATGTGTGGGGAAGCCCAGGTCACCAGGAACCGATGGCCCTACCCTCACCCTCAGCTGAGCTTCCAGCTAGCAGCCAGCAGCCA
Source organism: Talpa occidentalis (assembly GCF_014898055.3). Classification (NCBI taxonomy): domain Eukaryota; kingdom Metazoa; phylum Chordata; class Mammalia; order Eulipotyphla; family Talpidae; genus Talpa; species Talpa occidentalis. The sequence continues at coordinate 36,630,416 of NW_023601653.1, forward strand.
CTTGCAAGCCATGTGATGAACAATCTGGGAAGTGATTTCCCAGATGATGCCTGGATCTTTCTCATTACAAGACTTGCTCCAGACCTTGATTTTGTCTACACTGGTGTCTTGAACTATTGCAAGAACAAAACAGCAGGCTAGAAGTGAGCCTAAGATCAGCTTCATTTTTTACATGATTCACAGAAACCTTCCCCCTGGTATTTTATTTTATTTATGCATACAAGAGCTGGGGTACAGTCCAGGGGTGTGGAGGGGGCGGGGGGAGAGGAGTCACCAGAGACAGAGTGGGGAGCAGAAGAGGCAAATCTACTGAAATACACTGCTGTAGGGAGCAGTGGGTGAGACAGGAGAGGTTTACAGTGCCATGCAGGTGCCACGTGTCATTTTCACATGTTCCAATAGAAAAGTGGTGACAAAAGTCCACCAGCTTCACCAGGGAAGGCCACGGGTGCCCCTTTTTGAGAGCAGTCAGGGTACAGCTCCCTGGCCGGGCATCTTGCGGCAGTGGTGTGGATAGCTTCATAGTGCTGAGACTTAAACCCTTGCACCACCAGGGAGGCCCGCCCCCTGTTTGTTTTTATTATTATTATTATTTATTTATTAATTTATTTTTTTCTTATCAGACAATACATCTTTGGTAAGGAATGTGAAGAGTGAATCAGGCCTTGGGAATCTTTTACTTCTGTTCTTGCTCCTCTGCTGCCCTCTAGGGGCCACAATTCACATTACCCCATCTAGATTCTTGATGTGTCAGGCCAAAAAACAACTGGCATTTTCTGCCTGGCAGGAAAATTTAAACACTTCACATATATATACTCCTTTAGCCAGACAATCCTATGAGGTGGGTATTGATTTTAGTTTCCTGTTAAAAGTTAGAAAACAGAGATGCAAGAAATAAGTTAACTTGTCCAAGGTCCTACAACAGCTAAAGCAGAAATTTGAACCAACACTGTCTTCTAGGGGCCACAGCTACATTCTTCCCCATCTTCTTCAGTGTGGTAAAGTAAGTAGGTCCACTAGGTTTCTACATGTGGCTTGTTTCATTTTATAACTTGTGAAAATAAATTTTCTTTTCATGGTGGATTTTTATTTGTCTTGATTATGGCACCAATTGCCTACATGGTCACCCCTTTGCTAGTTTCCCCTGCCTAATCTATTCTCCACACAGTAATCAGAGCGATCCTTTACAAAAATTTATAAGTGAATACATGAACTAAAGAGTGCATAATCTTTTTCTCCTCTTCCTTATGCAAAAACAATATAAAAACTAATCTAATCAAAGAGGTAAATGAGTCAACTAAGCGATGAGTGTTTGAATATCCTAACACCCTAAAACCACAATCTAAATGGAGTCTATTGATGTGTGATTATAACACTTAATATGTAGTGTTCATTTCTGAGTAACATCAACTTTTATCTTTTCACTATCACACTTACCTGCAAGGAAGAAAGTACATTTTCTCTAGTTCAAAAGAGAAAATGTTCTAGTATATAAAACAGTGCTCTTGTTTGGGAGAGTTGCAGAGGGTTAGCAGTTACTTAGATTAAACTGTGACTCCTGAAGCCTAGATGGTTTTCAAAACTGAAACAGATGTGTGCAGTGAAACCCTTTAAATTACAATCTGAAACAGAAGGTTAACATATCAAACCAATAAAAGCTGTTCAAGTTGAAGAGTGGGGAGTAAAGGAGGAGGGGTCGGGGGTCTGTCCTTAACCCTCTTAAGGCTTTTGGAAGCATATCTGAGAAACCCCTGGGACTCAGTTTGAGAAACAATGCAGGAAAGCACATGTGGTGAAGAGCAGTGGAGATGGGGAGTCGAGAAGGAGCCCATCCCAAACCCATAATCAATATCTGTGCTTGTTCCAACATTCCCAGTTCCTTTCTTTATCTCTAAGCATGCAAATTTTCTATGATAAATCAAACATTAAACAAATATAGAAATTCATACCAAGTTACCATTGTAACTTCACCCGGGAGGTCCTACAGGGCTGGGGTGCCTCACAGCCATGACCTCTAGCTTTTCTTCTTCTGCTTTCCATTTCATGTTGAGCATTAGCGACTCAACTGACTCCCTTGCCTGCTGGGTGGGAGTGGATCCAGGGCATGCAAATGATGAGGCAGTTTGTCAGGTGTGTGTTGTGGGGGGTGAGGGGGTGGGGGTGTCAGAGCAGTGCACCTGCTGACAAAAGAGTCTAAAAACAGCAAGAAACTTGCTGAGTGTTCTTAGATCCAAACCCCACTCCCCAAGCTCCTTTCTTTCCAGTTTCTTTTTTTCCTTGTTTTGATCATTGGTGGAGGTGATTTCAGATAAAGAGTCCCTTATGATTAAGTAGATTTTTGTCTATTTGCTTTGTTGTTTTAAAATTCTGATGCAAGTGATATTAGCATATAGGTTTACCAGAGAAATTGGAACTTATTAAATAGTTATCCATTATTTCCTGCATTATTCCTTGAACGTCAACCATTTGTATTCTTCCCAATTGTTTTTGAAAAAGCATAGGCTCAAGGATTGTAGAGAAAGCAAATGACAGTGATCACACTGGCCCTAAACTTCAAGTCATTCATCTGTTCTGACAGACATAAATGAGGTTTTTTTTTGCTCTATTCTGGAATATACTCCACATGCATTCACCTTCTGTGGTGCCATTTCATTTCCTCCACTTCATTTTCTTCTGCGAGATTTGAAAACCTCTGGTTGTATCTCATGACTTTTAGACCAATGTCATGGCTTGTTCCTGTATTGCCTTTTAGCATTGGAGGAAAAAGTGATATCTTTGTGACAGTATAATTACTCCCACCTCTGATCCTGATCCATGGTGACATCTGTGAGGAAATAATGTCAAAGGAGAAAAATACACATGTCTGTGATTAAAGGCTAAACTAGCATGCGCTGAAGGTCTCTGAAAATTTGAGATATTGATGGAACTGAAGACAAGGGGACTACCTTATGAATGGAGTACCAAGAGGAATTTTCTGAAGTTGTAAGAAGCAAATGTTTTCAATGTTCCAGTACTTTTATGAGCTTGCAACTCCTCAGCGGAAAACATAATGATCTTATAGCCTGCTGTGAGTGTGGACTGGGGTGGGTCATCTCTGAAGACTCCTCTGTGCCATTGGTGATGTTCTGTTTCTTCCAGCTACTATAATTCATGTTAACTTTCTAGATCATACTATTCTAGGACACCACATCTGATTTAGAGTCACTCCTTCAAGAGGTCACTTAGGGTTATGAAGTTCAAACAGTAGGATCAATTTGGATAACTCTATAGGGAAAAGCTCAGATTTAGTTATCAACACTGTTAAGTGCAAGCTTTCATCTGGGTCAGTCACACCATTGTCTGAACTTTGAAAAGTCTGTTATGAGTTCAATTAAGTTTTCTATCTGGTCAAGTTTGACATAATTTCCCATTCTGTGCATATTTGCCATTCTTATTAGTCAGAAACACACTAATAGACTCATTCAGAAAGTTCAAGCTCTTCAGAGCTGAGTCTCTGAAATTCAGGCTTGTATACTTCTGAATCTATAGTTGATTCTGACCCACCCAATTGGAAGGGGAGGGAGAGAATTATTAACAACACATAGGTGATATGAGTTCTAGCCTCAGGGAAATTACAAGTAATGAAGACTCAAAGTCTAGAGAAATTATATTCCTATTTATATCCTGGAGTCCTAAAACATTTATTAATTCGAAAAATATTTATTTAGCATGTCCCACATGCCAGACGTCAGAATTGAGCAAGATTAATTTTAAAGATGAAGATGAGGATTGAAAAAGACACAAGTGTGCCCCTTCCTGCATGCCTTTCCTTTGAAGAGGGAATTTTGTGAACAGACTAGATCATCCTGGAGCAGGATAGCCTTGTACCTCCCTATTAAAGGCAGCCTTCAGAAGTTCCTTTTTTTCCCCTTTGGGGAAATTATTTAATCAGTTAAGTCTTCTTTCTTTTGAGGATCTGCCTCTACTAAATATGGCTTAGTGACCCATTTAATTAGTTCAGCAAATGTACTAATTAGTATAGTGGGAATAAAACAGCTATCTTGACGAGTCATTGCGATTAGAAATTTTTTGGTGTGTTTATCTTTTTGAATGCTGAGTAATATTCCATGGTATATATGTACCACAGCTTCTTGATCCAGTCATCTATTTTTGGGCATTTGGGCTGTTTCCAAAGCTTAGCTATTGTAAACAGTGCTGCTATAAACATAGGGGTGCAGGTGTTCTTTGGAATTGATGTTTCTGTGTCCTTTGGGTAAATACCTAGGAGTGGAATTGCTGCATCATATGGAAGCTCTATGTTTAGTAGGTCCAGAAATCTCCACACTACACATGCAATTAGCAGCAACATGGATGGCGCTGGAAGGGATCATGCTCAGCGAAATAAGCCAGAAAGAAAAAGAAAAATACCAGATGGTCTCACTCATAGCAGGAATCTAGAAAACTTAAATAAGGGACCAGGAAAATGAATAACTATAAGAAAGTGAAAATCAAAATCAACAAAAAACTATGAACCAGAGACACTTTTTGGGGGGTGGGGGGCGGGAGGGGAGGGATTGGGGTCAGAATGGGGGGGTTGCAATTGTATGGGGAATATAAAAATAAAATTTATTATTTAAAAAAAAAAAAAGAAATTGTTTGGTGTGATCAGTACCCATATGATGGAATCCCACATTCTCTTTCTCTCTAATTGGCTTCTCTAGAAGCAGAACCTGAGACTGACTCAGGCCTCGTGACTCATCCAGGGTGTATACTTCAGGAAAAACCTATACTAGAGAGAGGCAGGCAAACAGGAAAGGGCAAATTGCTCATCAAGGTATTCACTTCCATTTTTTTAGCTTCTATCAAGCCACTTAATAAACTCTTGTTCAAAAAACATTTTTTTTAAATGTTTTGTTGATTCTTCTTCAGTTTTTTTGGAAACTTTTTGTGGTTTTTCTTAATCTTGAATTTGATACAGAAAGTATATAGTAAATGAAAAGCCCTTTTACAACCAAATTCAAAGTAGTTTCACCATTCCCAAAGCACCTTTTTATTATCACCATTCCCAAAGCACCTTTCCAACTTCCAAGGGAAAAAAGAACAACATACAAGTGCTTGTGTGACTGGGTCCTCCTGCTCGCACTGTATCCGGCACAGTATCACCACCAAACTCTTGAACTGGTAATTAACATGGTGGGTGGAGGAAAATAAATAATAGCTGGTACATGAAGATTCACAGCCTTGGGAGTCCTCTTGTATCCTATATGATGGGTAGGAACTGAGGAAGGTGAGGCTTATTTTAATTTTATAGATCTGATTTGAGGAGTCAGATTAGAAGCCAATCTCACCCACCCCACTACACTTGACTCCTCAGTTATAATCAGGATTAGAGTGGTCCGATTCCCATGGCCATACATTCCACAACACATCGTTACAAGAAAAAGGTCTCTAAATATGTTGTGTGAAAGTAGAGATTTAAGCAGTATAGCTGGCTCATCAATTTTTTGAACAAACGTAAAGGAAAGACTTTTATTTCTTAAAGATTTTTAAAAAGTTATTTATGCATACAAGAACTGGGGTATAGGCCAGTGGTGCAGGGGGCAGGGGGTTAGTGGATTCACCAGAGAAAGAGTGGGGAGAAGAGCAGGTAGAGCTACTGTAATACACTGAGGGGAGCAGCAGGCAAGACAGGAGAGGTCTGCTACCCCATGTGGTCATCACCCTGGCCTGGGATCAAACTCACGCCACTGCTGTGGCTGGTGATAGCCTGATAGTGCTGAGACTTTAATCCCTGCACCACCATCAGGGTGATCCTGATATTTATTTTATTTCTTACATGTTTTCGATAAGCTGGAAGGTCAGAAGTAAACTCCTTCATGGCTACAAACCCCAGGAGTGAGGTAGCATGGGGAGTTTTCTGTGTCCCCTAACTCATGTGTTGAGTTTCTTGGCCTTTTGTTCCAGCAACACATTGAGCTGAACTTTTATCATTCCATCCACCCATTTACATAGATTTCAGTGAGTTATCAAGAATCACCCCAATAAAGGCCTTTAAAAGTATATTGAAACACTCATATGCCTCTCTGTACTTCTCTTTTTAAAGAGAAATAGTTGATAACATTTTCTGAAGCACTTAGCACACACCAGATCACTGGTATGGTTTCATTTCTATAAAAAATAATGCCAAATTTTATCTTTATGGCTTTTTAATAGCACCTATTTTGCGATTAAGCAAAAGCTGATAGGCATTCCTCTAGTCTGCTGCCTCAGCAGATGCTGATGGACGGAAATCACCCTCTGCACTAAGAGCTTCTACTGCTCTCAGGCAGACTCTTCACCAACAGCAAGTGGAGGGTCTGATGCCTGCTGGTCCAGTGTACAGGATTATAAATTCACACTAAATTGGAGAAGGCCTTTTTCTTAATTACTATAAATGTGTGTTGTCATTTTATTTTTTCAATTATGAAAGTAAAAATCATCATTAAAGACATTTCTAAAACAAAAAAATTCAAGATGATGAAAGTAGTGTCAGTCCCATTATCTGAACACAAAGACTCCCCACATCTGCAGTATTAACAGTTAGAGAAATACTTATTACTTACTACTTAGATCAACAAAAATCACATCCCAGTGCTGTCTTATTTTATGTTTCTACTACTAATATTGAATCGAGGTTTTGCATGTTTCCTGATTAAAATGAATAAATCCAATTATTTTTAATGTGCTTCAAACATTTGATAAATTTTATTTTTTAAAGTAATTGCTGATGATTTTTCATGTTTTCTTCCTTCTGTCCTAAATTTGTCTAAGATTTATTTTTTTATTAAGTGAAATGAGGCTTTAGGTTTTTTTCAAATGGCTCACTCATCAACCAGACAACACTGCTTGATTAACCTTCATTTTCTCATTGATTAATGGTATCACCATTATCAAGTACTAGATATTGCTTTATGTAATGTGTTCTAGTTCTGAACAATAGAGTCTATTTACTTTTAGCCCAATAATTTTTTTATTTTAATAATCAATTGTTTTTATTTACTTTTAGCCTAGTAAATAAGTATTAAAGTTATATCTGAAAAGAGGAACTCAGTTTTAGTTTTTATACAAGTTTTCCTTATGTATGTCTCTTTTACTTTCTTGACTTACTTTAAAATAAATTCGTTGTACATATCCATGTCTATCACTGAAATTTTGCCAGGAATTAAATCTACTTTGGGATAGCTAGTATCTTTATAATAGTTAAAGAAGAAACACTTTAATCTTTCAAGCTCAACAAATTTGAGTACTTTGTCCCAGTTCAGGAGTAGAAAATGCAAGTAGGTTGATTCACATAATTGTATAGCTGCATGTACATTTTGGTCAAATACCCTAGCAAGATCCTATGTTGTCATTATTATCAACATTGTAATCCCATAATAAGTTTTAAATGATCACATAAGTTTCAACCACAACCACAAGAATTAAATAAGTACTGGTTAGGTACTAGCTATTGGTGATAACAAAAGGAAGAAGACTTCTAGAGGATGGAATATAAAGCTTGATCAGCTCTTTCATACCTGTAGGCTTTATTCCCTCTGCCTGAAATGTCACTCTATCTACTTCTCTCTTTTTCAATCATTTCCAGTCCATCATGATTCAGGTCATACATAATTTTCTCTGTTGGTCCTCAAAAGCCCTGGCAGTTAGTTACTTCCTTCTCTTTGGCCCCAAGAACTTCAGGGGGTTGTCTCTTTGAATTATAATACTCATATGTGCCTTAAGATCAGAAATCTAGGTTTTTTAACTATAAGCTGCTGAGTGCTAAGTATTGAGGATAAACTTCAATGCAAGAAGAAATGTAAATGAATAAAAGTAAATATTTCTATTGCATAAGCATTTCTCAGGAAAAATACTGAAACAAAAATTTCTCGGAAATGTCTTATGTTCCAAACATTCCAAAGCCATTTAATAGAACCTGGTAAAACTCAAAAAATATTACAAACTCGTTGTTTGTGTATGTTTGTAGGCAGTAATTTCCTCCTATGATTTCAATATGACATGCGTGGGTTAGTTGGCTCATCACTTTGTTTTCCAAATAATGCTTAGCTTTAGAGATCATTGCACAAGCAGCCAATCCGAGACCTCGTGAGCTGGACTGAAATATCAGAGCCATGCTGGACTTTCCCAGGTGGAAGACTGAGCGCTAAATAGAAACTGCACAGTCTCTCTGTAAAAAACATTTACATGTCAGCAGAACTGGCCTTGTGTGTGGATGAGGTTGACTATTTGCTATGTAGTATTCACTTCCTCTGAAAAATCTTCCTTGTCTGCCTGCAAAGGGATCTGATACTCTCATTACTGTGTCAGGAGTGTTAAAACAAATTAAGTTATTGTGACCTAGAACATTATATTATGCAGCGATTAGACTTTGTACATTTTTTAAAACCACTCAATACAAATGGCCACCCCACCCATGCACACTCCAAATCTTCTGTAAAAAGATACCCTGTTGCATACTCATTATCCATTCTCTTGGCCATTTCTGATTTCCTTCCACCCTCCTGGACATGAGCTTGTTACCCACTGGTGCATTATATCTTGGACCAGATCCTTGCTTCCATTTACCTGGCTATAGACCTGGCTCCTTTTTTTCCATTCTTTTTGGTCACCTATTTTCTGGACATTTTAAGTTGCCTCTGGTCAATGTAATTCTAATATTTTAAGGTCCTGGGAACTTATTGCTTACTGTGCTCAGTAGTGAGTGGGGATTCTTCTGGCCTCTTTTGGTACAAGTAGGAATTAGACCCTGAAAGGATTCTCTGATGCTATCAGCCAGGAAAATAATGACTACAGATAGTTGGTTTAAGGGGGCCCAACTCTTTGGGAAAAAGTGAAATATTGTATATTTCTAGCTTCACAATCAAGTCAGGACCAAGCACATTGTATTAAGGAATGCCTTATTATTCTAGGTTCCTACCCTTCAGCATGCCATTTTGCTTCTGAAAATAAAGTGAAAGATGTGTAATGAAAGGGTTCGGTGAACTCCCCTACCTGGAATTCCATTTACTGAGACCTTGCTACTGGGATGAATCTGCGAAAACATCACTGAAGCTTATGCCATGAAGTGTTTTGCCTCTTCTCTTGTAATGTATTTTATAGTTTCAATCTTACATCCAAGTCTTTTATCCATTTTGAGTTGATTTTTGTATATGGTGTGAGAGAGTGGTCTAGTTTCATTGTTTTGAATGTGGCTGTTCAGTTTTCTGAACATCATTTGTTGAACAGCATGCCTTGTTCCAGTGTATATTCTTAGCTCCTTTGTTGTAGATGAACTGCCCATAGAGGTGTGGGTTTATTTCTGGGCTCTCTATTCTATTCCATTAGTTTGTATGTCTGTTTTTAATCTAGTACCATACTGTTTTAATTATTATAGTTATGTGGTATAGTTTGAAACCTAGATGTATGATACAGGCATCCTTTCTCTTTTTTGTCAGGATAACTTCGGATATTCAGGCTCTTTTATTGTTTCTTATGACTTTCAATAATGTTTGTTCCATTTCTTTGAAGAATGCCATTGAAATGTTTATTGGTATTGCATTGCTTTTGGCAGATTAGCCATTTTGATGATGTTGAGTCTTCTAATCTTTGAGAGGGAATATTTTTCTGTTTCTTTGTGTCTTCTATTTCTTTTAACAATGTCTTACAATGTTATTTATATAAGTCCTTCACTTCCTTTGCTAGATTTACTCCTAGGTAATTTTTTTTGGTGTGATTGTAAATGGGATTGTTTCCTTAATTTCTCCCTCTTTTAGCTCATTGTTTTAGAGAAATTTTAAAAATAGATTGAATTTGTGAAAAAACTTAATACAAAACTATATTTATACCTTCTTGAATGTATAGATTTGATAGGATAGCTCATGTTATTCTAGAAATTTGTATATTCCATCAATGCTGTTGGGTTCATTTTCATAATTTGTTCACATCAATTATTTATTTTTTTCAATTTTAGCAGAATTGATAGTGTTACTTCTCTCAGTCCTAATATTGCTAGGCTGTGTATTCTCTCTTTTTTTCTGGTCTCTTTTATCAGAGAAGTTATCAGTTTTGTTGATTTTCTTAAGGATAAGTATTTTTTATTTAATTGATTTTCTGTAGTATTTTCTGCCTTCTATTTCATTATTTTTCATTGTGATCTTTTTCATTTACTTTTTTTCTCATTATCTTGGGGTATATTTGTTCTTTTTTTTCCCAGTTTCTTAAGGCTGAAAATGAGGTCATTGATTTCAAACCATTCTTCTTTCCTTATGTGCTTTATTTATATATATTTTAACTGATTTTCACTAATTTTGGTATTTTGTGTTTCAATTTTGAACATCATTATGGACATGTTACTGCTTTAGGGATATTGCATTTATATCCTCTTACTGGAATGTTCTTCCCCTAGAGAAGAACCTCATTGCCTCAACCCTTTTGACATTTTTCAAAGAACTTCATCTCTGTACAACCTTCCCTGACCATGAAATAAGTATATGATGTACATGTGCATTGCATCTGATGCTCTTCATCTTCATGTCTTGGGTTAGTTTTCTCTCCCGCACTTATTTTGTGTATGAGTTCAATAAGTTGCACAGAGCACTATGTGCATATAAGTACATGTGTGCTTTTAATTAAATGCCTTTCATTTACTTTAATATAAATTATATGAAGACAGGAATCAATATCTATTTTACTCACTAATGTATTCTTAATGTAGTACCCGGGACAGTGCCAAACACACAGTATTTGCTTTATAAACTATTGGCTAAACAAATTTGCTTTAAAAAAAAAAAGTAACCACCAATAAATCCCATGAGATAGCTAGGGATGGTTTATTCATTATATCAATGAACAACCAACTAGAAAAATCCAGACTCTTTATGCTCTTTGCCTTATATAATAATTCCTGCCATTTAATGCCAGCTGTTTTCTAACTATTTTGTGCCAGACACAGTGCTGGGACTCAAGGATTTAAAGGTTTATGAGAATAGCTCTGACTTTCTCAAAATTATTAAGGGCTGAAGCTCAAGCTGCTGGTAAGAGTAGCTAAAGGTGAAACCGAAATGTGGTAAGACCTTATGCATCATGCTAAATGCTTAGATTTTACCCAAAGAAAAATGAGAAGTCATTGTAGAGCCTAAGAAATGGCATGATAAAATTAACAAATTAGAATGATTTAGATTGTATAAATTATTTTCATTCTATTAATATTTGTTGAATGTCCATTTTATGCCAAGGACCACTCTCAGTGCAGGAGGTACAGTAGAAAACAAAATGCTTCCATGAAGCTAGTCCAGTAGAAAAGACAAATAAAGATAGTTGAGTAAAAATAGCAATATAATTTCAGGCAGTGATAAATGCTTTGAAGGAAAATAAAGGAGGTTTGGAAGTTGAGGGCCTTAGGAATGCAGTGCATTGTATTTTATTTTATTTTTAAAGATTTATTTATTTATTTATACAAGCACTGGGTACAGTCAGAAGCACGGGAGGGTGAGAGAATTCACCAGAGCCAGAGCAGGGAGCAGAACAGGCAGACTGGTGAGATACACTGCTGAGGGGATCAGCGGGTGGCAGGAGAGGTCTGCGGGCCATGTGGGACCCTCACCCAGCGGCCAGGGATCGAACTGGTGCTGCAGAGGCTGCGGGCAGCTTCGCAGCCCAGTGCTCAACCGCTGCACCACCGGGGAGGCCCATGCAGTGCATTTTAGATAAGAAAGTCGAGAAGGGCCTCCCCGGTGGCGCAGCGGTTGAGCGTTGGGTTGCGAAGCTGCCCGCGGCCTCTGCGGCGCCGGTTCGATCCCCGGCTGCTCCCCTACCACCGGAGGAGGGTCCCACATGGCGCGCAGACCTCTCCTGCCGCCCGCTGCTCCCCTCAGCAGTGTACTTCGGTCCTTCTGCCTGCTCTGCTCCCCGCTCTGGCTCTGGTGAATTCTCTCACCCTCCCGCGCTTCTGACTGTACCCAGTGCATGTATAAACAAAACAAACAAACAAATAAATAAAAAAAAAAAAAAAAAAAAAAACATGCCTCTATAAAAAAAAAAAAAAAAAAAAAAAAAAGAAAGTCGAGAAAGGCTATATGAAGGAAGTTACACTTGAGTACAAGTATAAAGGAAACTACAAAGGGGAAAAAATTCTAGAGTGTTCCAGGAAGAAGGACAAAGACCACCAACATAATGACACAGAAAGAGCTTCTGCTTTTAGACTATCAAGGAGGGCAAAATGACTGGAGTTGAGAGAATGATGGGCCAAAAGACACATGCAATAAAGAAAAAGAGGTAGGCAAGGAAGGGTCACATATAGGTGGGTCATAAACTATAGTTGGGTTTCTTCTCAGTGTAATTAATAAAGAAAAACCTTTGAAGTGTTCAAAGCAGGAAAGTAATGGCATAATGGTATTTGACTTTTTAAGATGCATCTGGTAGCTATAGAAAATAGACTGTGGCAGGGCAAGAAAGGAAGCAGTAAAACTAGTTAGGAGACTACTGAGTAGAGCAAGCATAAGTGGTGGAACTTGGAGGCTATATTAAGGTTAGTGAAACACGGAATTTGTGGAGTGTATCATTGTAATATAAGAGGTATGGAGTTTCTTATCTCTTTGCAGTAGAGTTTTTACTAGGTAGCTATTTCTTCATAACAAACCTTGCCAAAACCTGCTAAAAAATCATTTGTCTGCTTATAATTTGTTGCGGCTTAAGATTTGGTGGTGGTGGGGGGAAGCTTCAGTTTGGGTAATTCTTTTGCTGTTCTTGCCTGGGGTTACTGATATGCCTGCAGCAAAAGAAGCCTGGGGTTCTAGGTGGTTTCAAGACAAACATCTTCACCACAAGTATTTTTACTGCTTACTGGCTATATGCAATTTTTCCATAAAAAAAGAAAAGAACAAAAAATAAAGAAAGTACATTTAGAGGACATCTTGAAGCATTAAAAATAATAAAAAATAAAAATGTTTGAATATGAATACATTGCCAAATATACAGAATATGAAATATTAGAATACATTTTAAAATGTGTGTAGGTTCATTACAATACTATGCAAAGGACGGCTTTTTTTTTTTTTTTGTGAACTGTACATAAGCATTCATGTTCCAATTCTTTTGTTAGCTCATGGTACTATACATTTTTATATGTTTTGGTGATCAGACTTGCTATAACAGTAATATGCAAATTGCATATTACTGTACTAGAAAATGATGGCATATCAGATTGCAGAGAGTTGGCTTCTTATTTAGTTGATGGAAAAATAAAACCAAATCAACAATTTGCTTAAATAAACTAAAGTCAGCTTAAGGCTATTGATTGATTGATTTGCCAATGGAGGAATGAAACCAAGCTGTCACCAACCAGTTAGTTCTTTTCCCTTTTACAGCAAAATTGCCATATGGCCAATTAACTATGTGGTAAAACTGCTCGAAGCGAAACTGCTTGCAGTGCCACAAAGTTGTTTGTGGCATAAGTACCAGATAGAGGCTGGAGGTTGGTTCTGCCTGTTGAATGGAAGTGATCTCTCATTCACGGGGAGGCTGCCCCAGGCTTCCATAGTGGGTGATCTCCAGGCAGCAAGAGCCTGAGAGCAGAAGTCAAAAGGTTGACAATTTGAGATCAAAGCTCTGAACTCTTGCATTCTGTTGCTTTCTGCTGGACAAGGCTAGTCATGGGACCAACTTATGTCCATTTGGAGGGAAAAAGACTCTATATTTTAATAAGAGGAGTGGCAAAGTTACATTGTAGAGACATGTGCCCCACAATCAGAAGAGTTGTTGTAGCTATCTTTGTAAACTATTAAACAATGATCCAACGGCACATTCCTCAAGTCAAAACCAGAGACTTACTAAATATAATCTCAGAGGTAAACAATGTCATAGTTATGCCCACAATAAACCTTGTGCATGATATGTTTTGGGTGTGGTAAGGGTAGAAATGAGCAAAGATGCAACTTGTTCTAGAATTTGTACTCTGATGTAGTATAACCTGTTGTCAAGCTCTTTTTTCATGAGAATGTGAGTAGTTGGGCAAGTGTATCATGTGGTCATAAAGACAGATCCAGAGACAAGAACATTCTGGGAGAGGAGAAGCCAAGGCGTACCTATATACTGGAGAAATTGAAGTTGAGACACAATGAATATACAACATAGAAATACAAACCCTCAAGGACCAGGGCAGAATGGAAACAGTACCCATGGCATTCGGTCGGGGTTCAGCTACTTCTCAGTAGTGTCAGCTGTACTGGCATCAAGGACCCAAAGGAAAACAGATAGTTAGTGAGGTGGTTGACTTTGGAACATCAGCATCAGACTGATGATACCCTCTTCTCTACTCTGATCTCCTCTGGGGCCATTGAGGCCATTACTTCTTCTTTTTCATATACCAATCACAGACATAAGCTAACTAGAAAAAGAGACAAAAGGTCATCATTTCAGTAAGGAGTGGATATGTTTGAGCTTCTGATTTTCTTTCTTTTTTTAAAGATTTATTTATTTATGCAACAAGAATTGGGGTACAAGCCAGAGGTGCTGGGGAGGTGAGCAGATTCACCAGAGACAGAGTGGGAAACAGAACAGGCAGACTGACTGAAATACACTGCTGAAGGGAGCAGCGGGTGAGACAGGAGAGGTCTGCTGTGCCATGTGGGTAGCTCCCTGGCCTGTCCGGATTGAGCTTGTGCTGCAGTGGCTGTGGATATCTTCACAGTGCTGTGCTTAACCCCTTGCGCTACGAGGGAGGCCCACCTCTGATTTTCAACTCTGTTTTCCTTTTAGAATTTGAACTCAAGGAAAAAATATATTAGACACACTGGACCAAATCCCTGGTGTCAGCCTACCTGAAATCACACAGTTAATGGCTGTCTCACTGTGGTAAAAATGATTGACCTTGTACCTTGATTTCCTATGGTGTAAATTGAGGGCAATAGAAACATCTACCTCAATGCTGAATACATGGCCAGCATTTAGAAATCTAAATTGCTATCACTACTGCTGGTTTTGTTGTTGCTTTTTACATCAACTTTTGGCTCTTCACTCTCAAGATTTTAATATATCAGCATATTCAGTGTATATAAGACATGATTAAAAAATATAGAAATACACCCAAATTTTCTCATTTTTAAAACATTTATTTTTAAGTTTAAAGGCTTGAAGAAAAACAAACCTTCAGAAAAACAGTTTGAGGAAAACAAATACCTAAAATGTTCAGTAACTTGTTGCTTTGACATACCACTTCACTCATACTGGGTTGCAGTTTTCGTTGTGATTTCAATGGGTTGTGTGAATTTTCCACAACTATCAACTTCTCTTCAAGGGAATATGAGAGCTGATTCGAAGAAAACAGTCTTGACTCTTGTTGGTGAAAACAGGCACTTCTTACACTTTGAATGCTATATTTACTTCTTTGCTTACCTCAACTACTTTGTCCAGCTTCCGTTCTCTGTTGGAAATATTTGTGTAACTACATTTCTTTACAAATCTGAAATTTTATATGGTAGTTCTGCTAACGACTACAATTTAATCTTCTTTTGAGCTTGGACCGGACTGTTTTCACTTTCAGTCCAATGACAAATAATAATTTTTGGTTCTTCTCTCTCAAGATTTTAATATATTGGCATATTTAATGTACTGGTGTTAGTGAAAACCAAAGGTCCCTTTTACCCTACCTCAAAGCCAGTCTTCCTAATACCTCTGCTATTCACTTAAATCCACACACAACACTACACAAATTGTCTTACTGAAGTTCAGGCCTGATAATGTCCTTTGCTTTCAGACACTTTTGCTGTCTCTCCATTGCACACAGAGTCAAGTCCACATGCCACAATGTCACGTTTGGGTCCTTCAGAGCTTCTTCCTAATCTAGTGTCCCAGGCCACCTTCTTTCTTGCTGTTGTTCACTGCCCACACTTCTTGAACACTGCGTGAAGTGAATGCTCAGCCCTCAGTGCCTCTGATCATGCAAATTCCCATCACTTTGTCGATCATCCCTCTGCTCTTTCTGGAAATGTTCTGATCATGCTTTAAGGACTTTTCTAAATGGCCCTTCCAAGTTTAATAATTGGTCTCCTCTTGGGTGCTCACAGGTTTTAACTTGTCCCTCTGGCTGGTTGTTGCTTCTTGATGGGCTTCTGTCTGGTAACAAAAGCCACAGTTTATTTAGACGCATTGCGATAGTTGATTTTACAAACTAAGAGCTTCCTGGATCAGTTAACTTTTCTGAACAATACATTTTAAAGTCTCTTAAGTGGTCTAGTTCTGGGAATTTGCTGTTTCTGGGCATTCTAATAAAGATTTAGAATTTACTTAGGATTAGAATTTACTTAAGATTCTGGCAACACATGATGAGCTAACAAGTTGGAAATTAAAGACACACAAGCCTCGTCTGCGTGCTTACATATCCAGGGTCCTCCTTATGTCATCTCTTTCTGGCCTCATGGAGGTTGGCCTCATTTAACAGGAAACTCAAATTCCAGAAGTCAGATGATGTGCCCTGGAGGCATCTGGGGCAGGGAAATGCAGGTGGAGAAGTGCAGGGTGCCTGGAGCAGACCACATGGGCTTATATCTTATACTGCTTGGGTTTGAATCCTGGCTCTGTTGTTTATTAGCTTATACTAGTTACTAAACCATTCTATGCCTCAGTTTCCTTCACTGTAAGTTATGACAGTAAATGTCTTCTTTGTGGGTTTTTTCTTAAAAAATGTAAGTTAATGTGCATGTAAATTACCTAGAACAAAGATTGGTGCATAATGAACACAAGTATTAGCTGCTATTATTTTCATTATTATTATTAGCCTTAATGCACACAGAATTAAAAATTGATTGAATTAGGATTTGGACACAATTCCATTTGACTCCAAAAACTATTTGTACACATCAAACTAACTCCTGACATGCCCATTTGCCTTAAGATTAAGGAATAGGGGCCTCCCCAGTGGCGCAGCAATTGACTGCTGGGTTGCGAAGCTGCCCACAGCCTCTGCATCGCCAGTTCGATCCCCGGCTGCTCCCCGGCCGCCAGGAGAGGGTCCCACATGGTGCGCAGACCTCTCCTGCCGCCCACTGCCCCCCTCAGCAGTGTACTTTGTCAGTCTGCCTGTTCTGCTCCCCACCCTGGCTCTGGGGAATTCTCTCACCCTCCTGTGCTTCTGACTGTACCCAGTGCTTGTATAAATAAGTAAATAAATAAACAAACAAACAAACAAATAAATAAATAAATAAAAATAAACTGTACAAGTCTTTTTTAAAAAAAAAAATAAAAGGTTAAGGAATAGAACGAAAAGTCCTTTTGTCCCAAGGATCCAAGCCTGTTAAAAATTATTTTAGTTTAAAATACATGACTATCACTGCTCTTATACAAGGGACTATGGTGAATGGTGCACATGTGGATTGGTGATGGGAATTTTGTGGGGACTACACTTGAAATGAGAAAGCATGCATTGTACAAAAGGAAGAACGATATAATATATATAATGTATATATATTGTATATATAATGTGTATATATATAATGTGTGTGTGTGTGTGTGTGTGTATATATATATATATATTATATATATATATATAAATGCATGACTAGTACCTCCTGCATATTCTGTGGAGATTGAAAATTCCAGAAATATTATCATGAGTGACATCAAATGCTGAAACTATATTTTCTTTAAAATGCACAATCAGTACATCATACATATTTTTTGGAGTTTGAAGGCTTCAGGTGTATTAACAAGAAAGAGATCAAATTTTGTTTCTACACAATGGCTTAGCAAAAACTATGAGTCCTATTTGAAAAGTTATTTGGCATGGTTCGCTCTGCCTGTAATATTATTGGTATTTGCCTACTGGTGTTTGTATTGTCTACCTTGCCACATGGTTAGAAAAGACAAAACAGTCAGAGCACGCTTGTTTCAGCACTTAAAGCTGCTTTCTTCACCTTCTTTTCTGCATTAATGGGGGATTTTGTAAAATTGTGGAGGCGTGTCTCTTCCTCCCCAACCCTCTCCCCCTTTCCTCTATTCCTCAGAAAAGCATGGGCCTCACATTGCTCAGAAAGACCAAAGCAAAGGTGAGAGGCAGATAAGAAAGGTGTGATGTCTGGCATGACTGATTTAGGCTCAAGATGGGCCTAAATAGCCATTTAGGGTGTTTTTTTTTTTTTAATATCCCTTGGGTGTAACTTGCTATATTTGCATCTGTATGATGCCATGTAATTAAAAAGAAATGGATTAGAGATGAGTTCCCTGAGGTTTCATGCTTTTAATTTTGTTCAAATTCAACACATTCATTCTGGGCGTCAAGCTATGACACTAGATTTCTCTGTATGTAAATTTACATATGACAAGGGCAGCTACTTCCAGGAGTTCCAAGAAGGCAAACAAGGAACTCTAACACAATATGTTAAGTTCTATGCAAATGCAAGTAGGGGAAATTGTTCAGATTAATAACTAGGGTCAGTGGTTGTAGTCAAGGAAGACTCTTTGAAGGCTATACAGGAAATCACCTCAGTGAAAAAGGGGGGATAAACCCATCAAGCAAAGGACAAGAGATGTGAAAACAATTGGCATTTTCAAGAGACTGATCTAAATATGGTAGTTTGAGAATGTCCCAAATTTGAAAGTTTCTTAAGGGAATT
Organism: Talpa occidentalis; assembly: GCF_014898055.3. Lineage (NCBI taxonomy): Eukaryota > Metazoa > Chordata > Mammalia > Eulipotyphla > Talpidae > Talpa > Talpa occidentalis. The sequence continues at coordinate 36,649,018 of NW_023601653.1, forward strand.
GCCTTTGTTATCGTCATCACTGTCTGCCTTATTCCTAGTCCAGTGGATGGCCCAGAGCAGGTATGCAATACAGTTTTAATGAAGGCGCTATGGGCAAAATGTGTGCAGAGCTGGATGAGACTGGAAAAAAGGTCATTGGATTTGGCAAGCAGTGCATGGATGATGGTCACTTGGCTGGTTTCAGTTGAGTGATGGGATAGTAACCAAACATAGTGAATCCCAAAGTCAAAAAATAAAACAAAAAAGAGAGAAAGGTGGTATCATGTGGTGTAAGAAATAATAATTAATATGCCCCAGACCTTGAACTTGGAGCTAAACATTAATCATTTAATCTTTGTAGCAGCTTTATGAAATTCTACTATCTCATGTTTTGGATAAGGTAGAGTTTCAGTGAGATTAATATGAGATTTATGCCCAAGGTCACATATTTAAAACAAAGGAAACCTAAGACCAGGCCTGAATTCAGAGTCCATGTTCCTGTTCAAAAAGCCAATGGCATTGAGTGTGCCAAAGACCCATACAGTGGGTGCCTTAATGAAACCACTGCTACCATCAAGAGATTGAAACCAAGCAGGTCCTTAAGAGCCTTCAGATTCAAAAAGCATTTTGAGTGACTCTAAAGAAGGTTGACCTGGGGATCCCACTCTGTGGAGTGCCATTCCATATTATGCTTTACAGAAGAGTAGATTTTAATGTACACAGAAGAGTATATTAAGACTGTATCGTGGATCTGCTCTGTGCCATCCACTGAGTTAGGTATAAGGTAGGTGGTTGTGAAGATCACAGGTCTAATTCCTACCTTCATGGAGCTTTCAAGCTTGAGCTGGGAAATTGACTTTAATCAGTAACCATGTATAAGAATTTCAACAAATTGCACTATGAAAGAAAAGCATGGAATGCCCTACAAGACAATGACAGAAGGGATTTTTTGCCACTCACAGTTTTTGATCTAAGCCTTGGGGCCTCTAAAACTCCATTTCATCTACATATTGATATAAAGTGTTTTCTTGAAAGTTTATGTTGATTTGTAGGGTAGTTGCACAATAAATATTAACTTCTCTCTCCCCTAGATTTTCCTCTCAGGAACTTTTACTAGGTTAGAATGAGAGAAATAATAATTTTAAGTTGTGCTATTTTCTGGGAAAGGTTTGTTTTGCCTGCCTCCACATTATCTCCATTTTATACACAAAGCAATTGACTAACTGTTTCCAAGGTCACATCTACAAAATGGCAACTTTTCTAACCTCTATACTATGCTGGTGAAGAAATTAGATTGGCAAAGAGGTCTGCCATAAATGCTTACTGAGTTGAATTTCAAGAATTGTTGTTTTTTCCTGTTGCTTCTCTTTTTAAAAACAGAATATAATCTTCTCTTTCCGTTTTGTTTATTTACTTTTGTCTTTGTTGTTTTTTAGTGTATGTGCTTATGTTTGCCTTGCAAATGCCAAATTATTTTAAGGAGACCACATAATATTGAAATCATATCAATATAGTCAGTGTGCTAGGTCATGGGTGGGCCAGAAGCACAGTTAAAGAGAAGTGTGATGTTTCAAATACTTAGAAATTGCTAGCGGAATCTGTAGGAGCTCTAGAGACTTCTAAGTAGCATGTGTAAAAGGAAAGTGGGCCTCTGTTGAGAAGGGTAGGGTGACTTGCTAGCAATGCCTTGTCACATGTGGAGTGGAAAAATCTAGAAGGGCTTTTCCCTCCAAAATTTACACAGACTGTATTCCACTTTCCTCCAGGCTTCTCCACAGTGGATTTTCTCCAGGTTTTCTTAGTCTGTGCCTTTATTACACAAAAGCACTTGACCCCACATCCTTCTCCCTCTGGCTTTTCTCTCAGAGCCTAAAACACATCAGCCCACCCTGAGTGGAAGCTGCTGCCTACATGTCAGCTAACAGCTTCACATCTGCCTAGCTGGCCTTAAATATGAGTTCAGTAAGAACCCAGGATTTTTTTTCCCATTGATACTCTGATCCCTTAGTTTTTAAGTTGGTGCTTTCGCTTTTTAGATTTGCTTTGTTTGTTCTGACATGTCTCATATTTGATCTCAGTGTCTGGATTTTTAACTTCCCCTTATCTCAAAATCTGTTTATATAGTATATTAGATACTTGTATGTTCCTATTGCTTTTTTTTTTAAGCATGAAAAATAATCTGACCAGCTGGAAATAAGAGTCCATTCTACTTCCAATTTACATTAACTACATATTAGAATGCTCCAGAGGAACAGAACTAGAAGAATGCATGTGTGTGTGTGTGTGTGTGTGCGTGTGTGTGTGTGTGTATTAATTATACAGAGATTTATTTTTAGGAATTGGCTTGTGTGATTGTGGGAAATTTGTGAATCCGTAATCTAATGAGGAAAGTCAGCAGGCTAAGGAAAGAGTCGCAGCTCTACTCCAAAGATAGTCTGCTGGCAAAATTGGCTCTAGCTCAGAGAAGATCAGGCTTTTGTTTCACTTAGACTTTCTACTCACATTAAGGGGAAGAATCTGCTTTATTCAAAAGCTATCAATTTAAGTGTAAATTTCATCAAAAACACTCTCATAGAAACATCCAGAATAATATTTGATCAAACATTGTAGCCCAGCCACGCCAACTCAAAATTAATCATCTCTTGCAGTGATGGTTAGTGTTTTACCAACTAGTGTTCTGGACTCTGCAGAACAGTATTCTAGAAGTTAATAGGAAAAAGTAAAGGAGAGTATTTTTGGTGGTTAAAAATATTTGCAACATGTCACCTGTTATACCTCCTTTTTGGAGTGTCATACTGCACATTTATCTGTTAAAGACACTGAGAATTCCTGAGCTCAAGAAAACTGCTTGCTTCGTGTAATGCTGCTGAAGGAAGGTGGACCAGCCCCAATGAGGTGCCCCTTCTCACATCATGCCCCCCCATCATTCTGGAAGCAAGTGAGACTGGGTTTGTTTCATTATAAATCCCAAATCTCAAACCCTGGTTCTCAGATCTAACCTGCACAGAAATGTTTGCCTGCGTGTTAAAAATATGTGCTACCAATTAATCTAGTAAAATAGAACAACTGTTGCATATTCAGCTGTACACACAGGCTCTAGAATAAATCGCAGGCAAAAAAAAAAGAAATGCTTAAGGTGCCTGTGTCATGGCGAGGCTGGGATCAGTGCTGGGCCAGTCTGGTCCTATTGCAGTCTTCTCCCTCGATAGATTCTTTCCATGTGTTTTCAGTTCTTGGCTGTATATCATTTAACCTCCATGTTTTCCACTTTATGTTTCTCCTCTATCCTAAGGGAGCCCAATCAAAACCAAAATGAATTCTACCATTAAAAAAAAGTAGCTTTCATGTTTTTATGTTATGCAGGCTGCTTTCCTTTTGCACTTAATGGCATAGCCTTTCTTACCCTGTGCTCCATACCATCAGTGTTGTCTTTCCTTAATTAAATGACCCACAGCCTGGAAGGAGGGGGTGTGTGCAAAGTGATGATAATAGATTCTAGTGGTGTATAAATAAATGCACGCATGTTGAATTTAATCAGATTTACAGAAGTTAAACCACTTGGGGGGATTCAGACTCTCTGCCTCCTCAAACCACTGGCCCTGGTTGTCTTCCCTTCGAGTGCTGGTTGCATAGGACCCTTGCTCCCACCCACCCCTGCGTTTGAAGAGGTGGCCGCAGCAGTCCCTTGTTTCTGCCGTGCCTCCACTCCACCTTCAAGGATAACAGTTCTGTGGAGGCTGACACCTCCTTTCTTCTCCCCATCTTGGTCTGTCAGATACCAAGCCAGAGGGACCGCCTTTGAATGCAGAGGGCCTGCAGGGATGTCTGTCCCCTATGGGATTGCTGACCTACCCAGCTCTGCCAGTGGTCCTGGTGGTTTCAGTATCCATGAGGATGAGTCATCGGCCCATAGTTGCTGATGGTGCCCTTCTCTCCACTGCAGCAACACACTCCTATGGGCAGAGCTGCATCTGGAAGCCACCCGAGACTCTCCCATCCCAGAAATTTAAAACCCCTCACTCCTTGTAGATTGCTTCCTTTGTACTTGTTTGTCTATGAAAAATATAGCTACTGGGCCTCCCTGGTGGCACAAGGGATTAAACACCTCAATGTGAAGCTATCTACAGCCACTGCAGCATGAGTTTGGTCCCTGGCCAGCCAGGGAGCTACCCACATGGCACAGCAGACCTCTCCTATCTCACCTGCTGCTCCCCTCAGCAGTGTATTTCACTCGATCTGCCTGTTCTGCTCCCCACTCTGACCTCTACCCCAGTTTCTTGTATGTATAAATAAATAAATCTTTAAAAAAAACAAGGAAAAATTAACTACTCCTAAATGATTCAATACTCAACCTGTTTTCAGGATTACTCTTGAATTTTCACTCTCCCTAATCCCAATCTCCTCCAGGATAGGTGAAGAAATAACTGCTACAGAGTTGCACTGGAGTGAGGGCAAAGACCGGTTGTAGCAGTAGTGGCTGTCATGGATAGAGGGCCCACCACCTTCCACTTTCTTCTCTTCCCTGCCCTGCTTTCTTCCCTAGGTTTGGAGGGGAATGGCAGGTGGATGCTGTTTAAAAGACTGAGGGTTACAAGTAGCAGATCATGAAGAGGATGAAGTCTCCTGAGACTCGGAGGCAGAGAATAGATCCTCTGGGGAGCCAGTGTGGACCAGTTCTAGGGCTGGTTGATGCCAGAGATAAGGCAGAGCAGGCAGCTCTGCCACTAGAGGTTCGGAGGCTGCTGCTGAGGCAGGAAGCTAATGGGTTGTTGCTCATTTTTGACTCAGAATGTTAAGAGAGATCTAAAGGCTTCCTTCTGGGCCATTTTTATACTTTACCAGGGTAGGACAAAAGGCAAGCATTCAAGATGGATGCCTTGCCCTGGAATCAAGAGTGTGCTAACTCTGGAAGATTCCAGAGGCAACCTGGCATGGTGGTTAGGGTATGGATTCTGGAGGCAGGTGGTCCTGTGTGATGTTGGGCAGAAGTGCTCACCTTTCCTGGTTTGAGTTTCCTTCTTTGTGAAATGGGAATACAAATAATAATTAGCTGGGAAACATTAGTATATGTCCGGTACTATGGCCGCTTTTCTCTGCGTTCTTCTTGTGATCTCCTGGTGGGGACGCCTTGTAGACAGGCAGGTGATATGTAGCAACACTTGCTAACTGAGCCAAGCCATGTTATTTCATTGAAAAGACTGACATAGACACAGAAAAGTCTTTTGTTTTTTAACAAACCTTGACATGAGAGTCCAACATTTCCAAAGTTCTCTCCGTCCTTTAAAGGTCACACTAACTGCTCAGGGCCCAGGCAGAGTAGTTGCCAGGGGGACAAGACCAGAACTGCAACTTTAAAGCTGCCATGTCAGGCGTCCCCAGCTGCTTAATGGCGAATGCCGCAAAGGTGAGAAAAGATGAGTCTAGGACAGCAGACTTTTTCTGAGAGATGCGTAGGAACAGTGGACTAAACTCTCTGAGATTAGGGAACTGGAGCCGCGGAGGAGGGGGAAATGCTTGGGAAATCCACCAGCCTCAGTAGGAGGGCCTGGCAGGATGTGAAGGTGAAGTATTTTCAGTGGCCGTTTCTAGCAGGTGGCTGGTACTGGCTTTCCCTGCTAACTTCCAAAGTACTAGAGTTTTAGTTACTGTGACTTAAGGCACTTGGCTTAGGGAGTAAAACTAATTAGAAAGAAAGAAAAAGCAAACAATCTGAAACCGCAATTTAACGAGTGGGGCTAAGGAGGCAAAAGAAATGTCAGAGTAGGATGTGCAACGTTTTCACACTACATACCGAGAGCGGGAGGCTTTTTTTTTTTTTCTGATGCACTGAACACCCCCACATAAAGGAACATTGAGCCTCTCCAAACTCAAAATAGATCGCTTATTCTAGCATCCCAGATTAGCGGAAGGAGACCAGGGGGGACCCGAACAGGAAACAAGAAGGCAAGAGCTCACTCTTGTATTGGAAATCTTCTGCGTGGTTCTTGTCTGTTAGAAATGCCGCCTGCCTTGTAGACTGGGCGAGGCTGTGGGGTGGGCCAGGCAGTGCTGACTCTTGCCCCAGAAACATAGCTTTTGGTCCTTCCTGAGACTGCTTCCAGGAGTGGAGGGAACCCCAATGGGCTTCAGGAAGCTATGGTCTCCAGATTTAGTTGACTTTTCTCTCCACTGAAGTCTGTCTACTCATTAAAGGGGAAGAACACAGAAGAGACTATTATTAACCAAAACCCAGACTGCAATCCACTGCCAGTAAGTTGCAGACAATAAATGTACAGAATGACACTTGTGGCTTGAAATAGCTGAAGCATCATCTGAAGACATTTCATGTGCTTTTTTTTTATTTATGCATACCTTTTTTATTTATGCATACATAAATAAAAAATTATTTTCAAGAACTGGGGTGTGGCGGTGAGAGGATTCACCAGAGAGAGTGGGGAGCAGAACAGGCAGATGTACTGAAATCCACTGCTGAGGGGAGCAGCAGGCAAGGCAGGAGAGGTCTGGTGTGCCATGTGGGCTGCTGCCTGGTGGGGTGGGAGATAGATCTCAGTGCTTCAGTGGCTTCAATAGCTTGATAGCTCTGTCTTTAACCCTTGCACCACCAGGGAGGCACCCATGTGCCTTCTTTAAATCCACATCATTTGAAATATGGCATCTATAGGAATGAACCCCCTCAACACTTCTAGTTGACTTGGAAGGGATTACAGTAGGTGCATGCCTGTAAAAATAGAAATGTTAATTTCTGAGAGAGACCACAGAGAAAGACTCATTTACAGTGGTTGTTAAAACCTATTTAAATTCTTAGTAATCAATTGTCAAATAATTGAACCACAGCCCACATTTTGATTAAACTAGGTCAAATTAAAGTTTGTGTTACTTGACTTTTGGTAAAGTGAGCTGGTGTGGCAAAGAACCACCACAGAAGTGCTGGTAAACTAAGCACAAAAGGAGATTGTGGTATTTATTCAAAATTTGCCTCCAGTCATATTAAAATATGCCTCCTGTGCCCCCAGCTGTTTTCTGTTGCTGTTTTCTGTACTTGAAGATGCAAAAAAATCAAAGGGGTCAATGTCACCTGGAAACTAAAGCTCCAAGGATTATACCCAAGTTAAGCTGTTTGACCTTTTGACTTAATTTCCTCATCTAAAAAATGTGGGCATGATGAGACCTACCTCACAGGGATGTTATGATGGTAAAATAAAATGTCTAACATGTGAACCAGGCACCTAGGAAGGACCTAAGTAAATAGTGGCCATTATTTGGATTTAGGAAATTTTCAGTGTCTCCATTTCGCAGCAAAGGAAATGGTGGGTCAAATACTCAGTGATTTTCCCAAGGGCATCAAGGTAATAAATAAAATGATCACAGGAGCCTGGCACATAGAAAATACCCAAATATCCTTTCCCTGCCCAATTTTCCCTACTATGTGCTCTGGATAAGGCAAGAACAGAGACGAAGGACCTACTGAGGTGAGAACACTGGCCACCATATTGGGGATGAAGCATTTGGAGGTTGAGGGGAGGAAGTAATTTCTGGTGTTTATCAATTATCCAACTAGAAGAGGACCTAACAGGTATACTTGGGAGGAATTTTGGAAGTCAGATGGAGGAGGGCATATTCTAAGATAAGGAGGACACAGCAAAAAATATAAAGGAAAGCTGAAAAATGGTATACAGACCAAGAAGAAGAAGCAAGCTGGAATATATTTTGCTCTCAGCTCTTTTTGACTAGGGAGGTAGACTCTGAAGACCTGAAGACAATGGATCTCTTCCTGCAGCTTAGTGAAAATTATTTTTCTGTTAAAAAAGTCAGTACCTAACTCAACTCAGACAACGGTTGAACAAGGGCCACTCACTGCTTTGATAGATGTCAGCTTTTTTAGACAGTATTCTCACCAGTGTCCAGACTTCAGAATCACTTTGTAAATTAATCCCTTCAATGAAACATAATTCAGTCCATCGATGATGCTATCACTTGCTTGAAATCATAAACATCACACAACTTGGGTTCAATTCTGGAGTTGAGTGTTCATGGAGTTCCTTAGGTACAGAGGCAAAAGTTCAGTATAAAAATATTTCAAACACCCTACCTTGAAATATAGGATAACCAGATTATTATAAATCTCAGTTTGAGAGGGACACTACCAACATTTTCAGTCCCTTAATATTTTAAGGTTGCTTTCTTTATAGTTTTAAAAATAATTTTAAATTTATTTTTTTCTCCTCAAATATTCTAAAACCAAGACCCCTAACTCATACTCAGGCCACAGCAATGTTATATCAACAGTGCCTGTCATATGCTGATATACAATAGGATAAAACCCAAGGGTCTGGAGAGACACCAGGTGAAACAGGACCACATGCCTAAGTCACCGCCTGCCCACTAACTAGAACACATACCAGGAACTTCTATGAAAGCAAGAAATCAACATCTATTTTGTTATGATTGTGCTTTCTAAAACCTGCTCAAGCCAATAAATCAGTTGAAGTGACATAGTTATTCTAATACTGAGACATCTGATTTCTTGGCTCAAATAGACAAACACTTTGCTTCATTTTTTTCCAACACCAACAATACATTTAAGATATTTACAACTAGTGACTCAGTGCCAGTTACTATTCTTATGAATTCAAACATACTATCTTTTTTCAATCTCACAAGAATGTTAAGATGTAGGATTTCCAAATCTTCACTTAAAAGATGAGGCACTGAGGAGATGAAGGTACAGAGAGGGGAAATATTTTGCCTAAGCTCAGTCAAGTGGTTATGATGGGAACCAAGATTATTTTGACTCAAAGTTTTATTTTCAATTATGAATCTTCTCCCAGTAGCAGTTGAACATCAAGATCAAACACTGTGCTTATGGCAGAGATGTCTTCTTGTTCGCTGAAATCCACTTTCTCTTCTTACAGCAGCCACACTGCTTCTCTGTCCCTCTCTTGCAGTTGGTGTGACCATATGACTAAGTTCTCTTTCATAGAATGTGAGCAAAAGGGAAAATTTATGCTACTTTCAGCTTGGCCCATCACAGCTCTTACATGTGCTCCTCCATGTTCTTTCTCCTTCTGTCAGGTGCAAATCAATAACCATGAAATTATAGAGTTTGTAGAGCCTCAAGATAGAAAGAGTCTTGGTTACTGAATGACTACATGAAGATGAGTTGCCCTACCAACCTCATTTTGAGCTAGTTTGTGAATGAGAAATTAATTTCTATTATGTTTACTGACACTTTGGAATCTCTTTGTAGTACAATAGTACAGTACAGTAGTAGCTTACCTGACCTTAACAAATAAAGAGAAAAACACAGTTTCCTGGGCTGTAATCCAAGCCTCCTAGGTCAAAATATATGGAATGAAGACTAAGTATCTATTTAAAAAAATCCCCCATATGAGTCTCATGTATTTGGTCTTTGACAATAGTTTGCTTCATTTTACAGCTAACTTTTTTCTTTATCCAGCCAAATCCTTCTAGTTGGATATCTTAGGAGGAGGTCTTATTTTTTTTCAGTTTTACCTGAATTTTTTAAAAGAGTTATAGACCAATAATTTTCTATGATGCAGAAAAAATTTCATCTATTTTTGATATTTTCTTTAAATTTATTATTTTTTATTATTTTTTTAAAGATTTAGTTTATTTATTTATTTATTTATTTATTTATTTATTTATTTATTTATACAAGCACTGGGTACAGTCAGAAGCGCGGGAGGGTGAGAGAATTCACCAGAGCCAGAGCGGGGAGCAGAGCAGGCAGAAGGACCGAAGCACACTGCTGAGGGGAGCAGCGGGCGGCAGGAGAGGTCTGCGCGCCATGTGGGACCCTCCTCAGGTGGCCGGGGAGCAGCTGGGGATCGGAGCAGCTGGGGATTGAACCAGCGTGGGACCCTCCTCAGGTGGCCGGGGAGCAGCTGGGGATCGAACCAGCGCTGCAGAGGCTGCGGGCAGCTTCGCAACCCAGCGCTCAACCACTGCACCACCAGGGTGGCCCCTTTCTTTAAATTTAAAGTCCCAGAGCAAATCTATTTGACACAAGCAATTCAAGGTGTGCCTTCACATAATCAGAACTCCATGTCATCTATTTCTTCTGTTCCTCCCTCCCTCCCTCCGTTCCTTCCTCTCTCCTTTTCCCCCTCCCTTCCTACTTTCTTTCATTTATTTTCTAGCTACCATCTTTCCATCTCTCCTTCTACTGATCACAACTAAATAGCATTCCCCAGATTATTTTTCTTTACTTTTATTTTATAGAAGAGGATTTTTGCATTGTGTAATGCCTTGGAAATAAAATTCAGCTATTACAACACAAGATTTCTGTGGCTACTCATCATGCATTTTGATGATTACTTTGGAACAGTGACTGATCTCCAAATCTTAAGGGGGGAAGGCATTAAGATTTCCAAGACAGCTCCTGCCTATTCTTTGTAATTTAAAATTGGGGTCATGTTTTCTTACATTATTTTATCCTGTATTTAATTTTTTTCTGACTGAAATTCATTATTGAAACTCAGCATAGTGATGAATTTTATTCTTTATCAAATGCCTTGGGTGCTCATGAAGGAGGATACATATTTCTTAAGGGAGGATCTAAAAAAAAGCCTTTGACACATTTAGATCCATTGATAATTAATACAGAAGCATCATATAAAAGCTAATGTTTTATAGTGCCAGGTGCCCTTCTAGGTTCTTTGCATAAATTAAGTTCTTTAATCTTCAAAATAATCCTATGAATTAAGTCCCATGCTTATTTTCATTTGATAAAAGGGAAATTGAGGTAAAGAAGCATGAAAGACAGGCACCAAGTTACATAGTGAGTAGGTGGTTGTGTTGGGACATGAACCCATGTAGCCTGGTTTTAGGCAGAAGCTTTTAACTATTGCCCACCCTACCTATTTCAATAGGTAATTATTGATTCCATGCAATTTTCCTTACTATTCCAAGTGTAAAATAATTTTCTATTTGATTCATAAAAAAATTATTACAAGTTTCAGCACTTAAAACAACATCCAGGGGCCTCCCTGGTGGCGCAAGGGTTTAAGACGCAACCTATGAAGCTGTCCACAGCCTCTGCAGCATGAGTTCGATTCCCAGCCAGACAGGGAGTAACCCACATGGTGCAGCAGACCTCTGCTGACTCGCCCACTGCTCCCCTCAGCAGTATACTTTGGTCAATCTGCCTGTTCTGCTCCCCACTCTGTCTCTGGTGAATCCCCTCACTACCCACACCTCTGGCCTGTACCCCGTCTCTTGTATGCATAAATAAATAAATCTTTAAAAAAAAAAAACACAAAACAACATCCACTTATTACTTCACTGTTTTCATGGGCGAGGAGTCCAGTCTCAGCTTAGCTGGGTTCTCTGCTGAGGCTATCACAAGCTGCAGTCAGAGCACCAGCCAGGGCTGGGTGTCACCTGAGGTTCAAAGTCCTCTTCCCAGCTCACTCAACTGTCAGCAGAATTCATTTCCTTGCAGCTGTAGAGCTCATTATGGCAGCTGTTTCTTCAAAGCCGGCAAAAGCATCTCTTTCAGACTTCAGCGAGGGTTTCTCTTTTAAAGAGTTCCCAACTGATTAAGTTTGGTTTACTCAGGATAATCACCTTTTTGGTGAATTAGGACTTTATTTACATCTGCAAAATCCTGTCACTCTGGCTGTAAAATGTAATCTAATCAAGGACTTAGCCTAATCAAATGTGTAACACCAGGGGCAGAGATCCTGGGGACCATCTTAGAATTCTGCCTACCACATGGCACAAAAGGGTGATCTGACGCTTTCCTCCATGGCCGAAAGGGATGGAGAAATATTATCATCTGTACATGATGAGTTGATATTTCCATTAGGACTTATTGAATCTCAGCTCTGAAAAATAAATATCAAGGATTTGTTAAAAGACACTTTTTACATAAAGTGTTCCTTCTTTAATCTTTTTCTAGAACTTCATGCCCACGGAAGGAAGGTCAATGGCCCAAGTTATTTTTTCAAGAGCATTGCTAATTTATTCTGCTAATTAGTTTACTGGGACATTTCTGAAAGCAAGCTAGTCACTTTTGTCTTATGATCATCTATTGGATAAAAATCAAACTGCAGTATGATAAATGCAAATCCACCCTCTACTAACCACAATTCCCAGGTTGTCTTCATTTCTTGTCACTGCCTTCTCCTTTTTTGGTTGTTTGTTTGTTTTTTAAGATTTAATTATTTATTTATACAAGCACTGGGTACAGTCAGAGGCGGGGGAGGGCGAGAGAATTCACAGAGCCAGAGCAGGGAACAGAACATGCAGACTGACGAAATACACTGCTGAGGGGAGCAGCGGGCGTGGCAGGAGAGGTCTGTCGCGCCATGTGGGACCCTTGCCGGTGGCCGGGGATCCAACCGGCACTGCAGAGGCTGCAGGCAGCTTTGCAGCCCAGGGCTCAACTGCTGCGCCACCGAGGAGGCCCCCTTCTCCTTTATTTTGTTTCAAGTTCCTTTCATGTTCCTGGGTCTTTGTGTTTACCCCAATATTCATTGTTAATTTTACCTGGAATACCTTTTACACCTCAATCCCACTCCTGCACCAATCTGTTGGTAAATTCCCTTGTTCTTCAACTTAACTCAAATATTATTTCTTTTATGAAACTTACCCCCACTTGCCAAAAGGTAAGAGCAGAGATGGCAGAAAAGGATTTGAGTACTAAACTTAATTCAACTAAAGGGTCCAAATGGGGCATAATACGGATCTGAACCTCTTCAAAAGAGTTCTGTATCATCTTAGATCTAAGTGTATTGTAGAAAAAAAAAAAGAAAAAGAAACCTTTTTTTAACATTTAACAAATTAAAGCTGGGTTGCGAAACTGCCCACAGCCTCTGCAGTGCCGGCTCGATTCCCGGCTGCTCCCCGGCCACCGGAGGAGGGTCCCACATGGTGCGCAGACCTCTCCTGCCGCCCGCTGCGCCCCTCAGCAGTGTACTTTGGTCCTTCTGCCTGCTCTGCTCCCCACTCTGGTGAATTCTCTCACCCTCCCACACTTCTGACTGTACCCAGTGCTTGTATAAAATAAATAAATAAATAAAAATAATAATTATTCATAAGCAACTTGAACTCATGCTTCTGTGATCCATAATGGTACTCAAATGGGAAAAGGTAACTTCACAAAAACATTGTAATTAAAGGAAGTTGAAGCATAAATAAATATACTTAATTTTTATTCACTTTAAGAGAAAGGTAGTGTTGACATATGTGAAACTTCTATTTCTTCTATGAAGTACCTGGCCCTTACAAAGCAAAGGTATATTCTCTTCCTTACCTCTCTATATATGCAAGGTAGAGAATTATGAGTAAGAAGTATAGCAAGTATAAGAAAGATGGTAATAAACAGTGTGGAAATAAAGGGGTGGAAAGAAAGTGTTGGAAGAGGCGAGCCGCTACATTACCCATGAGTAAACAGAATCTCTCATCTCCTGGCAAATATTATCCTTGGAGAAGTGGACTTATGATCAAGAGATGCTAACAAGGCATCACAAATCCTAATAATGACAACAAGTCATGCCAGAATTTTTTATAGTAATGAAAGCATATCTTGAGGATCAGGATAATGAATCATTTCAGGAGGGGAAAGGCCATTATAAGAACCCAAAATTGTGAAAGTTGGGTTTAAGGAGACTCGTTGACGAGGTAAATGCACCCAGACTCCTATACAGCAAAGGGGGAGGGAGGTAGGAAAGGAGAGGGATGATCACTGGAGTAACTTTGAATCACTCTGGAAGTTTCAGTGAGGTCTTAATTGTGGACTAAGAGTTAATTGACCAGTTACCTGGAATCTGCAAACTTTGCTGACACGAGACAATATTTCTTTCCTTAGGGGTTAATGTGTATCTGGGAATATATACCTCAGAAGGCATAAACTAATTAAACATGCAGGCTTAAGTGAATCAATTATTTTAATATGCAAAATAAGGGTAAAAATAACTAATCACTGTAATAGTTTGTACTTTTTCTATTGTTGTACTTGTTTGCTTCTAATGTAAATTATTATTTATATTTTATTTATGGAGTATATTACTTATTATCTGCCTCCCTTTTTCTCATCCTTTTCCATTCTTACCAAATATGAGGTCATAAATATGCCTATTTTTTTAACCACTTTATTGAAGTATAGTTGACATAGAAAAAGTTGTAGATCTTTAATGTAGACAACTTGATGTGTTTGGAGATAAATGTACACCATGAAATTATCACTACAATTAATACAATGAATGTATCCATCATGTCCCAACATTTGCTCCTGCCCCCTTTGATTTTTGGTCTATTTTCATCACTGAATATATTTAAGATCCCAAGATAACACCTACCACGTAGTAGATGCTCACACAACATTTATTGAATGGATAACTACATAATTATTGTTTGTCGTGGCCTTTTTTTGGTGTGTTTGTAAATTGTGTTTTGAAGGATTTTGAAGATGGTCTCACTCATAGCATGAATTTAGAAAACCTAAATAAGGGATCAGGAAAAAGACTAATTATAATAAAGTAAAAATCAAAATCAACAAGCAACTATAAACCAGAGACACACTACAGGGGTGGGGGGAGGAAGGAGTAGGATCAAAACAAGGGGGGTGGGAATTTGGAAATTGTGTGGGGACTATAACCAAGATGAAAATGCATACATTGTGCAAAAATGAAAAATGATGTAAAAAATATATAAAATAAAATAAAAATGCTCATCAAGAAAAAAAAAAGTCGTCACAATCAACCTCTGCTGTTTGAGTCTAACACAAACTGAAGAACATTGCCAAAGAGAAGAAGCGTGCAAGGGGAGAATGGTCTTGTGTGTGTGTGTGTGTGTGTTTGTGGTGTGTGTGTTTGTGTGTATGTGCATGCACACCCACGTGCCTGAGCACACTTTTCACATGCTGTCTTATGGCTAAGATGGCAGGCAGGATTGCAGAGTAGTGTAGACCTGAGAGGTCAAGGCTGCTATAAAAAAAGATGCTTCAAAGGAATTCCACTTCATAGAGTTTTCACCTAAGTTGATTTCAAGAGGGAGACAGAGCTCCCTGTCCCGTGGTGGTAGATGTAGGCATTACTATCTCTACCCTGTTGACTGAGGAAACAGAGATATGAATTAAGTGTGACAGGGATAATATTGTTGGAATCTCTCTGGATGTACTGTTCTTTGTGGATGAGCTACATTTTCTCCCTGCAATCACTATATTGAACTAGATTTTTGCCCATCTACCACTATGGTGGGAAGGAGAGACCGCAAAACAGCACCTCAAAGAGGAATAAAAAAAGACATACAAAGAGAATATAAAAAGAATTTCCTTAACCTGTAAGAGAAGACCTACAGAAAGAAGTGGAATATTTCTCTTCTGTGCCAGTGAACTACCATGGAGAAAGGGAAGATAATTATAGAATAGGTTTTCAGTTCATGCTTGCTCAGAAAGTTCCACCTAGAGTTCAATTTTTCCCCACTCACTGCTCAGCACTCTGAGGAAAGGGCCACCTCTGAAAGCTCCTTGTCAGGACATGAGATGATGGAGCAGTGGTGGACTTGGTGAGTGGTCAGATGCGTAAGGTAGAACTTTGATTCCATATGGGTTCTGGAAGGGCCCTTATGCCTCAGTGAGTGAATGTGGAGATTCTTAGAAGAGAGAATTGGCAGAGGCCGGAGGATGCACAAAGAGACAGTCCTGTGGGAAGGCAAACCAAAGGCAAAATGGCCAGGACTAGAGTATGTGCCAGAAAATATCCCAAGCCCCACGTGGACTCAGAGACACAGGAGACCCATCTCTGAGGACTCAGAGACTCTAGTGTGTACTACCTTTGCGGCATGTGGTCGTATCAGCCTCAGCTTCCATCTTTGGAAACAGCAGAAGGAGAGAGAGGAATCTGGAAGTATTTCACATTCATCCAATAGGATCTGTGTCACAGAAGAGTCCTTTGAAGAGAAGAAAATTTCATACTTAATATTGGCAGGATTAAAAGAGTGTTTTTTGCCTACTGGTATTCAGTGAGGTAGATATTTATGAGGGAGAGTAAATCTATTACAGAAAATAAAAAGCTGCATTTTCCTCACATATCTCAGTAGTACTTGAAGATTTCACCCCTGTTTCCTGAGGGGTGAGGGGTGAAGCCTCCATCTCAATCCTGATTCCTAGGGCAACGTTCTCTCCTTTGTACCTCAGCCTTCTGTTCTCCATGTCAACAAAGCCCGCTGCTCTACAAGCAGTTACTACATATAAATTAACAGTCTCAGATGGTGGGAGATTCATAGCAAAGAAGGCATTCAAGTTAGGGAAGGAAATCTATCTGACCTCAGTTGTGGAAGGGGAGAATGTGCTGGGGGATCTCTAAGGAGTTCATCAGCACACAAGGGAATATGTGGGGTGGAACTGTGAACTTTACTAAGCTCTGAGAGAGACTTTTTCCCCCCTCGTCATTTCCAATACGAGGTTTGTGGGTACTCAGTGCAAAAGAACAGGATCAACTTCTATGTGCCCATACTGAGCAAGTCCTGAGTGGGCCAAGTGCTGTGTATGCAGGTTTTTCTTCTGAAATCCACTCGATGTCATTAAAGAAGAACTTAGCTGCCCGAGGTATCAGAGGAAAAAGAATAATCAGAACGGACAACGTCAAAAGATGATTTTCACATATTGACGACAGAAGCTCAACAACACCCATGTTTAAAGAAGAAAATGAAATATCAAAATAAAAAATAATAAAAAGTTGAAGGCGAGGAAGTAGAAGTAGAATTATGAACTGTATTAAGCAACAATATACTAAAATTTTAAGACAATGAAGAACAATTACATAATAAGATTATTTCTGGGACTAGTCAAAAAATAAAAGAAACATTGTGATTATCTCAAACATATTAGAATAATGCAGATAAATTTTCTAAATAATTTATACCCTTCTTCCCAACTCTCAGCCCATACACAGAATGTTGGCTAAATTGTCAGAATGATTATCTCATTTCTGTAGTTTACACTTACCTGTTCAGAGAAATTTGGAAGCAGTGTGGGCAAACTGCTGTATAAATGACAGATTAGTCACGACATTGTCAAACCAACCAACAAGGGCTGTTTTGATTGTAGAAACAACAGATTGATTTTAAATAATATGCACCATTTCCCTCAAAATCCTTCATTTATGAAGTGAGGGGGGCTTTTCTTTATGCAATGAAGAGGAAATGACTGTGTTGTAATGGATAAGGTGCCATCTGGGGTTCAAGTCCAAGCATAATATCACCTGCTTATTCAAGCTGTCTCAGCCGAATTATTTGGCAAGATTGAAATATTTTTTTAAACACTAAAATAAGTAATTCATCACCTCATCCATTAAAGGGGGAAAAAGGAGCTAGAGCTTCGGTGCAAAAAGAAATAGGGATGAGAAAGAAGTTGGGGGAATGATGGCAGGAGGAACAGAAGCTGGACTTGTCATCCTTCATCCAAATGAATTTCCAATCTCAAGAGGAAAGCACTGCCCACTTGTGAGGTGACTGCGTTGACTCAGCACCAGCAGAAATTGCACTTCGATTTAGTTTTCCAAAGTGCTCATGACAGGGCCGTTGCTCGTGCTTTCAGCTCTCCCCTGGCCATGTGCATTTGCTGCTTAGGGCAAAAGGTGTGGTCCTGACTTAGATGTTTGCTGATCGTATGCAAATTGAACACAACACCTGGGCCTCAATGATCCTGGACTGGCTCATTCCTCATTTTCTAAACATGATACATTAGTCAGCCAGCGTTTTCTTTAGACATCACCAGGAGAAGAAACACAACAGTTTGACACCACCAACATATTTCAGTGATTAGTAGAATGTTTTCTCAAAGTCAATATATATATTAATTAATATAATTAATAAATGTATGGAGGTGAGCACTTATAAGAGCATAGGTAAGGATTTCATACTTACTTAAAAATGTTAGTCTTCTCCCCCTCTTATTTCTCCCTAACCTCATTTACATATGTTTTACTTATGTTCTGAATGAGTTCATTTCTGGAGGAAGTGACATAGAGATTTCAACTATGAAAGCAGATCCTCAGGAGCAAGTAGCTTTTCTTTGACTTGTTTCTTAATGTCTCCTGCCCTCTGGTGGTAAAACCACGGGAACTGCTATGCTTTCATTTGAATTCTCCAAAGCAAAAGTGTTTATTAAAATAGAAAACTTATTCATCACTAAGTAGTTACTCACTGTAAGTAAATATATTTTAAGGAAATAAAGTGCTTAAACATAGTTCATTTCATATTAAAAATGGAACTGTTGTAATTAGCATTGCTGGCCAAACCTTTCTAGAACACCTTAGCTTATTCTCCATTTAGTCACCTTCCTTTAAAATAGAATAGAAAAACTTCATAATTGCACAGGTACTTGTTACATGTGGTGCAAATCTTCTTTGCTACTAAATTATGTCTAATAGCTTGGGCAGAAATGAAACTCCCTAATATCTGTTGCTTAGAACAATATATGCATTAAAATTAGACTATAAAGACATTCAAGATCCCTGTGATAAAATTATCATGAGGAGTTAATTTACAGAAGAGTGACATTATTACCTGGATCATATCCTCTGAAAAGATGAGCAATAGTTAGAAAATTACAATAATGAGATAGACAGAAGGAACATATTAATCAGGGGGATATATGTAAAAAATGTATATCCATGTGTATATTTTTAGCTTTTGAAAAAACTAAATATACTTAATATATTAATTTTGAGAAGAAAATACGCTTTTGTTTTTATGTTTTCAGAGTGTGCTATTGTGTATCTCTTAAAACATAATTTTTTAACCATAGATGGTAGGACTTTTTAAATACTATTTTTTTAATAATTTTTATTTTTTAACTTTTACTTTGAAATAATTTTACACTATCAAAACTTGAAAAAATATTATAAAATTTCATATACCTTTTATCTAACTTCTTCAATGGCTAACATTTACTTAACTGTAGTACAGTTTTCAAACTCTGGAGATTAACATTGGTACTATAAACTATCTACAAATACACTGACTTTCCCAGTAATTTCTTTGATGCTCATTTTATCGTCCATGGTACAGATTATTATTAAATTCATAATGTTTAAGTTCATATTACACATACATTGTTGGTAAGAATATCAGAGAAAACAAAAACAAAGTGAATAATCCAGTAGAAAAATGGGCAGAAAAGCTAAAAATGAACTTCTCCAAAGAGGAAATGCTAATGGCCAACAGGCACATGAAAAAATATTCAACATCACTTGTAATCAGGGAAATGCAAATCAAAACTACCATGAGATATCATCTTACACCAGTGAGAATGGCACATATTAAAAAAAAACTAGCTACAGGAGCCTCCCCGGTGGCGGTGGCGCAGCAGTTGGGCGCTGGGTTGCGAGGCTGCGCCAGTTTGATCTCCAGCCACCAGGCGAGGGTCCCACATGGCGCGCAGACCTTTCCCGCTGCTCCCCTCAGCAGTGTACTTGGTCAATCTGCCTGCTCTGCTCTCCCCTCTGGCTCTGGTGAATTCTCTCACCCTCCTGTGCTTCTGACTGTACCCAGTGTTTGTATAAACAAACAAACAAACAAACGAACAAATAGATAAATAAATCTTTAAAAACAAAACAAAACAAAACTAGCTACAGCAAATGTTGGCAAGGATGTGGAGAAAAAGGAACTCACTTGCACTACTGGTAGGAGTGCCAACTGGTCCAACCACTAGGCAAACCTGTGTGGAGATTCCTCAACCTGCTAAGAAAAAAAGATGGAGCTTCCACATGATCCAGTAATTCCATTCCTAGGTATTTACCCAAAGGACACAGAATCATTAATTCAAAAGGGCACCTGCACCTGCACCCCTATGTTTATAGCAACACTATTTACAATAGCTAAGCTATGGAAACAACCCAAATGTCCCAAAACAGATGACTGGATCAAGAAGATGTGGTACATATACACAATGGAATATTACTCAGCAATCAAAAAAGACAAACACATGCAATTTGCAGCAACATGGATGGAGCTGGAAGGGATCATACTCAGCGAAATAAGCCAGAAAGAAAAAGAAAAATACCAGATGGTCCCACTCATAGGAATTTAGATAACTTTAATAAGGGACCAAGAAAAAGACTAATTATAATAAAGTAAAAATCAAAATCAACAAACAACTATAAACCAGAGATGCACTATGGGGGGACGGGAGGAGGCTTTAGGGTCAAAATAAGTGGGTGGGAATTGTATGGGGAATATAACAAAGATGAAAAATGATGTAAAAATATACAAAATAAAAAAAAAATCAGAGAAGTAAGGGACTTCCTGGTGGCACACGGGTTAAAGTCAGTGTTATCAAGCTATCACCAGCCACTGCAGCAAGAGTTCAATCCCACCCTAGGGAGCAACCCACATGGCGCAGCAGACCTCTCCTGACTCGCCCTCTGCTCCCCTCAGCAGTGTATTTCAGTCAATCTGCCTGTTTTGCTCCCCACTCTGTCTCTGGTGAATCCTCACATTCCCTGCACCTGTGGCCTACACCCCAATTCTTGTATGCATAAACAAAAATAAATCTTTTAAAAAAAAGAATATCAGATAAGTAATAGTGTGGGTTCTCATTATATCATCTAAGGGAGTCCATGATGCTGATATCTTATTATTGATGATGTGAACTCCCATCATTTGATTAAAGTAGTGTCTATTAGATTTTTCCACTGTAAAGTAACTATTTTTTCCTTTGTTCTTAATTAGTATCTTGTAGAGAGATACTTTAATACTATGTAAATATCCTGTTTCTTACCCTATATCGACCTACTAATCACCAATTGGTGATTTTCTACTTTCATCATTTCTTTGACATTTATTAATTGGAATTTTACCATGAAAAAGAGAGCTTTTCTTTCTTTCTTATTTTATTCATTATTCAACTATTTCTGTGCATTGGTATGGAGCTGTGGCTATTTATTTTCTTTTGCATGTTAAAATCCATTACTATCATCACTCACATTGTTCTTCAAATTGACCCCCACTGACCATTGAGAGTGTGTTCAAGTTGACTTCTGTGCCCTCTCACATGTGTCCATTTTTTTTAATTATTTATTTTCCAGTCTATAACACAAGATGTTCCAGGATAATCTAGTACTTTTCTGCCACTGTCCTGGGATCTGTCATTTTCCCCTTGAATCCCTGGTTTCTTTCATTAGAGAATGTTGTTCAGAAACCTAAATCTAGGTGATTATTGTGTTCATTACAACTAGTGTCATTACTTCAAAGCTCTTTCAGCAGACAGAGCTAAAAAACAATTGTATGTAAACATGTATGTATAACCCACTTAATTTAAATTATCTCTCCCTCCCCTTTTCCCTCTCTCTATTCTCTTTCTCTCTCTTCCTTCTGTCTGTCTGTCTGTCTATTGATCTGTCTATCTATCATAGTTATCAGTTACCTGATCAGTAATCCCACTCTACAGGACAGGGTTCATTCTAACCTTCTTCTTTTTCTTATTTTTAACTTCTTTTTCTGACAGTAAGAAGTCTGCCTTTCATGCAAAGTTTATTTGCTTATCTGCACAATCCTAAATAATACAATAACAAAGTTACTAACTCATGCCACTCTAGGGGAGTAGAGAAACTTACTGACTAGTATGAAGAGTTTATGTGGAAGGGGGCGGAGCAACATGGCGGCGAGGAGACGCTGCGAGTAAGATCTCCCATTAAAAAAAGTGAATAGGGAGGAAAAGCGGCAGGTCCCAGTGAGAACTGGGACACGGAAGATAAACGGGTGACGCCAGCGAACTGCCCGAAGAAGAAAGTGGCCATAAAAGAGGACTAGAAGGGAGGGAAGCGCAGAACCCTGCTCCCCTCCCCCGCCCACAGAGGCGGCACTCCGACCAGCAGAGAGGAGGAAACAACAAACCAAAACAACCAACAAGAACAAACGACGCAGCAAGCGGGACTGTGAGCGGAAAGGAACTATTGCAGCCACCACACCCCGTGAACGGGAGCTGAGGCGAACCCTGCAGGATCCGCCGCGGCGGTGAGCGAACGGCTCCGGGCGCCATTAGAGAAGAACAAAGACCCCGGGAGACGCGCACACAGCCCGGGCTGCCGGTAAGCCTGCGCGGGAAACGCGGCGCGCCTGGCGCGCTTGAAAAGCAAGTGCAGACCTGGATCGCGGCTGCCCAGGTCCCCGCGCCTGCGACCTAGGCTTGCGGGGAGACGACCTAGGCTTGCGGGGAGACGCACGGAGGTCCTCACTGAGGTGAAGGTCCCTCCCTGAGTGAGCAGGAACCAGGCGCCCAGGCACGGGAGCCGGGTGCAAAAGGCGCCATTCCCGCGCCACTGAACTGGGCTACAGCCCACGTCCTGGACCTGAGGGCTTTGAACTGAGACCCGGGGCACGAAAATTCGGGGCGTGGTTTCTCCACGACGGTGGGGCACAAGGCAGACACAGCACCCCAAAGCTGTTGAGGTGTACCCTACCATTCCCGCTCTGTTCTCTGTCCCACGGGGTGGGGGGAGGCGAAAAACAGCCCCCCAAGGACAATAGGAGAGATCTCTGGCGCCACCTAGCGACCAGGAAAAAAAAAAGTCACTAACACCCTATAAAACAGGACATTTCTTAAGTCTGCTTGAAAAGGGCAGAAGGTTTCTGGAGGACCCAGTGGCCAGCCGGGAAGTTATTCCACGCCAGGCCCCTTCCGACCAGCAGTCTGAGCCCACAGAGGGAGCAGGCACCCACGTCCGGGGCAGACCGGGTGCGCAGAAGAGTGTGCCTGAAACCGGAGGCGCAGGGACTGCATCCTGCTTCGCCATTTGAGAACAGGGACATTTCTTCAGTAAAAACTGCCTAAAACCAGCAGAAAGCTCCCCCAGAAGACAGAGATGGCTCCTGGAAGAGCCAGAGGGGAGCGGAGAAGTTCACCCAAGATGTCAGTCAGTCCGAGCAACACAGTGTCCCAACGCATACGACAAATTAGAAAACAGACAGTAGGGAGTAGAAGAACCACACGCAACCTAAAAACTCCTCAGGAAAGAAGCACACCACAAAAAGAAAACCACTCCCCAGATTGCAACGACAGCAACTTGGAAGAACTTCTGAGCCTTCCAGAAAGAGAATTTAAAATTGCCATGATTAAAAAAGTGATAGATCAGAAGAAGGAAATTGAGTCCCTAAAGAGGGAAGTAAGAGAAATGCAGGAGATCAAAGAATTAATGGAGGAACTAAAGAACTCTGGGAAAAGCAATGAAAGCAGAATAGATGAAATGGAAGAACGAATAAGTAATCTTGAAGACACAGAAATAAAAAGAACCAAAACAGAAAAGGAAAGAGAAGTACGAAGGAAAAAGAATGAAGAAAGACTTCGGGAACTATCTGACTCCATGAGGAAAGGAAATATAAGAGTTATAGGAATTCCAGAAGGAGAGGAGAGACATGTAGGAACAGAGAAAATATTCATGGATATAATTGAAGAGAACTTCCCAAATGAGAAGAAGGAGCTGAAAATTGATATACAAGAAGCAAGAAGAACACCAAACTTCCACGACGAAAGGAAAAACACAGCAAGACACATAATAGTAAAGCTCCCAAGAATCCAGGACAAGGAAAAAATAATGAAGCTGACAAGAGGGAAGAAACAGATAACATTCAAAGGAAAACCAATCAGGCTGACATCAGACTTCTCTGAAGAAACACTACGGGCAAGGAGAGAGTGGAGGGACATAGTCAACAGACTCCAAGAAAACAGATGCCAACCAAGAATACTCTATCCCGCAAAGCTCTCTTTCCTCCATGAAGAAAGAATATGGACCTTCCCAGACAAAGAGAAACTCCGGAATTTCATTGCGACTAAACCCCCACTCCAAAAAATACTACAAGGAATCCTAAAGCCAGAACCTCAGAGGGACGAATAACAACGAAGGAAGACCAAAAAAAAAAAAAAAAAAGTTATTAAAAGAATAAATAAATAAAATCAAAGGAAAGACAAACATAATGGCAAATACAGATGCTAACATATCAATATTAACTCTAAATGTAAATGGACTAAACTCTTCAATAAAAAGACACAGAGTTGCAGCCTGGATTAAGAAACAAAACCCAACCTTTTGCTGTCTCCAGGAAACACATTTAGCTACAAAAGATAAAAATAGGCTCAAAGTCAAAGGATGGAAAACAATCCTACAAGCAAATGGGCCAAAAAAGAAAGCAGGAACAGCTATACTTATATCAGATAAAACAGACTTCAAACTCAAAAAAATAAAAAGAGACCCCAATGGTCACTACATTATGATTAAGGGGACAATACTTCAAGAAGAAATAACACTCATTAACATATACTCACCAAACGAAAGAGCACCAAAATATATCAGACAACTGTTGTCCTCTCTGAAAACAGACATCAGAGAAAACACATATGTAGTGGGAGACTTCAACACACCACTATCAACAATGGATAGATCAACAAGACAAAAAATAAGTAAAGAAACTAAAGCTCTAAATAAGGACCTAGAGCATTTGGGCTTAACAGACATCTATAGAACACTAAACCCAAAAAAAACGGAGTACACATTTTTCTCAAGCGCACACGGATCATTCTCCAGGATCGATCACATACTGGGGCACAAGACAAACATCAACAGATACACCAAGATTGAAATCATACCAACCATCTTTTCTGACCACGAAGGCATCAAACTAGAAATAAATCATAAAAAGAAGGCAAGGAACTATCCTACCTCATGGAGATTAAAAGCCACACTACTGGAAGACCACTGGACTAACGAGGAGATCAAAGAAGAAATTAAAAAATTCTTTGAATTGAATGACAAGGAGGACACCAATATCCTAAATGTATGGGATGCAGCAAAAGCAGTAATAAGAGGAAAATATATAGCAATAGAAGCTCACATCAAAAAACAAGAAAGAACTCAAAGAAACAACCTAATCTCGAAGCTCAAAGATCTAGAAAAAGAACAACAAAAAAACCCCAGAACCAGTAGAAGAAAAGAAATAATAAAAACCAAAGCAGAAATAAATGAAATTGAAACTAAAAAAACAATCCAAAAGATCAATGAAACCAAGAGCTGGTTCTTTGAAAAAATAAATAAAATAGACAAACCCCTAGCCAGGCTCACAAAGGAAAAAAGGGAGAAAGCACAAATACACAGAATCATAAATGAAAGAGGAGAAATCACAACGGACACAGCAGAAATCAAAAGAATAATCAGTAACTACTATGAACAGTTATATGGAAACAAGTTCAACAATCTAGAGGAGATGGACAAATTCCTACAACTCTACAATCACCCAAAGCTAGATAAAGAAGAAATAGAACACCTAAACAGACCAATTACAAGCAGCGAAATTGAAATGGTAATTAAAAACCTCCCCAAAAACAAAAGCCCAGGACCTGATGGATTTACAAATGAATTCTACCAAACATTCAGAGACGAATTAGTGCCTATCCTTCACAAACTCTTCCAAAAAATTGAGAAGGAAGGGACAATACCAAACACGTTCTATGAAGCCAATATTACACTAATACCAAAACCGAATAAGGACAACACAAAAAAGGAAAACTATAGGCCAATCTCCCTAATGAACACTGATGCAAAAATCCTCAATAAAATTTTAGCTATCAGAATCCAACAATGTATCCATAAGATAATTCACCACGACCAAGTTGGATTCATTCCAGGGGCACAAGGATGGTTTAACATCCGAAAATCAATCAACGTTATCCAACACATCAACAAAAAGAAATATAAAAACCATATGATAATATCAATAGATGCTGAGAAAGCTTTCGACAAAGTGCAACACCCATTCATGATAAAAGCCCTTGAAATTCTTGGGATACAAGGAACATACCTCAACATCATAAAGGCCATCTATGACAAGCCAACAGCCAGTATCATTCTCAATGGTGAAAAGCTGAAAGCAATTCCATTAAGATCTGGAACAAGACAAGGATGTCCACTCTCACCACTGCTTTTCAATATAATACTGGAAGTCCTAGCCAGAGCAATAAGACAAGAGAAAGACATCCAAGGAATCCAAATAGGAAAAGAAGAAGTCAAACTATCACTATTTGCAGATGATATGATAATATACATAGAGAACCCCAAAATCTCCACAGAAAAACTAATTCAACTCATCAATCAATTCAGTAAAGTGGCAGGATACAAAATCAACACGCAAAAGTCAGTAGCCTTCCTATACACAAACAATAAATCTGAAGAAGAAGAAATCAAAAAAACCACCCCTTTTATTATCGAAACAAAAAAAATCAAATATTTGGGAATAAATCTAACAAAAGAGGTAAAGGACCTATACAAAGAAAACTATAAAACACTGTTAAAAGAAATAGAAGAAGACACAAAGAAATGGAAAGACATCCCCTGCTCATGGATTGGAAGAATAAACATTATTAAAATGGCCATCCTACCAAAAGCAATATACAGATTCAATGCTATTCCAATCAAAATCTCAATGGCATTCTTCAAAGAAATAGAACAATTATTGATGAAATTCATATGGAATCACCAAAAACCCCGAATAGCCAAAGCTCTACTGAAAAAAAAAGAAGGAAATGGAGGCATCACACTCCCAGACTTCAAACTATACTACAAAGCCATAATCATCAAAACTGCATGGTATTGGAACAAGAACAGACATACAGACCAATGGAATCGAATAGAAAATCCAGAAATAAACCCACAGATTTATGGTCAACTAATCTTTGACAAAGGAGCAAAGACTATGCATTGGAGCAAAGAAAGTTTGTTCAATAAATGGTGCTGGGAAAACTGGGTCGCTACATGCAAAAGAATGAAGCTTGACCACTACCTCACACCATACACAAAAATCAACTCAAAATGGATTAAAGAACTAGACATAAGACCTGAAACCATAAAATACATAGAAGGAAATATAGGCGAAACACTACGGGATTTGCACATCAAAGACATCTTTACAGACACATCACCCAAAGCAGTGATAGTGAAGAGAAAGATAAACAGCTGGGACTACATCAAATTAAAGAGCTTCTGCACAGCAAAAGAGACAATAACAAAAACAAAGAGAAACCCCACCAACTGGGAGAACATTTTTGCACCCAACACTAATGATAAAGGACTGATCACAAAAATCTGCAAAGAGCTGATGAGACTCAGCAACAACAAAGAAAATAATCCAGTCAAAAAATGGGCAGAAGAGCTAAAAAGAAACTTCTCTGAAGAGGAAATGAAAATGGCCAACAGACATATGAAAAAATGTTCAACATCACTTGTAATCAGGGAAATGCAAATCAAAACTACCATGAGATACCATCTCACACCAGTGAGAATGGCACATATTAAAAAAGCTAGCAACAACAAATGTTGGCGAGGATGTGGAGAAAAAGGAACTCTTGTGCACTGTTGGTGGGAGTGCAAACTGGTCCAACCACTATGGAGAGCTGTGTGGAGATTTCTGGACCTACTAAACATAGAGCTTCCATATGATCCAGCAATTCCACTCCTAGGTATTTACCCAAAGGACACAGAAACATCAATTCCAAAGAGCACCTGCACTCCTATGTTTATAGCAGCACTGTTTACAATAGCTAAGCTTTGGAAACAACCCAAATGCCCAAAAATAGATGACTGGATCAAGAAGATGTGGTACATATATACCATGGAATATTACTCAGCATTCAAAAAAGATAAACACATGCAATTTGCAGCAACATGGATGGCACTGGAAGGGATCATGCTCAGCGAAATAAGCCAAAAAGAAAAAGAAAAATACCGGATGGTCTCACTCATAGCAGGAATCTAGAAAACTTAAATAAGGGACCAGGAAAATGAATATAAGAAAGTGAAAATCAAAATCAACAAAAAACTATGAACCAGAGACACTTTTTTGGGGGTGGGGGGCGGGAGGGGAAGGATTGGGGTCAGAATGGGGCGTTTGCAATTGTATGGGGGAATATAAAAATAAAATTTAATATTTAAAAAAAAAAAAAAAAAAGAGTTTATGTGCATTTCTTTTTGTCTTAGTCTTAGACTATATGGTCAAATACCTCTTTTCAAGTTTATTCAGGTTTGTTCATTTCTTTCACACCAACTTCAGTGTAGTTTGTAGCAAAATTAGGCTTATTTGTTTTTATTTGCATTGCAGTTTGGCTTCTTCCCTCATCCTAATTGATTTGCATTATTTATTTATAGTTTTGGTCTATAAAACATTATTATGGTTACTAAAAGTCGGTAATGTGCAAAAAGTTACACTGTCCCCATCATGCCTTCCACCCCACTGCCTCTCTCCCTTATACTTACATGGAAGCAATTATTATTCACTTCCGGTTTCTTTTGGCACAAGTGAGCCATGGATATTTTAGTTTTCTTTCTTACTTCCCTAAAAGGTGACACATAACAGGTACTCTTTTTACACTTAGTCTTTTTTTATATTTAAAGTACCCTGGAAAGCAATCCATGTTAGTTCACAAAAAAACACTCTTCTTTAACTTTTTCACCTCTTACAACTGTGTAGATGTATATAATTTATTTAACAACTTTCTTGTATTTAGACAATTGTATTCTCTCTAGCATTTGGCAGCAACAAACACTGTTAGACCAATTAATAACCCTGTGCAAATGTACTTTACATTTGGGGTCGGGGTGGGGTGTTTTCTGGGAGAATTCCTAGAAGTGGATTTGCAGAGTTAAAATTAAATTTTATGTTAGGTATTGAATTTTCTTAGGTATATCCAAATTTCCCTTCAAAAAGCAGTTTGCAGTCTTACCAGCAAAGTATGAAAATGCTGTGCTGTGGAATGTGCTGTCGTGCTTTTTAAATATTGCCAATCTGATAAAAATATCCAATTTAATTTTGATTTCTCTAAGTACAAGAAATTATGAGGTAAAACATCTTTCCCTACCTTTACAAATCATTTTAATATCTCTTTTTGTGCGTTGCTACTCATCTTTCCCCCATAATAATGGATTATTAAAATATTTTCCTCGCAATTTGTAAGAGTTCTTTATATGCTAGCAACATTTGTAATTTCTCTACAGTTAAATCTAATTTGCAAACATTTTTCAAAGTTTTTCAGTTGTCTTTGACTTTATTCATGCCGTCATGCAGAAAAAAAAATTACATTTACATAGCCAGTAATCAATTTTTAATGTCTCTGGATTTTGAATCATTATTAGAAAAATTTTCTTACACTGAGGTTAAACCAAGATTAAAAAGGAAGTCACCTATGTTTTCTTCTAGCACTTTTATTCCAAATTTTTTTTCCCATTTAGATTACTTTTCCATTGAGTATTTATACTTATTTCCACTGTGAGGTACTAATTACATTTATTTTATTCCAAATGTCTATCCTGCTGTCCTAGAACCAGTTATTAAAGTTATCACATTTTCCTCAATATTTTTTGATGCTACCTTTACCATACACTGAACTTTCATATGTACTTGGGCCTATTTCTGAACTTTCTGATCTCTTCTCCAGTTAATTTATATACCAGTACCACAGATTTTAATAATGAAGACTTTATAACATGTTTTATGTCTGATAGATAGTCCTTTCTCCTTGACTTTCCTTTTTAGTATACTCTTCGCTATACTTATATGCTTATTTTCCACATGATTATTAATACCAACTTACCTATCTCTATAAAGAAAAAACTTATTCATGTTTTTGTTTGGCATATATTAAATTTTAATTTCACTTAGAATCAACAATTTCTGATTTGAGTTATGATATTCAAAATCTGGTAGTGTTTTTCCATCTGTTCAAGTCTCCTTTTATAACTTTGTCCTGATGTAGTTTTTGTTTCAAGTTTATTTCAAAGTATTTAAATTTTTTTGCTATTATTACAAATAAAGATTTTGCTTTTCTTTTTTTTTTTAAAGATTTATTTACTTATTAATACAACCACTGGGTACAGTCAGAAGTGCGGGAGGGTGAGAGAATTCACCAGAGCCAGAGTGGGGAACAGAACAGGCAGACCGACGAAACACACTGCTGAGGGGAGCAGTGGGCGTGGAGGAGAGGTCCACGTGCCATGTGGGACCCTCGCCTGGCAGCCAGGGATCGAACCGGCGCTGCAGAGGCTGCAAGTAGCTTCACAACCCAGCACTCAACCGCTGTGCCACCAAGGGAGGCCCTACAAATAAGGATTTTTCTATTATTTTGTCTTCTATTACTTGTATATATGAAAAATAATTTCTATATGTAACATTCTTTTCTTGTTTTAATTTTAATTTTTTTAAAGATTTATTTTTATTTATTTATTCATACAAGTACTGGGGTGTAGGCCAGAGGTGTGGGGGGTGAGAGGATTCACCAGAGACAGAGTGGGGCGTACAGGCAGATCCACTGAAATACGCTGCTGAAGGGAGCAAGGGTAAGACAGGAGAGGTCTGCTGCGCCCTGTGGGTTAGCTCCTTGGCTAGGGCTAGATTTCATGCAGCAGTGGCTGGTGATAGCTTGATAACACTGAGACTTTAACCCCTGCACCATCAGAGGGGTCCCTTTAATCTTTATTTTTATTTTAGTTAATGCCTGTTCTCGACTTGGACCAGAAACAAATTTTTATTGAAAACTTTGAGGTGTACTTCATTCTTTAGTCTATTTAGCCAATTCTATCAAATACAATGCAGACACAATTTTATTCCCATTTTAAAGTAAAGAAACACAGACCAGAAATATTGACAAATTTGCCCAAGGTCACAGAGAACAGTAATGGGCAAAACTGGTTTTTAAAAATCAAGATTCATTGCTAGTCACCATTGCATAATACTCTTTCCCCAAGATGTGAGTCCCTGAAAGTCTTTATTGGTTTCCATTCAAAAAAGGGAGAAAGCAAGTTCATTCCTTATCCGTTTTTTCTTTGTGTACTATGATTTCTGAGCTATTAAAGGAAGGAGGATAATGAAGACTACTAAATGGACTACCATATACAACCAGTGTGATCTCTCATATGTGAAAATAGTTTAATGTCACTCCCCTCTTTTAAACTTTTAATGACTCCAGATTCTTCTCATAGTAAAGGCAGAATACCTTCAATGGCCTTTGCTTTACTCTCCAGGCTGAGCTCCAATCCATGCTTTCCCACACCACACTCCAAAGTGAAGTACCTGTGGTACTGTTAGGGGGAAAGGATGTCCTGAGCAAACTCCATACAAACTTTGTGGACTTCACCCCCACTCCATCAAGACACTGGGAACTACAAATCCCATGTCCACCAAAGGGAGAGTTGCAAGGACCTGAGGGCAGAGGTAAGCAGTCATGTTTTCTGCTTGGATATTTAACCAGCCATGTGAGTGGGGGTCAGCCTCTTGGCCTCGTGGAGCTGGGCTTTTAGCCAATTCTCGGTGGGTGGGTCATTTGGGATTCCAGGTCAGCAGAACGAGTAGAATGCATTTACAAATTTACCTCCCTTTGTTTCTCCCTGAGTTATTCATTTCCTCATTTCCCCTTTCCTTTTAAATAAACCTTTGATTAATCCTTTGTGTGTGCCTGCAGTTTAAGTCCCCTTTAAGTGTGTGGGTGAGGATCCACAGTCAGGCAACACATTTTATATCGGGGTGGCTCTGTAACAGCACTGCATCCTACAGAATTACTTTCTGGACTCACCACCTTATATACCTTATATACCCCTTCCATGCATTCCATAGTACCAGCCTTTATATTGCATATTAATTGTGTATTTCTGGCCTGTCTTATAAATTCTTGTATGTGATCTAAGTTTGGATTCCAGACCCTACAATGCAGACCCTAAATATATGGTTGTTGAGTAAGTGGGTGAATGGATATTGTTTTCTTAACATTTTTTATTTTATGGCTTATGTTTATATTTTCCTTTGAATATTTTCTTCTTTCCTGCATGGGAAATGATTTTCCTGTATCCTCAGTATTGTCACCATTATAAGCTGTGGGCTTTCTGGAACTTTTCAGACTCTTAAGAGAAACCTCAAATCAATGATCTAATACTTTCTCAAAATAAAATAAAAAATAATCAGTGGACACACATTTTTTTTAAACCACTTACTTTTTTCCTTCGTATGGGAATCATTTGCAGTCATTGGGCTGGATAATGCAAACCTGAAAAAGTTCTTTGAAAATCTGACCATGCTATTTTAAAAGGCATCACTTTTCTGTCAAAAGCCCAGTTTAACTCTAGCAATCGATATTTTAAAAGTATCAGTTGTATCTTTAGAACTATTTTTCTTGACATTTGGCAGTAATAAGAGATTTTTTTATTGAGCTCTGTGTGTTACGCTCTTCTAAACAATTACAGATTATGAAGCAGATTAATTCCATCATTTTACTGATAAAGAAACTGAGGCATAAAAAGGTTAAATAATTTGCCCAAGGTTCCTTAGATATAGTCAAAAGAGGGACTGAAATTAAATCTCAGGGGAATTGAAACCAGAGTTCAAATTCTAAAATTGCAATAGACTGCTTTTTTTTCTATGCTTCATTCAACCGTACCTCCTGGAATATGTAATACTGTGGACCACATGTGTGTCTATTTTATTTCCCAAATAAAATTCCAAGATTTTTCTTTAGAGACAGTGTCTTATCTCCTTAGCTACCTATTTAACATAGTGGTAGACATGAGTGACCATTCCAAAAATATGTGTTCCATTATTTTGGGGGCTTATTGTTTCAGGATTTTAGTAAGTTCGCATAAAGAAGTATGTTTACAAAGACTCAAAAATTGTTGATGAATTTGGGATTGTGATTATAACAGATGTATTAGGAACTCAAGAAGGGGAGATTCCATGACAACATCATCTACTGTCTCTCTTTCCTACCAGGCTTTCAGATGGATGTTATGATACTTTGAAGGGCACAAGTGAATGTAGGTCCTTGTGAACTATTTGATTAGTACCAACACCAGTTAATAACATGTAACTCAATCTTCATAGCTTCCTCTGCTAAGGGTGATGGCTCTTCTTTGAAGGAGAGGAAGGAAGCCTGTTGTACTGTGTGAAGGGGTAACTGAGTTCTTCTTCAGCCCCAAAGATACCTCTAACTCAACTTGTATACTCCAACTCTCCTGTGATAAGTGCCCTCCTCAACTGCCTCCCAATGCTTGGGGGTTTAAAATATTCCTCCATGCTACAATGTATCTGGTTTTTGGAGGGCACAGAGGTACCAGCAACCAATCTCAAGAATGTAATAACATCTCACTGCCAAGACTCTCTCTCCTTCATGCAAATACACCATGGCAAATTACCAAACTTGCCTGAACATATATGAATTCATTGAATGCAAGTTTATAACATATATCTGGAAAGTTACAATTCATTTATTATTTTCCCAAGCCTATGTCAAACTCAGTAGAGAAAAAATGGAAATTAGTTATATATAGTACATTTCTTCACCAAAGTTTCTATAGTATAAGGTCGTATCTTCCAAGAACTTTTGTTGCATTATCTTCTTTATTAATAAGTAGTTTTGTTATAATCATTTTGGATTACAAAAATAATTCATGTTCATGGAAAAACTATTGGAAATCAAAAATACATTGTAAGTGTCTAATAATTTATAATCTCTTCAAAGTACCCACTGTTAATTGTATACTTCCTTTGTCTAGAGAGATAGATGGATAAAAAGTGAAATAGAGAAATAACTGCTATTGACAGGTATATATAGTTTGTGTTTTCACAGACTATACCTGTCTCATGCACATCTTCTTACAACATTTAACATTCTTCAAAAACCTTTTTGAAAAAGTCTATATTCTATGTTTTATTAATGAGCTGACATTATTGGGTATTTTGATCATTTTCCTGAGATGAGCACTGGATTCCTTTTCCAAATCCTGTCTGAATTAAAGGAAAGTACATGGTGAACTACTTAAAGACAGAGATTTTTCTAAAGGAAAGAAGAAACTTCATCTGCCCAACAAAATCCTGCAATTAAAAAATAAAAAGAAATTGTTCCTGTAAAAGGCCCAGAAGCGAGGTGCTTAGCTGAGCTTTATCAAAATGATTTAAGAACAATATGTGGTCCTGTTCCTTTTACAAAGGAAGCCAACTGACAAGTGGACATTTTGTTGCATTTTCAGCTACTGCATTTTCTGAAGCCAAGCAGCAAATAGCAAACATATTAACTTGCATGCAGTATTTTAGCTGTTCACAATGGTTACCAACTGGTGGGAGGACTCAGGGAAAGAAAATCGGAGAAGAAATCAAGAATTGTTTTCTGAACATTAAAGTTGGCACAGCACTATTAAATCTACTTATGCAAGTAATTTACATTTTCTCTGTTACTGAGCAAAGTAAACACTGCTTTGAAATGTATTTTCTCAGAGAAAAAGGGTAACTAATTTTTCAACCAAAATATCATAAACTCAAAGGAATTTGATTAATACTAGAAGAAATTAGATTGGGAGATGTAGCAAGAGAAATAAAAGAAAATCTTTAGCAGTCAAGATTCTTATAGCATGGAAATGAAAATCAAAATATAATATAGTATTTATATTCAGACCGAAATGGATGAAAATACTGATGTGGACAAGGGTATGGAGAAAAGGACTTGTCACACATCCTGGAGAAGCACAGGGCAGGTATGCACTATCTTATAAAGCTATAAGTATGTATGCCTTCCAATGGAGTTTAGTGAAAGTCAGAAAAAAGTAGAATTTTGCTTAACATAAAGGATATAGATGATGAAGGAACTTCAAGGTCAAAGTGGCCTGCATCCTTGCAAGGGCTCAGGAGAGAGCAGAGTCTGGAGCACTGATGCACAAGAGCAGGCTGGGGAGCACCTCCCGCAGGCACAGGGAATAAAGTGGTGCATTGTCTATAGAGATTCTGAGAAACAGAACTATAACCAACTAAAAGTCAGTCTGCTTTTTTGATATCATCATATGTCAACATTTCTAAACAATATTCTTCCCTAAAAAAAAAGTCCTTGGTTTGTCTAAGTTCTTTCTAATTGCTGTGGTAATTGCACTTTTCAACAACTCCTTTACTTATCCTTTAATTCTCAGTTTTTACTAGTGTAGATTATAGATAATTGTTTGAATTCCAGCAGAGAGAAATATCCCATCTAGTCTTTTTGCCATTCAATTGGAAGAAGCTTAACCTTTGTGGTTACTAATTTAATTTCATTTCATAAAAAAGAAGAGCATCAAGGAGTTAATTTAATAAGGAAAATATTATACAGTTTAATTCAATTTGGCAATGAAGATTGGGAAAAAATGGAAAAAAACAAAAGCAAATATAGGAACACATATTGGAAACTGCGCAAACATTATTACCCAAAATTACCAATTTCCTTCATTTTGAATTTCAAACCTAGAAACAGCCAATCTATTATCCAAGATTTCCTAGCATTTATTATATGTGATTTGACATTCAACTCCTTGGAGAACAAATTCAATGGGCCCATTTGAAAACTGAGCACAGAATTTGGCATCTTTACCCCAATTCATCCACCTGTGACCATATCAAGAAGACATTCCCTGGATTAGTTCAATTAGAAGTTACCATGATGAGCATGATCACAAATTAATATGTTCTATAAGCTCATTTCAGGGTGTGGTTCTGAAATCTCAGGAAGGTTTGTGAGCTTCCTGAAATAGAAAATTTCAAGTAATTCTTCCCCGAGCTTAGTTGGGGCATTCCAGCCCTACAGTCTCCTTCCTACACTCTACCTCAATTTTCCTCCTTTCTAACCTCCCTCCTTCACACCAGAGAAATGACACCACCACCCACTTGTAGCAATTCTCCTAATTCCACCCACAGGAACCAAAAACCTAAAGAAAAAACACGTATTCTATTAAAAATGTAGTACTTGTCAATAGCATTTTCACAGAAAGTATGTTCTCACCCTCTTGATGCTAGTCCACTGTGTATTTTTCTTCCAGACTCGTTCTTCCCCAGTGACTACAGCTTTTGCTGGCATTTCTCTGAAAGTATATTTGAGAATCAGAAAAGCTACCTGAGTGCGCAGGCAGCTTCCTGTTGGGTTCACATTTTGCAGAATGCTTGCTTGGTGTGCAGAAGGAGGGCAAGGTGTTTGAAAAAACAGGAAGCACCTGTGATGTGCGACTTTATTCCTGGAAGCAGAAGGCTCCCTCTGAAATGGCTGTAGATGTTTCCTGCTGTTTCACCTGTGAGCACTTGAAGTACTTTAGAGGCCACGCACAGGCTTCTGGATGACATATTTGGAGAGTTTGGCACATCCTTGTCGTGGTAGAAATCCAAGGCTTTTCTGATTTTTTCCATGTAAGTTTCTCTTTTTGCTGGGGATATTGGTATGCAGGGAAGTACAGGTTAGCATTTAAAAATTATTATTGTGGTAAAGATCACACCACGTGAGATAACAAATTTTTAAGAGTACTGTATAATACTGTTAATACAGACATGGCACTGTCGAAGAGATCTCTAGAAATTTTTCATTTTGTATGACTAAAACTGTCTATCAATTTATAGCCGTTTCCCATGTCCTCCTCCCCCTGTTTCTGGAAACCACCTTTCTACTTTCTGCTTCAATCAGTTTGACTACTTCAGAGCTCTCATAAAATGGAGTCATACAGTATTTGTCCTGTGACTGAGTGACTTCATTTAGCATAATGTCTTCAAGGTTCATCCAGGTTGTAGCCCATCATAACATTTTGTTTTTATGACTGAATATCTGTCTATCCATCTATCTATGTATCTATCTATCTATCCATCCAGCTCTATCTACCTACTTACCTAGCTCTCTATCCATATGTACTATTTTCTTAATCTGTCAAAAAGAATGTGGGTTCTTTTGAGTGGTTTTCTCTCCTTGACTATTGTGAATAAAACTACCGTGAACTTTGGGGTGCAAATATCTCTTTGAGGTACTGATTTTAACTTTTTTTGCATGTGTACTCAGAGTGGGATGATTGGATTATATGATAGTTCTATTTTTTATTTTATGAAGACTCTCCATGTTGTTTTTTTATTGTGACTGCATTACTTTATATTTGCACCCACATTGTGCAAGCATTATAGTTCCTCTACAGCCTTTATTTTCTGGATAATGGTTGTTTTCACCAGTTTGGGCTGCTATAATAAAAATACCATAATTGAGTAGCTTAAACAGCAATTTATTTCTCATAGTTCTAGAAGTTAAGAAATACAGAATCAAGACACTGGCAGATTTGTTGTCTTATGAGGGCCTACTACCTGATTCAAAGACGTGTCTGGTGACTGTGTCAGCACAGGGAGCCGGGAGGGAAGGAAGGAGAGAAGAGAAAGAGAACTCTTGAATTCTTCATCCTCTTCCTTATTAGGTCTCAGTGTTCTGAGTTGAATGGCTGTATAACTGTTCTATATTCCTGAGAGTGTGACACTTTTATCATTATAGAACACTTTTTTTGTCTCTTACATCCTGACCTACGGATGGTGAGTCTCACATGATGAGGAGGAGATGATAAAACCTGTCTTAAGATAGATTTCTCTGATGAAAAGATTATTTCTGGAAATGACTAAACCCTGGTAATCTTCATCCTTTAAAGTTATGGTAACAGTTCTCCCAAGGCCTCAGGGTCTCAACTGACTAGCTCCACACACTAAGATGGAAAAGTTCTGCTCCAAACATCTTGGGAAAAGTTTGTCTGAACATTTTGGGGGAGGTTGATCCAACAATAGCTACTCTCACTTTCTGCTTTTCTTCTAGTCTTGTTTTACCTATTGAATATTATTTTTATTAAAAATTTTGTGTCGTGTTCTCCAAGAAGAAATAAATGAAATATGTATTATAAAAAGGGACAGCTGGGATTGGATAGAGATAAGCACCACAGGTACTAAGAGATCTCTAAGAGTTCCTACCCATCACAATGTACTGTGCCCTTAAATACTGAATACAATAAGAACTTAATGTCTTAAATTTTATGTTGTCTGGAAAGAGCTAACTACTTGAGCAACTTCTATAAAATACTCATATTTGACTTTGATTATGTTATTTAACTTTTTAAACCTTGGTTTTCTAATTTATAATATTGAACTAGTAATAAAAATTTTATAAGGATAACTGTGGTTGTAAAATTCATTATCACATAAAGTGGGCATGATGGCAAGTAAGTTTGAGTCTAGCTTTCAATGATGTCTTCAGATTTTCAAGGACGGCAACTTAATAATGTGGCGATTCCTCAAAATGTATCTGCCATATGACCCAGCTATTCCATTCCTACAAATCTACCCAAAGAAAACAAAAACACTGATTTGAAAGGAAACCTGCACTTCTATGTTTATTGCAGCACTATTTACAACAGCCAAGGTATGGAAACAACCTAAATGCCCCCAAACAGATGAACAGATCAAGCAGATGTGATATATATAAAAATGGAATATTACTAAGTCATCAAAAAGCCATGTAATTTGCAGCAATATGGATGGAGCTGGAAGGGTTGATGCTCACTAAAATAAGTCAGAAGGAAAAATCAGATGGTTTAATGTATATGTGCAATATAGAGAAACCAATCAAAGGGTCAAAGGCAAGCATGAAAGTTGACCATAGATATGAGGTACCAATGAGGAGAGGGGGCTTAAGAGAGGGTGGAAACAGGGCAGGAAAGAGCACAAGGGAATATGTTGATGGACTATGGGGGTTTTGGTGGTGGGAGAACTACAGTGACCACACCTGAGGGAGAAATTTTATGTTGCCCAAAAATTAAATAAAAATTTAAAAAGAAAGTTAATAAGATCTGTGATGAGAACAAAGCTATGTATTTTTCATACTATTTCCTTTTTTTTAGAAACTCATGGAACTCTACTATTTTAACCAATAAAATATGAATGTCACTTTTGGACTTGTCCCTCAAGATCAGAGTGAACCCCTAGTCCTCACATTGCAGCTGCTGTTGTTAGGGGGAAAGGATGTCCTGAGCAAACTCCATACAGGCTTTGTGGATGCCATCAAGACACTGGGAACTACAAATCCCATGATCCCCAAAAGGAAGTTTGAAGGACTTAAGGGTGGAGTTAAGCAGCCATTTTCTCTGTTTGTAAATAAAACCAGCCATGTTAGTGGCATCTCAGCCACTTGGCTCATGCTCTTGGCCAGGCAGGTTTGTTCTTGGTGGGTCATTTGGGATTCCATGTGGGTGCAAAGGGTAGGATGCACTTACGAATTTATCTCTCTCTTTTCTCCCTGAGTTGTGCATTTCCTCATTTCCCCTTCCCTTGTAAATAAACCTTTGTTAACTTTTAGTGTATGCCTGCAGTTTAAGTCCCTGTTAAAGCATGCGGCTAAGGACCCACAGTCAGGTAACCCATTTTAGAGTGGGATTGCCCTGTAACACTGTGACCCCGACCCTGGAGGCCACAGGAACCTGATGACTTAGCCACATGATGGAGGATGGGTTCAGCCCTTCAGCAACTGTGAGGTGAGGAAATAAACATTTGTTGTGGATGAAACTTAGGGATTTGTTTGTTGGGGAAGCAAACATAACTTACTCTTACCAACACAAGATCTTAGACCATATTAACAAGATAGTTTCTGCTTAAGAAATGTGATAAACTCCCTTCTACTGCCAGTATTCAAATTGCTTCTGGGAACCATGCTGTAGGGTAAATGGTTTTCAGGCTTTTCTGCCTTCCTGCCATTAGGATTGCCCTGCCTGATGGGATACCTGCAGTTGTTACATTGTTATAAGTTATGTTGTTTATGTCTGTGGGCCATGGCCCAGTATTGAGATAGTCACCAGGAGAAGCAGAAGCAGAAGAGAAACAGGAGAGAGAAGGGGAGAAAGAAGGCCAGAGAAGCCCAGAGTGAAGACTTGCTGGGGGCTTGGAGGCCTGCCTGTCTCCTGGCCCCCTGGCACCCCTGCCTGCCATGTATCTGGTTGCTGCACTACATGTAAAAACTCAATAAAAGCCTGAGAAAGCCACCGCAGGTCCAGGACTCCTCCTTTGCCCTGATCTGCTCAAATCACAGAAAACCTGCTCAATGCCCTTCCTTCCACTACACATGCCTTAAGGGAGGCAAATTTGGGGCCTCCCTGGTGGCGCTGCGGTTGAGCGCTGGGTTGCGAAGCTGCCCGCAGCCTCTGCAGCACTGGTTCGATCCCCGGCCGATGGGCGATGGTCCCACATGGCACACAGACCTCTCCTGTGCCTGCTGCTCCCCTCAGCAGTGTACTTTGCCAGTCTGCCTGCTCTGCTCCCCGCTCTAGCTCTGGTGAATTCTCTCACCCTTCCGTGTTTCTGACTGTACCCAGTACTTGTATAAATAAATAAATAAATCTTTAAAAAAAGAGAGAGAGAGAGGCAATTTTGTTAGAGAAAGAAAAAAAAAATATGATGAAGGAAAGAAAGCTCTGCAAATTATGATATGTTAAGGAAAGGTATAAACAGTGAGGTCATTATATCTGGGGACAAGAGTATTTGTGGAGTGTTCTAGTCATCTTAAAATAGTGGAAATTTGGGGCAGAAATTTTACTTTTTTTATGGGGTTTCTTACGTGGTTTGTGAATCAGCTGGATAACTTGGGATTAGGTTTGGAATTAATATATGGGACAAATTTCATTATCTCTGAAAGTGGTATGAACTACTTCTTGAGATATTCGCCAGGGGAAGCAGGATGTGCAAGTATTATCTTGAGTACCACAGGTATGTGCCAACTATTATCTTGAGTACCACAGGTAATTTTGTAAGCAGGAATCATAGGTTAGCTAAAGGTTGAATTAAGTGACTTCAAAATTTCCTTTTATCTTAAAGATTATACTTCTAAGAATCACCACCTCAGATTTTTGGTGTCCTAAATTGTGCTTTCACACACTTCAATTTGTTTAAATCAAGATGCACTGGAGAGGCAGATCATGATGTCCGCACTTGCTCTGTTGCAATTTCTGCAAACCCCCGGCAGAATCAATTTGGATTCAGGCTGACACTGTCATCCTCTTCTGCAATCGTATTCAAAGCAGACGGAGGTGAGCTGACAATGGAGCAGCACATGGAGTTCTAGCTCCTCTGGGGAAGAGAGGACATGCTGCCAGACAGGTGGTTTCCATTAATAGATCTGCCGCTGCCAGGGGAAAACAGAGGGAAATCATCAAACCACCAAGGAAACAACCACAGGTAGATGGGGTCATTTGGAGTCTGTGGGAGTATCGCCAGAGAATACAGTCTCAGGAGGCCAGCACAGTGAAGATTAATTGAAAAGGATAGTAAAGCATGCGTATTCTGCAGGTGTACCTGTGACAAAACTGACTTCCCCTTTAAGTCTGAATGCACTAGAAAACACAAAAAGGAATACACAGAGTTTTCTACTTAATGAGATGACAGTAGAGATGTGCTTGAGATAATGCCTTCCAAATTGTGAATGAACCTGTAAAACCCTGAGCACAGTCCATCCCACAACACCGAGACTCCCCAGCTGCTTGGATTCCTCCTGCCCCCGAGCCTGCTGGAGCATCTGAGCCATTTTCTGGGGTGAGCCTCCAACACCACCTCCCTCTCCTTTTAAGTGCAATAACAAAGAGAATGTTCTCTAAGCGCAAGGCCAGGAACAGGCTGTTTCAAAAGCATTGCAAGTTGATTTTAACAGAATAAAACAAAATGGTCAAGGAGGAGGACAGATCAGAACATCTACATTTTGAGCCAGCAACTGCTTTTATTTATTTTAGATTAATACAATCTTCTTTAGAGCCTCTGATCAAGAATTATTTTTTTCTCAGGGCAGATCCTATATAACCAAAAGGCACGAAGGGGTTATTTGGTCCAGACAGGCTGCTATAACAAACTAGTACAGACTGGTAAACACAGAAATGTTTTTCCCACTGTTGTGGAGACTGGCAATCCAAAATCAAGGTGCTGGCATGGTAAGGGAGAGCCCCCTTCCTGGTTTGTAACTGGAGACTTCTTACTGTGTCCTCACCTGGCAGAGAAGGACACGGGTCTCTCTCGAGCCCCTGGAACTGGCACTAATGTCCTTTAAGGGGCTCCACCCTCATGACCCAAGCACCTCCCAAAGGCCCACCTCCTACTACCGTGGAAGTTGGGATTTCAACGTGAGTTTTGAGGGGACACAAACAACTGAACAAACATTCAGGCCATAGTAGTGAGACAGATTCTGGTTAGGCAGACAGGGTGGAGGCCCCACAGAGGGTAAAAAAGTTACAGGAGAATGGAAAATTACAGGCCCTGGGCCTATAAGCAGGAGACAGTCTAAAATGCTCTGTAAGAAGAGAATGGGGGTAAGGAGGTGATAACCCTGCATTTTGAGCTGTGAGTGTGAATCTCTGGCGAGTTTTCTGAATTTTTAGCTGCATGTGTGTTAATCTTTTTTTTTTTTAAGATTTATTTATTTATTTATACAAGAACCGGGGTACAGGGCAGATGCATGGGAGGGTGAGAGGATTCACCAGAGACAGAGTGGGGAACAAAACAGGCAGACTGACAAAATACACTGCTGAGGGGAGCAGCAGGCGAGACAGGAGAGGTCTGTCGCACCATGTGGGACCCTCGCCGGCCAGCCAGGATCAAACCAGTGCTGCAGAGGCTGCGGACAGCTTCACAGCCCTGCACTCAACCGCCTGCACTACCAGGGAGGTCCAACATGTGTGCTAATCTTTAGCAAGCTACCTCCCCATGCTGGAGTCAATAGAGGTCCCTTAGCAAGCAACCTTTGGTATAAAAGATCCTAGACATGACATTTTGGAGGTACCTGCATTTTTTAAAACTCACTCTTCATGGTCTGTGTCCTCAATTTTTGTGGCACGAGACAAGAACTTAGCCAACACCCTGGAACAGGAGGGCTGGTGACTTAGGGGTGCTGTTAGGAAATTCTCCGTCTTCTTGAAAACTAGGAAATCACTAGGAAGCCATGAATGCATAAACAGATAAATGTCCTCTCTGTTGTGCATCAGGTCTTCTGAACCTGTGAGCAAAATGATGAGTCATCTTCCCAGTTGGATGGCTCCTCACTTATTTTTAGGAATCGCTCTACTTCATGGCCTTTTTACAGAAAAAAATCTTGCTGATCCAGAAGTAACCACAATTAATTTGGTGCCTCTTTTTCTAACCTCTATTTAGTACCTTTACAAATTAAGAAAAAAATCTGTGCTATTCTATTTGGCTTGCTCTATGTCCTTATCTTGCTCTCCCCCACACTTTCATATTACATTATGAGCATTCTCCCATGACATTCAAAATTTTAAGTCAAAAATCCATTGCAATTATACAAATCAAATGTAAACAACTACCTTTATGGAATAAAACTCTTAGTAATTAATCCTATCTCCTGAGTTCAAAATTTTCAAATGATCATCTATTTGCCTTTTCCAAATATTTTTGTGTTAGAATATCCATAACACAAAATTTACCATCTTGAGAATTTGTAAGTGTCCAGTCCAGTGGCCTTGAGAGCATCATATTGCTGTGTAAGCTTCACCACCATCCATCCCAGAATGCTTTTTGTCTCACAAAACTGAACTCTCTACATTAAATAACAATATCTCATTCTCTTTTCCTTCTGAAAACATGACTTTTAATAGTTACATGATATTTATTCTGACCTTATACTTTCTGACTATTCTTTGGTTGTATTTCTCTATCAACATTAGAATAATGGTTTCTTTGAAGCCTTGTGTTTTGAGGTTATGATGGAAAAGTAACATAAATATTGTAAAATTGTCAACATTAATTATAA
Source organism: Talpa occidentalis (assembly GCF_014898055.3). Taxonomy (NCBI): domain Eukaryota; kingdom Metazoa; phylum Chordata; class Mammalia; order Eulipotyphla; family Talpidae; genus Talpa; species Talpa occidentalis. The sequence goes on from NW_023601653.1 coordinate 36,692,576, forward strand.
AAGCAAGCTTTAAAAATTTGATTTATGAAAAAGGATCATATATAATTTAAAGAGCAGTTTGGAGTTTAATAGAATATTCTAGAACTGTGGTTAAAATATGTGGACTTAAGATTTAGGATCAGTAATCACTTTGAGTCTAAACGTTGTTATCTGAAAACTAAGGATAATAAAACTAATAGGGGCCTCCCTGGTGCTGGAGGGGGTAAGTCACAGCACTAGGAAGCTATGTGCAGCCACTGCACCACTAGTTCAATCCCCGGCCAAGGAGATACACACATAGCACAGCAGACCTCTCCTGTCTTGCTTGCTCCTCCTCTCAGCAATGTATTTCAGTCAATCTGCCTGCTCTGTTCCCCACTCTGTTTCTGGTGAATCCTCTCACCCCCTGCACCTCTAGCCTGTACCCCAGTTCTTGTATGCATAAATAAGTAAATCTTTAAAAAATAAAATAAAAACTAATAGGATTGATGTGATGTTTAAATGAGATTAAGTATATGAAAGTCATTTTAAAATTTGAGGCAAATATTGGTTATTGTTATGCTGTGAAGACATGATATCAAACAAAGTTATCACTAACTAGAGAGAAATATTTGAACAGATTTTTCTTGAGTAGCAAGGTCAAATAATAATAGGAACAAAGGACAATTTCAGAAAAGACTTAGCAGCTAAATTTTTCCCTGAAAATTTACTGTTGTCCTGGGACTATCACATGGTTCAAAAGCGGAGCTCTTCTGCATGGCATTTAATTAAAATGCAGCCTGAATATGCTATGTGAAGAATTTTAAATAGTCTTACTCAATATAAAGTATGTCCAATGTCAGCATATTATGTCTTTTTTTTACTAAAAGTTCCCCTATTGGGATGTATTTTACAGTCAATCTGTGAAACAGATAGATTGGAATTTTGTCATTTTGAAATGCTTCTTAAACTACTATCTCTGTGATTTGCAAAATTGCAAAAATTTGCACTTATTGACCACCCTATTTGCAATGGTCTACGAGATATTTCAAAAACATTGCTAATTTCTATGAACTTTCCAGTGACCTATAACAGGATAAAATAATCTAAAATATATGTTTCTTTCACAAATATCATTCTTTGAAAGCCTCCCTCCATGTAGACTAAAGCGGGCTGATAAAAATATTTTTTTGCTAAATATTGTGTTTGCTAGGTTGTCAATTATCCACATGAAGTCCCACTGTTAATAAAGTGCCCAGAGGGCCTCCTTGGAGGCGCAAGGGGTTAAGATGCAACCTATGAGCTATGGGCAGCCACTGTAGCACAAGTTCAATCCCCAGCCAGGGAGCTACCCACATGGCACAGCAAACCTCTCCTGACTCGCCCACTTCTCCCCTCAGCAGTGTATTTTCGTCAATCCGCCTGTTCTGTTCCCCACTCTATCTCTGGTGAATCCTCTCACCCCCTGCACCTCTGACCTGTACCCCAGTCTTGTATGCATAAATAAATAAATCTTTTTTAAAAAAGTGCCCAGGTAATTTTACAACTCAGCTGCTTTCTGTGGATTCCTGTTTCTACACAGCAATGTAGAAATCAGAATTTGGGAATCAGGCAGTAACAAATGCTACAGATTTGCCAGGATGCACCTGTAGGAGAGAGGAAAGCAAGTTTGTGGGTCCTCAAGTATTTATAATTTCTTTTGAAAAAATGAGATAGATATTCATGAATGCAGATGTGTTTTAGAAAGTGAATTTTTATCATCCCATTATCAGTCCCCAGCAAGTGAGGAGCTCCTTAATCTTTAGTCTTAAAGTCAATCCATCTTTGCCCACATAGACTGGAACATAATGGCTATCTTTCCTGGGGGAATCTCTATGTTCTCATCATCTGTCTTCTGCCTGCTTCTTGCCTTAGTATAAAGAATCCAGATGGGTGATATTGGAGAGACAAACAAATGTCATGTTCATGATCCAAAAATTTAAGTGTATGCTAACTGTCCTGCTGAAACAAATATTTCTAAGATTTCAGGCTACAGGTGGGAAACAGAATGCCAACTAAAAATCAACACCAACTGCACAAGTAGAACTCACATTCAAGAGACATTCAATGGTTTCTTTCTATGCAGACAGGAGAATGTGGCAGCGCACAAGCTTACCACCAATTCTTGAGTTAATTTCTTACATCACATACAAATGTGATGGTGCTGGAAGAACGCCAAGGTGACCGCTAGGAGCTTTGTGCACACACGCTTGTGGTCTCTGTTAGGGGTGTATCAAGTTGACCTTTTTAGGAAACTGATGTCTGGCTTGTTGGATAGATTAACTCTCCACCCTAGCTGAGAAGCAAGGGAGTTTCAGAGAGCTATTTGGGTAACAAATTGCACAGATAAGATGGCATTTCTTTTCTGTCTGAGTGACAATGTGCTGAGTGGTGTTCTGATTGTGTGATAATGGCTGGGAAGCTCTAATCACAGGCAATCCTGCTTTGAAGCACATCAAACTGGTTTAATTGTAAAATGACAGCACTTAGATTAGCAAAGGACATAACTCTTTAACAACTTTAAAACAAATATATGCACAAATTTTGTCAAAAGTTGTATATTTTTCAAAGTTTATTTACTTACTGTTAAATTTTGGTGACACATATCCAAAATATGTATGTGAACCCATTCAATATAAAAGTGAGATTGCATCTGGGAAAAAGATGAATATATTTGTGTTTTCATTTAACCTTATATTTCTACCAACTAAATTCTGACCTTCACACATATCATCTACTAAAGACATCAAGTCATTATTCCATTAAAATCACCTACACAAACATGACTTGGGTTTTGCAGGGCATTATATAAAGAAGGTGTCAGGCAAAATGATCATGATAAATTAAGCAAAGCTCATCTTTCCACCTCCTACACCTTCCCCACCAGTGTCAAGATTTATTTCTTTAAGTTTTATGTGCTGCCTTCCCCCTATCTGCTGTCACTCTCCCCAACTCCACCATCTTCCCCTAAAGTGCCAACTGACAAGGTATTTACTCTCTAAAGAGTAAACTTAATTCTCCAATGTGTAATACTTCATGAAACTGGCAAAACCTTTAAAATGGGAAAAAATAAAAACTACAGTGGTGGGATAATAGACAGTAGAGTTTTAATTCAAGGAAGGCAACCCCTTTGTTTCCTCTAAATAGAACCATGGGATTAACTTTCTTCTTCACTCCCCAGTGAGCTTCACTTCATAGATGATATTTAAGAGGGTAGGTATTGTGTTAAGTATTCATATTGAAATAAAATTAAAAGTTAAAAAAAGAAGTCCCTTTGGAAGCAGTTAGACCTATAGCGTTGAACACTGTCTCCTGTGGAATGCAGGCATTATTCTTAAAACACTGCATGCTAATTAGTTGTCTTGGAGAATCTATGCAAATTGGCATCTGAAAGTACAAAAGAAATTCAAAAAAATTCATTTTGAGAGAGATCTTCATACTTTACCACTGTCTTTCTATTGACCAAAGAGCGAATTAATAAATCAATGACCATTAGATATATAATCTTAAACTGCACAAGATATTTTCTTTTTACAAGAACAAAACATCCTCTTTCTAAGCAGAATCTACTCTAGCAAGGGCCAGAACCTGGGACTTTTGCCAACTGTATGTTGAATTGGAGGGTTATTCCTACTTTCTAGAGAATCATGTAAAACAATTTAAGGAATTAAATGTAAATTGAAACTAACAAAATCCAGTTCACCTAAACTAGAATCTATTCTGCTCCAGGAAACTTCACGAATCAAATGCAATTAATTCCCCAAATCTCCTAGTGTATAGCTTAAAATTCCTTTTGATTCCTCTTGGGAAATCAAAGGTAATCCAAAATCCTGGGCTCTATGATCATGTGCCAGGCATTGTCTCAGATGTCTTAGATGAATTAACTCTTTATCTTCTCAACAATCCATAAAAGGGAGTGTCCTTATTACCATGCCCATTCTACAGATGGGCAAAAGGAGGATTTTTCACAGAAAGGTTAAACTATCGATACATGCTAAGACAGCACAGCAAGGACATGGCAGAAGCAGGAGTTTCTCTTAAACTTTCTAATTCTGGTGCCAATATTTTTAATGACTTTGACTTACATGGAAAATGATTGAATATGTATTCTGTGTTACCCAAGTTACTATGACATTATTTCATAAATACATCAAGAGGTGAAAGGGAAGATCCCTCAAAAATTTTTAACTTGACATGTTGTGGTTTTGTAAGAAACTTGTGTCATTTACTGAATCTGAAAGTTAATTGTGTTACTAAGGAAGTCATAAATCTGCATATTCTATGAAATTCTCTACAGAGTGGTTTAAAAGGTCATCAAAATATGACTCTTCTGGAATCCCTATAATTCTTACTGCTTCAATTGCAGCAATTCCTGAAATGTTAGTGAAAATAATCCTGATAAACTGATCCTTGCAGATGATTGGATTCTGAAGGGCAAAGTTTGTGATGGACTAGTTTTATAGGACTTTGAAGTTTGCTGCTGTTGGGTTATCAGAGACATTTTATTATACTAAAATTTTAGTTTAAAATTTTGGAATACTGTGCTGTTTATATAAAGACCAAAGTACACAATAAACATTTTTGCAAGAATTATAGTTACAGTAGAAAAAATTTGGTTACAGTAGGGAATTTCTCTCCTATGAAGGTAAAATTAAGATATGTCGACCTAGTAATGTCCAATATGTTGAGATCTCAGGAAAGGTTACGGAGAGGGGGATGAAGAGAAGAGAAAGGATTCTGGGTGGATTAATTAGTGTTTTCAAGCAAGGGAAAAGAGATGTGTTCTGACCATCCCCTTTTTAAAAAATGCCCCTCAGTGTGAACTCCTTTTGGATGACTTGATGCATATTTTCACCATCTTTGGGTCTTACCACCTCAATAAGGGAATAAGTAAGCATATCCTTATAGATGGAAGATATGATCTATCATCTTAATCCAGGGGTAGATTTCCCAGGTGAATGATTCTACTGTTTTTATTCAGTGAAAGAAGGAGATGTTATAAATAAAATATTTAAGAACTAAAATCATTATGTGTCATATAGCTGTTACTTGTTGCACAGATATTCTATGAACCTAATAGATCTATTCACCCAGTCATTCGTTCACTGAGTTAACAAATATTTATTAATTATCTGTCACCTCTTGGTATTCTTCAGCACTGGGGAGGCAGCAATGGATAAAGCAGGAAACACTGCCAATCCATGTACCGACAAGTGAATGGATGCCAGGTAATGGCCAGTGCTAGGAAGAAAGAACAGCAGGGTGAGAGAGTGGTCAGGACAGGTCTTTCTGATAAGAAGCTCCTTCTGATAAGAAGCAAACGAACTCATTTGGTTTCCATGGTGTATATTTTGTAACTGATTCATCTTAGAGATTCCACTAGGACGTATTGCTACTTAAAGTTAGGAAATTCTATGGGTGCCCGCTGATATCCCCTTTAAAATTTTTCTAGGCTAAAATTATGAACATGATGAAGACCATTATGGGTTTGAGTTCTCATTCTCATTTGATTTCTCATTTCTCATCTTTGGCTTACAGTGAGTTCAAGAAATGTTTTCTAAAGAGAATCATGTTCTGACATATAGACACTAACTTAATTCACCTCCAGACAGAGTTCAGAAACCTTCTATCTTGCTGTTGTCCAGTTAGCACTTCTGTATTTTCAAGAATATCTCAGCTCTGTCCCAGTTCAGTTTTTCATTAAGTCAGACTTAGTGACTTAATAGATATTAAGTGATTAACAGATTATTAAGCTATTCATAAATAATAAAAATAAGGATGGTTTTGTTCTGGATGCTTGTGAGGAATAAAACTTAGAACAATAATGGACGAATAAAGATAAGTATTACATACTTACAGGTCTGATGATACTTTTTTTTTAAAGATTTATTTATTTTATGCATACAAGAACTGGGGTGCAGGCCAGAGGTGTGGGGGGTGATAGAATTCACCAGAGACAGAGTGGGCAACAGAACAGGCAGATTGACTAAAATGCATTCCTGAGGGGAACAGCGGAAGAGTCAGGAGAGGCTTGCTGCACCTCCCTGGCCGGGAATGTGGGTCATCTCCCTGGCGGGGGATGGAACTCATGCTACAGTGGCTGCAGGTAGCTTTATAGTGCTGCGTCTTAACCCCTTGCGCCACTAGGGAGGTCAGGTCTGGCAATATGTTTAACAATTTATGTCCATTGCTTTCACTTCAATAATGCAGTCACCCTAGGAGAAAAATATTTGATGGTTATAGGAGGAATAGGGGAACCAAATAAGACATCAGGGGGAAAAATAATAGCAATGATGAGAAAATATATTATTGAGCAAATGAATATAATAAAGATTCCAGCAGAACTTCCAGCCCAGGTGCAATGAACATTCCAATGCAGGCATAATTAACAAGTTTGCTTACTTACAGCTCCTTCTCTTTTAAGATTCATGGCCAGGGTCTCAGCACTCTTATCTACAAGGTCAGGCAGCCAACTTGCTGGTCTGTCTCTCCAAGGCCATCCCCAAATGCCTACATCTTTCCCCCCTTGCCTGGCCCCTCTTGTCTGGGGACTTTGCCACAAAAGGCTGTGCCTACTGAAAAATGATGTTATAACTGTAACAGATATGGACACAGTTGTATATAAAAGGAACCCTTGGTCTTTAAACAGGTACTCAGATTTTACGGGGCTACCCAGGTCTGGGACCTCATGCATGAGTAATAAAGCTTCTCTTGACCTCATCATTCCTGAAGTACCTCTTGTTCTTCCTCTGCCTGGGTAAAAGGCTAGAGTTTATTTCTACAACAGCAATACAAAACACAACAAAACAAAAACAAAAGACAATTATAAATCAGAGACATCCTGCAGGGAAGGAGGAGGGAGAGGGATCAGAGGGAGGGAGGGAGGAGCACAGGGGACTGAGGTGATGGTGCACGGGTGCATTGGGGAAGGAAATTCTATGGGGACTACATTTGAAGCGGGGAGAAAGAAATATGATGTAAAAATGAACAGTGATGTAAAATATAAATACATAAATACATATACATAAATAAAGAAGTTTTTTCAATATCTTCTTTGCAGATGAGGCAATGGAGGTAGAAAGACCAGGCCAGCTTCCTATGATCAGGCAGTTGACTAACAGCTGCATAGGACCCAAATCCATGTCTGCATTTTCAATGCATGTTTTTCTTTTTCTTTCCTATTTATTTTAATGATATGATCCTGATAGATGTAAAGTTTTCTTATGAAATTTCCTAAACTTTTCTATGACAAAGGTAGGGAATAAATAAATGAAATGTCTATTCCACAAATTTTCCTTATCTGTTCTTCGGGAGCATTCTTGGCCTGAAATTGGAAAAGTCCTTCCTATGATGACCGGCTTCCTTGTCTCATATCATCTTACCAGTCATGCTAATTCCTACCTCCCCTCTTCTGCCTGCCTTCCCATCTACCTTGCCTATTCTCATGCCCACCTCTAGCCTATTTTCAAGAGTAACTCTTTAAGTTCAACTTTGTCTCATTTTTGGTATAGATATTGATGATTTTTGTCTTTGTTCCTTGTGAATGCTAAGCCCTGTCTTGATCTATCAGTGCCTGAAAATTTTTACCTTTTTTATAGATAGAGGGATGATGACACCAAAGGAATAAGGTTGCAAAGAAACTGAATGTCTTTGACCTTGTCGCTAAAGACTGTCTTCATTAAGTTGTATACTCTTGTATATGCATATGTATGCTATCGTTTTCATAATTATAATAACTTGATTGATTAAAAATTTTAACATTATATAAAAGGCAATAAAATTTCATGAGTCATTTAAATATTAGATTAATAAAAATTTGATGAATATAGAAGGGAAATATATGCATTTTATAGTGTACTTATTCTTTTTTATAATTTTTTTATTGAGTAACATGTAAGCCTCAAGTCTATATCATTTAAATCAACATAGGTATATGCTACATTAAGTTCACATCTTACATTCCAATTTAATTTCATCCTTCACTACTATAAGTTATTTTGAATATAAGAACAGATTCCAGAAACATGGTGACCAACCTAAATGCCTCTCACACCTTTTTTCATATTCTTTCCAACTGTAGGCTCTGAGTGGTGGTCTTAGAGCTCTAAGTGATACCCCTCAAGAAGCTGGTGTGGGAATTCCTTCCTCGAGGATGAACACGGCTGCTAAACCCCTACTGGGGAGACACAGGGTGATACTTATAAACCTGTAACCTTGAAGAATTTATGTATCTCTAGGGCTAAAATTGGTATTGGTTGCACCTGAGTATATCTGGTCCCCAATATATAGAAATAAGTAGAAACTGTACTGTGTGAGAGGCTGATAGAGTAGAGAGGCTTCTTCCCCCATTTCCCCCAGAGTTAAGAAGTGCTTTGCTTTCCTCCTGGTGGCCTGCCACTGCTCATGGTACTAGAAACATCAGGCCTGAGTCTAACTTAGCCAACAACTGAAAAGCCAACAACTGTAGCTCTGTGGTCCGTCACTCAGAGATAGACCAAACCAAAGGCAGATGCCCTGAGAAGTAGCACTCTGAAGACCCCCAGGAGACAGCTCCAAAGATTTTCTAGAACAACAAAAAATTAAATATGATTTTCAAACAAATAAGTAAAAAGCCAATGAGAAAAAAATCAAAGAAAAGGATGCATCCTGTTGCTACCTGCATTCATGATAAGAATGTCAAGTAAAAAAAAAAAATAAAGAACAGAGGAAAAACACTGATATGGAAAGATATAATGTGTACTGAGATTCAGCTTATGAATTATAGGTCTTCTATAAAGAGACAGATGCAGACGATGGATGTGAGGCAATGAGTTTACAGATAAGAATTGAAAAATTTCCCAGACTAAAAGCAAACCTGAATTTGTAGTTTGAAAGAAGATATTAAATCTGAAACAGGTTTGGTATCAAACAAAACAAATACTCGGCATATAATAGCATAATTTTTGAATTACAAGCATGGAAATTACATTTTATGTTTCTAGACAGAAAGAACAAGACATTGCATAAAGGAAAGAGAATTTAACAGTTATTAGCAACGCAGTGTATCATAGAGGTTAAGAAAACAACTTGAGTGAGACACACCGTGTCGTTTTGATTCTGGTTCCTCCATTTACTGTCTATTTGACCTTGAGTAGTTATTTAACTGTATTTCTACACACTCATGTATAGAATAGTGACAGTACTCTATCGGTAAGATTTTATGAAGATTAATTTAACTCCTAGTTTAACTGATACACAGTGCTTAGAGCTGTGCCTGACAGAGTAACTGTATATATAGTTGTCATTATTATTGGAATCTTTATTCCACAGCTGCAAGGCAAAGACAGAAGAAAATCATCTGCAGCAAAAAGAACTCAGTCAAATTTCCTGTTCTCAGCCAGTTGGCCTCTGTCCTGGTGACAGATAGCTGAGGCTATGCAAGGATTTGGGGAGTATTGCCACATACCCCTTCTAGGGATTTTGAAAAATGCATGTTACTTATCTTAAAGGAAGATGAAAAAGTGAGAAAACAGAACACCTTCATCTTAGACTTAGGTGAGAAGAAGATCTAAGTCCGAAGGTGTCCCTCAGATCACTAAGTTACTGAAGAACATTTGATACCCCTAGATCAAAGCAGTCCTTGATGTCAAGAGCAAGTACTTGGAGGTGGCACAGCACAAAACATGACTCTAAATATCCATTTGACTTTTCCAGGAAATGTTTCTCCAGGGCTCTTCCAGTGAATGGAGGAAACAAATAACACAAATGCTTAGGACAGGAAAGAAAATTTAATTGACCTTATGCTTCCTTACAGATGATATGAACACGATAGTTCTTCCATATTGAAGTACCATTTTCCACTAGCTCTAGGGTTGGTTTCTTTCTTGTTTCTCTTCTTGTTCCAATTCCTCTTTCTGAAGGTAAAAATAAAAAATTAGCATGCTGTTTGCAATGGTTGCATATTACAGCTGAGGAATATTTTTGCAATATTAACAATGCAAATTGCTTTTTAATTTGCACATATGTAGATGAGACATAACATGGTTGAAGTGTGATGTGTATTCTGAAGTCATTAATACTAGATGGATACGAAACACTAAAATTATTAAGAATGGTTTTATTTTTATCAAAAGATAGAGTAGGATTTATTAATTTTTAAATGTTATCAAAATAGTCTTTTAAAAATTTGATTAAAAATTTTAACATTTCTCAATTATAAATTATATTCTATTTTTAATTTTAATAATTTTAAATATATTTGAGGGCTATTTTAGAAAATGTGACAAATAATTTTAGATTTTTCATTTATTTTAATTTTTAATGAAATTATATTCAATTTTTATATTCATGATTAAATTATATTTGATTTTTAGTCTTTTAAGTAATTTTATTATGACAGCATATTAGCAAGTTTGCTAATGAAGAAAATAAATTTTATGAAATACATATATAGTAATTGTATTATATTTGTAATACAATAATTCTAATAATTGCAATAAATAATTGTAATAAAAGAAAATAAATGATCTTCCAATAAAAGATCCAAATACATTTTCTTCCAATGAAAGAAAATAAATGATGTTCCAATCAAATAATTGTAATAAAAGAAAATAATGAGGCAAGAAAATAAATTTTATGGAATACATGTATAATAATTTGTGAATTACATGTTTTTATTTTATTCTCACCTAAAAATTGAATTGACTTTAGTACACACACACATTTGCAGAATTTTCAGGTATAATCTTAGATTCTATTGCCTTTTTTACTTTGCTAACTTTTGGACATTCAAAAAACCATAATTTTACCCATACTTTGATTTTGTCATTTTGTAGGTATGCATTTTCAACATTGGAATACACAGCATCTTTCATTAAACAATCCATTAACTAGATTTATAGCTTTCATATATTTCCACATTTTGGACATCCACTTATCCTGTTGCCCTGGCCCAACAAATGATTGGGGTGGGCCTTACCATGAACAATGAAATCAGTTAAACCCAAATAACAATGATAGGCTATTTGGGAGTGTAATATTAGTGTTAATTAATAGCTTTTAAATGGGGGGATAGAGCTTTAAGGGAAATTCTAATTAGAGTAGAACTAGCACAATTGAATGACTTCAGTAAACCCAAGAGAGGTCATTCAGGAATGAGAAAACAGAATTTATTTTTTTAAAAATTCTCATCTTATGGGAGTATTAAGAGTGATGCAGAGAGTAAAATTTGACATCTCATCTTCAAATATGTAGATAATTATGTGTCTGCTTATTAGAGAAAGGGATGTAAATATTTATATAATTCAAGACAGTTTGTACACACACACATTCACAGGCACAGTTTTAAAAAGCACACCTGTGAAGAAGATGCACTAGTCATTAAATTGCATGCCACAAAATAATCTAACCGGAAAATATATACAGAAAAAATATTTTAAAAGTAATGCATGCATGACAAAAATGCAATTATAACAGCAGAATACATACATTTCATTCAGAATTAGCTCTAGTAGTCCCCAATAAGTAATAATACAGGATGTACTGATTGATCAAGAAACTCAACTAGGTGACAATATATTTGTTAGTTAGTATGGTTATGAGCCTTTGATAAAAATTGTACATTTACTTAACCACAAAGAAAAATCTTAGTGAAAGTCTCAACATATATGTTGACTACTGTTTCTGATCATGTTCAATAAAATAAAAAATTAAAAAAATTTTAAAAAATTCTCATCTTATGGGAGTATTAAGAGTGATGCAGAGAGTAAAATTTGACATCTCATCTTCAAATATGTAGATAATTATGTGTCTGCTTATTAGAGAAAGGGATGTAAATATTTATATAATTCAAATAATTTTTATAATAAATTAAAGGCGGCCAAAAATATTTCAAAAACTTAGAAAAAAATAAACAAACTTATTTCAGATAGCAAAAATTGAATTTTATCATCTGCAGAAATTTATGAAAATGCCTTATAAAGTATGTTTTCTGGGAAGAAGGAAAATTATCCTAAAGGGAATGTCTGGGACAGAAGGACAAAAAGATGAGCAAAGCATGATGAATATAGATATAAATCTATAATAAATATTGTACCCTAACTTGAAAGATTAAAGTGCAAACCAGGGATTAGAAACGAATGGAATGCAAATTAGGAGAAGATGGGAATGAGGAAATTTAAAGGGTTAAAAGTTTCTTGGATTTTAGGAAGGGAGCTAGAGTTTCATTTCAGACGTTAAATTAAATGTGCATTTGGTGAACCAGTGGATGCATAAAGTCAAACAAATGGAGGACATGCTTGTGGAAAATTTAGAACAAGGGAGGAGAAATATGAGAGCATCTTCAGATGAGGCGGATCTGACACATGTAATGGGGAGAAAGGAAATTTCATTAGAAGAACAGCACCTGGGGAAAAGCTCAACTGGACCAAAGGAGCCAAATGGTCAATGACAAGCATTGACCATTTGTAGGCTCCCATATTGAGGTTACAGGGCCAATTTCTATTAGTTCCACTGTTCTTAGTCTTTGGTTGACAGCATCCCTGGTGAAGCAGGTCCCTGGTGGGAATATTGTGGTGAATCTAAAAGTGTGGTAAGGAGAGGCTGTCCATCAACTGCCTCCTGACACAGTTCTCTTGAAGTACAATATCATGGATGCCACACACAGAAATGCTAAAGCTAAAATGATGAATAAAGATATACAGTTTATGCAACAAAAATCATTTGAAGTATCTATATAAAAGACAGAAAACATAGAGTTTCAATTTTTGTGTAAGATTTTTTTGCTTTTTTTTTTTTTAAGATTTATTTATTTATGCAGACAAGAACTGAGTACAGGCCAGAGGTGTGGGGTGAGAGGATTCACCAGAGTCAGAGTGGGGAGCAGAACAGGAGGAATGACTGAAATACACTACTGAGGGGAGCAGCAGCAGGAGAGTCAGGAGAGGTCTGCTGCACCATGTGGGTAGCTCTCTGGCCTGGCTGGGGATTGAACTCATGCTGCAGTGGCTGCAGATAACCCCATAGGTTGTGTCTTAATCCCTTGTGCCACCAGGGAGGCCTTGTTTTTTGCTTGTTTTATAAAACCTTGCTAAAAACACCAAGAGAAGCCACCAAACATTAATATTCTTTCCAACTATCAATACTTCTCCTAAAGAGACAGGCTCAGTTGGGGAATAGTCTGTTTAGGTTATGACAGGTGGCAATTTTACCAAGTATCTTGCCTGCGTGTAATATTGACTTCTACTTTTTCCACCTTGTTTAGCTGACATTCCTCACTGACTGCACTTGACATCTGACCAAATGTAATTCTATTTTAGCGTGGGTTTCTATGTTAAGGTGCCACTTGCTGTAATAGTTAGGATAGCTCTGCCTGCTGTGATGTGTAAACTCTAACCTGCTAGTCATGCCCACCTTATATAATGGTCCAGTGAGCATGTGGCTGCTAGGTAGTTTTCTTCCATAGTCGTTCAGGGACTTTGGAAACTTCTAGTTTGTGCTTCCCAAGCCTTGGTGTCCTCACCTCAGCAATGGATAGAAAATGAAATCACAAAACATTTCAATTCATGTTCCATTGGTGAGAAGTAGTCACATAATCCCTGGCTGAACAACAATTCCATACTCTAGGGAAGGAAGCAAAAATTGCATATCAAATTGTTTATCACTGTTTCTTTAAATATTATATAACTCTTTGGTTAAATGTAAACAATTAGCTGCACAAAACCTGACCCACTTGTCTGTTTCATTCCTAATGTTGGTCAAATTAACCTTTTTTTTTTTCTGTAGGGTGAAGTCTAATCCCTAATGTAAAAATCGACATTTTTTAAAAAGATTTATGAGTAGTTTATGCATACAAGAGCTGGGGGTGTAGGCCAGAGGTGGGTGGTGTGTGTGTGAGAGGATTCACCAGACAGTGGGGAGAACAGGCAGATGTACCGAAATATACTGCTGAAGGGAGCAGCGGGCAAGACAGGAGAGGTCTGCTGTGCAATGTGTGTCACATCCCTGGCCGGGGATCGAACTCGTGCTGCAGTGGCTGTGGATAGCTTCACAGTGCTGACACTTAACCCTTTGTGCCACCAGGGAGGCCCCAAATCAACATTTTTTTAAATGTAAGGTTTTTCTTTTGTTTAACTCCATGATGGCAACATCTCTATTAGGCTGATAATTGTTTAAAGAACATATTTTATTGAATAAAACTCTGTGACAGAAAGTAGGAATCACTTGGCAATTGGTATTCTTTACCCACTGGAGGCTTGTTTGTCCATATATATGTCAGGCTGGAAATGGGAGGGAATTTCTACTATTCCCCAATATGGGAATTACGCTAAGCCAATATTGTTTGGAGTTGGTAGATGAACACCCCACAAACTCCTTGGGTGAGGTAAAATGTGGGGCACATATTTTATATTGTTTCCCATCAGGATTAGGCTCCTTTTGTCCTAACTTATAATGTATGGAACCACTGATGTCTTTTTTTCTTCCCCTATCTTGTTCCTTACTCTTTAGTGATGGCTGTGATGTTTCCCAAATGAAAATTGCTTTTATTAAGATGCTTATGTCAGGATCTGCTTCTACAGAAACCCAACTAAGATCAGAGCAATGTTGGAATCCACATTGTTGATGACAGCTGCATCTCAGCCATCTCAGATCCTAGCATGGCTGGGGGAAACAGACCGCCCCCCAATACCACATTGCCCCAGCCCCACCAGGGCTGGTTTCACTTTTTATGAGCAAACACTAAATTTCCATTGTGTGAAACCACTGACATTCAGGATTTACCTTTTATAGAACCTTAACTAACAGGCTCTATATGCCCCACTTCCCCTTTGGCAGGTTTCCAAGGGCAAAACAGATCCAGACCGGGAAAAGGGAAACATTTTGAATTGAGAGTTTGCCATTTTCATGTTATGGTGAATGGTGTGTGTGTGTGTGTGTGTGTGTGTGTGTATGTGTGTGTTTGTAGTATGTATATAAGATGAAACTTAAGATTTATTATCTGAGAGTGACCAAGATTTCATTCAGGCATGGGGAAGAACAATCCAAGAGAAGAGCTAAAAATAACAATAATAATAATAATAATAATATAATAATAATAAAGTTACTTTCTGTTTGCATCCTACTAAATTCTGTTCTTTCAGTAAACTAGCTACAAGTCACATTGTTTATTTTTTAAAGATTTATTTATTTATGCATACAAGAACTGGGATATAGGCCAGAGGTGTGGGGTAGAGGGTGAAAGAATTTGCCAGAGACAGAGTGGGGAACAGAACAGGCACATTGACTGAAATACACTGCTGAGGGGAGCAGTGGGCAAGTCAGGAGAGGTCTGCTGTGCCATGTGGGCAGCTCCCTGGCCAGGGATCGAACTCGTGCTGCAGTGGCTGCAGCTAGCTTCATAGGTTGCATCTTAACCCCTTGCACCACCAGGGAGGCCCCAAATCACATTGTTTTTTTTTCACTAGAAGTAGCTACGCTGATCCTCCAGTGTGAGCTAACAAAACAAATTACAAAACTGTTTTTAATTGACAAATTAAACATCATTTTTAACTTTATTAGTTTTTCACTTGACCTCATTGAAAGATATGCCTACATGGAAAAAAAAATAAATGTTATACCATATATGATATTATTAACCTACCATCTATTTTATTTTTATGAACAGAAAGAAATATTAGTTATGAATTTTTAGTTTGGAAATTTTCATGGAAAACTTACAAGCTTCCCACACTCTCCTTTCTAGCACCCCAAACCTGGTCACTACATGCTATTTTTTTCTAATTGCTTTGGCCAGAAAGCTTTGGTTGATAACAGTATTCTGCTACACAAGGGAATACAGTGAGGGCTCATGGGTGACAGGGTGGCGGGAAAATTATGGGGACTACAACGATGTAAGAAAAAACATTAATAAAAAACGCCATAAATTACAAAAATAGTAAAATCTTAAAAAAAAAAATAACAGTGTTCTGCTGTCAACTTCCTCCTAGCTCATGGGAACAGTCTCCTGTTTAACATGTGCACTGAGCTTTTTTGCTCTTCCCCAATCCTTTATCTTGTTAGAAGGCAGGGAACGCCAGGTCACACCCACATGGATCCCTGTGAGGTCCCACCTTCTTAGAATGGGAATAAAGACAATAGTGATAGCAAAAGAAGCAAATGGAATAGGTTCTGAATGCTCATGCAAAAGAAAAAAAGAAGGGAGAGAAGGAAGAAATAGCTTTAATTTATGAATATATAATAAAGTGGCAAAGGTCAAAAGGGAAGTTTGACATTTATGAATCTCAGTTTTATCTAAGTAAGATGCTCTTTTATCCACAAGGTGAGACTTAAAATCTAAATTTCTTGGGATTTCTAATAATACATTTGTTAAGTATTTACTATGAGTCAGGTATTTCTCAAAACAGTATGCATTTTCTAAATCATTTTATCCCTAACACACTGTGTTAGGCAGGGACTCATAACCATTGTAAGGTAAGAAACTGAGGAATCCAAAGAACAAGAAAATTGATCAAAGTCAGCTGCTTAGAAGTGGTAGGGTCTTGGTTTAAATCCAGATAGACTGGTTTCTGAACTGAAGTTAGAACTTTGTTAACCATCACTGCTTGTTGAGTGTCTACACAGGCTAGGTTCTGGGCTGAGCACTTCATCTTGACCATTTAATTGAACCCTCACAACAACCATCAAGATCACATTGCCAATTACAGAGGAAGTTACAAAGGTTCGGCAGTTAAGAAAGTTGCCTAGTCTTCCTTTATAATCTGCTAGCCCCAAATATTCTTCCTTCACTCTTAGGGTGATCTAAAGCTTGTTGTCACAAGTCCAGAGCTCTTCAAGAAGGCAGAGGGACATTGTCAACGACAGTAGGGACAAACAAGGACTCTGCCGACTATACTTCACTGAGCCTGATTTGCTCTTGACATTCTAACGTAAATTTTTAAAGAATTCTTCAGCATGATAAAGATGAAATGGTTTCTTTCCGATGTTTGTGAACTAGTATTACTCTCCTCCGCCCCTCTTCCTACAGGTTTATATCCTCTTCCAGTCCCCTTGGGAACCCTGTTATACCAACTTCTGCTTCTCTACTCAAGTCTTTTGAAAAAAATTAAGTCCACAATTAGAGCTTATACATGTATTTTCTTCAAGTGTGAAATGATGATTTATTAGAACCTTGGAGAAAATAACATCCTTTCAACTAACATAACAGAGCTGAACAATATGGGAGGAGAACACAGCACAGACTAATCATTTAAAGAGAAATTTATAGGTCTGCCGAGTTCATGACTAAGAAATAATTTGCTGTCTGTATCTTCAGGGGCAAGGAAACAGTGTTCAAAGCCAGCTGTGCAAGGGGATCTCCTCTGGCATTAAAAACAATACAGATGCCCAAGTGTTAACCCAAATTTAGCGAATCAGAGCTTTAAAGGGTGAAGTATTCCGTGTCTGTATCTCTTTAAAGTCTCACAGTGGTTCTGATTCAGAGTGAGGGAGAACAAATCAAGACTAAATCTCCTGACCCCAAAAGGCCTTTCTTATAGAAACAGGGAGCGTGCATATTACTATGTAGCAGAACTTTTTTTGATTGCCTTTCTAGCCTAAAATGTTCAAACCACATCTTTCAAACCAGTTTAAACTTTTTGCAATCTTTTCATGAATTCTTTCTCTAATGCTTCTTCATTCTCATCATCTTCTAATACATACAAACATGCATATCATGTATATACAAATATGCATATATAGAAATAAGTCAAGTGAATGCATGCATACATACATTTCTGACTTATTTTGAATAATTTAAAAAGAACTATCTTCTTTTCCTTTCATAAAAAAAGTCATTCAGAATTGATGTTATTTAATTTCAGGATATTAAATTGTCTTTTTGAAACTATTGATAATAAATATCTGGTAAGACAATTTTAAAGAAATCTCATCTATGCATTAATATGTTTAACCAAAGAGCTATCTTATTTTTCCCATTGAGTCTTTTTCCCAGCATATTATTATGAACGTTAAAAAACATACAGCATACTAGAAAGTATTTTTTTTTAAGATTTATTTATTTATGCATACAAGAGCTGGGGTACAGGCCAGAGATGCAGGGGGATGAGAGGATTCACCAGAGACAGAGTGCGGAGCAGAACAGGCAGACTGATGAAATACACTGCCAAGGGGAGCGGTGGGCGAGACAGGAGAGGTCTGCTTCGCCATGTGGGGTGCTCCCTGGCCAGGGATCGAACTCTTGCTGCAGAGGCTGTGGATTGCTTCATAGTGTGGTGCTTAACCCCTCAAACCACCAGGGAAGCCCACTAGAAAGCATTTTAAAGTAAACATTCATGTCTCTACTATCTAGATTTTATCATGAGTGTTTGCTCTACTTGTCCTATCACATATCTCTCCTCCTCACTTACTAATCCAGCTTATTTTCTATCTATTTCATAGTATGATTAGACACTAATTTTAACAGAGTTTACTGTTATTAGTACTGTTTATGATAAAATAATTCAACTGCATATTATCACTCAACCAAGCAAGGTTTCATTCACTGGGAAAAGATAACGCAGGTCAGACCCCATTCTGAGGAAAATAAAACAATGTTGTTTTTTGCTGGTAAGGATATTTAAGGGTTGATATTAAATCTCTACAGAATGTAATATGTATTTTAATTTTAACATTAATATACTCTGGAGCCTGGCAAGATGGTGGCAGAGTACAGACTCCATATACTCCCAAATAAGTTTCAGCAGAACAGAAGTCAAAAACCCCTAGAAAAAAATGGATGACCATAGCACAAACTATAGCAGTGGTCTGGCAGGAATGGGTAGGAAAACCTTAAGTGAACTGTCCTTGCAGTCATAAAGAGGCAGTATAATGTGAGAAAGGGAGAGACAACTGCCTTCTGAAGCCCACTACAGGTGATGACTCCTAAGAACATGCCAACACGCGGACTTTTGAGACCCGGCACTGTGCCTGATAAGGAGGTACAAAGAGTTGGCTCCAGGACAGAGGGTGCACCATTGAGAGCTGTAGGATCAGGGCTCAGAACCAAGATTACTGACTTGAGCCTGAAGGTCCATATAGAACGGGTAAAGCCTGAGCTGGGGGAGGGGAGGGACAGGTTGGATTACCTTTGTCTCCTCCTAGAGGAGGCTGCTACACAAAGCTGGTGCTGGGATGGTCAAACACCTACCAAGCCCCCCACCTTAGCCCCACCCCCACCCAGAGCTTGAACCAAATAAACAAATGCAAAGTTGCCTGTAATTTAAGTACTTATTAGGAACAGGAGAAAACACCACACAATAAGGTTCTGTGTGGAAAAACAAAGAGGATAACCCTGGGCCTGTGACTCTGTATCAATTATAATCAGCATCCAGAAAATCAATATGATCAAAAATGACTACCCTGCCTAAAATGATATACAAAGTGAATCTTCAATATACCAGAAATACTTTCAAAGAAACTGAGCCAAAAGTACTGAAAATTATTATATGGAACCACAGAAGACCTCCAATGGCAAAAGCAACCATTAGGGGAAAAAAGGAGAGAAATAGAGATATCATGTTACCTGACTTCACACTTTAATATAAAGCAATGGTACTGAAAGCAACATGCTTTTGGCAGAAAGATAGATACATACGGCAATGGAACAGAATAGAAAGTCCAGAAATAAATCCACATATTTAACAGTAACTAATCTATGATAAAGTAGCATCCAGTGGGGACAGTCTGTCTTATAAATGGCCCTGAGGAAATTGGAAAACCACATATAAAAGAAAGAACTTGGATCACTTGCTAACCCCATATACAAAAATTAACACCAAATGGATTAACAATTTAGATGTAAGACTTGCAGCTATAACATATATATAGAGGGATATATTGGTGATCGTTTCCATAACATCAACAATAAAGATATTTTTGGTAACTTAGTCCCTATGCCAAGAGAAATAAAAGCAAAATAAACAATAGGGACTACCTCAAGTTAAAAAGCCTGTGTACAGTGAAAGAAAAATACAAGGTGTTTAAAAAGACATCCAATTGAAGGGGAGAAAATTTCACACACTATGTAACTGAAAAGCATTTAAAATCCAAGATATACAAAAAGCCACATAATTGAATAAAAAAGCAAGTGATCCAATTAATAAATGGACAGCAGATATGAATAGACAATTCAATGAAGAGAATATCCAGAAGGTCAATAGACATATGAAAAACTTCATCATCACTTCCAATAAAAGATGTAGGATAAAGCCAGAATGAGATACTATCTCACACATGTAAGAATGACATATTAAAAAGACCTCCAACAAATGCTGGAGAGGATTCAGAGAAAGAGGAACACTATCACCCCATTGTTGGGGATACAGACTGGTTATGGCAAGCAATCTGGATTTATGTTAAAAACTAAAAATTAAAAGTAAAATACAGAAATCCCAGAACTCCTGTGCATCTATCCAAAGAATATGAACTTGTCAACGCAAAAACTGTATGTTCCACATATTCACAGCAGCATTTAGACCTTTAGTTAGGTCTAAAGGTCCAAAATGTCCATCAGCCTAAACATCTGTCAATACATGATTGGATCAGGAGATAGAGAATAATCCACTATACAAAGTATTATATAGCCATAAGTGAGGGTGAAATGCAACCATTTCCAACAACCAAAAAAAAGAGGGCATTTGAAAACAACTATGTGTTAAAAGCAAGTCAAAACAAGAAAAACATATACTGAACATTTATGAAGCAGATAATTCGATGATGTAAAACACTTTGAAAAACCAGTGGACGTCAAGGGAACAGGGCAAAGGGTCATAAGAATAGTGGGGGGGAGGGAATAAAATAAATTTAAAAAAATTCTCCTTGCTTAGCTCTAAAAAAATTACTTTTGTAGTAAGATATAAAAATATTATTTTTTTTACCAAAAATTTTAATAAATGTTTACTGCTTATCCAATATCATTTAGGATAAAGTACCAACTGAATACAGGACTATTAAATATTAACATGCATCTGATTTTTTGTCCTTTTATTCATTGTAAGTAAATGCTGACGCAACCAACATACTAGTTAAAAATGTCATGAAAGTAAAACTTGTAACAAAAGTTAAAAGTATTACTATTTCAGACACTTCAAGTGATTTCTAAAGTAAAGTAAGTTCTAAGTAAATAAATAATTTGTGATGTATTTTTTGTTCATTAATATTTTTGATCCTTTGCTACCTTAACATGATACAGCCACCTCACAGAGCCCTGTGAGGGAGATACATTACAGTCTGTAAGAATAGAATAAACTTCTTTTATTCCTTCTTTATCCTCTTACCCTTAAAATTCACTAACCAGTCACCAGATATTTTATCCATTTATTTCTTCATCTGAAAATATTTCATATGGGGAGCTGTACCAGAATGGACAAGAAGGCTGAACTGTGTATTAGATGGACATTTCAGAGAGAAGCATGCATGCCAGCCACAGATGAGAAAAGCCTGGCTGCTGTCATGTCTGAAATTTGGGAACAAGGGAGCCCACGAGGCATTTGGGTATCAGAATCAGGGCCACTCTGTATAGCACCATGTCTAGATTCCACCTCCAAGGTGAAATTACTTTTCAGATAAAATTCCTCTGTCACAAGCCTTAGACAGATTCAACTTGTAGGGGGTATGCCCCATTGTCAGAAAGGTAATTGAACCGTGGAAGGTAGGGGAATACTACTGCTCAATTAGGTGTCCCAAAATCATATTGAGGGGCTCCCCTTGACCCCACTCTGCATTCCTAAAAGTATGTTTCAGGTCTTTTTACAATTGAACATAAGATGAAGAGGTATAGCTCTGTACAAAGAGCCTTTGGTTCCAATCTCTGTCACTAGGTGTCGCTAAATAATCTAATTAAATGCCCAATTTCTGAGTGATGAATGAGTAAACATTGAGCTGAGTGAGGTAGAAATAAAATTAAGGTCATGTTGTCTAAATAAAACCCTGTAGATTATCTGTATCAGCTATTTCAAACAGCAGGATGAGTCCCTGAAATATGAATTGGAAACTTCATGAATTAACGGGAGCACATGAAAGGGCATAGTCTTTATTGGGGGGAAATGAATAAATCCTTTATAGTTATGTGACTTTCCTTTTTTCTCTCCTATTAAATTGGGCACCCATGTGCCTGCATTTTCATGAGCATAACTGGATTTTCTGTGCTCTAAACCTATTGGCTAGGCTGTTAGCATCTGCAGAGGTAATTCTACTCCCCCTCCCCCATCCTTCATCTGTTAAATATTTTATTAAACATTTTAGAGCCTATTTTTGAAGATGTTGCTGAACTGCCTGTAAAGGAAACTGGGTAAACGTACTATCCAGCCTTAGGACTATCTTTGGGTGAACTCTTATTCACCCTCCAAGGCTCCAACCAAATGCTTTCTAATTTGTCAAACCTGATCCCCAGGTGGCGCTTCCTTTTCCTTCATTCTCATAGCACAGCTGCAGATTCTTCTAGGAAGCATTTTTCACCATACCTGGTAATGAATGGCCTGTGGGTCTTCTTTTCCACAGACTGAACTCCCTAAAGGCAGGGACCAATTTATGAAAACCATTCTCCATAAGTTCAATGCCACTACCTCCCCCACTTTGCTTCTGGCTCTTCCACTAATGTAGTGTAGACACATCAGCAGGTGATTACCGCTTACCCTGAGCACTTCACTTCACCTAGAATCTTCCTTACTCGTGTCATTTTAGCAGGAGGTGAGGTGGTCGTGTGTGTTAATACTATGCGCTTAGGGAGAATAGTGAGTGTTCAATAAATCGATGTGCAAAGAGGTTTTGGTTTTGCTTTGATATTTGGGATTGAGTCTTCAAGTGTTTGTAAGAGAAAGTGCTTATTGTTCATCCATTATCTATCCATTTAAAAAGCAGTTACAGCAGTGGAGAGGCCATTGTATTTATAAGAGTTGTTAAATCAACATTCAACTTAGGGGGAATGTAGGGTAAAGAAAATGTCAGGCTTTTCTGCCCTTCCGCCATCAGGATAGATGATGGATCCTTGTCCTGAATGCATGCCTGATGGCGGGCACCTGGAATAGGGTGTGGGCATAGGTAGATGGGATTCAGCTGAGCTAAGACTGTGCTTTTAAGGGCGGCGTCACGGGATTTGCCAGCAGCAGCAGCAGCAGAAGCCGAAAGAGAAGAAGCCCGAAGCAGAAGCAGAGAACGCCAGAGAGCCCAGATAAAGTGAAGATTTGCTGGGGGCTGGGAGGACTGCCAGCCTCCCAGCCCCCCAGCACCCCTGCCTGCCACGTACCCGCTGAACCCCAATAAAAGACCTGCAAAAACCCACTGAGGACTCTGACTCCTCCTTTACCCGGTCTGCATGGGATCAGAAAACCTGCTCAATGTCCTTCCTGCCCTTTACAGGGAAGTTTTAAGGCTAAGTACTGTACTTTTTCATCCTAAGAGAAATAACTTGAGGTTAGGAAACAGCTTTCCTTTTGTGTTAATTTTAGTTTCTTATTTTATTGGAAATTTTAGAAATGAATTAATATACACTGCCTTCTAATGAAATATCTTTTCTAAAAATGTAAACATATTTACAAATTCAAAAAATATTTCAAAATGTTACTGTGGTTAACAGGTAAATTTTCTATACATTCTTCATCTTATAAATATAAATTACTTTAAGAAACATACAACAAAGTGAAATTCAGCACACATTTATTTAATGCTTTCTGTGTGCCTGGTAGTAAGTAGAAGGGGGAGGAGATATTTGTAATACTAGTGTCTCCCTCTCAAGAAACTCTCAGTTGGTGGGGCCATATTTACAGTGAATTAAAATACAATTGGCTGAGAGTCAGGAACCAAAAGATTTGATTAGGCCCAAAAGGGAGGGTGAGATTGTCAGGAGGTCCCACAGAGAGGGATGACCTTTGAACTAGAATCTTGCCATCTGTGAATTCAGGAACCTTCACAGTTTCTTACTGCATGGTTTGACTAAGCACTAAGGGATTCAGGTGATATTTACATAGAGTTTTTTATAAGCTAGCTTTGTGAAATTTTATTAGCTGTTCAAATATATTTTAATCTACTTTAATGATAAAGTTATTAAAGTCAATCAAAATGACTCTTTTATATCTTTGTATTGACATGACCCTAACCTATTAGGTTTCAAGCTTTAGCATATTTGAAATAATCATCAAGAAAAGAGATTCCCCCCAAAATCACTGGATCTGAACTTCTTGGTATGGGGAGGCAATATGCTTTTAAAAAGACTTCTGTGTGATTCTAGTTTGAGTACCCTGTGTAAGTGATTTAATAAGTCAGAGGTAAAATTTGGCCTGGCATGTTCTAGTTATGGATATTACTTCTAACTGGTCATGAATATTCTAGTTATGAATACACTACTAACAAATGTTCTTCTTGAGGGAAGAAAAGGAAACAATATTTATTAGACTCTCTGCTTTTTGTTTTTGGGTTGCCTATAGATCATTTTTCAAAAAATTGTAATACCACTAAGCGTCCCATTTTAGAGATGAAAATATTTAAGATTTAGAGAAGTTAAGAAATTTGATTAGGGTCACACATCTTGTAAGTGGTAAAACAGTAATAAATTTTCTGACCCCAGGTCTTGGCCCACTTGAATGTATCCAGCTTATCTCAGCCCCAGAGAGATCAATTTTAAAATGCATTCCTTGCAGGATAACTATTTAAATCATTTCCATTAAAAAAGAAAAAAGAATGCTGATTTTCTCACCTCTCGGCTCTGCACTAGCTGCTGACAACTCAATTTCCAGAGAAAAAGGAGGGAGAACTTCTAGCACTATCTCTTTCACCTCCATCCAGCCCTCAGGGCTTTTCCTGGCATTCCAGAGCCAGAAAGCAAAAGGGGCAAATCTAAATCAGTGTGAACAAATCTAAACCTTAGCACTCACCAGGGATGTTATTGACATCCCTGGAGCAGGCCTTTCAGGATGGGGCATCTCCTTAAAGTAATAATCAATTTGCTGATACTACATTTGCACAAGCCACTCCTTTTGCAAATGGACAATTGGGATTCAGCCAAGTGCAAAGAAAACTCCTGACACACTTGATCCTTTACTTGGGCTAATGAACTTATGCCTGAGGACACTCTTGGGTGTAACCAGGAAGAAGCTTGGGAACACTAATTTTTTTTTTTTTTAAGTTGTCTAACATGTGTTTTTTTTTTTTTAAATGGAAAAGGTAGGGGATGCTGTGTACCTTTTTTATTTAGACATTTCAAGAAGTTGCAAGATTTTTTTTTTTTACTTTTTTAATATTTTATTTTATATAATTCTTACATCATTTTTCATCTTTGCACAATGTATGCATTTTCATTATGGTTATATTCCCCATACAATTGCACCCCGAACACTAATTCTTGCCAACCTCCGGAAAATTAAAAGAGCACCAGGCCTGAGATTGTAACAGGGTGGTCCCCAGGAAAGGGGGAGGTTCCCTGCCCCACCCAAGGGAGGGTGGAGCTGAGCAGGAAGAGGAGAAGCTGCAGAAGAGACTGAGGAAGGCAGCAGGATGGAGCCAGGAGACACGTGAAGAAACTGCGCTTGTCTTTTGGTTGTGGACTGGGTGACACAGATGTGGGTGAGACCCATGGGGAGGTGACCATGGCAGCTTTTATCTTGATGTTGATTTTGCTCTTTTCCTTCCGGGCTTGTCTGGTTGTTTCTGGCCCTTTTCTGTGGGTCCCCACTGGAAGATGCTTTAGACTTGTGGCAGGCTTTGGGGCCTTGCTCTGGGCCAGTCCCATTTGGATGGACTTTTACCCACGAGGGGACGGGTAACTTTGGGTGCTTCATTTAGAAACTTAATTATTTGCCTTTCCTGTATTGTTTCCTAATTGTATTAAAGTTCCTTCCCATTAAAGTCTCCTATGTTTTGTGTTGATGCGGCGGATGGCAGAACCCATTTAGAATAGGCAGGTTTGCGGGGTTTGGGCTGCCCCTCTCCCTGCCCGATAACAGATTTGGCGCTAACAAGATGACCCTAGGAGCTAAAGACACAGAATTTCTGATCCTTAAGATACAGGGGGGTATTGAAGGTGGCATTAGCTGGCTGGTTGCAGTATCACTGATTGGCTCAGTGAATGGGGTGGATTTTTCCCCTTGGCTGAGCACCTCCAAAAGTTTGCCACTAGTTGTAGAATATTGTAAGAAAATATTGGCAAGACAAACACTTGCCAGTATATTTGTATATGGTCTTTATTATTAGAGATGGGTGGCATTGTAAGTTTTACTCTTATTAAGCTTTTTATTTACATTGGCAATGTAGTCTCTGAGGATGCTGAAGAACATTAAAACAGGTGTTCACTATTTTCCTTTAATATGAAAACCCTGAGATCAAAAGCTGATACTCTAAAAACACCAGAGTCAATGGTTATTGAAAACCAATGGGAGTAATAAGCACAAATTTAAAATCCAGCAACTGACTTTTCTTGTAATGAACTCATTGTTAAGACAGATTTAATGTGTGATTTAAAAAAAAAATTGGCATCACCCAGACATTTTTCTCCTTGCATTTACCAATTTTAAAATGGGATCAGATTTTGCACTTTTGTGTGTGAGTGTATGTGTGTATGTCCGTGTAGGGGCAGGATGAGCACTGTGCGGGGTATCTATGATCCAAGCAGACAGGGTAAAGGAGAGTCCTAGAGTCCTGGGTGGGTTTCTCAGGCTTTTACTGAGCTTGTATATGTAGTGCAGCAACCAGGTACATGGCAGGCAGGGGTACCTGGGATGTGCTGGGGGATTTGGGGGTGGGGCAGGAGGCCAAAGCCCCCAACAAGTCTTCACTCTGGGCTTCTCTAGCCTTCTTTCTCCCCTTCTCTCTCCTGCTTCTTTCTCTCTTCTGGACTATCTCAATATTCCTCCCATGGCCCACAGAGGTAAACAAGACAGCTTACAACAATGTAACAACTGCACGCGCTCCATCAGGCAGGGCAATCCTAATGGTGGTAGGGCAGAAAAGCCTGAAAACCATTTACCCTACAGTCTGGAAACATAGTGCGTCTATGTTAATGGAGTTGTAAAGCAATTTTCTCTTAATTCTGGGACAGAAATCTCTAGAGGGTCTCTTGCCTTCTCCAAAGGGTACCATGGCAACTTCTCTCTTATATTTCTTCCCAGAAATTTTTGTTTTTCCTATTTGTAATATGATCCATCATTTTCCTAAAAAGGATAATAGCCTCAGCTTTAACATTCACTTATCAACTTTATAGCTATGAAAGCTG
Source organism: Talpa occidentalis (assembly GCF_014898055.3). Taxonomy (NCBI): domain Eukaryota; kingdom Metazoa; phylum Chordata; class Mammalia; order Eulipotyphla; family Talpidae; genus Talpa; species Talpa occidentalis. Next base: position 36,719,784 of record NW_023601653.1, read on the forward strand.
CTATTTCAGTAGCCGGAGAAGCTGATTTAGCTGGCACCCAAACAGCCTCCTGTCACCATGCCATTCCTGCAAGATAAGCCAGCTGATTGGGGGACAATCCCCCTAACAGGCAGCTCGGGAGCTGGCAGAGGTGGTGGGAATCTTTCTGGGCAGTGTTCCACGGGCAGCCTGTGCTGTCGGCACAATCCCTGTCCCATGGTTCCCTAAAGCTCCACTCCAATGTCTTGGACTGTGATGGCTGCTCACTCCACAAATACTACTTCTGAGCATTCACTGAGTGATAGGACTCCGAGGAAATGTCCAACATACAATTAGGTGGCAGCTCTGAGGCGATGCAGAGAGCAGGCTTGTGTTTCTCACAAGCTGAAAGTACCTGTGCATCTGCCCAGTGGTGAGGGGCAAGATGGTAATTTAACTAGAGTCACAACATGGTAGTTTGAATCATAAACAGATGGGCAGTATTCATTTCTCTCAGCCAGGGAGTGGCGCATCAGATGCAATGGGCTCTAAGCGGATCACCTAAGGGAGCAAAATCTGGGACATGCACACCCACCATGCACATCTGCAAACACACACACACCCTTGGGGGACAAGGGTCACACAAAGGAGCATTGTGGGGAGAGGGAGCTGTGACTCTGTCCCTCTGCTTTGGGTTTTCCTTCCTGTAGATCTTAGCGTAACTTGTATAAATAAAAAAAAAATGAGGAACAGGAGACTCTTGTTAGAAATGTGTTGTTTATTTTACAATGAAATAGGATAGGTAGGCTCTCACAAGTTGTGGTGATTGGAACTCAGGATTCAAGGTAGAGTCCTTTCAAGACTGATCTTCCTGTCCGGAGAAAGTTACACTAATAATGTTTACTCTCTAGAAAATGGTGTCAGGCACCCTTTCCACATTTCAAAGTCTTATTCTTCCTGTCCTCTGTCCTAAAAGAAATCTGAAGCAAGAGAAACTGAGATCCTTTTGTTTACACCAAAAGTGATTTGAATAATACCTCTTAAGCACTATTTTTCTTCCTAGCCAAATGAAGAGTATTCTGCATTATTTTCTAAGTGTTGTCAGGGTTGACAGTTTCACCAAAATTACCTGTTTTGAAAACAGAGTTTAATGTTCAGGCCACCATGATGACTGGTCTGATAACCTAGAACTTGAATCTCAATGCAATGTGTTTGGGTGCAAGTGTGCACATGTGTGTACAGAGGGCATGTGTGTGTGTGTGTGTGTGTTTGCAGATGTGCATGGTGGGTGTGCATGTCCCAGATTTTGCTCCCTTAGGTGATCCACTTAGAGCCCATTGCATCTGATGTGCCACTCCCTGGCTGTGAGAAATGAATACGTACCCATCTGTTTATGATTCAAACTACCATATTGTGACTCTATTTAAAGTTCTTTTACTGTTCAGTGTTGCCTTAACTGGTTGCTTTGTATTTGTGTATCACCTTTTGCTGGAAAACAGGCTTTTAAAAATAAACTCAGGTTCTTAGCATAAATGTGGGTGACAGGTGTTCCTTTCTTCCTCCATTTGAGGAAAATGAAGAAACAAGAAAGAATCACATGATTCATGTGGGTTCACAATGCCTCTGGTAAAGTTTGGGGCCCCATATGTCTTCAGTGTAACTTAGTATAATGTATTAAATTAGCAATTGATTTTTCTCTCGCACAATTTTTTATTGAGGTTGAATCCACATAATATAAATTCATCTTTCTAAAGTGTACAATTCAGTGCTTTTCGTATAGTCACAAAATGATACAACCATAATTGCTAACTAATTCCAGGATATTTTTGTCACCTCAAAAAAGAAACCCTATATATATTAATAGTCAATCCTTATCTTCCTTTCTGCCCCTCAGCCCCCAGCAACCACTAACCTGTGTTCTCTCTCTATGGGTTTGCTCTTCTAGACATTTCATATAATCATACAACATGTTTCCTTCAGTATCTGGTTTCTTTCAATTAGCATAGTGTTTTTGAGATAAATACATTCTTTTTTTTTTTAAAGATTTATTTATTTATGCATACAAGAACTGGGGTATAGGCCAGAGGTGTGGAGGGTGAGAGGACCCACAAGAAGCAGAGTAGGGAATGGAACAGGCAGACTAAATAAAATACACTGCTGAGGGGAGCAGGGGGTGAGACAGCAGAGGTCTGCTGCGCCATGTGGGTAGCTCCCAGGCCAGGGATCAAACTTGTGCTGAGTGTCTGTGGACAGCTTCGTAGGCTGCTTCTCAACCCACTGTGCCACCAGGGAGGCCCCTAAATACATTATTTTTATAGCTAAATAATATTCCACTCTATGGTTATACCACATTGTGCTTATCCATTCACCAGCTGATAGACATTTGGATTATTTCCCCTTTTTGGTGATTATGAGTAACAATTTTATGATATTCAAGTATAAAAATTCCTGTGTATACATACACAATTCTCTTGAGTATATACCTAAGAGTAGAATTGTTGAATCATAAGATATCTGTTTAACTTTTTGAGGAATTTTCAAACTGTTTTACAAAGAGGCTGCTGACTTTTATCCCCACAGCAGTGTATTGGGGCTCCAGATTCTCTGTATCTTTGACCAATCTTGTTACTGTCTCTCAATGTGGTTATAACCATATTAGTCAGTGTGGCAGCAGCTGATTTTTTTTAAAGATTTATTTATTTATGCATAGAAGAACTGGGGTACAGGCCAGAGGTGTGGGGGAGACAGAGTGGGGAACAGATCAAACGGATTGACTAAAATACACTGCTGAGGGGAGCAATGGGCGAGTCAGGAGAGTTCTGATGCACCATGTGGGTAGCTTCCTGGCTGGGTCTCAAACTCATGCTGCAGTGGCTGTGGATAGCCTCATAGGTTGCATCTTAATCCTTTGCACCACCAGGAAGGCCCCGGCAGCAACTAATTTTAAGAAATATTACAAAGATACGAAGCTTGTGGCTTTGGGTCACTTTCTAAGTTGGGAGAGTGGATTCTATAGCTTATGGGATAAGAGTCTCTTATTAACTCCCCTCATTTCATTATCCTATTCCTTCTCTGTGACAGGCTTTCTGGAATCCGTGCATTAGAGGAGAGAGAATAAGCTGCTCAGAGTCTCTCTCTTTTTCCAGTCCCATTTTCACTTTATATGGCAGCTTTCCCAATTTTAACTTCCAATTCTGCATAGAAACTCTTGTATCATTAACACACAGTTCAGTATTGGTGTTTTTTTTTTAATCATTATCCTCTTGGGCTGTTCTGGAATATACTTTTTCATTTGCTATATTAGTAGAATTAATAGTGAAACTAATTACCAAATATACCCATAGCACTTACCATGCATTATATCACTTTATCCTTATAACAGTAAGTGACCCATGTTGTTATTATCTCAGAAATGTTGGAGAGGAGGAAACTGAAGATGAGAACACAAGGCACTGATGGCAAAGCAGAATTGACTGAGGTGGGGTGTCATGTCAGTCTCATATCTACCCTGGTATTTATTTATATTTTTTGTGTGTGGCCTTATCTCTGAAAGTCTGGGGGACTCCTTTACTCTGAAAAATTATTTCTCTCTCCCCCACTCCCACTTAAATGCCACAATAATCCTGGGAGGAATTATAGAACTAAACAGGCTTAGAACGACTCCATTTTATTTAATTATATTTTTAATTATTCTACTCGGCCATGTATGTCTCTGGAGTCAATTATCCTTCCCAGATATTTTCTGATGATTAGAAAACTAATTTAACTTTTTTCTCCATGATTTTAAGTACGGTCCTATCCATTGGGTCAACTTAATTCTTGATTTAGCAGGTGAGAATAATCAAAGTCCAATGATCATAATTTTTCTTGTTTATGAAACAGAATCCAACATTATCATTTTATTTCAGGTGAAGGGTGACTTGCACTGAAACAAAGTGTTCTCCCATCACTGCACATTCTATGCTTTTTCTGGTTTGTAAAATGCATTGTCAAACAGATGGCAGCAATGCTGGAGTGGATACTGAATTCTTGATGCTAGACTATTATGAAATGGGAAATGAGAAAGTGAAACTCAAAATTCCATGAGGAATGGAAATAGAGGAACCATGTTTTTAAGTTGAAAGGTGTCTTTCTTCTGCTGTTGAGTCTTGAGTCATGTGTTTTCTTATAGTTTAAAATACCAGAATGAAAAATTCAAAGACTTACTTTTTTTTTCTAGTGATGCCAACCCTATAAAATTCTTTAGAGCAAAAAGAAAGGACTGAATATTTGGATAATGTAGGTTATGATTTTACATGGGCCTTGACCATATATTTTATTTTACATAACAAGTAAAGTGTGATTTTCCTTTTCATCTTTTGATTTTACCTGCAAAAGTAGAAGTCAGTGATAGGATAAGATATCTTCTCCATGATATAATATTGTTAGGGAAGGGTATCTTTTTACTAAAGGATATCTCTTTACATACATAAAGACTAAAGAATAGCAGTAAGAATAATGACCAATTAATTTAAATTACAGTACTGTAATAAAGCCCAACTCCAAGAATTGCTCTTGATGTTATCATAAATAGCATTCTACTCATTACATAGGCAAACATGAGCTTAAAATAAAATGAATCCATTGAAATTTGTTAAAAAGTCATCTAACTCAAGGTTTTAGTCATGTTTGCTCAGTTCTTTTTTTAAAATGCTCCTTTTTTAAAAAAAAAAAGATTTATTTATACAAGAACCAGGGTGCAGGCCAGATGCACAGGAGGTTGAAAGGATTCACCAGAAACAGAGCGGGGAACAGAACAGGCAGACTGATGAAGTACACTGCTGAGGGGAGCAGCGGATGACAAAGGAGAGGTCTGCCACACCATGTGGGATCCCCGCCGGCCGGCTGGCAAAGAACTGATGCTGCAGAGGCTATGGACAGCTTCACAGTATGGCACTCAACTGCCTGTGCCACCAGGGAAGGCCCTAAAAATGTTCCCTTTTGAAAAGCACAAGAGACTATGGTGACAGCTAATGGGTAACTTAGTGGTGGGAATTTTATGTGGAGTACACCTCAGAGGAGAAACCAAACATTGTACAGAAATGAACAATGATGTAACAAATATATATATATATATATATATATATATTTTATAAAATTAAAAAAAAATAAAAATGCTCCCTTTAAGTCTAGTTAAATAACATGCAGGAGAAAAGTGTTTCTGAGCTTCAAGGATTATTATTGGAGATTGTTTCTGACATTCACTGACATAAAATGTTATGTGACTGATATTCAGATGATTCTTATAACTGGTGTGGTTTTAAAATAAAATGGACATGAATTATTTTCCATAGACATTTTTAAAATAGGATAGATATGACTGAAGCATCAGGAGTATATCCTGATGTGTATACATGACTACAACCTTATTGTATTTATTATTAAAACATACACAAAACACCACTGACCAGGCTTAATGATTTTCCTTGTGCTTCTCCAAATGAACAATGCTTCTTTCTCTCTATTTCCAACTCTTTCAGTTTTCACCTTCTCTTGACTCTGTGGTAGACAATTTCAAGAGAGCTGAGTCAGAAACCTGAATTAAATCCAATGTCTATCATTTGCTTTTTCTGTGATTATGAATAAATTGTTTGTCTTCTCTGAGATTATTTCTTCATCTATAAAAGTGGGGAATGCTTGACATTTGTTACTACTATTGGGCCTTTTCTTTTATTTTCCTTAGCAAGTTCTATTATCATTATTCATTTAGAATCAATAGTGACTTGAAAAATTAAATATACCTGTAATTACCCTCTTGTCATTCCTCTCATGTCCCATCTCCATGTTCTCCACTGATATCAATATTTGTCTGTGTTTAAAAAAATTGTAGTGATCTTCCCCCAAAGACATTCTTACTATTTTTGTTGTTCTGTATTGACATTTTTCTGCTTCATGTCATTTTTGGAAGTGGGTGAGTAATTAACAAAATGAGTATTGATACGTCCTTGCAAAAGACATTGATCATTTCATTTCAGAGAGAATGCTGGGACATACAACAGACTTTCTGAAGGGATCCCTAGGAAACACTTGATGGCAGATGATTACTGAAGATCACTGAGAGGCAGAAGGAAGGCTGAGGAAAGGTGAGAGAGGTCCAATAGCCACCTACCCCCAAAAAAGTGAGTCATAAATGAGTGGCTAAGACTCAAGGGAAGAACACAATATCCTTGGATCTATGAAAGGCACAGAATTAATCAGAAATATCTCTGAGGCTACTTGACCAGAGCTGGAAATGCCCAAGAAGCAACATGGCTACCTGAGAGGCCAGAAGGGGACTCTGGGAGGAAAACACACTGAAGCTGCCCACTGACAGGGAACACCTTAGTCAGCAAGACTGGGGAAGGCAGAGGAACATCTGTAGGGTGGATTAGAGGCTCATTCCCCCCACTCCCCCCATGTGATGGTGCCCCTCTACTCAACCCTGGTATGGAATTGATTTAGCTACCTAAAACACAAATGAAGATTCCTTGTGAGCCACTAAGACACTAAAACATTTTGTTGCAAATGGTATGGACTTAGTATATGTTTGATGAACTGATTCATTTGTTTAATCATTGATTTATTTATGGGCTCCTCTAATATGCCTTAGCTTGTAAGGATATAGTAGTGAATTAGATAGATGAGTCCCTGCGGTCATCATGTTTGCATTCCAGGAGTGAGAGTCAGAAAATAAAGACAGGAGCAAGCAGGATAATGTCAGGAATTAAGTGCTGTGAAGACTTCTCTAGAGTCATGACATGTTCCTCATAGTGGTCAGAAGAGTATCCTCTGAGGCCTGAATCGTGAAAATGAGGCATCCATGCTGAGATCCAGGCAAGAGGAACTTGAAGTGTTTTCAATAACATATGCTACGTGGTATAAACATCCTTCAAATATATTGTAAACAGAAACACTCACTTTCATACATTGGAAACTTAAAGGAACAATGAAATGTTACTTTAATTTTTAAGAAATAATAAACAAGTTACAGTAAAAAGTGAGAACCGCCACAATACAGAACGGCCAGTGTACTATAAGAGACCTGATAATGACATCCCTTTATTGTAATGGAAATAGCAAGATTATCTAGTATCTCCTCAGCAGAGAGACTAGCCTTTTGCTGGACTATCTTCAACTATCTTTCAAGGATGTTTGCATAGGCAGGGAACACCTTGTAGGTTAGAGATAGCTTCTCCAGGATAGATAGTTTTCTTTACTAAGATAGTAAAGAAAATGTTTCCCTCCAAGATGACAAGGCTGATTTCCTTGCAGTCCTTTTAAAAATTGGAGTTTCCTAAGCTCAGGGTTCTGCAGCTGTGATGAAAACCTTCTGTGTGAGCATGTCCTCCCTGGGCCACCATCGCACCCCCTCTTTGGGTGGCCAGAAGAAACAATAGGACATAAAGCGTATGCAGCCTGCTGTGACATGAGTAATAATGTCCTTTGTCTCCCTGAAGAGTCTTGTTTTTTTTTTTTTTTTTTTTTTTTTTTGCATGAATCCATGCAACTGTGGCCCGCAATCTTGTGGCTTAGAAAGAGGTAAAATTCCAGACTCTTGTCAAGATGTTCTGACAATATGCAAATTATTTAAGCCTTCTCAGAGTTAATGCTCTCATCTGTGAAGTTCTTATTATAACATATCATGGTAAGGAATCAAATGACGCCAACTGGTGGAGCTTGGTAGCTATTCCCCATTATCTGTTGTTTTTTTCCTAACAGAAACTTTACAGTATAGCATCGGCTGCCAAATAAGAAAAACTACACATTCCAGCCTTCCTTGCAGGTTGATGTAATCAAGCAATAAATTTTTGGTCTTTGGGATATGAGCAGAAATTTTAAGTGCAACTTTCAGGTGATATTCTTGAAAGGAAACTTTCTCTATACAAGGTTAAGCTTTCAGTTTTGTTTCCAGGTGTAAATGAATAGGACAAGGATTGAAAGGACACAAGTTACCAACTTGATTCCACTTAGGAAGATCTTTGTGGAAGAACCTTAAGGGCATGAATACTAATTCTTACAGCAAGAGGTTAGGTTACATGGTTGATGGTCCCCTTGCTCCAGGAAATTCATGACAATGTACGAGACAAGTGGATGCAAGCAGAAAACAGAACATGTCAAGTCAGAATCTTGTGACTCTGGCTTTGAGAGTGTTTGATCTGGCAGGGGCAATTTTCCATGAGTAACCCAGTCCTATATGGCACTTATGGGATCAAGTGGCAGTGTAAAATGAATTGACAGTTAACATCCTATTTCTTTCCTGGACCAACGTGAGGAAGAGTAACTCTGTTTAAAAACCTTTATTTAAAAAATATATGCTTTGGGCAGAACTCTTTGGGGGCATTTTTAAACCACAATCCCATGCTTAATGCTTAATATTATTACAGTTCTCAACAGTATAAGCTAAACCTCTATTCCACCAGAGGCCATTTTCCTTTCGTTATTTTGGTCCACTTTGGCAAAGGAGTTTTTAGGGGCAAAAGAAACACACACAGAGGGCCTCCCCGGTGGTGCAGCAGTTGAGTGCTGGGTTGCGAAACTGCCTGCAGCCTCTGCAGCGCCAGTTAGATCCCCGGCCACCAGGCGAGGGTCCCACATGGTGCACAGACCTCTCCTGCCGCCCGCTGCTCCCCTCAGCAGTGTATTTCATCAGTCTGCCTGTTCTGCTCCCCACTCTGGCTCTGGTGAATTCTCTCATCCTCCCACACTTCTGACTGTACCCAGTGCTTGTATAAATAAATCTTAAAAAAAAAAAAAAAAAGAAAGAAAGAAACACACACAGAGATGTCACAGCACACTTGACTCTGTGAGGCAGTGACAGGGCTCTCCCCAGCTGTCAGTTTCAGAAGCATTTCATTTCATGTTGCTCATTTCTGTGGTAAGAAGAAGTGGCTGGCAGGCCCTTTTATCCATTGTAATGTCTTCATTAGTCACATAAATTACTTTGGAGAAAAGGGATGGAGAATAATGGTAAACATTGTAAACAGGGTCTTTGCGCAAATGTACTGTGTCAGTTTAAGAAATTGGAGGCGAATTCTCAAACAATAGGAATTTTGGATGCTGAAAGTTTAGGAAGAGCTTCTTTTCTCCTTGTATGTTGGACACATCAGACATCCTACTCTCCCTGACTTCTCTTTTACAGGTTGGGTCATTACCTGCCTAACAACCCAAAAAACAAACACAAATTTGCCTTTCTAGGTCTCTACAATGAGAAGGTGACTTCTTTTAAGGACTGTAGAGAAACTCTTCAGGTAAATGGAAGTCTATTTCAGAAATCAACAGCAAGATTCCCAACACTCAACAAGACAGTAGTGCTGAGGCATGATGATATGCTTTGTGGAAAACTTAAAGGTCTTCTTGATTACAACTTAGTTTGGAGACTAACTAAACATGAGTTTATGCAAAATTCATTAGGCTTCTTTTTTGGTAGGGTTTCTGGAGTCTTTATTAAGACTTTGTCTATTGTGAAACTTCAAGGGAAAAAATAAAATTGTTTCCTGAGTTTATTTCATACCAGAAACCTTTGGTATGAGTCAAGACAGTTCCATCAAACATCAATTTTTGGAAAAGGTTAAAGGAATCAGTTAATTCGTCAACTTTTTATGGCCAAAGAGCACATATCTACAAAATAAAAAACTAAAAGATTTCAGGAAATACCCCCTAACTTGGCAAGCTGTTCAAAGTCCACATTCTTGATGAGGAGGTTAGCCCTCGCAATGTTTTAGCAGAGAATTTAATTATCAGGCCTGTTAAGAATATGGTATTAAACTTTGCATATCCTGATCTATGGCTGAGGCAGGCTGCAGGATTTGTGTAATTCCCTCTCGTTGGTTGAAATTCTCCCAGTTCTCCCACTTATGAGAGTTTTGTGCAAGAGTGAAGCTATTTATTACAGGCAGAGAACACCCAGTCATCTCTAATATGTGAAATAGAGATTCAAAACGGTTGGCATTTTACTGTTTGAAGGACATGTTATAATTAAGTGTTACACTTTAAAAGTGACCTTGTTGGTGATAATTAATGGCCTTGAGGACGCTGGAATGGATTTGCAGTAATCCAGTGGGATTTGTTCCTGACCACATGCGTGCATGCATGTGTGCAGAAGTGCACTGCTCAAGTTCAGATTCTTGTGAAAAAGTGTTAAATTGGAGGGCTGAAAGGAAACTCCAGAGGAGGGGAAATGCACTATATTTCCTCAGAGTCTTCAAAGTTACTGAAAACCGCAGCAACTCCAATTGTTTGGGTGTTCCCTACCTCACATGTGTAGGATTTTGGTTTCCAAGTGATCATAGACCATGGACACCAGGATTTGGAAGATGTCTACCCTGTACAGTAGAGAAGTCTTCAGTGGACATATTGGATTTACTGCATCTGGGGAAATATGACAGGCAATTAAATATCATTTTTTTGCTATGAGATCAAGTAACAAGTAATAATTTGAAAATATAAAATAAATACACCAGGGAGCTTAGCAGTGATGAAGATTATAAACCCTAGAGATATGGTGCCTGAGTTCGAACCTAAGTTTTGTGTCCTCAACCAAGTTGTTTATCTGCTCCATGCTTTTCCATCAGCAAAATGGGCATGACAATAGTACCCACCACAGGACTCTCAGGTTGTCTGTCTTGCACATCACAATGCTTAGATATCATCCCACTCTCCACCCCACCCCCAGGGACCACTGACAAGCCACAGAAAAATCTGTGCAGGGGCACGTTAGACCAGCTGAGAGAAGCAGGCGGTCTCTGGTGGACTATGGTGGGAATTAGGAGAAGCAGGCATGGATAGGCATGTTATGGGCAGCTCCTCTTCTAATGGGGAATCCTGGAAGCAGGTGAGGGCTGGCAGATTAAAGACAAAGCAGAGAGCAGCATAGATTTTTCCTCATTTCCAGTTGGGGACTATAAAAGGAATCAGTCCCACAGATGTCTCTTAGACAATGATGACCCCATCAGCTTTAATTTCCCAGCTGTGGCACAGTTAGGCCAGGGAGATCTATATTTAGTTCCCATAAAAAAAACAATAGGAACAGCAAAAATCTGTCCTTGAGTCCTGTCCTTCTGTGGCTGGGCACAGGATCCTTCCTGTCTCACAAGGAGGAGCCATCTTAGAACTGGGCTATAGAAAGGAAAGAAGTAAGCGGTTATTAGCCTCAGGGGATGACAGTCCAGTAGGAGACACAGATAGATGAGCATATGAAAAACTCGGGTTAAAACAAGGTAAGATAAGTCCAACCACAGGAGCAGGTACAAGAAACAGCTGTAGCATAAAATGTGATTAGTTCTTCTGGGTCAACAGGCATAAAAGGAAATTAGGGAAGGCTTCCTGTAGGAGGTGGTAATGAGCTGAAATAGTGATGGAGTGTCCTGGAAAGGGAAAATACCATAGCAAAGAAACAAGGCATGAAATGGCTGGGATTGTCCAGAAAACTATGACAAATTAATAATTGGGTGGGTAGAGGAAGGGCACAAAGTGAGAGGCAGGAGTGAGGCAATTCTGTGTGCTGTGAGGGACCTCTTAATAAGGAACCCCAGTGCATTAGTTCGCTAGGGCTGCTGTAACAAAGTACCGCAAACTAGGTGACTTGAACAACAGAAATGTATAGTCCTACAGATCCGGGGGTGGAAGCCCAAGAGTAAGGTGTTGGCAGGGCCAGCTCTTTCTGCGGGCTGTGAGGGAGACGGTTTTCTATGCTTGGCTCCTTGTTCTGGTGCTGAGCCAGCAATCTTTGATGTTCACGGGCTTTTAGAAGCATCACCCCAATCTCTGCTTTCATCTCAACAGCACGTTCTCCGTGTGTGTGTCTGTTTCCAAATGCCCCCTTTTTGTGCGGATAGCAGTCATATTAAAATAAGACCTGCATCATGACCTGCATTATTATGATGTGACCTCATCTTCAAAGAAGGTCACATTCTGAGGTACCGAGAGTTAGGAATTCTGAACATGAATTTTGTGGGGAACACACTTCAACCCATAAGAAACAGCCTTTAAAGGACAGGTGAAAGGAAAAGAGGCATCGACCAGGAAATAATGAAGAGAAGAGAGTGTCAGGGAAGAGGAGGAGAAGGTGTGAGCAAAGTGCACAAATCCCAGGTCTGCCTCACATACCACATTTCTCTCATTTGCAAACAGGGGTAAATAACACTACTTCCCCAGGGGTGCTGTGAAGATTAAATGTGATTACATGAACTCTGTACACAGCATGCATTCAATAAATAAAAATAAATGAATACCATTTTTTTAAAAACTGGATTTAGTCACACAATACTCCCATCTTTAATATGCCCATGCTACGTAATGTCAAAGAAGCTCCAGACAGGGCATCAACTTACCCCCTAAACACACAGCATCACTTAAAAGCTCACAGCTTGGGAGGTGGCTCTTGCCCCCCACTATGTATAGAGCTCATTAAAATCCATATTTGCTTCATGTGACCAAAAGACTTTGGGAAACAGACAAGTAAAAGGAGTGTGAATTATAGCTGTGAAAAAGAATTTCAAAATCCCTCTTGTACTTTTTGTGGAAATACAACATCTGACTTGACACTTCATGAATCTTTTCCTCTAGGTTTTTAACTTTGGATGTAACTCACTAACCCATCTGCCCATGAGAACAAGGCAACAGCCTGCTTTGCCCTCTGCATCCAGCTGAGGGGGCATCTCAGATTAGTGCCTTCTCTGTCCAGCATCCTTACTACTGAAGAGGAACCAAGATTCTTCCCTTAGCAAAGAGAAAATTATCGGATGGTTTCACTTACAGGTGGAACATAGGGGAACCAAATAAGACATCAGTGTAAAAAAATAATAACTGTACAAAACACAACAAAGCAAAAACAGACAATTATAAATCAGAGACACTCTGCAGGGGAGGAGGAGGGAGAGGGATCAGAGGGAGGGAGGGAGGAGCTCAGAGGACTGAGGTGATGGTGCACGGGTGCATTGGGGAAGGAAACTCTATGGGGACTACACCTGGGGTAGGGGGGAGAAAATATTGTTTAAAAAGGAGCAATGATGTAAAATATATATAAATTAAAAAAAAATTTTTTCCCTTAACATTGAGACTGTTCCAGGATGCAAATGAGAACTAGTTTAAACATCGCCAAAGTTCTCTTGAATGTGCCTTTTCTGATACTCATGGCACAATCCAGTGGCGCTGAAAAGGGACGTCTACATCATGGCTGTGGGATTAAACCAAGTTCTCTGACTGTGGATCTGGAACTTTAAAACTCCCAGTCTCCAGGCCTTGGTACTCCCAATATTTTTTTGTTTTTTATTTTCTAAACAAATTTACTGTCTTTTCTATCAACCCTAATCCTCTTTCTGGTAAGAGTAGAAGCACTCTTTTGCTTTGCTCCTCCCTAACTACTCCAGACATATTTACAAGCAGCCTGTTCAGAACAAATGGAAAATTCTCAGGTGCTGCCAATCATCCCATGACCCTCCTCACTGCTGCTGTTAGTGTCAGAAGAACTGGCTGCACAGGAGCCTTTCCTGCAGACTGTTCCCACTTCTGCGTGATAGAACATCAGACCCAAAAGTGCATCAGCCTGTGTTTGTTTCTCCTATCTCTTGCTCTCTTCCTCTGCCCCACATCCCCTGAAATAGGAGTTAGGCCCTCATCATCCTTGCCTGAATTCCTGCCATAGCCTTAAAATTGTCTCTCCTCCATGTCAACCTCTTTGCGAACTTATTCTTTAGACCTGGGCTTTACCTTGGACTTCTGGACCCTCACTGTTTTCTATTGCTCTAAGAATAAAGCCCCCACATCCTACTGATGATTCAAAGCCCTTCAAACTTCTCCACCTATGTCCCATGCTCTTGTTCCGGAGAACCGCCCTTACATCATTTGCTCTGGCCAGATGAAACTTTCCATGGGCACCTGTACCTTGATGTGTACTTTGCTCATTCTGTTCCCTGAGTGGAATGCAGGACCCCATCTTCCTCAGGGTTTTCCTCCTCCAAGAAGTCTTTCTTGATGGCTTGACTTAGAAGTGGTGGGTGCCCCCTTGAATTTCCATCTCTATGCTTTTCCTTGGTCTCTTATTATTTTCTACTATTTATTTCTGGATCTGTTCAGCTCCCTCCTGTGAACTCCTTGAGTATAGAAACTTGTATGATTCCTGGCCCCTACATGTTTGGCACAGTTTCTTACCCAGGCACAAAGCACTAGATCAGTGTCCGAGGGCCACCGAACGCCAGGCAATGGAATGGGCATGGGAGCAAGCGAGGCTTGCAAGATATGTGACCAGCGTCTCAGCAAGTTTTATGTATTGTGGCTGTTGAGTTTTCTCAGCTGAAATTAATCTGGAAACAGGCCGTTACAGACCAAATTACTTTCATATGACTTCAGACTTGCAGCTAATGGATGAAGTGAAAACATTAAAATTGTTGTGCATTGTCTACTCGGGTACAACCTCAACCACACTTTTATAAGCACCACTTCCATGCAAATCTATCAGATATTTACCCCCCCGTGACAGTCTCCTTTGCTTTCTCTCATATATTCTTAGCGCAGTCCCCATGGTAATTGAGCCTAACTCTGAAAGCAAGATGGGTGTGTGGGAGAGGAAAAGAGGTGAGTGGTATTTTTCTGTCTGACTTGTCCTGCTGTTTCTTCAAGTTCATTGTTTGCATTTTGTCTTGGTTTTTGGTAAACTAAAATTGTTTATCAATTCTCTTGTTTTATAGACGCTCTGCTGAAATACATTTGAGAGTAGCTCATAGCTCTTGGTCACCTACGTCCAAGAAATCCACATTTATTTGGATCCCCATGATTTTTCCCAAGGAAGGCAGAAGGGCCCCCTTTAATTTGCATTCTGTAATGAGAACAACAGGTTTCCAGGAAAAGAGTTGGCTGAGAAAGGAAACAAAGTGAAGCAAGCCCATTAGCTGCTGTGTTAGGCATCTATGTGTGTGTGTGTGTGCATGTGTGCGTGCAAGTGTGTGTGTGTGTGTATGTGTGTGAGAAAGAGAGAGAGAGAGAGAGAGAGAGAGAGAGAGAGTCTAGGGGTGTGGGTGGGTGGAGGGAGCATTAGGCAAAGGTGAGATCCTGCCTGGTGAATTAACAGCTATTGAGAAGAAGGGAAGAGGCACTGTCAACCAATACTTGAAAGCCATTTGGGGTCTAGATAGCTCTGCGTAACCCACAAACATGAAGTCAAAGTGAATGAAGAATCACCTTTAACCATAACATCCGCAGATTGCATATTTGACTTGGCAACTTTATTTCTCTTTTAATGTTTATTTTACCCTTCGGTATTTGTTATTACTTTCTATCCCTTGAATGAACAGTCCTGGAAAAAGAAGAAGAGAAATACACATTATAATTTCTGTGCTCCTCCTTCTCCTTATTTTCTTTCCACCCATGTCCTGATGTTCAGGGCTGTCTGCCTAGAAGAATTTCAAAATTTTCTCTTTTGGTTCAGGTTCTATGTCCTTTTTGCCTCGCTGAGGATCACTTCTAAAGTCCTAAATTAACGAGTCATGCATTGTTTCTGCACAATCTTATAGTGTCTAGACCTTTCTTACAGAGAGAAAATGCAAGCTAAGAAAACTTAGGTTACCTGGAGTCCCCTGAAACTTCCCTTTACAACGCGGTGAGTTAAATTCATGGTCTGCCTGTTGGTGTTTGTTTAATGCCTGGATTAGATCATTTTCTCTGCCCCTCTCCTGCCTTAAGATGTCCAGTGTCCTAAGACTGCCTTGGGCCCTATAACATGGCATTTAGTGTTTCTTAAACCTTGTTCCTTATGAGTGATCCATTCTGCATATTTATTTTCTCCCAATCTTGAAAATAGCTCCATCTCCTTAAGTTGACTTGACAGCCTGGTAAGCCTATTCACTGTCTGGTCCTGATAACTGTTACACACACACACACACACACACACACACACACACACACACACACACATATAAACCTCAAATAAACCATCCTGCTCTGAAGAAGCCTTAACTTTCAGTTAAGTTCCTTGTAAAACTTAGAAAACATTAAATCTATTTCATCTCAATGATGATACCCCGATATGGGTATGTGCCCTGAGTCAACAGCTATAAGGGGGCATCATAGGCAGCCACCTCACCCCCTCGTGAGTTGAACTGCCCCAGTACCATCACTACATACATGGTTCAATTAGAGTTTTTCCTGCCATTCCTACCAGACCATCCTTGTATTGTATTTGATGATTTATCTTTTGGGGGCTATTGACTTTGCTCTACTGCATTTAAGTTGTAAATATATGAAGGAGAGAAACCCAAAATGCTTACTCTGCTGCTATCTTGCAGGAGTCTTTTATTACTTTTAATCAAGCATTGATGAAAGAAATGGCCAAGTAAAATACATGTGAAATCTTTTACTTTTGCAAAATAGATGTTTTCCATTTGATTTCTCTGTGATTAGGATTCATATCAATAATTTGGCCTTGGGCCTCCCTGGTGGCACAGAGGTTAAAGTCTCAGTGCTATCAAGCTATTGCCAGCCACTGAGGCATGAGTTCGATCCTTGGCCAGGGAGCTGACCAGCATGGCACAGCAGACCTCTCCTGTCTTGCCCACTGCTCCCCTCAGCAGTGTATTTCAGTCAATACGCCTGTTCTGCTCCCCACTCTGTCCTGGTGAATCCTCTCATACACACCCCCAGCACCTCTGGCCTACACCCCAATTCTTGTATGCCTAAATAAATAAATCTTTTTAAAAAATAATAATTTGGCCTTGATTTTAGACTGTGCAAAAAATGTTGTTCCCTTAAAAACCCATATATTTCCTCCTACAAGACAAGAGCTCCCATGACACGGCTCTTTTGCCGTAGGTAATCATAAGTTCAGAATTAATTTAGTACTTAATTGTTATAATAGTTTAATTTCTGGTTCTTGATAAAATTGTCTTTCTCTAGTTCTTTATTACTCTCTTAATTTTATTTTCAGTACCCTGGGTACATAATTATAGTGGTGGCTCTTAGTGAACTGGGCTTGTGCTCAGTTACCCTGGCAGGAGAAGTAGCCGCACCCACACCTTACATCTGATACATCCACACATGATCCCAAGAAAATCTTTTACTGTGTACTCAGCTGAGAATTGAATTTCTGATGGAATATTTTGGAGGCATCAGAAGCCAATTTGAATTGAAATATAACATGTTAAAAGATGTCTGAATACATTCTAGCCTTCAATTCAAGGGAAGGAAAAATATTCCTTTTTTTTTTTTTTTTTTTTTTTGCTTCTATAATAAGCAAGAGACCTAAAAGAAAAAAATTCTTTCTGGACTAGTGATAAAAACAAGGAAGAATTAGAAAGTGACAAAAATTTGTGATTATAAATCCTTAACATTAAAAACCCAGTTGCATAATGAATTGCTCTATTACTTTACACAAAATCCTTATTAGTCTAGAAAGTCCTATGTGATTGATTTCTAAACTATTCTCCAATATTATTCTGCTACTTTTCTGCTCATTCACTGCTACTGGCATACTGACCTTTATGTCCCTTAATTGTGCCCACTCTATTCCTGCCTCAGAGCCTTTGCACTAGCAGTAACTTCTACTTGAATCACTCTCATCAGATTTCTATATATCTGACTTTTTTTAAAATTCAATTTCAGCTCAAATCACAGTAGATCAGTGTAGAGTAAATTGTTTTCAGGCTTTTCTGCCCTCCTGCCATTAGGATTGCCCTGCCTAATGGGATACCTGCAGTTGTTACATTGTTGTGAGCTGCCTTATTTACTTCTGTAGGCCATGGGAGGAGTATTGAGGTAGTCACAGAAAGAATCAGAAGCAGGAGGAGAGGCAAGAGAGAGATGGAAAGAGAAGAAAGCCAGAGAAGAAAGCCAGAGAATCCCAGAGTGAAGACTTGCCATGGGCTTGGAGACCTGCTGGCCTCCTGGCCCCCCACACCCCAGTTTGCCATGTACCTGTTTGCCACACTACATGAAAAGCTCAATAAAAACCTGAGAAAGCCACCAAGGGCTCCAGGACTCTCTTCACCCACCTGTCTGTTTGGATAAAGAAACCTGCTCTGTGCTCATCCTGTCTCTACAATTGGCATAGTCGGCAGGATTATTTGAAGCAGACAGGTATAGTGCCCTCTGAAGACCTCAGGAGGGACTGAGGGGTAGCAGACTGTGTTTGCCTATGACAATGCTGGATGAGCCATGGCAGCACAGGAGGTAACCAGAGAACCAGACTCCAGGAGCTCCAGGAAGAGCTAAGGATGCTGCAGGAGCATAGGAGGTGGACAAAGTCTGGGAGCTGCAGAAACTCAAGAGACCTCAAGTGGAGGAGGAAACAGCCTGCAAGGACCAGCCCAGGACTCCTGAGGCAGCAGAATCATCTGGGAATGAAGGACCATGATTCAGAGCTTGCCAGTGCTGACACAAGGAACAATGGATAGACTTGGACTGACAATCCCACCAGAAGGCAGAGGAACTTTGGCAGAGTAATGTATTTTGGGGACCCTGGGGGAGGATGGTATTGTTTGTACACCCCAGGATATGGGAATGTGGGGGTGGCCAGTGGGCCTTGATGGCCAAAAGCAGCCTGTGTACTGCCCAGCAGCTAGGCAGAGGAAAAAAGCCAACTTAGAAAGGCCAAAGCTGGTGCTGAGATTGGGAAGCCCTGAGTGGCTGTTAAGCTGCCTAAGTATGTTAAAGAAGGCCAGTGAGTCTCTTAAAATCACCTGTGAGTGATGCCCTGCTCACGGTTGAGTGAGGGTGAGTTGTTGAGGAATGCGTCCTTGGGGTCTAGTGGGGGATGTGGCTTGTGGTGGAGCCCACAGCCAAAGAGGGGACCCAAGAGAGTCCGCATATAGAGTTTGGCTCCCCGACCCATGTGCTTATGCAGTGGGTTGGCCTGAGTGCAGGGGTCTGCGTGTCCCACTGGTGGCTATGAAAGCCGAGTGTTGGAGTGACCGCAGACTGAAAACCCTGAGGGTTGGACGATTACCCCCAAAGACAGAATGGCCAATCTAAGAGTAAGTGAATCCTGGGGTTGAATGTGGGATGTGACTTATGGCCAAGACCACAGCCTGATGGTTCCCCCCTTGAATGAGCAGTGCCTTTGGCAGCAGAAGTGGTGGATCATCTGCTGGTGCCATAATAGTCTTTTGCCACTAGGTTGGTGCCCTGCCTGGATTTATTTGTGTTCTGTTGTATTGTTTCATTATTTAGTTGTATTCTATTTTCTTTTGTGGGCCATGGCTGCAGTGTTTGTTTGTTAAGGGAAAATTGTATATAACTGGTTGTTGACACTATATCAGAAAAGCCTGAGGGGGTGGATTGTAGGGTAAATGGTTTGCAGGCTTTTCAGCCCTCCCACCATTAAGAATGCCCTGCCTGATAGGGCTCCCACAGTTGTTACATTATTGTAAGCTGTCTTGTTTACTTCTGTGGGCCATGGGAGGAGTATTGAGATAGTAACAGACAGAAGCAGAAGCAGCAGGAGGAGAGGCAAGAGAGAGACGGAGAGAGAAGAAAGCCGAAAAAAAAAAGCCAGAGACACCCAGAGTGAAGACTTGCCAGGGGCTTGGAGACCTGCCGGCCTCCTGGTCACCTGCCTGCCATGTGCCTATTCGCCACACTACATGTAAAGCTCAACAAAAGCCTGAGAAGGCCACCAAGGGCTCCAGGACTCTCCTTTACCTGCCTGTCTGCTTGGATAAAGAAACCTGCTTTGTGCTCATCCTGCCCCTACAATCAGATAGATCTTTTCACACCAACCCATTTGAAAAAGCTGTTGGACCTTCAATCCTTCTTCAACACATCATCACATCTTCACATCACCTACTGTGAGCCAAGAATGGGTCTAGATGCTGATGATATAGCAGTGAGCTGCAAAAATGAAAACCCTGGTTTAATGGAACTTAAATGCTTCATAATTTGGTAGATTAATGCATTGGTCAGTCTGCATATACATTGTAGCACATCTTTCCTCTTAATAGTGGGCCTTTTGAATTGTAAACAGTTGAAGGATTTCAATCCTTAAGAGGCAAAACAAAAGCTCTGGCCACTGGATTCTTAACCAATACACTTTTCACTTCTCCAAGCTAGTTCTTTCAATAACTGGGCATACATGTAACTAAATAGCCACCACATCCACCCATCATGGGAGATAGTGGAGGATAACAACTTCAGGTCTTCACAAATGGGAAGAAATCACGGTGCGCCAGTATTCGAAGGATCTAGGGATGGCAAAGACGCAAACGGAAGAATTGAAGAGATTTTAAAAGGCAGAGGTTGTGAGTGGGGCAGGGCAAGCATCTAATTTGGTAGAACGCAAAGGAAGCAAATGTTTGGAAATGAAACTGTATGGTCTATTCAAGAGAAAATACATAAAAAATCTAACGAGATAAGAAATAAGGTTAACATGTTCTGTTCTATCTGTATGCCTCAGACACTTTCTGCTGTATCAGGAAATGATGCTTTCATTTCTCCCACCAGAACTTATCACTTGAAGCCTGAAAATAATTATATAATCATGGCTGGAAAACAAAACGTTTTCTGAGGAGAGAGAAGTAGTCCACTCACTGGTGTGCTGCTGTGGCAACGAGGTTTACTGCACCTGTTTTGTTTGCCAAGAGTGAGGCTGGCTTCACGATCCCACTTCTAACTTGGCTGCCACACACACTTTTCTCTTGCTATGAATACTCATGTGAGATCCTGGCATCTATTTTAGGTACTTTGGGTAAAGTGGTCTTCTTGGATGATGCTGGCACTTCTTGTATTAAAATTAACTGGTGGTAAAAACCTTCAGGATAATGTGCCCACTGATAATTAAATTTTGATAAGTAGTTAAGAATGGAAATATCCCAGGAAAGCCAGGCTGAGCAGAGGTGCACTGTGCACTAGTATTGCAAGTATGACCTGCTGTGCATTCATTGGCAGGCACTTTCAGTAGCTATGATGGCCGCAGAACGAGGATGCGCTGGCACTGAGGGACGCTCGCAGCGATACTGGATGTTGTCAACAAGCAGTATCTCCATCAGTGGGGAAACCCTGAGGCAATCCAAAATCATGTATCAACTACACACATCAAAGCCAACATGAGACATTTGTTTCCAAAGTGGGAAAGTATCTATTCTGTGGCATTGTTTCCAGACAAAATCCTTTCTTATGATACCAGATGACAAACGATGCAGCTGCTGTCTTCTATTGGACGGTGTACAAAATAGGAAAAGAGGAGCAGTTGCTACATATGCTGTTTATAATCCCTATCTCAATTGGTTCAGGGAACTGCTTTCTTTTTTATGTGTCATAAATCAGATGACTTGAACAAGTCATTTTAAAAATAGTCCCGGAGTGGTAATGAATAAGTTCAGTTGTCTCAGGAGGCCAAGTGTCGGTTTCAATTAAAAAGAAAAAAAACTACCAGCACTTTATATATGGTGGTAGGAAAGTACAGCATTTGGATGTGATTATGAAGAAATGTAGAATTGCTGAAAAATCAGACATTTTGAGTAAAACATGAATAAAAGGTAAAGAACCCACTCGATTAATATTTAATACTTTGCGATAATCCAATAGTCAGAAATTTACTGGACATCTCTCTGTGCCCTATTTTCTGGAAGACCTTTATCATTCAGATAAGATCCTTACATTGTTAAAAAAAAACCAATGAGCAATCAAGCTGTTGCAGCTCTGGATTCCACGAAACATTCTCATGGTTTCTCACGGTGAATGAATATTTCTTGCTTGTCATTATTTCTGGGTCCTCTAGGTCAAAGGCACATTCATAATAAACCTCTACCCTATAACTCATGTAACAGGTTTATATTAAATCAGCCTCAATAGGTGATAATTCCAACAATTGCTATTTTATCTTGTGCCTCTGTGTGGGTACTGATGTTATGTAGCTGAACAGGATTCAGTTTTGACATCCTACTCATTTCAGAGCTGGGACACTTTCCTCAAGCTCAGATTACCTGGGTGAAGCCCCACCACCTTTCTTTAGGACCTCCATCAGTGGTCTGATGTGTTGGTCTTCTGTGATTCTCTCTGCCAGAGCAGCAGGGCCTCCTGGCCTGTAGGTCAAACTCGATCTGACTCATTACATCCATCCTCCAAACCTCACTTTCAGTGGCCAAGACTGTAGGACACAAAAGCTTCCTTTGTTTTAACTGTTATTCCTGAACATTCTTTTAGCTTTAGCTATCACCTTGCTACTTCCAATATTTATTCATTCAAAAACATTTATGATTCTATGCTGTGCCAGGAACTGAAGCTCTTCCAAAAAATAATAAGATGTGGTTCTTTCCTTGAACGATCACACAGTCTAAGCTAACATTCTGTACAATCATATCTTACATTGTACTACACTTTCATGTTTACAGAGAACTCCTTATATTATTTCTTAAAGCTCTTGCTTTGAATGATTAGATTAATTGACTTTCCATATTCAAGACCACAACGATTCCAAAGGAGTCATGAAACTGGCTTTCCCATGATGTAATTCATATTCATACTGCAGAGAAACCTTATAAAAGTAATGAATGTGGGAAAGCCTTCAGCCAGAATCATCACCTTTTTCAACATGCAAGAATTTGTGCAGTGGAGAAATGCTATAAATGTTTCATTGCCTGAGCAAACTGGTTCCTTGACCTATATTAGCAAGTGAATTTTCTATTTAAAGATATCTCCAGTCAGGATCACTTGGGGTTTTAATGGCAGGTTAATCTTTCTTAAATTGAGAATGTGTGATTTATGCTTTTGAAATATGACTTATATAAATAGCTTAGCACAAAGTTATTCAGCCTGTAGAATGTTCAATGTGATCACAGAATTTTTTGTGTGCACATTTTGGTGAAAGCTGACACATGATGAATATTTACTATGATCAGATAAGACATAGCTGAGCCATTGGAAAGAATGAAAATACCTAAAAATGTTCTGCTGTGTGTTTGGCCAACTGAAAAATATCCTTCTGAGAATTTCAAGAAAAAGGTGTCAATGACATCGGGTGCCAAATCAAGAAAGGTGTGATGGCAATGTCGCTTTATGGAGCTAGAGTTTTACTCGGGCCTTTATTTACTTTTAGATAATTTTCTACACTTACTGAGTAAGTTGCTCACCAGATGTGATGCAGTAGATGTTTTGATATTGTGCAAACCCACTGTATATGTGTGTGTTTGCATGCATACATGTATATATACATATATTTGTGTATGTGTGTGTGTGTGTGTGTGTGTGTGTGTATATATATATATATATATATATATATATATATATATATATATATATATTTGAGCTTAGCAGGTGGATAGCAAAGAAGAAAACAGGGAAACCAAGATCAAAATATCTATTGAATCTCGGCACCCTGGGGCTGCTCAAACCCCTCAAGACAACTTTGAATTTGATTCTTCGAAAGCCAGAAAAATAAAAGTATAAATGACTACTGAATGAATAAACTCATAAGAGCCACTTGGGTTGTCTATCACAAATCACCTTTTAACTGTGCCAATGTACATGTGAAAGTTTTAAAATTTTGAGCACATTCTGTATATTAGTTTAGAATTCCATCTACTTCTGCAAAATTCAGAAAATGCTCATCACATAACCTTTATCTTAACAAATACCTTAAAAGAAGGGAGCATCATATAAAGCATAAACTTTGCTAGAAGAATCAAGAATTAAGATATTTAATGTTGCCATTTTATTACTGAAGTTTCAGTGTAAGATGTTCTCCCCTTCAGAAAATATAAAGTTATTTCAAATAAATGTATAAAGATGTGATAATAGCACCAAAAAGCTACACTGTGTCAGAACATGTGCCATTGCACATAGCATTTTCCTATGCACTATTCTCTTTTCACTGCTATCTTAAACAATCTTATAAGAAAGGATGAGTTTACAAAACTTATCTTTAAAGATTTTTCTACTATATCCCAACTGTTAAATTTCAAGTTAAAATATGTTGTCTATTTTCATCCTTACAGAGATTGTGTCACATACGTATGATTATTCTAATTTTGCATATAGGACAACTGGAGCCAAGAAAATTTAAGTAACTTCCTCAAGGCTACATAGCTCATCATCAAAGCCCATGTCATCTCTTCTGCCACCCAGGAAACATTTGGAATGCACAGACACACTGAAAGTCAGAATGTGGAACAAAACCATCTTATGTTCTTTTGGAGAAGATGGGAAAACAAGTAAACAAATAAAATGGTTTAAGTAGTGATGTGTGCCCTGAACAAAATAAAATAGGAGTGGGCCTCCCTGGTGGCGTAAGAGGTTAAGACGCAAGCTATGAAGCTGTCCATAGCCACTGAGGCATGAGTTTGATCCCTGGCCAAGGAACTACCCACATGGCACAGCAGACCTCTCCTGACTTGCCTGCTGCTCCCCTCAGCAGTGTATTTCAGTCAATCTGCCTGTTGTGTTCCCCACTCTGTCTCTGGTGAATCATTTCACCCCCCCCCAACACACACACACATATCTGGCCTGTACCTCAGGTCTTGTATGCATAAATAAATCTTTAAAAAAAAAACAACGAAATGAAACAGAAATGTGTAAGGGAAAGAGAGGCATGGGGAAATAATAAACAGGGATGTCAGGGATTGTTGGTAGAGATGACTTCTGAACTAAGAATTGAACAGAGAAGAGGAATGAGGCAGTGGAAGAACATGGAAAAAACTTTAGGTGAGAGACCAACAAGGCCACAGACCTTAAAGCAGAAAATAATTTCATTTGTTTCAACACTTAAATGCAAGTGCAAAAAGTCCTACACAAAACTCAGTAAATTAAATCCAGCAGAACATTAATGAAACAAAGTCAATTCATGCAAAGTTGTTTCAAGTCAGCACATCTGCAAAGGTAATTCACTAAATTAACAAGGAAAACCAGGTGATTATATATCAGGAAAGCTGGAAAAACACATAATCAAATAAAAAACCTCATTCATGAGGGCAAGGGGAAATCATTTCTTCAGAACTAGAAATATAAGGAAAATTCCTTAACTTAATAGTGGATATCTACAGCAGCGATCTTTAGCAAACATCAAACTTAAGGGAGAAATGTTAGAGTCAATTTGTTTAAAACAGCAATGTCAACCTTCATGATATTATTCAACATTGTCCTGATGGCCCTCTACAGTAAAATAAGACTAAAGAAATGAGGTCCAATTGTTGGAAAAGAAAAAGACAGAATTTGGTAGAGGATATGATTGAATATCTTGGAAGTCTATAACAATCAACTTAGGTCCTGTTACAACTGGAAAGAGTTCATCAAAGAGGCCAAGTCTGTAATCAACATACAAAAGGATTGCCTTTTTGTGTGTGTGGTGAAAGTATCACACATGAGTTATACCCTCTTAACAGATTTTTTTAATTTTATTTATTTTTTATTTTTTATTTTTATTTATTATTTTTAAATAATAAATTTTATTTTTATATTCCCCATACAATTGCAACTCCCCCATTCTGACCCCAATCCTGCCCCTCACCCCCCAAAAAGTGTCTCTGGTTCATAGTTTTTGTTGATTTTGATTTTCACTTTCTTATAGTTATTCATTTTCCTGGTCCCTTATTTAAGTTTTCTAGATTCCTGCTATGAGTGAGACCATCCGGTAGATTTTTAAGGTGCAATGTGTTACGTTGACTATAAGTTCAGTATTGTACAGCTGATCCCTAGAACTCATGCATCTTGCTGAACTGAAACTGCTGATCAGTAACTCCCCACTTCTCTCTCCCCTGTAGTCACTGTTTACCTCCATGCCACTCTTTGTTTCTGTGAATTTCATGTTTTTAGATACATCACGGAATGGAATCATGCAGTACTTAACTTCCTTATTTGACTTAGTATAATGTCTTCAAGCTTCATCTATGTTGCTGCATATAACAACCTTTTTAAAGGTTGAATAGCATTCCACATTTTCTTCCTCCATTCATCTGTTAGATGAATATTGAGATGACTGTCACCTCTGTGGATCATCCTGCAATGAACAGAGGAGGGCTCGATTTTCTAGCACCACCAATTACCATTAGAAAATGTCATTCTTTTTTTTTTTTTTTTAAGATTTATTTATTTATTTATACAAGCACTGGGTACAGTCAGAAGCGCGGGAGGGCAAGAGAATTCACCAGAGCCAGAGTGGGGAACAGAACAGGCAGAAGGACTGAAGTACACTGCTGAGGGGAGCAGCGGGCAGCAGGAGAGGTCTGTGCGCCATGTGGGACCCTCGCCAGTGGCCAGGGATTGAACCGGTGTTTCAGAGGCTGCAGGCAGCTTCGCAGCCCAGCGCTCAACCGCTGCACCACTAAGGGAGGCCCAGAAAATGTCATTCTTAAAAAAGTATTCTGATTCACAATAGCCATAGCAACCAAAAAATACTCAAAGATGAACAACTTATAGACAAAGAAAACTATAAAAATATACTGAAAGGAGTAAAGAAAGGATTCATGTAGAAAAACATGAATGTAAGGAGTCAATATTATAAATATTAAAATTCATCCCAAATTTATCTTCAAATACAGTACATTCTCGATAAAAATTCTCACATCATTTTTATGAAGTATATGTACAAAACTTTCCAACATGATTCTCAAAATATAATTTTATAAAGTAGAATAATGAAAACAATGTGATTTTGGCATAAAATTAGATAAATAGAACTATGGAACAAACGAGAGGGTCCAGTTGGATGCACATACACGTAGCACTGGACATGTGATTTTAGTGTAAGAATGAAAGTTTCAACTCTGAATGAATTAACAGCTCAGTGATGGTGTTTAGATAACTGATTATCCAGTCACCAAAAGAAATTATTGATGAATCAGAGCCATGTGTGTATATGTGCATGTGCCTGTGAGCTGTGCATATTTGCCTGAGAAGCATTTATACATCTGCAGAGGGAGGCTTGTATAAGGAATTTACTTCAGGATCACTGTAATAACAAAATATCAAAAAACAATGCCCATGATTGCTAGAATTCTGAAATAAATTATGGCATGGCCAAATATGGAGTGCCATGTATAAAGCAAAAAATGAAGTGCATTCATTTGTAATCATATTGAACGATCTCAGAGTTATATTTTTGAGAGTAATATGCAAATTATAGAAAATGGTCAGGTTATATCACATATAAATCAATTTAAAAAATAAATCTACACAAAACTCTATGTTTATATATATGGATATAATGTATATTTTATTTATACATGTTCATTTTACATATGTATCCATGTGTATATAAATAAATCAAGGGTAAACATTTTAATAAAATTAATATTCATAGTATATATGAATCTTTATATTTTATCGATTTAACATTATGTATGTATATACATACATATACCATTGACTACAATGTTTTCTTTCCCTTTGAGTGGACTGATCAGAGGTTTCAAGGTTGCATGCAAAATACTCCTCTGTATTTCAAATATTACATAAATGTGTCATATGGTGTGATATTACATTTCCTAGGCAGAGTAAAGAGAAAAGTGTATTATTCTATCTCAGAAGAATCTCTAGGGAAAAGAGATCAAGATATTGTAAGTTAAAAAAAAAGAGCAAGAAACGGAGGCTAAAATCCATGGACATTTTCCATTATTTTCTATTTAAATATTTTGGATATATAAACAGGGGCAAGAAGAAAATAGGAAAGCAAATTATTTAACTATTTTCCTGTAAGAACCATAGATTGGCATAATTGCTCACATTTGTTCCTATTGTATCAGAAGACATATTATTCCAATGTTTAATATTTAGGAATATCAGATTCCATCTAAAGATCAAATCACAAAAGTGACTGGAGGTAAACTGTTTAGATGGGTCACAGAAGTATACTGAGTCATCACATAATTTCTCTTTTTTCTCAGAAGAAGTGTCAACTAATGCTTCGCCCAGTGCATGAGGTCAGAACAAATTTGGTGATTATTTAGAACGTGTCTTTAGATAAATTTGCAGAGTCAAGATTCAAGGATTATTTCCCAAGTTACAGGACTAGGAAAGGAAAGAGCGGAAACCCTCCCATCTCTAGGATGTGCATGAAAGAAATTCTCATCTTCTAGAGTTCCCTTACTTGGATAATGTAGAGTGCTTTGTGTGGGGATAAATGTAGTTAAAAACTTCTAATATCCTGTTGATTATTTATATGTTGTATAGATCTCACGGTTAAGTACATGCACTTGGTGAAGGTATTTGTCAGACCTCATGGTTCACATTCAAAGGAGCTGATCTCTGACAGGATAAGGAGTTAGAAAAATTGTAATTCTGACAGTTTGGATAAATAAACTCCTAGCAATTGAAAACAACTAGAGTTATACTTCAGTTATACTTTAGAGCTGAAGAAATGCAGATCTGTCTTAAAGACTTAACTGCTGAATTGAGAAACGTACAAATACTGAAATACACTTAATCCTTCTCAAAAGATACTCAGTGTTTTAGCAACCATTTTAGGGTCTTTGTAGCAAGATGGGTTTTTAAAAATTCAAGAACTGCTTCTCGGAGTTAAATGAAAAACAATCCTGTAGCTTGCGTGCTGTGAATCTTCTATCTTGTTTCCTTGCAATAATAACGAGGTGTTTATTTTCAGGCAGATAGTTCCTCATTCTTACCTTCATATCTGCTGCTCAGTTTGTTTCCTCATCAATTTCTCAGATCATCAGAACTCTTCCTAACACATTCCTAAATATTCACCTGAAAGAGGTGGGACAAACACATTTTACCATATCTATTTTCAGGAGTTCTTATGTCTAACTTGTTTTCAGGAAGGAGGATGTGAGGCTCTTACGTTATACAGAATCCTGAAAGGCACATCTTGTGCTCAGTTGTCAATCCTAGCTTTGAAGGTCATTTTTGGCTCTTTGTTAAGTCCTCTACCACAAGTCTTTGCTTTTCAACATAGTGCATACAATGGGTTACTCTTGTAATTTCCACTTGAATCTGTAAGAAGCATCTAAAATTTAAATGTCAAAACCAGAGCTCTTTCTCCATAGTCGCCCCACCCCCATCAAGCCTGCTCCTCCAGCATCCCCAGTCTTAGCAAAGACCCCACCAGTCAGGGGTCACTCAGACCCATATCCTTGGAATCATACTTGATCCTTCTTTTTCTCTAAAGCCCCACATCCATTTATCGGGAAATCTCGTCATCACAATAGGATCTCCTCCTTCTTTCCAGTGGAGGGCTGAGCCTCCTTGATCTGTCTCTGGCCTGGGCCACTGCGCTGGTGTCCTCACTTGTCTTTCTGTTCCTACTCCGTACCTCTCGGCATCCATCCTTCAAACAACTGATTGAGACCCCTTTTTAAATGTAAAGCTGATGGTTTCATTTTCCTGTTACCTGCCCTGCCCCCCATCCTCATGGCTTCTCATGGCAACTAGAACAAAATCCATAAACCTTTGGAAACCAAACATTTTTGTGTGACCCGCTCCCGACTTCTCTTCATTTTTTATTCCTTCCTCTCGTTTTCCCTGCCCACACACTATTTCAGAAGTGACATTGTCTTCCTAAAGAGTCCTCAGACAGAGGGAGCACAAGGGCTTCTGCCCAGAACCTTTAACACTAGCCCGTCCGTATCTGGAAACCCCTTCCCCCAGATGGTCAGGTGGCTCACCCCTCACTTCACTTGAAATTACCTCTTCAGGGAGAATGTTCCTGAATACCCCCATCTAAAATGGGATTCTGCAGCTTTGTCTTACCCCAGTCTATTTTCTTTCCTAGCCTTTATTTATTATTACCTCTTCCCTTCTAGACTAGAAGTTCTTCAAAAACAAGAGACCTCATCTAGCTTATTCACCCTACTACCTAACACAGGGCTTGGCACTTGGCAATGCACAGTAATATTTGTTAAAATGAGTGAATCATATATTTTAAATGGGTAAATGTTATGATGTGTAAATTATACCTCAATAAATATGTTATTAAACCAGACCTTTGATTTAAAAACTGAGTGGAAAAAAGGTTTTGACTGAATGAATGAAAGACGTTCGTAATTTGAATTGGCTATTCTTGCCAAAATAAAATAAAAAGTATTGCTCTATGGAAAACTATGTTTCACTTATCATCTGTTAAAATGTCTGATTTCACCCAGTGAAAGACTATTTCTTTTCAACAATGCATTTGGAAGTTTGAGATATTATATTTTAATAAAAATTACTCATTCAAGTGCTAGAGCCTGTGCTAAAAGTTTGTACATAAGTTATCTCACGCAGTCCTGGGGGCAGGAACTATTATAGTTCCATAATGAGTGGCTTAGAGAGTCTGGGTGTAGCCACAAGTCACAGCTATTAAATGATCATGCTTAGATTTGAGCCCAAGTCAGTTCTAGCATTCCGTAGAGCTAATCCTTATAAGGCGCCCAGATAAGAGGACAGGGGAAAAAATAGTCAATGAGATGGACGCCAAAATACCATTTATTGTTAAGTGCTAGGGGGCCCCATGATGTTTTCTAAGCATATTGTCTTCCTGGCACCCTTCTTCATTCCTTCTACCACTTTCTCAGATGTTTATGGGGTCACCCCAATAATCCTATACTCTGTGGCATAAATTCTCTTAGCTCGTAGGGTTGCTCCTGAAATCTCTCCAGATCCCTTCTCTAAGGCTGTCATGTAAGTGGGGAAAAAAAAAATGTGTCCTATTTCAATGTAATGATTTTCCCATTTATTGCCACTCAGAACTGACATCGGCCTTGGCTCCCGTCATCACAAGTAATTCTCAACCCTGTACTGTCCTCCTCAAATACAGACAGGCCACTCTTCTTTACCACTGCCCTACACCTCATCCTGACTCTCCCATCATCCGACTTCTTTGGCCTTTACCTTTGGTTTTCTTCTCCTTAATTTTAACCTCTGATGTTAGGCTTTTCTAACCTTCTTTCACATTTAGTTCGTGTTCTCAGATGTCATTGTGTTTTTTACTGCAACAAAATAATCTTTCTTTTCTTTTTTAAAACACTTGTTCAAAAAAATAATCCCTGTTCTTTTCTTTTATTGCAATATTGCTGGTTTACAACACTGCATATGATTTGGAGGTACAGGGTGACCTATCCTCAGAGTGTGTCTCCACACCCATGCAATTCACCTTTCAGCGATGAACTGCCCCTGGAGTTTACAGAGCATTTCATTTATCTTAAATGTGCTTCAATATCTCACTTAACTAAATCTTCTGAACAATGCCACAAGGTAGATATTACCATTTCAATTTGAGAGAAAAGGAAACTGAGTCACAGAGATTTGTCCCTTGTCTAACACTACCCAAAAATGTAGAAATTGGAGTAGCATAAAGGCCTATTTTTTATTTCCCTTGCAGCACCCCATTTGTTAGCTTGTTTTACTGAAATGTAGTCGGTTTTGTGCTGGTCATTATGGAAGCTAATAGCCACATATGGCTACTTAAATTTCAATTAATTAAAATGAAACAAAATAAAAAATTCAGTTCCTTAGTCACATTAGATGGATGCAATTTAAGCAGTTGGTAAACATGTTTGGAAAGTGGCTGTTGAATTAGACAGTGCAGATATTGAACATTTCCATCATTGCAGAATGTTCTATCAGACAGTGCTGGCAGGGTTCCTGTTATGCTGTTGAGGCTGAGAGAGAAATAGGATTTCCACTACACTGGCTTTCTGCCTGAAGTTGCTTTGGGGAACATGTATAACATGTTCCCAGGGGATGGAACAATCTCATCTTTGTGGAAATCTCGTTCATTGTTCCCCAAGCTGAGCAGATCCTCAAAATTGTGGATTCTTGACCCATTATTCTTGAATAAATCCATAGTGTTGGAAGATGGATTATTAAAATAACTCTTGATCTGCTAATTGGGGATCCTTGTTATTGACAAGATGAAGAATCAGAAAAGGTGAATGGACCCCAGGACATAGTAGACAGTATTTGTTGCAATTCTCTTATTTAATTACCATAGAAATTGAAGTCCAAAGAGATAAAGTAACTCTTCCAAAGTTACCTAGTTAGTGGCAGATTCAATAATAAAATAGAAATTTCCTGATTCCCTATCTTGTGCTCTCTTCTTGAAGACACCCTACTTTATCGAGCATTTAAAGTTCCCCAAACCTATCCTAGATAACAATTAGAAAAGGAAATTGAAGAGAAACTTCTTCCTTCCTCTACTCTTGCCTTTTCTTTTGCAGTCCTTAAAAATGGAGGGACAGTTTTCTAATCCTGTGCCAAAAAGAAGCAGACAAATGAAGCTCCCAAGACAGCTGGTCAACAGAATTACATAGCCTCGCCTTCGATAATGAGACTGTGTCTCATACCATACCTCATACAACTTGTTCCAGAATATGTGTCTGCTCAGAACACATGCCACACAGCCTTTCCTCCATTAGCCACTGCACGTAGCTCTGATCTTCTTTCCAGGGGCGTTCTAAAATAAGTCCGTGTTGGGTAGCTGGGGAAACTTTCACAACGTCTTGCCTACTAAGTCATAAAACAACAGCTGGGTGTAAAAATATAACCCCTGTCACTTTTCCAAGTAGCATGAGACCTGGCCTGAGGGGCCCGGGGAAGTTCTTGGACATGTTGTAATTCACAGCTGCCGCCCTGAATAACACTTTTCTTCCTTGAGGTTTCAGGTGGTAGAGGGTTGTGATCTTTTGCAAGTGCTGCTTTTCTTCCTTAGGACCCTTCTGACCATGTACTGCTGAGATTTGCGCCCACTGGTCTTAAATGTTTATATGTGGCTGAGTGTGAAGTTCAGTGACTTTGGGGGCATAACATCCTGAAGCTACTTCTCCATCCCTCCTAGAAGGAAAGCTGAGATTTCTCAAGCAGAAGGCAAATCAGGAACCGAACTCCTGGGTTGACATTCTTGTGTGCTTGGAAACACCAGCTTGCTAAATTTGGTTGCTGTTTCTTTTTTTAGTAGGATAATAGGAAAGTCTGAATTTCCCATGCAGAGAAATAGCATTAAGCAAAAGCAATGCCTATTTGGATTTCTTCCCCTAGCGTCCATTCTCTTCCCACTTCTGATTTGATTTCTCACTTACAAAGAATAATTATGGGGTAAAATGGATTATGAACTTCCTTAACCCAAAGCAGAAATGAATAGTTAGTTGCACAAATCCAACAGCTGCCTGTGTTCATTTTTATCTTAAGACTCTGATGAACAGAAACAGGAATGAATGTTTTAAGTAAACAGCCCATTTCCAGAAGGGACCTTGGTGCAGGGAATGAAATAGAGCCTTGGTCCAACTGAGCTCTATAATCAGCAGAGCCGCCACCATCTGTCAGGGCTGGTCTGTTCTCCCTCGGGCTCTGGCTCCCGGGGCCCACCTGACAGACGGGCATCATTAGCTGGCTGGTGCACAAGGTCACCCCACTGAGACAGGTCACCTTGTGTCTTTGGGGTGTTTTATTCCCCCCTGTTCCAAATTCTGATTGTGAGAAAGGAAAATTGAATTTCAGTTTTAAGATTAAATGATGACAGTATGCAATCTGTCAGCTCCTTGCTGGTAGCCAAGCAGGTTTGCTAAATTAAAAAAAAAAAAAAAGAAAGAAAGAAAAAATAGGATCCAGCCTCCTCTTCCTTTAGTCCTCAGAGGTCAGAAGCAGGGGAACCCTGCCTACATGCAGCCCATCTAAATGCAAACCCCTCAAAGATGCTTCCTGCTTTATGGTGTTGTGTAGATCAGTGAGTAGGCATGGAGATTGCCTATATTTTGGCTAATGTGTAGTGGAAATGAGAGAAACTTGCACAAATGGAGAATCAAAGAAAGAAACTGAGCATGCTGGTAGATAGTGGCAGTGTCCATGCAGGAAGCCACTTTGAGATACAGAGAGCAAATGGAAACTGCCAGCACATACTCTGCCCTCCTATGCTTCATTAAAAAAAAAAAAAAATCAGTCATCTGTTTTAACACCTCATTCAGTTGCACAGACTTCCTTTCACATTTTTTTCACAGATTGTTTCCCCCTTAACCCTGCACATTTTCCAGTTTCTCCAGAGGCAGTTCTTGATTGCTAATCTCCACTGGCTTCTTGACCCTTGTGCTGAACTCACTTTTTTTCTCATCTTGGTTTCTGAGGGCTTTCTCGTGAGTGACAGTGACCTAGTTCTGGACTTCTCTCTAGGTAAGTTCTGGCAAGAATCTTCTATTAGTCAAATCTTAGAGTACTCAATATACTCTCTGAGATAACTCAATTAATTATCTTGACCGAAAAATACACATTTCAGATTGGGATATAATTATAATTTCAGAAGCATATTAATTTGAAAGAAGAGATATGGCTATTAGAGCCAAAATACACACAATGGAGAATCTTCTGGGTTTTACCTACATAAAGAATTGGTGCAAATGTCTTTTCTGTGAAGAACTGCTCCAAACTGTCTACCTATTAAATCATTCTGCAGAATGGGTGGATTTTAGTGCATGAATCTGAAGGCTCATGAAACTGTGACAGTGGATATATTTTAGAAATAGCACAAAATCCAATGGAATACTATTCAGCAATCAAAAAAGATAAACTCATGCCATTCACAGCAACATGGATGGAGTTGGAAGGGATTATGCTCAGTGAAATAAGCCAGAAGGAAAAAGAAAAATATCAAATGGTTTCACTTACAGGAGAAATATAGGGGAATCAAATAAGGGATCAGGAAAAAAATAATAAATAAAAAGACAAAACTAGCAGGCATCTATAAATCAGAGATATTCTGCAGGGGAGGAGGGGGGAAAGGGATTAAAACAGCAAGTAGGAAGAGCACAAGAACTATGGTGATGGGACACCGGTGATTTGATGGTGGGAATTTTACGGGGACTTCACCTGAGAGGAGAAAGTATGCATTGTACAAAAATGGAGAATGATGTAAAATATATATATATGAATAAATAAATATTAAAAATTTAAAAACAGTACAATGAGGAGTTGGCCTTCAACAACACTGGAGGGAATTCCCATGTAATAACGCAGACTGAGACCTCAAAAACTTGGACTTTGATTCTCAGTTTTCACTTCTTGTGCAAGTTCCAGTTCACTTTCCTGACTGAAGAACTGAGGTTAGCAGTGGGAGGGGGAATGTAGGGAGCAAGTGGGGAACCAGCACAGTAGATTATGGTGGAGGACTATGGCTGTCTTGGAAGTGGGAGGGGTGTGGTCACATACTTCTGAAGAGGTATGAAACCATCCTCCTAAATTATAGTCAGTATTGTAAACCAATGTTACTTCAAAAACAATCAAAATAAATGAAGTATTGACTCTGAAAAAAAAATCCAATCCTTGTTCAGTGCACTTGTGTTTGATCCAATGACCTTCCCTATCCCAGGAGTCAATCCAAGACGCCATATTACATTCAGTCATTATGCCTTCTTTGTCTCCTCATATATGTGACACTTTTTTAGTCTTTCCTTGGTTTTCACTATCCTCAGTCTTAAAGAGTACTGCTTAGGCATTTTTATAAATATTATAAAAAATTTTATTCTCAAAAATCTCATCTTTTGCTTACAGCAACTTATTCTATACCTATTTGATTTTTGTTAACCTATTTCAAAAGGCAAATTTCCTATGCTCTTGCCTAGAAATGATTGCACATTTCCTCTTGACCCTCTTAGGGAACTACAACTTTTTTAGCACTGTTTTCACCTTGCAAATAGTAGTAAAGCCTGTTCCCAGATAAATATATACCTACTCACATATTCCTAGATAATTGGATCATTGAGCTCTAAAAGAGCAAAGGAGTGGGAATCATCATAGAAAATATGAATATACATGCAAAATTAAGATTATTTTATAGAAATATATATGAGTAGCTAAATTAAATGGATGTCAAATTTTAAGGAAAAAAGTTTATTAGTTCAGCAGAAATCAGTTTAAATAACCCTCAATGTAATGGATCACACTTGCCCCAGAATTGGTAATATTTTATTGTCAATTACTTTTGACCTAAGGAATAGATTCCGACATTTTATTTCATGTTGTTACAGCTTATAAAATAAAATGGTAAAAATGACAGCCCCTCATCCAATACCTGGCATAGATACTTAGTAAATGTGAATTTTTTTCAGAAAGTGCTTATCTGGTAACTATGTACCAGGCACTCTTCTAATGTTTTACACATTATCTCATTAAATCCTTACCACCATCCCATTTTACAGCTTAGGTACTAAGGTTCTGAGAGGTTAGATTAGTTACCCAAGATTACACAGACAGTGGGTGGGATAACTAACATTTGAAATCAGGCAGCTTTGCAATTATATCTACTCTTTTTTTGTTTTCTTGTTTGCTATTTAAAAGGGGAAGGTTTGCTAGGAAAAAGAGATGACTGCATAGATACGGGCAGGCAGGCAGTGCAAGATCTGTCCATACATGCTCTTTAACTATGACATTCCACTGCTCCTTTGTTACTTATGAGACCAATTTGAGAATTAGCATTGCACATAATTTGAATTTTCAAGATGACTGAATTTTAAATAATTTAACATTTTCATTGGAATCATATCTAAAATATAGCACTTACCTTCCTCACAGAGATAATACTTCCTGCTGTCAGAGGTTACTAATGTGAACACCAAATTTTATGCTTTGCTTAACTATTTTTATTTTTCTCTGCACATGATGATCCCATACTGATAAAATGTAGACGAATTGTTTTCTTGCCATTTTGATTTATCAGTTTCCTTTATCATTGTCAACTCTGTCACTTCTCGCTGCTTTCAGTTGCATGACTTTGACAACATCTTTTGCAATCACCTGTTTCCAGTTTGATATTAGAATTATATCTAAAATAAAAGTAAATCAATACTGAGGGTTTTCATGGGTTCAAAGCATAGGAGATCATGCATTTGTGACATGAATCTCAATTGCTCACACATCACTTAGACAACTTCTTGCTTATTTCCTTGGTTCTGTGCCACACCACCGAGACCCCTCTAGACAAGTAAACTAACATATCTACCATCTTGAATGTTATTTCTTAATAAAATAGATAATAAATTGTCACTTGTTGCTTTAGATCAACCAAATGACTAAATACCATGTCATTTGTGGCAAAAGCATATTAGTGGTTCGTAGTCTAAGTAATAATGCAGATATGATCAATGATATCATTTGAACTGTAGTTGCCCATCGATGGATCTGAGAATTGGGACAATGGTGTTTCTCTAGCTAAATTGAGAAATTCTCCACTAGGGCAAATGCTCTAGCCAAGTGTTGCATTTGAGGGCTCTGGGTGAGACATGGTGTGTTACTTAGCAAGTATTTGGTGCCCTTGGTATAGAGCATGACCAGGGAGGTAGTGATCTCTGGTGGACACCATTTCCCATCCTCACAGCTCAATCCTTATCAACGAGACCACAAAATACTTTTCTAGTCTTTCCCAACACTGTAATGAGTCCAAACATTTTCAGATGGATTGTTTCTGTTCCTGGCTTATTCTAGTGGAAACAGAGGATTCCTCTCTGTCTGGGCAGAGCTGGGGCCAAAAGAGGTAGCTCTTTCAGCTACTCTTTTATACCCATTTGTATTTGGGAGAGGGTGGTTGGATTTGAACCAAGGTGGTTGTTTTTTAACTTTCAAAGCTTCCAAGTCTCTGGTACGGGCTCCCTCTGTGACATCCCAAAGCATCCACATTGGGGAGGAAACCGAACCAGGCACCACTAGGGAAATTCCACAGGGACAAATTGTTTCCATTGCTTAGAATTTTTTCCACACAGGCACTCAACAAACCTCAAACCATCTGCTCATAGTTCAGAGTGGAAGACTGTTTAGTGACGGAGAGGTCTCTGCTTCACAGGTTGCAAATATAGCACTCACAACTTGCCACTTGTTGATCTCATGACTGGTGATTATTTTGTTTTTCTATACATGTAACTGAACAGCACCCAAGTATACGTAATACATCAATGACCAATGCTCCTATTAATTATGTGGATTGTAAAATTAGAGTCTATTTCATCAGTTTATCAATTAACAAATATTAGACAGAATCAAGAAAAGAATCCCCATTTCAGTTCTTTAAAACAGTATACCTCTTATACTTAACAATAACTAAGGGTATCCCAAATTTGATGAACACATTATATCTTGCAGACCACATGATTGAAGAGGTGTTCAATTTTAACACTAAGTTCCTATCAAGGAAGTTTCCTGATGGATGAATTATTAATATTCAAGATAAATTGGGTTACCAGGCAACTTTCCAGCACAACTTTTAAAGCAATAACAAATGTAACCAGGGATTTCCAGAAATGGCGTCATGGTCCAACTTACTACCCATCATCTGTCCCTGGTTTTATGTGTGATAGAACACAGTCATGAAATTCAGACTCTATTTTTGAGGTAGTTATCCAAACACCAGTAATTGCTAAGAATAGCAGTGACCATATACTAATAACCAATTAAGGCATTGATTTGTACTCACTGCCTGCTTGTCACTTATTCCTCATTCAGTCCAGACAACTGGTGGCATTTGAAACAGAAGAGGAGGGAAAGGTGCTGCTGTTTGTTATTTTTTTTTTTCAGCAGCTCACAATTTTCCCTTTCATGGTGATATATGAATAAAGAACACGACTGGTATATTACTCACAATAAGACAACTTTTAAAAGCAATTGACTTGAGAAAGAAGATCTCATTCTCTAGTTAGTTAATATATGCTTGCTTAAAACATTGCCCAACCTATTTTCCTTGTTTACATTCTCCTCCCAATTTTGAAGTTTTCTTTTCTTACTCTTTCACTAACACACACTCCTTACCTTTCTTCCATTTCCAAGAAGACTTGACTTACCATACTTGTCAAATATTTTACTTTGCTTGGCCCTATCTCTATTGGGTTCTCACCTAAGGGTTTTATGCAGGGTGACAGCACAGCATCTGGTTTGACTGTCCCCTTTTGATAGAATGGGAGAAACTCTCTTACTCAGAGATTATTGATTGAGAACTGAGGTTTCATAGGGAATAAGAAGAGAACATGAATTTGTGCTTTTGTTTTCAGTTCTCATGTTGGTAAAGGAAAGAAGAAGAGAAAGAAGAGATTGATCACTACTATGTGTTGAAGACCTACTTGAAATCAGGATCTTCAAATATGTTAGCACATTAAATTCCACAAGATCCCTGCAAAAGATGATCAACCTTGTTTTAAAGATGGAGCTTGTGAGGCTCAGAGATTCTCAGCTAGTTGTGTGAAGACACCAGATTATAAGTTGCATAGCCAGAATTTGAAACCACGTCTGTGGGATCCAACATGCAGCTACTCTTCACCCTTCCATGCTACCTCCAGAGAGGGGACAGTGAAGGCAAATGAGGCTCATGGAGTGCCCTCACCCTCTGCTTTTCTCCCCAAGGATCCTCAGTAATTGAGGTGAAGTCAACTCTCCAGTGTCCCCAGGCAGGAAACTAGTAGCCAGGATATCAGTAAAAACACTGGGTTTCCAACTCTACTTTCCTCTGGGAAGGCAAAGCACATCCAAACAGAACACATCCCTCTACCTAGAAGGTGTTGACACTCAATATAAAGATGGCTTTTATATACACTGCCAATCAGACATTTTTAATAACCATTTTTGTGCAATAGTGCATGGTTAATTAATGAGTTGATCCTGCCACAGTTTTTAAGTTTGTGCATAAAATGACTGATGGTAACAATTACAATAAAAATAAAGATAGCTACCATTTATGGCATGCAAGCTATGATCCAGAAATTCACATGTCGTTTCGGATTACTGCTAACAAGATCATACAGCAGATTTTGTATTCCATTTCACAGATGAGGAAACTGAGACTCAGGCAATTAAGGAACTGTCCAAAGTCAAGCAGCAAGAAAGCAAGTGAGAAATAACTAGAAGCCACATCTATATACACCCAAACCACAGAATTTCCACTTTCACAGCTGCTCCTTCCCTGCGCTTGCCAGGCTGGAAGGAAGCCTGGCAAATTTGTTTTGAGCATCCGTGCCTGGAAGCAATCAAATTCCCATCCATGATTAAACTGAATAATTGGAAATCCTCTGCTTCATTCTTATACTAGCTTTGATTGCAAACTATCGTGCCCTCATTGTTTCACATTAATCCACTTTCAATGGCTCTCCATTGTCCAGAAATTAGACATCCAAATGCTTGTGTTGGAAATGTAAAGTCCTCCACAATCTGACCTCACTCAACCTGCTGTCATATCCCTGAACACCTTTTCACTAAGCCTCTGCCCCATTGGGACAGTTTCACTTTACAAAACACCAAGTGTTAGCCAACTGCTTGTTTGCCCAGTTCTACATAACAGTTGCTGCTTATTTTCCTGCTCAACTTCTACTTCCTAAATTAAAATGCAGACAGAACTACCTTCTTTTTTTTTTTTTAAAGATTTATTTATTTATACAGGCATTGGGCACAGTCAGAAGTGCGGAAGGGTGAGAGGATTCACCAGAACCAGAGCGGGGAACAGAACAGGCAGACTGATGAAATACACTGCTGAGTGGAGCAGTGGTCGCGGCAGGAGAGGTCTGCACGCCATGTGGGACCCTCGCCCAGCGGCTGGGGATTGAACCAGAGCTGCAGAGGCTGTGGGCAGTTTGCAGCCCAGCGCTCAACTGCTGCGCCACCAGGGGAGGCCCAGAACTACCTTCCTTGACATTCTACTTTAATAGTAATTATTGCCAGTATAGTTCATTTGCCAATTAATGTGTTTGACTTTGAGACATGTCTACTTCAGGACCTCATTGGTATACGATTTGAAATTTAAAACGTTTTTATTTGATCCCAACTAGAGAGGGATCTCTTCTTATAGGCTTCAAAAAAAAAAAAAAAAGCCTGTGAAACAAAAATTATTGCCTAACAGGTTGCTGTCACTGAAGATCTTGAATACATTTTCTTTTTTTTAATAATAAATTTTATTTTTATATTCCCCATACAATTGCAACCCCCCCATTCTGACCCCATCCCTCCCCTCCTGCCACCCACCCCCCAAAAAGTGTCTCTGGTTCATATTTTTTGTTGATTTTGATTTTCACTTTCTTATAGTTATTCATTTTCCTGGTCCCTTATTTAAGTTTTCTAGATTCCTGCTATGAGTGAGACCATCCGGTATTTTTCTTCTTCTTTTTGGCTTATTTCACTGAGCATAATCCCTTCCAGCGCCATCCATGTTGCTGCAAATTGCATGTGTTTATCTTTTTTGAATGCTGAGTAATATTCCATGGTATTATGTACCACATCTTCTTGATCCAGTCATCTATTTTTGGGCATTTGGGCTGTTTCCAAAGCTTAGCTATTGTAAACAGTGCTGCTATAAACATAGGGGTGCAGGTGCTCTTTGGAATTGATGTTTCTGTGTCCTTTGGGTAAATACCCTGGAGTGGAATTGCTGGATCATATGGAAGCTCTATGTTTAGTAGGTCCAGAAATCTCCACACAGCTCTCCATAGTGGTTGGACCAGTTTGCACTCCCACCAACAGTGCAGGAGAGTTCCTTTTTCTCCACACCCTCGCCAACATTTGTTGTTGCTAGTTTTTTTAATATGTGCCATTCTCATTGGTGTAAGATGGTATCTCATGGTAGTTTTGATTTGCATTTCCCTGATGACAAGTGATGTTGAATATTTTTTCATATGCCTGTTGGCCATTTGCATTTCCTCTTCAGAGAAGTTTCTTTTTAGCTCTTCTGCCCATTTTTTGACTGGGTTATTTTCTTTGTTGTTGTTGAGTCTCATCAGCTCTTTGCAGATTTTTGTGATCAGTCCTTTATCATTAGTGTTGGGTGCAAAAATGTTCTCCCAGTCAGTGGGGTTTCTCTTTGTTTTTGTTATTGTCTCTTTTGCTGTGCAGAAGCTCTTTAATTTGATGTAGTCCCAGCTGTTTATCTTTGCCTTCACTATCACTGCTTTGGGTGATGTATCTGTAAAGATGTCTTTGATGTGCAAATCACGTAGTGTTTCGCCTATATTTCCTTCTATATATTTTATGGTTTCAGGTCTTATGTCTAGTCCTTTAATCCATTTTGACTTGATTTTTGTGTATGGTGTGAGGTAGTGGTCAAGCTTCATTCTTTTGCATGTAGCAACCCAGTTTTCCCAGCACCATTTATTGAACAAACTTTCTTTGCTCCAATGCATAGACTTTGCTCCTTTGTCAAAGATTAGTTGACCATAAATCTGTGGGTTTATTTCTGGATTTTCTATTCGATTCCATTGGTCTGTATGTCTGTTCTTGTTCCAATACCACGCAGTTTTGATGATTATGGCTTTGTAGTAGAGTTTGAAGTCTGGGAGTGTGATGCCTCCATTCCCTTCTTTCTTTTTCAGGAGAGCTTTGGCAATTCAGGGTTTTTTGTGATTCCATATGAATTTCATCAATAATTGTTCTATTTCTTTGAAGAATGACATTGAAATTTTGATTGGAATAGCATTGAATCTGTATATTGCTTTTGGTAGGATGGCCATTTTAATAATGTTTATTCTTCCAATCCATGAGCAGGGGATGTCTTTCCATTTCTTTGTGTCTTCTTCTATTTCTTTTAACAGTGTTTTATAGTTTTCTTTGTATAGGTCCTTTACCTCTTTTGTTAGATTTATTCCCAAATATTTGATTTTTTTGTTTCAATAATAAAAGGGATGGTTTTTTTGATTTCTTCTTCTTCAGATTTATTGTTTGTGTATAGGAAGGCTACTGACTTTTGTGTGTTGATTTTGTATCCTGCCACTTTACTGAACTGATTGATGAGTTGAATTAGTTTTTCTGTGGAGATTTTGGGGTTCTCTATGTATATTATCATATCATCTGCAAATAGTGATAGTTTGACTTCTTTTCCTATTTGGATTCCTTGGATGTCTTTCTCTTGTCTTTTTGCTCTGGCTAGGACTTCCAGTATTATATTGAAAAGCAGTGGTGAGAGTGGGCATCCTTGTCTTGTTCCAGATCTTAATGGAATTGCTTTCAGCTTTTCACCATTGAGAATGATACTGGCTGTTGGCTTGTCATAGATGGCCTTTATGATGTTGAGGTATGTTCCTTGTATCCCAAGAATTTCAAGGGCTTTTATCATGAATGGGTGTTGCACTTTGTCGAAAGCTTTCTCAGCATCTATTGATATTATCATATGGTTTTTATATTTCTTTTTGTTGATGTGTTGGATAACGTTGATTGATTTTCGGATGTTAAACCATCCTTGTGTCCTTGGAATGAATCCTACTTGGTCGGGGTGAATTATCTTATGGATACATTGTTGGATTCTGATAGCTAAAATTTTGTTGAGGATTTTTGCATCAGTGTTCATTAGGGAGATTGGCCTGTAGTTTTCCTTTTTTGTGTTGTCCTTGTTCGGTTTTGGTATTAGTGTAATGTTGGCTTCATAGAACGTGTTTGGTATTGTCTCTTCTGTCTCAATTTTTTGGAAGAGTTTGTGAAGGATAGGCACCAATTCATCTCTGAATGTTTGGTAGAATTCGTTTGTAAATCCATCAGGTCCTGGGCTTTTGTTTTTGGGGAGGTTTTTGATTACCATTTCAATTTCGCTGCTTGTAATTGGTCTGTTTAGGTGTTCTATTTCTTCTTTATCTAGCTTTGGGTGATTGTAGAGTTGTAGGAATTTGTCCATCTCCTCTAGATTGTTGAACTTGTTTCCATACAACTCTTCATAGTAGTTACTGATTATTCTTTTTATTTCTGCTGTGTCCATTGTGATTTCTCCTCTTTCATTTCTGATCCTGTTTATTTGTGCTTTCTCCCTTTTTTCCTTTGTGAGCCTGGCTAGGGGTTTGTCTATTTTATTGATTTTTTTGAAAAACCAGCTCTTGGTTTCATTAGTCTTGGATTTTTTTTTTAGTTTCAATTTCATTTATTTCTGCTTTGGTTTTTATTATTTCTTTTCTTCTACTGGTTTTGGGTTTTTTTGTTGTTCTTTTTCTAGATCTTTGAGCTTCGAGATTAGGTTGTTTCTTTGAGTTCTTTCTTGTTTCTTGATATGAGCTTCTATTGCTATATATTTTGCTCTTATTACTGCTTTTGCTGTGTCCCATACATTTAGGATATTGGTGTCCTCCTTGTCATTCAATTCAAAGAATATTTTAATTTCCTCTTTGATCTCCTCATTAGTCCAGTGGTCTTCCAGTAGTGTGGTTTTCAATCTCCATGAGGTAGGAGAGTTCCTTGCCTTCTTTTTATGGTTTATTTCTAGTTTGATGCCTTCATGGTCAGAAAAGTTGGTTGGTATGATTTCAATCTTGGTGTATCTGTTGATGTTTTTCTTGTGTCCCAGTATGTGATCGATCCTGGAGAATGATCCGTGTGCGCTTGAGAAAAATGTGTACTCCGTTTTTGGGGGATTTAGTGTTCTATAGATGTTTGTTAAGCCCAAATGCTCTAGGTCCTTATTTAGAGCTTTAGTTTCTTTACTTATTTTTTGTCTTGTTGATCTATCCATTGTTGATAGTGGTGTGTTGAAGTCTCCCACTACATATGTGTTTTCTCTGATGTCTGTTTTCAGAGATGACAACAGTTGTCTGATATATTTTGGTGCTCCTTTGTTTGGTGAGTATATGTTAATTAGTGTTATTTCTTCTTGAAGTATTGTCCCTTTGATCATAATGTAGTGACCGTTGGGATCCCTTTTTTATTTTTTTAGTTTGAAATCTGTTTTATCTGATATAAGTATAGCTGTTCTTGCTTTCTTTTTTGGTCCATTTGCTTGTAGGATTGTTTTCCATCCTTTAACTTTGAGTCTATTTTTATCTTTTGTAGCTAAATGTGTTTCCTGGAGATAGCAAAAGGTTGGGTTTTGTTTCTTAATCCAGGCTGCAACTCTGTGTCTTTTTATTGAAGAGTTTAGTCCATTTACATTTAGGGTTAATATTGATATGTTAGCATCTGTATTTGCCATTGTGTTTGTCTTTCCTTTGATTTTATTTATTCTTTTAATATCTTTTTTTTTTTCCTTGCCTTCTTTCATTGTTATTCGTCCCTCTGAGGTTCTGGCTTTAGGATTCCTTGTAGTATTTTTTGGAGTGGGGGTTTATTGGTAATGAAGTTCCATAGTTTCTGTTTGTCTGGGAAGGTCCTTATTCTTTCTTCATAGAGGAAGGAAAGCTTGCGGGATAGAGTATTCTTGGTTGACATCTGTTTTCTTGGAGTCTGTTGACTA
This sequence comes from Talpa occidentalis, assembly GCF_014898055.3. Classification (NCBI taxonomy): domain Eukaryota; kingdom Metazoa; phylum Chordata; class Mammalia; order Eulipotyphla; family Talpidae; genus Talpa; species Talpa occidentalis. The sequence continues at coordinate 36,764,755 of NW_023601653.1, forward strand.
TGTCCCTCCACTCTCTCCTTGCCCGTAGTGTTTCTTCGGAGAAGTCTGATGTCAGCCTGATTGGCTTTCCTTTGAATGTTATCTGTTTCTTCCCTCTTGCCAGCTTCATTATTTTTTCCTTGTCCTGGATTCTTGGGAGCTTTACTATTATGTGTCTTGCTGTATTTTTCCTTTCGTCGTGGAAGTTTGGTGTTCTTCTTGCTTCTTGTATATCAATTTTCAGCTCCTTCTTCACATTTGGGAAGTTCTCTTCAATTATCTCCTGGAATATTTTCTCTGTTCCTACATCTCTCTCCTCTCCTTCTGGTATTCCTATAACTCTTATATTTCCTTTCCTCATGGTGTCAGATAGTTCCCAAAGTCTTTCTTCGTTCTTTTTCCTTCGTACTTCTCTTTCCTTTTCTGTTTTGGTTCTTTTTATTTCTGTGTCTTCAAGAGAACTTATTCGTTCTTCCATTTCATCTATTCTGCTTTCATTGCTTTTCCCAGAATTCTTTAGTTCTTCCATTAATTCTTTGATCTCCTGCATTTCTTTTACTTCCCTCTTTAGGTACTCAATTTCATTCTTCTGATCGTTGATTATTTTTCCCTTATCATTGTTTTCCTTTATGAGTTCTGTCATTTTTTTAATCATGGCAATTTTAAATTCTCTTTCCGGAAGGCTCAGAAGTTCTTCCAAGTTACTGTTGTTGCAATCTGGGGGCTGGTTTTCTTTTTGTGGTGTGCTTCTTCCCTGAGGAGTTGCTATGTTGCGTGTGGTTCTTCTACTCCCTACTGTCTGTTTTCTAATTTGCCGTATGCGTTGGGACACTGTGTTGCTGGGACTGGCCGGCATCTTGGGTGAGCTTCTCTGCTCCCCTCTGGCTCCTCCGGGAGCCATCTGTCAGTTTCAAGCAGTCTTTACTGAAGAAAGGTCCCTGTTCTAAAATGCCGATGTGGGGACACACTCCCCTGTGCTCCTGGTCTGCCCCGGCGGTGGGTTCCCTCTCCCCCTCTGGGCTTGGACTGCAGGCCAGAGGTGTTCTGGTGTGGGCGAACTTCCCCAGCTCACCTCTGGCTCCTGAGGGAGCCTTCTGCAGGCAGTCTTTACTGAAGAAATGTCCCTGTTCTAAAATGGCGATGCGGGACACACCTCTGCGTGTCCAGTGTCAGGCACACTCTTCTGCGCGCCTGGGGTGCCCCGGCTTTGGGTACTCGCTCCCCCTGTGGGCTCAGACTACTGGTTGGCAGGGGCCCGGTGTGGGCTAACTTCCCAGCTGGCCACTGGCTCCTCCAGGAGCCTCTGCTGGTTTCAAGTCGCTAGGTGGCACCAGAGATCTCTCCTAGAGCCCTTGGGGAGCTGTTTTTTTTTTTTTTTCACCCGTGGGACAGGAAACAGAGCGGGAATGGTAGGGTAAACCTCAATGGCTTTGGGGTGCTGTGTCTGCCTTGTGCCCCACCATCGATGGAGAATGCACGATGCCCCACCATCGTGGAGAACCCTGAATTTTGTGCCCCGGATCTCAGTTCCAAAGCCCTCAGGTCCAGGACGCGGGCTGTAGCCCAGTTCAGTGTCCACAGAATGGCGTCTTTTGCACCCCGCTCCTGTGCCTGGGTGCCTGGTTCCTGGACACTCAGTGAGGGACTTTCACCTCAGTGAGGGTCTTTGCGCGCGTCTCCCTGCAAGCCTAAGTCGCAGGCGCGGGGACCTGGGCAGCCGCGATCCCAATCCGCGTTTGCTTTTCAACCACGCTGCTTTTCCGCGCTATCCCGATCCCGATCCGCGTTTGCTTTTCCAGCGCGCCGCTTTTCCGCGCAAGCTTACCGGGCGGCCCGGGGCTGTGTGCTGGTCCTGGCCTCCTCCTGGGGGGCGGGGTCTCTGTTTAATGGCGCCCGGAGCTCACCGCCGCACGAATCCTGCAGGGTTCTCCGCAGCTCCCGTTCATGGGGTGTGGTGGCTGCAATAGTTCCTTTCCACTCACAGTCCCACTTGCTGCGTCATTTGTTCTTGTTGATCTTTTTTGTTTGTTTTTTCCCTTCCTCTCTGCCGGTCGGAGAGTGCTGACTCTGTGGGTGGGGGAGGGGAGCAGGGTTCTGCGCTTTCCTCCCTTCTGGTCCTCTTTTATGGCAACTTTCTTCTTTGGGTAGTTTGCTGGAGTCACCCGTTTATCTTCCGTGTCCCGGTTCTCACTGGGACCTGCCGCTTTTCCTCCCTATTAACTTTTTTTAATGGGAGATCTTACTCGCAGCGTCTCCTCGCCGCCATGTTGCTCCGCCCTCTTGAATACATTTTCTTTAACCACACTACATCATAACACAAGCCACTATGGTATATTTCCATAATAAAGTCATGTGCTAGCAGAGACAACCTCCTGCTGACACTTTAACCTGGATGAAAGTCAGAGTTATTTCATTGATTTGGTTTCAACTTTCATTTAACCTGAAAGGGTGAGAATAGGAACAGGAGGAAAAGACAGGATATAACCCTGAAGACTGAAAGTGAAATTTGACTTGGAAATGAGTGATCTTTTGAAGGATTCTTTTATTTACATCCTCCCACTTCCACTTCAATCTGTATGTCTTTGTGATTGCAACTAAAAGAACCAGGAAAAAGTCAAACTCTGGCCTTAAAGACCATCTTGATGAAATGCCAGCCGGGACAAACCTCTTACCTTCAGGAGCAGACAGGAGCCGCAGGACAGCACAGTGAGACTGTAACTATAAACAAACAAGGGTGCTTTCCTTAGTGTTTGTTTGTTCACCTGCTTGAGACTGACTCAGCTGTGGAAAGAGGCTCCCATGCTGGAGGGTGGTCACTTTCTTTGCCTGGGACTCTGACCCCATAGTTCCTTTCATCCTGAATAAATAATTGAGATAGGAAGGAAAATCAATCTGAACTCCAAAAAGGGAAAAAAATGTCCTTCCCAAAGACTATTTGTACATATCACATTCCTTTACATCTCCTCCTCTAGAAAATGAAAGACTTCATGGATGAGAAAACTAATTATCATCATTAACTAAAGTAACACATCTTTCGTGACAAGGGCCAGAGCTGTCAGCTATTAATACTAAAGCTTCATGTTTCATTTTAGTATAAATTACCTTCCTGTTCCCTTTGACAAATGCCTCAATTTTCATCTCAAAGTTGCTTCTAGAATGAGCATGTAATTATCTAGTCTTGTTTACAGCAACAAAGGTCAGGTTCTTTAGCAGATATTAATAACTACTGTGCTGAAAGCATTCTCGCAGCTCACCCCACATGCTGAGCTTTGCCCTGATTTCAACCTTGTGAAATTTTCATGGTGCCCATTCTGTGCACTCCCAACTTTTTTATGCCCACATATCTATGGTGATGACCACCCTCAGCAAATTTCCTCTTACTAAACCCAATCATTATGCATTAAAAAGACATCACCTTTTTCTATTAGGGTTAATAGAGTCTGTCGGAGTAATATAGAAAATTTCATTTGACTTTTTCAACCTCCTGTGTCTTGAGAGCCTGAATGAGCATGACAAAGACTTCATAGTGATTCAGAAGGAAGATTGTACACAGTGGTAGTGTCATTTCTGAGGACAGTTTTAAATCAAAAATTGGAAATTTGACATAATTTGAAAAAGAAAGCACAGTAGAGCACCAAAAAATTTCACCTCAACTACTTGACTACTATTTCAGATCTAAAGTAGGGGTCAGATATTCATTTTATATGTAGTTTTATATTTATAAACCTGTAATAATAGCTAACCTGATGTCATATTCTTGACACTGTGCAAAATATACCAATTATTTGATATTCTTAACAATCCTAGGATAGCTGCTCCTATTATCTCCACTCTACAAGTGGAAAAACTGGGGCACAGAGAGCTAAGTCATAGCCCCAGGCCATGCAGCTAATAACAATTATGTAATCATTTCATTCCCATGCTTAGTAACTTAAAACAATCATCATTTCACTAAACTTCATGATCTGTGTGAGTCAGGAGGGCTTGTTGGAGCTGCCCTGGCTTAGGGTTTAGCATGAAGCTGCAGTCATATGGTAGCTCGAGCTGGGACAGTGGGCTGGGCTTAGAGCAGGCAGCAATCAAGCTTCATGTTCCTCTAGGGCTTTGCCTGCCGTCTCTCCACACAGACATCGTTGAGCTTCCTTCCACCATGGCAGCGTCAGGGCACTAAAACAGCTTACACTGGCAGCTGAAAGTTTTAGGAGAGTTAATTCCAGTGAGCTAGGTGGCAGCCAAAACTTCATTTCCTCTTCCTTAACTGAGATTTTCTCTGAGATGCTCCAAGACTCCTTCTGATTCAGAAAATCCTCTTTTGAGCAGAGGAGTTTCATCTATTTGATGACATCTCTTTGAGTTTTATTGTGGCTCTTCCATCATTCTCTGTTGGTCATAACAGTAACAAAAGCCCACCAAATTTAACAAGTGGCAATATAGCCATACCTATTCATGTTCCTGTGAAATTAATCAAAAATTTTGATATGATGATTTAGAAAAAGCACCATACACTGAAATTGTTTCAAGTTAATGCAATAAAAGCAAGCTACCTAAAAATGTGGTTTATATGAAAGACCAACTGTAGGGTAAGGTAAAAAGTATCAGGCTTTTCTGCCCTCCTGCCATTAGGATAGATGACAGAACCCTGCAGTCCTGAATGCATGCCTGATGGCGGGCACCTGGAGTAGGGTGTGGGCATAGGTAGATGGGATTCACCTGGGCTAAGACTGGGCTTTTAAGGTGGCATCACAGGCATGCCAGCAGAAGCCGAGAGAGAAGCAGAGCCATAGGAATAGCAGCGAGAATGTGAGAGGTCGGAGAACCTAGAGTGAAGACTTGCTGGGGCCTGGGAGACTGGCAGGCCTCCCCCCCAGCACCCCTGCCTGCTGTGTACCTGATAAACCCCAATAAAAGTCTGCAAAAAGCCACTGAGGGCTCTGACTCCTCCTTTATCCGGTCTGCTAGATCATAGAAAACCTGCCGTGGTCTTCCTGACGCTACACCAACCCAATAAGTTACTTTAAAACTCTACTACATACCCTACACACTATATGAAATAGGTACTTGTGCAAGTTCAGAAGCATTAAGAGAAAGATATTGCTAACTCTAATCTGTTCTGCTAAAAACTGCCTCTGTAGGTTAGCTGTGGATAGTGCCATTTGCATTATTTGTGGAGAAGTTATGCGCCCTTTATGCTTGATCCATTTGTGGTGCATATAGAGAATAATCTTCATCCTTCAGTCTGTCCCACATTCCCCAAACATTTTCCAAAGTCTTTCTGACTGCGCTAATAGAGAGCTCACATGTGTTGATTATAGCTTTCAACAGCTCCAGAAATAAGAGTCAAGCCCTTCTGCAGAGATGGAGAGATGACTTATTGCTTTGGTGCTTTCCCATTTGGGGATAGGGATAGACAACAGTGGTGTTTGCCCAACTAATAGGAAGATAACAATCAAAAGAGAGATCATCAGATAGACTCATTTACTCAAAACTGAAGCAGAAGAGGTCTTAGAGAGTCTCAGTGAACAATCTCAGTTAAGGAAGAAGAAATGAAGTTATGGAATGAGACAACATTTGCATAGCAGATTAGTGTTGCTCTAATGTTTTCTTCAAGTTTTCCTAATGGTAAGCAAAGCAACTTAAATATGAAAAAAAAACCTATAAAAAATGAAGAAAGAACATTTGAATTGTGAAAACTATGGTATTCTAGATTCCAGTGGTATTCTAAGCCAGTATTTCAATAATGATCTATGGAAGTAAGTATTATACAAGAAAAGGGCTCTATGAGTTATGATGAGCAAATATATGTGTCTCTGTGTGTGCATGTGTGTATGTGTGAACAAGTGTTTTAACTATGAGACTTCTCAGTGCCTTTAGTAAACTAGCATTACTATGAATGTTTAAAAAGTATAATGAAGAAGGAATTTTTCTTTTATTTAAAGACTTATTTATTTATTTATTTATTTATACATGAACCGGGGTACAGGCTGATTCACGGGAGGATCAGAGGATTCACCAGAGACAGAGTGGGGAACAGAACAGGCAGACTGACAAAATACACTGCTGAGGGGAGCAGAGGGCGTGACAGGAGAGGTCTGCCGCGCCATGTGGGACCTTCGCCCACCGGCTGGGATCGAACTGGTGCTGCAGAGGCTGTGGACAGTTTCTCAGCGCTGTGCTCAACTGCCTGCACCACCAGGGGAGGTCCAAGAAGGAATTTTTCAACTGCATTCATTCTAAAGTATTTTTTAGGTCTGGTATATTGCAGAAAAACTTTAAGAAACACTTAAATCTCTTCTCCAGAAGGCTATCACATCAAGACTATAGTTCCCAGGGGTGTTACAATCAAAATACTGTGTAAGGGACTCTCAGGTTTCAAAAGGATGCTCTAGTCACCCTTGGTTGACATCCCATTCAAATGATATCTTACCACTTTTTCCTTATAAATATAATGAATGGCAGAGTCAACTAAATCTTTAAGAAAGAATTAGCTGAGTTATTTGGTCAAAATACATGTATCCTAAAACTTAGTCTTGTAGGCACTGAAGAATTATTTATAAACACTTAAATTTTGACTATAAAGTTAAAATTCCCCTTGAATTTTCTAGGCCATAGGTTATATTACCTGCAGTCAAGTAAAATCCAAAATCTTAGCATTAAAAGGTTTAACATTGAAAAATGGGACCACAAAGATTAACTGGCATGTAGAAATCTACCATTTTGCTATATCACAAATTTGAACCTCGGGTATGAACTCGAGCTTATCACTTAACTTGAGGATGAGCCTCATAAACCATTAGGCACCTGCAACTTAACACAGACTTTGTTATTATTATTAATTTTACATATATTTGATTACATATTTATGGGGGAAGATGCATCAGCTTTGATTGCATTCAGCTGTGAGCAACATAACACCTTTATAATCAACTTTAGTTAAGCAAAGTCATTATTTTTGTTTATATATCAAGTAGTCTAGAGATAATAACCAAGTCAGTGCTAGTGTAGGAGCATAAAATTCCATCAAGGAATCTGGTTTCTTCTTTTTTCCATCTCTACTGTCCTCGACAAGTAGATTTTCCCTATGGTCACAATATGGATGCTATATCTTCAGACATTGCAACTGCATTCCAGGCATGCAAAAAGAAAAAGAACAAATGACAAAGAGTAGAGGCCTAGGTCATTTAAGTTGATTTATTTTATTTATCAGGGAATTTATATTTTTCATAAAAGCTCTGCGATAGATTTAATCGTTCATCTCATTGGTCAGTTATTAATCATATAGCCACCACTGTTTAGATGATAAATAAAAAATTAACAAAAAAAATCTAGTTTTTTGTTTTTGTTTGTTTTTTTTTTTTTAAGCAAGGGATATTTTTGACACCAAAAAATGCATTGTTCATGGATGAGAGAGTCTCATTCTGGTCTGATAGAAGGTTGTGATTCCTAAGACTGTCTTCAATAGTCACAGTAACTCAGGCTTTCACTATACTTTGAGACACCTGAGACTTTGCTGAATGCCTCTGCAAGCATCCTCTCACCTGGTCCTAATGGGTTAACCTCACTTGCTTCCACATTTTTTGTTATATCATTGATCAAACATCTTCTAACAAAGCGGTTGTTAAAACCAGAACTTACAGAGATGCAATTTTTCATTTTGTTTCCCTGGTAACTCTAAAATCAAATTCTGAAGAAGTCTTTCTGTATGCTTCTGTGAACTCAGATAATTAACTTGCAATCATTTGGAAGGTGCCTACCTAGTTGGTGATGGACTAAGAACTATACTGAGGCAAAAATAAAAGACAGCACTTCTTGCTCACCCATCCTTCTGTTCTCACTTCACCATTTGTGGATGTCTCCTTTGCCCCCCACTTCTGGTTCTGGAGCTCTTTCTATAGGGATGACAATTTTAGGGAAATTGTCAGAGACACAAGATGGGGAAAAATAGGAAGGGGGTAGCAGTGGGACAAAATCAGTGCTTCCTTTTTCAATCATCACTAAAAATCTGTAAAGATATTGCAGACTTCTCTGTCTTGATGTCCTGGCAAGATGACATCAGTATGGGACTTATGCTTTCTCTTTGTTGTGTTTAATAAAGGAAAAGAGGGTGAGATAATATTATTTCCAAGTATCTTTCCTTTTTTTCCTGTTTTGCTTCCTTACCCTTTCCCTTCATATGGAAAGATACTGCATGGGGAATCATGGAAATAAGTCATGCAAATTCTACCTCATTCTGTAACTCATCATTACCTTGCAAACATTTATTATCTCACAGTCTCCATGGCTCAAGAATCCAGATGTCTTAGCTGAGGACCACTGGCTCAAGGGAGGTTACAGTTAGCTATTAGTAAGAGCTGTGGTCTCATCTGAAGACTTGACTGGGGATGGCCTGCTTCCAAATTCACACATGTGACAAAGGCAGGATTCATTTCTTCTGGCTGTTGAATTGAAGGTCATAGACCTTCAATGACATTGCCCCCTCAGTTATTATCTGGTAACCTTTTCCACATAGTGCAGCTCCAAATATGAGAACTAGCATCCTCCCAGAGCAAACATTCTCAGAGAGACAGAGAGTAAGTCTAGCTTACTCTCAATGGGAGGGATTTTGCAAGAGCCTAATATCAGGAGGCAGGTATGATGGGGAAGCTGCTTCCCTCTGTCTCAATCTTTTGGCATAAGGATCCCACAGTTCTGCCTGCTTATAACTCATAGTTCCAAGAACATGCTTAGCATTAGTCACTGGGCTGCTAGTGTCCTGAAGTCAGGGGTTGTTGCTTTTACTGCTATATCCTTATCAGCACCAGAGGGCCTGAACCACAGTGGGTGCTCATGTATTTCATTCATTCAACCAATATTTATTTATCATGTGTTATGTGCCATGCCTTGTAGTAGGTGCTAGAAACTTAGCAATGACAAAGAAAAATGAGGTTTTCAATATCAGTTGGAACATACCTTCTGGACAGACAGTAAAAAAGCACATGAATGAATGAACAAGATGCACTGCTTGTGCCAATATGGGGAAAAGGTATTTACAATCTATATTATCATTTTTATCACCTTACTCTATGAAGAGTTATATACAAATCATAAGGAAAAAAAAAAAAGAACAGTCCAGGAAATCTGTTCTCAATAAAAATTGGAGAGAAAAAAATAGATTGAGTGTCACTAATTGTCTAAGATGTGGAGATTAAAACAATTAAAACACAAGATTAATTACTCTCTTCAAATCACTCCTGTCGATGTTGCTAATAGTAATAGCCAGTGTTGTCAACACTTTAGGAAGCTGGGCCTTCTCACAGACTCTGGGAGGAACTGAATGTTAGTTTTACTTTCTTGGAGAGACCTGTGGCAAGATGTATCCAAACATTAAAATGAAAGCCTGGTTTTTTTGAGTCAGTAAGTGCTGAAACTAGAGGCTCAGAGTGTGTACAGTGGAATAAGTCTGCCTGGGGTGACGGGTGCAGCTGATCAGCTCAGTCTTCCTAGTGGGGGTGATATCTGAGCTGAGGAGAGTTAATATGGCTTCAGGGATTCTGGGGTAGGAAGTGCTGTGGACAAAGGTAAAAATAGCCCCTATGGTACAGAGCAGAGTGTGCATTCATGAGGAAGCACAAAGATAGGCTGTGAGAGAGGTCTGGATGGCTCCCAAGGATGACCAAGGTCTAAAGGGAAAATGTAGCATTGTGTAGGATAATCAGAGGTTTCCAAGCCCTTTGGATTTGATGGCTCACTCAGGTGCGACAAACTACCTGGAGGTACAAACTACCTTCCTGCCCATTAGGTCCTGGTTACTTACATTTTTTTCAAATGTATTTAAAAATGAATTAATGCCGGGGCCTCCCTGGTGGCACAAGAGGTTAAGCACCGCACTATGAAGCAATCCACAGCCTCTGCAGCATGAGTTTGATCCCCGGCTGCCCAGAGAGAAACCCACATGGCGAAGCGGACCTCTTCTGTCACGTCCGCTGCTCCTCTCAGCAGTGTATTTCAGTCTGTCTGCCTGTTCTGTTCCCCACGCTGTCTCTGGGAAATCCTCTCAACCCCCACATCTCTGGCCTTTGCCCCAGCTCTTGTATGCATAAATAAATAAATCTTTTAAAAAATGAATTAATGCTAAAATAAGACCATGACAATGCTGGTGCTGGCTATATATTAACATCTAACAAATTAGTACTTTCAACATGCAAATGCCCCCAAGTGTGTACACATTAGTTATGACGTGTTACAAAGTATGAATATCCCCCCATTTGGACCCTGAGGGCATTGATGATAGGGAGACCCCAGCCTGTATCACCTCCACGCCTCCTCCAGATCCTCACCCACACCACTGCTGGGCCACATTCTACCCTCAAGGACAATTCACAGAAGAGTCCTAGATTAGTGCGGCTATACCAACTCTCTTTTAGTTATTGCTTTACTCCTATTACTTCCAGCTCTTCAGTATCCTCATGTTTTAGATACATATCTTGTATGCTGCCTGTATTTGAGTATTATGTTATCTATAATCCACTCTGAGAATCCTTCTTTCATCTGAGGTATTTAGTCTATTTACATTTAATGCAGTTATTAGATTTCAAATTGTGCAATTTTAATACTGTCATCTGTTCTATGCTCCTTTTCTTCCCTTCCTGGCTTTCTTTGTAATTGATTCTTCTTTGATGATTCCAGTATTCCTCTATGAGTTTGAGAGTTATAAACTCTTTTACAGATTTTACACTATAGAAATTTCAGTGTTCTTCCTTCCTTCCAAAATCTAATATCAAAGTTTCATGTTTATTTAATCTCCTTTCAAATGATGCCAAGCTCTTGAACTCAAACTTAACTCACTACCTCTCATTTATGTAAAATACACTGTTGTCTCGGTACATATTATTTGATAATATCCACAAGATATTTTTGTTTTACACAGTCAACTCTCATTTAGATTTCCTCATGTATTTGTCACTTTTCCTGCCTTCATTCCTTCCTGCATTTCTGCTCTTCCATCTGTGATCATTTTCCTTCTGCCTCAAAATACCATTAAAATATTCATTAGTTTAGACGGGTCTGTGGCACAATCTCTGAGTTTCTGTTTGTCTGAAAATATCTTTCTTTTACCTTCTTTTTGTTGCAGAGTATTTTTTCAAGAGCTAAAAGTTCTAAGTTGGTAGTTATTTTCTTTCAGCATGCTGAAGTTATTTTACTTTCTTCTAGCTTCCATGGTTGTGTCCAAGCTGAAATGTTAGCTGTTAGTCTATTTATTGCCCCTCTGAAGGAAATCCATCTTTCTTTCTCTACTTTCCATAGTCAGAAACTATTTACATTTTGTTTTATGTATTCTACTGGGGAGTCATTAGACTTTTATTGTGACTTGATAGCTTGCATCATTTCTAAATAATTCTAAATCATTATGTCTAAATTGCTTTTGTTTTATTTCTATTTCACTCTTGCAGTTAAAAAAATGGCAAGCATTGTTTTAAAATGAACAGTGATGTAAAATATATATAAATAAAATAAAATAAATGTTAAACCTTTCACTAACTCTATGTCTCTTACTTTCTCTTCTTCATTTCTGTAACAGAGACATCTCCATAAAAAGGGGAGGCACCATTGTCCTTGCCCTACCTAATGAAGGGCAGAACTGAGCAGCCAGGTAAAACTACAGAACACAGAGGACAGGTGGACTCTGGGAGAGACACAGAAAGGGACACACAGAACAGAGAGACCCTGGAGAGGAAGGGATTGCTGGCTTCTCACTTTGGGGCCTGCACCAGGGACATGGAAAGAGACACATGGAGGAGAGACATGTACAGACACTTGGAAGAAACACACAGATGAGAATGGCAGCCATTGTCTTGATTTGTACTTGGATCTTGCTCCTTTCAACCCAGTTTTGCCTGGCCCATTTTGTCCCCTTCCCATGGTTCCCCATCAGAAGGCATCTTACACTTCTCACAAGATTTTGGGCTTTGGCAGCCCCACTTTGGGTTAACCCAGCTTGGCTGAGTTATTATTTACCAACAATAATTACTTCCAATTTACTTTCACCCCTAGGGCACTGCTCTTTAGGGCTCAGTCTGGAGTCAAAGGGCGGACGAGTTACCTTCCCACTGTAGTGGACTTTTGAATCACTCCACCCCCACCTTTGGCAATGGGAGGCCACCAGTATGGTTTAGCTTTTTAGCTGCCTCTTCTAGATCAGCAAATGTCATCAGGACAAAAATATCCCTGAGTCTGTGTTCCTCTCTCTGCATCCTCTCTTCTGGATATCAGTCTCATAATTTCTCACTATATTTTTTCACACTTATGTAAATAAATAGATAAACTATATATACATATAGATATGGATAAATATGGAAGATAGATGAAATATATTTCTATCTCTCATCTAGCCAATTGTCATGAGAGAAAGAATATTTTGATTTTCCTAAATCATAATAACCAAAATTTTCAGTAAAGAAATTCCTGTTCAGGATACTCTACCCATCCTTTCTAGAAAATCCTCATCCTTGTGAGGGAAGAAATGTCAAGCATATTCTCAGTCTTTGTTTTCTCCTGTAGCAGAAATCCCAGCTTGTGATTGCTTAACATATACCTCTTAACCCCTGTTGGGGAAGAGAATATAGCATGATTGTAATTGCTCTTTCTGTACCCATAATTCACCATTTATTCCATCAACATTTATTAAGCATTCACTACATAACCAGAAATTTATCTAGGCATTCAAGACACGGGGAAAACAGGGCAGTCATACTTCCTGTCCTCAGGGTGCTTAGGAAATAAGATAAAATAACAGACCTTTCAGAATATGTTTCCAGATGGGTCACTAAAAGTATATAGCTTAATAACTGACATGATAATAGCCTACCTAATTAGAGTTTGTAAAGCTAAGTGATGCGAGTCAGTTCCCCCTGATTTAAAGCAAAAAGGATTTATTTAAATGGCTTTAGGTAGCTCACAGAAGCTCTGGGGGTGCTGGAGAGCCAGATTCATAGTGGGCAGGAGCAAGTACATTTCCACCAGAGACGTCACTCTGATGCCTCCACAGTCTAACTGCACCTGCCATTCCCGACTGCTATATTATTGGCAATATAAATACTATTATTCAAAAGTGATATTTAAGACACCATCTTTCTGGCTCGCTTCTTGTCACTCAGAAATGAATATCCAGGAATGGCTGTTTAATCCACGAGAGCCTTTTCCTTCACTCCTCAGCCAGGAGAGTGAATTAAGAAAAGAATGTGTGGCATAAGATAAAATACGTGTACACAAGGCACAGACGTGCTACACTAAGGTATATTCCACTTCTTTTTCCAGCTGCCCTTTTTCAACACCATTTGAAACTTGCTGAGCTTAAAAAATCAAGTAAAACCATACTGAATCCTGAGGATTCTAAAAGTGAAGCTGGGGGTCTCCCCGGTGGCGCAAGGGGTTAAATGTCAGCACTATGAAGCTATCCGCAGCCACTACTGTGCGAGTTTGCTCCCTGGCCAGGGAGGTGACCCACTCACAGCAGCAGACCTCTCCTGTCTCCCCTGCTGCTCCCCTCAGCAGTGTGTTTCAGTAGATCTGCCTGTTCTGCTCCCCACTCTGTCTCTGGTGAATCCTCTCAATGCCTCCCCACCCCCCGCTCCTCTGACCTGCACCCTAGCTCTTGTATGCATAAATAAATAAATAATAAATAAATCTTTAAAAAAAACTGAAGTTTTTTTCAGTCTGGGAGCTTTCACAACTAGAACATAAAAGCAATGGCAGTTTTGAAAGTCATATCAAAAAAGACAATGGTGCAGAAACAAAAGTAGCTGAGAGGTGGGACTCTACAGGAGCAGACTGCTGAGGTGGCCAAGGACTGAAGATGGATAACCTGGGAGTCCCAACCAGGGGCGATCTGCAATAGCTTTCATGCAGGTGTCTCTTTGAGACTAGGAATCACCTGTCAGGTAGCTCAGATAAATACAGAGAAAGTTGAAGAAGAAAATAAAGAGAAATGAAAAATATGAGAGAGCAAAGAGGAAACTGTCCAATTTGTGAAAAGAGAACCAAAACAAGTACGCTTCTCATCCATGTATGCACATATTAAAACATTTGAAACATTAGTATTTCTCTTGGTTTCATCTTATGGCTCTTTTAATATACTATATTATACAATGTTTAATGTGACAGTATAAATAGAAATCACTTTACAGTGCCACAAGCACTTTGGTTTAGATAGTTCTCACTTTCAAAACTACAATTAGTTGTTAATTGAAGCCCTAAGGATGTTTGTGCATGTAATTTCCCTAAGAAGGTGATTCTACTTTGTCTGGGCTTTTATATCTCTTCAGGTTTTGTTCCAGAGCATAAAAAACTTCCAAGTGGAGTCACCACCACATAACCTTGGAAGAAAAGGACGTCTTTGGAACAGAATTTACCATGTAACTATTTTTGCCCAAAGAAACCCTCTTAAATGCATATTGTGCAAGAAATTTTCTGGGCTCTGCTTCAAACTCAATTGGCCTAAATTCTCATGGGGTACACTGACAAGTATTTAAGGCTAGACAATAAATCAGAAGCTGTATCACTAGAGGCACTATTCACAGCAACGAAGACACTTCCCCCAACTTCCCCGCAGCCCCATCAACCCCCAGAAAGGGCATTTTTCAAACCCATGGTGCTTACTATTAAATGGGGCTACCTTTTGGAACTGGAAGTCAATAACATCCAAACTGGCCCATTTTCTTTGGTAGTAACTTTTCCACATCCCAGCTCATACATGATGAAACATAAGCACTCCATAACCAAATGTGATGTTTCTTCCTACCTGAATGAATCTATGTTTTTTCTTCGTTGGCACAGAAAACCTTTTGGTTTAATTCTCATGATCTTGCACCTTATGTAACCCAAACATGTTCAGGCTCCACCAAAATGTGGATACAAATGAAGACATTTCAATATTCATGAAATGAATTTTCTGCTCTTCCCCACAGCTGCTAGTACATGCAAATCAACACTTCACTCTTCTCCCTCCCACCCATCACCACGAATTCTTTGATTTCCCAAGTATTTCATATGTTCTGTGAACAAATCGGTACCTCTGGTTCCTATGCGACATGGTTTTCCTTCATTTTCTTTTTTCAGATTCCGCTTTATCCTCTTTCCACAAATTCCTCTTTGCTGCCAGTGTTAATGGCACCCACCAGGGCCAGCAATGCCAGGCAAAGGGCATGAGTTTCTGCAGCTCCCACAGTCAACCATCCAAATGTCCCAGGGTTTTGTTTGTTTATCAGTATTTCCTGACTGTCCGCTGTTTTCCAGATACCGTGTGGCCGCTCTGGCACCCTCCCCTTCCTGTGTCACATATTCCCTCTTAGGCCCTAAGTGACCAGTATTTTGGAAAGGTCTTTATGAAAACAACACCTTTAATATTAACTTATAAATTCCACTGAGCCGAGATTCAAAACCATTTCAGTAGCAAAGGAAGAGGAGAAACCCATTCCATCCCCTCCTCTGGACTTAGCCCTTTCTTTGTCAAAAGCTCTTCAAGCAGAATAACAAGAGGGGAAAAAAAAATTCCTTACTCTTTTCTTAGAAAGTGCAAATCAATACACATTCATTCATGCAAACCCATTGTCAGAGAGGTCGGAAACCCTCCACTTCCACGAGTTGCTGAGCTCTAGCTCTTACTCTTTTTAAAAAAAAAAAAAAAGATTTATTTATGTATACAAGAACTGGGATACAGGCCAGAGGTGCAAGGGGTGAGAGGATTCACCAGAGAGAGTGGGGAGCTGAACACACAGATCTACCGAAATACGCTGCTGAGGGGAGTAGCGGCCAAGGCAGGAGAGGTCTGCTGCGCCATGTGGGTTGCTCCCTGACTGGCCGGGGATTGAACTCGTGCTGCAGTGGCTGGTAATAGCTTGATAGTGATGTCTTTAACCCCTGTGCCAACAGGGAGGCCCTTGGTTATCATTTCTTATCCAAGTTCTGCACCCATTGCACTACAAAAACTAGGCTAGCAAGCAAAAATCAAAACCTCTCTTGGTTAATTTGTATTTCTTCTCCCATCTGATCCTTGGATGTCACATACCTAACCTGTGATACCTTGTTCTCTGTTCTTATTCCTCCAATATCTCAATGTGAAAAGTCGCCTGTTTCATTTCTCATTTTTGGTCACTTTTTAAAGGAGAATCATCATTCTGGAAGAAAAAAAAATATACTTTAGGAGTTGACTTGGAAATAAATCTACAACGATGACAATAACAGAATCATTTTTAAAATTAAACAGACAGCATCTTGTTTTCCTGTATTATTATTTTTTAAATTTGAAATCAAAGTTGGAACTGAAAATCTATTTTGGATCTTGTTGGCAATTTTCTCTCAAGAAAAAAAGTTTGACACAAAATATGAGTGGCTACAGAAGATATTTCTCTACAGTATTTTGACAAGTTATTTTTTGTTGTATTTTTGCCATTTTTAACTATTGTGAATTCAGTCAGCAAAGATTGTCAAAAGGTACCTGAGAGCAAAACTTCAAAACCACACTGAACTCGTGTTTAGGAAAACACAATGAAACCAAGTGCCCAGCACTGGCTACTCTTCTGCACCCCGCCCCCAACCCACCACCCACCACCCACCACCTACCACCCACCACCTGCTGGCACTGATCGCCTGGACCTTGTAAAATGCCCTGTAAACTACCTTGACAATATATTGACCACTGCAAAATTTATTGACTTAAAATAATGGCCTTTTTATTGTCTCTTTTTATTGTATGATGTTGTGAGTGACTGGGCAGTTTTGTTGCTCCATGTGATTTGGGCTGGGGCTACAATCATCTGAGGACTCAATTGGTCCTGGGCCCCTGGAGCTTTGACGGGCATGACATGAAGGCTGTCTTCGCTCTCTCTATTATCACTGAGCTGGGGCCTTGGATAACTGAGGTAGTGTCCCTCTTTCACTCCTTAGTCTCTATTTTCTCTCCTACTCTCCACCTGGCTCTTCCAGCAGAATTCCATTCAAAAGAATGCTAGAAGTTAAAATCAGTGGCATTTCCCAGCATGTAAAGCACGATGACAACAAAATGGAAAACTAAGAGGAAAAAAAAAAGCAAACGCCCGAGAGAGTACATTTTTAAAGATTGTCGATAAAACTAATTGATTCTAGGAAAAAAAAAGAAGAAGAAGAAGAAAAAGTCAAAATGGATGCTACATGTGTTACCAGGATTAGTTTGGAACACATGTTTCATGGCTGAGGAAGGATTTAATGATTCTGATTGAAATATCTGAGCGCTCCAGGCAGAGGGACTTAAGTCCACACTGCTCATATAATTAGGGAATTTCGGGATACTCAGGACTAGGAGGAGATCCTTAAATAAGAACCCAAGGAGAATAATTATGCAAACTACAAAGTAATGAGAACCAGATTGGAATCAGCAATCTAATTCCAAAATAAAAGACAATACAGCCATGCTTTCCAAGTACCATCTGTAATACTGTGACTTATAAAAAAGATACATTTTGGTCACTCAGATGATCAAAATATATTTCTCATGTATATTTGGTCTTCATTCTTAGTTTCTGACTCACAGATGCCAAAAGGCTTGGAATTTCCTAAGTGTTGAGGAGTGATAAATGTGTCTCTTGTATGTCAGTGAAGTGACTTTGGAGAAAGAACCTGAAGATGGGAGATGGTTGCCAGGAGAACCAACCCAGTAATTGGAGGGTTGGAACATCCCCCAGAGTGGGGAGAGGACAGGGCCTGGAGGTTGAGCTCAATTGTCAATGGCCAATGATTTAATCAATCATGCCTATGTAAGGCTTCATAAATATCTGAAAGCTTCCCGGTTGGTGAATATGTGGGGATGGATGGGCAACAGCATTCCTAGCGAGGACATGGAAACTCCACATCCTTCTCCTAGACCTGGCCCTATGCAATTCTTCCATCTGGCTATAACTGATTTGTATCTTTCATAATAAATTGGTGATGTGGTAAGTAAAGGGGTTCCCTGAGTTTGGTGAGTTGCTCTGGCAAATTCATTGAACCTGAAATGGGGAACCCCTGATTTGTAGTTACTGGTTAGAAGCACAGGTTGATAACCTGGGCTTGTGACTGGTATCTGAAAGGGAGGGTAGTCTTGGAAAACTTAGCTTTTAACCTGTGGAATCAGACACTATCTCAAGGTAATGTCAGAATTGAGCTGAATTCTTGAACACTCTGTCGGTATCTGAAATTTGCTATCGGTGTGAAGAAGCCTGCATACACACTCACACTGGAACTGGTTCAGAAATTTTAAGCACCATCCGTTCATGTTCTTTTGCAGGTGGGGCTACTGATTGAGTGGGCTTTGTTTCCTTAGTTATACCAGCCCAGAGACAAAAACAAGGCCATGACATTGTCCTATACACAATGACAAAATAATTCTTTTTTTTTTTTTTTTCTGGTTTGGCCCTCTTCAGCAAAAACTCCAGCTGACTTTCAAGACCTTCCCAGATAAGTTAGGATTTCCCCAGTGTGATCTGCAAATCCATCATCTTGGCTCCTAGAGGTAACCACACATCCCACCTGTCCTGCACTTTGGTGAGGCTTCCTGTCACTGACAATGGCAATGTCTGCAGAGGGTCTGCTATTGATAATTGTTCAAATGAGCAAGCTCATAGCACTTAATGGCACAGACTGCATCAAAAGTGTGAACTGGATTTCCAGCCCCATCACATACTTGAAGTGTAAACTTGACCCCTCTAGCCTTCAAATTTAGCATATATAAATTTGGAATAATAAAAGTATTTATCCCACAGTGCTCTTATGATGATGAAAAAAATGTTATCCCATTTAATAATTTAGCATAGTACCTGTACCTAATTAGCATTTCATGAAAGGTCAATATTTTAGTGAAAAAGGAAAAATCCCATGAGGCTTGTCAGTGTACATGCCCAAAATGCTGCTGATCGCACCATCTTCTAGAAGTATGAAATGTTACCCTCAGGTGAACAGAATTCTCTTGATTTATAACTGCACTCAAGTTCTACTTCAAGCACCTATTCTGAATGGCGGTAGAAATTTGGTGAGTTTTGAGCCCCGCTCCCACCTGCCAGGTGGCATGCATGTCTCCAGAGGTTCACAGACGACCTCTGTGCTGTGCCTTCTTGGCTCCCCCACTGCAATGGACTTTGGCTCTTCAGGGTCCTCCATCTTCAGGGAAGTTTTTTTCCTAGTTTTAGTCTCATTGCCTGATTATGTGTAAGCAATGGACTGAAAAATTCACTCTTAGCAAATGTTAGTTCCTCAGCAGACTCTGACTATTCTGTTAAGTTGTAGCCAGGATTAAGTTATTCGATTTTCCTTGAAAGAACTGAACGAACAGACTTAATGTGCTTAATATTAATGTCAATGACTATCTTTTGTATAGTACTCAGTAGGAGTCAAGTTATGTTGTAGGCTGATTTAATCTTTACATTCTGATGAGAAAGGAACTCTTGTACCTATTTTACAAAATACATCACTGAAGTTAAGTGACTTGCCCAAGGCAACAGAGCTAACACATGGCAGAACTAGACTCCAAACAGCAGTATATCCATCTGAAACCAAGGCCACCACTATTTCAAAATAATACTAACAACAATAGAACATTATGAAAAAATTTCTATATTCTTTTGGCTTTCCAACAAATTGCACGTTCACTTAAGTCACATGTTCCACTAAGCCTTGTAATATAAAGGCAATGGTAAGAAAATAGAATTGGTCTTCGTATAAAAGACCAAGGAAAAGGAAGCCCCATGAAAACTGTCTATTATCTAAACATGTACAGAATCTTTTGGAGAAGCACACTTAAATTATTCAAACTTGGTGTCATGTTTTATTTAAATATTCCTAGAATCTATTCATTAGGTCTCACAGACATAATGATAAGGGACAGCCCCCAGTTTAATCTAAATTAAAAAATCAAATTTTCTCCTTTGACTATTCGATGTTGATGTATTTCTCCATTGCTATTTGCTGTGGTACCTAGAAATCTGCATTTCCTTGGCAATTTCCCCTGGGGTTTTAGTTAGTAAACTTCCTAGGAGGGAGAAGGTTAGAAATTAAAAAATAATAAACTAGATTCAATAGATAAGCGACACATCACTGCTAAGAAACTATGGCTTTAACAGAGAAGAGAATCCAACACGCAAATCCTTTTATAGACCTGATTAACAAGAAATTTTATCCAACCAGATGGAGCATGAAAATTGCTGTCCCTTGGAATCAGTTGTCTGAGTTTAATATTTTCATTTGGTTTTCCACTGTTATTATTATTATTGCCATTTTAACTTACACATTACAGCCATAGCATATGCCTCTGGGTACAAGACAAAGGAAAAATTCAATTTTAGTGTTTGTCTTATTTGCACTTTACTTGAAGCAATTTGGTTTGCCACATGGAGTGAATAAAACTGTTGTGATTTTTTTCCCCAAAATGAACACAATAACTATAATGGACTATGCATTCATTACTGAGTAGATTATTTTTTTTCTTCCATTGAATGGCATAAAAAAGGGATCATTTCAAATTGAATTGTGCCTGGTGAATCACGATGCACATTTACTACCTAAGCATATAACAGGTTGCAGCTTGCCTGCCAGTGTTTTCAAAATACATAATCTTTTTTGAAGAATACTACCCAGAATTAAATAAAAACATATTTTTTGGCTTACATGCACTAATTTTCTCCAGGAAAAATGAAGTTAGAATATAACCTTTGCCTCCCAGGAGGTATTCCCTATGTTGAATATCCATATTTTTTTCTTGGAAATTGTAATTCTTACTTTTTTCTGTTTTTGCATTGCCTCTATAACATTCTCAGCTAACGTCTAGCATTGCCAGTTTCCTCCTTATTTGTTAGAGATTTTAGCTGTCAGATATGTCTGCTTGGAGTTTCTGTGCGGTAGACCCTTTGCAGTTTGAAAGAAGTTTGAATGAAATGTCGATCTTCCTAGGAAATAGCTCATTATAAGACAGATGAGAGTGAAGGGAATATGTCCTTTTTAAGACAGTGACAAAAGATTGGAGGAGAGGTATAGAACCAGCCACACACAAGTCAAAATCAAACTATTTAAATGGAGGCCAAGTAACCTAATGGAGGGGTGACTTCATGGCTTTAGGTATCAAGGTTCCTCTTGTATGGCAACTTTCCCCATCTTTTCTATCAATCCTGATGCATGTTTGGAGCAGATGTGATTTCACACTAATCATGGCCTTTCCACTCTGTTCCTTCAGTGGTCTCTTTCAACAAGTTCCTTTTCTCCCTCACATCCCTTTTCCAACACCCACTAAAATGACTGAGCTCCTTCTCAGAACCACCTTCAAATCAAAGTACTAATGACATGTTCTTGCCAACCATTACTCTTTTGGCCCATCTGTCTTCTTGTCTGCTCAGAAAAGTCCAAAAGTATTTCTAGATCTTTAACAATCTTAAGCCACATGGGGAAATGCATTTAAACTGGTTAATAAGGCCACAGACTAAGGGCAAAGCACTAAGACTGGCTTTCATGTACTCAATTACTGCTTTAGATGTCAACTGGGCACCAGGGGGTTCTTAATGAGTTATGTAAGGGAGAGAGGCTTTGAAATGGTTTGGCCTTTTCTTTTTCCTTTATAAGCCTGGGTCTATCCTACTCTGCTGGAACAAACAGTTACAAATGCAGAAGAGACCAACAGCTATAAGAACAAAAGCTTCATAACAGTGGGGACTTGTCTGCGTTATTCATTATCTGGTCTCCACTACCTTACATGTAGTGGTACGAAATTGTGCGTGTGTGTGTGTGTGTGTGTGTGTGTGTGTAAGAGAGAGAGAAATTGATTTGGACTGGCTTATACTAGAGAAACTCCAAGGACCTGTTTTACAGATATTTTATGACCAGTAAGAGCAGGAACTTTTATTTGGGAGAAAAAAGCCCTACAATAACCCCATGAACTTGCCTTATTTCCTAACCCATCCTTTCTGAATATACAAATCACTAAACAGCATTATGACCAATATTGAGAGCAAGTAAAGGAGAATAGAATCATGGCAATGGAAAGAATTCAAAAGGCCATTTATTTTATCCCCAGTTGGCAATTAAATCACCCCATATAAGGATGTAGGATGATATAATGGAAAGAGTGCCGGCTTTGGAGTCAGAGTTGGGTTTGAATTCCTGTTCTACTGTTTACAGGCTGTGTGACCTTGGACAACTTAAGAGGCTCTGTTTCCTCTTTTATAAAATGCATATCATAATAAAATATCTTAGAGAGGTTTTTATGCATTACAAAGACTGACACAGAAAGACCTCAAAATATATTCATTTCATTTCCTACCAGAAAGCTATATGCACATAATTAAATACCTTTTAAGGCTATGCCTCAGTTTCCCTTATGATATCAGCATCTGATAATTCCTTGTTTCTTAATTTTATAAATTTTACAATTCTGATCTTTATTCACTTTCTTAAAAATGTTTTACTTACAATTGGTTGGAATCTCAGCTGAAGTATATCACTACTGACAAATCTCCATTTGTTCAATAACCCTTGACATACTTACAGATCTTTGTTGAGCACCTTGTGTGTCTGTTGTAACCTCAACTCTCACTTTGTCTCATTTGTCAAGGACTTTTTTTTTTTTAGAGGCATGTTTTATTTATTTATTTGTTCGTTTGTTTCGTTTATACATGCACTGGGTACAGTCAGAAGCGCGGGAGGGTGAGAGAATTCACCAGAGCCAGAGCAGGGAGCAGAGCAGGCAGAAGGACTGAGGTACACTGCTGAGGGGAGCAGCGGGCGGCAGAAGAGGTCTGCGCGCCATGTGGGACCCTCCTCCGGTGGCCGGGGAACAGCTAGGGATCGAACCAGCGCCGCAGAGGCCGCGGGCAGCTTCGCAACCCAGCGCTCAACCGCTGCGCCACCTGGGAGGCCCTGTCAAGGACTTTTAAAGAAAATAATTCTTTTATTAAACAATAGTCCATCACTAAGTCTTAACCTGCTCTAAGATAGGTCCTTGTTTCCTCTCTGTCAAGGCAGTACCTAAATCATTGATAGGAATTCTAACTGAAAGGAATATATCAAAGCCAGAAGAAAAGAAAATGTATATTATCTCTTTCTACTAAATGAAGGTTAAACTCTCTCTTAATACTTTTAAGTTTAAAAATAGTTTTTATGCAGCCAATCTACTTGCAAGGTGACTGGAGACAGGAATTTTTGTTCTCTAATACAGAGTGTTTCAAAATGGAGTAGAATCTTCTAGGCCAAGGACTGTGTCTTAATCCTTGATGATTCTCAGGGACCAGGGTCATGTTTAACATCCAATATTAGCCAGAAATCTCTGTTAATCCAAATGGAAATAACTTTGTCACTTCCGTAAAAGCTACCAGACTATACATAAATACTTTGAAATGGAAAATAGAATATAAAAGTTTAAACATGATATTATTAAACTTTTTAATATATTTTAAGTGGGCCTACTATTTTCTTAAGAATGTTGCCAGTTTAAAACAAAGATTATTTTATCTTTTTAAATAGTAGGAAATAGTAGTTCAAAGACCATTAATTTTGGATTATAAATCACTATCTTCTTCTTGGATCCAATTAAAAATACTCAGTAAGCAGATTTGTTAAGAATATTTCTTTGTCATGTGGAAAAGATTCATTCCAATAATCTTCTGCCTTTAGACAAGGCCAGGACCATTCTACCACATTAGCTCTGGAGCTGCCGTTTTTTTTGGTGGCAAACAGTCCTTCAGTCCTTCATATATGTGTAAAAATGCAGAGATTTCATAAACATATTAAGGAAAATCATTTAAGGTATAAAATACTCCAAATATGTCAAGACTTCTCTTGTCACAAGGTAAGAATGCTAATCACCACCAAAATGGGGCTATAGTGCAGTGTGAGGGATCATGTATAGAAGTCTCTCAACATATGCCTGGGATATAGTAGACACCAGGGCCTCCCTGGTGGCACAAGGGGTTAAGTCTCCACACTGTGAAGCTGTCCATAGCCACTGCAGCAAGAATCAGATGCCCAGCCAGGTTGCTGACTGACATGGCATAGCAGACCTCTCCTGTCTCGCCCGCTGCTCCCTTCAGCAGTGTGTTTCAGTAGATCTACCTGTTTTGCTCCCTACTCTGTCACTGGTGAATTCTCTCACCCCTCACACTTCTGGCCTGCACATCATAGTAGGCACCAAATTAAACCTATCAGTGATTATAGGAGTCACTTACTCCTATACTTTGTAGTATTCCTACACAATTGTAGTAAGGAGAACAAGTTCATCTCTCAGGTGGGCCTGAGTTTAAATCCCAGTTCAGTCAATTCATAGCTACATAATTTGTGCAAGTTTTTAAATCTAAATCTCAATTTTTTCATTCACAAAACTTAGACACTTATGGCACTAACTTGAAGCATTTTTAAAGAGATTGAGTCAGATAACCCATTTAAAGAATTTGGTACTGTGTCTGTTTCAATGAATTGTGTATGCAGCAAATATATCTATTATTATTGCTGTCATCCTTATTGATAATAATAGCTAATTATTATTAACTATTATTGAATCAAGAAAAATACTCAAACACTCTCAATATTCTACCTGTGAATAGTTCAGGTAGCATGGTATTATGAATGATAATTCTTGTTCATTAATGTTATATTTGATCATTCAACTTTAGAATCAAATGAATTTCAAGGCTTGAACTGAAAGAAATAATTAATCTAGTAGAGTAATTATAAGTGAAGGTAGCTGTGTGTATATTGGGGATCATTTGGAGCTTTCTCAGACTATAGATCCTTCTTTTTCATAAGACCTTGATACATCCTGGAGAGGTGCTGTAAGTAGGCATGAAAAAATTTGAAATAATCTACCTCTGGTTATATTTGCTCTTCCTTCCATGTTGAGGGCCTTATTTATAAAATTAATTTATACATCTTCATTAGTAATTTTTATTTTTTAAATATTGTAGCTAAGTAATAAAAATTTGAAAGATTACTTTAAATGTTTTCAAAAGAATAAATACAAAGGATTTTTAGAGAATATTTATTTACATCTTCATTTTGAAGATGAAGACATTGAGATTAAGACTTACCTAGGGTCATACCAATGAGTAAGTATGGGTATCAGGCTAAGTTTCATCCTTTCTCTACAAACCACCCTGTTAAAACTTTTCATAAGTAAAGTCAAATGGATGATTAATCAAGCCCGAGTATCTACCAGCTAGAGAAACTGAAATACTTGGCTGTGGTCTACCAGTGAGTTCCTTAGTCTATAAAAATCCTATCATGTTCCACTTGACTGTACTTCATCTTTGGCATATAATATGACAAACCCACTATTATTTTGTCAATTCAGTGCATAGAAAATTCATTTAATTAATTATTGAACGAATCAGCATATCCTGTAGTCCTATGAAACTAGAGCTAAAACGTGCTTCAATTGTTCTTTCTTCAACTGTAATTCACTTAGATGACCAATGATGAGAACTGACTCCTATCCCTCCAAATCTCTTGTGACTTTCCCATAATTTTTTTTTTTGTGGGACCCTCGTTGGCGGCCCGGAATGAACCGGCGCTGGAGGTGCTGCGGGCAGCCTCGCAGCCTAGCGCTCAACTGCTGCGCCACCAGGGGAGGCCCCCCATAATATTTTTCATCTGTGGAGGTTTATATACTTTATAAATAATTCACATTATTTCTCAGAGATTGAAAACTGATTAATAAAGGACATTAATGACATTTTAAGGTCCTAAGCTCCACTTTATCCCAAGGCTGTGAAAGCCTACTCTTTAATTATAATTCTTTCAGCCTCAGAACAATTTCCCCTTTGTGATAGTGTGACTTCAAGTGTCTCAGAAAATACATTTCCTTGTGTTTAAATACTTCCCCCCAAAGCACACCTCTCTCTTCCAAAAGTTACAAAAAAATGTTCCAACGGCATTGAGTTGGCCATATATCTATCCCTAAACCAGTCATTATGGACAGAAAAGTATGAGGTTTTGAGTGGTCAAGTTTGGCTCAAATGCCATCCACAAGGCAGTGTAGAAGGCAGTGAGAATGACATATGATAGATTCCCAATCAACTGTTGAGATGGGCTGGATTACTCAGTCTAAATTCAATAAACATCTACTATTCTAGGAAAGACCAATGGGATAAAAGAATAACAAGACTGGGACTCTTTAGTTAGGAAAGATGGAAGCTAAGGAGCCTCCTAATGAAACTCTTTAAAACTATAAACATTTTAATGAGAGTGAATATCAAATCTTTAATTATTGTAATGAAAATACTACTTTTGAAATACTGAGAGTTATTTTAGTAGTGAGAAATGCCATTTCATGTAGAAGGTAGTATCTTTGTGTAATTCTTTATCACCAAGAGATTGTACTTTTGGAAAATATAATTTCAAAAACCTAGGAGAAATAAATTAGAAAATTTGCAATATATCTTTAGCATAGAAAAGGGATAAAACACCCAGAACTCCTGTGACTCCCTTTGAAAACTGCTATATGACCCTGTAAGTTAATACTTATCTGAGACCTGGATAGTCCACCAATCTCAAAGATCTAGTTCCACTTAACAAGCCTGATGGAGGGCCTCCCTAGTGGTGCAAGGAGTTAAGCACTGCACTATGAAGCAATCCGAAGTCTCTGCAGCACGATTTTCATCCCTGGCCCGTCAGAGAGCAACCCACATGGCAAAGCAGATCTCTCCTGACTCACCTGCTGCTTCCCTCTACAGTGTATTTCAGTTAGTCTGCTTGTTCTGTTCCCCACTCTGTCTCTGGTGAATGCCCTCACCCCCTGCATCTCTGTCCTGTGCCCCAGCTCTTGTATGCATAAATAAATAAATCTTTAAAAAAATTATTAAAAAAACAAGCCTGATGGAAAAGGTTTGGCATACAGTATTGACCCCTGAAAATTCTTAGAGATAAACAAGCAGACAGATGCAACCAGACTGTTAAAAAAGGAAATATTTTCCATTGTTTCATTCCTACATCCAACAGAAAGAAGAAAGGGCACATCATGTAATGCACATAAGTGAATCAAGACTAAGGGAAAAACTCTATTTTAAAATTCAAAGAAATTTTGCTTAAAACTAAAAACAAGCTAAACAAACAAATGATTAGATATTAGAGTTAAACATTTATATTCAATTTTTAGTTTTCTATTTCTACTTTTTTCTCACATTATAACTTACATTTTAAATAAATACATTATTAAATTTTATTATTTTATATATATTACAAGTAATATAAAATATCACACACTGTTATTATACATAGCCTCATAGATGAACATTTACTATTCATTGAGGATACTTTTGCTTTCTTTTCAGCTTGCTCTCCTAAAATAAACATCTGATAAAGTTTTTGATTCATTCACCATAGCTTATTTCTTCAAAAAACTTAGAAATCCTTAAGAATTCAATTGCATCCTTTGAACAGGCTTTCATTCCCTTTTCTTTTTTCCTGGGGTATTATTGTGCTTTCTTGGTGATTTAGCTACTCAGGAAACAAGAAGAATGATCTGTTTCAATGATTTGTGGTGCATAAAAGGCACTGAGGGACAAAGTCAAAATGAAAGGTCACAAAGAGATTTTTATTGTTCTTCAGACAGGAGTAAAGGCATACCTTGGGAAAGAAACTGCATAGGAATAGAATCTTTCTTTGAAAGTTCTATGCAAACAGCATAGATAATGTGCATTTACAGAAAATAAATTTCTATGAAGGTATCAAGTGTGGTACCAAACTATGATAAGATAATTTGAAATAAAATCTTTTAAAAAATATGAACATCCTCTTCTAGAAGCTTAGGACCTCTAAAGCCAGGATGTGTTTCTTAAAAATAGATATGGAGGGCCTCCCCCATGGTGCAGCAGTTGAGCTCTGGAGTGCAAAGCTTCCCAGAGCCTCGGCAGTATGGGTTCAATCCCGACCACCGGTGAGGGTCCCACATGGCACGACAGACCTCTCCTGGCGCCCGCTGCTCCCCTCAGCAGTGTACTTCGTCAGTCTGCTGTTCTGTTCCCCACTCTGGCTCTGGTGAATTCTTTCACCCTCCCGCACTTCTGACTGTACCCAGTGCTTGTATAAATAAATAAATAAATATTAAAAAAAATAAATATGGAGTCAGAGTTGGCAATTGCCTAATATATTTCCTATCTGTGCCCATAGACATGGTCAAAAGTGTGATAACATGAATAAAGCATATTCATATATGCTCATTCATTGAACAATTCTTTATTGGCTTATTCTTGTGTCAAAAATACAACCATGAACATGATAAAGTCTTAGGCCAGTGGGAAGACAGACATTCA
Organism: Talpa occidentalis; assembly: GCF_014898055.3. Lineage (NCBI taxonomy): Eukaryota > Metazoa > Chordata > Mammalia > Eulipotyphla > Talpidae > Talpa > Talpa occidentalis. The sequence goes on from NW_023601653.1 coordinate 36,792,999, forward strand.
ATGAAAAGTATTTAAATTAGGATTGTGCTTAGTGACACCAATAATAAGCAAAGGTGTGATTGAAGGGTTCAGATAAGAAACCAGTGTGGTCTGGGATGAAAGGTGTGTCATCTGGGCTGCAATTTCAAAGGAAGAGTTAAATAGGGAGGGGGAGGTGGTGAGGGGACAGCAATAATGGCAAGAAAAGAAAATATTAATATTGTAAGCAGAGAAAACTACACATCCCATGATTCTGAGATGGAAAATATCATGATGTGGTCATGAGCTAAAAAATGGCCCATCATAAGGAAGCAGGATGAGAATGAGGGTTGAAATTGAGAGGTAAGAAGGCAGAACACAGAGTCTGAAAATATTAGGACCTAAGTTTTAAAACCAAGAACAATGGAAATTCATGAATGAGGTCATTGTGTGTTTTTTTTTAAATGCATACTTCATATTTCTTTTACTTTGAAAGATCCCCATTCCACAGTTTTGGGAATCAATGGGACAGGCTTAAACACAGATATAGGGAGACCACTGGGGCATTTAATGCTCTGGTTCAGAAAAAAGTTGATGGTGGCTTTGCCCACCAGTAGTGGCAAAGTTAATAGAAAGAAACAGAAGATGTTTCTGAGGCAGAATAAATAATTTAATGGGTAGAATGCATGAAATGACTCATGTTTCTAGGCTGGATGAAAGCAGGGATTCCTGACATGGGGACCTTCAAAGGCAAAGAAGGTCTTTGGAGAAAGACAGAGTTTGGTTATGGAAATGTTTGTGTTGTTACCAAGTGAAGATGAAGTTCACAGTTAATGATTTAAGCAGAAGAGTCTGAACTAGATATTTCTGCAAGTTTATTCAACAAGCACTAGCAAGTGCTTACTAGTTACCAGTTACCATTGAAGCACTTTATACATAATAAATTATTTAATCTTCCTACCAACTCCCTGAAACAAGTACCTATTTTAACCTATTTTCTCTATGAGGAAGGAAACTAAGGTCCAGAATTATGAAAGCACCCAACTAGGACATGCAGAGCCTGAACTCAAACCCAGACAGGCTAGCTTCCTAGTCTATACTCTTAGCCACTCAGCAGACTGTGCAGGAATAGAATAGGCTTGTGTGAGACTACAGAGTCATCACAGGAGAGCATGGAGCCCTGAGGAACTCAAATTATTAAAAGTCAGGAGTGTAACATGAACTGGCAAAGGAAACAGATCACTTCCATAAATCTGTAAGATCTGTTTGCACCAAAATGTTTGTCCAGAAAGGCCTGACACTTTCATGTCAGCAGAACCCAGGGGGGAGTCAGATGACGGCTCATATCGATGAGTCTGGACACACACCCCACTGGATACAAAATACTGGAAATTCATCCCACTTGGAAAACCAGGACAGAGCTCCCACACCACTTCCCAGGCCCTGCACAATTGGTGTTCCTCCCAGGCTGACTCTTTTGCCAATAACTTGACTTGCATTATTTTTAGTGAAATATCATGTAGCAAGCTGCTCCTAAAATACTTCCAGTCTGGAGTGCTGGCAAGAAAAACATCAAAAAAGAAGCGAGCTGGGAGTGCATGACAACAGTGGAAAAAGAAAAGGAATAACAAAGGTGGGGAAGCAGCCCCAAAACTGTTATGGATAGAACACAATCTTTTAAGTGAGGAGGGTGGAATGTCATCAAGTCCCAATCAATCTCGAGGAATTGCATTCACCCATGTCAGCCTCTTTCCTAATTAAACAATTGCCCAATTCTTTTCCAGCAACATTGTGAGTCGGTTTCCATTAGCCAGAGAATTTCACAGTAACTCCAGCATCAGAAATCCATGTAGAGTAGTGCAGGACTCTGTGTGTGTGTGTGTGTGTGTGTGTGTGTGTGTTTGAGTGCCAGCTCTGTCATGTCTTAAATATATGACTTCAAGAAGTGACTTATCTGTGGCTTCAGTTTTCTTGGCTGTAAAATATTTAAAATACTAACTAATATAATGCTATCTAATATAGTATAGTAAATACTCAAAAAAGAATAAATTATTCTTATTTTTATTATTATCAAAAGGACTGATTTTCTTCATATACTTTTAACAACATAATACCATGGTATTTTCAAAAGGACTAAGCTACCATGTTATTAGTCAGTCATGGTCACTAGGCATCCTGGGAGGATTTTTTTCAACTTAATTTCAGTATAACAAGTTAAATTTCTCTCAATTATTATTTGTAGCAATCATTGTTCTATCAGAAAAGCAAAAATTGTGGTGGGTGGGGAAGAGAGACTGAGATTTGCTATAGAGATTAGACTTTTTGCAACTGTGGGATCTGGCTCAGCAATCTCTGTAAGTCTGTTGTCTTCTTTCCTGATTCTGGAACTTGAAGCCATAGAGAAGGCCATCAGAAAGGGAAAATGAATTTAAGGTTAGGGAGAGCACAGTCAGACTGGAATCCACAGACGTGACCTTCTGGAGCACAAAAGCACCGACCCAGATGTACCAGTTCTTGTTCCTTATACTCTTGAAGAAAGAAATGGCTATCACACAGGAGTGGGCACCTTGCTCCAGGAGCTGAGTATACACAAACACCGCAGGAGTCAGACCTGAAGTCACCTGAAGAAGATTCCAGGAGTAGGTGAGTGCTTTAGACCATCCACTGCTGCATACGAGTGAAATGAGTTATCAAATTAGATAACAGTCTGTGTGAACCACAAAATGTGTACTAATTTATCTTGCCTTCAACTACCTCACTAAAATCTCTTTTGTGGTCCACCCCAAATGGAAATGTAAAAGACAGGAATTCTGGAAAAGGTATTCCACCTAGTCAATTGTTGGCATACTACAAAATCACTGAATTGTTGTTACCATGTACACTTATGAAACTTAATTTGAGTATGCACCCTACCCTCTGGCCAGCACGGGACCTGCTTGCCAGCTTAGTGCAAACAGTTTTTTTTTTTTTTTTAAGATTTATTTATTTACTTATACAAGCACTGGGTACAGTCAGAAGCACGGGAGGGTGAGAGAATTCATCAGAGTCAGAGCAGAGAGCAGAGCAGGCAGACTGACAAAGTAACTGCTGAGGGGAGCAGAGGGCGGCAGGATAGGTCTGCCCGCCATTTGGGACCCTCACCCGGTGGCCGGGGATCGAACCAGTGCTGCACAGGCTGTGGGCAGCTTCGCAACCCAGCACTCAACCACTGCGCCACCGGGGAGGCCCTGCAAACAGTTTTACACTCCTTATTTCATGTATTTTCAACACAAATCTATTGAATATCTATAGGTTACAGGTGAGGAAACTGAGGAAAGGAATTCCTCTTGAGTAATTAGGCCAAGGTCAAACAAGGTTTACTTATAAATGATAAGATATACTGCTGAGTTACGGAGTTAGTGCTTGCATTAGCCAGATTGTCTATATCATTAGAATTCTTCAAAAATGGCTTTGCTAATAACTGCAACAGATAATCAGCTTGTAGTTTTTATCCCTGCTCTTGTTAAAAATAATTGGGCAAGAGAGACCCAAGGCACTGATGTACCTAGTGATAATATTATACACTTGGAATCTCATGAAAGTGAAGGAATTTTCATGTATTGTTTACATATAAATATTATTTTCTAAAAATTAAATAGATATCAATGGCAAATGGAATTATTCCTCAGGCTCAATTTCTTTCATTTCAATTCTATAAAATGTTAGTTATAGTCTAAATGTAAGTCATAGTTAATATACTATTAAAGTATATATCATTTGCATCATATTGCACTGAATTGAATAAGAATGGAAATGGAAATCCTCATTGTCACTTAGTTAAGAGTAATCAAAGTCTCTGAAACTAAGATCCCTCCAGGCAACCATGGGATATCACCTACACAGGAAAAATCCCAATTTACTAGTTAAAATTATATTTATTTATTTATTTATTTATTTATTTATTCATTCATTCATTCATTCATTCATTCATTTATAAGGCCATTGCTGAATAATATGCAAACCCTCTGCAAATGATAGCTATAAAGTCTGGGTTTAACATAAGTAGCAGCTAGCTAAAGTCACTAGAGAGTTAAATGATGCAAACTGACAGACGTTTGTAGAGAGCCCATGCTCAGAGGAACAGAGTTGTGTTGCGTGAATTTCCATTTGTAATCCTTAGGCCTGAGAACAGGTAGAGTCAGTAGGGGATTCAGTGACAGTGGGAGACTCCAGTCTTTTTGTTCTGGGAACCCAAAAAATCACATTTATTTTTATTTTTTTTACATATTTTTTAGATCACTGTTCATTTTTAGACAATGTTTGCTTTTTTTACCCCTCCCTCAGGTGTAGCCCCCATAGACTATCCTTCACCAATGCACGCATGCACCATCACCTCAGTCCCCTGTGCTCCTCCCTCAATCACATTTGAGGAAACCAGTTACTGAAGAGAAAGGGAGAGCCCTGTAAAAAAGTGGTTAGGGATGGGGATCTCCAAATTCTATCTGCTCTTACTCTCAATAACTTGACTATACATGTGCAGAACAGACTCAAAAACAATTTGCCAAAAACAAATGAAACGGATTGAGTTTGGAGTTGCTACACAAGAAATTGAGTTTTTAGTTCTAGTACCAAATGAAATAAAAATGCTTGCTTAAACTAAAGAGACAAGATTTATCAGATAAAAGTATCAGAATCTAATCTCCATAATTAAAATCAAATAACCTGGACTTAATCAACATTAACTAACAAATGAAGAACCAGGAAAATGAAACTACTTTTAAGAGAAAATAAAATAAAACTAACCATAAAATAATCTGAAAGTTGAACTTAGCAGACAAAGATTTTAAAGCAACTATTATGAGTCTCTGAGATGAAGTTTTGAAAAAATGATCATTAGTGGGTGAATGGATAAAATTCGTTTTCAAAGCTTAAGCTCTCCTCACCTTACCCTGCTCTGTTTCTCTTCATAATACCACCTCTTACCCACTCAGTTCCTGGCAAGTGCCTATCACAAAATAGGCTCTTATTAACATTTTTACAACTTAATTAATGGGAAGCACTCCAACTTGGCATGGAAAGTTCCAAAAGCTGAGTCTGTATTGTAGGCTCCTGCCCTAATTGCCACAGGACTAGAGAACCATCCAAGTCTGAGGAGTTTGGGGTGTAAAGGAAAGAGACATGAGGACTTGGATCCATAGAGCTTAGGTATATTAAAATACATCTTAAAGAAAGCTCCTTAAAGAAAAAGACAGTGGGCTTAGAAGTTGAGGTCCCTTAAAATGCGTTTGTAGCTTCTCCACCTATAGTTTTGTTTTTATAATTTCCTTTATATCTTTGTGATTCTCCAATTGCCTTCCACTGAATTTCCCATTTCCTTTTGCTTAAATAGGGAGGTTCTTTTTAAGCAGCTGTGAAACTGAGGGCAAATCTGAGACACAATGATACTTTCTTATATCTAAATTGGAAAATTAGCCTTATTGGAAAATAAGCAAAGTATTTACACATTGAGAGAGCACAGAGGGTCAAAAACCGGATAAACATGCCTTCAAGTGATTAAGAGGAGCTTCATTTTCACTGTGCACAGGCAACAATGTCAAAATCCATGTGATAACAAACCTATAATTTTTTCATGAAGAAAATTGGCACCAAATGAAAATTTAACCACATTACTCTATGCTCAGAATTCTGCATTGAGTTGTCATGCATATTGAAGTCCACAGCCCTAAATGTTCTTTGTGACTTCTTTCTTCACTTAGCACCATCTCTGCACTTACTCATCTGACTAGCTTCACCTCAATCATAATGTTACTTCCAGCATTCACATAACACATATCATATGAATATCATTTACATCTCTGCCTTCATGCATACTATTCTCTCAGAACTCACTTTTACCCTTCTTTACTCTTTAACACTAATTTAAAGCTTCACCTCTCCCCTAATGGCCTGAACCTGGTGTGAGGCGCCCACATTGTCGTTCAGAGTAGAACCTGGGACTCATCTTAGCATCTTTTTCATTTTAATTGTCAGTTGCATTTTCACAATTGTATTTATGCCTGACTGTAGGGTAAGGTAAAAAGTATCAGGCTTTTCTGCCCTCCCACCATCAGGATAGATGATGGATCTGCAGTCCTGAATGCATGCCTGATGGCGGGCACCTGGAGTAGGGTGTGGGCCTAGGTAGATGGGATTCACCTGGGCTGAGACTGGGCTTTTAAGGACGGCGTCACAGGGACGCCAGTAGAAGCCAAGAATGAACAGAAGCCGAGAGAAGAAGAAGAGAAGCAGAGATCACCGGAGAGCCCAGATAGAGTGAGCCCTGCCTGCCATATGCCTGATGAACCCCAATAAGAGACCTGCAAAAACCACTGAAGACTCTGACTCCTCTTTTACCCATTCTGCATGGGATCCTAGAAAACCTGCCCTGTGTCCATTCCTGCCCCTACACTGACCCTAAGCTCTTTAAGAACACAGACCACATCTTACTGTATAACTGTGTCTCCCAACATAGTGTCTGGTGCATAGTAGGAATTTAATAACTACATTTTTTATATTCATGAGTATCAGTTCTGTTCCTAAATGAGACATGAATGCAAAGGAGTTGAGGAAAAGATCAACCATTTGTTTTTGAGGTAGAGGCAGGGAGACCTGTTTCTCTAGAAGATGCATCTGTTCATCTCCAGGTTTCTATTAATCAATCTGGTAGCGATGGTAGTATTTGCCAAAGAACATTTCCCAGCCTCCCTGGTGGCTTGGTTGGTGGTTTGATGAGTTCTGATCAATGGAATATATGCAGAAGTCATGTAAGTTACTTTTCAGCTTACTGAGAGATGTCTTCCATCTGTAATGCCCCATTTTTATTCGTCTTCTTCATATCTGCTGTTGGATGTTCCTAGGGAGGCTTTGAAGTCTCAGTACAGTGACATCACAAGATGGAAATAGTCGGGATCACTGAGTCACTCGTTGGGGGAGAGCTGCTGAGGAGATACTGGACAGTAAACATCCACACCAAATGTTAAGTTGCCAAGACTTGTGATTATTTATCATAGGAGCTTGAGTAATATAGTCAAATAAGCATTCTATTTGTGCCCTATTGCTCTTATACAAGATTCCACAGACACCTGAAAATAAACCTGTTAAGATCTTAAGGAATCACACAATTAAATAGCACTTATTAAATTTTCTCATTGTAAAATATCAACCAGGGAAACTGGAAATTGCAAAAGGAAGCATTTCAGAATCGTGCAGACCAGATGAGATGAGCACCCAGCAGGGACCTGAGATGCAGTTTTTGTGGTACCAGAGAGATAGCTATAGAGTAGTTTTGACAAGTTCCTTACCTTACCTGTAGGGCCTGTTTATATCTACAGTCAGCAGAAATGCAGCTTGCTCAGCTCCTTTAGTGATTAACTAAGGTGAAAACATAGTTGACTGTAGTTAAGTGAATCCTTAAGCTTTTGTAGTGGGAGGACCACAATAAAGTATGTGACAGGAGAGGTGAATCCCATGGAATACTGCTCAACGCAGGTCTCTTCTTCCCATCAATACACCCCTTTCCTGAACCTTGCTACTCCAATTCCTGTTTTCCTCCCATGAGTAATGGTGTTTCTGCCACTAGCATCATGTTCTGCCTGTTGAAGCAGCAGCCAAAGTGTAACTCTAGAGATGTGGTTCTTGGTAAACAAGAAAGTGGACAAACCAGAGAGTGATTGCACTCATATAAGCAAAACAATCTAAGGCCCCTCACTGTAAGTATCACCCCTGAAGGAATGCTTTCCTATGACTTTATAGAGCATATTTGATTGAATTGCATAGGATCTTGAAATAGAATGTGATGAAACAGGATAATGCAAAGCTGAATGGATATGGCAGAATTTAGAAATTATTGGGTCATTGACACCAACAGAGCTCCAGAGATATCATTCAACTGTCAAGAGTCCATCATGACAGGTTAATGCAAAAGACATCTCTTGGGGTGACCTGTGAGCCTCTCTTATTGAGGAACAGCTTTGTGGCAGCTATGGAAATGCACTTCTCTACTCTCTCACTGTGAAAGACATAACTGAGGGGTGGCCCCAATTTCTGCATTCTGCATATATCACAGCATTCATGCACAAGTCCACCTTCCCAGGGGCCACCCTCAGCCAGTGACTGAGAGGGCAGGGGTAGTCAGGCAGGCTCATTCTTAGGAGGTAGCAGGAATTTTCTCTCTTGACTTTAGTTCAAGGGCCATCCCATTGGCTTGGCCAAATCTTTTTTAACAACTTAGATTTGCCAATCCAACTTTGCTTCTTTCTTTTTTTTTCTCTCACAGGAATTAGACCTGCATTATGTGGTCTTCTGTTCTCCCCTTTTAACCTTCATGGGTGTTTCTCCAGAAATGTCTTGCATGGCTAACGTTATCTTGACATGTGCTTCTTTGAGCGCCCAAACTAACGCAAAATTGCACGTACGGGCAGAGTTCCAAGAGCTGAGTCTCTGTTGTAGGCTCCTGCCCTAACCGCCAAAGGACTAGAGAGCCATCCAAGTGGGACCATAGGGTACTTACTGTCTGAGGAGTTTGGGGTGTAAAGGAAAGAGACTTGAGGACTGGAATCCATGCAGCTCAAGTATATTCAAATGTTCAAAAGCTCCCTAAAAAAATGGCAGTGGGATTAGAAACTGAGATCCCATCAAATACCTTCATAACTTCTTCTTCCTATAGATTTGTTTTTAATTGCTCCTTTATAACTCTGCGATTCACCAGTTATCGTCCACTGGATTACCTCTGTTTCCTTTTGCTTAAGCTTTAACAGAAAGCCAGAAATGATTTCTATTACTTGCAACTAGACAAACTGAAATGACTACGGGAGGCACAGCCAGAATCTTCATAAGGTTCTTATAGTACTGCCAAATTCATCCAAATCCTTTGCTAACCCATTTATACATCAAGCTTCTGATGATATCACTGAGGTTGTTGGGTTTTGCTGTGCCCCTGCATGAAGTAGGTTTGATGTTTAAATTATGAAAAATTAAATTTAATTGTGAAAAATTAATTTTTCCAGAGTGATGAATATAAATCTAAATTTCCCTAAGTAAAATTTAAAAGAGAAAAATACATGACTCACAGTGAGGACATTTGATGGAAGTTATGGGAAAGGATGTGTCAAGAAGCATTACTTACTATATCCCACACATAACGAGAAGGCGCTCAGGAACTGTGACAGGGGGATACTGTTGAGCATTCGGCACCTAGTGTAGAAGCTCAAAGAGTAAGATGACCTAAAGCAATATAGTAACTTCTGTCTGGATGGTAGAGAGGATATTTTTAACTTTGAATGTGGAATTGCTAGTGAAATAAAAGTCAGATCATGAGTGGGGAAGCACCTCAAGGAGACATGAAATGAAGCAAAACCAGAAGATGCCTTATGGGTTGCATCTGAAAACATTTGTGCCCTGCCCACAGCTTCAGTGGCAATGTCAGCTTAGTTCTAAGTGCCCGAGGCACACCTCTGAGGCCCCAGCGCACAAAGAAGCAGGTGACAAACTGGCACTAACTCCTATCACCTGCTCGCAGTTTAGAGATCAGAACCAGAGCTGGGCCTGGAAACAGGTTATAGAGACTGAGACATCCACGTAATGAAGAGGCCACACCACCTCTGAGTTCAGCTGCAATATGTTTTCAGTTTTATGAGAAAAGTTTGCATTTTTTTCACTTTGCTTTCTGAGTGATTCAGGAACAGATGGCAAAACTTTTAAGGATTGTTTTTAAAGCCTCAGAAATACTTTTCTTTCTTTCTTTTTAAATACCAGTTCATTGACCATAGTTAATGAGGAAAACATGAAAACAAGTAATAAGTATAATATAATATACACTCTGACATGGAAACTTTGCCCACAACCGCCCCACCACCCAAAAAAAGATGTAGTCTAGATTTTCAATCAGAAGAATCAGGTGATAAGCTGAGAATCTACTTGGCCTCAAGAGTTCCCCCAGATGTTCACAAAAATGTTTTCAAACACCAGGCAAGGTCATCATGCCTGGTCTGTGTGGCAAAGCCCAGATACACACAGCCTTGTAGGAGTACAAGTCTCCAGGGCTCTCCGGGGTCATTTCAAAGCTTTTCATTTGGTTTGGAAACAGAGTGGAAGATAGATGATTAGTCATCATCTGCTTAATCTCCAGTGACAGAATTAAAGAGCACAATTTTATTTCTGGCCTGCCTTACTTCTGTCTTAATCTTCTTGGAAGCAGAGGAAAGATGGCAATCGTGCTGTGGAACATTCCTTCCTGCAAACCCTCAGACCAACGTGTACCTTTCCCTCAGAGGCCCAGTGACATATTTTCCACCACAGAGGATCTGGAGCGAGGAGAGGTAGCTGTCTCCACCGCACTTTGCTAGTATGTCTGCCTGGACTCTGTGAGGACTCGGCACTGCTTCATGTTGACAGATAAGGTCTGGATCACAGAACCCCCGTCCCTGCCTGCGTGGTCAGGGACGTTTCAGACTTTCACCTGATCCTTTTTCCGCTGAACTTGGGCAATCTCTAAGGAATGCTTCTGGGTTCCAGAACTTGAGCTTGGTTGGTGCTTGCCCTTCACTAACTCTGGGCCCTTGATATCTTCTCTCCTTGTGGGTAACAACTCATTGAGAGGCTCATCATTTCCTGCCCAGTGGGCTCCAATGCCTTGCCTCCCAATATTCCATTAGCAACGACATGAAACAGAATAGGACCAATGCTCTTCTCAAGGACAAGCAATAATTTATTATCCATTTAAAGGGCAGTCTAAGTCCAGATGGAGAGGAGATACAGCTACGCAGAGTGGCAAATGAGCCAGCCTCAGATGCTGATTATGAGCCATGTTGTATGTAATTTAACTTAGTTAGTCTTTACTACAACTCTCTGAGTCATATCCTCAGATTAACACAAATTTCTAGATGAACAAACAAAGGTACATAGAAGGTTAAAACAAACATTAGAGTCACAATATTTAGTAAGAAGTAGAGCTGCAATTTGAATGCAGGCAGTCTGGTGGAAAAGCTCTTCCTCACTAACTTCTAATTAAATAAATATCATCTACATAAATACCCCTTTGTCCACTGTCCACACTACATTCGGTGTTACCTTTTCAAGCCTTTTAGCTCATTGGAGTTCGAACTTCTCCGTATCAGAGTCTTTACTCTCCATGCATGTCAAACGGTATCTCACCAGGATGGTTTGGCTAGATTTGTTTTTCAGTTTCTGCCCTCTCTAACAAAAGACATTTCCCCAGACAAAACAAAGCTATTGTTCCATGAGACAGATGCCTCACTCCCATTCCCATGGACTTGGTTCAGATTTTAATTTCCTTTTTGATCATCTGTCCTACCTTGGTGGGGAGTGCTCAAGGCCAGAGCATGCAGCTGCTGATCAAATGCACACTTCTTGTAACTTGGGTGGCCCCTCTCCTCTGGTTTGTCCCTACCTCTTCCAACTCTTTTTGATTTTCTCCTCCTTCCCAGAAGTCCTTTTTAATTTTTTTAACTCAAGAGTCCATTCCTCCACTCACCATGACCACGTATGTAGAAACCATATACAAATATTTCCCAAGTCTAGGTCTTGAGTTGAAACCTTTCCCCCTAATTAAACTGCCTTTAGGTTATCTCTATGTGGGCACCACCAAGGTGATATCAAAGACAGAACAACTTCCTTGGGACATTTCACGAGTTCTTTCTCTGCCTGGTGTGATCTATTAGACATCTCAGCCTTCCCTGATCCTCTTCTTTAAAATAGTAGCTCCTCATCCCCACACTGTCTGTTTAAGTTTTTTTTTTTTTTTTTTTAAAGATTTATTTATTTATTTATACAAGCACTGAGTACAGTCAGAAGCACGGGAGGGTGAGAGAATTCACCAGAGCCAGAGCAGGGAACAGAACAGGCAGATTGACTAAATACACTGCTGAGGGGAGCAGCGGGCGGCAGGAGAGGTCTGCGAGCCATGTGGGACCCTCGCTGGCGGCCAGGGATCAAACCGGCGCTGTAGAGGCTGCGGGCAGCTTCGCAGCCCAGCTCTAAACCGCTACACCACCAGGGAAGGCCCTGTTTAAGTTTATTTAGTCCAGGTTTCTCTCTCTCTCTTTCTTTCTTTTGGTCCAGAGACCTATTTTCTGAAGAGCAACTATGAACAGGAGCTCATGGAACACATCTGGGAACTACTGCCCCACAAGACCACTTACAGTTCCCTGAACACCCAAGCTCTCTCAATTGTCCAAGTTTCCTTCCAACTTCCTCTGCCTAGAAAGCCCATTCCCCCTTTTGATCCCTGAAGAATTCCTATAATTTCTATAAGCCCATCCCATAATGCTCAATGCAAGGTTACTTCCACTCTGATAAAATCACTTAATCAATTAATTAATTAATCAGTTTTCAATTAATTGAATTAATCAATTTTGCCTGGCTCCCCAGTGTACCTGTTACTCCACTTGATCACAGCACCCTCACCCCTATGTCCCTGCTTATTATTCCTGCGAATTTCCTGACTACACCACTAGATGGTAGATTACCAGGAATCTGGGATCATTCACCACTGCACCCCACACGACCTATCACAATGCTAATATCCTAATACTGCAAGTGCTTGAAATTGTGTGATGAAGGAAGGAATGGTCTATTCCTCAGTCTTAACACTGAGACTAATTTCCATAGCATTAAACATGAGGATGGGGTGAAGATTATAAGGAATGTAGAGAGAAACATCTAGTTTGATGAAATTGTGAAGACTGCCTTTGGCTCCTTCTGTGGGAAGGTATAAAGGAAAAACAAGCTACAATGCCACAGAAAGTGGTCTGGCCAAGATCTACTCATCCTGACTAAACTGTACTCAAGTCTGAAGTGACTTAATGAGTACTCAAGATTCCTAGAGTCAATAATTTCCATTGTTGCCACTGCCTGCCTCTAGAGATGGGAAATAAACAGCCCATCTTCAGCCCACATAAAACACAGATGCTTCCCAAACCACAAGTTTGCCCTGGAATCCTGTCACAGTCATGCCAGCTGCCTGCATTGATACTTTCCATAGATTCTAACCACAGACAGGGTGACATTATTGTTGCAGAAAAAACAACAACAACAGCCTAAGAAAACAAGCAAGAAGTAAACGTGTGATCCTAGCCAGTTTAATAATGAAAAATGTGAGTAGATATTTCAAAGTTCATGGAATGTGGAAGCCAAGGCATTGAGGTCATTACACCTTATAAGACCCAACATCTATTATACAGTGTGTGAAATATGGTACATGGAAATGTGTGATGAATGGAATTTCTATAAAATGTGTTCAGTTAAAAGATTTCAAGATGTATATAAAGTAAAGGTAAGAACCAGTTGCAAGGTTGTCTTAAAATAAGAACTAGCTCTGGTCAGCAAAGAAAAGATTGAGCAGGACAGTTCTTCTAACTTTGCGAGTCTGCTATTGAACCAGTAGGACCAAAGAAGGAAGGAAAGCCACATGGAAGAGGGTGGAGATTGCTAAACAAAATGTCTTGTCATCCAACTGATTAATAAGCCCCCTTCCTGTGCAACCAGCCTGAAGGCTTTATATTTCCATGCTAAATGATTATTGCTGCCTCTAGCTTCCTTCAGCAAGACCTGGTCTCTAGGGTTCTGACTAAGGTAAATATGAAAAGGCCAATCATTGCCAGTTCCTCCAAAGACTCTTATAAAATGTGTTGTCTAAAGAACTAGGTAGGGGACAGTATCTCTCATCAGTCACAGTCTTTCAAACAATTTAAATCAATTCCAAATGACTCAGACTTAACTCTAATTTTTTCCCCTAAATTCAGGAAACAATTCTGTCAATTGTGGCAGATCAGTTTTTTTATTTTATTTTTTTTTAAGTTATTCTGGTTAACCCTCAAAGGATCTAGATTCTTTTTTTTTTTAATATTTATTTATTTATTTATTTATACAAGCACTGGGTACAGTCAAAAGGGCAGGAGGGTGAGAAAATTCACCGAGCCAGAGCAGGGAGCAGAACAGGCAGAAGGACGGAAGCACACTGCTGAGAGGAGCAGCGGGCGCGGCAGAAGAGGTCTGCGCACCATGTGGGATCCTCGCCGGCAGCCCGGGATCGAACCTGCGCTGCAGAGGCTGCGGGCAGCTTTGCAGCCCAGTGCTCAACTGCTGCACCACCGGGGAGGCCAATGTGGCAGATCAGTTTTCAGCTCTTCCCTTTCCTGTTTTGTGTTCTGAAGACTCACTCCTGTGACTACATCACCTGGGCTTCTTTGCCCTCTGATTTCCAGTTTTATATAGTCAGTAAGAAATTGCAGATCCAAAGGTGGGAGAGGAAAACCACCAGGCCCTTCCTTCCTGCTCCTTGCTGCAGGAATGGGATCATGGCAGTGGCTGCAGCCTCCTATGACTGTTACTCCGTCTACAGTTCCAGTTCCCTTCTTTTTCTACCATCTGGCTCAAAGATGGTAGTGGATTCCCACCATTCCTTGTTAATTTTCTTAAATCTTCTCCAACCTATGAAATTGCTTCTTCAATACATTATTTTCAGCCTAACATTTTGCATGTGCTTTCTGACTGCTACCCCATGCTGGAGAGTTTCATTTGTATCATAAATATATCATTTGTATCCTAAGCAAGTAAACATTGAAATGTTTTAAGCATTGAGTGAGAAATGTGGAAGGAAAGTCATAATTAGATTTGAATTTCAAAAATATAACTCTGGCTGTGGTTACTGATAGATTTAAAAAAGATGGGAGTATTTATGGGTAGATCAGTTGGAGGTTACGGTAGTGACCCAGAGGAGAAATGTTGGTGGTTTGAGCCATGGTATTGGTAAAGATGAAGATGGAGAATTTCAGAGGTGCTTGAACATAAATTCAAAAGAAACTAATGATAGATTCAATATAGAGAAAGGGAAGTAGGTAAGAGACTGAGATGTCAAAAGCCTTTGGTCTTTTGGGGGAGATGGAGTGGGGGTTGATCAGGTTATACAAGTAATATAGTATTAGGAGATCAGACTTCCAGAACAATGTGCATGATTTCATGATTTTTATGTAGGGCATATTCATTTTGAGTTATCTTTAAGATCTCTAAATAGACAAATTTACAAGTCTAGCAACTCAGAGTAAAGGTCTAGACAAGATTTGCATTTGGAAGTTGTCTCTATATCGGTGTTAATTAATCCTGTGGATTATGGTCCCTGAGAATGAGAAATGCTTTCAGTGTCCCAGATAGAAATCTTAATGAGACTGTTTAGTGACCCTGAAATTAAAAACAAATGAATAGATATGTGAATTGAAACTGCCAGTTGAATATTTATTGTTCAGATCAGATGCAAACATCTTAATACAAACATTAAAAAGATAAAATAATAAGAGCTATCTTTCAGTAAGTACATATCATATGCTATTACCTAAGTCTGATTCAAATTGTCTAAAGGCCTTATGAGAGGATGCATGCTAAGTGAGCAAAGTGATATTCTTATGTTCTTAAAGAAAAACGTTGTTTCACCCTGAAGCATTAGGACTTTATATCACACACTTTTAAGTAAAGTTGTCATGGTAACTAACTGTAGGTTGCTGTCATTTTTGTACTATTCCATGTCCTAGAAATGTGACCTGGGGTTCCTATCCATCTCACCCACATCCAACACAGAAAAACAACCTCTTCGTGATCCAGAATCTTACCCTCAGCAATTGCCAGAGAAATTTTCCTAGATTCCTACTCTTAAATCCTCTGAGAATACTCACTGGATCGAATCATGCTGTAAAATCTCATCTTTGTCCATTCTTAATTAGAAGAACTAAATCTGAATCTGTAGAACAAAAACATTGTTTTGTACATGAAACCAAATGGGACTACCTTTTGACACAGCAAGACAAATTATTTTGGTTATACATGTACATATATATGCACATACATATACATTCTTACAAATGTCTTATAACACAATGCTATTTTTGCCATTTGCAATCTACTCTGAAATTTTCTATTTTACCCACTAGCTTTTTTAAATGTTGATTTGGCCCACTCTTCGTTTACAACCACTAGGTTGAAAAACATTTTCGAGTCCTGGTTTTTCCGCTAACTTCAGAGTTCTTCTCTATTGTTTTTTTTTTTAAAGATTTATTTATTTATTTATACAGGTACTGGGTACAGTCAGAAGCCTGGGAGGGTGAAAGAATTCACCAGAGCCAGCGCAGGGAACAGAACAGGCAGACCGACGAAATACACTGCCGAGGGGAGCAGCAGGCGCAGCAGGAGAGGTCTGTCGTGCCATGTGGGACCCTCGCCAGTGGTCAGGGATTGAACTGGTGCTGCAGAGGCTGTGGGCAGCTTCGCAGCCCAGCGCTCAACTGCTGCGCCACAAGGGGAGGCCCCAGAGTTCTTCTCTGTTGCACCATTATTGCATTGGTGGACTCACAATGACCTTGGTATTCCCATTGACTTTTGCTAATTTTTGACCCAGAGTGACTGGGGGAAAGGAAGAGGAAGAACGATGGGTGACATAAGCAGCCCTATGAGGATATTGCTATTTGTGATTGTCTCTACCTACCTGGGTCTTTCCCATTCTCAGAGAACTTGCCATTTGTTCTGCTCTCTGCAAGTTTATGACATTTCTTGTTACATCAGACAGGCACACATAGGAAAAGTGCTTGCCTAGACTTCATAGCAAGAGGAGTTGTGCTTCTGCTGAGCAACCAGTATGTCTGAGTTAAGGACACAGTACATTGCGAGATGACCTGCTTTCCATTTTCATGCTAACTTCAAGGTCAATGCAAGCAACATTCCCTTTCATTTCTAAATCCAAGTTCCATTATCATCTTTATTTTCCTTCTTCCATATGTGTGTATGTGTATATATATATGTGTGTGTGTGTGTGTATATATATATATATAGGCTTCCATATATATATATGCTATTTTGCATTTTATATATCTCTGGAAGTCAATTCAGATGTATTTTTTCTTTCTAGAGCATCGCAGATTATAAAGAAACAAGGGTGTAAAGAAGGAAGGCAAGCCCTACAGAGCGGTGCTCAGAAGCCGGGGGTCTGAGCCTGATCCTGGCTTTTTCAGTCACTATTGGGAAGATTAAAGGGGCACATCACTTGCTTCTTTCAGTGCAAATTTCCCCATTGGTGAAATAAAGGAAATAAGGACATCTTTTCAGGTGAGGATCAAAAAATAAAGCATGGGAAGTGCTTAGCAGAGTTTGTCCCACGAACTGAGTGCCCAATGTTAGCTGTTGTTTTAAAAACAAATATATTTGAGTCTGTGACTGTTTCTAGACACACACACCCACAGACTTGCACACCTTCCACTAGTACCCAGGCAGGCAACATGAAGATATAGTTACAATGCCTTGCTAATTCAAAGTTAGTGGTACGTGTGAAGAAATGGTATGTTCATGACATCCTATTACCTTTAGAAGTTTCACATGAATTTCTGTTAAGTAATTGTACTGTCCACTTGGGTTGCCATAACAGAATACCACAGACTAAGTGACTGAAACAACAGAAATTTATTTTCTCAGAGTTCTGGAAGCTGAACTGCAAGATCAAGGTGCCAACAAATTCCCCTTCTGATGAGACCTTCCTTCCTGGCTGGTCAGTGGTCACCTTCTCAACAGGTCCTCACAGGCCTCTTCCTTATGTGTGGAGAGAAGAGAGAGAGAGAGAGAGAGAGAGAGAGAGAGAGAGAGAGAGAGAGAGAGAGAGAGAGAGAGAGAGAGAGAATTCTATCTCTTATAAACACCTGGTCTAGGGATTAGGGCACTGCCCTTATGACCTCACTTAACCTTTATCATATCCCTAAAGGCTCAGTCTCCAAATATATTAACAATGGGGATTAGCACTTCAACATAGGAGTGGGGGGGAGGAAGGCTGCTCATAATTCAGTCCATAACAGTAGTTGTTGGTAGAAAAGCGTACAGGAACTGGCAAGGAGAGAGGAAAAATAAAGAGCCCAACAATTAGAGAATGATATTTTTTTCCAATGTGGAAAAGGGAAGAGAAGGGGCAGACACTGGAGTTACATGGGGGAGGCCTTCATCCACCAGACAGATGCCTCTTCTTGTGAAATGTCCCAGCTTAGTTCCCATTGTTTGAAGCTGTGACTCTCAAATCAGAGGGCCAGGCTTTTCTAGCACAGCTTCTTCTTGTGAAATGTCCCAGCTTAATTCCCAATGTTTGTGTAGGGTAAAGAAAATATCAGGCTTTTCTGCCCTTCTGCCATCAGGATAGATGATGGATCCTTGTCCTGAATGCATGCCTGATGGCGGGCACCTGGAATAGGGTGTGGGCATGCCTGATGGCGGGCACCTGGAATAGGTAGATGGGATTCAGCTGAGCTAAGACTGTGCTTTTTAAGGGCGGCGTCACGGGGGGACGCCAGCAGCACCAGTAGCAGCAGAAGCAGCAGTAGAAGCCGAAGCAGAAGCCAAAGCAGAAGCCGAGAAGCAGCAGAACGAATGCCAGAGAGTCCAGATAGAGTGAAGACTTGCAGATAGAGTGAAGACTCCCAGCCAGCACCCCTGCCTGCCATATGCCTGGTGAACCCCAATAAAAGACCTGCAAAAACCCACTGAGGACTCTGACTCCTCCTTTACCCAGTCTGCATGGGATCAGAGAACCTGCACTGTGCCCAGTCCAGCCTTTACAGTTTGAAACTGAGATTCTCAAACTAGAGGGCCAGGCTTTTCCAGCACAGCATCTCCAACTGTCCAGTCAACCCTGAACAGGACAGTAGCTCTGGAAAAGCCTGGCTCTGCTGTTTGAGAATTACAGCTTCAGATAATGGGAACTAAGCTGGGGCACTTCACAAGAAGAGGCATTTCCCAGGCCTTATGTAACTGCCTTTGATCAGGCCAGAAACACCATGGGAACTATTTCTTAACGGGTCAGCTGCCCAGGGAACTGCCGAGTGTTCTGTCTCTCCTTAAACAGCCCCTTGCCATCTTGTCATTTCCTCTTCACCTCCTACCATTAGCAAGGGCATATTTTCAGATTTCTTTAGTAGAAATGTCTATGTAACATCCTTCAGCTGAAATCAGTATAGGAAGGAGGTGGTGACACTGGGCCAATAGCCTGCCAACTCTTACAAAACTAGGGACATGTGTGTGTGTGTGTGTGTGTGTGTGTGTGTGTGTACCAGCACCCGGTCTTGAAAACCAATCAAGTTTTATTGTAAGGAAGCCCTCATCCAGTCACCTCACTTAAAATGAGTCAGTACAGAGGCTGATATGACAATTCTCCATTCAAAATATTTTTTTATTCAAACCCTGAGACAAAACTAAGATGAACTGGTATTGTTAAGATGGGACAATGACCAAATCTTTCTTTATATAAGTAATACACAATTTAGCTAATTGTTTCTGATAAAGAAAATGCATAAATAGCATGAAGAGGGAGAAAGCCAAGGGTTGGTAGAGGAAAAGGAATGGAGAAGAGGAGCCAGAAGGGAGAAGGAAAAAAGAAATATGGAGGAGCAGTGATGGAGAAGAGAAGGGGGTGTCAGGGAGAGCAGGGGTCTGGGAAGAGGGTGGGGGAAGGGAGGCGGTAAAGTGGTCTGTGGACTAGAAGCAGGCAGGGTCTGAGTGCAAGGTCTAGTTGTGATCCTTGAACTTGGGGTCGTTTAACTTAAGTGTGAATTTTTTATACTTTTTGGGCCTCGGTTTCTTTCTTTACATATTATGGGCTATTTCACCCCAGTGGCTTTGAAAGCTTTCTGGTTTTTATATTTGTAGTTTTTCTTTTGCTCTTTTCTTTCTTTTTTTTTTTTGGCAATAATTTCTTTTCATTAACCAAAAGACTATAGATACCCAGATAGAAATAAACAAAAACAAAGGCCTGGCCACATATAAGGGAGTGCATTGCTCACTGGCTACACTGTCTAGCAACTGCTGCTCCAGGGGACCCCTGAGGGCACTAACAAATCTAGAATCTCAGCCTCTGCCAACTCTTGTCCCGTTACTAATTCTGAAAGTAGTAAATCTACTTCGTGGTGACTGTGTTCTGAAATGAATTCTGTGGCTGCTTCAAAGACTGAGATCCCTTCAGCAGGAACTGGACCTCTCTATGCTCAGTTTTACTCTCTAAGAAACAGCAAGATGATGGTGTAATTTCAAATGTTTCCAAAAACTTTAATGAATTTCTCTGTGTCCTAGATGGAAGATGGCCCCAGCATGGGAGACACTATGTCACCAAACACAGTGACAAGAATCCAGTCACAGCTCCAGTGCAGACTGCTCGCCTCTGACCCCTTTTGCCCCAACGTGGCCTGACTCACCACCCTGTGGAGGATACACTGAAAAATCTGGCCTGAAATTAAAGCTGGGACAGTCCTGGGAACCATCCCAGCATCTCCCCAGGCCTGAGCTGAATTCAGGACGCTGCAAATAGGTGCCACACTTAGAATCCTGTAACCCAAACCTCAGGCTGGGAGCCAAGCCATTTAACCCGCTGGCATCAAACAGTTTAGAAAATGAGCTAAATTTAGAGTGTCCAAGTAAGCACTGAAGTTCTTTCCTTGCTGTTTGGGTCCAAAGAGCTATTTTAGACATCACACCATTAAACAAAGTGATGTACCCGACAAGCAGCAATGTCCAAAATGAATTCAGTTTTGAAAATGATCGAGGTTCTCACCTTCTCCATAAATTAGCCTCGCAGCTGTCACTCACTAACAAGCGGCAGAAGCAGGCTGTATCTCAACACTACGTCTCAGGACTCTCCAAGTTTGGCTATTCTTGGTCACAGATTGTCAAAAACCATCTACTTGGCCACTTTTTATTAAACTACATCAGATGGAAATCTTGTCCTCCAGCAATTTGTCACCAGCAGAAGGTATTTCCAAGTAAAAAGCAATTATGTGAACTCTTCCATCAGGCCACACAAAACGGAGTAAACATGTGATGTAACTAAACAATCATGCTGGGATTTCTCTTTTATTGGCCTAAAGCAATGCACTGACTCCAAGTATTTGTGCTTTTTAGCTCCAACATCAGGCAGGTTCAAATGTGGGAAAAGAGTGTCATCTGTAAGTGATTTATGAGATTTCAGAAAAGCTCACAGAGTATGGTTCCCTAGGATTAAACTGCAGGAGTTAACTAGCACAGTCAGGGTCGTCGCCTTAGGCTGAAATTACATCACCTTAGGGTAGTAAATATTCTTCTTTAAGTCTCATGCTCATCCAAAGTTGTGACTAGCAGTTATCTAAATCTTTGACTAATAAAAAAAACTGGTAAAAACAATTTTTTTTCATGCAAATAGTTCAGCAGATTCTCTGACTTCTCCAGCCCTATGTTTCAGAGTTCCTTTTACAATTTCAGAATCACATTACAATTTTTTTGAAATCTCATAAATCACCTACATACTATTATAACTTTTCAAAAAGTGGCCACATTAATTTGCACTAATGTTAGCCTTTCTCCTCTAGTTCTTTCCTGTTGTTTCCAAATAATTTGAAAACCCTTTGTCCATAAGCAATATCCCTACAGCTTTATTTTTCCTTGCGGATCTTAGCCACAAGAATCAGTTGTGTGGCTCTCACCACATCATGGAACATAATCAGTGCAGTGCCTTGCACGGAGTAAGCATCAATATACACCAATCACAACCGTCTACATGATCTGTTTCTTTTTTGATCAGACTGTGAATTTCTTGTGGGGTAGGTCATGTTCTGCTTATCTATCTACCTCCCTTAATACCCTAAGATTACTTCTGTGCAGAGTGAGAACTCAATAAATTTTGGTGAACAAAATAAGTGACCAACTCTGGGGACTGACACTGCATTCTCTTATGTTTACACCAGATAATTCTAAACTCTTTCTACCTCCTTTCAGCTTGGACATTCTCGATGGAGGCAGGGAGAGGGATAGTTTTGGTTCCCAGAAAATATTTGGCATGTCTAGAGACTTTCTGAATGTCATGACTTGGGGGAGGGGAGATGTTACTGGCTTCTCATGGCTAAAGACCAGGGATGATGCTATACATGCCAGAATGTGGAGACCAGGCTCCCACAAAGAACAATCAGCCTAAAATGTCAGTGATGAGGTTGGGAAATTGTTTTCATGGTATCTGTATCTCTAAAAGCCACCGGCCCACCACACTTATTTTTTTCCTCATCTTTTTCTACAACCCCAACACACACATACAAAGATTTTAAAGAAAGTGATGTCAAGATTAAGAGAACACAGTGCACCTACCTGGGCTGAGTTTTCTCACCACTGACTGAAAGATGAAAAGTGCCCCACCTACCCTTCAGGGTTATTGGGAGCAGAGAATTAAAGAATAAATCTTAAAATGCTATTAGAAACAGATGGAATATATTAATAAGCATTGCCAAGATACATGCTGAGGGGGAAATGGGATAGTTAGGAGAACATGAATCTCACTCCCTCACTCATAAACACCTTTATTTTCTATTCTGAGTCATCCAATAGGCACTTATTAAGCATTATCCATATAGCATAAAAAAAATGCCACTAGGTTTTTGGTCAAAAGAAATCATGTAAATTTATAAGAAAGTAAACTTGTAATCATTTCTGGGCTCTAGGCAACTAGAAATATTTTAAGCTGGAGAGTGCTTTCCCTATTGCTCTATATGGGCATAAACCAGGGTGGCAGAAAGCATAGCCTAGTTAAGCCCAGATCTCATCACTATGCTCATGTAATCAGGCAGTGATCATTTTTGTTGAAGATTTTGCTGGTCTTCTTTATTTTTTTAAAGATTTGTTTTTTATTTATACAACAACTGGGGTATAGGCTAGAGGCGCGGGAGGGTAAGAGGATTCACCAGAGACAGTGTGGGGAGAAGAACAGGCAGATGGACCGAAGACACTGCTGAGGGTAGCAGTGGGCTCAGCAGGAGAGGTCTGCCATGCCATGTGGGTATCTCTCTGGCTGGCTGGGATCAAACCCACACCATAGAGGCTGCAGACAGCTTCACTGCACTGAGCTCAACCTGCTGAGCCATCAGGGAGGCCCTTGCTGGTCTTCTTTATATAAATGCTGTCTCTCTTGGGTTGGCTGCCCATAGCTCTTGAATTCCTAAGGTGGAGATCATGTGTGTTGAGAACTCAAATCCAAGCAAGTACTCAAAGGAAATGTAAGAAACCTCTGATTGGAGTCCTTAGAACAATAATCATTTAGATCTTAAACAGAAAATAAGAATGTTGAAAGGCATGAGCAATTTTTCTAAAGCAAACCAGGTACACTGATTCTTTGGTTAGACTCCAAAGGTTTGATTTGCCCCATCAAGATGTCCTAAAATATGTAGGATTGTGTTTTCAGGAGCCGAATGCTCAATGATCCTGTAACTACAGAAATGTGATTTTTATGCACATGCTTAAGCAGTTTTACATGTTGCATTTTCCAATTTTGTTTGAAATGTATGGCCAAGGGGTTTTTACAAATTGGGTTCCTGTAAGAACAAGAGCCAGTTGGAGAGCTCTGGAAGAAGAATAGCTGTCTTCAAATGTCTTTCAGAAAATAAAATGCCAAACACACTTAACAACAATTTTGAATCAAAAGTGTAGCTGTGTAGATTGATAACTTTGTCATCTGTTAAATGAATATTTATAGAATGACTTTTATGTAAATATAGCAAGAGTAAGGTATTGTGTTAGAGGCACATAAGTAAAGAAGAGCCTGGATTCTATCTAGGGATACTCATGCATGGAAATATGTCATCCAAGATAGGTCATCAGACAATGAATGAGATGTGTCAAGTGAGCAGCAAAGTTAGTCATTTCTATAGTTTAAAAAGACAGCGTGAGATTTAGAGCAGCAGGAAAGGATTCGTGGGGGATAAAGGACTTGGGGTTGGCCTTGAACAACAGGCAGACTGGTGAAAATGGAAGGGAAAATATTTCTGAGCAGAACACTAATGAGAGAAAAAATGCAGAGGTGGAAATTCATTGATCCATTCAAAATAGGCATCGTTAAAGTCATATTTATGTCCAAAGCTATTCTAACGTCTATGGACTAAAATCTGAATTAAGCATACACTGTACTTTTAGAGAGTACACAGTCTGGCACAATTATAAATACAGAAGCTATAATCCAGTGATCACCAAAGTAAGGTGCAATTCCTCCAGGGGATGTGCAAAATGATATGTTGGGGTACAGAAGAAAATAATAGTTTTATTATTTTTAATTTTAATATGTTTTATATGTATTAAAATATGCTATATAGTAGTGTGTTTATATCATATCTAAATAACTACACATATATTAGGGACAAGTGCTCAAAAATATTTGCTGATAATAATGGAAGATCAAACATTAGTGGAGCCCTTCTGTAAAGTTCTATTTGTTACACTGGAAACACAAGTCCTGAGACAGGGCAAAGTCCAGACGGCCCCAGAGGATGGGAGTGTGCAGGGAGCTAGGTTAGAGAGGACTGGATCTGGAACCACATCTGGGAGGTGGTGAGTAGTCTAACCTCACAAGATCAAAGAGCTCCTATGAATGAACAGCAGGCCCTAAATTAGTCATTGCAAAGGCAAGTGCTCATCTCCAGAAGAGTACTGTCTCATTCAAAAAATCTCCAGAAATTCTAAATAGATAAGAACTAGTATATAGGCCCTCCCCGGTGGCGCAGTGGTTGAGCGCTGGGCTGCGAAGCTGCCCGCAGCCTCTGCAGCACCGGTTCGATCCCTGGCCACCAGGGAGGGTCCCACATGGTGTGCAGACCTCTCCTGCTGCCCGCTGCTCCCCTTAGCAGTGTACCTTATCAGTCTGCCTGTTCTGTTCCCCGCTCTGGCTCTGGTGAATCCTCTCACTCTCCCGCGCTTCTGACTGTACCCAGTGCTTGTATAAATAAATAAATAAAATATTAAAAAAAAAAAAGAACTAGTGTATAAAAGAAAGACCAAGATTATTTGTTCTTTACAAGTCTGATTCTAAACTAGATAAAAAGATCTCATCTTTGATGACAAGTTAAACATTCAGCGTGACTATTCTTTGGAAGGTTATATTTATAAACTAATATTTTATATTCAAGAAAGATTTCCTTTAAGAAATGACATATGCCTGAAATCATCTAGCCTGTTACTTCCAAATTAGCCACACTCTGAACAAAAGACCCTGGCAAGGTTAAATCACCCCTGATGATTACCAATGTTCACTTTACTTTCCAGAGTAAAGACAATAGGCACATTAATCCTCATTCTTTATGCTGGATTTAGGTATTCTCCAGAGGAATGTAAAACTCCCCACATCCCTTGTTTAACTCTAATGTGCATGGGGAAGAAAATCAGCTTACAAAATACGGTATTCAAGTCCAGGAAAACTCTACTTAAAACCATTATTTTGTTACCATGGAATATGAGAAGTTCTGGAAATAAACCCTGGAGACAGAGGAGAAGGAATATAGTCAGAGATGCCACTCATTGGCAGAGCATCACCCTGCAGAGTAATTGCTTTGTGCTGATAAACTATTGGATGTTAGGACACAGAAAGAATCAATGTCGTCTGAGGCTGCTGGGTTGCATGGTTACTAATGTAAAGGCATTTTAATTGTCCTTTAATTCTGACCAGATTTACAAGCCCTTAAGCACATAGTTCAAGTACAGACTCTCATCATGGGGATGGCTATTTCACTTGCTGCTATACAGTGAAATTCTGACTGTGTATAAGGAAGAGAGATTCCTCTCCTGAGAACTTCAGGCTCATCAAACAAAATATTAACAGAAAGAAAATTCCAAATTATTCTAAAAATGATGGTGTGAATTTTCATAACTTAGAATGAAAACACTTCCTAAGAGAAATAAAATGTTGGGCCTTCCTGGTGGTTCAGGGGTTAAAGACAGTGCTATCAAGCTATAGGCAGTCACTGCAGCAAGAGTTTGATCCCAATCCTGGCCAGGGAGCTACACACATGGCGCAGTAGACTTCTCCTGTCTAGCCCGCTGCTCCCCTCAGCAGTGTATTTCAATAGATCTGCCTGTTCTGCTCCCCACTCTGTGTGGTGAATCCTCTCACCTCTCGTACCTGTGGCCTATACCCCAGTTCTTGTATACATAAATAATCTAGAAAAAAAAAAGAAAATGTTAATAAATACTTGGCCATCATGATAAAACAGGTCAAAATTTTTCACAGAAAAGTTCTGGAGTTCTACTAAAAGTCTTCACCAGCACACCTTTGAAGGAAGAACTCTTGAAAAGTCAACAGAAATTTTTTTCGGAATAGAAGGGACTCTGCAAAGCTGCCTCCATTTGTCAATGTCAAACTTGAGTGAGCTGGTAAGACTGCACCCAGGAAGTGGGAACAGCATTAACTAAACTTCAGACCCGGATTAGAGATGCCGCCAATTGTATAAAATGGAACTCTACAATGAGAGCAAAAAAATAATAATTATTATTATAAGATAATTTAATTCAAAATTAAAATGATCTCTCATCTTTCAAGTTGAACTAATTAGATTCTCTAGACAAGAAACATATATGCTTAATTTTTTAATAAGGAAAAAGCATATAAATCTATAGTCTTTACTATATTGCTTTCTGTGTTAAGATTTAGAATGAGCCCTTTCTCTATATTCAAATATTACTCTTGCTTCATTTATCATATGTGAAAATTTCTTAAATGTCTTTCTCTAAGTGATCACATAGGAATCTATTAGTGTGTTTCAAAGACAGCTGCACTGCCCTAATCATCTAGTAGGGAACTCAAAAGTTATATTTAATCCAATCTAACCTCATCTGGAAAAGTTCTACATTCTTCATTAAAGTTCGTAGTGAACAACAAGCTAGAATTTGCCACTTTTTAAGTGAGGTTTTGATGCTGCCATTTCCTTTTTCCTTCCACTCTCAAAGTGGTTTCTGAGTTTTTTAGAATGCCAATCTAAGTTTGGGAAAGCAATTTCTTGGCTAGTTGTGCAAGAGCTAGCTATGTGGGGAGTTCATATGATTCTTCCTGGTAAGTTTACACTTACCAGCATGGATAGATAGACAAATTGGTGGTCTGTTTATTATATAGATAGATAAATAAATTCCATGAAAATCATGATAGTTTGCACATAACTGATGAGTTCCTATATACCCATTGTGCACATAATAATGATTGTGTTTATTAATATTGTATATTCAGCAACAACCTCACTTCTTAATTCAAATAAAATTTAATCTCCACTTTAAATAAAACACATCTGAAATATAGTTTAAATTTTCTAAAAATATTTCCCCAAACACTATAGTATGAATGATTTTATTACTCTTCCATAGATAGATAGATAGATAGAATGACAGATCTTTAGATATATATTAGGTACAGTATGCAAAATTTCTTTTGCAAGAAAACTTATAGTCTTTATTCCAACACAAGGAATCAAATGTAAATTTTTCTGGTAAGAATATATATGTGAGTTTTCAGAAATTTTGGGTTTTTTTATTATTCTATTTTTAGTAAATGAAAATGTAATGTCCTTCAGCTCTGGGATGAGAGGGGAAAATCCAATGCGGGCTATTAATGGTAAATGTGTAGCATACATGGAATCTGTAAGCTGGAAATATCTTTAGAAATAATCTAGTCCAAGGACCCACCCAATGCAGAAGTTCCCAGTAAAACATCCTGGACAGATGGTTATCCTGTCTGCTTAATCCTACCAGCCACCAGGAAATACCGCAGAAGGCAGCTCATTTACTGTACACCAGTCTCAGTTTTTGTAAAACTCTTTCTTTTTAAATGGGATGTGCATTGTTGTAACTTCTTTACTGCCTGATTGGCTACTGGCTCTATGAGAGTGGTTTTTAGGGAGCTCAGACTCATATCTAGTGACTGACACTTTCTTTCAAGTATTTTCCTCCCATTAGCTATAAAGACAACAGATAGTGTCCAAGAAATTCTTTATTTTCAAAGTTATTTAAAAGCATTTTAGAGTCTTGTAAGGCATGTTGCTTTTAACACTGTGACATTTAACAGGAATAAATGCAAGACTGTAACAATTCAATAAACCAGTTGCATAAGAAGTGCCAGCAGACTAAGAAGTGAGTCAGAAGGAAGACAAATACCCGATGGTGTCACTTTTCTATGGAACATAGAGAAACTAAACAAAGCATCAGATAAAGCCACACTAATAAGAAACCCAAGAAATCTGACTGCAGTACTGAGGCTCCAGAGGTAGAGGGAAGGAGCAGGGGAAAGACCAACTACGAAGGGAGCACAGTGGACTACAGCAGAGGACTGTGGGTGCTGTGGTGTCCATGTGGTGTGGTTACTACACTTGAGACACACATACCTCTAAAATACAAACAACATTGTAAACCAGCATTACCTCAATGTAAACAAATACAATTTTTACAAAATGTTTTAAAAGAAATTATGTCAGAGACGTAGCAGAAACGCACAAGAAACTACTTCTCTTGCCATTCAGACTTTGAATTCTGAGTCTGCACCTAATTAAAAATAATTAATGAGAAACTACACGTGAATCATTAGTGTGACATGGCCAAAAAGTCTGAACAATCTTAGCTTAGTATTAATAGAAACATAATTTTCTTGAAGGAAGGAAATGAGCTTATCACCTTTTCTTTCATTCTTTTATTTTTTTTTAATCATAGTCACAAGACTTTTTTTTTTTTAAAGATTTATTTATTTTTATTTATACAAACACTGGGTACAGTCAGAAGCACGGGAGGGTGAGAGAATTCACCAGAACCGGAATGGGAAACAGAACAGGCAGACTGACAATACACTGCTGAGGGGAGCAGCGGGCGGCAGGAGAGGTCTGTGTGCCATGTGGGACCCTCGTCCGGTGGCCGGGGATGGAACCGGCGCTGCAGAGGCTGCAGGCAGCTTCGCAACCCAGCACTCAACCGCTGTGCCACCCGAGAGGCCCACAAGACATTTTTGAGCTACACCCTAGTGGTCTTTGGGCAAACTGAATGTGTTCAGACAGAGTAATTAGTCTGATAAAGATCTGGAAACCGTATCAGATGTAAAGAGGGAACCGAGGTCCTTTAGCCTGGAGAAGGAGGAACAAAGATTGTGTTGTGGAAGAAGAGCTAATCCCAGGAGGACATAATCAGGGACACAGATGAAAACTACAAGGAGTTAGATTGAGCTCACTGAAATAAAGACTATTTTAATGAGATAGTTGCTCAGAGACTAGAGGCTTGTTTTATTAATGTGAGGTATCTCCCAAGATCAGTGGGGCTAAAACACTGTCAGATATACCTTTTTTTTTTTTTTTTGCCGATGATATAATCATTTTTTTAATTTAATGTATTTTATTTTATATAATTCTTACATCATTTTTCATTTTTGCACAATGTATGCATTTTCATTTTGGTTATATTCCCATACAATTCTGTTCCCCTTATTTTGACCCTAATACCTCCTTTCCTCCTCCCCCACCAATAGTGTGTCTCCTGGTTTATAGTCGCTTGTTGATTTTGATTTTTTCTTTATTATAATTACTCTTTTTCCTGGTCCCTTATTTAGGTTTTCTAAATTCCTGCTATGAGTGAGACCATCTGGTATTTTTTCTTTTTCTTTCTGGCTTATTTCACTGAGCATGATCCCTTCTAGCTCCATCCATATTGCTGCAAATTGCATGAGTTTATCTTTTTTGAATGCTGAGTAATATTCCATTGTGTATATGTACCACATCTTCTTGATCCAGTCATCTATTTTTGGACATTTGGGTTGTTTCCATAGCTCAGCTATTTTAAACAGTGCTGCTATAAACATAGGGGTGCAGGTGCCCTTTTGAATTAATGTTTCTGTGTCATTTGGGTAAATACCTTAAAGTGGAATTGCTGAATCTATCTTTTGAGGGAAATATGGCTGAAAGACAGTAAGCATTGGAAACCTACCAACAAATGCCTATTGACTAGCTGCTACTTGCAAGGTTCAGTACTGGGCATCCAGCCTTCACTAAATAAGACAGATTCAAGTGCTGTACTCACAGATTTTATCATCTCATTGGAAGGGGGTTGTACTAAATAGTCTTTAAGTTTCTTTTGCCCATGACATTCAATGATGCTACTAGTCCAATGTGCTCTATTACACAGAATATCACACAGAACTGGGAAAATGTGACATTATAAATACTTTGGGGGAGATCCTTGGCTCAACATTTATTGAGTGCCTAGTGGATGTCCAGTACTGAGGTGTCCCATGAGAAATAAGCTGTCATAAAGGAGATCACAATAGGTAAACTGAACAATCTTTTAAAGATGGTTCCTTCTAGCATTTTGGCCAGTTCAGAGACATAATACCAATATATAAGTCAGCCATATAATCTAACTTCCAAATTAGGACATTTTTGAGTGAAAAGGGTGCTATTAATAATTGCACCAAAACAACAGTATAAAAA
The DNA here is from genome assembly GCF_014898055.3 of Talpa occidentalis. Taxonomy (NCBI): domain Eukaryota; kingdom Metazoa; phylum Chordata; class Mammalia; order Eulipotyphla; family Talpidae; genus Talpa; species Talpa occidentalis. The sequence continues at coordinate 36,823,229 of NW_023601653.1, forward strand.
GGGACTGTCTAGACAAACTAGGACATCTGGTGGTTCTATTAATAAACCGCAGAGCAGAGAGAAGCCCAGGTCTTGCAATAATAAATCCTCTTTGAAGTTGAATAGGTAGAATGGGCAACCATTGGTTTGCCAGCTCAGCTGCTCCCCATTTTGTCCATCCCAGAAGTATGATTCTTAGTCACTCTGGATTTACCCACAGGTGAACACCAGACTTAATCTGAGTCTGTCCCTGAGGTAGTGTTAGAACTGGCCCTCTCACACAGTGAGAACAGTGAGATGTAAGACTGGGAGACTATTGGCAAGAGAGTGGCCTGTGCAGAAAGAATGATGTCAACAGAGAGGAACAATGAGGAAGAAGCCCAGGAGAGCCTGACACCCTAGCTTCCACGCTCTCTCTGCTGTATACAAGTATGTCCTTCATTTGGTTATTTAACTTTATGAAGACACATACCAATATTCTTCCAATACTTTCCCTTTTTTACCCTACCTAGTTTGAGGTGGGTTTATGGTAGGTTCAGTCCAAATTCTCATTTTCTTTGGATAGCATCACTATCCATTCTAGACCCTTCCACTCCCTCACATCATTTTCAGAAGTCACTGTGCCCTATTAGTTCCACATGCTAATAATTCATGAAACTGTACTACCTATCAATTTTTACTACCCATGCCAGACTTAAGGTTTTTCTCCTTCCTTTCTTTAATTATTGCAATGGTATATAAGAATTTTTTTCATCAGTCCTTACTCTTTCAAATAACTTTTCTTCATGCTGTTGCCATTATTTCTAAAATATTCTCAATTTTAAAATCTTCCAATGACTATTATCAATAAAACAATGTACAAATTCCTCAGTGTGAAGTCATTGTTTATCTGCCCTAGCCACACTCCCCATACTCTTGTTTAACGCTTCCCCAACCCTGGATGGGTGGCTAGCTACACTGAACAAGTTGCCTGCCCTTGATGGGCCACACCTCATTATCCATCCATGCAGGTGATACAAAGCCACACAGCTTCTGCCAGGTTCTTTGGGCGTGCTAAATCTCTATCTAGTCCATCTTGAAACCCTGTGGTCAGGCACTCATGTGCCTGAGGCAACATGTAGGTGTGCCATCACAGCTGAGCCTAACCCAAATATATGAATAAAGAAACTTCCAGATGGTTCTGATCCCAGCTGTCTGAGCTGGCAGAAGCAAACCATCCCTGCAGTGCTTTTTGCTGAATTCCTGGTCCACACAAACAACAAGCATAAAAACTGGTCTATTATTTCACACAACTGAATTTAAGGTAATTTGTTAAGTAGCATAAATAACCAAAACACCCTATTATATTATTATCTAGAATTTTCAATACTAGGATATTTCTCTATATTATCTACAACTTGTCCTTCAGTTACAGTACTATCCACAATGCTAACATTGATGACATCTTGAAGAAAATGCTTTATTCTTCTTGGTTTGCCCAATGCCTAGCACACATAAGATTTATAATGAGTGTTCTTCATGGGATCCTTGAGCTTTCTTTCTATCTTGTTACTCACTACTATATCCTGGCACTCAGGGAACCTCTTCATGCCTCATCTTTTATTCTCAATTGCTAATAGTTTTCCCAGGGTCACCTTTGCCTCTCCAAATAAGTTCTACAGCCAACACAGCTCCAGCAGGCCACCCAGACCCCTTCCTACTACAGAAGTCAGTGTAGTTTTAATTCAGCTTCTCTCTGATAGACTCTTAGTGATTATGGAAGACCTGGCAGAAGTCCTAATACTGCTCTGGATCCGTGTCTGATGGCACAAGGAAAAGTGTGGAAGAGAGACTGTAATCTTCCTGACTACCAGCTGTGTGTCAGCTTTGTGCCAAAAGGTCTCCATATATATTATCTGACCTAATCCTCTAAGCAACCCTATAAAATTGACATTATAATTTTCATTTTATAGATGAAGAAGCTGAGGTTCAGTGCATTTTCATAATCTACATGGGACAACGGGCTAGTGGAACTGAGGATCAACCCAATTCTGCTTGCTCTAAAGCCAATATACTTCTTACACCACACTTTTTGGGAGACTCTCCTGTTCAGAGAAACCCTTGCCCCCTAAGAGGGCAGATGGAGAAGATTTCACAGGTTGGATTGCATTTCAATGACTATAACAAAGGGGACTTATCCTCTGTTAAAATGCAAAATGTCTAAAAAAAGCAATGCATAATCATTCAATAATACTTCAGGATGCACATGTTTATTCAAGGGCAGATCTGACTGGGAAGGGGGATCAAGACAAGGGAGGAAGGAAGAACACACAGAAGGCACGAGGGAGAGGAAGGGTTTGTCTCAAGGTGAAGTCAGAGGCAAACTGCAGTAGGGAAGGTCTGGAATCTAAGACAAAAGGCCTTTCCCTGGGGACCTGGGTGGGGTCAGAATGATCAAAGGATCTAGGACATCCCTTTGTATAATACAGACAGGAAGCTGAAAACTTCTTTTACCTCTAAGCAGAGGTTTAAAGGCTACAAAGAAATATCCCCAAAAGAATCTGTGGGTAGGATTCTATTTTTCAGCATTTCCTAACATTAATTTTTTATCATTCTTTTTACTTTCATATAAGTTGGGTTTTTTTTTTTCATGGTTGTCAAAAGATTCATGCACAGCTAAGTTGGGATCAAGATCCATCTCTTTCTCTCTTTCATTAGATCAATATGAAGGACAATTGATTAAAATTTTAGAAGAAGAAATAAGATTCCTTTTCCCCAGCATCACAGATCTATGTCTGAGCCAAAAAATTACCAGGGGCCAGTCTGTTTTTCCTATTGAGTAAGTCCTGGGATCTTGGATCAAGCTGGAAAATCAAATAAGTGCATTTTGGCAATCTATCATGTGCCTAGCATTCTCCATCTGCGTGCAAATAAGCAACCTATATGCATATGCAAAAGGGAGTATCAAAAAGATCATGTTTGAAATTTAGTTCTTTAAGAAGTTCAACGGTTGTTCACCAAATTTTGTGTAAGACCTGATTACACAAAATTAGAGTGTTTTCCTCTTAATGGGGACTCATTACTACCTTTATCCCTCTTGGATTAAGATGTAGTTATGCCAGTGCCCCTGCTGAGCCTTGTCCTATAGCTGAGTGAAAATGTGTTACCCACTAAGAAACACACACCTCAGAAGATTTCTATAGAATTCCTATAAATACTATACAAAGGGTATCAGACAGCCAAGAACCCAATGCTAAACCATCCAAATGGTGCTATACCAGTTTCCAAAGACTCCTGCTACATTACACAGTCAAACAACTACTGGAATCCCATGATCACTTGGTTCAAGAAGAGAAAATTCCATCTCATCCACTTTGTTTTGTATTATTCTCTCACTGACATATGAAGCTTCTTTCATGTGGTAGTGCCTTTACTAGACTCTAGTGATGGGCAGTACCCTGCCCTTATGGAGTTGACATTCTAAGGGGGGCATACAATAAGGAAAGCAAGAAACTAAACTAATAATACACTTGCAGATTGTGAACACTGCCACAAAAAAAAAAACAAGTAATGGGATAGGTGATGACTGTGAAGGGAAGGTGTCTATTTTAGACACACTGGTTAGATGAGACATCTCTGAGAAGATGACCATTCAACTGATCCTGATGGCACAGAAAAAGTCATTCACATAAAGAGCCAGCAAATGACTTAAAAAGTGCTAGAAAGAGAGAGATGAAGTGAGGACTTCAAAATACATGAAGCAAAAAAATCAGCAAAACTAAAAGGAGAAATAGCAAAGCCACAAATCATACTTAGAGGGCCTTAACACATAACAAATTACCATAGAACTTAGCAACATAAAGCAGCGAGCATGTATCGAGGGGTAGTTTCATGAAGGCAGGAATCCTGGAGCAGCTTAGCTGGGGAGGCCTAGCTCAAGTGCTCTCATGAGGTTGCCATCAAGATAGGATTCAACTGCCTAAAGACTTAAATACGTGGGAGGAGTCACTTCTAAGCTCATGGCCTTAATTCTTCATGGACTATAAGCAAGAGGCCTCAATGTCTCACTACATGAACTTCTGCATGGGGTTTCTTGAGTGTCTTTTGAAAATGAGGGCTGATCTTGCAGAGCGAAGGATCTAAGTGAGGCAGGAAGTCACAATGCTCCTTCCACCTAGTCTCGGAAGCTTCACAGCATCCAACCAGCCACACTCAATGGGAAGGAAGAGGACAATCAAAAATTTGTGTCCATTTTTAAAATCCATAACAGACATACTCATTTAAATACATGCTAGTGAGACACCCAAGAGGTAAGGCCAACCATGCAATAGGAAATACTAGTCTAAAGTGAGAGGGAAGAGGCCAGGGCTGAAGACACAAATGTGAACGTCACCATCTCAGTGTCAAGGTTAGGAGACTGGGAGAAATCATCTAGGGAAGAGTGCAGCAGAGGGAAAAAGAGGGCTTAGCACTGAGCACTGGGGCCGGGCTTTACACTCAGCATTCAGGTAATGAGGAAGAGCCAATGCAGGAGAGAGTCAAGCAGTAGCAGGTGAGATAAGAGGAAGGAGGAAAGTGTGGCAAATTTGAAGCAGAGGGAAGAGTGCTAAGATAATAAAAATTAGTGCAATGAGAGCAGGGACTGCTAACATCTATTGAGCACTGATTACCTATTTGTAGTTGGAAAAATTAAGATACAAAGATGTTATATTTTTCAAAGTCTTACAATTAAGTGGGAAACAGAGAATGAAGTGGTTGCTGGGTTAAATCAAACCCTGATTAAATCCAACTCTGTCTATTCAATGCCTACACTCAGGTAACTAACAGGCTTCAGACTTTCTCTGTCCTCATCTTACATGACCCATTAATAGTATCTGGTAGGTTCATTCATCAAGAAAATATCTATTTGGTGCCAGACATATTTTTACATACTGAAGATACAGTATCAAATAAAATATTCTACTATTTCCTGCCCTGTATCATTTACCTTCTAGTGTGAGAGACAGAGCATAAGATACTAAACAAAAGACATAATACATAAAATAATAGTAAGTGCTAAAATGAAACATAAAGATAAAATAAAAGAAAAGGAGAAAAGAGTTGGAGGAAGGAGTGCGGATGATTTTAGACAGGTTGGGCCATGAATGGCCCAAGCAGACAGGTGACATTTGGTAAAACCCAAAAGTGAGGGCTGAGCCAGGCAGGTCTGCAGAGAAAAGCTTTCCAGGGAGAGAGAAAGATAATTGAAAAGGCCCCGAGGCAAGAATGTGCCTGGCATGTGAAAGAAGAGCAGGTCAGAGTGGTTGAAGGGTAGGAAGCAAGAAGAGCTTTCTGGAGAGGACAGAAATAGAACGGGTGAGGTGGACAGATGTCGGAAGGTTTTGAGCAGACAATTTATAGGATCCGATTTGTCTTTTAGTGAACGGCTCTGGCTGCTATGTTAACAATAGACTACACAGAAGGAAGAAAACGAGAGACCAATTGAGAAGCTGTTACAATAATCTAAGTAACAGATGATGACTCTCTAGCAGAACATTCTAGCAGAGGTGGGAAGAAGAGATGAGATTCTGTGTCCATGCAGGCGTCTCTCTTTCTTCTTTTCCTTTCCTTAATAAACTTGCATGTGCTGATGGATGGGAATGTCTGCTGAACTCTTCCTCAGGGGACCCAGAACTCCATTCACTGAACCCATCAAGGCCAATTGAAGTTTCTGTTGTTGCTGTGTAACTGTTGTTTTCACAGACATAGTGACATAGGTTACAGGCTGCTGGGAGTAATCTAGCAGAGAGGCAAATGATGATGGGAGACGATAGCACAGCATTGTTAGGATGATTGAGGGGTTGACTTAGGGTTAGATACCTGCATTAACAGGCCGGAAAATAGGGCGCAGTTACAGGTAAAATTTCTCTTTAGTTAAGCACACCAATTGGAAGTTCTTTTCAGATTATTTCAGCTTTTCATAAAACTGAAAGTGGGGCCTCCCCTGGTGGCGCAGCCATTGAGCGCTGGGCTGCAGGGCTGCCCACAGCCTCTGCAGCGCCCGTTCATTCCCCAGCCTCCGGCAAGGGTCCCACAAAAAAAAAAAAAAAAAAAAACACTGAAAGTGAAATAGGAAGCAAGGTCATCTGCTGGAGGGGTCTTGAAAAAGAAGGTGCTGGAGATCCAAGAAGAGAAGAGAGAGACTTGGACTGTGGAGTAACTAGAGCAATGTTGTATCACTTCTGGGCAGCATTAAAGATGCACATAGTTCATGCTCACACATGTAAAGTGAACTCAGCCAGCATGGTTATGTGTTTTACTCCAAACCCTTTCAGCTGCTCCAAGACAGCTGCAGAGTAGACGTAGGAACAAATTTCAGTGTAATGGGGAAAGATGCCAAGCTGGGATAACTTGAAGAGGAAGTCGGAGGTGAGGAAGTTGAGATCTTAGTCTCAGACAATTTGTTCCAGAAGTCTCACTGTAAAATACAGCTCAGAAATGATGCAATACTTGGAAGGGAATGTGGGGTTGGGAAATGTCAGAGCCTTTGTTTAAGGTGAGAGACACTGGAGCATGTTTGTATACTGATGGGACTGATCGAGGGGAGGAAGAGTTATTGATGGAGCGGAAGGGAGAGGGGCTGGTGGCAGAGGTGAAATCCCTAAGAAGGTCACAGAGAAATAGCAAAGAGCACACATAGGAATGAGCCACTGATGGGCACCAGTGCGAACAGATTTGTAGGAAAGATTGACAAGAAAGTCAGATTTTCCACTCCAAGTGTTTCTATTTGCTTAATGATAAGATTAGGTAGTTAGCTGAGAAGAGGATGGTATGGGAAGTGGGAAAGAGGAGAAGATATGAATTAACTTTTTTTCATTTTTTTTTTTATTTACTTATTTATTTATTTATTTATTTATTTATTTATTTAATACAAGCACTGGGTACAGTCAGAAGCGCGGGAGGGTGAGAGAATTCACCAGAGCCAGAGCGGGGAGCAGAGCAGGCAGAAGGACCGAAGTACACTCCTGAGGGGAGCAGCAGGTGGCAGGAGAGGTCTGCGCGCCATGTGGGACCCTCGCCCAGTGGCCGGGGATCAAACTGGCGCTGCCGAGGCTGTGGGCAGCTTCGCAGTCCAGCGCTCAACTGCTGTGCCACTGGGGGAGGCCCTGAATTAACTTTTGAAGAATAAGTAAGTATACTTAATATGGAAGTGCAAGATTCCTGGCCATTGTCAAGTGCCCAAATGCCAACTTTTCTATCTAGAAATTAAAATTTAAAGCAGTCAATTGAAAATTAGTCGGTCTGGTCCTTCAGACTGATTTTTCTGCAGCAATTAGCTACTGAGAAGGTGGAGAGTTGGACTCACCAGGGAGTGGGTGCCACACCTGGTACAGGAATCTGCACATACACAAACAGCACAGGCTGCGCGAACCCACTCTAAGACTAATGATCTTTTTGCTTTAAACTGAGATTCCTGCCCTGATGATGCCCAAAGGAGTCCCAGGCATTGACACCCAGGGTCAATATAACCGGGAAGCGGATAACAAGTTCTGGGGACTGAACATGAGCAACCTCAGAAGCATCAGCTATGATGGGCTGTTCCAATGGGCTGTTTGCTTGTGACTGTCTTTGTTAAACTCATTATTAAAATGCCAGCTCAAGATGAGAGGGCAGAACAGTCTCTTCAGGGTGCTATGCCCACTGTTATCTCAAATAAATGGCCAGCGATCTGAAAATAAAAGCACTTATAGATTCAATTCCAGTCTCTGTTTATTGACTTTTGGTAGTGACAGGCAGCAGAACCCAGGCCAACTCCGCTAACGCTGCAAGTAGACAAAGCTTCATCCATGCACAAATATCCCATTTCTAGAACCAAGAGAAGATGGCAGAAAGGGGGAGCAGAGGGTGACACTATATGTGTTATTCTGACTACTGATCTCTTTAAATGAGTTTCTATTTTAAGAGCCTGGATGTCAATAGTTCTTAATTTAATCAGCTTCTTGCAGGTTGAAAGGAAATTGAAAATCTTAGCGAGAACTGAGACAAGTTTTCATTAGAAGTTCAGGCTAACAGGCTGAGAGTATTGTAGAGGAAAGGGGGGTGGTTTATCTCTTTACTCCTAAAGACAGTTATTATTGAGCAGGACAAATTCTTTGGCTTGGAATTTGTTTATTTAAATGGTATCAGTAAAAACTAGCTCTTTTTCTCAGGATCTCCACTTTTCCCCAAGCTATCATTTTTTGCAATAGCTAGCAGTATTATCTCTGTAGGCTCTGAGATCAGACCTGACCTTAGCATTAGTAAGCAGAATGAGGGGAAGCCTGGGGCCGCCAACCTGCATACTCTATGGGGGTTCTGCCATCTGCTGCATAAAGACAAAGCATATCCTGAGTGTGAAAGAACTAATAGATTAGAGTGCATAGAGACAGAAGAGTGAAAATGATAGTAGCTTCCCAAGAAAGCATCCAAAGTTACTCATCCCCTTGTGGGTAAATACCCAACCAGATACAGTTGGACAAAGAAGAGCCACTGAAACCCCAAATGGGGCCACTTAAGGCCCAAAACCTTGCCACAAGTCAAGGGACCTTCTGGTGGGCAACCACAGGAGAGGTGCAGAAGGGGCCAGCCAAGTCTGTATGGAAAAGAGCAAAATCAAAAAACAAATCAAGAGAAAATATGCCATTGTCAGCCTTCCCAATGGTCTCTCACCCTCATCTCTTTCAAGTGTCTCTACACACCTCAACTACAGTTGTCTTCTCCTTCCCTGGAGTAAGTCCTTGGTGTGAGTCCAAGGCTGAGAAGCAAGCTCGCACCCCCTTCACCCTTCACATGACTCTGCTCTATGCACTCCTCCAAGTCCTCCAAGATTCCTCTCCAAGTCTTCTCACTTCCTCTTCCCACTCAGCTCCACCCTTTCTTAGGTGGGACAGGGAACATGAGCCCCCCCGCCCTTTAATTGAGATTCCACTGTTACATTAGTACAAGAAGATTTTAGGAACTCTAGCTCAAGAGTCAATGGACACTAACCTCTACACCAACAGGTAAGATCTTTTAAAATATGGCTTCAGTCCGCTGTCCCGGGTTCACTCCCACATTCTATCCTATACTAGGCTGCTCGTAGATCTCTAATGATTTTTATTTCCAGGAAATTCCCTCTATCCACCTAGTATATCCTTCATTGTTTTATCTACCTGGGAAAGTTATTGCTCCCAAGTTTCCAATATCATCTTTTATTTTTTTTTAAGATTTATTTATTTATTTATACGAGCACTGGGTATAGTCAGAAGCACAGGAGGGTGAGAGAATTCACCAGAGACAGCGGGGAGCAGAACAGGCAGACTGATGAAATACACTGCTGAGGGGAGCAGTGGGCACGGCAGGATTGGTCTGCGCACCATGTGGGACCCTCACCGGCAGTTGGGGATTGAACTGGCACTGCAGAGGCTGTGGGCAGCTTCACAGCCCAGTGCTCAACCACTGCACCACTGGGGAGGCCCCAATATCATCTTTTAAACTTTCTCTGTTCCTTTCATTCTTTCTTTATCCACCAGTACTTACTATCTGGCTCCATAAGCATTTACCACATTATGCTGTGATATATGTATCTGTCGATCACAATATTCCTTGAGGGACTGTGTTAAATTTACCTCCCTTGCACTTATATGATAAGCATTTCATTAAATAAGTAACATCAGATCCAACTTACAGTGAAAATAAGTAACAGTTCTAGAAACAGAGCTTCTACCCTTTCCCTAAGATAAAGCCCTAGACTTTTTCAAGAACTGTAATATTTGAGGGATCAGTACATTAAAGCAGTTAAGTTCGGGGTTCTTCCATCAGAGAGATTGGCATTTGAATCTTACCAATTCAGTTCCACCACTTATTCACCATATGCTGCTTTGTACTTGAGTTTCTTTATATGTTCAATGATGAAAAGAAAAGAACTGACTTCATACGATTGCTCTAACAATCAGATGAGACAATACATGCAATGTGCTTAGCTTGATGTTTTCAGTGCTTGGCACATAATGGGCAATAGATATTCATTATCATAATCATCATGATGAACTGCAGTTGTCTGGAAGCCAGGTTCCTGCTGACCTGTCTATGCCTCAGTCCTTGTCCTGAAATCTTCAGTCTTTTTATTTGTTCATTGAATGCATCTCTGCCCTGAGTTCCCCTCCCTCTCCTCAAGATGTTGAATCTTCTAGAGACCAGAGCCTGGAACGTGGTTAGCCCACCTGATCCATTTCACTGCCGGCCAGGATCTCGATACACTGCCTCCCTGTGGTCCCCTTTGCCACATTCCACCCGTGACCCCTGCAGGTATCATCACCTCTGGCTGGTTCCCTCTGACTCCAGCTTCCTCCTGGGCGTTGTCCTTAGCTGTCAGTACACAAACCTCAATCTCCCTCCTCTCCTCCATCACCTCTGCCCACATCCCCCATATCTTCCCCTCCCCAGCCTTTCCAGCCCCTTCTAGGTCTGCACAGAAGACCTGTAGTTAACCTTTCTTTGACTCTCTCACCTAATGTGTCTTTTATATTTGCTGAGCACACTTTTTTTTTTAAGATTTATTTATTTTTATACAAGAACCGGGGTACAGGCTAGATGTGCTGAAGGGTGAGTGGATTCACCAGAGACAGAGCGGGGAACAGAACAGGCAGACTGACGAAATTCACTGCTGAGGGGAGCAGCGGGTGAGACAGGAGAGGTCTGCTCGCCATGTGGGATTCTCGCCGGCTGGCTGGAATTGAACCTATGGTGCAGAGACTGTGGACAGCTTCACAGTGCAGCGCTCAACCACCTGCGCCACCAGGGAGGCCCACACTTTTGCTGAGTAGTAATGCTTAGTCCTTTGCCCACAAAAAAGCGTGCTGACCAAGTTAAATCCCTTCAGCTTTTCTATCAAAAATTCCCAGATCTCCTTCTGTGGTCTCCAAAAAGTCTTAAATTAACCAGATTGTTAAAAGTTCTGACCAAATCACATATTAGCTTATACTACAATCTGTAGTTTTAGCCCAAATCATCTAAATGGCCCAACTATTTCATCCTAACTGGAATGCTGGAGCAAAGCATTGCAGCTGTAAGTGGTTAATGGTTAAACAGGTCCTGGCTTTGGATTTTTATTCAAATGAACTTTTCAACCAGAAATTTCAGGCCTCCACAGTATTTTGGCTAGAACTCTCCACACAGAAACCAAACAATCTGAGGAAATTAGTGGGTCTGTAGCAGATGTAAATAAGTAGAAATAAGGAAAAAACAGTATCCTAAATATTTCCAGGCTTTACAGTTAGAAATGACCTTGGCCAATCCTTTTAACATAAAATCTAACTCGATTAAAATGGCTTATTTTGGTAACAGAGGAGAGAAAGCAAAACTACCCCTAAAATTGATAATTCTTAGATAAACAGATTGCCCTTGAAACAGACCTACCACTAGTCACTTAGACAAGGCATTTACTTCCATATCATCAAACAAGTTAATGGCTTTATCTAGAAGATTATTTTCATTAATTTTTACTCTTATAGAATGTTACTATCTTATGCAAATCTACATGGACTTAAATAAATCACTTCATGCACGATTATGTTCTGTTCATACAATTATATTTTATACAGGAAGACATATTTCTAGGCTCATGGACTTCTGTAACACCAAATAAAATCCTTTTAGTAACAAAGGCACATTTCCTGTAAAAACCAAAGGAGGAGATCCCTTTCATTTATTTTCTCAGTAGAGAAAACATGTGGCAATAAATTATTCCACTCATTATATTAGTGTTAGCTAACCTGGTTTGGGAGAGGAAGTGTGGACTGAACCCCTCTTTACAACATTTTGAGTGACGGCTCATCCAACAATCATGAATCTTTTCTTCCATGTTAGAAAAGCAGCAGGGATGAAAGAAACTGGGTGATTCCTCCCGACTTACAAAAGAGGTCATCCAGACAACCTGGAGGAAAGAGGTGGAGGGAGGAAGAGCCGGGCTCTCTCAGGGCTTCAGTTTGAAGCCTCCGAGGGATTGAAGACAGAGCACCACCACCACACATCAGCATTCCAGCCACCCACTCCCACATGAAGCTGCTCTTCCCAAGTGCCTGTTACTAAATATAGCTACTGCGCTTCAGACTGAAAGGAGGCTCTGCAGTGCACACCCCGCTCGAATCTTCACACACTCCTAATATGGTAAGCCCTGCAGCCTACCAGCCTGTGAGCAGAGAGAGACCAGCAGTCCTCTCCACACCCCTTTGGAAGGTTAACCCTTTCGTGGAGAGCAGAATGAAGGCCTGGCCATGGGTCACTGCTACAAATAATCACATGCCAAGTCAACATGATCTGGAAACCTATATCCAGTCCTCCTTGCAAATATTAGTATTTGCAGATAAGCATTAGCTCAAGGAAGCAGGGCAAAACAAACTGCCTAGGACCTCTCTGGTGGCCCGAGGGGTTAAGCACAGCACTGTGAAGCGATCCACAGCCTCTGCAGCATGAGTTCAATACCTGGCCAAGGAGCTAATCCACGTGGTGCAGCAGACCTCTCCTGTCTCGCCTGCTGCTCCCCTCGGCAGTGTATTTTAGTCGGTCTGCCTGTACTGTTCCCCACTCTGTCTCTTGTGAATCCTCTCACTGCCCCACCCTGCACCTCTGGCCTGTACCCCAGTTCTTGTATGCATAAATAAATCAATCTTAAAAAAAAAAACTGCCTAGACCCAATGGGTCGCTGAAATGAAACAGGAAAAGAAAAATAGATGTAAAATGGGGGGCAGGGGATTTTCTAAGGAGGGCAGAAGAGGCAGGAGAAAAGGAGACTGGTGGAGACACTGACAAGTGTGTATCTCTTGCCAGACTCTGTGGGCTCGTGGATAGCAGCTGCTGCCCAAGGCAAAGGGGAAACATTCCTCAGGCTGATTCTTGCTTCAGGCCCAGGGGCAAGCAGGGAATGCAGAGTATGGGTCCTGGAAGCACCTGATATTTTTCTTGGCCTTCTGGGGCCCCCACCACCCCAAGGATTGGAACATACAGTCTTTGAGGGTGAATTCCAGGGCAAAGGGCTCGGGACTTTGCAGAAATGCTAAGAATCAGCCAGCGGTTAGGCAATGAATGTCCCAACTAACTTGCTAAAGTGTTAGGGTAGAACACTAAAACCTCTTCCTTTTTCCCTCTGGAGGAAAAAAAAGGGAAAAGCATTCTAGCAGCTTCCTTCCAGGAGGGCCATTTGGACTGGTGAGTTCCTTTTTGAGAGGGGTGATTTACAATAAAATGAAGTTAAGTTTCAAATCATCTTTATCCTTCTGATTATTGCTGCTGCTTCTCTGTGCCCCACCAGCTTCCATAATTTGCCAGGAGGGCTGAGTCTATAGGCAGCTAGGAAGGGGAAGGCCTCCTTTAAATAGTAAAAAGTATTTATTCTCTCAAGAGTCAAGTGTGGGAACTCTTGGCTGAAGGCTGGCCCTGCTCCTCGCCGCTCATGGGTGGTGACTAGGGCAGTAACTGGGTGGCAATGCATGCTTGTCTTCCTCTTGCAACCCTGCATTATAGAAACTGCTTCCCACATTTTAATTTGTCAAGACCAGTGTCCTCAAGAAGTACATTTTAGGAGGTTTCTAAATTAAAAGTTATACAATGGTTGTGTAACAGGGTGGTCCCCAGGGAAAGGGGAGGTTCCAGGTTCACTGCCCCACCCAAGGAAGGGTGGAGAGTGTGCTCACAGGGAGGAGGAGAAGCTGGAGAGGAGACTGGGGAAGGAAGGAAGAAGGAGGGTGAGCCAGAAGGAGACCTGGTGGAGGCACCTGGAGCAGAGACCGGTGAAGAAGCTGCTCTTGCTTTTCAGCCTTGGACTTGTCCCAGGAACTTGGGGGACATGGAAGGAGACACTTGAAACAGACATGAGTGAGAGACCCGTGGGGAGGTTAACACTGGCAGTGTTTATCTTGATTTTGATTTTGCTCTTTTCCTTCCAGACTTGTCTGACCTCTTCTGCCCCTTTCCTATGTGTCCCCACCAGGAGAGGCCTTAGACTTGTGACAAGCATTTGGACCTCAGTGTCCCTGCTTTGGGCCAACCCTGTTTGGCTGGACATTTACCCACAGGGGGATAGGTAAATTTGGGTGCTTGATTTGGGAACTATATTCTTTGTCTTTCCTTTTCTTTATTGCACACTAATTGTATTAAAGTCCCTCTCCGTTACACACTAGAGTGTGTTTTGTTTTGATTAAGCAGAATGCAGAGAAGGCAGGTTTGGGGGTCCTCGGGTGCCCCTCACCCTGCCCGGTAACAGCTGGGCTTGTCCATGATGGCAGGCATGGACCCAGATTCTGCTAGCATCACCTTCCTGGTGAAAGACAGTAGTGTGTGTGGAATGTGTGCCCTGCTCTCCAGTCCACCTAGCACTGCCTCCCTGAGGGGCCAAGGAGCCCACCAGGGGGACAGTTAGGTGGGAGCCCCATAAAGTCTCAGGTTGCAGACAGTGTCTTGCTGAGAACCGAACCCCAGGCAAGTCTAGAGAGAACTCTCCCTCTTGACACATACACTTACACATACACTTCTTGTATGTAGAAAGTATCAGGCTTTTCTGCCCTCCTGCCATTAGGATAGATGACGGAACCCTGTGGTCCTGAATGCAGCCTCCCGGCCCCTCAGCACCCCTGCCTGTTGTGCACCTGGTAAATCCCAATAAAAGCCTGAAAAGCCACTGAGGGCTCCAGGACTCTCTGACTCTCCTTTACCGGGTCTGCTGGATCAGAAAACCTGCCCTGTGCCCATTCCTGCCCTTACATTGTGTCAATGTGGAACCTATGGCTACTACACAAGCATCAGGAAATGTGAATGTAAAGGCAAGAATAGACACGCTGCAGGTTTTCTGATCCCATGCAGACCAGGTAAAGGAGGAGTCAGAGTCCTCAGTGGTTTTTTGCAGGTCTTTTTTTGGGGTTCACCAGGCATATGGCAGGCAGGGGTGCAAGTCTTCACTCTATCTGGGCTCTCTGGCGTTCGTTCTGCTGCTTCTCGGCTTCTCTTTCGGCTTCTGCTTCGGCTTCTGCTGGCGTCCCCGTGATGCCGCCCTTAAAAAGCACAATCTTAGATCAGCTGAATCCCATCTGAACCCCAAAAAAAGCCCATACCCTATTCCAGGTACCCGCCATCAGGCATGCATTCAAGATAAGGATCCATCATCTATCCTGATGGCGGGAGGGCAGAAAAGCCTGACATTTTCTTTACCCTACAGTCCACCCACTCAGGGTTTTCTGCCATACAGTCTATATATAAATATATATATATATATATAATTTTCTTATCATACATAAACAATGCAGCCATGGCCCACAAAAGCAAATATATCACAATATAACAAAATACAACAGAACACAAATAAGTCCAGGCAGGGCCCCAACCTAGCACAAAAGACAATTATTGGTACCAGCAGATGAGCCACCACATCTGCTGCCGAAGGCACTGCTCAGACGAGGGAGGGGAATCACTCACGGCATCTACTATAACACACCAGGAGCCATCGGGCTTCCTGGCCTTCTCTGGCTGTAGTCTCGGCTACAAGCCACACACAGCATCCACCCCCAGGATGCACTAGTTCTGGGATTGGCGATTCTATTCTGTTGGGGGTAATCGCCAACCCTCAGGGTTTCTGTCTGCAGTTGCTCCAACACTCGGCCTTCATGGCCACCCATGCGACTCGCAGACCCCTGCACTCAGGCCAACCCACTGCACAAGCACATGGGTCGGGGATCCAAATTCTACATTCGGCCTCTTTCGGGTCCCCTCTTCAGCTTGGGATCCACCCCAAGCCACGTTCCCCTCCCGTCCCCCAAGGACGGGTTCCTCAGCTCCTCACCCTCACTCGACAACGAGCAGGGCATCACCCACAGGTGATTTTACGAGACTCCCAGGTCTTCAGCATACTCAGGCTGCTTAACAGCCACTCAGGGCTTCTCAACTTAGCATCAGCACCAGCTTTTGCCTTCTCAGTTGGCTTTTCTCCTCCACCTGGCTGCTGGGCATGCACAGGCTGCTTTTGGCCACCAAGGCCCACTGGCCACCCCCAGATTCCCATCTCCTGGGTTTACAAACAAAACTGTTCCATCCCCAGCACCCCAAAACGTATCAACCTGCAAGGGCCTCCGCCTTCTGGTGGGATTGTCAGTCCAAGTTCAATTGTCAGTCCATCAATCCAAGTCTCTTGGCCTCTCCCTGAATCAGCACTGGCGAGCTCCAAATCTTGGTCCTCTTTGCCGATGATTCTTGCTGCCTCGGGGGTCTTTGGCTGGTCCTTTCGGGTGTCGTTGGCTGGTCTTCTCAGGCATCTCCTCCTTCAGGTGTGGTCTTGTTCCGTAGATCCCGGACCTTGTCCATCTCCTGGGTCGCCATGATGCCTCCGGCGTCATCACAGGAAAACACTGTTACTCCTTAGTCCCTCCAGGTCTTCGGAGGGCTCCATACCCGTCTGCATGGATCATCTTGCCAACTTACGCCAATTGTAAAGGCAGAACTGGACACGGTGCAGGTTTTCTGATCCCATGCAGACCAGGTAAAGAAGGAGTCAGAGTCCTCAGTGGTTTTTTGCAGGTCTTTTTTGGGGTTCACCAGGCATATGGCAGGCAGGGGTGCTGGCTGGGGGGCAAGTCTTCACTCTATCTGGGCTCTCTGGCATTCGTTCTACTGCTTCTCGGCTTCTCTTTCGGCTTCTGCTTCGGCTTCTGCTGGCGTCCCCATGACGCCGCCCTTAAAAAAGCACAGTCTTAGCTCGGCTGAATCCCATCTACCTATGCCCACACCCTATTCCAGGTGCCCGCCATCAGGCATGCATTCAGGAGAAGAATCCATCATCTATCCTGATGGCAGAAGGGCAGAAAAGCCTGACATTTTCTTTACCCTACAGTGCAGAAGGATGAAAAGCTTAAACTTGAATATATAGATCTATCTTGTACCAGTTGAAATATTTACAGACTCTCTCACGAAAGGATAAATGATATCTCGTTAGCAGAAAAGCAAAACTGAGAAATGTTTAAAAGTATTCCTTCACTTTCAACAGAGAGTAGATTTAAAAACTGTTTTGTCAGAACTTGGATTCTCTGCACATCTTTGAAACGCAAATTAAAAGAGGGGTTGGGGTGGGAAGGTGGACCCTTCCCTAAAGTTCTTCTTTTGGGCCTTCTTGGTGGCGCAGGGGTTAAAGACAGAGCAATCAAGCTATCGCCAGCCACTGAAGCAGTTTGATCCCCCACATGCCAGGGAGTTGACACAGGGGGCAGCAGACCTCTCCCACCTCACCACTGCTCCCCTCAGCAGTGTATTTCAGTAGATCCGCCTGTTCTGCTCCCCACTCTGTCTCTGGTGAATCCTCTCACCCCCTGCAGCTTTGGCTTACACCCCAGTTCTTGTATGCATAAATAAATAAATCTTAAAAAGAAATAAATTAAGTTCTTTAAATGATCCAAATTGACTTCACTAGTTTGCAAACTCACAGCTACTAATTAACTCCAGCCCGATTGCCCCACCCTATGCAGGTGCCTTACAGCAGAGAATGGTATTATTCAGGTCTTAAAAAAAAGTGCCAGAAATCTGAGAGGCTCATCTTCTCAAATGATTTATATTGAAGTTAATATTAACTAATAGACTTCATTTATTTCATTTAACAATGATATTTTGAGGTCTGTTCCTGCTGATGGAGATAATGCTGATGAAGTGACCGGGACGAAGTTTCACCTTTTAAAACTGTTTAGTGGAGGAAGCAGATTTCCCCAAACATGGAAAAAAATATTTATTTTCATCAGTAATATAAAGGACATAAATAGAGATGATAAGTAAGGGAGCATCAGGATCAGGAGCATTGCCTTGGAAAGCATGGTCTAGGGAGAAAGACCTCTGAGAAGGGCACAGTTTGAGTTAACACAGACCAGGAAATGCAAAAGTACTCACAGAAGAATCAGTTAAGGATGTTTGAGGGACAGAAGCAAACTCAGAACATGGCTTGAACTCTAGTAAAACAAAAGGGAAAAAAGAGGAGAGAGATTAAGATTGGGATCAGAAAAAGCCACTCACAAGTTGAGACTTTCATTCTAAATTCAATGGGAAAGCACTGAAGGAGTTCAGCAGGGATGATACATGATCTGGTTTCCAGGTTAGGTGGCAATGACAAAGATGTCAAAATAATGCTCTAACAATTAACTGCTGCAGATTTATCATCACAGAGAAGATACCCAAATACCTGCTGGACTTCTGCCCATCATCCTAGCAACTCAAGAGGCTCCTGAAATTTCATCCTCTTGAAGCTTGAAAATTCTGCTTCACTGGGGACCTGAGTCATTCCAGGAGTTGGCCCATATCCTATTATATACCAGGTAGGAAGTTTTCTTTCCTCTCTGGGTCAAAAAGTGGTAGGAAATTCCTCTCTGTATGTGTTCAAGAAAGTAAACAGCTCTTGCCATCAAACTAGATAGTTGAATGGTCAAGTAATAAAGAAGACCTGCTACCCTGACCTTCCTACAACCTTCTAGGTTCTAGGTTTGCTTAAAGAAAGCCAGCTCTGGAGACAAACACCATTCCTATTTCAGACATCAAGCCTGGACACAGACTGTTCATAAAGCAGCACTTACAGAACACAATGACTTCAGCAGATATGCTTCAGGTGAATTTTCTCCCCTCTGCTTTGGCAGGCATCTTGATGACTTTATATATATATATATATATATATATATATATATATATATATAGCTTCTGACACCATGTTTTAGCACTTAGGTGAAAATACCTACGCTGGGTTCTTAACTGCTGAGACCAATTTAATTTCTTAATTTCACCTCCTAAGCTTAGGAGGTGAAAGGAAAAGAGATCAACTGTGTTTAATGTGGAATGGACTGAAGCTGTATTTTTGTGGGTGGAGATCCTGTCTTCGAGGCTGACCACCTTTCATCATTTTTTTAAAAGATTTATTTATTTATTTATTTATTTATTTATTTATTTATTTATACAAGAACCGGGGTACAGGCCAGATGCGCAGGAGGGTGAGAGGAATTCACCAGAGACAGAGTGGGGAAAAGAACAGGCAGACTGATGAAATATACTGCTGAGGGGAGCAGCGGACTAGACAGGAGAGGTCTGCTGTGCCATGTAGGACCTTCGCCGGCCAGCTGGGATGGAACCGGCACTGCAGAGGTTGCGAACAGCTTCATAGTGCTGCGCTCAATCACCTGCGCCATCAGGGGAGGCCCCACCTTTAATCATTTTTAAGAGCTAAAGGTGATATGATTCCCAGGCCATATGAAGGCCTCGAGGGTCCCCACAGCTCATCATTTAATATTGATGAGGCTTCCTGAAACTCAGGCTACAAAGAGGGTTAGTTGGAGATGCTTATGAAGCACTATGCGATGAACAGAAGCATAAATCCCAGGTCTAATTAGTAATGCTATTCAGTTTTAAGACAAGCTGACATGCCCTTTGTAGAGCTTCAGGTGGTAAAGCCTAAGATCGATAGCTGCTGCAAAGTTGTTTCTCTGGGTCCAAACACGGGACGCAACTAGGAAGCAGTGGACAGTGCTGTTTCTTCAAAAGTGGGTGGAGAGACAGACAACAACCAATTTTCACAATAAACATTAGCTGAACCATTACATTTTTCAAACAGAGATTTATGGGTGGATTTGTGTGAATGGGCCTTTGGCAATGTTCTCAAGGGTGTTCTTTCTTCATGGAGAAAAAGGCCTCTCAGCCGAGGCCAAAGAAACAATTTCGGCTAAGAAAGAAACTGCTATGGCCTGTAATGTAACCCGTGAAATAATTGTAGCCGGAGCCAGAAATGCAGGCTTGGAAAGGCAGCCGCAAGCAGCAGGCTGTGACAAGGGGTCCCCGAGATAACTGTGCTTTCATCTTTATGGCTTCTACTAAGGAAAATGACCTTAAGTAACTTTCAAGTCCCACATTTCTTCATGAAAGAAAATATTAGGGAGGAATAAAGAAAATTGTAGACAGCCCCTAAAATGGAATAACAGGGGAAATTCTTCTGAGTTTACTTAGAAAGGAAATAATTAAATTCTTTTTGAAATGACCTTTGATCTTAAAGTACAAGCAAGGGACTTGGGGAGGGAAGAGACACAGCCCAAGTCTTCCCAGACCAATTGCTGGAAATAGATTAAATCAAAAGCCACCAATGGAATTAGGTCACCTCAGCACTTTGACCAGGAGACCATTTACCAAGTGTGACATTGCTCAATATTTGGGTGTAGCAATGGATGGGGAAAAAAGAAGAATCAATTATTGTAGCAGCTGTTCTGGGTGAGCATATAGACAAAGCTTCTCGTGAGCGGGTGTGTGCTAGGCCAGGCCACTGTGCTCTGGATTCATCATTTGCCTTCCTCAAGTTCCTTCCTCCATCCCTATCTGGACCCCAGGGGCAAACTGTCCTTGCTCCCCTCCCCACAGCTGACTTCTGCTTGGGCTTGAGACCAGAGAGTGAGAAAAGGACCTGTTTGATCTGTTTGCTATTTCTTCTCAACCCTACCGCTTATCTCTGTGCATTCACTGCCTCCAGACACTAGTTTTCAGGTTCAGGGACACATTCCCTTGCCTCACCCTCCACCCCCCATCCTTCATGGCTGAAGGTGACAATGGTTTTCAGCTCTCACTAATCTCTGGAAACTTCATCCACAGTTGGCTCCCTTCCCCCACCCACACCTTCGTCACATTCACAAGAGCCCCTTCATTACATTCTCTTCACTTAAACCACTAGAGTGGAAGTGTATTTCCTGCCAGGACACTGACCCACACGGTCCTGAATACATTTTCACAAAAAAGACTACAACTCTATTCTAAGGCAAATGGTTACTGGACACCATGGGCGCCTCATTTACGTTCAGTGCCTCACTGTGGGAACGAATGTGATATTCAGACAAAACTCAGCTTGGCAGTTCGTTGTTTCCTTTAGATGCTTTCACCGGGAGCCCACGTTCATATAAAACAGGTCTGGACCAGAACCCACAGAGAGTCACTACAGGAGTCACATTCCGGGAGACCCAGCAAGAAGATACAGGACAGCAGAGTTTCGCCTTTGCAAGTTTTTCTTTTTTCTTTTTTTCACAGTTTTAGCATAGTGCTTTCATATTTTTTTTTATATTCCAGGTTTTTTTAATTTATTTTTATTTTTTTTAATTTTATATTATATATTTTTACATTGTTTTTCATTTTTGCACAATGTATGCATTTTCATATTGGTTACAGTCCCCATAAAATTCCCCCACCCCCATTTTGAACCTACTCCTTGCTCCCTGCCCCCCCTCCGTAGTGTTACTCCTAGGTATTTACCCAAAAGACATAAACATTAATTCCAAAGAGCACCTGCACCCCTATGTTTATAGCAGCACTGTTTACAATAGCTAAGCTATGGAAACAACCCAAATGCCCAAAAATAGATGACTGGATCAAGAGGATGTGGTACATATACACAATGGAATATTACTCAGCAATCAAAAAAGATAAACTCATGCAATTTGCAGCAACATGGATGGAGCCGGAAGGGATCATGCTCAGTGAAATAAACCAGAAAGAAAAAGAAAAATACCAGATGATCTCACTCATAGCAGGAATTTAGAAAACAAAAAAAAGGGACCAGAAAAAAGACTAATTATAATAATGTTGCAAGTTTTTCTACTAGTGTTAAGAGAGCTTATGACTCTAGGAATAGCCCCCAATTTATAAAGGAATCGAAACACTTTACATTTGTTCTGCTTCTTCTCTACTCATAGGTAGACATGATAAGAGAAAGACAAAAGAGAGAGACTGGAGAGGAGGGGAAGGCAGTGGTGGAGAGAGAAGAGAAAGGAGAGAAGCTGGGGAAGGGAAGGTGCAGGAAGAGGGAATGGAAAAAGGGAGGCAGGAGGGGGATGGAGGAGGGAGAGGGAAAAATGAGAGCTACTAATTCTTAAATTTCAGCCAAGGCTTAATCAAGTTTTGTCTTTTTTTGTTTGTTTTTTTAGAAAATAATTTTACTTGCAGAATTGACACCAGGATTTTTGCTTTGAAAGACGGGGCAACATCAGTCTGTGTGTCTGTTTTTGTTTCAATACCAAACTGTTTTAATTATTATGGCTTTGTAGTATAGCTTGAAGTTTGGAAGTGTGATATCTCCTTTCTCCTTTGTTTTCATCAGCAGGGCTTTGGCTATTCATGTTTTCTTGTGGTTCTATATGAATTGCATCAGTATTTGTTCTATTTCTTTGAAGAATGTCATTGAGATTTTTATTAGAATAGCACTGAATGTGTTCATTGCTTTTGGTAAGATGGATATTTTAATAATGTTAATTCTTCCAATCCATGATTAATAATAGTACAAAACACAACAAAGCAAAAACGGACAATTATAAATTAAAGACATCCTGCAGGGGAGGAGGAGGAAGAGGAATCAGAGGGAAGGAGGGAGGGAGGAGCACAGGGGACTGAGGTGATGGTGCACGGGTGCATTGGTGAAGGAAACTCTATGGGGACTACACCTGAGGGGGTGGGGGAAGCAGTATTGTTTAAAAATGAACAATGATGTAAAAAATAAAAAATAATATAAAAACAAAAAGAAAAAATGGGGCAACCTGCACAGATACTTAATTTACAACCTGGAGCTCAGACACTTCTCCTGAAAACACTATCCAGGATATCCCAGGTCCTCCATCCCCTACTGCCCTGGGACCTGCTTTCTTTTTCCCTCCAGGCACTTACGGGACATTACATTGCAGGACTATGAGCCTGTCTATTGTCTTATGCTCAGGCAGGGCAGCTCAATGAGGTCAGGCTCTGTACCACCCTTCACCAATCCAGGAAAAGTGTAAGTATCAAGATTAGCATGAACTTGGGAAGCCAACAAGTCCCAAAAAATGCAGTGAACATTCCTGCGAAAGGCAGAATTTGACTAGTGGTGATCAAGCTCCTATGATCATGTTGTCTCAGGAAGTCTGAGTTGAGGACACTTACTTATTCAAAAGCAACTCTCTCCAAATTTTACTTTTTGTGTTGGATTCATATGTTGCTAGTGGTAGAGAATAAAGAGTATCTTTCTTTCTCCTTGGTGCTAAATTTTTTTCCGATGGAAATAAGACAGACCAGACTGCAGATGGAGAACCTCTTAGTGTCAGCAGATTTAGCAAAGCTCCCCTGGAGTTTGTATTGGTGAAGCAGTTTGGTACAGACTCACAAGTGAGCAATCTTCCATCTTATCGCTTTAATTTCAGGCTTCAGAGATGCCCCGATCTGTTGTTCAAAGAGTTTTATTAAAAATTTGTGAGGAGGGAAAAGAAGTCTCCATGGGCCTGTCTGATTTAATTATGTCTGACACAGCACACAGATGCAGCAAGGCCACAGAAGGCAGAGGACAGTCTTCTGAGACGCGGGGTGCAGCTGAGGCTCTGGGGGCCCCCAGCACTGCTCACAGATATTTTAATCTGCTGGGATCTCTCACATCAGCATGAATCTGAATATTTAACCCAGTATATACTTCTCAGTCATTACCCCTCAGCACCCCAGTCAGAAGGCAAACCTACTGATTCCCAACCCATAAGGGATTCCCTTAGTGTCACATCCACTGTTGTTCTTCTCATTAGCAAAACTCCATTCTCTGACAAATTTCCCTGAGTCCACATAGAGTAACAAACTGCCAATCGATTGCAGCTTTACCACATGGCATGAAGCCAGCGCTCTGTGAAAAGGGGTGCTGCCATTCACACTGCAGTCCAGACAATATTTGAATCTTCCAAAGTCTAGGTCCAGACCTTACACTGTCCTTACAGTCAGGAATTTGCCTGACAGCACCAACCTAAATGGACGCCCTGTGGCAATGACATACTGACTTGTGTGTCCGTTAGAAGGAACATGAGGCCACAAGAAGGCAGTCAACCCAACCACAAATGCTACTGTTAAAAATAGGAAAGAAACAGGCCCAAAACAAATCCTTCGTGCTGGGCCTGGACCCACCCAGCCTCAATGCTTATTACAGGTTCACCTTCTCCCAAAAGCATAATCCGAAAGCATCAGTCTGGAGCTTCCTAATCAGCACCAGTGTGGTCAACTGGATGATAAGGATCCGTGTCTTCCCTCAAGGGAGGATGGCTTCATCTGAGATAATCTTTTCTTCTCCTAGTAACCTTGTCCACCATTTTTCTGCCTGTAAGTACCCTCTATTTTGGATAAGTGCTTGCAGGATCTAGGTGGGATGTTGCCCAATTCAGGAATCATTTTAGAAAGTCAGTCAGATCTCAAAAATTGTTATTTTTGTTTTCTAACACAGCCTTCTTCCATACATACTGTTCCTATCAAGACATGTCTCCAGCCTCAAGAGTGGCCCTGCTGGAAGATGACCAAGGACATTTTGTGATGGTCTGTGGTGAATAAGAGGTAGGGGGAGGGCCTACCCTGGTGGCACAGCGGTTGAGCGCTGGGCTGCGAAGCTGGCCTCAGCCTCTGTAGCACCAGTTCGATCCCCGGCCACCAGTGAGAGTCCCACATGGCGCTCAGACCTCTCCCCTCAGCAGTGTACTTTGGTCGGTCCTTCTGCCTGTTCTGTTCCCCGCTCTGGCTCTGGTGAATTCTCTCACCCTCCCGCGTTTCTGAATAAATAAATAAGCAACGTGCTTGTATGAATAAACAAATAAATCTTAAAAAAAAAAAAAGGTAGGGGGAAGTGTAGGGGCAACACAGATGGGTACATAGAAAAGAGAGACCCCCAAATAAGGCTTCTGGCTTCCCACTCCAGCTCTGTCCCCAAATTCATCACAAGTCAACAAAGAGCTTTGTAAAATTACTGGTGCATGGCAAACTCTCCCCCATAAAATAGGGTCAAATTAGGATTTCTGTCACCACCTAAAAGTTCTAGTAGAATGTACAGGGTTATAAAAATTGGGGGAAAATCTTAAGTGCAGAAAATACAATGTTAATGGAGAGAATGAGTGTCTTTGGGCCCCCTGGCGACACAGTCAGAGGGCTAACTAAGGGTGGCATTGCCAAAATCAAGGGTTTCACAGCAGCAAAGAGGAAGGTAGAGTTCGGGTGACCTAGGAGGAGGGCCGCCTCCACTACTCAGGCCTGGGGTCTTTGAAACTCCTGGGCCAGGGTCCAGAGTCCACCTTGCCCACCTGAACCGCCAAGTATCTACCTGAAATTCTTGATAATGAATCAAAGATAAAGATTTTTCTCTCTCCCTGTACCAAATCCTTCCACCTTATCTAAGAACTTTGTCCCTGTCTAACTTACATCCCCTGCTACAAGAGAAGAAAGGGTGGATTTTACTCATATGTTAGGAGCCGTCTTAGTCTGGCAATGGTCCTGATTTTTACTGACGGCGTCATTGCTCTACCTAAGAGGGCTGTGCCATGTACTATTTGCACAGCTGTTGGGGACAGGGCAAGCATGCCACACACACTAGACAAGCATGCCACACACACACAGTGGGAATGGCTGAGTTACACACACAGGCACACACACATACACACACATGATAAGCCACCAGCTTGGCAAAAAGGGGAAAATAGAAGCAACCACAAAACCAAGAGAATGACCCATTTTGCCCTAGACAGTGATCAAAGAATCTCTGTAAACTGTGATTTCAATTGCTTCTTCGTCAGCCCTAGAAATTATGCTTTCCTTTGAAGAGCTGCTGTAGAGTTCTAAATGATACATTCAGTGCTGGAACCCAGCATTCTGTTTCTCTATAGGATGGTCCTGGAGACTATATCTAATTCTTGTTATATAATTAGTAACCATACATCATCCAAATCTAAAGGGAAAAAAAAAAGTCTTGCTACAAGATAATACCTTCTAGGAGGCATAGCTAAAGGGGTTCTGCTGCTTAAATTTCTTTAGTACTAAGCCTTCTTTAGCCCCAAGTCTTCATTATTTGTTTGTTTCTCCTTCTGTTGTTATTACCAGAGGTAGTATTACTATTTGATCACCGTTCAGAAAATGTTGCGCAAGAAATGTGAGGGTTAAGCTGCAAGGGAAGAGGGGTATGAGATTAGTTCAAAACTACAGCTCTGCTTCTCCTGGCAAGGCCTGCTGAGAGGCACTTTCTGGCTCTCATTTTCACGATCAGGATTTTGATCTCGCAGGAATTTAGAAAACTTAAATAAGGGGCTAGGAAAAAGACTAATTATAATAAAGAAAAAATCAAAATCAACAAGCAAGTACAAACCAGAGACACATGGGGTGGTGGTGGGGGGAAGGGAGTAGGATCAAAACAAGGGGGGTGGGAATTGCAAGGGGACTATAACCAAGATAAAAATGTATACATTGTGCAAAAATGAAAAATGATGTAAGAATTATATAAAATAAAATATATTAAATAATAAAAAAAGATTTCAATCTCAGAGAACTGATTAGATTTTCTATCTCTAATTTACATGAGATTCCAGTATGTGTCACAGCTTACTTTTTCATGGATAGCCACATGGGGGGGCGGGACAGGCCAAGTAAGAGCAAAAATCAAATTAGATTGGCTAGAAAGCACTGTTTATAATGGCGTCAATCAAACAATTCCCTTTTCTCCTCTCTTAGGTTCTTCAGTGATATAATCATTATTTCTTATCCATAGGCTCAACGTATCTTTCTCCAGAACATGTAATCTTACTGTCCACTTAGTAGAGCTGTCCCTTAGGTCTCTAATCATCCTGGAAGTTTGGTATCAGCTCACTGACGACTTCAGGAGACCCACAGAGGTCATATTAGAGACCGATGTGGGCAACAGCTGAAGACAGCATCTTTTAAAAAATTCATTTCCTCTAAATAAAGACAAATTCCTCATTTAGTGGAAAGCATCTCACAGAGCTCATGGTTGAGACTGATCTATTGTTTTCTTAGGGGGTGTTTTATCTCCTCATTGGAAAGGACCAAGGAGTTCTCCACCAGAGCAGCAGTGTGACACTCCTACCTCTATTCATCTCCCTCCCCAAACACACAGGGCTGACAAGCACGTGCACAGCTGGGGATGTCCTTTTCCTTCAGCACAGGAGATGAGAAGAGCATTGTCACCCATGGACACATCTGTTACAGTGTGAGAAGCTGTGTTGGCAACTGCAGCCACAATAAACAGTCCATATCACCGTGTGCAGCTCTGCCTCCAACATGGGAATCCAGGCCAATTCAAATATTTCTGAAACACCTCTCAGCACCAAATACTCAGCTCCCTGCACTTGAGGGACAAACAGCCTAGTCCTCATCTTGAGGAGCTGTTTTTAAGTGACCTTCCCTGTTGGCATTTTGGTTAGTTTCACAAAAGAACAACATTTCATAGGTTTCTGGATATTTCTAGGTCTAGTCGCTACCCTTTTTGTGCACAAAGGGTAACATTCCATTCCACAATTATGTCATTGGTCCTGAAACACTAGGAATTAATATCAAATAGATCCAAAGAAGGTTCTTCTTCTGTCCATTGTTCCCAATGTAAAATGAGGAATTGATAAACAGAAAATTATATGATTTTTAAAAGTTTAAAATGGCCTATGAAGGTTGAGGGAAAGGATAATTAGAGCTCTTGCTGGGAGTCGTAGAGTGAGCTACACTTTCCAGAAGAAATTTCCAAACACCTTTACTAATGACTACATTCTTTTCAGATTTTTCCAAAGCAGTTCCAGTTTCTATTAATTTTCACTCTTGTTACCATCAATATATTCGTACTTGTCATACTGCATATTCTGTATTTTTTTGGTTTATAATCAGTTTTAATTAAAGTTCACTGCAATTTTTGGTGCAGATCCAGGACTCTTAAATATAAAAAGAAGCCTTAGGTTCTAGGTCACTCTTGATTTTTGAGACTGCAAGAATACTGTTGTTAAAAGATAAACCAAGGCATATTAAAAATTTAAGGGCCATCCTGCAGGGGAGGAGGAGGGAGAGGAATCAGAGGGAGGGAGGGAGGAGCACAGAGGACTGTAGTGATGGTGCACGGGCGCATTGGCGAAGGAAACTCTATGGGGACTACACCTGAGGAGGGGAAAAGAAAAAAGCAAACATTGTTTAAAAATGAACAATGATGTAAAAAATATATACAAAAATAAAATAAATAAAATAAAATTTTAAGGTTTTATTTAAATACAATCAAAAACTAGGCAGAAGACTAGACACTTCTCTAAAGAAGATATACAGATGACCGACAGGCTCATCATCTCTCATCATCAGAGAAACAGAAATCAAAACTACAGTGAGATACCATGTCAGACCCATGAGAGTGGCCCATAGTGAAAAGACCAGAAATAAGTATTGGCAGGGATGTGGAGGAAAAGAAACCTCATACACGTTGGTAGGAGCATAAAGTGGTCCAGCCCCTGTGGAAAACAGCGTGCGGATTTGTCAAAAGATTAGAAATGGATTTGCCCTATGACGCAGCAATTCCACTTCTGGGTAGCTACCTGAAGAATACAAAACAGGGCCTCCCTGGTGGCGCAGCGGTTGAGCGCTGGGTTGCGAAGCTGCCCGCAACCTCTGCAACGTTGGTTTGATCTCCGGCTGCTCCCCGGCCACCCGGTGAGGGTCCCACATGGCGCGCAGAACTCTCCTGCTGCCCGCTGCTCCCCTCAGCAGTGTACTTCATCAGTCTGCCTGCTCTGCTCCCTGTTCTGGCTCTGGTGAATTCTCTCACCCTCCCGTGCTTCTGACTGTACCCAGTGCTTGTATAAATAAATAAATAAATCTTTAAAAAAAATACAAAACAATAATTCAAAAGGAAATTTGCACCCCCATGTTTATGTTTATTGCAGCACTATTCACAATAGCTAAGCTATGGAAACAACCTAACTCCCCAAAATAGATGAGTGGATCAAGAAAATGTGGTGTGGGGCCTCCCCTGATGGCGCAGGCGGTTGCGCTGTGAAGCTGTCCCGCAGCTTCTGCAGCGCCAGTTTCATCCAGGCCAGCCAGGGAGGGTCCCACATGGCCTGGCAGACCTCTCCTGTCTCGCCCGCTGCTCCCCTCAGCAGTGTATTTCGTCAGTCTGTCTGTTCTGTTCCCCGCTCTGGCTCTGGTGAATCCTCTCACCCTCCCGCGCATCTGGTCTGTACCCCGGTTCTTGTATAAATAAATAAATCTTTAAAAAAAAGAAATTGTGGTGTATATATATATAATATATATATATATATGAATTTATATATGTATGAATACTACTTAGTCATCAGAAAAGATAAACTCATTTCATTTGTGGCAACATGAATGGAGCTGAAAGAGATTATGCTAAGCAATATAAACCAGAAGGAAAAAGATTAATACTAGATGGTGTCATTTATATGTGGAATATAGAGAAATCAAACATAGTCAGACAAAGATCAACTTTAAAACCAGCCCTTGAAAGCTGACTATAGAATGGAGGCATTCAGCAGAAAGGGGGAGGGGGCCGAGAACAGGATGGGGAGAGAGCACAGTGGACTGTGGTGGAGGACTGTGGGTACTTTGGCAACAGCAGCCCTTGTGGTTCTGCTTCTCTAAAAATGCCATGCCCCTCCACTGAGCAGCATCAGCCTGGACTATGTCGTGGCCGTCAGATTTGATGACTGACACCAGCATTGCTGTGTTTGGGTTTTTAGGAGAACAAAGAAAAAACTGTGGTAACTTTGGAGACTAGCAGGTCAAGGTGATCCTGGACAGTGTCATTCGGGTACAGCAGAGCTTACTACCCAGATCCTATGTAAAAAGGTGCAGGGCAGGTTGGATGTACTCTGGAGTACTGATTTTGAACACTGAACCAGTTTGGAAAACAAATCAAGCAGGTCCGAACTCCTGCTGACATCAATGAGGTTCAAGCTTGCACCAGCACCAAATGAGTCTTGAAATAGCTCGTTTTTGAAAAAGGATCAATCAAGTTTGAAAGGCAAGTACCCTGAAGGGGGATATAACTGATGCTTCAGAGAGGTTGGCTCCAGCTTGCGAGCAGGGCCTGACTCACTTTGGGAAGATTTAAGTTGACTTGGAAAGATTTCAGTTGACTTGGGATGCCTAGATTCCAGAAGGTTTGACACAACTTGGAAGAAGCTACCGGAGGAGACTTGGCTTCAGCTTCAGGAGAGAAGCTGCTATTGCGTGACCTCAGCAACACCTGTGATGATCCCAGCTGCCACAGGTTACTGGATCCTGCTCCTCCACTTACCTGTGTGTCACCAGCCTCTCATCGGAAGGACAGCACCATCTTGCATGGTGTTTGGCCTACTGGACACTGTCTGGAGCAGGACAGCCAGCCATTTGTAGCCTCAGAAAATCTTTCCTTCCCCTAGTCTCCCTTTGTAAATAAACCCTGTTGTTGTTGCACCCTGAGCTTGATCTGTCTCTTGCAATTATGAGCACACATGTAAGAACCCCACAAACTATGAGCAGATCCCCTAACTCTGCTTACTTTCAGTGGGTACACTATGGTGACCACACCTGAAGGGAGATCCCGCCATACTTTTAAAATGCTAACAAGGGTGTTAACCAATGATACTTCAATTAAAAACTTAAAATAATAATAAATAAAGGGGGAAAATAGTTTGAGTAAATGAGTCAGAGACAAATACCATATGATCTTACTATATGTGAAGTCTAAAGAAGAAATTATTACAAAAGGACAGAATAATGGTAGCTAGAGGTGGAGGGTTGGGCAAAATGGATGAAGATGATCAAGAGGCAAACACTTTTACAACATAATTCCTGCAGATGTAACATATAGCTTAGTGACTATAGTTAATAATGCTACACTGCCTAAAAAGTGAGAGAGAAGTTGTGAAAGTGCTCATCACAGGAAAAAAGTTTGTACTATGTAAGGTGCAAAGTGATGAGTGTTAACTAAATTTAATATGGTGGTCATTTCACAAAATATGCACTATCAGATCATTATGAAACTAATGTTATATGTCAGTTGGGCTTTGTCAAATGACAAAACTGTTTAATATGAATTTGAGGCCCTTTATTCTAGGAAAAACAATCCATGGACTGGGAGAGCACAGGGACTCACAAGCAGTGAACTCTTCCAGAAGGATTCTGGGCAAGAGTGAGTTTTATGGAGCATTACGGGAGGCAGCTCATGAATCAGGTGTGATTGGCTGGGAGGGCAGGGATTTCCTTATAAGGCTAACAGGTCCTCTGTCCGAGGGTCAGGTGCACCAGCTAGAGCTAAGCTGGAAGTTTGTGATTAGTATAGATTAGGTTTCCTTGACAGGTTTTTCCTATTATGTGCAAGCTGACTTAGGTTTAGATTTGTGACGTGGGCTACTGGGGAATCTTTATTTTTCTGGGTTTCTACATACAAATTAACTTTATCAACCTCAATCAATATTTTTCAAAAAGAGCTTATTTGAATAAAACTCTATTTTGCTTGGGCAGTGCCAAACCCAAAGCGGTTAGACGTACTTCACCAACAGGAGCCAAGGGAAAGATGTTTATAGAGAAAGGGGAGGCGAAGACAGGAAATTACTGGATTGGCTATTCTTAGAGCCCAAATGGCTGTTTGTGATTTGTTGTCCTTAGTGTTTTCACATCTAAATCTTGAGGATTTCTAGGTTTTGGTTTGGATTTGCTTGTGTAGGCAGCCACTGCATTAGAGCCACCTCAATCTGATGAACTCTTTGTTTAATTCATTTAACACAATGTTAAAAAAAAAAAAAACCACCTCAACATTGAAAAATGGTATCATTTGATTGTTGGTATTTAACAATTTCATGCCTTTAAATCTGTCCCCATATCCAATCTGATTTTGTTATTCACAAGATAGTGTGTGTGTGTCTGTAACTTGGTTGTGTTCTTTTTCTTTGGTCCCCTTATCTCTGGCTAGAAGTTCATTTGCAGATCATTTTAAACATCTAAATGGAAGGCACCTCATGATGTTGGAGAGGCACTATAGGAGAGGAAAAAATGATTTTCCTCTATCCTTCTAAATTCTTGTCGGGGGTCCCCATAACAAAAGACAGATTAGCAAGAGAAAAACAAATACAAGTTTATTAACATGTGTAACTCATACATGGAAAATACCTCGAGGAATGAATACTGAAGGTAGAATTAGTCTTAAATATAATCTTCAGTTACATTAAAAAAAAAAAAAAAGGTGTGCTAGAGGTAAGACATGGGAAGGTAGCCAGGTACATAAACACAAACAGATTGATGAGCCTCATGTGATTTAGAATCATTCTTCTCTTCCTGGTACAGAAAGCAGAAAGGGAGACTCCCTAACAAAGGGAAATTTCCTTTAAAATGTAAGTTTCCCTTACAAAAGAGCAACTTCTACTCTGTTTCAGAGCTTCTCACATATCTGCTGGTTCTCAACAAAAAGGGCTGAAAATAGTCTCCAAGCCAAGAGCCATATTTAGGAGTGGCTTATACTGGTCTCTTCTGATACCAATGCCCTCTGGTCTCCAGAGGGAAGATCTTAGAGTGAATGCGGATAAAGCAGTCCTGGAAATCAGCACAGGTCCCAAGTGAACGGTTCCAAGCATGACCAACCAGAAGGAGGAAGAAACCACAGCACTGGGGAAGGAGAATTGCCTAGTTCTATCCTTGTTAGCACAAGGGGCACCCAGGGACCCCAAGCTGTTCAGGGGGGTGTGATGCCTCTATAACACTCCTGCCTGATTTGGGTGTATATGGGCTGAGAGGGCTGGGAAAAACCCTGTGGTCTGGAAAAATTTCAGTTCGATGCATTTTTGAAGCTAACTACAGGATTGTCAGAGCTGCCGATTTCAAACTGTCTTTTTCACAGCAGCTTTCAAGGGACATGAAAAACTCTATCAGGATTAGCTTTCCAAATCTGTCTAGCTTCCTACCTGCTCAGCTGTGGCTTTCTGTAGTAAAAGAAGGGAACCGTTAGACTGGGAGACAGGGGTGAACTACTTCCTCACTGGGAGAAAGCTTGTCAAAGGCAAACCAAAAGCTTCCCCTGGAGCCATTAGTCACCAAGCAAACTCTGAAGAAAATGGTGGTGGGGAGTTTTAGGGATGTTTTAAAACACAGGTACAGAAAGTTCTATAGGCATATTGTGTTTGAAATCTCTGTCCCCACAGGCTCTATTCCTGACATCACCACTAACCACTAGCCAAAGTTGTGATCAAAGGTTTCCGCTAAGTTAAGGAAAGGGAATATAACATAACAAGAGATTATGAATGAGCCTTAGAAGTCTCTGCAGGACCTTCTCTTGCATTGCTCCTTCCATGTCAACAGGGATGGGGGTGCAGAGGGGGACATCTTTCCTCAATGGAGAAAGCAGTTCTCTGCCCTCCCCTCTGCCCAACCCACTGTTCTCATCAATAGTGGTCCAAGGCCCGGGCATGTCATTACCTTGGGTATCCCTGTCCAGAATTTATCTTGGGGATTAAAAGATGGGGGTGGGCGTGGGAAGTGATGGATATGCAAATGTTGTCTCAGAGCCATTGCACCAGGTAAAACGAAAAAGCTGAAAATCAAATGTTGTCTCGCTGTGCAGCCTGTGCCTGTGAGCTGTCACCCAGGCCTCAGAGCATGGAGGAACAAATAAAACTGCCAGGAGCTTAGCAGTTAGAACAGCTTTGATCCCACATTCATTATGTGCCATCATGACACTATATGCTTTTTGTATACTAAATAATTTTATCTGCTCAACTCCTGAGGGGGTTGTATTATTTTCCCCTATTTTTAAGGGAAGAAACTGAGGCTTAAAAATCATGAGTGTCCTGTCCAAGGTCACACGGTGACTGTTGGTAAACTCAGAATTCCAACCATGCCAACTTCAAACAGCAAGAGGACAGTAAGGAAACTGTGTCTCTGACATTCCCAGAGATTGTACCACTCATTCTGATCCTTTGGGACTTAACATGGTCTGAAATATCATATCAATTTTTGATTCAGGGTTGATGATATCACTAAGATTTCAAATTCTTTGAGGCTAGACTAGGTTTAGTACTTCTTCGTGTTCTTCAAAGTATCTAAGAGTAATTTGCACAAAACAATTAATAAATAGGTACATTAATAAATCTAAAAGAAGAGAGGTAAATTACTAATTATCAAGTGAGCTGAAGAAAAAGTGATCCCACTGAAATAAAGAATGAGGTTGCATCTCCTCCTTTTCCTAGGCTGTGGGTCATTTTTAAAAGGCAAATTCCAAGCCTAACTCCCTTCCATAGGAGAGAAATACCACAGTCAGGTTAATTAACTTTCTGAAATAGCTACATTGTGAACAAGAGGGCAGTGGAAGCCACCAGAATGTGTCAGTGGGAAATGATTCCAGCAAAGCTCCAATGTAAATCAAGCTTGGCTCCCGTAAGCCCCAGATTCTCAAAACTTCAGAGAAACCTCCCTTTAATCCTTTGCTCCCTCCAAAGGGCTTATAACTTCTGCAGTGGCTGGAGGGCAGGAGTCACAGAAGCTCAGGCCCGGTGCCCACGTGAGCAGAAGACAGCCAAGCACAATCACGTGAATGAGATAAGCAGCAAAATCCTTTAAACAAAGACCCTGGAGCAGAAATGCCAAGGACTGGGCAAGTTCATAGATTCCAATCTTCTAAGAGAGAAGCCTTCTAGCATCATAGCCTGAAAAAAAGACCCTTAAAAAGGCCACGCTGCTTTCTACCCAAGAGGGCTGCATTGCGTGCACTGTCCCCTTTGAACATGAGGGCCCCCCACATGCACACGCTCTTGCACAAGCACACGCAACCACCCTATCTGTACTCTGCTCTCTTCTTTCTTTGTCAAAATCATTGCTGTGATTCTCCTAGCCTGGCCTGAACTCCAGGCCACCATCTCCTTTCCTGGGGCAAACACACACAACACAGTGCAAGTGAGAACAGGACACTGGCGTGTTAAGGAGAGTAAAATCCCTCTCCCTCCAGTCTCTGCTAATTCAGCAGGATCTGTCACCTAGAATTTCTTTTTCCACTTTCATATACACAAGGGGGAAGCGCCATCCTGTAAGATCTTTCTGGAGATGCAGAAAGAAGCTTTATTCTACATTTGCCTGGCACCATTTCTGACTGTAATCTCTGGCCCAAAGCAAAGGGCAGCCTTTGGATGCTGCTCCTCTCCTAGACGTGGGGCTCAGCCAGCAGGGGCTCCGCCAGCAGCACACATCTGTGCTCATGGCCTAGGGTGGGAGGGGCAGGAGGGCCGCCCTCCCAGATGCTCCCTTAGTTGAGCCCAGCATTCCTCTCCCCAGTGATGCCAAAGCTTCCACCAAGCTCCAGTTTCTCCCTCTGTAATGTGATCTGCTGCCATTAGGGACCTGGTGCTCTGCCTACTGTCCTGAAAATGAAAATACTTGCTTCTAATTCCAGTTACCAGGTTACATCTGTTTGTAACCTTTACTCCTAGCCATATGCCAGCTTAAAACCACACTGCAACCTTTGGGTCTCCCTAGGTGTCCACGACCAACAAGCCATCATCTTCCTGCTGGAAACATCTGAACAGCTAAGAGCCATCATGAGCTGTTCATCACCCTAAACACAATCCGCTTTTTTTTTTTTTTCCCATTGAGATAACATTGGTTTACAATGTTGTTTGTGTTTAAGTGGTAAAGGATTTCCCCTTTCAGGTGTTACTACCCACACCCACCACCCAAGCCCCCATGGTTCTCACCAGAGTCCACTGCACATCCTCCCACTCTGTTGTCCTACCCCTGCTTCTCCATCCTCCTCCTCTACAGGCAGCTTCAGTTCTACTGTCAGATTTCTAGGGTTTTTATTGGTTTGGCTTTACCTGACCCTTTCTTTGGTTTCGCTATATTCCACATAGAAGTGACACCATCCGGTATTTTTCTTTTTCTTTCTGACTTATTTTGCTTAGCATAGTCCCCTCCAGCTGCATCCATGGTGTCCCAAATGGCAAGAATTTATCTTTTTTGGACACTAAGTAGTATTCCTGCGTGCACATATATTACACCTTCCTGACCCACCCATCTGTGTTTGGTCACGGAGGTTGTTTCCATAGATGCACTACTGTAAATAGTGCTGCAGTGTACATCAGGGCTGCAGACTGTGTTACTTCCAGGCTTCCATAGGTTTGTCCACGCTATCACAGAAAGCGAAGGTAGAAAATAAAATAGGATTTGTTTCATATTCCTGAATAACAATAAAATGCCAGAAAAGGAAAACCCCTATTTAAGAAGGGATAAAACCCATAGAAAATTAAAAACATCTCAGGGTATGTTATATTTAACAACACTATCTCTAAGAATAAATGAGACACCAAGAAATGCACTAATGGCATTGGTTGTGGTGTTAGTAAAGCAAATCTAACTTAAAAGCAAGTGTCAAACAAAATATTAAATTCTGGCTTGTAGACATATTGGCAGACAGAGACATAGGAGATATTTTTTATCCAGTCGGCACTGGATATAAGATACTGGGTGCCCAGCCATTGTCCATGATTGTCATTCATTATTTCTTGGTTATCAAGACAATGATCAAAATAAGAGGCTGCTCTGGCACAAAGCAAACTGTGATCTCAATACTCTTTATCACCAGGGATAAAGTGTGAGTCTAGATCGGAAGGCGCAGTGATGGGAGAGAGAAAATTTATCCAGCCAACCCCTCAGGAAAAACTGAGTAGCCAAATATACAAATTAGAGAATATAAAACATTCAAACCTTATTCAACCATCCTGGAGTGGGTCCTAGTTGGGAATGTAATTAGGTAATTATTGAATCTGGCAGAAAATGGCACCACATTCCTAGGTATATAGAGTAACAAAAATATCTAGAGTTTGTAGGTATTACTGTTAATAACAATAACTCAGATGCCAGACTTTGTGC
Organism: Talpa occidentalis; assembly: GCF_014898055.3. Taxonomy (NCBI): domain Eukaryota; kingdom Metazoa; phylum Chordata; class Mammalia; order Eulipotyphla; family Talpidae; genus Talpa; species Talpa occidentalis. The sequence continues at coordinate 36,859,868 of NW_023601653.1, forward strand.
TATGAGCTTCACAAGTTTTATTGCACTTAATCCTCAAACCTAGCAGTGCCTTAGCTCCTGCATTTTTAGATGAAGATATTGAAGTTCAGAAATGATAACCTCAATGTTAATTTCCAGGGAACAGATATTAACCAAAGGTCAGGGGTTTTCACCTGATTCTTCAACATCCCCCCACCCCTCCTCCCTGGATACCTGCACTAGAGCTAGGAATGTCCCTTCTTGGCTGTTGTCATCGTGGTAATTCATTAACAAGAGGTGTTCAGGAACATTGACTTAGACAAGTCAGCATCTAACCTTTCCCAATTAACAATCATTGATGCAAGAAGAGCAGCACATGAGTGAAACCGGTGTAGCAAATGAATGGGAAGGACATGATTCCAAACATGAGGGATAAATTCAAGCGCCTCCCCCCACCCCTGCCCCTCTCTCTCTCTCTTGATCGCTCTTTCTCCAGAAGTGAATAGAAAAACATGTGGCTCTGTTTGTTACTCAAAGTCACTATACTATCAAGTAAAGAATTCACCTTAGAATGCAAAATAAAGTCTGCCTGTAGAAGACTTTATGAAGAGAGGGAAAGGACATGGGTTACTGATGACGTAATTAAACTATAGTATGGACAAACCCCAAGCTGGCTTACCCCTGGATCTCATTTTATATGAGCCAATAAATGTCGTCACTATTTGAATAGCTTTGAGCTGTGTAATGATTTTCTGCAACTGAAATATCCTAACAAGAACCCACCCCAGATGTCCTCCGCTGAGAAGGGAAGAGTAATCAGAGCCCGATGGATGACTTCATCCCAGTGCCTTCCCATCGATGAGAAGGTATAGCCTGCCTTGCCCTTGCGTACACAGCTAGTATGAGACAAGGCTGGAATTTGTACCTAGGACAGCCTAACACAAAACTTGGGCACTTTCCAAAAGGCACAATGAAAATTTTGGCCAATCGTGCAATATATTCAATCATGTTCCAGTCCCATGCAGACATGAAGCAAGGGTTTGCTGGGGACAAAGCCTAATAAGCTGGTTTTCACAGCAGAATGCCAGTTGCAGTAAGAAACTTGTGAAGTGGGTGGGAAAGGTTCCTTTTATGGCTGGGTCAACAACGCAGAAGTAAGACTGTGATTCAGAGGCTAATCCTCAGCACTTTGGACACTAGGCAGAAGACCAAAGGGTGGCTTTTTCCAACTTTACCAGATAGTGTGTTTGAGCCTACTGATCTGCTTCCCCTGGTCAGGACTGGCTCAGTCACCAGTATAGAGTACAATGACTCAAGCAGACTTTGAAACACTTTGAAAAAACAGAAACTGGTAAAATATATAAGAAAGGAAAAAGGGGAGGGGAGTGAATTCACATATTAAGGACATGATTATTGTGAAATGACAAAGTGATTCCCCATGAAGGTTTTGGTTTATCCGTGTCAGCTTTCTGACCAATGCTGCACTATGTATGTTTCCAATTTCTGTCTCCAGAGCATCTCCATGGATAATGTATTGTTTAGCTAAAACTGTTTACCATTCTATCTTCAGTTCTTACTCAAAAATTCACTGCATATGAAAACTCAAAATACTTTGGTATCTGGGCCTCCCCTGGTGGCGCAGGCAGTTGTGCGCCATGCTGTGAAGCTGTCCACAGCCTCTGCAGAGCCAGTTCGATCCCGGCCAGCCAGCAAGGGTCCCACATGGCACAGCAGACCTCTCCTGTCATGCCCGCTGCTCCCCTCAGCAGTGTATTTCATCAGTCTGCCTGTTCTGTTCCCTGCTCTGTCTCTGGTGAATCCTCTCACCCTCCCACACATCTGGCCTGTACCCCAGTTCTTGTATAAATAAATAAATAAATCTTAAAAAAAATACTTTGGGGCCTCCCCGGTGGCGCAGCGGTTGAGTGCTGGGTTGCAAAGCTGTCTGCATCCTCTGCAGTGCCGGTTCGATCCCTGACCACCGGGAGAGGGTCCCACATGGCACGCAGACCTCTTCTGCTGCCCACTGCTCCCCTCAGCAGAGTACTTCATCAGTCTGCCTGTTCTGCTCTCTGCTCTGACTCTGGTGAATTCTCTCGCCCTCCCATGCTGCTGACTGTACCCAGTGCTTGTATAAATAAATAAATCTTTAAAAAAAAAAAAAGAAAAAAAATACTTTGGTCCTGATTATCTTTCTCAGCATTCACCTGTTCCAGGACTGACACATCTGCTGTTGACATTGAACTCCATACTATTTCAGGAAGTACCAGTCACATGGGTCCCCAGAGATAGTGTAGTGTGCCTGGTTCTCTCATGCCACATCCACTATTTGCCTAAGACTTTTTCTTAATTGTGCTTGTGCCTATTTCTACTCTGATATATGAGATAGATTGGCTGATGATTACCACAATTGCTCCAGCAGCCAGTGTAAGGGAAAATGTTGTGACTGTGATTTCAAACAAGATGTGAGTTGGAACTCTGGCTCCGTCACTTACTAACTAGTTGGCCATAGCCAAGTCAACCACTAAGCCACTGTTTCATTTTCTATCAAGTGGAGAGAATAGCAGCTAAGTCATGCTGTTAAAGGAGGATTATGTATCAAATGAGATGAAACATATCAGTGTATATTTTTGTTGTTATAATCATTCTTACTATTAACATTGTCAAAGTTCCTAGCATGTTGTCATGTTGTCTTCAAAAGAGTAGATCCTTAATAAATATTAATTTTCTGCTCAAATTTCTGTGTCCACCTTAATCTTTTCACTCTATAGGAGATGAACCTGGTCCAGTGGATGGCTGTATGCTAAGTGATGAATACCTTGTTTTGAATATTTTCTGATGTGGGTGGACAGCATTTCGCAAAGTGTGTCCCTTGAGAAATTCTAGATTGAGGGAGGGGAGATGTTTGCTTTCAAACACTTGAAAGATATTGTGTTCTATACTTACTCAATGACCCTCATTGTTTGTTGGCATATTAAGGATTTTGGAAAATATTATTCCAAATAATTTGTTCAAATAATTTAGCAGATATTTCTCAAACTAATTTGACCATGAATCCTATTTAACATTAAACAAATTAACATCTTACTATTGTGCTCCACAAACATATATTAGAGCATGCTGGTTTAGAGATGGAAGTTAGAAAAATTAAGTAGCAGTAGAAAGACAGTGTGACCAACAAGACACTAAGTACAAGGAATATTGGACGAAAGTTCTTTTGCAAAGTTCTAGAGGGGTCGAGAGTTGTGATAGATAGATATATATTGATAGACTGATAGATATATATATTATTGATATATATTGATATATATTATTCTTTCTTAGCAGAAAGGAAGAAGTATGAGAAAGGTAAAGGTTGAAAGAGAGCAAAAGGGAAGAGCAAAAACATCTGTCACTATCTCAAGCATTTATTGAGCAACTACTACACGAGGTATTCAAATATAAATAACAATGTTCCTTAACTAAGGAGACAAAGGATAACAGATGGAAAAGAAATGGAGAGAGAAGAAGTATTTAAAAAAAAAAAGAAAGAAAGATAGTAGTGGAAAAGAAGGAAGAAGTTTTATTTGAGGGAAAAAAAAAAAAACTTGTCAAGATGTGCAGATACCCCAAAACAGATACATGAATTGGGAAGATGTGATATATATACACAATGAAACTCTACTCAGTTTTCAAAAAAAGATTAAACTCTTGCCATTTGTTGCAACATGGGTGGAGCTGGAGGAAATTTGTAGAATATAGAGGAACATAACAAAGGGTCAGATAAAGCCAAACTAATAACAAGCCTTAGAAATCTGACAGAACTGAGGGTACCCATGGAAAAGAAAAGAGGGAGGGGACGGTCAAGGTCAAAGGAGGGAGGGAGCACAATGGAATACTACAGGTGTTTAGCTGGTGCTTGTGGTGTGGTAACAACACCTGAAGGGCGAGATCCTATCCCTCTAAAACACAAACAATGTTGTAAACCAATGTTAGCTCAATGAAGAAAAGAAAGGATGTACAAGTGGTACAGATCTCCATCTCTTCTGCTTCTAATAGGCTGCCTGAGCAACCTCTTTAAGTACTTGGCAAAACCTCAGTGAGTGAATTGATTATGGCTTCTTTCAAAGCAAATTGTGCAAAAGATTAAAATTTTGGTTGGGGAAATAAATAAACAACAAGTAAATGCATTCCAAAAAATCAGGTAGGAAATTAGCTAAGGGCAATAATGAAATGCAGTAATATCGACTAATATTTATGGTGCCTCTCTGAAGCAAATTTGAAGGAGGAGGCCCTACAATGGCTTAAGAATAAAACTAAACCTAGAGAGGAAGCAGTTTCTCAAGTGTGACTTTGGAATATGCACCCACTCTGTCATCTCACTTGTAGAAAATTGTAAACAAATTGTTTTCCATGAAGAAACATTTTTTGTTTTCTTTTTTTTTTTTTAAGTAGAAAATTAGAAGCTGTATTCAGAGGCAAGTTCAGCATCTGGAAGAAAAGCTTCAAAAGCCCTGAAACATCAGTGTTCTTGAAATACTTGTGCTTCTTATCATCTCCTGCTTGTCCTACATCCTTCCTACTAATACACACAGTCAACTCTCTCCAGTACACCAGCCTCTTCATCTCATAGAAAACGAAGATCAGGCCTCCCTGGTGGTGCAAGGGGTTAAGACGCAACCTATGAAGCTATCCACAAACACTGCAGCACAAGTTTGATCCCCGGCCAGGGAGCTACCCAGATGGTGCAGCAGACCTCTCCTGACTCGCCCACTTCTCCCCTCAGCAGTGTACTTTAGTCAATCTGCCTGTTCTGTTCCCCGCTCTGTCTCTGGTGAATCCTCTCACCCCCAACAACTCTGGCCTGTACCCCAGTTCTTGTATGCATAAATAAATAAATCTTTTAAAAAAAGAAAATGAAGATCCCAGGCATTGAGTTCCCCCTTCCAGTCTCCTCTCTGCTGCTGATTTTTGTATTGGTTTAGTACCCCCTTTCTTCACCCTTCCCTCAATCCATCCATCCATCCATCCATCCATCCATCCATCCATCCATCCATCCATTCTTCAGCAAATATTTATTGAATCCTCTGCACATCTGATGTCATAAGTGCTGTGCTAGGTGGGGTATGCTCTAAGAATCTGCCACTCCATCCAACTTTCTCAAAATGAGATTTATTTTATCTTTTCACTAATCATAGATTTTTTAGGTTTTTGTTTTGCATTTTAAAAAAAAATCTGTGATATGGGGCCTCCCCGGTGGCGCAGCGGTTGAGGGCTGGGTTGCGAGGCTGCCCGCAGCCTCTGCAGCACCGGTTCTATCCCCAGCCACTGGGCGAGGGTCCCATATGGCGCGCAGACCTCTCCTGCCGCCCGCTGCTCCCCTCAGCAGTGTATTCCGTCAGTCTGCTCTGCTCCCCACTCTGGTTCTGGTGAGTTCTCTCACCCTCCGCGCTTCTGACTGTACCCAGTGCTTGTATTAAAAAAAAAAAAAAAAGAAAAAAAACTTAAAAAAATAAAAAGAAAAATATGTGCTATGTTTGCTATCTCAGGAAAAACACAGACACATTGATAAATTATGATTCAAAATGAGTGATTCAAAATGGTAACTGATTTCATGTACTATCAAATTTCATATTCTGTCACTTTTTTGGAATATATAATGTTTCCTACCTGGGGAATTGACACTTTATCAGAAGAACTATTGTAATTTTGGGGGGCAGGTGCTAAAACACCTTTCTTCATCTCCATCCCCGCAAGAGAGCTTATGCACAGAGATAATGGTGCACTCTATAGAATAGATGAAGTATCCAGAAGCAGCATATTGGAATGCATGGGATGGAAAACCTTTTCTGTCAAGAGAAAATAGTAAACATATTTGGCTTTGCAAGCCATCTAGTCTCTGTTCATGGTAGACAATACATAAACAGAGTAGCATGACTAAGTCAGCAAATCTTTATTAATAGTCATTGAGATTTGAATAGTATATAATTTCCCATGATAAGATATCATTCCTCTCTGATTTTTTTCCAGCCATTGTAGAAACCATTCTCAGCTCACAGTCTAGAGCAAAACAGGTGGGGGCAGGACTTTGTCCTCAGGGAGTCATTTATTTACTCCTGCTTTAGTGACAAGAAAACCATCTCAGTGGGTGAACAGGATCTATGTCATTTACCAACTGGGCACAACAACACTTAATTTATTTTCTTTGGGTCTCTCTTTATCTGAATAAAATATTTAAGAATTTTGTCTTTCCATCTTTTGTTATAGGATTAAATGAAAGAGGCAAGAGGAAAAGTTTTCTAAGGAATAAGGGAGGATGGTGGACTAGCTATCAGGTGATTAGATACACTGGTGGGGAGAGGGGAAAAGAACAGCAGAAGCAATAGTTTCTTACCTGAAATGGAATAGTCACTTAGGAAAAGCGTTATCATCATCATCATCCAAAAAAGAACTTACATACACAAAGAGAGAAGTAAAACATGTCAGGAACTGGTTCAGAGGGGGCAAAGAAAGAAAAGTAAGAAGTAGAAGGATAGAGAGGTGGAAAAAGTCACAAGAGCATATGATTCCATAAACCTCTGCTTTCCCTTCCAACCCCCAGAAATGGATTTTCCACACTCTCTTGAATCTATTCAATAGAGTATCCCACTGACACCTCAAATTGAGCATGATCCAAGTTAATTTATCTTCTTTCAAATTCTGTATTTCTGCAAAACTTTCCATTTCTTGTACTAATCCCACCACGCTCCTAATATCTAGGTCATATTTGAATCCTCTCTTTTTACTCTTATCTTGTTGAGTTGAACTGACCTTTCAATTTTCCTAAGATCAGACCCTCTGAGTCCTGACATTCACACTCCCTCAAAGACTTTCTCAACAACCCACTGCTGATGCCAACCTTACATCTAGTTCTCAGTGTCTATGCCCACATCCAATACATCTGACCCACATTCATCCACAGCAAACTGTTCCAGCCAGAACTAAAGCCACAATGGATGTGTCCTCATCACTGCAGAACAACCCCCCTATGAGATAAATGACATCCTGAGATCTGCCCGATATCCCATTTTACATGACTCTCTACAAAGCTAACTGCTTCCATTCTTTGGTATCTACAGTCACTTTCACCTGGAATGCCCTTCTCTTCATTGTATTTCTAAATCCTAGGAATTTTCCAAGGATTCCTTGTAAAGGCTTCTTTCTCCAGGACACCTTCAAATAAGTTATTATGCTTCCTCTGAAAGCCCACAGTGTTTATCTGTACTCACAGCACTCATAATTTACTACCTTTGTGTGATTTATGTTTTGTTATTTTTACTGGACTAGTGATTCTCAAGCAGAGGTGATTTAACCCTCAGGTGACATTGCCAGAGGTGCCATATCAGGAGATGATTTTGACTGTCCCAACTGGGGAGACAGAGACAGCATTACTGGCACCCAGAGGGTGGAGGCCAGAGATGCCACAAGACTCCTACAATGCAGAGAAAAGACCCCACCACCCACGACAAAGACTAATGTCAGCGGTGTAAGGTTGAGAAACCCTGGTCTAGACCACATTCCCTTTGTGTTTCTCATAATTCCTAACTCAGTCTTGCATATGGTCATTGCCAAATAAATATTTGTTGACTTAATAAAACAATGAGTCTTGGAAGGAAATGCACACTCCTGAGGGGTGACATGCATTATCATTTCCGTCGTGTCTGGGTCTGTGGGTGCAGGACATACACTGCTCTGCACGGGAGGAGTCAAAGGACTTCCCAATCCTAGCAGCTTTTCATTAGCTCATTTGATACAGAGATTGCAATTGACAGAGGGTCTCCCGAACATTCATTGTTATCTGGTGATTCACATTTGAAACAGTTTCAAAATAAACTATTTATTCCTCTATAAAACATGTAAAAATGATGCTTTCGTTTACGTTAAGATTCTAGTTTGTAGGCTTATGTCTTGATTCTGAGTGAGCTGGGTGGCTTTAAGCATTCCAAGGTCATCGCACTCTCAAAAGTTGGCCTCCCTCCTGCAGTCAGGCTTGCAGTTAAGCTGTCTTAGAAAAACTCAAGATTTGGGCCTCCCCGGTGGCGCAGCGGTTGAACGCTGGGTTGCAAAGCTGCCCGCAGCCTCCGCAGCGCCGGTTCGATCCCTTATCCCCGGTCCCCTATTCCCCTGTCCCCTATCCTCGGTTGCTGGGCGAGGGTCCCACATGGTGCGCAGACCTCTCCTGCCGCCCGCTGCTCCCCTCAGCAGTGTACTTTGTCGGTCTGCCTGCTCTGCTCTCTGCTCTGGCTCTGGTGAATTCTCTCACCCTCCCGCGCTTCTGACTGTACCCAGTGCTTGTATAAATAAATAAATAAATCTTAAAAAAAAAGAAAAAACTCAAGCTTTGAACATCATCAAAGAATATGTTTCTGAGACTACTATTAATTTATATATTACTTAAACAACCCTCATATTAAAAAAAAAATCCCTGCTTGCTTTTCTCCTAATATACACCCACTAAAGATTCAGCCTGTTTCTTTTTAATTTGCTTTCAGAAATAGAGAACCACTCAAGGTCATATAATATGAATAATAGTAGCAACTAAAATCCTTCCAATTGAGAAAGCACTTTTTACCATCCACTTTACATTTACTGAATTAACAATGTAACAGCCCCAGAGGTGGTCAAGGTTGAATACCCAGTTTTTCCCTTTTCCTTCTCTCTACTCTTCATTGGTGTGCTCTCCATGTTGGGGACAGGAAAAACAAAGATATTTATCAATTATTTTTGCTGGTTTTAAGTAACAGTTAATTTTAGGCTTGTAGTTAATGTAGAGATTATCAGGCTTCTTACTAAGATTAAAAAAAAAACAGCAATTTCTTGGTGATAGAGTATAAACCCAGTTACATTCTATATGAACCTGAATTTGTTGAATAATTATTTAACTCTCAAATCTCACTTTTCCCCTATTGAGTTATTTCCCAAGTAGCTATTATGTTTTACAACAAATAAAAATTTTAAAATAGCTGTTTCTGGGCCTCCCTGGTGGCACAGGGGTTAAAGACAGAGTTATCAAGCTACTCCCAGCCACTACAGCACAAGTTCAATCCCCGCTGGCCAAGGAGCAACCCTCATGGCACAGCAGACCTCTCCTGTCTCGCCTGCTGCTCCCCTCAGCAGTCTATTTCAGTAGATCTTCCTGTTTTGCTCCCCACTCTGACTCTGGTGAATCCTCTCACCTCCCGCACCTATGGCTTGTATTCCAGTTCTTGTGTGCACAAATAAATAAATCTTTTTAAAAATAGCTGGGTATCAAGTAGAGAAGTAAAATATATAATACTCCTATGATGCAGATGTTTATATAGAACTTTCAATGCAAGGAGGACTAGCTCTCTGAATTTCTCACCCATCTCTGAATTTCTTCACCCATGTAAAGACTGTGAAGTATTATTGAGGTTTATCTATGAAAACATAAATAATAAATAAGGGCTTGCTATCAAAACAGCCAATAGCTTATTCAGTATCCTGGAGACCTGAGTCCTGAGCTATGAACACATACTGACCCTTCAGTAAGATTCCTGTTCCCAGGTGTCATTTGGCCTGCACCCAAGGGTCCAGAGATCAGATGTTATTGCCAAAGAGCATTGAAACTATAGCTCATGTGAAGAGATGCCTTGGGGAGAGGCCACTTCATTTATCCCCCCAATCTGCCAAATAAACTTTTCTGAATTGATTTTGATTTGTTTCTCTTAAAGATATATTATTGTTAACACTGAACAAGTTTGTTCACTTTTTTATTTCTCAGAGTTCTAAGGCTGTCCATGTTATAGGTGGTGTTGATCCACTGAATACTTTACAGCACCTTACATGCACTGTCTTATTTAATCTTCTTGATGCTGCTGCATAGGTACCACTATTCCCATTTTACAGATTCAGAAACTGAGGTTCAGAAAAGTTAAGAAGTTTGCCCAAGTTCCCAAACTTAAGTTTGTTGGGGCCAGATGTATATTTGCACACAGATCTAATTCCAGAGTCCCTATTCTTCAGGCCTATCCAATTCCTTCATTCTTGACATCAGGGTAACTGTGTATGTCAGTAGAATCTCCCAGGTTCCTTAGAAATATCTGGAGGAGTTGTTTTAACTTAAGATTATATAATGACAAAAGAAATAACTACTGAGACAAACTAAATTTATATTTTGAGATGTATATACATATTTTGACAGTTTGTTAATATATATATGATTAATTTACATGTACATATGTATATATGTTTTATATATATATGTAGGTATAGGACATGTATTATTCACATTAAAAGCCCAGAATTTCAGTTCAAATCTTCACACTGTCTTTTGGTATTTGCCCTTATTTATAATTATTTAAAATTTTTGTTGTCACTTTTTTCATCTGCAATGGAGATAATAATAGGATATATCCCAGAGGCTTGTTAATGTGACAGTTAAATGAGATAATTCTCCAAAGCATGATAAAATAAAAAAATAGTTGTACCAGCTGGTTCTGGAGTTATGCTATGAGATAGAAGTGTTTTGGAAAAGAAAATGCTAGGCTGCTTGGGGTGAGGCTGGGGAAAGAGTTGGAATGATAAAAGGAGGTAATAAAAATGGAGAAATTGACAGGGCATAGAGGAAACCAGAGAAGAGCTAAAGGGAAGGGAGGGAGAGAGTGAGGGAAGGAAGCCAAGCAGCGATGGGAATCTCAGGAGAAAGGTACCAAGAGAAAAATACCCAAGAATGTGCAGCCATGGAGTTTTACAAAAGAAACCATGTCTAATAACCTTCGTCAGGTTTTCTTTTTCTCTGTGACATAAATAGCCCCACCCCCACCAGCCCGTTGCTCAAAAGCTTTTCCCGTTGTTGGAAAAGCTGCACAGGAACAGTTGAGTGGTTTAAGAAGGAAGTCAAGGAAGGAACCAGGTTCCCCCATTTGGGTTAGCGAAGAGCAGAGAGAAGCTACCAACCACAAAGGCTAAGGAAGAAATTTGAGTCAGAAGTTTCCTTCAGAATGTAAGGCCCAAAATTCATAGAAATCTAAAGAACCTGGGTGAATTTCCTCAAGATATGGGATAGCGATAGCAAATAACTATAATTAAATCTTATTTAGTTGTTCATTTAGTTAATATCTATTGAGCGCTTATTATGTGCCAGATGTTTTATAGGCACTGGGAATATGGTTTTGAAGAAAGCAGGCTTCCTGCTCTTGACTTATAGTCTAGGTCCAAGACAGAGCAAAAGCAGATGTGGGAACAGACAATAAACAAATAAGGAAATAAATAAAGACGATCATTTCAAATAGTGGAAAGCATTATGGAAAAAAATTTTTATGGATTTGTGTTATAAGGTGGGGACAGGATAGAAGTAGGATTAGATTAGCAGATTAGGGAGGGCTTCACAGAGGAGGAGTCATTTTACCTGAAGGATAGAATGGAACCAGTCACATGTAAATCCTGGGTGTTCACTCCTAGCAGAGCTCAAAAACTATAAGCAGAAATAGCAGAGGTCAGTGGGACTGTCTATACATGTTAAGGGGAAAGAGGCTGCATGACTTTCTGAGGACTTTGCTATAACAAAGTACTACAAATAGGGTAACTTAAAAATAACAGAAATTTATTGTCTCACAGCTCTACAAGCTAGAAGTTGGAATGAAAGTGTTGGCAGTGTTGGTTCCTTATGAAGACCGTGAGGGTGAATCTATTCCAGGCCTCTCCCCAGCTTCTTGCACCCTGTTGGCAGTCTTTGGTGTTTCTTGGCTTGTAGATTCATCACTGAGATCCTCTAACCTCTCCTTTTGTGTCTTCACATAGTTCCCCTTGTTATAAGCACACCCATCACATTGGATTATTAGGATTTACCCCAATGAACTCATTTTTCCTTGATAACCCATGTAGAGTCTCCATTTTAAAACAAGATTACATTCTGAGTGACTGAGGATTGAACTTTTGGGAGGACACAGAGCCACCCTTAACAGTTGAACACAGAAAAGAGTTTAAATTTTATTCCAGGAGCCCAAGTAAAAATCCCAGCACAGTACCTGGTCTGTGGCAAACAGTAAGTGTTAGTAAGTGTCATTATTATGCAGAGATTGTCTTAAAATTGCAGAAAGTTAATAGAATAATCTTTGAACAAAATGAAAATGGATTGTGTCAGTGTCCTGGCTGGAACGCCTCCAATGCCCTCCCTTCACAATCTGACACTTCAAGTTCACGGCCACAAACCTGTGGCACATGAGCCCTCTGTGATTTCAAAACTTGTCTCCTACCAGTGACCAGCCTCTCTCTGCCTTGTCCTCCCACCCTATCCCAGACTGCGCTCCTCTTGTCCTCAAATGCCCAAGCAGGCCCCCACCTCAGAGTTTGTTGCTTTTGCCTGGAACTACTGTCAGCCAGATATTATCTCTAATGTGGTACAGGCTTCACTTCAAATGCCTCCCAAACCCCCACCTAGAGAGGCCTTCTCCAAGCCCTCTTTTTTTTTTTTTAATTTAAATATTTTATTTTATATAATTCTTAAATCTTTTTTCTCCACACAGCTCTCCATAGTGGTTGGACCAGTTTGCACTCCCACCAACAGTGCAGGAGAGTTCCTTTTCCTCCACAACCTCGCCAACATTTGTTGTTGCTAGTTTTTTTAATATGTGCCATTCTCACTGGTGTAAGATGGTATCTCATGGTAGTTTTGATTTGCATTTCCCTGATGACAAGTGATGTTGAACATTTTTTCATATGCCTGGTGGCCACTTACATTTCCTCTTCAGAGAAGTTTCTTTTTACCTCTTCTGCCCATTTTTTGACAGGATTATTTTCTTTGTTGTTGTTGAGTCTCATCAGTTCTTTGCAGATTTTTCTGATCAGTCCTTTATCATTAGTGTTGTGTGCAAAAATGTTCTCCCAGTCGGTGGGGTTTCTCTTTGTTTTTGTTATTGTCTCTTTTGCTGTGCAGAAGCTCTTTAATTTGATGTAGTCTCAGCTCTTTATCTTTGCCTTCACTATCACTGCTTTGGGTGATGTGTCTATAAAGATGTCTTTGATGTGAATATCACATAGTGTTTCGCCTATATTTCCTTCTATGTATTTTATGGTTTCAGGTCTTATGTCTAGATTTATTTCCAAATATTTGAATTTTTTTTGTTTTGATAGTAAAGGGGATGGTTTTTTGATTTCTTCTTCAGATTTATTGTTTGTGTATAGGAAGGCCACTGACTTTTGCGTGTTGATTTTGTATCCTGCCACTTTACTAAACTGATTGATTAGTTGAATTAGTTTTTCTGTGGAGTTTTTGGGGTTCCCTATGTAGATTATCATATCATCTGCAAATAGTGATAGTTTGACTTCTTCTTTTCCTATTTGGATTCCTTGTATGTCTTTCTCTTGTCTTATTGCTCTGGCTAGGACTTCCAGTATTATATTGAAAAGCAGTGGTGAGAGTGGACATCCTTGTCTTGTTCCAGATCTTAATGGAAATGCTTTCAGCTTTTCACCATTGAGAATGATATTGGCTGTTGGCTTGTCATATATGTCCAAGCCCTCTTTAAAACAACGCTGCAACATCATGTTCCTTTTCCTGCTACACTAAGCTTTCCTTGTAGCTTTTATAACTACTTAAACTTATTATAATCACATGCATGATGAGTCTGTCCTGATCAACAGGATGTCAGCTCTGTGAGGACAGGGAAATGTATGTTGCTACCAGGGTCACCACCTCCAGAACAGGGCCTGTCCCCCCATAGATGCCCAGTATGTGTTTGTTGACTACATGGGTCAGGGTTCTGATGAACCAGGAGTAGTGAGTTGGTGTCTCTGTCCTCATTCAATTACAGTCTTTACTTTTGCGTCTGCAATCCACAAATTTCCCATATTTCTTTGAGTTACCAATGTTCCATCTTGGCCTCTATAAATATGTTCATTTGTAAAGGACACAGAGATGCATATTAAAAGACAGATTTTTTTTTTCCTCTCATGGACATGGAGTTCAGCAGTTGTTTCTATCTTATTTTGCACCCTCCCTCTTGTGGCTGCATAAATCTGGGTTTTGCAAGGGTGGGAGATGAGATGCCCTCACTGTGTGTACCGGTAAGCCGCAGGCCCTCCCTGTGCTGCAGCAGCATGCAGGGAGTTCCTGAAGATCAAAAGAGCAATTAAGTATTGCTAGATCAAATGACTAGTAGGGGCCTATACCATTTCCCTCTGAAGAGTAAAAGTAAGTTAGACAGTAATCGAATAGGAAGCAGAAATATTTTTTTGCACTACAAGATATGACTGCAGATACACTCTGAACCACACAAGAAAATCAAGCAAATTGCTTTTAAATCTCATCAGTGTATATTGCTTTATTTCCTAACCCCCAAAATTCTAACACTGGTTGAACATTTATTTTATGCAACTGATTTAAAACAAATGACTTCTGACTATTTGCAAAGTTTGATTCAGTCTTTAATAGAAGAAATTCTGCCACTACTACCTACATTCAAAAGAATGTGCCATTAGTTCTTAAATTAATTCTAAAGATGCAATTCAAAAATGTTTTAGAAGAGGCACTAGCACAGAAATAATAAATAGCTTCTCAATGTGCCCACTCAATTAAAGACACAAATTTTGCTATGATTTTTTAAATTACGACACACCTTATAATAAACTTATACATATTTAGTGTGTGGTACATTAACTTTTCTAGTATGCAACTCAGTTCATTAAAAATGCTTCATTACAACTTTCACAAATTATTTATGAGGGAACTACACAGTCTCCAGGAAAAGAAATTTTAAAAATTACCTAATTTGGAAATGCATGGTGCTTGTCAAACATATTAAACTATGCAAATAATTATAAAAATTACTATTCTATATCTCCATTAATTCCCTGGAGATTCTTACTTTAAAAAGAGGTTTCCTTATAAGGATACTTATTCAGAATACATTCCTGATTAAATGTCATCTTATAGTAGTAAAACTATTGAGAAAAAGAAAGGAGGAGAGAGTGAGGGAGAGGGAGAAAAAGGAAAAAAATATGGTGTAACAAAGATTTTCAAATTTCAGCCAATACTACATAATTTCAAAAGTATTCACTACAAAAATTTTCAGTAAATCAAATAAATGTATCAGGTCATTAGAGTTTCATTGCCAACTTTGATTGCTTATAAATTAAGATGTATATGTCTTTTGAACTGTTATTATATCAGAAATTTGAACTTAGTGGCCAGTTCACCCAGACTGGACAATTCCTTCAAGTGAATACTGATATTTTCTCATATAACCTCAATAGGACACATCAAATAATTTGCTAGCTGATTTAGCCAAAAGAAGAAGATCGGTAATATACACAAGCTCATTCATTGCAATCTCAGAAAAAGTCACAAGGGTGTGGTATAAATAATAGTGCCCTGGAGAGTAATGGAGAAAGCTAGAAAGTTTTCCGCATCGCAACGTGCTCCTTCCTGGCTGGGCCGAGGCTTGTCTGGTCTTCACTCTATGCGACTAGGACTTTTCATAATCGACAGGCCAGTGCACTGTGGCATGTTTTAAGAAACAGAAGACAATTCCTGAGAACAAGAAAACTTCATGCTGAGTCAAAGACACTTGGAGGAAGGGAGTAACACAGAGGTGTCTTCTTACAAGAGAGCAAAACAAGAAGCTCAACTCTACTTACAACAGAATAGAGAATGCACCTTGTTCCAAATTGTTTCAGAGAGGTAAGCTACTGTGGAAACCTCGAGCCAGTCTTGATACACAATTGCAGGTCTTAAAACAAAACTGCCACCAGGGAAAATGGAAACAGAAAGGCTTAAATATATTCCTACACATTCCCCGGGGTTTTCTTTATGCCCAAGGCATCTCTGGTGGAAACAGCCTTAAGAGACAAGCGTGTTGTTTTGAAAACTACCCTTGTCTTTTTGGAACATTGAGAAAAATACTTACATATTTTCATTCTTCCACTCCTGCCCACTTTCCAAGCAAAATGTACTTTTCAAATATTTTAGCTCCTGCTGAGGTATTTCAATTTGCTCACCTGAAAGTTACTCAAATGATTGATTCAATATTTCAGTAATTTTAACACTTCACTGCCAATTGTATGAATCATTTATATCAATGTATTTATTGAGCTCTAAGTGGATACAGGTTTACAGCAATGAAAAGACTGACAAGTCCCTTATTTTTAGGAAGTGTATCTGTAGCTGGAGAACAGAGGGGATACAAAAATGAAAAACTAATTAAACAAACAAAAAGAAAGCAGATAGTGCCAAGATGATTAAGAATGAAAATAGGGTCGTATGAAAAAAGAGATGGGTGGCTGTTCTGGAGCGATAGGTCAGGGAAGTCCTCTCTATGGGGCAACAGATTTGAGAACTGGATGCCAAGAAGGAACCAGTCAGGCAATGATCAGGCAGAAAAGGCACTGCAGGCAGAGGGCACTGCCAATCCAAAGGCCCAAAAACAGAATGAGTGTGGTCTGTTCCAGGAGCAGGAAGAAGGCCAGGTGGAATGCGTTTAGAGCAGTAGGCATGGAATAAACCCCAATCACTACATTAGCAGCTGTTGCTGTACTCTTGGTTGAATTGGGAAATACCAAGGGAGTAAATTCTGATCTGACTTCTGGCCCCTTCCAATTAGCTCTTCTAGTCTGTCCCCTCCTGATATAATCTGCAAGATACTGTTAATTAATATAAATATCATGTTAATTGATTCAGCTTCCAAGTTCAAAAACTACCTTATACACCATCTGCCTACAGAAAAAATATTCAAATTAGTTAGCTTGACATTTATAGACCTCCAAAACCTTACACAAAGCAATCAACAGAGTCTTATGTCTCTTTGCTCCTCTAATAGACACTCTCCTTTAGCCAAACCTTTTCACCAACACTCCTTTTAATTTATTATGTTAAATTTTTTTCTCCATCCATCACCTATTATCCAGTACGACCTGACCTTTTCCCTCCTCTCAACAAATTCATATTAATTTCTATCAGTTAGAAATCCTTTTGTAGAAATCCTTTTGTTAGAAAATCCAACACAGAATAGTTTAAAGGAAAAGAGAAACTTCCTGGCTCAAGTAAATTAAAAGGCTGAAGTAAAAGAAACTTCAGTAGAGTTTGTTCCAGAGGCTAATGACGTCATTTACTTTGAGAATATCTTACTCTATATGGCTCCATATGTTGGCTTCATTCTCATTGTAGCTCCTTCAGGATAGCAAAACTGGTCACTATAGTTCTAGGCCCTGTACTGGGTTGAATTGTGTTTTCCAAAAAATCATATCCACATGTGATCTGTGAATATGAATGAAACATTATTTGGAAACATGTATTTGCAGATGCAATCAAATTAAGAAAGGGTCATAGTTAGATTGAATACTAGTTCAATTAGTAGTATTCTTACAAGGAGAAAAATATTTGGACACAGAGATACACAGGGAGATGGTTCTGTGACCTTCTGTGACCATAGTGGCAGAGATTTGAATGGGGCAGCCACAAATCAAAGAACCCAAAGAAACCAACAGAATTGCCAGAAACCAACGGAAGCTAGACAATACAAGGAAGGATTTTTCCCTAAAGTCTTCAGAAGATCTCCCTGTCAACACCATGATTTTGGATCTCTAGCCTGAAGAACTGGGAATGAATAAATTTCTGTTGTTCCAAATCACCCAGTTTGTGATGACTTGTTACACCAGTCCTAGGAAACT
Organism: Talpa occidentalis; assembly: GCF_014898055.3. Taxonomy (NCBI): domain Eukaryota; kingdom Metazoa; phylum Chordata; class Mammalia; order Eulipotyphla; family Talpidae; genus Talpa; species Talpa occidentalis. The sequence continues at coordinate 36,877,469 of NW_023601653.1, forward strand.
TTCATAGGCCCCTGTGCTTACCAGCTATGCCAGGGAGTAGAGAATGATATATCTAGTAGTTTCCAGGGTGAGACTTTTCAGAAACTTTTCCTCATGTCTCCTATGCCTGTGTCTAAATTAGTAACTGCCTCCAGCCCCACCTAGAGCTAAAAGAGTATTTCTCCCATTAAGCCCAAGGTAAAATGGTAGAGAAGAGATCACTCCATCCCTCCCAAAACAAACCAACCAACCCAAGGTAACGTCAGAAAAGGAGGGCTATGGGGCCTCTCTGGTGGCGCAGGCAGCTGAGCACCGCACTCTGAAGCTATCCACAGCCTCTGCAGTGAGGGTTCGATCCCGGCTGGCCGGTAAGAATCCCATAGGGCGCAGCAGACCTCTCTGTTCTCGCCCGCTGCTCCCCTCTGCAGTGTATTTTCATTGGTCTGCCTGTTCTGCTCCCCACTCTGTCACTGATGAATCCTCTCACCCTCCCGCGCATCTAGCCTGTACCCCGGTTCTTGTATAAATAAATAAATATTAAAAAAAAAAAAAAGAACAGAAAAGGAGGGATATAAATGCCAGGAGAGCAAGGAACTCTACTATTGATAGCAGTTTGGATGATTTTAGCTGGAAGTTACAGGAAAGCTGACTCTGGCTTAAACATTGAAGAAATGTCTCCTATAGTAGATCCAGAGGCAGATCAAGCACCCGTACAAACAGCGTTCCGGTACCACATCTCCCCTATTCCCCCACCTTAGCCTTATTCCATGTGATAGCTTTGTCTTCATGTCAAGATCCCTCATGATCTCAAAATGGCTTCCAGAAGCAACTAGGGCAACCAACATCCTTTCACATACAGTGAAAGAGCACATAAAGTTTGTTCCAAATTATGAAATAAATAGCCTTTCTCCATACAGATTGGAGCTATTTAAGTTATGCGCCTGCTACTAATGCAGTATCAATGCTGGAAGAAATGCCACCCAGGATTGCTTAAGTGTAGTTTCCTGAATGAATCATGGAGGAAGAGAGGATAGAATGTCATTATTGGCTTAGCATAAGACTAATCAGGATTCTTCCTTGAAGCTTAAAATGGACTTTGCTTCCTCTGAGACATGTATACTGCCTGAGGGAGGGTTTCAGAAAATACAAAAAGAAGGGTGAATGGATACTGGTTAGGCAACCATTGTTCACCACTGCATCCTTTTAAGTGAAAATTGAGTCCCACCTCTTCCATGAAGCCTCCCCCGATTACTCAAACCTGAAACAAATTCTCCCTCTCTGATTTCCTTCAGCACTTTTACCCAAACTGACATTTCACTCTTACCTATATTTTTAGTAATATATTAACCTATGTATTTCTAATTGACATAATTCCATAAAATTAGAATATACATTACCCTTTTCTGTATATACAGTATATAACCTTGCCCAGATATTTTATGCTCAATAAAAATCTGCTGCTTGAGTGACCTCTAATATAAACACAAAGAACCAAACATCTTTTAAGCTCAGTAATAAAGATAAAGAGTCAGATACCTAATTCAATTCTTCCTTCTTCAATAGAAATTTTCCCTTGCTCACCACCTCCCAGGAGTTTTTCATGCAGGTATATTAGTGATTCTTCAGCCTTGGAATTCATTTGTATTGAATAATAAAATGGTTAGAAGCATTGATAATATATGACTTGGCTAATATTTTGAGTAAAAATCTGAACAAGATACAAAAACTAAAGTGGAAAAAAACAAGTTTCACTATGGAAATTGAGTAAGATAATGGAAATAGACCCATTCAATTGTGCAATGATGTTTTAGTCACTTTTTCCATTTTACTAGCATAAGTCATAATTGTGCTTTCTGGGCCTAATCTGGTAGTCATCCACAATAGTTTTCAAGTAGATTACACAATACTTTGTCATTAAATTTGTGTTATCTTTTCAAATGATTATATCATGTTCAGGAGCAAAATTTTTTCGAATGATTAGATTACCTAAAATCTCAGTGACCTCATTTGGAATTTGATAATTAAGTTATGTGATCACTTTTAAGATGTCTTCAGGATATCTGAAAGTTTCTCTACAAATGAATTTCAGTGTTTCTCATGGTTACTATTGTTACCATTAAGGACAAATGTAATGCCCACTAGATACCTTACCAAAAGTAATAAAGGTGGCCAATATTGTGTTTCTAAAGAATTCATCTAAAGAATTCATCCTTCCAAGAATGAAAGTGGCAAAATCTTTTATTTTTCTCCCAGCATCTTCCTGTAGGTTAGAGGCAACCAAGTCTGACTTGAGCGCTGCAAATGCATTAGGACTGACCAATGAATGACCTGAGTAAGCTTCTGTCTCGTTTTTAAAAAGAATTTGAAAACCAAGGAGAAGTCGAGTGCTATTGTGATTCGTATCTGCAGGAATATTTAATGTCTATTGTCCATTATCAAGTCACAAGACAGAGTACTGAAGAACACCTCCATGAGGGTTCAACACCCAAGTGATATTTCTTTTTCTTTTTTTTTAAAAGATTTATTTATTTATGCATACAAGAATGGGGGTACAGGCCAGAGGTGTGGGGGGTGAGAGGATTCACCAGAGACAGAGTGGGGAGAGCAGAACAAGCAGATTGACTGAAATCCACTGCTGAGGGGAGCAATGGGCGAGTCAGGAGAGGTCTGCTGCACCATGTGGGTAGATCCCTGGCCGGGGATCGAACTTGAGCTGCAGTGGCTGCAGACAGCTTCATAGGTTGCATCTTAACCCCTTGAGCCACCAGGGAAGCCCCCAAGTGCTATTTCTGAGCATTTCCATACCCATTCTTTCCCTCTTGCTTTCTCATCACACTTTCTAAGCATGTATTTAACTCTTCTGTATATCAGCTTTAAAGGACTGTTAGGGAGGATGGGGGTAAAGGCAGGTAGAAAGAGGGCATTTCAAAGATGGCAGCATAAAAAAAATGGTCTGCACAGCTCAACAGAAATTATTTCCAAGGTGTAAAATGAAAGACAATTCCCATTTTCCCAAAAAGAAAGCTGATCTGGAACTGGGAGGAGAGGACATAGTCGGGTTCCACATAAAAAAATCCCTCCTTACCTAGCAGACACTGGGGGAAGGAAGGTAGAGGTCGAGGGAGCTATCAACCTTAGTCCAAATACCAGCTCCACACCTCACTGGGTGACCTTGACAAGTTCCTAACTTTTCCAAGCTTCCATTTTCTTATCTGTAAAATAACAGTGATAACAATCTTTACTCTGCAGGGTGGTGGTGAAGATTAAATGATCTAATCCATGGGAAACAGCTAGTAAAGGGTCTGGAACATACTAAACATTCCGTGAATGTGAGTTACTATTAAAATTAGGAGGGAGAAGCTAGCCTGTCTCGGGCCCACCCTGGCTCCTCTGGCCCAGAGCTGTCAACCCTCCATGCAATTATGTGCAGATGGAAAAGGCTGCTTCACTCATTTCTCACCTCCTTGCTGTCACTTTGCTTCTAGAATGGTTTCTGTCAAAAGAGATAAAAATAATAATGTATCTATTTACATAACATGATATTTATGTTCTTTCTTCTCTCCCAAATTCCCTAGTATTATCAAATTAGTAGCATTTTGAATATGACATCCACTAGAACTAATCAAACTGAACAATTTTTGTTTCTTGATATTGCCCTGAATTCCCATTATTAATATAACAGCTGCACTGCCTTAGAGGAGGCTGGGAATACTTCAAGCTGTAGACTCTCGGCACTTGGTGGCTGTGATATGATTGTTTACAGAATACTAATATTCACTATGTGTTATGTGATTTAGCTTTCTAAAGCCAACACTCAGTCATTGCAGAGAATTATAAGTCTGCAGGGAGAAGAGTCGCTTCTGCTCAATCCAAAATTCAGCTTTCTCTTTAATTCCTGTTGTCTGCTGAGCTTTAGAACATGAAACCCGAGCATATCGAATTTCATATCCATATAGCTTTAAGGAACCATTTAAATCTTACCTCTTGAGTACCAAGCTAGTATTTACACAGTGTTTCATTTCTGTTTCTAACAATGGAATGCTGTTTGAATTTTGTTGCTACATCTGAAACATACATCTGCAGTGCCCTGTACATTTAGTACATTTGGATGTTCTCTGTATCTGAGGATACTGGCGCTGTATCCTCTTGCATACAAATGTGCCCCAAAAGATACGTGTAATTAGTAAAAATGGGTATTTTTCAGGCTAAAGTTTCAGGTGTTTAATGTGATCCTGTGCCTCTGAATCACATGCAGTGTTGCAAAGCAATATTTAATAAAAATTTAAAAACTAAATTTGGTCCCCTCTTCATGACTCAGTGAGCTTGATCCATAACAGAACACTTGGTCATTCCCCACTGTACTGCTGCCTTCAAAAATTAACACCTGGAGTAGCCAAGTATATCACAAAGCTGACTACTGAGAGCGAAGTCCATTTCCAGAAAGTTAAGACAAAGACCAACTCAACATACAAAGATTTCATCTTCTTAAAATTAAAAAGAGTCATTCTGTTGGAAAACTCACTACACACAAATTCATTCATTCACTTATTCAGCCAGCGGACTGTGACCTGCAGAACACTTTTTAGGCACTAGGGGACTCTTGATACATTGGTGACTGGAACTGGACTAGCTTTTGTTTCTAGGCTTTTGTTGGGTGTCTTGATTAACAGAACCCAACTGCTTTCCAGAAGACTCCAGAAGCTGAGTAGCACATCTGAACACACCTGACTTGAAGCGAGGGGACCTGAATCTGACCCCAGTGTAAGCTTGCGGATTGTTATCTTTATACCCAAAGTGAGGACTGTTGCATCTATCTCAGAGTTTTGGGGAATGCTAAATAATGAGCATGAAAGATTCTGGTGCATAGTAGGCCTTTTAAAAAGTGTTACATGGAACTACTGTATTCAGCGTCAAAGTAGGGGGAAAAATCCATTTTGCTTGCTCTCCTTCATGGTTCAATTTGAAGAAAATAAAAAACAGTAAGTCAGGCTACCCAGATCCGTGTTAACACTCAACTAGCAGAAAATTAAAAATTAATTCTCTTTTGTTAAAGTCAGGCCCCCCTTTTTCTTTTCCCAACATACTTAAAATTAATATGTAGGAAAAAATGGCAGTCACTGAAATGCTTGCAAGGCAGGGCTAATGTTTGGTTCCTAACTCTTACTCACTCTTGATCTTATTTTTTTTTATTTTCTATTTTTTAAAAGATTTATTTATTTATTTATTTGTTTGTTTGTTTGTTTGTTTATACAAGCACTGGGTACACTGCTGAGGGGAGCAGCGGGCGGCAGGAGAGGTCTGCGCGCCATGTGGGACCCTCCTCTGGTGGCTGGGGAGCAGCTGGGGATCGAACCGGCGCTGCAGAGGATGCGGGCAGCCTCGCAACCCAGCGCTCAACCGCTGCGCCACTGGGGAGGCCCCACTCTTGATCTTGAATCATGTTTCAAGGTCCAGTATAGGGAGTGCTGGTCCTTTATTCAAGAGAAGTTTTAAAGATCAATAGAACAGAAACTGTAATACGAATTTTTTTTTTCCTGCTTGTTCCCACCAATAATCAGAAAATCATTTCAAGATGCAAATGTAAAATTGACAAAAATAACTAGGGTGGAGCTAGTACCATAAGAAAATATTTACCAGGAAGTTCAGTAATGATTTTAGATCAGGAACTTAGTTTTACATTTAAATAGTGACAAGAAGAGTGCAGTACTTGAAAAGTTTTGGAAGATGCTGTCAATTTTATTTTGAAATGAGACTCTGCAGTTTCTATATTTTATTTTGAATAAAACTTCTTAAGTACTTTGGGAAGAGAAGTAATTTCCCCTAGTGGTGGGTGAGTTACTGTAACCATCTCATCCAGAAACTGAAGTGGAAAAGAACAATGACATCAACTATTAATTGTGTCAAAGTAGATCATTCCACAGCCCAGGGAAATGGGAGAAGCAACAGCACTTTACTTTGACTAGACATCCTCTAACCGCCAAGCCCTCTCTGTATTTCCCTCTTTCTCCAACTATTTCTAACCTTTCAAAAGTTTTCCATTTCCCCTATTTGCTAAAAGTTCTTTCCCAATCTTGCCCCTCTCCTCCCAACAGAGCATGTTGTAGAGGTAAACTCTTTGATCTTTAGAATCATACAGTCTTTTCTTTGATTTTTTAATTTATATTTTAATCATTACTCATTTTTAAACAATATTTGCCTCCCCCAACCCCGCCCTCAGGTGTAGTCCCCATAGAGTTTCCTTCACCAAGGCACCCGTGCACCATCACCTCAGTCCCCTGTGCTCCTCCCTCCCTCCCTCTGATCCCTCTCCCTCCTCCTCCCCTGCAGGATGTCTCTGTAGCATACAATCTTTTTTTTTAAAGATTTATTTTTATTTATAAAAGAACTGGGGTACAGGCCAGAGGCGCAGGAGGGTGAGAGGATTCACCAGAGACAGAGCAGGGAGCAGAACAGGCAGAAGGACCGAAAACACTGCTGAGGGGAGCAGCGGGCGAGACTGGAAAGGTCTGCCGCACAATGTGGGGTAACTCCCCGGCTGGCCAGGAATCAAACCCACGCTGCAGAGGCTGCAAACATCTTCACAGAGCTGTGCTCAACCCGCTGTGCCACCGGGGAGGCCCCAAATCATACAATCTTAAGAAGGAAACATCTTTATGATTATTTACTCCAGCCCTCTCATTCCTCAGATGAGGGAAGTCATCAGAGCCAGAATTTAATTAGGTCCAGGGACTTCCAGACTAATGCTTTTCCAATTTGCTACCTCTACAAAGTCTGTCACCAGTAGTTTGTTTTTAAATTGGGTACACTCAATTCTCCATTTCTTTAGGAAGAAAAGATAAGAGAAAGAGTTGCTCTACCTCTCCTGCAGTCTGCAGTGCCCGGTCTGGGACAGTCAGGACTCACTCCAACCATTGAACCCTTTTATTGATGGTTTATTAAAAGGAGGAGACATTCAATCACAAGTGATTGATTGTCCTAGGCACACCTTTTTCTGTCTCACCCAACAAAGTATAAAGCTATCATTTTCACTTCAAGGAAGAAATATCAGTCTGTGGCTCCTGCCCTTCACTGACCAGTAATGAGAACATGTGTGCTAATAAAAGTCTCTAGTGGAATATTTTCATAAGCATTTTTGTCTAATATATTCTCCTCCTAGGACATTAGAATTTATTTTATTTGAATTCTTATGCCAATTTTTTTTTACCTCCATCAGAGTAGTATATATTTAGGAAAGTATTATTTCAAAATTATGGTTTTCATTAAAAGCTATCATTTATCTTTTCCTGTATTTATTTTCGTGCAATAAATTGGGACATTTTTCTGTTCTTACCATAGCAAGACAAATTCACTTTGGGAAGATAAATGTCACATTTTAATGAAAACCAGTTAACAGTGTGGAGGGGATAGTGATCCTAAAAGGGAAACAAAGAAGTGTACACTTTGACATTTCTCATTCTTCTTAGCCGCCACATAGGATTTACCTTTATTTTTTAATATTGGAGAAATCACCCTGTAAATCCCATCAGGAAGGTGAACTAAGTTCCTTGGAGTTCATTGACTCTCACAAACTAAATTCAGAAAAAAAAACTTCCTGACATAAGAAAAATTTGCAGTCAAATGGGAAATGAAAGAAAGCAAAGGAGAGTTAGGGAGTGCTGTGCTTTGTATACCAGCTAAAAAAGGGGCCATATGAGCATGGCAGGTAATCCAGGAGAGACGCTTCTTCTGTTTCAGGCCTGGAGGGGAAGTGGCAAAGCCAAGGGATTGACCAGGCTCTTGGAAACTTCACCTCTCCTCCATGGATCATGCAGAAGTGAGCTCAATGAGGCTTTTATGTATAAACTTACATAGTACATCATGTTTATGTGTTTTGGCTGCCTGGCATCTGAACCACTTTCCTAGTTTGGGAATTTCTTACACCATGGGTCATGGCAGATAGCAGGGCCTGCCTTCCATACAGAAGCAGAAAGGAGCAGATAGCACCTTTTCCTGCACTTTGTGGGAAAGAGTGGGGGGCTGCCCTGACTTAGCTGTACCAGGGCTCACGCTCAGGTGTCAGCAGTGGGAGCGATTACCAAGGATGCATGCCAGATGCAGGCATTATCACACTCAACATCTGGGTACACAGCAGCAGGGGAAGCTGAGGCACAGAGTGGCAAGTGCTGTGGCTGGAGACCCACCCATTAGCTGGCAGCAGTGAGCTGCTTCCCCAGACACATCCTGCTGAGTATTGGGCTGCAAGTCCCCATTCCTCACAGCTCTTCTACTTTCTGCCTCATTTCCCAGTCTGATTCTCCAGAAGCTCTTGCTACACAGTGTGATCTGGGAGCATCTTGGGAAGGCAGTGTCTGGGCCTTACCCAAACCACTAAGTCAAAGTATTAAAGGACAGTATAGTGCTTTGTACATAGTAGGGTCTGAATGAACATTTCTTGAATGTATAGAGACATAAAAATGAGTTGGAATTTGATCTTGCTTAAGTTCTGATATATAAACAATTCTTCAAAACATGTATACGTGAATAACCCTCAGTTCAATAGTTAAACTCTTGAAAACATTAAATATTGTATACAATGAGTTGCATTTGAAATACATTTCATTAATATTTAAGGGACTTCTTATAGAGAATCCTGTTCAAAATACATAATCGCCCTTTCATTTGTCGATTTGCAGTCCTTAAAGCAGTCACGGTAAAGATTACTGTAATCAAATGGGTTGTCACAGAGATGACCATTGAAATTCTCTCCATGGTCCTTGTGATTTGAGTCCTTGTTTGTCTTTCCAATGGTTCCCTGAAATGCCAGCTCCACATGATCTTGCTGTACACAAGCACATAGCTAAGCAACCAAAATGGGTACATAAAACAGTTCTCTTTCAAAGTCAGCCAAAAGCTGCAGTCCCAAAGTACTACTCTGGATTTGGCTACCTGCAATTACTGGACATTAAGGGCAACCTGCCCTTCCAGTTGGCATCAGGCCGGCCTCCAGAGCCTTCAACAGCCATTTCAAGCCAATGTTGGCAGAGTGCCACTGATACAGTGCCTAGGAGATCACAATGTTCACCCATTCTTGGTTAGAAGAGAATGTCTCCTAAAAAGCAAATTTATTTTTAAAAGGCTTTGTTGAAGAAAATTGCAGAGGACATAGAGTTGCGACTTTGCAATCAGTCACTCACTTACTTGCTGTGTTCTCAGGAAAGTTTCTTACCCCTTCGAGGCTTTAGTGTCCTCCTACATAATCGGGAGCTAGTAAAATCCATAGCTAATAGAGTGGTATGGACATTAAGTATGAGAGTGGATATAAAGTACATTATCAGGCACATAATTATTGCTCTGTAATCATTAGCTTTTATGATTGCTATATGCCTATAAGATGCTAGCTCATCAACAATTTATGAAATGATCTAAAACAAGTCATGGCAACACATATGTCATAAGAAACTGGATGACTTTCAGAGGCATAGAATTTAGTCCCCACCCTCCTATTCCAAATACCATGACTCTTATAACCTGTGGTCACCATAGATTTTAAGAGATGTTGCAATATAGAGAAGTAAGCTCAGACATCGGTGTCAGTCAGATCAGAGTTAGAATTACAGAATCATGGACATTATTCCTTTCTCCCCTCCCAAAGATATCAGATTGTTTTTTTTTTAAGTGCAGATTCCCGCTCCCCATAACTCACATGCTACAGGGGTAGCTGACCCAAAAATGGTACTTTCCGGCAGAGGGCCTATGGGAAATCCTATCCCCATTGCCAGAGTGATTGGGTTAAGAATTCAAGCATCAGACAATCACAGCATTTAGTCCCCTGAGCCCAAGATTTATTTAATAATGGACAGATGAGATGTTAGGAGAGGTGAAGTAGCCATGAGTATGCACCCCAGACACCAGAGACCCCAAGAGCAAAATAGACCGAGGGTCCCAGCAGCTGAACTTTGAAATGCATCACTAACTTTGAGGATCGGAAGGCATACTAGGCAGACGGGTTCCTGGGACACATTGAACTCCCTGGTTAGCTGATGTTGGCAAAAGGACACCAGAAAGACTCAGGTTAGACTGCAAAGATCTTTTCCCTCCTTCTGTCACATGAGACTTCTTTCAGCGTGTCTTCCAGCCTTCCCAGCTCTCTGCCAAACAAATGCATTTTCCCCAACAAAAATGAACACATAAAATCCTACCTCCATACTGGCTCTGGGAGCACCCTGCTAGCTCTAGGGGATTATTAGGCTTCTGGGCAGAGGCTTCCAGGCAGTAAGTCTCTGCTCACCTTAAGGCACCGGTGGTAATGCTCTTTCTTCTGCTAAACAGTCATTTTTTCCAACAACAGTTCTCTCCCTCAGGTTAAGTACCCCTAGATTCTTCAACATCTCTTTATAGTAAATGGTTTTCAGATCCTTTTCTATCCTATTTGTATCTAGAAATTGAAAAAAATAGGTAGAAAAATCAGAAGATAGAGCAACAGTATACTTACCCATGCTTCTTACATTGAAGAATGCTTTTTGAAGCAATATTTGCAGTAATATTGAAGAATATTACTTGAGCTTTCGGAGGAAGCTATATAATTTTTTAGCAATTTGGTAGTCACCTTTATCTCTCTAGAAGACTGACACCCCAACTTTGCCTCGTGTAAGCTATGTGTCCTTGATAAATTTAATGAACCTTTCTGAAGTATCCTCCGGAGAGCAAAGATAATTTAATTATTCATTAGTCCATATTAATTATATTAAATGCTTTAAGTCACCTAATATGTGCCAACCTCTGGCCATGCTCAGAGAATAGAACAAGGACAAATAAATGAGTATCAGAGGAATATCTTTTAAGTGCTTATTCCTAAGAATAGAACGACTGTACAAAAAATATAGGGCCATTGACCCTGGGCTGACAAGAGTCTCCCTTTTCAAATTCTGTGATTCTTCTTCTGAATTCCAAAACCAAGATGTCACATTATGTGCCAACTTAAGGTCATCAACCTTTCTCTGTAAAGGACCAAATACTAAGTAATTTAGACTTTGCAGGTACGAAGGTTATATAGCAACTCCTTAACTCAACCATGGTAGTTCAGACACAGCCAAAGATGATGCATAAATGAATAGGCATGTTCAAATAATTTTTTTTATTTTTTATTTTATTTTATATATATTTTTACATCATTTTTCATTTCTGTAAAATATATGCATTTTCATCTTGGTTATAGTCCCCATAAAATTCCCACCACCCTTGTTTCAAATAAATCTTTATAGACACTAAAATGTAAGTCAAGTAATTTTCTTGTCACAAAATGTTATTTTCCTTATAATTTTTTATAATACTTTAAAATATAAAATCCATTCTTAGTCTATGGGCTGAGATTGAACCTCTGAGCCGTAGTTAGCTGACTGCTGTGCTAAATGAAGCGAAGTATATGGGAGGGACATACTCAAGTAAACGTCTCAGAAGAACTTAGAGCCACTCCCAATGAAATGCCACCAGATCATAAGCACAGAAGCCCTAAGGCACCAGAAGCAGCAAAATATGGTGATGATCTGGGGGTTTGTTATAATTGCAACAATCTTTTTTGAGTTCTGTTTTATTAAGTAAGATCTTTCTGTTTCCCATCCCCTCTCTCTATAAATTTTGGATAATAATTCTTTAATTGTAAGAAAGGCTTGAACCCTTGCCTGCACTCCCTGACACCATCTGATTGGGAACCATTTGGAATATCTATTAAACACTCAATTCACCTTCATTTCTACTCCCCTCAAAAATAATTATCCAGAACAGCAGAACCCGTTATAAATTCACCCAGCTCTTCTTAACTGGCTTTAAAAATAGATATCTAAGAATCTGCTGACATGCTATTAGGAATTCCTAACAGCTACCAGGGGAAGCCTGGTCCTGGCGGAGATTTGTAAGTGATGGGGGTCACTCGCTGACATGGTTCAGGAAAGGGTTAAAGAATCCCAGGAAAGGGGGCCTCTCTGGTGGCGCAGCGGGTTGAACCCAGCACTCTGAAGCTGTCTGCAGCCTCTGCAGCACAGGTTTGATTCCCGGCCGGCCAGGGAGATTCCCACATGGCGTGGCAGACCTCTCCTGTCTTGCCCGCTGCTCCCCTCAGCAGTGTATTTTGGTCCTTGCCTGTTCTGCTCCCTGCTCTGTCTCGGGTGAATTCTCTCACCCTCCTGCACCTCTGGACTGTACCCCAGTGCTTGTAAAAAAATAAATAAATCTTTAAAAAAAAAAAGAATCCCAGGAAAGGGCCTTTAAGGAACCCCATGTGCCTATCACGTGTCCATCTCTCTGGCCACCGGTGTGTGAAAAATTTTGGCACAAACAACTAAATTTTGTCATTTACTGAAAATGACAGAAAAACTCAAAGTAACAGTGGATTCAGCAAGACAGAAGTATATTTCTCTTTAACTTAGGGGCAATCAGGAGGTGTAAGAGGTGCAGAGCACTTGCTGCAGGCTCAGAGTCCTCAAAAGTCCAGACTCTTCTAGTGCCCCTCCCTGGCATTGCCAGAGTGAGGGTCACCCACCTCCCCATTTTCCAGTTCACAAATAGGAGAAAGCAGAAGAGAACTCAGGAATCAGGATTCCCTTTTCTTAGGGCTTGGAAGGTGCTTGGAAGCTGCCCAGACCTTTTTGACTAGATCTCACTGATTTGAATTCAGCCACAGGACCATATCTAGCCAAGGCTGGAAGCCTGGTCTTCCTGAAAACCAAAGAGGTGTCTACTGGGGCTGACAACTCACATCTGCTGTGCTTAGAAGGCAAAAGTTCCACAAAGCTGAAGCATGTATTCCCAGAGCTGGTCCAGCTTCTCTTCCTCAAGGGAAGTACTTCAGTCAGACCGGAGAGAAACCCTGCACACCCAGGGTTGTGGCCGTCAGACAGGAGTGACTACAAGGACAGGCAGCCTTTGCCACCAGAACAAGAACTTTCAAAGGTTAACAACTAAGCAGCTCTCATCTGGTTTGACTCTTGTTTCATGCATTCCCCCATGTGAACCCCAGGAAAAGTCTCACCCCCATGTGACTTTCTACCTCCCAAACTTCACATTTATCAATCAAGAAGAAATGCATTAATCATATGTTCTTGTTTTGAGGGGAAATAGTTGAAATTTCTTGTAGGTAAGTTATGTAAGGCCTATGAATAAATATATATTCTTTTCTTTAAAAAAGATTTATTTCTTTATGCATACAAGGCCAGAGGTGCAGGAGGTGAGAGGAGTCACTAGAGACTGAACAGGGAACAGAACAGGCAGATCTATGGAAACACTGCTGAGGGCAGCAGCGGGTGAGACAGGAGAGGTCTGCTGGGCCATGTGGGTCAGCTCCCTGGCTGGGCAACAAACTCATGCTGCAGTGGCTGCTGATAGCTTCATAGTACTGAGAATTAACCCCTTGCGCCACCAGGGAGGTCTCTAAATACACATTCTTATCTCTACTTCCCAACCTTCAAAAATATTTCTAAAATTCTCCTAGGCTCTCTTGTTTGATGTAAATGTAACATACATTCATTCTTTTCATACAAATTTTGCAAGTATTTTGAACTTATGGAATAATGAACTTTGGGGTTAAAAAATAAAAAAAAGAACTATCAGGCCTTATCTTTACACTGTGTAAGGCACAGAGAAGGAAGCAAATAATTCCAAGACATTTGGATACTTTAAATTCATATTTTTCTGGCAAGGCAAGGTGAAGGGTAAAAGGATGATTTATATACTTATATAAATGAATCTCCCAGTGAAACAAAAATTTTTGTGATTTGAATGATACAATGGATTGTTTACTGTAAGTAGACACAAGAGTTAACTTGCCATCTTTCATTTCCATATTTTTGTTTAAGCAAGTTATGATCCCAGTAAGTCTAACATACAATTGATGCAGACTAGAGATCTAAATACTTATTACTTGCACACTGCGTGAGCACTTGGCTTTGTCTGCAAAGATTTCCCCTAAAATGTCTACAAAATGTAGGGAATGTTACCCACCCTACATAATTGGACACTAAAGTGGTACTACAAATAGTGACTGACTCAGAAAACTCAACTAGTTCCTCTCTGAAAATATTCCTTTATGTCATATGTTCTTATATCTCAGACACAGTTAATATCTGAAGCCAGCTTTGATGTAGTACATAAATTTGTTGATAAAAATTAAACCTATATCATAGCATAAACTATATATTCTTTGCTACCTTTAGTTTAAACCAAAATTTCTAAAATGCACAAACATAATTACAAAGACTTTTGAGACCAATTTTCAATCTATCTTCCTTAGGAAGCTTGCAATTTTCTCTACCATCTTTAAAATCAAGTAACATATATATCTTAAAAGAGAGAGAAAAATAGTAATTTAATCCCACATATGCATCGAAAGTCAAGTTATTCAGGATTCCTTTTGGTTGACTGAACTCTCTCCAACACACACACACACTTTCTCTCTCTTTCTCTCTCTTTCTCTCACACACACTCACTCTCTCATACATTCATTAACATTTACACACTCATACTCGCTCACTCATATTCACACACATTTACAACACTGGCACGCATGTGCACGTGTGCACACACACACACACACAAACATTGCTTGTCCTTTCTTCAAAGACAAGATTGTCAAAACTCCCAGGCTGAGCTGATCCTGTGGCAAAATCTCTAATATCTTACACTTTTCTAAAGTTGAGTCTCTCTCCTTCCCCCATGCTGGCACTCCACTGAGAAAAGTCTTGATATCTCTTTGATAACTTGACATTACAATGAAAATTGTAGAGAAACTGATGAGTGACTGCATGAGGTGACTTTAATTAATTCACTTTTTCCCACCAGGCACTAGACATTTGCAGACTTGCTACAGCTAAACTCTAAATAGCCATGAAATGTCAGAATGAGGTAAAGTATCCTGTCCCCAAGATGGCATGTGTGGGAGAAAGCCTCTGGCTTGGTTTTAGGATTCCAGGGTCCCATTGTCCCTTCTGCTACTGACACGAGGATGACTTGACCTGGACACCCCCTGCCAAAAAGCCCGCATACAGTCCTTGCAAGCTACTTTCAAATTCTGCAGTACAATCAATGTTCTGGCCCAGTTCTGTTCTGCCCCAGTTCTGATCTGCCTCTTGCCCACGTCCCTCCCCCAATACTGTCAGTACCCATTTTCGACCTCCATCCTGCCATCACTCCAAGCAGAAGATAACAGCATTTTTAGTGACTCTTGTCTCTCTCTTCATGTTTTCCTAACTCTGGGGAATATTCACAGCCCCTGCCCACGCTAAAGCTGCTTTCCCACCTCCACGAAGAGCATTGTAACTAAGAATGCAAAGTCTGCATCCTTAGGTAGACACCCCGCCATTGATAGGTGTTGAGTGAGCGTGCAGAGACGTTCTATTTTTAGCGAACGCTGACCGAAGCTGGAATGGTAAATCTTTTATTGAAAAAAAACCTCAGTTTAAGGAAAGTCACTACAATCTGTGGAGCATCTACTATGAGTTACCCATAGTAGTATTTATTTTAGTTTGCACAGAATGTTATGGTTTAAGCATAATCAGGCACATTTCACAACTGAGACCTTACAGACATTCTGTAAGTCACAAATCCTTGCACGTGGAGCCAGAATTCGGCCTGACTCCTGACTCTCGGCACTACATTTTCTAAGCATCAACTGCCTCCTGTTTTATTTTCCACGGTATAATTTCATAACATGATTGTTAGCTCTGCTTCAAATGACCACTCTTATCTCCATATATGAAAATGCTTTTTAAGCTGCAGGTAGTTTAAAGCAAAAGCCTCCAGTTTGAAAAGGGCATGAGATGGGCCCTGTTTCCTTCTTGTGCCTGGGCTTGTACACACTGCCTGTCTAGACAGTGGGTGGAAATGGCCAGAGGATTGAGAGCTGTGCCTTCAGGAAGTCTCTGAAAGGGTCAAAGTCCACCTTCAGTACTGTGTTTCCAAGGAGGAAGTTTACCCAATGGCTGTTTGCCCTTTGCAAGCATCCCCTATCCCTCCTCCCGCTGGGAGTCACCAGGGAGTCCGCTCTAGTTTTTATAGCTTCCTGTTGCTCCACCCCTTGCAGTGATGGCTAGTGTCTGGTGAAAATAGTATGTATGCACTTTGGATCCAAACAACGCTGGGTTTAAAATCCACTTCTGTAAAGAGGACAATATTACACTGCTGATCCCAGTAATATGGAGGTTAAATCAAAACCCATGGAAAGTGCACTGCAAAGCAATGTCTGATAAATATCCCTGGCTTTGGCTTACCCCTGCCCACAACTGGGAATTCTGCCTCCTCCCAGCTCCCTGATGTAAAAGGAGAGTGAGACCCTCTGTGCTCTCCTTGGAGGGTGGCAGGCATCCTCACTCAAGTCTGTGGTGCTTCTGAATCAGTCCCTTGCCCCCTCCAGTCACCACTCAGGGCTCCCCTCCTGCCCTCAGGTCCTCCCACCCCTCTTGTTATCTCTTTAGTCAGTTCTCAATATAGCTAATCTTTGGGAAACTTTGCCTTCTTTCAAACTAGCATGCAGTCCTCAATTCTCACAGCATTTAATCTGAACTGTATTTCCACTGCTTGATTATACATCATACCATGTTGTTTCCTGCTTAACTTTCTCTAAGACAATGCACCCCCCAACCCATGACACAGACCATGGCACCAGGAATGTAGTCAGTGGGGCCACTTCTGATGCCCTCACTGGCAGAGATGCTTGTTGTCCCAAGGTTATAAACACAGCACCCCTGATTCAGTATCTAATAAAATGTATTGGCTGGACTTAAAACTTAACCTGAATCTGATTCCCCATGACTGAGTCACACTGCTGTGCAGGGTTTTTGAGAAGTCAGACTGTGGGAATGGCCACTATTTTGTGACAGAATACTGATGGAACTTGGAGAAAAGTCTAGTAAGTGCTCATGCATCAGCTCTGTGGTAACCTCCAATGGTCCCCACTACCAGAGTCACAGCCTTCTATCATCCTCTTCCACATAGTGTCAGGGTTTGTCTGTGCTATATGAGTCTGAGTGCTTGTTGAACCCCCCACCCCAAATTCATATGTTGACATTCTAAAGCCAATGTAATGGTGTCAGAAGGTAGGTTCTTCGGGAGAGGTTTAGGTCATAGGATGGAACCTTCATGAATGGAAGTTATGTACTTAAAAATGGAGGCAACTTCGGGTCTTCAAGGTAAAAGGGGTTAAGCACAGCCCTGTGAATCTATCCGCAGCCTCTGCAGCATGAATTCAATTCCCAGCCAGGGAGCTACCCACGTGGCACAGCAGACCTCTCCTGACTTGCCTGCTGCTCCCCTCAGCAGTGTATTTCAGTCATTTTGCCTATTCTGTTCCCCACTCTGTCTCTGGTGACTCCTCTCACTCCCTTACCCCTAGCCTGTACCCCAGTTCTTGTATGCATAAATAAATAAATCTTTAAAAAATAAAAAAAAAAATGGAGGCATCTTCTGCCATGGGAGAGCACAGCAAGGAGGCACCAACTATTATTAACCAGGAAGGAAGACCTTGCAAGAAAGCAACCAAGCTGGTACCTCGATCTTGGACTTCTCAGAATCATGAGAAAGAAATTTTTGTTGCATATATGCCAACCAATCTAGGATATTTTGTAACAGTGGCCCAAACTAAGACAGGTTGATTATATACAACTGATAGATTCCAGGGGGTGACAGGACATCACTCTGAAGGCTAGATTACAAAAGTCATCATGGTCTCTGTCTAGCTTTCTCTTGGGTCACTTGCTTAGGTGGAAGTAGTGTTGAATAACCTGGGGAAGAGACCCTCACAGAGAGGAAACCGAGGCCTCCAGCCCACAGTCACTAGAGGGAACCTTCTCGCA
Source organism: Talpa occidentalis (assembly GCF_014898055.3). Lineage (NCBI taxonomy): Eukaryota > Metazoa > Chordata > Mammalia > Eulipotyphla > Talpidae > Talpa > Talpa occidentalis. Next base: position 36,895,264 of record NW_023601653.1, read on the forward strand.
GCACATCCTCCTGCCCCAGTAGAATCTCAGGTGACTTCGTGGGAGATCCTGAGTCAGAGTAACTTAGTTAAGTTGCTCCCAGATTCCTGACCCTCAGGAATTTTGTAAAAAAAAAAAAAAAGGATCTTATCTTGATTGACATGATTTTTAGCAAATTTTTATGCAGCAATAAATAACTAATCACAACTCTCTATCCCTATTTACCAGCACATCACTCCCCTTGCAGAAGTGCTCACCACCCCCAAATGCATACCTGAGACCCATCTGAGGAAAATCAACTTTATGTGAAATTAAAAACAAGTTAGATGCACTTTGAAAGTATTCGACTATCATTTATTACTAAATAGCACACCCAGCAAAGTCAGACAACCTAACTTCCCTTAACGAGACTATCAGGTTTGACTAAATTATACTGGGGAACAAAAAAGTATATTTACATTTTTCCTAGCGAGTCAAAGGTTTTAATGGGATACATTCAAAGAACCTGAAGAAAGTTGCAACAACGGTATTTTGAAAGTCAAATCCCTTAGCCACTATAAATCACAAGAAGGGAAACAAAACCATGAATCCTTCTATTAAGTATCCTCAGTATACAAGCACTAGGACAAGAATCTAAAACATATTTCCTCTGGAAATTCAGAATCTAGATTGTCTATAAAGATTCAATCATCGGTTCACAGTTCTGCATTCTGCTTTACCTAGACCACACACACACTCACAAATTAAACTCTTTCAACAAACATTTTTTTTAATATTAGAAAATTAATTTATTATTAACAAATGCTGTTGTTTAACTATATTGAATTCAGTAAGTTTGTTAAATTTACAGTTTAATTCTTTTTTTAATAAATTTTATTTTTATATTCCCCATACAATTGCAACCCCCTTATTTTGACCCCAATCCCTCCCCTCCCCACCCCACACCCCCCAGAGAGTGTCTCTGGTTCATAGTTGTTTGTTGATTTTGATTTTCACTTTCTTATAGTTATTCATTTTCCTGGTCCCTTATTTAAGTTTTCTAGATTCCTGCTATGAGTGAGACCATCCGGTATTTTTCTTTTTCTTTCTGGCTTATTTTGCTGAGCATGATCCCTTCCAGCGCCATCCATGTTGCTGCAAATTGCATGTGTTTATCTTTTTTGAATGCTGAGTAATATTCCATGGTGTATATGTACCACATCTTCTTGATCCAGTCATCTATTTTTGGGCATTTGGGTTGTTTCCAAAGCTTAGCTATTGCAAATAGTGCTGCTATAAACATATGGGTGCAGGTGCTCTTTGGAATTGATGTTTCTGTGTCCTTTGGGTAAATACCTAGGAGTGGAATTGCTGGATCATATGGAAGCTCTATCTTTAGTAGGTTGAGGAAACTCCACACAGCTCTCCATAGTGGTTGGACCAGTTTGCACTCCCACCAACAGTGCAGGAGAGTTCTTTTTTCTCCACACCCTCGCCAACATTTGTTGTTGCTAGTTTTTTAATATGTGCCATTCTCACTGGTGTGAGATGGTATCTCAAGGTAGTTTTGATTTGCATTTCCCTGATTACAAGTGATGGTGAACATTTTTTCATATGCCTGTTGGTCATTTGCATTTCCTCTTCAGAGAAGTTTCTTTTTACCTCTTCTGCCCATTTTTTGACAGGATTATTTTCTTTGTTTTTGTTGAGTCTCATCAACTCTTTGCAGATTTTTGTGATCAATCCTTTATCATTAGTGTTGGGTGCAAAAATGTTCTCCCAGTTGGTGGGGTTTCTCTTTGTTTTTGTTAGTCTCTTTTGCTGTGCAGAAGCTCTTTAATTTGATGTAGTCCCAGCTGTTTATCTTTGCCTTCACTATCACTGCTTTGGGTGATGTGTCTGTAAAGATGTCTTTGATGTGCATATCACGTAGTGTTTCGCCTATATTTCCTTCTATGTATTTTATGGTTTCAGGTCTTATGTTTAGTTCTTTAATCCATTTTGAGTTGATTTTTGTGCATGGTGTGAGGTAGTGGTCAAGCTTCATTCTTTTGCATGTAGTGACCCAGTTTTCCCAGCACCATTTATTGAACAAACTTTCTTTGCTCCAATGCATATTCTTTGTTCCTTTGTCAAAGATTAGTTGACCATAAATCTGTGGGCTTATTTCTGGATTTTCTATTCGATTCCATTGGTCTGTGTGTCTGTTCTTGTTCCAATACCATGCAGTTTTGATGATTATGGCTTTGTAGTATAGTTTGAAGTCTGGGCTTGTGATGCCTCCATTCCCTTCTTTTTTTTCAGAAGAGCTTTGGCTATTCGGGGTTTTTGGTGATTCCATATTAATTTCATCAATAATTGTTCTATTTCTTTGAAGAATGACATTGAGATTTTGATTGGAATAGCATTGAATCTGTATATTGCTTTTGGTAGGATGACCATTTTGATGATGTTTATTCTTCCAATCCAGGAGCAGGGAATGTCTTTCCATTTCTTTGTGTCTTCTTCTATTTCTTTTAACAGTGTTTTATAGTTTTCTTTGTATAGGTCTTTTACCTCTTTTGTTAGATTTATTCCCAAGTATTTGATTTTTTTTGTTTCGATAATAAAAGGGATGGTTTTTTTATTTCTTCTCCTTCAGATTTATTGTTTGTGTATAGGAAGGCTACTGACTTTTGCGTGTTGATTTTGTATCCTGCCACTTTACTGAACTGATTGATTAGTTGAATTAGTTTTTCTGTGGAGTATTTGGGGTTCTCTATGCATATTATCATATCATCTGCAAATAGTGATAGTTTGACTTCTTCTTTTCCTATTTGGATTCCTTGTATGTCTTTCTTTTGTCTTATTGGTCTGGCTAGGACTTCCAGTATTATATTGAAAAGTAGTGGTGAGAGTGGACATCCTTGTCTTATTCCAGATCTTAATGGAAATGCTTTCAGTTTTTCACCATTGAGAATGATACTGGCTGTTGGCTTGTCATATATGGCCTTTATGATGTTGAGGTATGTTCCTTGTATCCCAAGAATTTCAAGGGTTTTTATTTTTTTTTTTTATTATTAAATTTTATTTTTATATTCCCCCATACAATTGCAAACGCCCCATTCTGACCCCAATCCTTCCCCTCCCGCCCCCCACCCCCCAAAAAGTGTCTCTGGTTCATAGTTTTTTGTTGATTTTGATTTTCACTTTCTTATATTCATTTTCCTGGTCCCTTATTTAAGTTTTCTAGATTCCTGCTATGAGTGAGACCATCCGGTATTTTTCTTTTTCTTTTTGGCTTATTTCGCTGAGCATGATCCCTTCCAGTGCCATCCATGTTGCTGCAAATTGCATGTGTTTATCTTTTTTGAATGCTGAGTAATATTCCATGGTATATATGTACCACATCTTCTTGATCCAGTCATCTATTTTTGGGCATTTGGGTTGTTTCCAAAGGTTAGCTATTGTAAACAGCGCTGCTATAAACATAGGAGTGCAGGTGCTCTTTGGAATTGATGTTTCTGTGTCCTTTGGGTAAATACCTAGGAGTGGAATTGCTGGATCATATGGAAGCTCTATGTTTAGTAGGTCCAGAAATCTCCACACAGCTCTCCATAGTGGTTGGACCAGTTTGCACTCCCACCAACAGTGCACAAGAGTTCCTTTTTCTCCACATCCTCGCCAACATTTGTTGTTGCTAGTTTTTTTAATATGTGCCATTCTCACTGGTGTGAGATGGTATCTCAAGGTAGTTTTGATTTGCATTTCCCTGATTACAAGTGATGTTGAACATTTTTTCATATGTCTGCTGGCCATTTGCATTTCCTCTTCAGAGAAGTTTCTTTTTACCTCTTCTGCCCATTTTTTGACTGCATTATTTTCTTTGTTGTTGCTGAGTCTCATCAGCTCTTTGCAGATTTTTGTGATCAGTCCTTTATCATTAGTGTTGGGTGCAAAAATGTTCTCCCAGTTGGTGGGGTTTCTCTTTGTTTTTGTTATTGTCTCTTTTGCTGTGCAGAAGCTCTTTAATTTGATGTAGTCCCAGCTGTTTATCTTTCTCTTCACTATCACTGCTTTGGGTGATGTGTCTGTAAAGATGTCTTTGATGTGCAAATCCCGTAGTGTTTCGCCTATATTTCCTTCTATGTATTTTATGGTTTCAGGTCTTATGTCTAGTTCTTTAATCCATTTTGAGTTGATTTTTGTGTATGGTGTGAGGTGGTGGTCAAGCTTCATTCTTTTGCATGTAGCGACCCAGTTTTCCCAGCACCATTTATTGAACAAACTTTCTTTGCTCCAATGCATATTCTTTGTTCCTTTGTCAAAGATTAGTTGACCATAAATCTGTGAGTTTATTTCTGGATTTTCTATTTGATTCCATTGGTCTGTATGTCTGTTGTTGTTCCAATACCATGCAGTTTTGATGATTATGGCTTTGTAGTAGAGTTTGAAGTCTGGGAGTGTGATGCCTCCATTTCCTTCTTTTTTTTTCAGTAGAGCTTTGGCTATTCGGGGTTTTTGGTGATTCCATATGAATTTCATCAATAATTGTTCTATTTCTTTGGAGAATGCCATTGAGATTTTGATTGGAATAGCATTGAATCTGTATATTGCTTTTGGTAGGATGGCCATTTTAATAATGTTTATTCTTCCAATCCATGAGCAGGGGATGTCTCTCCATTTCTTTGTGTCTTCTTCTATTTCTTTTAACAGTGTTTTATAGTTTTCTTTGTATAGGTCCTTTACCTCTTTTGTTAGATTTATTCCCAAATATTTGATTTTTTTTGTTTCAATAACAAAAGGGATGGTCTTTTTGATTTCTTCTTCTTCAGATTTATTGTTTGTGTATAGGAAGGCTACTGACTTTTGCGTGTTGATTTTGTATCCTGCCACTTTACTGAACTGATTGATGAGTTGAATTAGCTTTTCTGTGGAGTTTTTGGGGTTCTCTATGTATAATATCATATCGTCTGCAAATAGTGATAGTTTGACTTCTTCTTTTCCTATTTGGATTCCTTGGATGTCTTTCTCTTGTCTTATTGCCCTGGCTAGGACTTCCAGTATTATATTGAAAAGCAATGGTGAGAGTGGACATCCTTGTCTTGTTCCAGATCTTAATGGAATTGCTTTCAGCTTTTCACCATTGAGAATGATACTGGCTGTTGGCTTGTCATAGATGGCCTTTATGATGTTGAGGTATGTTCCTTGTATCCCCAGAATTTCAAGGGCTTTTATCATGAATGGGTGTTGCACTTTGTCGAAAGCTTTCTCAGCATCTATTGATATTATCATATGGTTTTTATATTTCTTTTTGTTGATGTGTTGGATAACGTTGATTGATTTTCGGATGTTAAACCATCCTTGTGCCCCTGGAATGAATCCAACTTGGTCGTGGTGAATTATCTTATGGATACATTGTTGGATTCTGATAGCTAAAATTTTATTGAGGATTTTTGCATCAGTGTTCATTAGGGAGACTGGCCTGTAGTTTTCCTTTTTTGTGTTGTCCTTGTTCGGTTTTGGTATTAGTGTAATGTTGGCTTCATGGATCGTGTTTGGTATTGTCCCTTCCTTCTCAATTTTTTGGAAGAGTTTGTGAAGGATAGGCACTAATTTGTCTCTGAATGTTTGGTAGAATTCATTTTTAAATCCATCAGGTCCTGGGCTTTTGTTTTTGGGGAGGCTTTTAATTACCATTTCAATTTCGCTGCTTGTAATTGGTCTGTTTAGGTGTTCTATTTCTTCTTTATCTAGCTTTGGGTGATTGTAGAGTTGTAGGAATTTGTCCATCTCCTCTAGATTGTTGAACTTGTTTCCATATAACTGTTTATAGTAGTTACTGATTATTCTTTTGATTTCTGCTGTGTCCGTTGTGATTTCTCCTCTTTCATTTATGATCCTGTTTATTTGTGCTTTCTCCCTTTTTTCCTTTGTGAGCCTGGCTAGGGGTTTGTCTATTTTATTGATTTTTTTCCAAGAACCGGCTCTTGATTTCATTGATCTTTTGGATTGTTTTTTTTAGTTTCAATTTCATTTATTTCTGCTTTGGTTTTTATTATTTATTTTCTTCTACTGGTTTTGGAGTTTTTTGTTGTTCTTTTACTAGATCTTTGAGCTTCGAGATTAGGTTGTTTCTTTGAGTTCTTTCTTGTTTCTTGATGTGAGCCTCTATTGCTATATATTTTCCTTATTACTGCTTTTGCTGCATCCCATACATTTAGGAAATTGGTGTCCTCCTTGTCATTCAATTCAAAGAATTTTTTAATTTCTTCTTTGATCTCCTCATTAGTCCAGTGGTCTTCCAGTAGTGTGGTTTTCAATCTCCATGAGGTAGGAGAGTTCCTTGCCTTCTTTTTATGGTTTATTTCTAGTTTGATGCCTTCATGGTCAGAAAAGATGGTTGGTATGATTTCAATCTTGGTGTATCTGTTGATGTTTTTCTTGTGTCCCAGTATGTGATTGATCCTGGAGAATGATCCGTGTGCGCTTGAGAAAAATGTGTACTCCGTTTTTTTTGGGTTTCGTGTTCTATAGATGTCTGTTAAGCCCAAGCGCTCTAGGTCCTTATTTAGAGCTTTAGTGTCTTTTATTTTTGTCTTGTTGATCTATCCATTGTTGATAGTGGTGTGTTGAAGTCTCCCACTACGTATGTGTTTTCTCTGATGTCTGTTTTCAGAGATGACAATAGTTGTCTGATATATTTTGGTGCTCCTTCGTTTGGTGAATATATGTTAATGAGTGTTATTTCTTCTTGAAGTATTGTCCCCTTGATCATAATGTAGTGACCGTTGGGGTCTCTTTTTATCTTTTTGAGTTTGAAATCTGTTTATCTGATATAAGTATAGCTGTTCCTGCTTTCTTTTTTGGTCCATTTGCTTGTAGGATTGTTTTCCATCCTTTAACTTTGAGTCTATTTTTATCTTTTGTAGCTAAATGTGTTTCCTGGAGACAGCAAAAGGTTGGGTTTTGTTTCTTAATCAGCCTGCAACTCTGTGTCTTTTTATTGAAGAGTTTAGTCCATTTACATTTAGAGTTAATATTGATATGTTAGCATCTGTATTTGCCATTGTGTTTGTCTTTCCTTTGATTTTATTTATTTATTCTTTAATAACTTTTTTTTTTTTTTTGGGCCTTCTTTCGTTGTTATTTGTCCCTCTGAGGTTCTGGCTTTAGGACTCCTTGTAGTATTTTTTGGAGTGGGGGTTTAGTCATAATGAAATTCCAGAGTTTCTGTTTGTCTGGGATGGTCCTTATTCTTTCTTCATAGAGGAAGGAGAGCTTTGCGGGATAGAGTATTCTTGGTTGGCATCTGTTTTCTTGGAGTCTGTTGACTATGTCCCTCCACTCTCTCCTTGCCCGTAGTGTTTCTTCGGAGAAGTCTGATGTCAGCCTGATTGGTTTTCCTTTGAATGTTATCTGTTTCTTCCCTCTTGTCAGCTTCATTATTTTTTCCTTGTCCTGGATTCTCGCGAGCTTTACTATTATGTGTCTTGTCATATTTTTCCTTTCGTCGTGGAAGTTTGGTGTTCTTCTTGCTTCTTGTATATCAATTTTCAGCTCCTTCTTCACGTTTCAACAAACATTATTAATTTATAACCACTTGCTTCATAGAAATACTCAAAAATGATTAGGAATAAAGCAAATTCCAGGATATTTTAAGTTAAAAAAGCAAGACAGGCAGCCTTGGCTACATACTTTGTAGGACTTAGTACAAAGTGAAAACTCTATCCCCTTGTTTGAAAATTAATTCAAATTTAAAGATGACAACAACACGGCCTCCTTGGTGGCCTAGGGGTTAAATATCAGCACTATCACTTCTATGGCCTGGGTTCCATGCCTGGCCAGGGAGCTACCCCGTATATGACACAGCAAACCTCTGTTGTCTTGCCCCCTGCTCCCCTCAGCAGTGGATTTCAGTAAATTTGCCTGTTCTGCTCCCCACTTAGTCTCTGGTGAATTTCTAACCCCTGTACCTCTGGCCTACACCCCAGTTCTTCTATGCAAAAATAATTTTTTTTTTTAATTACAAAAAAAAAAAAGATGACGCAGATCATTAAATGAAACATAGGCCTTTCTGACCGAGGGCCTATGAGACCAGACAGGTTATCTGCCCATGAAGCAGCCCTAGGGGTACGATATGTTCTGTAGCATAAAGTGATCTCTCAGGAGTTAAGTGCTAGAAGCAAAAAGTAGATGGAACCAGAAGGCATCAGGTTCTTGAGTGACACAGTGGATCATTTGCTGATTTCACAGTTACAAATACTTCTATTGTACTTAATAGTTTACAAAGCATTTCTGCCAGATCCAGTACTTCACTGAATCAAAGCAACAATTTTGTGAGATGTTAATGTTATCCCTCTTGTACAAAAGGCGAGCTGGAGTCCCGAGAAATCAAGTGACCCCTCCAAGTTCACTCATCCTGTACAGGGCCTTTAGGTAGGTCATTGGACCCCAAATCCAGTTTTCTACAACATCAACACAGCCTGTTTCTTAGAGTAGCAGCTAATAAAGAGGTGCAGAATTTTACAAACACAGTCCAATAATTCACTGGTGAAAGTTGGGAGGTGACAGGAAGGTCACTGACAGGCTGCCTTGACCAGTTGTCTGACTTCAGAGCAAATACCAGCCCAAATTCCATATTCTTAGTCCCTTCTCCCCACCCCTACATTACCTTTCAATCCTCCAGGAACAACTTCAGAGCTCAGTTCCCCCATTAGTTTCTGCACTGGAGGAGTAAAACACCAGTCACCTGGCAAACTCATGCTGGGGTTTGCCTTATTATAAGATCCAGGAATCTAAAGCAAATGATCTATATTTGACTGTTGCACAATCTTTTAATCTAAAGCATGCACTTTTACCTTTAATATCAGTTTAAAGGGCTCCTGAAAGTTATAGACATCATCTTAACTGATCTCTCATCTCTTCCAAAAAGGTAGATGATAACTAGTATGAATTTGCCTGCATAAATCTTTACTCAAATCAAGCAAATTTAGTAATTGTTCTTAAGCTTATTTCACATACTCCACTCTTGCTCTAAAACCATGGAAAATGGTGTTTTATGACAAATCCTAATTATGAGAATGAGCCTCAAGAAGTAAATAATTAAAACAAAAGCCACAGTGTTCTTTATTAGTCTTCTTAAATGGCACTACTTGTGAAATATTAGATTTTAATTTCTAAATATATAAATTAAACACGGTTAAAATACTTCTGCAACTCTAGTTTGTAACTTTCCTCCTTATTTCATGTTTCTCGGTACAGGAAGTCCAATGTTGAGTATGAGCTATGTCCCTTAAATTACAGTTTTATTTCTGACTTCCTGTGAGGCATTGGCCCTAGCTCTTAACATCTCTGATATATTTCAGTTTTCTCAGCTACAAAATCAAGAGCGCATGGTGCTTGCATGCTTTGCAAAGATACATGGGGGATTCTAGTTCTAGTGGTGCAAGACACTTTTAAAACAAAAAGTATTGTTGTATTTATGATGACAACTTGCTTGAAAGTTTCACTGTACTATAATATAGAGAACATTTATTTCACTATAATAATAGCACAAAAATTGTACAGATTCATGGAAGGGTATTGTGAGATTCAGCAAGAGTGACAATATCTTTAAATATACCATGTAAAAAGGGGGTCGGTTGTATGGTGATGGATGGAAACTTAACTTTAAAGGTGATAATCATGATGTATGCAGATATGGAATGATAATTTTGTATAGCTGAAACTTGTAGAATGTCATAAGAAATATTACCTCACAAAAAATATATTTTTAAAATGAAAAATATATAAAAATATTGTGACCTGGGCCTCCCCTGGTGGCGCAGGCGGTTGAGCACCGCACTGTGAAGCTATCCGTAGCCTCTGCAGCGCCAGTTCCATCCCGGCCGGCAGTGAGAATCCCACATGGCGAAGCAGACCTCTCCTGTCACACCCGCTGCTCCCCTCAGCAGTGTATTTTGTCAGTCTTCCTGTTCTGTTCCCCGCTCTGTCTCTGGTGAATCCTCTCACCCTCCCGCTCATCTGGCCTGTGCCCTGGTTCCTGTATAAATAAATAAATAAATAAATAAATAAATAAATAAATCTTAAAAAAAAAAATATATATATATATATATAGTGACCCTTCAAGTGCCAAGATAAAATTCAAATCCAGAGTTTCATTCACATCTTACAATAAAAAAGACTCAACAATTACATATGCTTATCCTCAACAGCTAAGTCACTATAGTATATAGTGATACATGCTAGATAATAAATAACAGATAATCATAATTCTAGCAATTAATAATGTATATTATCACCAATCTTTTTTTATTACTATTATCCTGTTTCCTACTCTATTCCTCAAGGCAATTGCATAAGGAACATGAAATATCAGCATGATCAGAGGAGAAAGTTTCATGAAGGAATGGAAGAGTATGGCCAAAAATGAGGAAGAAGACATAAAAATACAGGAAAGCTTGAAAGTATTGCAGGGCAGGGAGAGATGCACCCTAGACCCCCCAAACCTGCCCGCTCTAAATAGGTTCTGCCATCTGCCACATCAACACAAAACATGTAAGACCTTTAAAGGAAAGGAACTTTAATACAATTAGTGAACAATACAGAAAAGACAAAGAATATGGTTTTTTAAATCAAGCACCCAAAGTTACCCATCCCCTCATGGGTAAAAGTCCACCCAAATGGGATTGGCCCAAAGCAAGGCCAGAAAGCCTGCACAAGTCTAAAGCACCTTCTGGCAGGGACATGTAAACAAGGGTCAAAAACAGACAAGCCTGGGAAGAAAGAGCAAAATCAAAATCAAGATCAAAGCTGCCATTGTTAACCTCCCTAAGGGTCTCTCACCCACATCTATTTCGACCAGTCCAGGACCAAGAAGCAAGTGCAGCTTCTTCACATGTCTCTCTGCTCTATGTGCCTCCTCCAGGTCTCCTTCTGGTTCCCCATCCTGCTTTCTTCCTTCCCCTGTCTCCTCTCCCACTTCTCCCTGCTCAGCTCCACCCTCCCTTGGGTGGGGCAGGGACCTGGAAACTCCCCTTTTCCTGGGGACCACCCTGTTACAAACGGAGGTGTGTAGAACCCCTTGGGAGACTTCCTGCAGTTTTTGGCCACTCCTGTTTAGAGACATCTCTACTCTGCTTTTATTTGACTTGAACAAAAATCCCTGGAGGGATATCTTCTAGCATTAAATGAAGTCAAAGTACAATCCTTCAAATAGGATCCTTGTGGACGGTAATGCTCCTCTCCCAATGCCAGCAATTACACACCGGTGTGTGATTGATGGTCTTTGCTAAGCTCTTTTTTAAAAGACCTTTTTTAAAAAGGAGTTTCACGCTCACAGCAACACTGAAAGTGGTACGGAAGTTTCCCCGTGACGCCCTGCACCCACACAAACACAGCTTCCCCCATTTTTCACACCTCCCACCAGCATGATGAGCTCGTTCTCCTTTTTTCACGTATTTCCCTGGCTTGTCCCCAAGTACACTCTTCCTCCCATTTCACCCTGTGTTTTCTTCACTCCCTATTTCCCTTCATTTGTTTTCCTGTGGTTCTCCTACACTTTATTTTATCTTCCGAGCCATCTCATCCTCTATTAGCTGAGGTTATCTCTGGGTGTTGGCGCCCATCTAGACAAAGTTCACTTTCTTCTGATCCTACATTAGAAGGGAATTTCAATGAATTATTTATGCATTTTTCCCCAAAGAGGTGATCACTCAGATTTGCTAAGGTCCCTGCCTGTACTAGCCTATTCCAGCATTCCATCAGCTGGAGGCCAGCTGCCAGGAAGCATGCAAGCACATCTGTCTGTTTACCAAAGGATAGTCCCTCTCCTCCCTGGACTCTCCAGCCTGTCTCCACCCTCACTCACTCTGCCCTGCTTTTGAAAACTCCTTCGTTGATCACTTGGCATTGTCAGTTGCAAATTCCAGCATGAAGAAGAAAAAAGCATCCTGAACTCCAATCCTTCCCAGGATAGCAAATATTATCAAGTTAAGCTCATGTGGTACTACTAACCACTGGTTTCTTATCTCATTCCCTACAAATGTCCTCGTCCATAAACCTGTGTTCATACACAAGCTGCTGGAGGCGGCCCAGAAGCAACCAGAGCTGACATTGTATGAAGACAATGTGTCATTTGCTGTACTGATCCTTTCTCTAGAGATTATTTCTCAGAAGCTTTTGATAGTATGTGACCTTGTGGGAATTTCTTCTGCTTATTCCTCACCATCATGCTTGATTTTCAAGCATACAAACACCATTTTAAATAGGTCAGGGAATCTCTGTATCATCTCTTTCGAAATGACTACCTTTGTTCCAAGAATTTAAAGCCCTTAAAAGATAGAATCCTGTTTTTCAAGTGAAGAAATGGATCAAAGGAATTGAGACCTAGAGAGGCTAAATTGATTTTTCCAAAAGGAGAGCAGATGGGATTTGACTTTGAGCTCCTGACTCCTCCTCTAGTGTCCTGTCTTTGTGCTCTCTACTCAGTGAGCTAATGATCAATTACAGAGGCGTCCACAGAAGGCAGTGGACTTTGGAACCAGAGACTCCTAATAGTAATTTCTTTACAATAGCACCCTGTGTTATTTCCTCTTGCTATCACAATTACAATTAAATGTACTGAATTACAATTTAAAATGTATCCTAAGGTGATATGAAGTAATGCATATCAGCACCTCTGTCCAGTAAAACAAGAAAGAGGGGGACAAAGCAGAGCTCATTTGTTTAAAGGCTGTGGCAGATGTTGAGGCAGAGACTGAGATCCAATGGTGCTAGCCCTGGGAGCCTCTTCCCAGAGGGCACATACCAACACTGGGTCCTCGCAGAAGCTGAGAATCTGGGGACTGAGAAACAGGCTCTTTCTAAAAGATTTAAGGAGGTGGATGTGGGGCCTCTAACATAATAGCGGGATATCCCGTCAGGCCATTTCCTGATTTGGGGATCTATGAGGAGTAGAGGGTTAAAAAAAAAAAAACAACCAAAAACCAGAATCAGATAGTCCTTGAAAATCACAGTTTTCAGAAGTCTGCAGACAGGGCAATTGGAGTTCACCATGGTGCTACCACTTGGCGTGCGTGGCCGGACACCATCAGGCCACAGGGTCAGCCACAGCACCCCCTGCCATGCCACTGCAGCTGAATTAAAAGACTGGGTGAATATATTTGCAAAATAAATGCCTGGAGCTGGACAGTGACAATAGCAGCTTTCTCTCCATGCTTGGTGGTGGGTAGAACCCTCCGACCCTTGGGATCCACAAACCCTTGTCCTATAATCAGCCCTGCAAACCACTGTCTCCCCTAATTGTGTCCACAGAAGGAGAAGAGAAGTAAAAGAACAAAAAACAAAATGAAAACAAACAAACTTTTAGGGCCTCCCTGGTGGCACAGGGGTTAAAGACAGCACTATCAAGTTTTCACCAGCCACTGCAGCATGAGTTTGATTCCAGGCCAGCTGGGAACAACCCACATGGCACAGCAGACCTCTCCTGCCTTGTCCGCTGCTCCCCTCAGCAGTGTATTTCAGTAGATCAGCCTGTTCTGTTCCCCACTCTGTCTCTGGTGAATCCTCTTACCCCCTACACCTCCCAGAACTGTATCCCAGTTCTTGTATGCATAAATAAATATCTAAATTTTTTTTTAAAGAAACTTTACATGAAAAAATCCTAGCAGTCTCAACATTCCCCACTCCCCAAATAACAGAATGTTAGAATTTCTATTATTGTGTAACAATGACTACAGATCTACAGCTTAACCCAATGCCCATTTATTGCCCACAAACCTGCAGATCAGAAGCCCAGCATATGGGACTGGGGTCTCAATCTGAATCTTCATCTGCAAGCTCTGAGCGTTCATCACTTCCTGGTTCCTTCAGGTTGTCAGCAGAATTCACTTCCTCGAGTCATAGGACTCAAGATGCTGTTTCCTTGGTGGCTGTTGATCAGGGGCCACTCTCAGCCATTTCAAGTTACCTGAATTGCTTTTCAGATGGCCTTTTGTTTCTTCAAGCAAATTCCCTCCACTCTTCAAATCTCTCTTACTTCTTCTCTGCTACTAACTGGAGAAATTTCTCTGCCAGGAAAGGTTTTATTGATTAAAACACACCCATGTGACTGGATCAAGAAGATGTGGTACATATACACAATGGAATATTACTCAGCAATCAAAAAAGATAAACTCATGCAATTTGCAGCAACATGGATGGAGCCGGAAGGGATCATGTTCAGTGAAATAAGCCAGAAAGAAAAAGAAAAATACCAGATGGTCTCACTCATAGCAGGAATTTAGAAAACCTAAATAAAGGACCAGGAAAAAGACTAATTATAATAAAGTAAAAATCAAAATCAACAAGCAACTACTATGAATCAGAGGCACACTATGGGGGCGGAGGGGTGCGGGGAGAATGGAGTAGGTTCAAAACAAAAGTGGTGGGAATTGTATGGGGACCATAACCAAGATGAAAATGCATATATTGCGCAAAAATGAAAAATGACGTAAAAATATATAAAATAAATTTTTTTTAAAAAAGGAAGTATGAGAAAATAAATAAAAATAAAATAAAACACACCCATGCAGGTCATCTATTTGAGGCCAACTCCGCCACAGAATAAACATCACACACACACACACACACACACACACACACACAAAATTTCATCACATTATAGATTCCAGGGGTTGAGATGGAACATTTGCGTACAACATATTACCCACTTTTTGGCTCCAGTGGTAATGCCTAAGTTTGTGGAATTGATCTTGGACAGAGGTCTAAGTAGAAGGGAAAGAAGCTAGAAGAGAGATGAGGCTATTTGGGAGACTGATCTTCATTCTTGCTTCTTTTACCTCATCTCCACTCCTTCATTTCCTGACCAAGTATACTTTGCCATTTCATCAAAATTTCATTTTTCTTTCCCATATATTGTATTCCACTTCTCAGAAAACTTGGAAACGCAAAGTTAACAGGAGCCACTGGATTTTCCTTCATATGTTCCTCCCAGCACATTTTCACAAAGAAGGAATGAACAGACCTTTTGACTTTTTACTCACCTTTTACTTTTTGGGGTCACCTTTAGCTCTCCTGACTGTATTGTTTGCTAGTGCAGGCAATGCAAAGTATAACAATTTCCTGACCTTGAACTAGCTGCTTCTACCAGAACTGCCTCAGGCAAAGACTTCTTAAAGCACAAAAAGCAATAACCATACAGGGAAAAAAATATTGATCAATTGGACTTCATTAAAATTAAAACCCTTAGTTCTTCAAAATTAGGTGAATATAAAGATAAGCCACAAAGTGTGGAAAGAGAGCTGCAACACATATATCTGACAAAGAACTCTTAAATGGAATATATTAAGCACTCCTCCAAATCAATAAGGAAAAAGAAGAAAATGCAATAGAAAAATAGGCAAATGTCTGGATACTTCACAAGAGAAAAGACAATCAATTTCATTGGTCATCATTAGGGCCATGCAGATTAATATAATGCAGCTACTGCAACATACCACTGCTGTGGAAAAGACAGACATTTTAGAGCTTCCAGAATCCTCATATTCTGCTGACCACAGTATGAATTGTGATGACTATTTTATTTTTTTAATATTTTATTTATATAATTCTTTTTTTTTTTTTTTTTTTTTTAATAAATTTTATTGTTATATTCCCCATACAATTGCAGCCCCCCCATTCTGACCCCAATCCCTCCCCTCCCACCCCCGCCCCCCTAAAAGTGTCTCTGGTTCATAGTTTTTTGTTGATTTTGATTTTCACTTTCTTGTAGTTATTCATTTTCCTGGTCCCTTATTTAAGTTTTCTAGATTCCTGCTATGAGTGAGACCATCCGGTATTTTTCTTTTTCTTTTTGGCTTATTTCGCTGAGCATGATCCCTTCCAGCGCCATCCATGTTGCTGCAAATTGCATGTGTTTATCTTTTTTGAATGCTGAGTAATATTCCATGGTATATATGTACCACATCTTCTTGATCCAGTCATCTATTTTTGGGCATTTGGGTTGTTTCCAAAGCTTAGCTATTGTAAACAGTGCTGCTATACACATAGGGGTGCAGGTGTTCTTTGGAATTGATGTTTCTGTGTCCTTTGGGTAAATACCTAGGAGTGGAATTGCTGGATCATATGGAAGCTCTATGTTTAGTAGGTCCAGAAATCTCCACACAGCTTTCCACAGTGGTTGGACCAGTTTGCACTCCCACCAACAGTGCAGAAGAGTTCCTTTTTCTCCACACCCTCGCCAACATTTGTTGTTGCTAGTTTTTTTAATATGTGCCATTCTCACTGGTGTAAGATGGTATCTCATGGTAGTTTTGATTTGCATTTCCCTGATGACAAGTGATGTTGAACATTTTTTCATATGCCTGTTGGCCATTTGCATTTCCTCTTCAGAGAAGTTTCTTTTAAGCTCTTCTGCCCATTTTTTGACTGGATTATTTTCTTTGTTGTTGTTGAGTCTCATCAGCTCTTTGCAGATTTTTGTGATCAATCCTTTATCATTAGTGTTGGGTGCAAAAATGTTCTCCCATTTGGTGGGGTTTCTCTTTGTTTTTGTTATTGTCTCTTTTGCTGTGCAAAAGCTCTTTAATTTGATGTAGTCCCAGCTGTTTATCTTTGCCTTCACTATCACTGCTTTGGGTGATGTGTCTGTAAAGATGTCTTTGATGTGCAAATCACGTAGTGTTTCGCCTATATTCCTTCTATATATTTTATGGTTTCAGGTCTTATGTCTAGTTCTTTAATCCATTTTGAGTTGATTTTTGTGTATGGTGTGAGGTTGTGGTCAAGCTTCATTCTTTTGCATGTAGCGACCCAGTTTTCCCAGCACCATTTATTGAACAAACTTTCTTTGCTCCAATGCATATTCTTTGCTCCTTTGTCAAAGATTAGTTGACCATAAATCTGTGGTTTATTTCTGGATTTTCTATTCGATTCCATTGGTCTGTATGTCTGTTCTTGTTCCAATACCATGCAGTTTTGATGATTATGGCTTTGTAGTATAGTTTGAAGTCTGGGAGTCTGATGCCTCCATTCCCTTCTTTTTTTTTCAGGAGAGCTTTGGCTATTCGGGGTTTTTGGTGATTCCATATGAATTTCATCAATAATTGTTCTATTTCTTTGAAGAATGACATTGAAATTTTGATTGGAATAGCATTGAATCTGTATATTGCTTTTGGTAGGATGGCCATTTTAATAATGTTTATTCTTCCAATCCATGAGCAGGGGATGTCTCTCCATTTCTTTGTGTCTTCTTCTATTTCTTTTAACAGTGTTTTATAGTTTTCTTTGTATAGGTCCTTTACCTCTTTTGTTAGATTTATTCCCAAATATTTGATTTTTTTTGTTTCAATAACAAAAGGGATGGTCTTTTTGATTTCTTCTTCTTCAGATTTATTGTTTGTGTATAGGAAGGCTACTGACTTTTGCGTGTTGATTTTGTATCCTGCCACTTTACTGAACTGATTGATGAGTTGAATTAGCTTTTCTGTGGAGTTTTTGGGGTTCTCTATGTATAATATCATATCGTCTGCAAATAGTGATAGTTTGACTTCTTCTTTTCCTATTTGGATTCCTTGGATGTCTTTCTCTTGTCTTATTGCCCTGGCTAGGACTTCCAGTATTATATTGAAAAGCAATGGTGAGAGTGGACATCCTTGTCTTGTTCCAGATCTTAATGGAATTGCTTTCAGCTTTTCACCATTGAGAATGATACTGGCTGTTGGCTTGTCATAGATGGCCTTTATGATGTTGAGGTATGTTCCTTGTATCCCCAGAATTTCAAGGGCTTTTATCATGAATGGGTGTTGCACTTTGTCGAAAGCTTTCTCAGCATCTATTGATATTATCATATGGTTTTTATATTTCTTTTTGTTGATGTGTTGGATAACGTTGATTGATTTTCGGATGTTAAACCATCCTTGTGCCCCTGGAATGAATCCAACTTGGTCGTGGTGAATTATCTTATGGATACATTGTTGGATTCTGATAGCTAAAATTTTATTGAGGATTTTTGCATCAGTGTTCATTAGGGAGATTGGCCTGTAGTTTTCCTTTTTTGTGTTGTCCTTGTTCGGTTTTGGTATTAGTGTAATGTTGGCTTCATAAAACGTGTTTGGTATTGTCCCTTCCTTCTCAATTTTTTGGAAGAGTTTGTGAAGGATAGGCACTAATTCGTCTCTGAATGTTTGGTAGAATTCATTTGTAAATCCATCAGGTCCTGGGCTTTTGTTTTTGGGAGGGTTTTTTATTACCATTTCAATTTCGCTAATTGTAATTGGTCTGTTTAGGTGTTCTATTTCTTCTTTATCTAGCTTTGGGTGATTGTAGAGTTGTAGGAATTTGTCCATCTCCTCTAGATTGTTAAACTTGTTTCCATATAACTGTTCATAGTAGTTACTGATTATTCTTTTGATTTCTGCTGTGTCCGTTGTGATTTCTCCTCTTTCATTGATGATCCTATTTATTTGTGCTTTCTCCCTTTTTTCCTTTGTGAGCCTGGCTAGGGGTTTGTCTATTTTATTGATTTTTTCAAAAAACCAGCTCTTGGTTTCATTGATCTTTTGGATTGTTTTTTTAGTTTCAATTTCATTTATTTCTGCTTTGGTTTTTATTATTTCTTTTCTTCTACTGGTTTTGGGGTTTTTTTTGTTGTTCTTTTTCTAGATCTTTGAGCTTCGAGATGAGGTTGTTTCTTTGCGTTCTTTCTTGTTTCTTGATGTGAGCTTCTATTGCTATATATTTTCCTCTTATTACTGCTTTTGCTGCATCCCATACATTTAGGATATTAGTGTCCTCCTTGTCGTTCAATTCAAAAAATTTTTTAATTTCTTCTTTGATCTCCTCATTAGTCCAATGGTCTTCCAGTAGTGTGGTTTTTAATCTCCATGAGGTAGGAAAGTTCCTTGCCTTCTTTTTATGGTTTATTTCTAGTTTGATGCCTTCATGGTCAGAAAAGATGGTTGATATGATTTCAATCTTGGTGTATCTGTTGATGTTTGTCTTGTGCCCCAGTATGTGATCGATCCTGGAGAATGATCCGTGTGCGCTTGAGAAAAATGTGTACTCCGTTTTTTGGGGGTTTAGTGTTCTATAGATGTCTGTTAAGCCTAATTGCTCTAGGTCCTTATTTAGAGCTTTGGTTTCTTTACTTATTTTTTGTCTTGTTGATCTATCCATTGTTGATAGTGGTGTGTTGAAGTCTCCCACTACGTATGTGTTTTCTCTGATGTCTGTTTTCAGAGAGGACAACAGTTGTCTGATATATTTTGGTGCTCCTTCGTTTGGTGAGTATATGTTAATGAGTGTTATTTCTTCTTGAAGTATTGTCCCCTTGATCATAATGTAGTGACCATTGGGGTCTCTTTTTATCTTTTTGAGTTTGAAATCTGTTTTATCTGATATAAGTATAGCTGTTCCTGCTTTCTTTTTTGGTCCATTTGCTTGTAGCATTGTTTTCCATCCTTTAACTTTGAGCCTATTTTTATCTTTTGTAGCTAAATGTGTTTCCTGGAGACAGCAAAAGGTTGGGTTTTGTTTCTTAATCCAGGCTGCCACTCTGTGTCTTTTTATTGAAGAGTTTAGTCCATTTACATTTAGAGTTAATATTGATATGTTAACATCTGTATTTGCCATTGTGTTTGTCTTTCCTTTGATTTTATTTATTTATTCTTTTAATAACTTTTTTTTTTTTTTTTGGCCTTCTTTCATTGTTATTCGTCCCTCTGAGGTTCTGGCTTTAGGACTCCTTGTAGTATTTTTTGGAGTGGGGGTTTAGTTGCAATGAAATTCCGGAGTTTCTGTTTGTCTGGGAAGGTCCATATTCTTTCTTCAAAGAGGAAGGAGAGCTTTGCGGGATAGAGTATTCTTGGTTGGCATCTGTTTTCTTGGAGTCTGTTGACTATGTCCCTCCACTCTCTCCTTGCCCGTAGTGTTTCTTCGGAGAAGTCTGATGTCAGCCTGATTGGTTTTCCTTTGAATGTTATCTGTTTCTTCCCTCTTGCCAGCTTCATTATTTTTTCCTTGTCCTGGATTCTTGGGAGCTTTACTATTATGTGTCTTGCTGTATTTTTCCTTTCGTCGTGGAAGTTTGGTGTTCTTCTTGCTTCTTGTATATCAATTTTCAGCTCCTTCTTCACATTTGGGAAGTTCTCTTCAATTATCTCTTTGAATATTTTCTCTGTTCCTACATCTCTCTCCTCTCCTTCTGGTATTCCTATAACTCTTATATTTCCTTTCCTCATGGAGTCAGATAGTTCCCGAAGTCTTTCTTCGTTCTTTTTCCTTCGTACTTCTCTTTCCTTTTCTGTTTTGGTTCTTTTTATTTCTGTGTCTTCAAGATTACTTATTCGTTCTTCCATTTCATCTATTCTGCTTTCATTGCTTTTCCCAGAATTCTTTAGTTCTTCCATTAATTCTTTGATCTCCTGCATTTCTTTTACTTCCCTCTTTAGGGACTCAATTTCTTTCTTCTGACCATTGTTTTCCCTCTCTAGGGACTCAATTGCATTCTTCTGATCGTTGATTATTTTTCCCTTATCATTGTTTTCCTTTATGACTTCTGTCAGTTTTTTAATCACGGCAATTTTAAATTCTCTTTCTGGAAGGCTCAGAAATTCTTCCAAGTTATTGTCTTTGCAATCTGGGGGCTGGCTTTCTTTTTGTGGTGTGCTTTTTCTCTGGAGAGTTGCTAGGTTGCGTGTGGTTCTTCTCCTCCCTACGTTCTGTTTTCTAATTTGCCGTATGCGTTGGGACACTGTGTTGTTGGGACTGGCCGGCATCTTGGGTGGGCTTCTCTGTTCCCCTCTGGTTCTTCCAGGAGTCATCTGTCAGTTTCAAGCAGCCGGGCGGCCGGGGCTGTGTGCTGGGGCTGGTCTCCTCCTGGGGGGCGGGGCTCTCTTTAATGGCGCCTGGAGCTCACCTCCGCGGCGGATCCTGCAGGGTTCGCCTCAGCTCCTGTTCACGGGGTGTGGTGGCTGCAATAGTTCCTTTCCACTCACAGTCCCGCTTGCTGTGTCCGTTTTTCTTGTTGGCCGTTTTGGTTTGTTGTTTCCTCCTCTCTGCCGGTCGGAGAGTGCCGACTTTGTGGGCGGGGGAGGGGATCAGGGTTCTGCGCTTCCCTCCCTTCTCGTCCTCTTTTATGGCAACTTTCTTCTTCGGGCAGTTTGCTGGAGTCGTCCGTTTATCTTCCGTGTCCCAGTTCTCACTGGGACCTGCCGCTTTTCCTCCCTATTAACTTTTTTTAATGGGAGATCTTACTCGCAGCGTCTCCTCGCCGCCATGTTGCTCCGCCCAATCTATTTTATATAATTCTTACATCATTTTTCATTTTTGCACAATGTATGCATTTTCATTTTGGTTATAGTCCCCATACAATTGCACCCCCCCTTATTTTGACCCTAATCCTTCCTCTCCCCGCACCTCCCACTGTAGTGTGTCTCTAGTTTATAGTTGCTTGTTGATTTTTATTTTTACTTTGTATTAATTTGTCTTTTTCATAGTCCTTTATGTAGGTTTTCTAAATTCCAGCTATGAGTGAGACCATCCAGTATTTTTCTTTTTCTTTCTGACTTATTTCGCTGAGTATGATACATTCTAGCTCCATCCATGTTGCTGCAAACTGCATGTGTTTATCTTTTTCGATTGCTGAGTAATATTCCATTGTGTATATGTAACACATCTTCTTGATCCAGTCATGTGATGACTATTTTAAAAAGCAGTTTGACAGTATCTATCAAAACTGAACATGCCATATCTTAAACTCAGCAATTCCACTCCTAAGTATATACCCAATAGAAATGCACATATAGATCCAGCAAATGGCATGTACAAGAATGTCCACAGTAGAGAGGAAACAAAAATCATGCTATATTCACCCATACCATAGAATAATATGCAGAAATGAGAATAAGCTACAATTTACATACACACAAAAGGGAGAAACTGAAACACAACTCTGAGTAAAAAAATATCAGTTGTAAAAGAGTACATACTAGGATTTCCCTTTTTATAGTGACCTGTGGTTTGAGAAGTTAGAATAATATTTAATGAGTGTAAGGGAGCACAGGGACCCACCTGGAGTGCAGGTAAGTCTATTGATCTAGGTACAAATCATGTGTGTATGTATGTTCATTTTGTGAAAATTAATTGTGCTATACACTTATTATTTGTGCACTTTCTGTATGTACCTTATATAGCAACAACAAATTTACATGATGCACAATGATTAATGTGACTAATGTGTGGAACCATATCTGGTTGCAGCCCCTTGTGAGTGACTTACTAGCAAATTTTTGAAAGAGTTTCCTTAGTGAGGTCAGTGTTTTTTTCATCCTTCCCCCACCCACCCATGTACCCATACACATCTGTAGGGTAAATTTACCTGTATTTCACCAAATATCTTTAGTTAGTGCTAGGCACTTGTTTCAAATAGATTCAGCCTGCAGGGAGAAGAATGAATAGCAAAACGCAGGGAGAAGCTGGAATTTAAGTTCTTTGAGTGTAATTTAAGCTCTTTTGTGCTGTTTATTCGCCATACCGGGCATTGCTCTGATAACTTACCATGTGTAAGTCACTGAATCCTCACAACCAATGAGGCACCTCATGATGAGGACATTGATGATAAAACCAAGGTCTACAAAGGGACATACAGAAAGGTACATACAGAAAATGCACAAATAATAGTGTACAGCACAATTTTCACAAAATGAACATACATACACACATGATTTGTACCTAGATCAATAGACTTATCTGTACTCCAGGTGGGTCTCTGTTTCAAGTAACACAGTAAGGAATACAACTAAAGATCCAAACCCTGGGTATCACCTTAGTCATGACATTACCTCTGAATATACTAGGCCCTTGAAAAATCTTTGTGGAAGAACCTTGCCATCATTCCTTACTTTTTCTACTCTCCATTTCTCTAGGGTCATAATTACATACTTACAGTTGGGTTCAGGGCTGGAAAGTTGGGGGAGGGAAGGCAGGAGAGTCTCTCAGCTCAGCCTTGCAGCTTAGAAAGGGTCTCAAATACACTTTCAACATCATTCCCAAATTGAGCATACACATGTAGTAATATCCACTGAAATGCATGGAAGCAGACATCCATCACACCACTTTAAACTTGAGTCCCACTGTCTATAGAACTCCTTACATAAACACCGATTAAAAGTGTAATCTTGAAAACCAGGATAATTATATTACACTTATTTAAATGTGAATGTTAGAAGTCCTAATTTTTAAAACATAAATATTAAAAATGCACAATGTTTATAGCTCTGTTTTGGTATTTCACTCATTAACATACCAGAAATATTAAAAAAGAGAACATGGAAGTGGCCCAGGCACTTGACTTCAGAGAGACTCTGGCTAATGGACAAGCTGTTTCTATGTTCACAGCAGCATTTTATCTCATGCCAAAGTCGGGTGTAACCACTCCTTTTAGGGGAAAGACAAAAGGGGAGGCTTCAGGGTAATTTGAAACACTGAACCCACAGAAAACTGAGCCTCCTTTAGTTTCAGTTTGCTTTGTTTTTTGTTTTGTTTTGTTTTGTTTTGTTTTGTTTTACTCTGCAAAGCTTGTTCCCTGGTTGGTTTTTAAATAGCAACAAAACACGTCTGATTTTACTTTCACTTCCTTTCCATCTCTTTCTCAGTCCACTAGAGGAGGTTCTCAGGAGGTTCTGATGACAAAGGCAAACAACAGTAACACCTTTCATTTACACAGGCTCCACCGCAGTTTACGGAACCTTTCAGTTCAGTCCCCTTCAAGCCCCACAAGAGTCCTGTCAACAGCAATTAACTACTCTTGTATGACACTGGTGTGGCTGAGTCCCCCTCCAAAAGTAGAAGTGACTTGTCCCAGATTGCAGTACTACTAAATGGCTAAGTGTAGAGCTCAGCTCATCCCCAGGGATAGGGAGGAGAAACAAACCACAGAACAGGGATTGAAATCTTTGCAGTATTGCCTTAATTCTAGACTTATCAGTGTCTTTATCTTCAATTGCATAGAAAATATATTTTTTTAATTTCAGCTTGGCAATTTTAATATTTTTATTCACTGAAAAGAAGTATCCATTTTACTTCTTTTAACATGCACTATCAATCTCTGTAATGTGTGAACCAGGTGAAGGAATTAATTTTCATATGTTGCAGAAATCAGAAAGGGAAACACATTCAGCAGAAGATGAAGCCATGTTATTTCAAAGGAGAAAAATGAATATAACATAAAAGGGAAAATATTTCAAATTTGTAAGGAAAAATATTTTTCCCTAGAAAAATTTCCTCACACTCTCATTTTTGTTTGGCTTAGCCTACCCATGGCATTCCAAGCAATCTGTCGCTTAGCACCACAGCTGTGAAATATATGCACTTATGGCAAGTCAGCCAGTTAGAACACTTCCCCCCATTTTATTAGCCTCCTCACTTTCACTGGGTTTCATTGTGTGCTGTGTCTTGCCATTGGCTCTTATACTATGTTGTCTAAACTGTTTCATAGATTCCATTTTACAGAATAACATTTCCATCTTCTAGAAGTTATCCTAATCAAGGAATGGTAGCAATCAGGATATACAGTCACAAAACCACTTTGCATATTTTTGACAACAATTTATGATTTAAACTATTATCCAGGCTATCGTAAAAGAATGAGCTAGTTTCACAGTTAAATTTTATATCAGAAATCTGCGCCTGCTATATTGAGTCCACCAACTTCTTTTGTAAAGGACAAGATAGCAAATTATCTCAAGTTTTACAAACTATACTCTCTCTTTCAACTTCTCAACTCTGTCTTCTCAGGGAAAGCAGCTAGAAATAGTATGTAAATGATGGCTATGAATATATTTTAATAAAACTTTATTTATAACAACAGATGGCAGTCAGATTTGTGACATGAAGCACATGTCACATAGACATAGTTTGCTAGCCCCTAGTTTAGATGATAAGTATGTGTGCAACCACAATTCAAAAGTTGATCTTAGTGTCTAAGCTTTTAACACTGTTTCACAATTTACCTGAAAAGTTGGGGTTATTTTGTAAGTTAAAATCAATGTTCTCATGAGAAAATCCTTGAAATGGTAGGTATTTTCCAAGTAAGTTAAAAGATATAGTCATTTTTCTACATCACAGTAAAATTCATACAAGGTAGTTTCTCCTCATGAGTTAGATTTTTTTTATTTTTTTAAGATTTATTTATTTATACAAGAACCAGGGTACAGGCCAGATACACAGGAGTGTGAGAGGATTCACCAGAGACAGAGCGGGGAACAGAACAGGCAGACTGATGAAATACACTGCTGAGGGGAGCAGCGGGCAAGGCAAGAGAGGTCTGCTGCACCATGTGGGATTCTCGCCGGCCGCCTGGGATGGAACCCGCACTGCAGAGGCTGTGGACAGCTTCACAGTGCGGCACTCAACCGCCTGCGCTACCTGGGAGGCCCTAGATTAATTTTTTAAATGTGTATACACTGAATCAACTGATTATAATCAAGTGAGCTTTGAATACCACTGACCTTCAGCCTTTAGCCTTGCTCAATTCCAGAGTATCCTTTTTAGGAATTCTAGAGCACAATGTCCATGTCACTTGTTTCCAGACAGAGCTGGTCCTTTAATCATGGTGCTTCTTGTGTGTTATATTGACTGTGCTTTGAAGAAAAAAGGCTCCGCAAAGGGGAAGTCTCCTAGAGAACTCAGTATGACTCTTTTCAAGATACCTCTTACTTTCTAATTCATAGCAGTGTGATAGTCCTTTCCTTTATTTGGGGTTTTTCCTGCTATTTTAGCAGACATTTCCCAGTGAGAATCTTACATACATTTCAAACACAAAAATGAACTTAAAACATCCTGTGCCCGTTGGCAAACTGTGGAACATCAGGGGAGAGCAATGCTATTCCTCCTGAATGAAGCTGCCTGCCTTAGGCTGTAGAACTCAGCAGGCAGCTTAAATAACTGTATTCTAAAATGAGTGCTTACATATTAATAGAAAACACTGCAAAATATGCAAGTAAATTGCATATAAATAGATGGGCTGTACATTGTCTGGTCCTTAACTATCTTGTAGGCTGCCATACTGTGGTCCAGGATAACCTGGAGCCAGCCTGCCTTCATAGTTCTCAAAAAACAGAAGGCAGTCACTTAGGGTAGAGCAGGGAGGAGTGTGCTATGTCTGGAATTCTTTGCCTGTCTTTTTTTGGCTGAATCTAGCTTAAGGATCTTTTCTTGTCTAAACCTGGTCTTTTCTTGTGGCATAGCAACTATCATACTCATTGCCTGATGGAATATTATTTTCATATTTGGCACTGGGCTTTTATTCTCCTTCCTCCTGAGTTTGTTAGTAGACAGGGAGGGGTAGGCTTAGCCTTTGTGTGGTCAATGTCTCTTGAACAAATAATGAAGATCTTTGTGTATTCATTCACCTATTTCATGATACCTACTATCTACCAGTCACTGTTCCAGTGCTAAGCAACAATCAAAATAGACAAAATTCTTACCCACATGGAACATACATTCTAGAAGAGTCAGAAAATTAAAAATAACAATAATTTAATTAGTGGTAAGTTTTATGGAGAACAATAAAGAAAGAAAGGGGGAAAGTCAATTCTGGAGTAAAGGGTACACATCAAAGGCCTTGTGACAGACCACATCTCCATAAAAGGGGAGGAGCCTCACAGCACATTGAAGGACACCATTTTCCCTCTCCTCACTTACATGCAGTCCTAGTATGCCATGGACTGTACTTCCTGAGTGGGGGGACGTAGTGGGAAGTAGGGGCAGAGCTGAGTAGCCAAGTAGAGTTATATAGCAGGGAAGGCAGGCTTGCACACACTCTTGTTTCTGTGGCCCTGACTTTTGGAAAAAAGAGAGTCGTGTGGAGGAGAGACATGTAGAGACACTTGAAAGAGATGCTTGGAAGAGACATGGGTGAGAGACATGTGGGAGGCTGCTCTTGGTCCTTGGCAGAGACCATGGCAGTGATGATCTTGATTGGCACATTTGAATTTTTTAAAGATGTATTTATTTATGTATACAAGAACTGGGGTATAGGCCAGAAGTGTGTGGGGGGGGGGGTAAGAGGATTCACCAGAGACAGAGTAGGGAACAGAACAGGCAGATTGACTGAAATACACTGCTGAGGGGAGCAGCGGGCGAGTCAGGAGAGGTCTGCTGCGCCATGTGGGTTGCTCCCTGGCTGGGGCTCGAACTCATGCTGCAGTGGCTGCAGATAGCTTCATAGGTTGCATCTTAACCCCTTGCACCACCAGGGAGGCCTGGTACATTTGAATTTTGAGTCTTTCCTTTGTTCCAAGCTCTCTCAAAACCACCTAACCCCTTTCTTGTAGTTCTTTGCCAGAAGGTACATGAGACTTATGGCACGTTTTTAGATCTCCATGGCTCTGCTTTAAGATAAGCTTGTTTGGTTGGGCATTTGCCCATGAGGGGATGAGTAATTTTCAGAGTTTTATTAGAAACATCCTTACTTCTCTATACAGATCTATACACACTGATTTTATTAAAAGACCTGGAGGAACAGCATTCCAGAGAGAGACAGTAGTTAGAGCAAAGACCTGAGGTAATGCATTTGTGTGAAGGAGCGGAGCAGCCTGAAGTACCAAGTCTGTCTGGACCAGCAAGTGAAGAGAAGAAAATGGAAGAGAATTAAACCACCAGAAGGACTTGGACATGTATTCTAATGACTGGCCAATTACTTGCTTTTCTGGGTGGGTTTTCCAGTTGGTTTGGACATAATCCATTCGATGGCTTTAACTGCCTCTTTCCCACAGAGTTGATAGGCTTTCATTTTTTATGTTTAATTTTCTTTTTTTTAAATTAAATTAACGAGTTAACATAAATGGCATTTTAATAAAAATAATTGCATTTCTCAAAACAAAATAATTAGCATAAATAGTACTTGTTTAATGATTTGTAAATCTCTTCTATGTCTGGCTTAAGAGAAGAAAGACCGAGCTTCATATATGCTTCCAAATTCAATCTGTTGCAATACATTGTTTTGTTGTAGCATATGAAGAAAGTCTTCCATACGTGTATGGTAGTAAAAGGGAGGAATACTATCTAACACATCATAGTGTTGTTTTATTACAATATTTTAAGATAATTTTGGATATTCTTTAATGATAAAAACCTAAAAAGAAGCTGTTTCTTAAAGTTTAACTACATTATAGCTCTGAAATCACATCAATGAATATTTCATACTCAGTTATTTGATAATCCACTGGTTTTATCTTTCATTTTGTTTTTTTTTGATTTTTATTTTTATATTCCCCATACAATTGCAACCCCCTTATTTTGACTCCAATCTCTCCTTTCCCCATGTCCCCCATAGTGTGTCTCTGGTTCATAGTTGTTTGTTGATTTTGATATTTTCTTTCTTATAGTTATTCTTTTTCCTGGTCCCTTATTTAGGTTTTCTAGATTCCTGCTATGAGTGAGACCATCTGGTATTTTTCTTTTTCTTTCTGGCTTATTTTGCTGAGCATGATCCCTTCTAGCTCCATCCATGTTGCTGCAAATTGCATGTGTTTATCTTTTTTGAATGCTGAGTAATATTCCATTGTGTATATGTATCATGTCTCCTTGATCCAGTCATCTATTTTGGGGCATTTGGGTTGTTTCCAAAGCTTAGCTATTATAAATAGTGCTGCTATAAACATATGGGTGCAGGTGCTCTTTGGAATTAATGTTTCTATGTCCTTTGAGTAAATACCTAGGAGTGGAATTTCTGGATCATATGGAAGCTCTATCTTTAGTAGGTTGAGGAATCTCCACACAGCTTTCCATAGTGGTTGGACCAGTTTGCACTCCCACCAGCAGTGCAGCCTTGAAATGGGGAAAATAACACCTGTTTTTCCTTATGGGGACTGTTTAAAGGCTTAAACGACCATCACTATGGAAGCATGAGTTTAGACTGCTCAATAAACTGATAACCAACTATTTAGCCAATAGCTACTGATTGAGTACCTACCATGAGGGTGCAAATGGAAACTATAAGACAGGAAGGAGGAAAGAGTGAAACTGCAGCAGACTGGGAAAAGGTAAGCAAAATCAGTAAGATGGAGAAGGAGAAATTAAAAAAAGGGAAATAAAAGTAGTAGTGGCTTGTGTCTAACCTTAGCGATAAAAAATAAGGCCTCTGGGTTGGGCTGGCCTTGTTGCAGATCTTCGATATCCCACTTACTGACTGTGTGGCCTTGGGTGAGTCACCATTTTAAGATTGTTGCCACTATATAAGATGGGATTTGACAGATACCTTTCATATGCATATGCATGTTGTTAGAATCAAGAGCTATTGCACTCAAATACTTAGCACAATGCTAGCACCAATCTCCTCAACAAATGAGTCACATTACTACTGTAATTGCCACCTTCTTCCACCTCCTCCTTTTCCTCTTCTTCTTCTCCCTCTTCCCTTCTGCTGTCCTTTTCCTCTTCCTGTTCCTCTCCTTAGCTTCCTTCTTCTTCATTATTATCATGCAAGACAGAAAACTAGAAGCATCTTCTGGTGGGGGACAATGAAGACAAGAATATGTCTCGAAGGAAAGCTCATCATTAGGACTCATTTGCAAAGCTGTTGGCAGTATGATTATGCACTGGGGTCCAAGTTATTATTTGAATAGGGATGAGCCTAAAGGGACATTGTCAGTAATTCAAATCCCTAGGAATTTGGCTCAGTTGGGAAACAGGGTTTATTCTGGAGAATATACCTCTATAAGAAAGAGAACAGAATTCTGGAAAAACTTGGTGATTATTCCACATTAAAAACAAATATAAGAGACCTTGTATGACTTGGATATAGACTGTAATGTATTAGCAGTTCCAGGAAAAGTAGAAGACAGATTTGGACTGAACAATACAGAAATGACATAGTGCTATGCCAAGGAAGACGGGATGAGTGCAACAGCTGCCAAGTGCTTTTCCATTTGGGACAGACAAGGTTGATAGCAGGCAGCAGGAATAGCCAAAGATTTGATATACAAGAATCTCATTAAGTTATCTGAATAAATTCTGTACTATATTGGGCATATGCCACCCTTTTTTGTTTGTCTGGCATTCCTTACCAAACACACTGGCCCTCTCCATTTCATTGTGATTCTCTTTTAGTCTGTCAACCAAGTGGTCCTGGGACCCATGGCACCCAGGTATTCAATCAGAAGACTTCATGTCCTGGGCCACAGCAATTGGCCCATTGGGCCCATGACCTAATAAGCCTGGCCAATTAGGGTTTTCTGGGGGAATTGATATGGATGCTGAAAGATAGAGGTTCTCCTTTTGATATTGTTAGCTGTCAATGTCATATAAACTTAAAAGTCTCTGGAGACTTCTTGTTACAATGTGGAATAAGACTAAGCCTTAAGCCCAAACCTAGATCGGAAAAATCAAAGGAGGGGAAGACAGGTCAGGCAGGAAAGAGGGAAGGAGAGGAGAAATAAGGAAGCGGGGTCAGAGATGGAGAGACAGAGAAAGAGGTGTTCCTGTTGATATTATTTGAGTACTTGAACTCCTTGATTCATGGAGTCTGAGCCCACCAATTCTTGGGACTTTTCAGCTATACTGACTCAATTAGTTTTACATTTTTGCTACTTTTGCTACGTTTAGATTAGACTTTTTCCTACTTAGAACCAAAGGAGTCCATTAAGAAAATTTTGAAAGAAAAACAGACAATTATAAACCAGAGACATCCCGCAGGGGAGGAGGAGGGAGAGGGATCAGAGGGAGGAGGGAGGAGCACAGGGAACTGAGGTGATGGTGCATGGGTGCCTTGGGGAAGGAAATTCTATGGGAATTCAATCTGAGGGGGTGGGGGGAAGCAAATATTGTCTAAAAAAATGATAAATGTTAAAATAAAAAATAATAAAATTTTAAAAAATTTAAAAAGAAAATTTTGAAAGAAATGAAATATCTGAGTGATAAAGGCAATTCATGATAAACTAAATAGGTACATAATTCAGTCTCCTAAAAATAGACAAAAAATATTTTTAGATGTTACAAAAGATTTGGGTAAAGGTGTAGTTTGGGGTGAAAATGGCCAGGGGACACAGTTTGCCAAATCAATTCTAACAAAAGCACAGGAATTTGGACCCGGCAAGAACATGGGAGATAGAATAGTACTCAGAACATCTGTCTGTGGCTTGGATGGAATCATCACAGAAGCTTATAACCCTATGATCCATAAGTAACTATATCAACCTCAAGTCTATCAACCTAGTACCTTACAAAATGGCTCCCCTGCTTTGGAAAATGATTTTACAACTACAGGAGACTTAAAATTGAAAATATGATCATGAAGTAAATTGGACTAGTAGTATTCGTAGTGCTTATTAATAGGTTTAGGAATAGAAGTTAAAGTGTGTATTTAAAGTGTTAACAATGTTTAAGAAAATGTAACATATTAAAGCATCTAATAAATTTAGCTTCGTGATATCAATTTGAAAAGAATCATTAATTTTGTTCTTATATTAAACTGCAAATTTCTGATAATTTGAAAATGTTCACAAACAGTGGTTGAATTTTTTATTCATTATGCTCTTATGAATGAATTTTTAGATTTACAAGTACTTTGACTTTGCTTCTGTTAGATTTGTCAACTTTATCAGGAACTGAGTTGCTTAATAAAGTGTAAATGTTTTTAAAAATTAGGAAAATTTAACTGACAACTAAGTATCTTGATTAACTTAGAGGATTTTAATCTGTTAAAATTGAATTTAAAAAGTGGAGGGATAATTTAAATTATATAAAAATTACTTTGTTTATAAGTAAAATGAAAATTGCAAAATGAACTTGTAGGCCTAAGAAAATTATAGTTTCAAATTTACAACTTAAATGGACTAAGTATTATTTCAGTATTCAAATACCTATATTCGTTTCTATACACAGAAGCCCTCACTTCCCAAACACTGAAACAAACACATCAGTACACATGGCCAAAAAAAAAAAAAAAAAAATAGTATAGATTCAACAGCATTTCCTGCAGAAGATGAGAAGTTTGTGGCTTGAAGGGTGTGAAATAAGACAAGATATACGGAAATACTCATAATAAACAATGATGCAGCAAGAGGACCCCCTGTCATAAGCTAAAATAAATGCAAAGAATCCACAACTGAGGAGATAACACCCACCCAAATATTCACTCATTCATTTATTCTTTTTCTCAACAAATATTTAGTGACTATGTAGTATATGTGACTGTTCTAGATTTAGAAACAGATGAAGAAAAAAATATGGATTATACTTTGAAGGAGAAAAAAGGCAAATAAAGTCATCAGAAATGAAGGGGAGATGCCAGCCAGAGATTACTTTGACAGAAGAAAGACAAAGCTATCTTGTCTCTGATTTCTTAGCTTTGCCCGATGTCAGAAAGCATAGAAAACCAAGAGCGAGAGCATCTCAAGAAGTCCACAGAAGAAAAAGAAACTACAAAGTAAGAAAAAGGAAATGAAGCTGCACATTCAGTAATTAATAGACTCTAGACACAAAAGAAGGCTGGAGGGAAAAGTAATAGGGCCTGAGGCAGGTGGAGGAGGCATCAGCAGAGTCATCAATGAATAGAAAGGGGGTGTTCAAAATGTGTCTTACAGGACTAATTAAAATGATACAAATATGGGTAAAACAGCATAAAGTAGGAACAGGCAGTACAATAACAGGAAATGAAAAAAAGTGCTTTGAAGGGGTAAGTCTGTGGGATTCTGAGAATAAAATCTGCATATGAGTTGAGGCACAGGAAACAAGGCTGAATATCAGAACACCTTGTTCTCAAGGAATTGGGCTCCTTGTACGATCTGGAGAGAAGAGAGACACATGGTACATGACAGCTCAAGAAGAGAGGCAGAATCAGACTGTAGATGCAGAAGAGTACGCCTAGGCTGACTGCCCCCTAAAACGCATGCCTTCAGAAGTCTTATTAACTAAACCTCTGTCATACTTTCCAATGATCTATAGGCAGACAGCCAGAAGAAACTCAAACATGGCTGGTAGGGATGCAGAACAGTTTGGAAGTTTCTTAAAAGTGCAAATATACACCTATAATATTTTCCAACCATTTCACTTTAACATATCTCAACAAGAGAAGTAAAATCCCACATACATACAGACTTGTATATAACTGTTCACAGCACCTCTATTTGTAATAGTAAAAAATTGGGGGGGGGGATTTATCCACACAAGGGATGAAGGGATGAACTATTGATACACACTACAATGTAGATGAATCTCTAAATAATTAAGCTGAGTGAAAGCGGTCATGCAATGGAGTGCCTATGGTATCACCTCATATCTATGACATTCAGAAAGAGTTAACTAAATTGGGCCTCCCTGGTGGCCCAGGGGTTAAAGTCTCAGCACTATCAAGCTACCACCAGCCACAGCAGCATGAGTTCGATACCCAGCCAGGGAACTAACCCACATGGCACAGGAGACCTCTCCTGCCTTGCCAGCTGCTCCCCTCAGCAGTGTATTTCAGAATAACTTTGTGAGACATTAAATATTTAAATCCTCATTTCTTAATAATATTAACTAAGGTATATTAACTATATCTTAGTTATACTTTTCTCAAATTGAAGTATGAAAGAATTTAAACTCACAAGTTTTAGTTTCTTAACTATATATAAATATGATGTCCCTATAATGAACAAATCTGCCTGTTCTGTTCCCCGCTCTGTCTCTGGTGAATCCTCTGGTCCTCTGGCCTACAGTTCAGTTCTTGTATGCATAAATTTTTAAAAATCTTTAAAAAAAAGAATTGATTAAATTATTCTTACAGAAAACAGAATAGTTGATCGCAGGAATGACAGAATACAAAGAAGGGATTATAAAGAGCCAGGAAGAAACTTGTGAATGTGATGTGTTTATTATCTTGATCACAGTGACACAACATTGTGCACACATCAAAAACCTATCAAATTGTAGTCTTTAAATATGTGCCCTTACTTGATGTCAATTATACCTCATTAAAGTTGTTAAAACCCTAAACAAATTTAATTCATGTACATGGTTTTTAAAAACCCTCAAATATGACAAAATAGAAAAGTCTCCTACCCTCCCTCAGCAGCCCACTTGTCAGCAATAACTGCTTTTAACTGTATCTCTTTCTAATTTCTTCTGAGGATTATCTCCATAAATCTCAAATGGTTGTGAATCTATTTCTCTACTTGTCAACTTTAAATAATAGATATTGACCTCTCATTTTAAATATATGAGAAAATACCATTTTTTAAACTACTACCTCCCCATTCCAATCTCTACCCAGTCCGTTTTTAATTTTTAGTTCTTTTATTGTTTTCTCTCATCATCATCATGAAAAATATTTTATGTGTCAAATATCATTCTAACCAGTTTATACATACATACATAGATAAGCTCATTTTCTATTTGGAATAATTTGTGAGACATTAAATATTTTAATCCTCATTTCTTGATAATATTAACTAAGGTATATTAACAATACATTAGTTATACTTTTCTCAAATTGAAGTATGAAAGAATTTAAATGCATAATTTTTAGTTTTTTAACTATATATCAATATGATGTCCCTATAATGAAGAAATCTAAGTCATATTTAAAGCCCTGTTTTGACCCCTTAGGTGGAGGTATATCTCTTAGTGCTCTTCATTCTTTTTTTAAAATATTTATTTATTTATGCATACAAGAACTGGGGTACAGGCAAGAAGTGTGCAGGGTGAGAGGATCCATCAGGGACAGAGTGGGGAACAGAACAGGCAGACTGAAATACACTGCTGAGGGGAGCAGCAGGCAAGTCAGGAGAGTCTGCTGCGCTATGTGGGTTGCTCCCTGGCCGGGGGTTGAACTCGTGTTGCAGTGGCTGTGGATAGCTTCATAGGTTGCGTCTTAACCTTTGCACCACCAGGGAGGCCCAGTGTTCTTCATTCTTGATGAAGGAATCCAGTATCACCACATTTCCTCCACTTCTCTACCCTGCTCTCTGAACTTCCACTTTAGCATACTGTTGTTTTATATTTGTTTTGTAAACACAACTACTTGTTAATGTCTTGTGTATAAATTCATTTTTAAACTGAGAACTAAAAAGAAGTATTCATAGAATTTAATGGAAATTCTATGAATTTAATGGAAATATTGTTGACTGCAGAACTAAGAAGTGCCACTGAGTCTGTGACAGAGCTGTAACTCTTATCAATAAATCTTTGCTATTGCAAGTAAAAAGTAATTTTAAAGTAAGAAGAGGGTCAGGATGGCACCATGATAATGCCCTACTGTCCCTTTGCCTTGTCACAAGATCACCCTGCCTCTTACTATTTTCATTTGCTGGAAGAAATCCAACTTCTCCCAAAAGGGATTCCAGAGAGACCCTCTGACTTCAGTGCTGATTTGAACTGATGGATTTCTATGCTTGCCTCAAAGTTCTCACCCTGGAGTTACTTTTCACTACAATCTGGGTTAGATCCTGCTATACTTGGAGCATGTGACTTCCTTACTTGGATCCTCTTTTGTTTTGCTTGAGTAATTCTTTTAGAAATAGTCTGTGTGTGGTAAATGGTCTGAGTTCTTGCATGTTTTAAAATGCCTCCCTTTTGATTGATAGTTTGGCTAGATAGAGAATTGTAGGCTCAAAAACATTTTTTCCCTCAAGATTTTGTAAGCATGCTTCTTGATTTCTTTCTTAACAACTAGAACTGCAGATGATTTCTTCGATCTCAATTGGATTCTCATTTCTCTTTTGAGTCACCTATTCTTTCAGCTTTTGGAATCTTCCCTCCATCCTCAGTGTCTAAAACATTTCAAGAGCATAACTTGGGGTAAGTTTGCTCATTCATCCTGCATTCTCCAGGCCCTTACAATCTGAAGTCCTATTTCTTAACATTTGGAAATGTCTATCTTATTATTTGTTTTGCCTGTTTTCTCATCTTAAACACCCTTTTGGATGTTAGAAATTTTGGACTGTTCCCTAATCTCTTATTTTTTTCTCCCATGTTTTTTACCTTTTAATTTTTGTCATATAATCAAAGACATTTCTTCCATTGAATTTTTAACTCTGAGAATTGTTTTTTCAGTTTAAGAGCACTTTTTGCTTCTGATTTTTTTTCTTAGCTACATATTTTTGCTTTATAAATGCTTTTTCTTAAAATTTTCTTCTATAAGGAAACTAAAAAAATGCTACACAGATATTTTTATTTTCTAGTTTATCTATTTCCATTATTTACTTGAGCCTAGCCTATATGCTTATTTTTCCTTATATTTTTATGGTTCTTGGCTATCACTTCATATTTATAATTGAGGCAGGCTAGCTAGTTGAATATAGATAGCTCTCCCTGCAGTGGGGGTGGGCAAGGAAACTTCTATCCACGTGGGTGAAAGTTTTGTCTGGTGGACTTTACTTTAGACCTTGAAGTGAAAGAGAAGGAAGTAGGGTGTCCCTCCCTGGCTCTCCCACTTCCCAGCCAAAAGGAGAAGGATGTAATTCAGAGTGGATATCACCCTCATCGGGGCTCGTTTTCATGCAGAGTATTTTCAATTATTTTACATGTCAGGCCTCTAGTTTTAGACTGAGCATGTGACGCAGGGAAGGGGAATGTGGCCATGACTCACTGTTATTCCACAGTTGATTACTTTCCAGCTTCCCTCTCATACTCCAAGTTTTGAGCTTCTCTGTGTGTCTGCTGCCAGGAAAAATAGCTCTGGCCCCTACTGCAGGCTTCTCCTATGAATGTGATTTAATCTGTTAATACAATTCAAAGTATTTTTTCGCTTTAAAAAAAGTTGTCTGTCTCTAAAATACCCAGATACCTTTTTCCTGCTCACAATGCCATCTTTAATGTAATATTCAGTGTTCCTCTTTACTGCCATGTCTATGGGATTTCGAGTTGGAAGAAGAGTTACATATAAGTTCTGTGATCTCTTCCTTATTTCAAGGCAAAAGACTCCTTATATTTTTCACTTTGGGTCATAGCACCATACAAACAAGATTGAATTTCTCTTCTACTTGTTAGCTCTCCAAATATTTTAAACCAGTTTTGTACCCTCCTATCCTCTCCAGGTCAAATATTTCTAGTTCCACAAATCTTGCCTCATTGAATTTTTAATCCTCCTATCATTCTGATCACTTTCTTCTGAATTTTTTCTCCCTAAAAGAATTCAATGCAATCCCTAGGATACTAAGGCTGGAAATAATTCATAACAGCCTAGTCTTGCCTACCACAGCACATATCCACACTGCCCAGTTACACATATTTCTCCACCTTAGACATATAAAATGAATGTTATGCCATTGGCAGCTGCCGAGAAGACTCTCTACAAGAGTGATATATTTAAAAACCATAAATGGGGATAGATAGCAAGAGGAATTTTCATGCAAGAATTTCCAAGCATTCTAACACAGCTTCCAATTTATACACAATGACTTTATCATAGAAATAAAGGTCATTTAAAAACTCTTCATGTTAGTGTTTTTTGAAAGAGTAGTATCATGAGCTGGGGAAGTAATTTGGGATAAATAATTCTAAACAGATTGAATAATCTGTGTGTGTGTGTGTGTGTGTGTGTGTGTGTGTGTATTTCAAGTTTGGAATGTAACTCCAAAACTCCAAACACATTTCCCATTAGCAAAACCAGAACACTTTTCAAAGAGCCCCAGATTATTGTAAAGTCACTAATAATGAAAATACTTATAAAATTTAAAAATCAATACAAAGAAGATAAAGCCAAATGTAATACTAATCTAAAACATCACAGTTATGGTGACATCCCTTTATTGCCAAGTTTCCAATTTAAATAAAATGTTTTCTGAAAAAATTACATGGTCTAGTTATCAGCTAGTACAAAGATTTTTCTGGTATGTGTCCCTTCTTGAAATATCCCTGCTCCCAGCTCCTTAAAAAGCACATTTAAATACTATAAAAGAAAAAAAAAATGTTTTCTGAGTACATTTATGTGAGGGAAAAATGTATAAATCAAATCTATAAAATGACCAAAACATTTTCAAATCTACCTATTTGTTTTCAAAGAGAATTATTTTTTTTTTGTTTTTTTTGTTTGATTCTGCACTTTATTTTTTTTTTGCTTTGTTGTGGTTTTTTATTTTTATTATTATTATTTTTTTTTTTTAAATAATAAATTTTATTGTTATATTCCCCATACAATTGCAGCCCCCCCATTCTGACCCCAATCCCTCCCCTCCCGCCCCCGCCCCCCTAAAAGTGTCTCTGGTTCATAGTTTTTTGTTGATTTTGATTTTCACTTTCTTATAGTTATTCATTTTCCTGGTCCCTTATTTAAATTTTCTAGATTCCTGTTATGAGTGAGACCATCCGGTATTTTTCTTTTTCTTTTTGGCTTATTTCGCTGAGCATGATCCCTTCCAGCGCCATCCATGTTGCTGCAAATTGCATGTGTTTATCTTTTTTTTTTTTTAATTAATAAATTTTATTTTTATATTCCCCATACAATTGCAATCCCCCCATTCTGACCCCAGTCCCTCCCCTCCCGCCCCCCACCCCCAAAAAGAGTCTCTGGTTCATAGTTTTTGTTGATTTTGATTTTCACTTCAAAAAGAATTATTTAAGAAAATACTAGATGATAGGCAGCAGTGGTTCATAACATACTGGGAAGGTCTGCATCTCTATTTTCACGGAATTTACTCAGGTGATCTATATTCAAGTTTGTTAAAGCTCATTTTTCAACAACTCTGGTTAAGGAAGGTAGATTCAGATGCACATGAACTGAAGCCACCCACCACTAGGAAGCAAGAAGTGTAACATCTTTTCCACTAGCTGGGCCAAGAGGCCTGTGTCCCTAAAGCTTATGGAATGGCAACTATGAGGAAACAGAGCTGAAAAGCTGGCAGGAAGTTAAGAGGCTATCTCAGGAAAAAGTTTTAAGCATCCCACCCTTACTTCCTCTGATCTTGGAAATTTGGATAGTAGGCATATTCCAAATTTTGGGGGTGTGTAGCAGCACCTGGCATACCTGGTATTAGTGACTTTGGGCTCTCCTGCCTTTTCTAACTGGGTCTCCACTCAGCCTCACAAATGTACACCCTGCAGTGTGCCTGGACTATTTGGGGTTCTCCATGCACACCACACCTTTACATACATCCTTTTCTTTGCCTGACATGCCCTTGCCTTCCTCATCCTCTGGAGTCCTCCTACTCAGATGGCAGGGCTCAGTGCAAACATATTTCCTCTGGAAAGCCGTCAATGCCCCCCAGGCTGGTTAGCCAGATCAATGGAATAGTAACATCTGTGAGAAAAGACAGAGCAGGAAATCTGGCTCTAGCTTTTACCAGACATGGAGTTAAATAAACTTTCCAAACCTTAGTTTTCCCCATCTGTAAAATACAGACAGTTGCGCTCTAAGGCAGTTTTGAGGATCAAATACAATGGTTAAGGTGAAGTCCTGGGCCTCCCAGGTGGCACAGGGGTTAAAGTCTCAGCACTATCAAGCTATAGGCAGCCACTGAGGCATGAGTTCCATCCCCGGCCAGTTCCATCCCCAGCTAACCCACATGGCACTGCAGACATTTCCTGTCTCACCCGCTGCTCCCCTCAGCAGTGTATTTCAGTAGAGCTGCCTGTTCTGCTCCCCACTCTGTCTTTGGTGAAGCCTCTCACCCCCCACACCTCTGACCTATACCCCTAGTTCTTGTATGCATAAATAAATATAAATCTTAAAAAAAAAAAAAAGTAAAGTCCCTAGCAGAGAGCTTAGCACATATATAGTACTAAATACATACTGCTTTCCAGTCCCTCCCTTCTAGCCAAACCTTGGAATGGCATGAATTTAAAATCTCTGGCTTGGACCCTCCATGGCTCTTACTTAAAAATCATAGGGATTGCAATTATATAAAGTTTCAAAATAAAAACAATACAGTAAATCAAAGTGTATCATTTTCCAGTTACTGACAAGGATCCTTTGTGTGCAGAATGACTATAAAATATTTAGAATGGTCTTGTACTTGAGTGCATGCATGCAACACTTTCAGAGATTCTAATCAAGAGCCTCAGCACCATGTGTTACAGACCTACACATTTTACATAGAGATCAGTGCTATATTCTTAGCAATCACATTTGCTCTTGTGCCTATTTGACAAACTCAGAATTGGGCCAACATAGTACATCAGTTACAAAGATTTCCCAAAAACAATAATAGTATAAGAGCAATAATTGTTATATTTAATGAGAATTGTCATTTTGTACAACTCTTTCTCCCATGCCTTAGACATTTTATAAATGCTCGCTCTGTTTTGATAAATCTAGGAATAACAAGTCCCTTATTCAGGTCACTCACTCAGCAACCCTTTGTAAACATAGTGGCTAAAAGCAAGAAGCCTGGGTTCAAATTCCACCTCTACCACCCACTAGTTGTAAGGCCTCCTATGAGTTACTTCCTCTATCTGTGGTTTACTTCCTCATCCATAAAAATGGGGGTTATAATAGTACCTGCATCATACAACTAAAGGCAACAGTGCCCATCACATAATTAATGCTCCTAATTATTGGGAACTATCAGTGTTATCTTTATTTCTAGCTTAGGCACTGAGATGCAATGATGAACAAAGACACTCTATAAATAGTTGGTGAATGAATAATGCAAAAGCATAATAGAGTGAAGACATAAATATAGATTTTTGGATACCCAGGTGGTTTCCATGAATGGCTGATGTCAGAGAACAAGAATTTCAACATTCATATGATTAAGTTTCAACAACACACTCATTTGCCCCAGAGCAGAAGTAGAAAGAAATAATGAAATTATGCGCCTAATGTCTAAAGAACAGCCAGTGAGAATAAGCCAAGTAGCTCTGTGAACAAGTGTTCTTTTTTAACTTGGCTGTACTGTGGATTTTTTAAAAATATGCTTATAATTGTTATTCAAATATTCTGACTCTCAAATGAGGTCATGTTTAGAAATACATGCTTTAAAATTTAAACAACTCAAACAGCAAGAAAATTTTAATTACTTAAGCCAAATTCTGTCTCAAAATTGAAATAAGTGAGATGTAAAAATTAAGGGAAGGCCTACTCTCAACTGGATCACTGTTTCATACTACCCTTTATATAAAATGAGTATAAAATCAGGCATTTCAGGATATCATCAATAAAAGTGTTTGCAGCATAAGCCAGTCCTAACCACTGCTAAAATTTCTAACACCACTTAAAAATACTTGAGAGTATAACTACAGTATTTATACCTGCTTACAATCATGAATTTTATCTTGTCTCTATTTTAAATAATGATTTTTTTCCTTAAAGTTCAAGATGTATGTTCTGTGAACAGAGAAATTTGGAAAGCATGATCTAAAGCTGATTCCTCAAAAAGTTAAACAAAATAGATAAACCTCTAGCAAAATTCAATAAAAAAGGAAAACTCTAATAAAGTCAGAAATTAAAGAGAAGTTACAACAAATATTTCATAAATACAGAGAATTATAAGAGACTATTATGAATTTCTATATGACAGAAAATTCAGTAATCTAGAAGAAATGGACAAATTCTTGGAAGCATACAAACTTCCAAGCCTGAATCAGGAAGAAATAGAAAACCTGAACAGACCAGTTACAAGCAAGAAAATCGAAACAGTAGTCAACAGTCTCCCAAGAACCAAAATCCAGATAATTTCACTAATGAGTTCTACGAAACCTTCAAAGATTAACTAATACCTACCCAAGCTCTTTCAAAAAATTGAAGAAAAGGGAATGCTCCCAAATATATTCTATGAAGCCAACATTAATTACTCCTACACCAGAAGAAAACGAGATATCACACGAAAAACAAAACATCAATATTTGAACATAGATGCAAAAATCCTCAACAAATCTTAGCAAACTGAATTCAATAACATATTAAATACATCATGCCCAAGTAAAGTTCATCATGAGCAAATCAATTAAGGTATTCACCACATCTACAAAATGAAAGATCAAAATCAATTGTGATCATACCAATAGATGCAGAGAAGATTTGACCAGATTCAACCCTCATTTATGTGTGACAAACTCACAGCTAACATCATACTCAATGGTGAAAAACTGAAAGCTTTTCCTCTAAGATCAGATACGTGACAAGATGTGCACTTTCATCACTACTTTTCAACATGGTATTGAAAGTTCTAACTAGAGCAGTTAGACAAGAGATAAAAGGAACCCAAAATGGGAAAGAAATAAAATCACTATTTGCAGACAACATGATTTTAAACATAGAAAACCCGAAGACTCCACAAGGAGAAAAAACCATTAAAAGCAATAAATCAAAACTTAAATAAGGGGCCAGGAAAAAGAATAACTGTAAGAAAGAAAATATCAAAATCAACAAACAACTATGAACCAGAGACACTCTATGGGGTGTGGGGGGCAGGGAAAGGAGGGAATGGGGTCAAAATAAGGGGGTTGTAATAGTATGGGGAATATAAAAATAAAATTTAAATATAAAAAAAGCAATAAATCAGTACAGTGAAGTAGCAGGCTACAAAATCAATATATAAAAATCTGTTGCATTCCTATCCATAAACAATCAATTAGAATAGAAGGAAATTTTTTTAAAAATCACATTTACAATCGCATCAAAAAGAATTAAATACCTAGGAATTAACAACAGAGGTGAAAGACTTGCAATGAAAACTGTAAAACACAGTTAAAGAAATAGAAGATGACACAAAGAAATGGAAAGATGATCTCTGTTCATGGATTGGAAGAATTAACATTGTTAAAAGAGCCATTTTACCCAAAGCAATATTCGGATTCAATGCAATCCTTATCAAACTGTCAATGGCATTCTTCAAAGAAATAGAACAAACATTACTGGTATTTATATGGTACCCCAAATAGCCAAA
This sequence comes from Talpa occidentalis, assembly GCF_014898055.3. Lineage (NCBI taxonomy): Eukaryota > Metazoa > Chordata > Mammalia > Eulipotyphla > Talpidae > Talpa > Talpa occidentalis. The sequence goes on from NW_023601653.1 coordinate 36,938,010, forward strand.
GCAATCCTGACAACAAAAAAGAGCAGGGATATTACACACCCAGACTTCAAGTTATACTACAAAACTACATAAATCAAAACAGTATAGTACTGGACTATAAAAACAGAGACAGACCAGCTGAATAGAATTAATGCAGAATAATAAACCTATATTTATATTGACTGGTAATTTATGACAAAGAAACAAGAATACACAATAAATAAAGTCTCCTCAACAAAAGATTTTGGACAGTCACTTGCAACACTATCTCATATATACACAAATGTTATCTCAAAAATTATTAAAGTCCTCAATATAATTAATTAAAAACTGAAACCATTTAATACATAGGGTTAAAAAAAAAAAAAAAAACATAGACAAAACACTCCAAGACTTTGGGTCAGTGGTGCCTTTGGAGACTTAGCAGTAGCCAAAGGGGAAAAAAGCAAAAATAAACAAAAGGTAGTACATCAAATTAAAAAGCTTCTGCACAGCAAAAGAAACTGTCACCACAACAAAAAGATACCCTTCTGAAGGGGAGAAAATATTTGCATATCATATATCTGACAAGGGGCTAACATCCAATGTCTACAAAGAACTCAATCAACTCAACAAGAAAATAAATAACCCAATCAGAAAATGGGGAAAAGATCTAAATAGACACTTTAAAAAATTCATAGAGATGGCAACAGGCACATGAAAATAATGTTCATCATCATCACTTAACATCAGGGAAATGCAAATCAAAGCCACAATGAGATACCACCTCCTACCCATATCAAAAAAATCAGAAACAGGTGGGTGTGACAAAAAAGGAACTCTCATACAGTATTGGTGAGAATGTAGACTGGTCCAGTTCCTATAGAAAATAATATTAAAATCAGATCTTCTATATAACCTAGCATTCCATTACTAGATATTTACTCAAGGAATGCAAAAAAACTATTTTGAAGGGATATGTGCACACTTATGTTTATTGTAGCATTATTTACTATAGCCAAGTTATAGAAATAACCTAAGTCTCAAGGACAGATGAGTGGAGTAAGAGGATGTGGTATGCATACACAATGCAATACTACTTAGAGAGAGAGAGAGAGAGAGAGTGAAAGAGAGAGAGAGAGAGAGAGAGAGTGAAAGAGAGAGAGAGAATACTACTTTGGAGATATATCGATATATCTCCAAAAAAAAAAGATGAAATCTTTCCATTTGTCACAACATGGATGAAACTGGAGGGTAGCATGCTAAGTGAAATAAGCCAGAAGGAGAAAGATAGATACTGGATGATTTCACTCATAGGTGGAATAGAAAGAACAAAACAAAGGAACAGACATCTAGACCAAAACAAACCCTCAAAATCTGACTGCAGAATTGAGGCTACCAGAGGGAGTGGGTGAAGAAGCCTGATGGACTATGGTGGAGAATTATGGGTGTTTTTGGTGGTGGGCATGGTGTGGCAACATACATCTGAAGAGGTGTGATTCTATACCCCTAAATCATATATAACATTCAAACCAACATTGAAAATAAAACTTAATAACTTAATAATACATACATACATGCATTTAAAAAAAGACCTAATTCAGATGCCATTCACAAGTTTCAGGTTGTCACCTGCACATTTAACCAACCAGCTATATATCAGCATTTCCCATAATCCCTCCTCGGGTTCAAAAATTTGCCCAAAAGGCTCACAGAACACATGGAAATACTTCACTTATGTTTACCAGTTCATTATAAAGGACATTATAAAGTATACAAATGAATTGTCATATAAAGAGGTACATTGGGTGGGGTGCAGAGGGTGCCAAATGCAGAGCTCTCTGCTCCTAAGGAGTTAGGGTACATCGACTTCCCTGCATGTGGACACATTCACCAAACCAGCAGCTCTCTGAACTCTGCATTGTGGAGAATTTTAGGGAGACTTTATCATGAAGGCATGATACTGTTCACCCAATCTCCAGCCCCTCTTCCTTCTCTGGAGGTCTGGATGTAGGGTTAAAAGTTCATGCCTCAGTCTTTCCACAGAAGTCCCCATCCTGAAACTCTCTAGATACCATCCCCATACCACTAGAGAGGCTCTTGGAAGCTCTTATATTAGGAACTAGGGAGTGAAATCAAATAGTATAACAAAAGATATTCCTCATCACCCCATTATTCAGGAAAGTAAAAGAGGTTTTTTTCAAAAGGTTTATTTATTTATGCATACAAGAACTGGAGTGTAAGCCAGAGGTGCGGGGGTTGAAAGGATTCACTGGAGAGAGTGGAGAGCAGAACAGGCAGATCTACTGAAATACACTGCTGAGGGGAGCAGCAGGAGAGGCAGAAGAGGTCTGCTGTGCCATGTGGGTTGCTCCCTGGCCAGTCGGGGTTGAACTCTTGCTACAGTGGCTGGTGATAGCTTTGTAACACTGTCTTTAACCACCACGACACCAGGGAGGCCCAAAAATAAAGGAGTTTTAGGGTCCTGTGCCAGGAACCAAGGCCAAAAACCAATATATATTTCTTATTATACCACAATATCACAGGCTCTGATACATCCATGTTAGAGGGGATACAATTCAGTTTATATCATCTTGTAATCTTCACAGGTTCTGGGCATGAGGATCTGGTAAAGCCATTCTCTGCCTGCCACAGTGCTGTACTTTGAAACGCTGACCATAACAGTGATAGGCTTCTGAAGTCAAATGAAGGCACAACCGTGAGCCCAATCACTGCCAGGGACATGAGGAGGAAAGACACTGTGTGGGGCAGTGGCTCTTTGACCTTCTTTCCCCAAAGTGGGTGTAATTGATGCTTGGGCCACTTCCAACCAATGAACCGGCCTTCCTCCCTCTCTGGCACTGATCCCAGGGAAGATCAATGCAAGCACTTGCTCTGAGTAAAAGGTGGAAATGGCAGCAGAGTCAGGCCCTCTAAATACTGGGGCTCTGACAGCTGCAGCTCAGCAGAAACTTGCAGGTGTGCAGAGGTTAGTCTGAGCATCGCTGTTCATTTGGTGGAGTGCCCGTGGGTCAAGTACTCTGTATTGGGCTTTAAAATCCATATTTCCAGGGCCTCCCTGGTGGTGCAGGGGTTAAAGACAGTGCTCACTGAAGCATGAGTTTCATCCCTGGCTGGCCAGGGAGCTACTCACATGGCACAGCAGACCTCTCCTGGCTTGCATGCTGCTCCCCTCAACAGTGTATTTCAGTCAGTCTGCCGGTTCTGCTTCCTACTCTCTCTGGTGAATCCTTTCAACTCCCACACCTCTGGCTTACACCCCAGTTCTTGTATGCATAAATAAATAAATCTTTAAAAAATAAACAAAAAAATAAAATCCATATTGCCAGATACCATGATGACTGGAAGAGAAACAAAATAAGCACAGTGAACTATTCGTTATAAAGGAGTACGCCTCTCAACACGTCAGAAAGAAGCTGATTCCCAGAGCAGGCTAACCCTCACATCTTTATATTCCCTTTTCATCATTCATGAAGGTCACTGGGTTAATCACCCCATTATTCATCATTTGTGTGTCAGGACACATGGAAATGTGGCCAACTTGATAAAAGGCTTTACTGTTCTCAGGAGCAAATAATTAGCCCAGGGAGTTAGAGACTTGCAGGTTCCAAGCATAAAAGGAGACAGTAAGTATCTGAAGAACAAAAACAACTCAAATGCCACTTCCTCCCACCTTGTCATCTCTACTAGACCACATCTTACTGCTGTACAGAGACTTGTTAATGAATTTTTACCCAGAATTAGCTACCGTTCTGATATTACCCAAAAGATCAAGCAATGAAAGTATAAAAGGAAGGAAGGATTCAAATGACAAGGAAATGTTTACTTCTCCTTCTTTGAGCACAGATATATACAAATGTCTTATTTAACAACAAATTAGTAAGTTGTACTGATATGGAAAGTATTTACACTTTTCATGTTATGTTGTTTCCTAAAGAAAAAAAATCAAACACCTCTAACATTAACATTAATGTGTCAAGACAAGAATTAAAGCAATGCACACTGGAATACAAAAAAGTCTGTTCAAGCAATTAAGTGCCTCTTCCTATGTGCTGGGCTGACATTGTTAGTCAATCACAATGTTATTTCCTACAGATTTGAGGGGAAACTTCATAATCCCAAAATGGGATTTTAGGTAGCATTCCGGGTTGGCATTAGAAATTTGCTTTCCCGCATAAACATTTTTAATTTCTCCCTATCTACTGGCTTCTTCCTTACTTCCTCCAAACATACATAGGCCTTACTCTCAATAGCAAATATTTGTGGATCCCCTACTGTGTGCCAAGCACTGCTAATACAACAGGAAATACAAGGAAGGTGACAAGGAAGACAGGCAATAAACAGTCATCAAACAAGTAAACAAGACAATTCCTGATAGTGACAAGTGCTTAAAGGGACATAAAGCAAGGTAATGTGGAAAGGGACTGGGGGTGCAGAAATGGGCATTAGCATTAGGGAAGTGGTCAGAGAAGTGTGTCTGAGCAGACAGAATCAGATCTAAGTAATAAATAAGGGGTCAACCACCACACAGAGAGAGGGGAGGAGATTTTTAGTGGCGGGAACAAGAAGCACAAAGGTCCAGCAGAAATGAGATTGAGATGCTGGGGGGAAGCACAGAAGACAGGCATGGCCGGGGTGAAGGAGTGAAGGAGAATGCAATCAAATGAGCTCAGGAAGAGACAGAAGCAGATCATGGAGGAATTTGAGGGAATGTGAAGGAAACAGCCCACAGAGTGGTGAGAAGACATCAGCGAATTTGGATAGAAGATGTCATCACCTGATTTACTTTTGCTGAAAATTCATGCACCCCTTTGTTAATCATCTTTCTCTCCATTTAGTCACATTCATGACTGACATTAGGAGTCTATACTATCTCCTCATCACCCACCTCCCTGATAACTCATTTCATTTCCTTTATTCTCTTGAAATCTCTTTCTGAAAGGGCACCCATGGGCCCTTTTGCACGCATCTCTCTCTGACCCTCTTTAAAAACTTCACTGAGTCACTAAAAAGTTTTTATTGAGGCCCCATTTTGTCCCAAACTCTATGCTAGCCATTGGGGATACCACAGGAATCAAGCAAGTCCCTCTGCCCTCATGGAACACAAAGGCTGACAATTAAGCCAGAGCTCACAGAGCAGTGCATGGTCTATGAAACTGGAGCGGGAGGTTACTCTAGGACCTCAGCAGGGGCTTCTCAGCCAGAGTGAGAAATGCTGAGTGGGGAGGCTGTGGGGAACAGGGGGGCAGCAGAAGCACTGGATACCTGAGACCTAAGTACAATGGGAATTAGCAGGGCCCAGAGGAGGAGACCCAAAACCCAGGTAATAGAAACAGGAGGTGTGAAAGAGCACGGAAAGTAGAAAGAGCTGGTTGGCTTCCCTGGAGGCACAGGTGTTAAAGACACAGCACTATCAAGCTATTGGGAACATGAGTTCGATCCCCAACAAGAGAGCTGACCCACATGATGCAGCAGACCTCTCCTGTCTCCCACACTGCTCCCCTCAGCAGTGTGTTTCGGTACATCCACCTGTTCTGTTCCCCACTCTGTCTTTGGTGAATCTTCGCACCGCCCGCACCGCCCCCCCACCCTGCACCTCTGGCCTACACCCCAGTTCTTGTATATATAAATATATAAATCTTCTTAAAAAAAAGCAGAAAGAGCTGGAATCATTCAAAAATGGGTCAGTTAGACAGGAAGTGAATTTCCTTCCCATTATTAATGCTCTCCACTCACTTTAATAATATATATTCTTCTTAATAATGTATTGATTTTAAAAAATATTATTAAAATGTGAAGGCTCATTATGAAAATTGATGAAAAATATCTAAAGAAAATTAAAAATTAAAATCAGTTTCCTGTTAACACATTGCTCTATCTCCTAACAGTTCTTCCTGTGCTGTCTCTGCTGTTGTCTCGCTTGGAGAAGACTTTGGTTTTGTGCCCTATTTTGCTTTGGGAGGGTTTTGCTTAATATTTCATTATGGGTATTTTGTCCAATGAAACATAAACCTATCATAATTATTTGAGCAATCTCTGTTGATGGATACAAGTTTATTTCTAAATTTGTGCTACTATATGTAGTTATGGTTATTTGCATACATAAATCTCTGTTTACACCATGGATTATTCTGAGATAGATTTCTGGAAGTAGGATTGTCAGGTAAATGCAAATGAGCACTGCTCAAGTTCTTAGTGCGGATTGCCACCTTGCTCTGCACAAATGTTGTTAATTCCTCCCCAGCAGTAGCCAACAAATGTTCTCTCCACCCCATACGAGTATGGAGCATCACTGTTTTATTAAACATGTAATTTGTCCGTTTATTTCATTGATTTATTATTATTAGTTTTTCTTACTGATTTAAAAATTCCATAGTGGATTAATCAATCTGTGACTCTTGAGATGTTATAGGCAATAGTATATTTAAAAGTTGTCCATTAAGGAATATTGTTCAGCAATCAAAAAAGATAAACTCATACCATACGCAGCAACGTGGATGGAGCTAGAAGGAATTATGCTCAGTGAAATAGCCAGAAAGAAAAAGAAAAATATCAGACAGTTTCACTTATGGCAGGAATATAGGTGAACAAAATAAGACATCAGTGTAAAAAAAATAATAACAGTACAAAACACAGCAAAGCAGTAATGGACAATTATAAGCCAGAGACAGCCTGCAGAGGAGGAGGTGGGAGAGGGATCAGAGGGAGGGAGGGAGGAGCACAGGGGACTGAGGGTGCACAGGTACATTGGGGAAGGAAATTCTAGGGGAACTACACCTGAGGGGGTGGGGGGAAGCAAATATTGTTTAAAAATGAACAATGGTGTAAAAAAATAAAGTTTTCCATTAAAAAATATTAAAGTTTATTTGTAATATTTATACAGTTAGACTTTTGGAAACACATGTTTTTTCAGCCTATGCCACTCTTATTATAAAAGCAACCCCTGGCTTCTTCAGAATCCTGCATGGACTTCTGCCCACTTCACCTCACATCCTAGACAGTATCTTTAGTCAGAGACCATTATTATTCCTATCAAATTCTAACTTCTCTCAGGCAGTTACGGCTCCTCTGTTGATGAAGTCTTAACCATTTCCACTTGGCTCCCCTCCAGCTTTTCCCCACAGGAAATCAGAATGAACTGTTTAAAAAACTACTTTAAACACTGCAATGGCTTCCTGGTGTAATTATATCAAGTTCCCAGCTCCTCAGCAGACTCTGTGCCCTCTCCATTAGACGGCCTTGCTCTCATCGCCTACCTCATGCACCAAGCTGCTCCCCTGCTCGCCTCCTTCTCTCCTGTCCTAGAACTCATGTTCTGGATTGCTCCTCAGGGCTTTTGAGCTGCCCTCATAATTTCTACTATACAAGAGACCTCTAGGTTTATTATTCTTTCTCACAATAATATATAGCTACTTTTCCCTTTTGACCCCTCTCACAATTTATCACTGACTTGTTGGTGATAATCTCTTTAACATCTGTCTCCCCTACTGAAATGCTATCTCCATGCACCATACATGTTCAGCTTGCCATATATGCCCAGGGGAAAGACGGTATGAAGCCAAAGGATTTCCACGCTTTTCCTCATCCAACTCAGTTCCATTCGCCTTCTAGTTAGCAAAAATTCCTCCAGATGCTAAGAAAAGATTGCCAATGTCAGCGCTGGTTAAGGGCCACCTTGTCCAACCACAGGTAAAGGGGGACTTTGTAGAGGAAGTGACATCTGGCCTGAGCTGAGTCCCACAAGATGAGACAGGGGAAGTCATTCCCCTGTGAACAGTAGCTGAGCAAGAGCACGTGAGCACGTGAACAGTGGCTGAGAGTTGAGAACATAGCACATTTAAAGAAACCACAAGACCACAAGACATCACCTTTCCACAGGAATTATTCTCCACTTCCTTATTCTGCAAAAACCTCAGGTTCTCTGCCCACCCCTGGCAATATGCCAAAAATCACATGCACAGGGGCCCAACAAATATTAGGGACTAGATGAATGAATTATACAGGTCATATCTCAATTAGAGCAATTCTCTTCAAGAATGTTCACTAAAAGTGTGGGGAATTGCTTGAGGACCTGACTCGAGAGCCACCTGCCTGAAGCTTTTCCTACCCAACAGCAGCACACATGACCTTTCCTTACTCTGAACTTTTATCTTTTATTGTTCTCAAATTGTTTAGTATTTCCTGTCTAATCTTACTTATCTTCCCAATTAAACATAATTCTTCAAGGGCTGGAACCTAGTTCCTGCTCTTTTTCCTTCTTTTATTTTTTTGTATTGTGTATCCAAATGCCCTATAGTTGTTTTTTATGTAAGGAGGGAGGGTGAGTGGGAGAAAACTAAAGTAAGAGGGTAGTTGTCTTGGGGAAAATTGCTCCTCTAGGAGCTTATACTCAATGATTACTTGATACTTTGCTAGCAAATGATTGTAATCCCCATTTTATTTATTTTACAAATCTCTTTTAAATCTAAAATTTCTTTTAAAAATTAATTGAATTAACAAATGAGATTTTGCACAAAGCTTTCAAATTTCAGCAAAAAAAAAGTTTGCTAGTACTTCATACTTCATAACCAAAAGTATTGTCACCCTTCTCTTTTCTTGTGAAATTAGGTACTGCAATTCCCTTTCATGTGGCAAAATCAGAAACTCTAAGAGCAACAACTGCTTTTCATATACAAACACCACTGTTACCTATACCTACATATTTCTCCATACCAGAGACCTCCAAATCCTTCCTGTTCTTTAAATATCCATATCTGTGCTCTGGTCTAATCTGCCATCTCTCGCAAGCACTTCAAGTTGACTTTCCTTCATCTGCTTTTCCTCGTCTCAGTACATTCTACTAAAGATAGAGAGAACACATCTGTTTATGACATTTTCCTCCTTAAAATGCCTTGGTTGCTGCCATGGCACACAGGATAAAGACCAAAATCATTAAAGCACCTACAAGGCCTGGCACAGTCTGCACATTCATGTCATACCAAGCCCTTCTGCTTTGGATTCTTGGAAGCTCCAGCCACAAGGCCCTTGATATAATTATTCATCCACACCTCGCTTCCCCTAACTCCGAAATGTCTGGCTACCATCTCCTTTCTCAACTGAAAAGGTATTTGTTTTTGAGGAAAGTCATTCTTCATCAGTGTAAAACAACACAACATCCCCCACCCCTTCCATTATATAAACACAACCCAGCACATGCTTTTCCTTCATAGCACTTGTTACATTTGCAATTATGCATTTGTCCAATTACTCGCATAACACCTTGCCTTCCCAACCATCTAAAATAGTAAAGACAGAAACTATGTTCACCATTACATATGCTTAGTGGTTAAATAGAATCTGGCAAGCAATAGGCATTTAATAAATATTTCACAAATGAACGTCATCTGCAATAGATAAATAAGACTGATATCTTTTTTTTTTTAAATTTAAGACTACCCAAGCCAAAATGTCAATGAATTGAATTCTAAGGGAAATGAAAATTAGGTTAAATAGTCCTCTTCAGATAAAAGGATGACAAATTAGCCAAAACTTACCCACATGCTTATTTTTATGTCTTTATAAACTGCTTTCTACATTCATCACATTTTCCCCAAAACAACTGAAAGCAATTCTTTAAGCTTTTTCTTAAATGATCTGGGCCTGCTCATAGTTTTTTTTCTGCAAATAATATGCTTCATTTTTTACAAGTGAAAAAATAAGTTTAAATATTAAAAATTCCTCAAATGTAGGAGGGGAAATAATTTGGGATAAAAAGCAAGGAAAGACACAATATTTTGGTTTGTAAAACTGATTTATTTACAAATTTGGTATTTTAAATTTATATTTGGAATTTTAATTTTTATATACTTCCCTGGCAGGCATCTATGTTTTCTTAAATATGAAGGCAAAGAATAGGAAACCTGAGTAAGTTTGAATTTAAGCAATTTACCTGCTGCTATAGTAAGAATTAACTTTCAATCCCTGAGAATTAGTAAAGAATCAAAAATATTTTCATACATTCAAAGGTAAAAAGCATATATTAAGAACAGAAAATAAAGAATAAAACTACTATAATTCATTAACTTCCCCAAATATGGCAATGAAAGTCCCTCTTTCACAAACTAAGTGAAGGGTGTGTGCACATGCATTTTAGTTTTTTGGTGTACCTAGCAGACTAAGGTGCTCCGGTGCTGTTTTTTGTAGTTTTTCCTTTTATTAAAAAAAAAAAAAAAAATCCTGAAAACTGATACACAATTTGCTCAATAATAGAAATGCCCATTAGCTCAAATTTACTTTTTCTAAATTTTTGTGTTATAGTGATTTTCCTTTACTATCCAAGACCAACATTCTTTATCTGATTACAACCGGAAGCCCAAACTATTTTTGCAAAGTCACTTCGGAACAAGTCACTTCAGTTTTCTCAAATATCAAGTGGGGATAATTATAGCTCTCAGGGATGTATAAAGCCGAACTGATGTTCATACAACACCATGAGATCCGAGAGGCTTTCTTCATACAGAACAAAGTTCTGGGACACATGATAGTTATAATATAGCCTGCTGTTCCTTATTATAGTTAATACTCCTAAAATGCAAGCTTTCTTTGGAAGAATAAATATTAGTTTGTTCATTAAACTTCCTTAAAATGCAAAGTAATGACAATTATATATATATATATATATATGAAATGTAGCAAAGATACTAAGCAAAACAGTCAGTCAAACCAAATAAACCAAAGGCTTTGCAGCAGATGGCAATTTTTTTTTAATGTATGTGCAACACCTTGGCAGTTGTTTTTCATTCTGGACAGCGCTAAATATCACTAATGACAAGTATTTATTTGCCTAATAGCCCAAAGGAAACACAGTGAAATTCAAACTTAAACAGTGAAACTAAGCCAAAAATACCCTTCCTTCAAATCTCCCTTTATGCTCTTTCCAAAATAGAAAATAATCAAACTAATTTCACATTCTCTAAAAGACCAACACCAATGCTAGCTAGGAACATTTTCTAATGCTAGTTGGAGGGCAACTTCTTAAGTTGCAAAAATATTTACTTGTATGGTTGTTGATTCCCAAGGGGAAAAAGATAAAAATACAAATAAAATAGAGCATTAATCAAGATAAGAAAGTGCTTTCAAATGACTGGATAAAAGAATGAGTGGGAAGTAAAATCTGATGTAAGAAAGATCTGGACAATCTATCTTAAATTGAAATTGCTACTTGAGCATCAACCTTCAAAATTATACATCTCTTAAAATTATTTCTAAATATATTGTTTCTTGACTGGTTGGTCTATTGCACTGGGTAAGGACTTTGAGTAGCAAGAGAAACAATCAATAATGGTGTCTCTGACAGGCCATGAAGACCAAGCCTGGGCTAGGAATTTGTGCAGTATCCCCTCATTTTAGTTGCAGGAAGCTGCACGGAGTGATTCTTTGGCTGTTGGTGGCAGGAGGGTGTAAATAAAAATGTGAGGTAGTTCTTTCCACAAGAGGGAAATATTTGTCTACATAACATCCCTGCAATGCCTGACAAATTACTACAGCATCTGCTCGCTGTCATCTGTAAAGTAAACTCTTAGCTTGGTATTAACTGAACTTGACAAATCATGAGCTAGTTGCAGTTCACAGGCCTTATTTTCTGATCCAGCCATGACAGGAGGAGACACTAAAACCCCAAAGTCATGAACTAAAGAGACTACGAAGAACAAGACACTGCAAAAGCATACAGGGGAGTCAGTAATAGTATGTAAGAATAAATTACCAAAGTTTGTGCATAGAAAAGCATGAAGGCCGGTGGGAAATAAATTAAAGACTCTGATCTCACAGCTTAACTCTCACCTTGAAGGTTAAAAAAAAAAAAGATCTGAAGCTTTAATATGATAGAGAACATGGCAGAAGTTATTATATATAAATGAAAACTAACAGGTATATTAAAGGTGAAGGAAAACAGTATCACTAACACTTGTGTCTTTCTTACCTGGAATTTGTACACTTATATTCAACTAGTAAAAAAAAAAAAAATTATTACTGAAAATCTTTGCATTCTAAACTCTCACCAGGCTACCAGACCAAGAATAATACCAGCAAATAGATCGGGAGTTATATTATAGTTAGAAAAGGGGAGAAGAGTTAGGTAGGACATTAAAATTTTATTCTGAAATTATCTCTGGCCACGACAATAAAATTTAACAAATATTCACTGAACAGTCTTACTCCTGTCATCAGCTGTACAATACATACAGTATCATAGAACTGGCCACTAGGATTAAAATCCACTAAAACATATTTCATGTTAAGTGGCGACAGCAGCATCTCACAGAAATTTATACATACATATATACACAGTCCACATTCAACCATTTTCACATATTTTCAGTACACACAGTTGCAGCATATTACAGTCACATGTCTAAGTTGTTGCTCGATAAAAACCCAAGCCACTGCCTAGACATAACTGTAGCAGTTGAGCTGAGTATAATTACAATTAATTTTATATATGTCCATAGCAGAGAGATGTACAAGCCCCTAAGAAACAGAGTTCACAAATACTTTTTTTAAATGCTACCACAGCATTATGTTGGGCAATATTAAAACCTTTTCCAACCAAATCAGTTTTTTTAAAAAGTCTTCTGCTTACCAGAAATATTCTTGATGAAAAAAATTACAAAAATGAATGCTCTTTAAAGTAATTCACACTTTTAAGATTCCAATATGGCCCAATGCTACTGATGCCTAAAGTGTTTTCTAACATTCTGATGGAGTCCCTTAACATGACTCCAAACCACCCATTAAGTTTAAAAGTGGCTTAAGTGCCTTGCACCCAAATTGTAAAAATCCCTGGCCATCCTTACTAGAGCCAGGCACATATAAAAGGAATGCACTTTGGTTCATACCAAATGCCCTGGGATTAATCACACTAGAAAATTAAATGGTTTGAGGTAAATTTTTACAAATACAGTTGATTTTTGTCTAGTGTTAGCATAACAAAAAACAATATTATTTAAAAAATCAGTCTGATGTTAAGATACAACAAAGGCCATCTTTAGCCCCTTAAACATAGGAATTCCCTGCTTGACTAACCAATGGTTTCCTTTTTCAGTGCCTCATGATGCTTCATGCCTTATGATTTGTATTAAGGCCTGTATATAACTGGATATTTAAGACAGAAGTGTCTTTGCAGAGGTGGGTTCCATCCTAGTATTCAAAGAGTTAAAGCGGCCAAAAAATGCATGCCCTACAACATGGCATCCAGAACAAAAGGCACATTGTTAACACTAAGGGCACAACTCCTCCTCTACTGTTAATGTACACTGTCTTGCATCATCTGCTGTTCCACTGTTGTAGCAATACACTTAAGTGGTAATGCACGCTCTGGTGGTGCAAGAAACGGAGCCAGATGAGACTGCAACCAAAGACAAGACGACACTGTGCTATTCCTAAATCTGAAAACAGCTCAGACATCCCTAGACAATGGTAACCTGTGAGACCAAGGACTGTTTCCAAGCCAACTCTTAGTAGCCTATGAGAGCCCTTCATTTATTTATGCTTTAACATCACAAAAGATGCAACTTTTCTTTTTTTGACATAATTAAGCGAGAATTTTTTAAAAGCAGCTCTATCACTAAACACTGAACATGGCAGCTCTTGTGAATAAAGGAAATTTCACTGAATCTTGGGGGAGGGGAAAGCCCCGTAGTGCTGCAAATCACAGTTTGGCTTAAAAGTTTCCGGTTGCATTTGTGAGTCAAGAGTCACAAATGCACAGTTGGCATCTTAAGATCTAGTTTTGTGTGGTGGGGGGAAGACAGGAAGTATTAGTCCATTTATAAATGTTCACACATGTAACCATTTTATAGGGAATTTCCTATTAATGGCCAGCTCAGTTTCATGTATTTAAACCTAAATATGAAAGTCGGAGTGGCTATGGAAAAGGAGCACTGCATGGGGAAAATAGCCTTTCTGTTTATTTTAATGACCTAAAGGAGCTAACCATCATTCAGAGGCTCATAGTTTTCAAAGCCACCACACTGAGTCTTACATTTCTTATGCCTTTACGCCAAAATTTGAATAATAAATACACAACCTTTAAATTCTATAAGCCGCTGATTGGGGGGCATCATCACATGAGCATCACTTAAAATGCAACTTACTGACATGTTATTGCACTTCCACAGATTACACAAAAACGTGTACAATATGCTAAAGAATTTGACTAGGGGAAAGCAGCTATAAATTCTAAATACAGAAGTACAAATTAATTTATCAGTGACACCCTTAAATAGTAAAGCAAATATCAACATCACTATCTTATTAATAATCTTATACTGTTTTTTGGCAAATATCTGTAACATTTCCTGAGCAATTTTTCTCCACCATCAACTGAAAAAGCCTCAAGATAATTAAGGTGTTTTGTTCAAAACTACTTTTTTTAAAGTAAGAGAAACTGCAGGGTTAACATTACGAGAACTTAACCGGAAACTTTCTTGGCCTCACTGGGGACCATGCTTTAAGTACTTGTAAATCAACTTACAGGCAATACAATAATATCTGTGCATATAAAAGAGCACTTATCCTAATTTATACTACCCAAAACCTATGTCCAAACAGGCAGAAATCTTCCTATATTAAATTGCACATACTGAAAGTTTTTTTCCACGTGCCTTGAAATTGATATATATCACTGCTCATACATTAGTGATAAAATACTGAAATTTTCACTGTGAAAATAATTATTCAGAGAAGAAAATATTTACCTAACTGCTACTTTTCCAGCTAAAGTGTCGTTCCCACAAAACAATCAGTGCAATCCAAAAGAAAGTAAAATAAAACAGAGGAATGCATTATCTGTGGTTCTAACGATGCAAAGAGTAAGTCAAACCATTTAACTTGAGGTTGAACTTTTTCCTTCTTGAAATTGTTGAAACTGGCCTTAGAGAATAGCCACAATGACATCTGTTCAAGAGGATTTTCAACCCTCTTTCTTTGTAAAGAAAGAGTTGATACTTTCCCAGGCAGAGAGAACCTTATCGTGGCACCTGAAAGTGTGAACTCATTCTAATCTGCCAACCCTTCTTTGGAGCTATGGAAATTACCACTGTAAGTAGCTAGGCTGCTGTTCTTTTTTAAATTGGAATATGAAACAATGGTCATAATCACAGCTGAAATGTCTCTTTTCTGTATTAACAGTCTGGGATATATATTTGAAGTAAGAAATAAAATTAATGCAAGCAACAAATGTATGGCGAAAGAAGAACAGAGAGGAGAAAGCAAAGAACGGTTCAGGGAATTCATTTCTAAATTTAGGTACAAAAACCAATTCTGTAAGAGGAGGCTTCTTATAAAATAGCTCACCCATATTAGAAAATGTGGAGGAACACACACATTTCAATGTATCCACCAGGTCTGCTTTGCCGGCTTTCAGAATGTCAGAAATACTTACTGAGCACTTAAACCTTGGGGATTTTATTTTCTTTTAGGGAAAAAAAAAATCCCTAAGGTGCCAGTTCTCCCTAGGATGTCATTTTCACCCAGACCATTCTCTTCCCACCATCACTACCACCCAGAAGCTTATGGAAAACAGAAGCAGAACATTCCACACCTGTGTATGAACCTGGGGCATGGAGAGAGAAGGGGCGCCTTCAGGGGCAATCACCTTGGGGAGAATATACTATGAACCATAAAAACAAGTGAATGTCTTTGACACCAATCTGTAAATGCGTGGCAGTCATGAAGTAATCAATGGCCTGCCACTGATTTTATTACTCTGCCACACTAAATACAGTAAGGCTCATCGTACTTTTAGAACACAAAAACAGTTTCAGAAAGTATAAAAACTTAAAGCATTGTCCCCATGTATTTTATAAAAACAAAACGAAAAACTTTCTTACATTAAAATAAGTGCTGAAAAGATACAAATGAGTTGAGTTATTGAGCAAATAAAAACAGGTCTGAGCTATTCCTTTTCAACCCAGTAAGGCTCAGCAAACAACGTATCTTTCCGATGACCAGCACTGGGGGACTCAGCTCAGCTAACAAGTTTTGGCAACACTGTCCTCTGTTGAATATTCCCATTGGCATCTGTCATCTGTGCCAAATTAGTCCTCAGTTTGGAAGCTGAGCTGGAAGGTGGAGGTAACTTGGAAATCGACGTGATAGCACCAGAGCTCTCAGTTATCCTTTTCACTGACGTCTTCTCCCCTGTTGGAGGCTTTGGCAACCGCCTCCTCAGCCAGGGATGCCGTAAAGCCTGGCCCGGGGTCATGCGAACTGCAGGATCCCATTCTAAACACTGTCTTAAGAAGTCAAGGAAAAGGGGGTCATCGCACCCCTTCAGTGCATTCCCCCACTCCCTGCTCTCTGGTGGGCCCCTCAGTTTTCCCCTCCGGGAACGGCCTCCGTTGAGAACCACAGAACCGTCCGAGAGAGTCGTGACAGTGCAATAACGGGGATAACCCTTGGAGCTCACAAAATTTTTGGCTCGTTTTGATGCATCCAACAGTTTCTGGGAGGGCATGCCCAACAGTTCAATCATACAGGCTAGCTGGTCCCCTTCATCTTCCCCAGGCAAGAGCGGGTAACCAGTTAGGAGCTCTGCTAAAATGCAGCCCAAGCTCCACATGTCGATGGGCATGCCGTATCTGGCGCCAAGGATCACTTCCGGGGCCCGGTAAAACCGGGACTGGATGTATGTGTAGACACGTTGATGCTCATAACAACTGGAGCCAAAATCGATTACTTTAATACCACTTCTACCCTGCTGCTTTAATAAAATGTTCTCAGGCTTAAGGTCACAGTGAATTATTCTGTTTTTGTGCAAAGCATCCAAGCACTGCAGAATCGAGTGGGCAAACTTGCGAACCAAAGGCAGGCTGAAGCCCTGGAATTTATTCTTCTTGATGAGCTCGTAGAGGTTCATGCTCAGCAGCTCGAACGTCATGCAGATGTGGTTGCGGAAGGTGAAATTTTCCAGCATGTGGATGACATTCATGGTGTTGTCCTTGTCCTGCTTCCGCAGGTGTTCCAGGATCCGGATCTCCTCCGCTGCCTGCCGGTGGAAGCGCTTCTCATTTCGCACCATCTTCAGGGCCACATGCTGGTGGATTTTGTGGTCATAGGCTTTGACCACCTGCCCAAAGCTTCCCTTCCCAATGACCTTGAGGACCTCGTACCTGTAAGCCACATGATCGTGGGGCACCTGCACGTAGGATCCCTGGTCATCGTCATAGCCACCGTTGTTGGGCCCACCTGTCATGCCCTGGCGCTTCTTTGCATTTGGACCCAAGAAATAGATTTCAGGGTAGCTGAAAATCTCATGGTGTTCAAAGGTGGTTAGTTTTTGCATGTATTGCTTCATTGCTTGTTCAGGTGACATGGGGCTGGCTTTTACCTTGCCCATACCCTCCATAGACTTCAAAGAGGTGGAGCTCCCCTGCCGCCTGTGGATGCTCTCCAGCTGCCGCTCTGGTACCACCGGCAATCCCGTCTTGGCCACTGTTGTGAGCCCATTTGGTTGTGTCGTGAGCACTGTCCGTTTGTTACTGTTATCCTCAAACAGCTGCTCAACCTGGATCTGTCCGTGGCTGTGGCTGCCGACATGTAGGTGATCATTCATTGTGTGCTTACCACCGCCAATCTGGAATGTGGAAAGGACACATAAATAGAAGGGAAGATGCCCCTCTGCTCAAAAGGGATAGTTTATGTCAGTCCCTAGCCCCACCTTTGCAAAATCCAATTTGGTTTGAATTTACAATCAGAATCAGGTTTAGAAGATTAAAAAGTCCTGCACGCCCAGGAGGGACCTCATAAGACCCTTGACAGGGAGTGTGGATGTGATACAGCCTCTGACAAAATAAAAACAGGCAAATGGGTTGGGTCAGGCTACGATACGATACTTCAGATCTGGAAAAGGGACTTCATAAAGTTACACCTAAAGAGACAGCTGTACAGAGTCAGGAACCTTAGAGTAAGTTCTCTGGGCAGAAAGCATCTTTCTTAACATTTAGCACAAAGCCTGGTATATCACAGATGATCCACTCAGTCCATACTTGATATAGAAATGCAACAGGAAACAGAAAGATGCTGTTTCCTATACTGGCTCCCCCTCCCCCTGATAGTAACGCCTTTCATGGTTCACCCAGTAGCTCTGTATTACCTGGAGGGTGCATCTGTCTTGTGTACTACTTCTCCCATTTTCTTTCACTTATTCTGAAAACACTGCTATCTTCACTTCCAGTCTCCTCCACTACTTGGAAACATAACTGATCACACCTGGGAAAATGTACCATCCAGTGGCCAAGAAAAAAGCACTTTCGGGCTTGGAAGATTCCCATGTAGATAGCACTATATGATCTTGTGACCCCCTAACCTATATTTAAAATATTCTGGGCCTCACTAACAGCAATGACCAATTTAAGGCTTTTCTGTCCAACAAAATCAACCACCACACCCTTCCAGGCCTTAGTGTGGTCAATCACTCAGCTCTCTGAAGACATGCATTTATCCAGGCTGCTGGGATACTCAGGTTTCCAGCAAGGATTATACGAAGTAGCAATTTCTATTTCAGGCACACACCAGCCCTATACATTCCTGTCTAAACAAAAGGGATGGTGTAAGTGGGCCTCCAGCCTCCCACTGAGAATCTAAGTAGAATTTCTTTCAGGCATTATTATTGCAAAGAGGTGTACTGGGGGAAAAGTAGAAGCCAGGATCCCCTCACAGTTAGGAAATCCTGCCAGTCTCAAATAAGACTCTCCTAGGTGATTTCTATATGAAATCATAAAGAGCAATTTATCACACATAATCCAGCTCATTGAACCAGTAGTAACTGAGATCGAGCCACAGAAGGGGCAGAGTCCCTGCCCTCTAGGAGCTTATAATCAATGATACTTGATACTTTGCTAGCAAATGATTTTTTTTCCCATTACCTCCTAAATCCTTCTTTTTGGGTTCTAGAAGTTACTGAAGGAGTAGTGTTCTGTATATGCAATACAGTAATTCAGGAAATGGGTTGGAACCACCTATACTATAAAATGAAATTCTAAAACCTTAATAGAAGATCAAGACCTTCCAATTTTCTTTACTTGACCCACAACATGCAGTGACAGAGGAATCACTTTCTCTCTGCTTGCGTCTAAAACAAAGAAGAATATAGTATTGCACTTGGGCCTTTCTGTAGTGCAATTTCATCGAGGGAGTAATTTTACTTTTCAGAGATTTTTGGGAGACTTCTGGTCATATCTTTCCATTAAACCCATAGATGATATTCCATGCTAAATGACCTTATCTTCTGTAAGTGCAGCTGGGCAAGTTATTTTACCCTCATTGCATCCAAAAGTAGAGCGGTCCATAAAAACAACTTAGGAAAATGTTGGTATATAAAAAGTAGTCCAAGCTTGTCCACTGCTTCATTTTCCATGCCTCACTCTGCACCCCTCCTCCCCGCTGTGGTCTTTCAAGCGTGAGGGAATAAAAAGGCCTGAAATTAGAAATATATCTTTCCTGAAGATCCATTTTCCTCAGGGCAGCATGGAAGTATATTACAAGAAAAACCTATCAGTATATATAATACAAAAATCATGAGACTTTATTGGGAACAAAATTAACAATTGGAGCTTTAGGAACTCCTAAAAAGATAACAAGGGAAAACTTTGAGAATCAGAAACTCAGTTCAATTTTTGCAAGAGCAATTTACGTATGTTGGATAATGTGAAATACAGTAATAAAATCACATAAAATTTAGTGACTCCAGAATTAGAGTCTGCCAATCACCCATCTCTCCAACTAACTTCTCTTGGTCTCCTCAGAAGTTTCAATTAATAACCACCTACCTTTTTTAAGTGGATCCAAAGGTTCCCCAGGGTTCAACCCTTAACTCTCTTGGTTTCTCACTCCCATAACTCTCCCTGGCTGACCTTGACCACAGCCAGGGCCTCCCTGGCTGACCTTGACCACAGCAAACCATGTGGCAGGCTGACACCCCTCTCATCTACACCTCTAGCTCAGAGGTGCTAATCCATGTCTCCAGAGGGAAGATCTTCTCCCTGTAATAATGACTGATCTTTCCTTTCCAACATGCAACTCAGGCTCAACTCATGATTTTCTACCAAAACCATTTCTTCCTCTCATGACGGCCAATTTGATAAACAAAAGGCTTCACCTCCTATCACTCAAGCTGTACACCTGGAAATCCTTTGCAACATCTCCTTCACCTCCTTAAGTTACTGTTAAACCTCATTGTATCTACCAAGCACACCCCCTTTCAATAGGTAATGTAAGCACTTAAGGCAAGAACACAAGGTCCTAAACTATGGAGCCTGCTTCCATTCTCACCTACCAATGTTTCTCTTCTCTACTGAAGTAACAAAGTTGAACTCCCCCAAAACCCATGGAAACATTACATTCCTTTAAACTGTGAGGTCAAATTTCACAATAGTTAGGAGGGCAGGGATTTTTGAATTAGACACATGGAAAATGAATGTTAGCTCTACCATAACTCTGTGACCTTGGGCTAAATTGACTTCAGCTTTCTGAACTTCAGTGTTCTTGTCAATAAGAAGGTCACAAAGCCACTTCATTACATGTGTGAGACTGTTTAAATAAGGTGGTATGTATAAAATGTTTAGTGTAACACTCACTAGAGTATTACTACTGTCCTTTCCAAATGCCACTTGGAATCTCTTTCCTCCTCAGGTCTAGGTGATAAATTCCTACTCACTCTTCAAACACCCAGTTCCTTTATGAACTTTTCCTATCTAGTCTGTGAAACTTGCCCTGACCTACAGAAACATTCTGCTACGCTTACAGAGCACTAATAAAACATTTATTATACTTTACTATCATTAACATCTGATATAACCACCTGACTATGAGCAATTCTGGGGCGGGGTCACCTCTTATCTTTGACATAAACCCAAACATACAGTAAGCCCTCAATAACTATCTGTTGCGTGGAAGAACACGTCAATGAATCCTTTTTAACTCTCACCTCTCTGAATTATTCTTCAGAACTACATTTTGTGTTTTCATAAGAAAACAGAGAGTTATACCTAGGGAATGGGGAAAGGTCCCTGGTGACACAAGTCACAAGACGTTAGGCTTGCAATGTACCAGCAGAGACTTGTGGGCAAATGACAACTAGTTTTAAAAAAAAAATACCTATAGAAGATACAGCAATTAAAACACCTGAAAGTGATGTGGACTCCTCAATAATTTCTCAGATGTTGAGGACATTCACTGGAAAAGCTCTAGTAAGGGACTTTGAGTCTCAAACACTATAGAACTGTAAATTCCAACCAAACACAGAAATAAAATTAACTGATCTATAAAGGAGAGAAAAATCCCAGAAAAGCCAAAACATTTCCAAAATACATGTGTCAGGACTACATCAAAACTTCAAGGAAATCAGAAACCTCTCACTCCCACTCAGTCTCTTGAAGTCTGAAATTGTGGCTGATTCCTATTTGCAAATGTCTAGCACAGTGCCTGTCACATTTAAAAAATATACACTGAAAGAATATACACATCATTAGATATGACATACGGGTTAAAATGGAGAGATTTACAAGAGCCTTCTCTGACCGGGAAATATTTTACTATCAAAGATTATGTGAGAATAACTATTTGGTAGGTTTAATCTCTTCCGATAATAAAATGGAAAATAGCAGACATTTCACTGTGCTAACACTTCTGGGAGTTTTAAAACTACTCTGATGTCATCTTAGGAATGGTAAATACCATTATGGGAATAGAACGGAGTCAAAAAAGAATGGAATTTTAGCTCCTCCTCAAACACACTGACAGTGGCCCTGAGTAAAATACCTACCTACTTTTTCTTCTCCGAAATACTACTATTTTTAAGTGAGAATATTTATTCTTAATTATAATTATTTATTAAAGGTAAAACTCTAACTACAGATTGCTTTAAACATAAAGACAGTTACAAAAGTAATACAATACTGACATTTAAGAATTAAAATATGTATCTCTCACATAACATTAAAAGAAAAAACTAACACTGCTTCTCCGCCTTTTGGCTAAGATCAAGTGTAAAAGAAAAAACTAACAGAAACCCAGAGAATTATTAGGCAAACTTTTAGGACAAGCAGAGATAAACAAAATGACTGGGGCATATATCCATGGAGAAAGGGGATAAAAGGGCAATGAAGTAAATTCCAAACTGCATAATCTTTACAATCATGTATTTACAAGGAAAAACATGAATAAGCTTCTATGACACGTTCACTTTCCTCTCATTAATGCTTTCTCCCCCTACTCATTCTAAATAGCTCCTCCAAGCTATAATTGTTGTGCATTAAAATCTAAAATCTTATAAAAACCTGAAAGACTACGGGAATATAGATCTGCAAAGTTTCTCACATTTATAATGAAACTGGTACAGTTCCCTGGAAATGGCAGTGTCAAGCAGTGTGCTAAAGCTCCATGTAGGAGAGTCTGGGCTTTAGTTCCTGCCTTGCTTATGAACTGGCTTGGGAATCTTGACCAAACCATATAATTTGTTCAACTGTTTTCTCATCTGTAAAATAAAGGAGTACAACCAGATAAATGCTGACTCTCTTATGCTTTCCGGTCCTGTGTCTGCAATGTTGTTCAAATAAAATCAAAACTAAACAATAATGGAAACCCAAATTCACACTTTTCAAACCAAATCTCTAATGATTAACAGCAAACTAAAGTTCAACAAGTAAGTTCAACACAGGTAAATGTAAATCAGATGCCACAGCAAAATACAGTTTTCCATCTACAGGAGTCGTAACCCTCACACCTTTTCATTGCTGGTCTACAGGCTCTTCCTCCAGGACACGTTCATTTAATTTCATTACACATTTCAATTGCAAAAAGGCTCTGATTTTAAGCAAAGCCCACCATTACAAAATTGGAATCTAGACACAAAGTATTTCTCTTCCTTCCATTCCCTGCCATCTGATACATCAACACAAGAGGGGGAAAAAAAAAAACAAACATTTGAATGTTACAGATTCCAAATTGTCAGGTGATTCCGAATCAGACAAACCAACCCAACCCTCCAAAAACCAATGGCAGGTCTTCAATGAGAACATCACAGTGACAACCATAACACAAAGAACCCATCAGCCTACTGACAGATTCTCTTTCACCATGAACAGTGTAACACACTTCCATTAACTTCTGTGGCTGCATCAGGGTAAACAAAGAAGATAGCAAGATACTTTTCTATGAAACTCATACCTATCTGTCCAGTTCCAAGAAGAGATACTCCATTCTAGACATCCTCTCACAAATTCTCAGACAAACAAGTTTCCCCTTTATACATAACCCTCTGAGTTGCTCCTCTCTAAGCTGGAAACTCCAACTTGATTTTCACTTGGCAAACAAAGCTCTATCACTACAAGCATCCTTCAGATGCTTGCTAAGGGGCTTAAAAGGCTCCACTGCAAGATCAAGAGAAATAAGACCTGGAAGGCATCACCTCCTGCAAGTGCACACCTCCTCTAGGCTGGCAGTCACCATCCAAGGGCCATCTCTGGAGACTGAGAAAAGGTACAAGCTGAAGTCAAACCCAGCTTGCCAACCTCTGCAGCCATCACTCCCACGCCGGGCTCTCTTCCCTGACAGCCCGCTGAGGGGCCACTGCACCTGTCTGATACCTCCCCTTCCCACTTCCAAAGCAAAGTCCCTCTCCTTCTGAGTAACATCCAACTGGCAGAATCCTACAGGGGTGGCGTGTTGTTTTGACGGCTGCTGTGGTTCTTATTTTTGTTAATGTTAATTACAATTTCTGCTGTGTTCAAACCTGTAGCACTCATAAAACATGCTTCCACACGCGGGGGACAATTGGCGGTGCTCCCTGCTGGCTGGAGCCAGGCCGGGAAGCTCTTTGGGCGATCGATTTTCTGGGCAGGACGGCCAGGCTGTCCCTTAACACATCTGTTTCTATAAATACCCACTACCCAGTGTGGTGCTTGTGGGGAAGTGGGGAGGGCTGGGGTGGGGGGGGAGAGGGGGGCATGTTTACCCAAGCATGGAAAGGCGCTCTGGTTAGCAAGGACCAAAAGAGAGGGGAGAGAGAAGAAAGCAGCAAGAAGGAAGTTCAGAGGAAGAGTAGGGCAGGGGTGGGCGGGCTCCGGAGGGGAAGTGAGGGGCCAGAGACGCGAATCTTCCTTTGTGACTGCAGCTTTGGGCTCGCCCGAGTAACCGCGGGCGGCGTCCAGGAGAGGCCACCGCCAGGATCGTGGAGACATTCGCACTTCGACCTCGCTCCTCCCGGCGTCAGAACCCCACAAATGTGGGTGTTTATTCCCCGGGCTCTCCCGCACCCCTTCCCCCCGGCCGCCCGCGGGCTGGGTCTCACCGTGAGGGCTGCGGCAGCAGCGTTGCTGGCCCGGAGAGGCGGCAGGGCGATGGGGGAGGGCGGCCCGGTCCCCACTCCGCTCCGGGGGGGCCCCGCACGGAGCCCCGGGGAAGCCTGAAGCTGACGAACGGCGCTGTCCCCTCCTCGGCCTAGGAGCCACGCGCGGGAGGAGACAAAAGAGGGTCAGGGGGGAGAAAGTCACCCGGACCCGTCGCCCCGCCCCGCCCCACCCCTCTGGGCAGCGAACCCCGCTCTTCCCGGGGGAGAGAGAGAGACCCGGGCAGCGCAAACGCCGGCGCGTGGACGCTCGGGGGAGGGAAGGGGCGCCCGGGAGGGACTTCCCGGCGCGCATCCCGGGTTGGGGCTCCGGCAGCCGCAAAGTTCAGGCGCGCCCCGGCTCGCGAGTTCGCGACCCCGCTCGGGAGGCGCCCGGGCCGGGCTCGGCGGCGCAGCAGCCGGCGGCGCGAGCCGGGCGGGGGACGGGGCTGCAGAGGCCGGCGGGCGCCGGGGTCTCGCCAGGTCCCGCGCGCGGAGCGGCCGGGAGGGCCCCGGGGTCCACTCGGAGGCGCCTCCGGGGCGCGCGCACAATGAGCGGAGCGCGGCGAGGGCGTGCCGTCCGCCCGGGGCTCCCCTCGCCGCCGCGCCGACTCGGGGGCGCCCCCGCGGGCCGCGAGCGGCCGCGCCACGAGGGCCGGCGCCGGGGCCGAGCGGGGGCCGCGCGCGGAGGGCGCCGGGGGGCGGGCGCGGGCCGGGCGCTCCTTACCGGTCGGGTAGGCGGCGGGAGCGGCGGCCGAAGGTTTCCTGGTTAACATGGCCGCTGGAGAGGAACATGCATCTCAGGCTGCCGTCGCCGCCCGTCCTGCTGCTACTTGTGGCGGCCGCCGTCGCCGCCGCCTGGCCGTGCCCCGCGCGGGTCCCCGGCGCCGCCTCGCCGCCTCGCGTCAGCTAGGGCCAGACACACACGGGCCGCTGCATCCCCGCGGCCCGGGCCCGCCGCCGCGAGCCCCCCGCGCTCCTCGCCGCCGCCGCCGTCCCCCTCGTCCGCGGGCGGCTGCCACAGCCCCCGGCCCGTGCACATGCCTCGCCCTCCCCTGCGAGCCGCGGCCTCCCCGGGTCCCTCACACAGGGCGCGGGGGAGCGGGCTGCGCCGCCTGGACCCACTCGCTCGGGAGCCTGGCCCCGGGCTCGCGCGCGCGCCCCCGCGCACTCTGGCGCCCGCGCGCGGCGCGCCCCGGGAAGGCGGCCCCGCCCCCGCTCCCCTCCGCCGCGGGTGCAGGCCCCGCCCCCGGGCTCCCCCCAAGCCAGCCACACACCCTCCCCGACACCCCACCCCCACCCGGCCTCCCGCTCGGGGCCCTCCCCCCGCCCCCCAGCATCTGCATAGCCACCCCTCCGCTCCCGGGAACGCTCCGCCGCCCGGCTCGCCCTCCGCCTCGCGCGCCGGCCGGCTGCCCCGCTCCCCTCGCTCCCCCACCCTCGACCTTCTCCCCTCCCGGGCCTCTCCGGCCCCTGCAGCAGCCCTGCTTTTCCCCGCGGTGCAACCTACCCCTGCTGCGCTCCTACCGAGAGCGCTGCAGAGACCCCTCCCCTGCCATGCGCGCCCCCAAACACAAATGCATTTTCAGCTGTTCAGAGCTAATGGCCGCTCACAAACAATACTGCCCCCCACTTCCCGGTCCCAGTGGTTGAACCACCCGGTCCCCCCAATTTTTCATGTAGATACTTAGTTGTGCGAGGGTCACCTCGGTAAGCCAGGTGGAGGACCGCAGCTTTGCCTGGTGATCCCTCCACCCCCCCCCCCCGCAGCGTGGGCCAAGGAGGGGGCTGCCCTCCCAGCCCACCTCCGCCGCACACACCCTCCCCGATTTACTGACACCAAGTGACCGCTCTCCAGTCGCTAGGACAAGGGGAGGCAGAGAGGCGCGCGTGGACTGCTGCTGGCGAAGCAGTTGGCTGTGGGTTGCTAGGCAAAAATAAACATCAGAGACACCTCCCATTTCCTTACAACTCGGAGCCTCTCCCCTGCACGGCCGCTGGGAGAGACACACCTTCTTTTCAGCTCTCTGCCAGAGGGAAGGACACCTTTAATTCCTCTCCTAACGAAGGCTCTTCACTTACCTTCCAAGACACGTGGAGAATTTCCCCGTCTTTTTAATTGCCCTGCACCCTTATTTTCCTTGCAGACTGTAGAACTGCTTGCCCATCTCACGCCCTGACCACCACCACCCCCACCCCCAACCCCGTGTGGCACATCCTATGTACCTTTCTCCAAAGGTCGCAGATTTTTTTCACTTGAAGTGTGTGTGTGTGTGTGGTGTGAGAGGTGGAGGTGTGGGTGAGCTCTGGGGTGCACTTCCTTCCTGAGACATACAAGATTTCTGAAGTTGTCTAGATACTAGTCTCTAAGGTGCTCTGCTTGGTGTTATCTGCGGCTCCTTACCTTCACCAAGTGTGCAGGCCTAGACTAAGGCAGATTCAAATCAGAAGAGGACCACCTCCTGCTAAGTCCCATGGTCCCCGTTTGCAAAATTGTGGAAGCAACCTACCAGAGAGATCATCCTAAGTTTTATCCGAATGCCCAAAACTGATTGTTTTAAAGATGCAGTGTGAACCTGTCAGAATCTCCAGGGCTCCTACTGGGATAAGGGGATAAGGGGACATTTGGAGAAGTAACAGGTGCAAAGAGCAGAATTTTGCCTAGTAATAGGTCCTCCCAAAAAATACACAAACCCTGTTGGCGCAGTCTCCTCATAAAGTAGGACTACAATGAAGTAATCAATCCAATATGCCTTTAGAGAATGATGAGCTGATTTGACCCCAGCAAGAAATATTCCTTTTGCTCTTCAGCAGAGATAAAGCATTTAAACTCACACGAGGAAACATAGTGTTCAGAATGAACTAAAAGAAAGGGGTAGGGTACTAAGTAGTAGAGATGATGTTAGATGCCATTTCCTGCCTCCCAATCCAATTACACTATTTATTACACCACCTTTGATTTTTAAATCTCAAACCTCTTCTCTTTTCTTCCTTTTAAAACAATTATTTCACACCATTTTCTTTTTTTATGAGAACTCAATACAACTAATGTTCAAATAAAAATTTGAAGCAAAAAAGTCAATTTTAATATAACCTGATGCCCCTTTTTACTTAAACTGTTCTTATAATACTTCTATAGAAGCTCAGTGTGCTACTGCTTTTTCATGAGGAAAAAAAAAGCTAACTACTGATAGTATAGTCTGTATAAAATCCAAATTAGTATCCAGTTAGTAATACTAACTTACACATTAAGCTTAAGAAAAAGGGGTAGTGGCTTTTTTTCTTTACAAAGGAGACAGAAACAATCATTAAATCTCAAACCTCATCAAAGAAAGAAAAAGATACATATCTAGGAAACTTTGCCTAGTATATTATTTTAAGATATGACCAGTCTAATTTCATTTTTACTTACTTTTTGCTTCTTCAAGAAAATTTGTATTTTACCTAATCTTTAATTTTTATTATTTTAAATATTGCATCTTTCAAAATTATATTTTTAGTGGCACAGAAATTAGTATTTACAATTTCTTGGATTCTCTCACTCTGTTAACTATTGAAGGCCTCAACAAGAAAAATACACATACAAATGCATTCCCTGAGATTTTAAGGAGAATGAACTGAGTCAATTCTAGGAGTGATTACCCTCTGCTTTATTATTTTAATGTAGCACTATTAATTACACTGTACATTTACCTCTGTGTAAAATGCTTTCACAAATACTATCATGTTTAATCTTTGCAATTCATAACCTGACTAGAGTCATGTCAATGTTAACTAGTAACCTTCTCGGGAGCGCCATTCAATTAGTAAGAGTCACCGTGGTTCTGGCCCTCTGTAAAAACTCCATCTGTTCTCTATGTTTATGAACTCCAGATCCAAACAACAAGTAGGTAGCAGGATGTGGCAGGGTTAGAGTAAAAGAAACTTTGGGGAGCTCAGAATGGAACCAGGTGGAAGGAAGTTGATTTTTCACTGATCACAGAGAAAATTGGAAATGAACAAGAAAATTGCTGGTTTCTAAACACATTCACTCATTTAATCCTTTTATCCCAGAAACATTTACAAAGAATTTAATACGTGCTTGGCCTAGGGGATAGGATGAGTCATCAGATGTAATGGGTTAGATTTCAGTCTGGCAATCTATTCAACATTAGGATCACATTCTTTTATTCAATTAAGCAATGAACAATAAGCTCTGAACATATTTTTTGACACTATTAGTATTGACACTACACAGTTAATAAATAATTCCTGATTCTGGTCATTGATATTAAGAAATTCACAGTCCAGTCAGGGAGACAAGCCACTTAATAACATGATGGGGTGGAAACTGAGGGACATAGAGGCATACTGGAGGGAATGCTGAGCTCCACTCAGGGGGTACCTGGCATCAAAGACACTGCCCTCCATTGAAGATTTTCAAGGTGCTTAGGAGTTTGCCCATCAGGCAAGTCAGGCTAGGACATGCTAAGCAGAAGACATAGGGTATGCAGAGGTACCAAGGTCTAAGAAAGCCTACTGTATTCTGGGAGCAGGGTAAGCAGTTCAGAAAGCTTGGGTTGGGCAGGAGAGGGCTGGTATTATTATCTTCACAAGGTTAGAGTAATGAATGTTAGAGTGAGATTAAGAAATAGCCAAAACTTTAGCAGCTATAGAAATAGGAAAACAAGGTACAGAGTCTTTTAAAACAAGTAAATTACTAAGGACCTGACTCATTTGGGGTAACACAACCTATGAGTAATGCCAACCTAGCTCCCTTTATGAGAGCACCATTAACTGATGGCTCCTCCTATGTGTCCATCACCAAAATCCAGAGCGACCTAGAGAAGAGCATGGACACCTTAGGGCCTGAAGTCCAAGAATGTAACCTCCTCAGATACAGGGGCATGGATCGCAGGACCACCCACTAGATGCTCACATTCGCCCGACTGCTGCTGGTGTGTACACCAAGATGAGATTTTTATACCACTAGAAAGCTGATGATCTGACATAACTGGGCAGGTTGGTCATGTTTTGGTCAGAATACTTACAGACTCATTTCTTTCATCATAGGGGGAGGGAAGGACACTTGTCTCTAAGGCAAGTTAGGTACCTGGAAAGGTTGGGGATGGAACAGTTCATCTGCTTTGTCCATCTGAACCCTCAGGTCAGAATTAATGTTATAAACCAGTGAGAGAGAAAAGAAAAAGCTATATTCTAAAGTGTGGGTGGGGTACCATGATAAAAAGTCTGATGGAAACTGTACTCAAACTCTCCCTTCCACTCAAACCAGGACAAATGCCAGCAGAGTGGTGCCAGGGTATCTAGGAGCTTCAAAGGGAGTGCCATGTCTGAGTACACTCCCCAGCAGCTGCCCAGAACAGCACTGCCACCGTCACCCCATCACCCCGTGGTGGAACACACAGAACATCACCCTCTGGGGCCTCCCCTGGTGGCACAGCGGTTGAGCACTGGGCTGCGAAGCTGCCCACAGCCTCTGCAGCGCCTGTTCGATCCCCTATCCCCGGTTGCCGGGCGAGGGTCCCACATGGCGCGCAGACCTCTCCTGCCGCCCACTGCTCCCCTCAGCAGTGTACTTGGTCAGTCTGCCTGCTCTGCTCCCTGCTCTGGCTCTGGTGAATTCTCTCACCCTCCTGTGCTTCTGACTGTACCCAGTGCTTGTATAAATAAATAAATAAATCTTTACCAAAAAAAAAAAAGAACATCACCCTCTGGAAGGCTGACCCATGACCCACAAGACTCACGGGGAGCAATGAGCCTGGAACAGTTGATTCCAGGGACCAGGAGCTGTGCTAGGTCCTCATCTGGTGAAGGATGAGTAAGTAAAGATGGTAGCAGCAGCTCTGTTTGCTGTAAAAGAAACAGTGATGCAATTCTTTAAAAGCAGAGAATAGGGGGACAGGATCTGTGATACTCAACAGAGAAAAGCTGACAGCCTTTCCTCTATGATCAGGAGCATTCCCTCCCTTGGTGGTGGTTATCAATATGAACTGGTGCAGCCACTGTGGAAAATGGAGGTTTATACATCTGAAATGGAACTTTTTTAGGTTTTTAAAATTCATTCAGCCACTCTGTATCTTTTGACTGGAGAACTTGGTCCATTTATATTTCAACTGATTGTTGATAGGTATGTATTTATTGCCATTTTCAAACTACTTTCTGACTGTTTTTGTAGTTTTTCTCTGTTCCTTTCTTCTCTTGCTTGTTTCCCTTGTGGTTTGATAACTTTCTTTAGTATTATGTTTAAATTTCTTTCTTATTTTCTTTTGTTATGAATTTTTGCTCTGTGGTTACATAGAGTGTTATATATATAAATAATATATGTAAATGTATATCATATATAACAAAATTATATTTGTATACTAAATATATCAGATATTTATTATATAAAATTATAGGATATATAAGATATAATGTAATATATTTGATATATATTATAAACATATATATACTACATTTTTTAAACTTGATGCTAATTTAATTTTGAACTCACTCTAAAACTCCACATTTTTACTTCCCCACCCTTATATTTTTGATGTCACATTTTACATCATTTTAAAGTGCATGTCACTTAACTAATTATTATGGTTTTATTTGCTGTTACTATTTTTGTCTTTTTATTACTGCGCTAGCTCTATAAAGCTCTATAAATGGTTAAATCATTACATTTGCTATATATTTACCTTTACCAGGAAGACATTTTTCTTTCCTATGTTTTCTTGCTTCAACTTAGTACCATTTCTTTTCAACTTAAAGAAGATGCTATAATATGTCTTGCAATACCAATTTTGTTTTGATGAACACCTATAATTTTTGTTTGGCTGAAAAAAACTTTCTCTTCAATTCTGAGTGATAACCCTGCCAGGTACAGCATTCTTGGATGGAAGAAATTTTTTCAACATTTTGAATTTATCATGCCACTTCCTTCTGGTCTACAAAGTTTCTGCTGAAAACACCTGCTGATTTTTATATGGGGGTTCCCTTGTATGGAACATGTTGTTTTTCTCTTGTTGCTTGTAAGAGTTTTTAACTTTTGATCATAACTTATCTTGGTGTGGATCTCTTTGGTTTCATCTTATTTGGCACTCTCCATGCTTCCTGTACCTGAATGTCTGTTTCTTTCCCAAGGTTAGGTAACTTTTTACCCTTTATCTCTTCAAATAAATTGTCTACCCCTTTCTCATTACCTTCTCCTTCTATAATGTTGTTCTGCTGGTATTGTCCCGTAAGTTCCTTAAGAAGACTCATTTTTTTTTTTTATTCATTTTTCTCTTTTTTGCTCTGTTTGAATGTGCTCCAATGCCCTGTCTTTGAGCTTGTTTATCTGTTCTGCTTCATCAGTTCTGCTGTTGAATCTCTCCAGTGTGTCTTTCAATTCAGTTATTGTGTTCTTCCACTCTGTGACTTCTGCTTAATACTTTCTTATATTTTTGCTTTGTTGAAGTTCTTATTTTGTTCATATATTCTTCTCTCAATTTCAGTGAGAGTCTATGACCATTATTTTGATTCTTTATCTGGTAGACTGCTTATCTCTGCTTCATTTCTGAGATTTTATCCTGCTCTTTCATTTGGTATATATTCCTGTTACTTCATTTTGCATGACTGGTTGTTTCTCTGTATTAGGTCAAGCAGCTGCTTCTTCCAGCCTTGAAAGAGCAGTCTCATGTAGGTGTTGAACCTCATAGTTAAACTCTGCCCTATTTTTGTTGTTGTTATTGTTGTTTCTTGAATATTTTGTGATTGTGTAGACAGCCTTGTCCTCATTGCTGAAGGTGGGCCAAAACCTGTCAGTGTTCCAAAGGGAAGGATCTCTTTAGCACCTAGTTTAATGCCGACCAGAGGCCATTTTATAGGACCTCAGCACAAAGCAAGGCTTATACCCTACGCTCCCTAATAGCTCTTCCGGCTTCAGAGAAGCCATGGTGGGCCTGAGAAGGGGGTATGTGTGCTGAGGCAATTCTCGTCAGATTGGGTGGCAGCTGGATGTGTGGTGAGATATATCTTGGTAGGCTGGCACAGGTGGGCATGGGAAGCCTGGTATATTCAGCATGGCTGGCGTACTGGAGCCATGGTAAGTCCTGTGACCTCAGTAATGGAGGGGGTGAGTTAAAACAGTGCCCACAAGTTCCAGCAAGGTATGATGAATGTCCACTAAAATGGTGCTCTCGAGTGCCTCTGTCTCTAGAGAGAGTTGGGGCAGATTCTAGTTCTCTGGCAGATACTTGGGATTAGCTAATGAGTCTCTTTCATTTATAATTTAGGAGCTTTTCAAATTGTTACTTTTGCACTGAGTCTTGCTGTGAGTGAGTCTGCTTGCTTGCCCTTTAAGAGTAAGCTCTCCTTTCTCCATGGCTTCTTGGATCCCCTGGTTGCAAGCAAGCCCTGCTGGTTTTCAAAGTTAGACGTTTTGGGGGAACCGGTCTCTTTGGTGCAGGTAGGTCCCATGGGTGGGGGTATCTGATGTTGGTCACCACCCCCTTGCCATTTCTCATGAAGAAGCTCCACGTTTGTAAGAGCTCTATCAATTGTGGGTCACCGTGTTAGTAGTGGGAGGTGTTGGTAAAGTCTGCATCTCCACCTCTCCTAGCAGTTTGGTGTAATCCTTTTGTCTCCTGTTGTGGAGGAACTGTTTAAATCATTTCCAGATCTTTTTTCAGCAAGAAGTATTCCATATGGGCCTCCCCGTTGGCGCAGCGGTTGAGCGCTGGGTTGCGAAGCTGCCCGCGGCCTCTACGGTGCCGGTTCGATCCCCAGCTGTTCCCCGGCCACCGGAGGAGGGTCCCACATGGCGCACAGACCTCTCCTGCCGCCCGCTGCTCCCCTCAGCAGTGTACTTTGGTCCTTCTGCCTGCTCTGCTCCCTGCTCTGGCTCTGGTGAATTCTCTTACCCTCCCGCGCTTCTGATTGTACCCAGTGCATGCATAAACAAAACAAACAAACAAACAAATAAATAAATAAAACATGCCTCTATTAAAAAAAAAAAAACCTAAAAAAAAAAAAAGTATTCCATATGTAATTGCATATCTGGTGTGTCCATGGTAGGAGGTGAGCCCAAGTTCTTCCCAGGACACCACTGTGAACTCTTCCAGATACTCTTCATTGTGATGCTCATTCTAGAGCCCAAAGAAGAACCTTTGAAGTAAGAGCGTCCAGAAGTAATAGAAGGACCAGTTGTTTTTCCTTATTCCTTTTGCGCTTCAGAAGCATCCATAATTCTTAAAGCTGCTTATCTAGGCATGTTGCAATAAAACTCTTTAAAAATAATCAGCTAGGGCCTCCCTGGTGGCGCAGCGGTTGAGCGCTGGGTTAAGAAGCTGCCCGCAGCCTCTGCAGTGCCGGTTCGATCCCCAGATGCTCCCTGGCCACCGGAGGAGGGTGCCACATGGCGCGCAGACCTCTCCTGCTGCCCGTTGCTCCCCTCAGCAGTGTGCTTCGGTCCTTCTGCCTGCTCTGCTCCCCGCTCTGGCTCTGGTGAATCCTCTCACCCTCCGGGCTCTGACTGTACCCAGTGCTTGTACAAATAAATAAACAAATCTTTAAAGAAAAAAAAAAAAGTACTTGCCATATTCACAAAGTACGATGGAGGCTCAATTTAAAATAAATAAATAAATAGATAGATAGATAGATAGATAGATAGATAGATAGATAGATAGATAGATAGATAGATAGATAAATAAATAAAAATAATCAGCTAAGGGCCTTCCCGGTGGCGCAGAGGGTTGAGCGCTGCGCTGTGAAGCTGCCCTCTGCCGCGCAGGTTCAATTCCCAGCCAGCCAGGGAGAAACCCACATGGCGCAGCAGACCTCTCCTGTTTCACCTGCTGCTCCCCTCAGTACTGTCTTCGGTCCGTCTGCCTGTTCTGCTTCCCACTCTGTTTCTGGTGAGTCTTCTCACTTCCCAACCCCCGCATCTCTGACCTGTACCCCAGTTCTTGTATAAATAAATAAATCTTAAAAAAAAAAGAAAGAAAAATAATCAGCTAAAATACAACATAATTAAGAGATAACCAGTCAGGAAAGCTTAAAATCTGCAAAGACACCCACCCCCACCCCCATCATGTCCTTTTCCTGTGGTCTGTAGAAAAGATTATCAGTCACTCAGAAGGAAAATAAAATATTACAAATTAGAAATAAAAAGTGGATTCTAGCATCCACTTTTATTAATTAATGTCTCATCTATGGATGGGAATGTTGCACTGACTTCTGATTGATATTATGTACAGGATATTTAAATTTAAGCTAAAAAGTCTATGTCATGTAAAGAAAATGCAAACTCTGAAGATACCTCCATCCCTTTCCCTTCATTATCTTGCTTTTAAAGATGTATTATAAAAAAGATGAAGGATAGGGATGCTTTGGCACACAATAGCATCTGGAATGTTCCATGCCCCAGCTTGCTAGGTAGCCCTGGGCCCTGAGGCCTCATATATCTTAGACATGTATCTGAGCCATTCTTATATCTTTGGACCCTTGAGTTCCAGGTCTG
This sequence comes from Talpa occidentalis, assembly GCF_014898055.3. Classification (NCBI taxonomy): domain Eukaryota; kingdom Metazoa; phylum Chordata; class Mammalia; order Eulipotyphla; family Talpidae; genus Talpa; species Talpa occidentalis. The sequence continues at coordinate 36,972,839 of NW_023601653.1, forward strand.
CAAATACCAAGATCGGAGATGCAACTTTTGGTCTTCCTTGGATATAGGGAAAATTCAGTCTGGTTAATATAATCCTGCTCATCAGGGTTACCCAAAGATGCTCAGCTGACTCTGGTTCTGAGACCACCTAGATCTGGATTTCGTGGAAAGAAGGTAGAAGGCATTTAATATTAAGGGACCTGTCCAAAGAATAATGGTAGCAACTTAGCTGCTTAAGTATCCTCAAAATAACAGCTAATACTTATATTTAAAATTTATGTCTTTGTAGTATTTTAAGAACTTTACCCATGTGATATAATTCCTACAACCATCCTGCATGTTATATACCATCAGAAGTCTCATTTTTGGAGGGGAAAATGAAGCACAGGTGGATTAACTAACTTGCCTAATATCACACAGCTAAGAAATTCTGATAAGTATTCTGGCTCTGGAGTCTGCAATTGCCACTTTTAGCACTAGACAGGGCTCTGGCCAGATCATCACCATGACCACCCTGATCTTATAATTACTGTCGACAACATTTCATGTCACAAATGAGCTTTTCAAAGAAGAGTCTCATGGTATATGGTTACTCAACTCTGGCTGTCCTTAGTAATCTTATTACCTGGGGCAAGCTCACTTCACAGATGAGAATGCTAACGAGAACTGTGAGGTGAAACTACTTGGGGGAAAGGAAACATTAAGTCCAGAACCCACATTTGTCAACCACTAGCAATTTTTTTCTAAAACCAAATTATTATGAGTTCCTCCCTTTCAGAGATGAATGGCTATGTACCCCTGAAACACAGGCCACATAATGGGCAAGTTTTGAAATGTTATGATAAACTGGGGATAATCTCTTATTGTGGCTTCTCCAGGAATGAGCCTTATGTTTATTAAAGATTAGAATTAAAGAATTAACTGCCAGATTTACAAAAAGTCCAAACACAACTAATTATTTCCCCTTTATCCTTTTGTAACAAAGTATCACCTCTACCTCAAGCAAATGGAAAAGAGGAATAATTTATGGTACTAGAAGTGGGCCTTTGCTTGGCCATCAATGTGGCCCATCCCATGGCAGACTCTAGGCCCCTAGATCCTTGGGGGGATCTTTTCATGAAACCACACATTTATGCATATCTACACTCTCATTCAGGTTAAAATCTGCATTGTCAATATGCTGGCTCATCAGATGGTACAATCAATAGATCATCAAAGGCAAAAAGCCACCCTTGTCTTCATTTAAATTCCAAAGGCAAGAGAAATCATTTTTGATGATTTCAGATTTTAAATAATCTGGGCAATTTTTTTAAGTAGCCTGGGGCAACTTTTAACATTTTTATATTCCAAAATATCTTGATTGAAGAAAAAGTCACTCTAAATATAATTATAGTTAAGGCGTTATGCTTGTGAGTCATCTCTCATAAGATCACATTGGACAGGCCCATTGACACACAACAATGCTCTCTGGTGAGCGTTTTGAAATACAGAAAATATAAACACCTAGAAGCAAACACCTGTATTTACCAGAGGTAAATGGCCATTGAACAGCTGGCACAAACAATAAAGATTAGCCAAGAGGGCCTCCCCCGTGGCACAGCGGTTGACGCTGGACTGCGAAGCTGCCCGCAGCCTCTGTAGCGCCGGTTCAATCCCCGCCTGCCGGTGAGGGTCCCACATGCCGCACAGACCTCTCCTGCCGTGCCCGCTGCTCCCCTCAGCAGTGTATTTCATCAGTCTGCCTGTTCTGCTCCCTGCTCTGGCTCTGTGAATTCTCTCACCCTCCCACACTTCTGACTGTACTCAGTGCTTGTATAAATAAATAAATAAATAAATAAATAAATAAATAAATAAATCTTTAAAAAAAAAAAAAAAAGAAAGATTAGCCAAGAATAGTGAACTCCCAGTATGCATCTATATAACAGCTATAAGAAGACACTGAGAGAAGGGAGTTTGCTAAGTGGTCAGTAAAAAGAGCATTGTTGCGGGGGAAAGGAAATAAATGCTTTCTTATCACTTGGAAGAGACAAAAAGTAAAATAGCTGTCAGGGTAGAGAGAGCAATGCTTTAAAAGAACAGCAAAAAGAAAATCATAGGGGAAGTACTGGTAAAAATGAAGAGGAAAACAGTGGGTGTGGGGAAAGGATGGGAGTAAGAGGTGGCGAGGTAGATACTATATGAAATTTTTATAAGAAGGACAGGACCATATGAGGTGAGGGGACTAATGAGAGAAAGGTGAGAAGACAAAAGATAGAAAAAAATAGGATGCACAATGGGGTCTCCCTGGTGGCGCAGGGGTTAAAGACAGCTCAACCAAGCTTCGCCAGCCACTACAGCACGAGTTCGATCCCCAGCCAGCCAGGGAGCAACCCACATGGTACAGCAGATCTCTCCTGCCTCGCCCACTGCTCCCCTCAGCAGTGTATTTCAGTCAATCTGCCTGTTCTGCTCCCCAATCTCTCTGGTGAATTCTCTCACCCCCCCCCACACCTCTGACCTGTACCCCAGTTCTTGTATGCATAAATAAATAAATAAATCTTTAAAAAAAATAGGATGCACAAATCAAGGATTTTTTTTACAATACACATTGCTATGCCTGGTGTGTGGCTTCTCTAAGAATTCTTCCTGCCTCCTGTCTATTTCTGTTTAAACGAATTTGTGTTTTCCCTTACTGGAGTGGTTCCATTGTAGGCCTCTGGTTTCCTTCTCTCACCTCTCACATCAATGTTCTATTTCTTTTCTCTTTGTGTAATCTGTAGTGAGTGAGAAACCTGCCAAGCATTTCATGCAATGCCTTTTTAGAAAAAAGAATTTCTCTTGCTTTATCCTTGAGCTGTGTGCCAAGCTCTGTGCTAAGCATTTTCCCTGAACCATCTCCTTGAATTCTCACAAAACCCAAAGCGAGGCAGGTATGTTATTATACTGATTTTAGAGAGGAGGAAACAGAGGTTTTAAAAGGTTAAGTGGCTTGCTAGTAACTGGCAGTGAATGAATTTTGATTTAGGGAAATCTGAAGCCAGAGCTCACTCTTACCCAGAAGGGACTGCACATTGGTCTGGGGCATGAAGGATGCCCACACAGTTCTCTCTGACTTCACAATGGCACTTACAGCTTCTCTAGTGGGACTACTGACTTCCTCAAGTGGAGTCCCTTCTGACAGCACTCTCAATGGCTAGCAAGTGGAAGGAAGAGGAATTTCCTACAAAGAAGTCCTGCCATCAGCACATTCAACCCAAGCAGAATACAGGGTCTCATCCTCTTTACTGTAGGTCTATTTCCATGGTGCTGTTTTCCAGCTGGATCCTTATTAAACCTGCTCTTATGTACGTATTTCTGTTGAACAGAGTTGTTTCTTCTAACTATTGAGCTATTAAGACAGCATCTGGGAAAACATGAAGCAAGACCCAGGGAATTTATGCAAAGAAATGCTCTATCAAATATGTGGTCCTGCACAGAATTACACATTTTTGATGTGCTTCAGTAGTATCACATTTGTAAATTTGGTAGAAAAAGATTATTCATCACCAAGATTGTTTTCTATTTCAGATCTTTGAAACAATTGAAAAAATGTTCACAACATGGTATTTGGTGAGCTTTTCCTCCTTGAGAAATGAGAAGCCAAACTAATCTCCTGATAACAGCACCCTTTACCTAAAGCTATTGTGAGTTGAGAAGACAGATCCCATTAGATGACAAAATATCCATAACTCAGAGTTATTCAACAAGAAGAAAATAATACAATGACCCTCTAAAAAGAAAGAATAGGTCTCTAACTTGATAAGGTAATGAAAAAGAGAAAGATAACCCCCCCCTTTTAAATAATAAAATGACTTTTAGATAGAGCTAACTGGTAGCAAAGGATTTTTTTTTTTGATGTAACATTGTTTTATAACATTATATTAGTTTCAGATACACATTGACATCTGCATATACTATATCCTGATTATCACCAAAAGTCTAGTCTCCATTTACTACCACATATTTAATCTCCTTTATCCATTTTACCCACTTCCCAACTGTCTTCCTCTCTTGTAACCACCAATCTGTTCTCTGTACCTAAGTTTATTTTTGTTTTGTTTTTCGTTTGCTTTGTTTCTTTATAGTCCACATATGACTAAAATTACATAATATTTATCTTCTCTGTCTGACTTGTTTCATTTGTCATACCTTCAAGGTCCATCTATGTTATTGCCTACAGTACAAGATTTTACTTTTTTGTGGCTGAGTAGTATTCCATCATATATGAGTGTGTGTGTGTCCTTTTTTCATTCATTTAGACTCGTAGGTTGTCTTGTCTTGCAATGAACATAGGACTGCATACATCATTTTGAATTATTGTTTTCATATGCTTGAGATAAGTACCCAGAAGTGGGATAGCTGGATCATATGGTAGTTCTTAATTATTTCAGGAATTGCGATCCTGTTTTCCATAGTGACTGCACCAATTTACATTCCCACCAACAGTGTATGAGGGTTCTTATAAAGGATGTCTTAAAGGATCATTTATGAAGAATAAGTCAAGGGAAAACAGCAATCTCATAAAATATTGCAAGTTCTTACAAAATGCCAAAGAGGTCACTTAACAGACACATGGCCAGCAGGCATGTGCACCAGAGTCCACAGAGAGAGAGAATGTCCTCATTTGTGAGAAGGGCCACATTTGCAACAGCAAATTCTGACCTGAGGCTTACCCCTTCTAGCCCCATGTGGGCAAATCTTCCCAAAGTTTGCAAGGTAAGACCTGCTGAATTTCTGTGTAGGTGGTCAAGACACATTCATCAATTTCCTCTTTTGGTGACGCCAGCGAACTGCCCGAAGAAGAAAGTGGCCATAAAAGAGGACTAGAAGGGAGGGAAGCGCAGAACCCTGCTCCCCTCCCCCGCCCACAGAGGCTGCACTCTCCGACCGGCAGAGAGGAGGGAAACAAACCAAAACGACCCACAAGAACAAACGACGCAGCAAGCGGGACTGTGAGTGGAAAGGAACTATTGCAGCCACCACACCCCGTGAACGGGAGCTGAGGCGAACCCTGCAGGATCCGCCGCGGCGGTGAGCGAACGGCTCCGGGCGCCATTAGAGAAGAACAAAGACCCCGGGAGACGCGCACACAGCCCGGGCTGCCGGTAAGCTGGCGCGGAAACGCGGCGCGCTCGGGGAGCTTAAAAAGCAAGTGCAGACCTGGATCGCGGCTGCCCAGGTCCCCGCGCCTGCGACCTAGGCTTGCGGGGAGACGACCTAGGCTTGCGGGGAGACACGCGGAGGTCCTCACTGAGGTGAAGGTCCCTCCCTGAGTGAGCAGGAACCAGGCGCCCAGGCACGGGAGCAGTGCAAAAGGCGCCATTCCCGCGCCACTGAACTGGGCTACAGCCCGCGTCCTGGAACTGAGGGCTTTGAACTGAGACCCGGGGCACGAAAATTCGGGGCGTGGGTTCTCCACGACGGTGGGGCACAAGGCAGACACAGCACCCCAAAGCTGTTGAGGTGTACCCTACCATTCCCGCTCTGTTCTCTGTCCCACGGGGTGGGGGGAGGCGAAAAACAGCCCCCCAAGGACAATAGGAGAGATCTCTGGCGCCACCTAGCGACCAGGAAAAAAAAAGTCACTAACACCCTATAAAACAGGACATTTCTTAAGACTGCTTGAAAAGGGCAGAAGGAGGACCCAGTGGCCAGCCGGGAAGTTATTCCACGCCAGGCCCCTTCCAACCAGCAGTCTGAGCCCACAGAGGGAGCAGGCACCCACGTCCGGGGCAGACCGGGTGCGCAGAAGAGTGTGCCTGAAACCGGAGGCGCAGGGACTGCATCCCGCTTCGCCATTTGAGAACAGGGACATTTCTTCAGTAAAAACTGCCTAAAACCAGCAGAAAGCTCCCCCAGAAGACAGAGATGGCTCCTGGAAGAGCCAGAGGGGAGCGGAGAAGTTCACCCAAGATGTCAGTCAGTCCGAGCAACACAGTGTCCCAACGCATACGACAAATTAGAAAACAGACAGTAGGGAGTAGAAGAACCACACGCAACCTAAAAACTCCTCAGGAAAGAAGCACACCACAAAAAGAAAACCACTCCCCAGATTGCAACGACAGCAACTTGGAAGAACTTCTGAGCCTTCCAGAAAGAGAATTTAAAATTGCCATGATTAAAAAAGTGATAGATCAGAAGAAGGAAATTGAGTCCCTAAAGAGGGAAGTAAGAGAAATGCAGGAGATCAAAGAATTAATGGAGGAACTAAAGAACTCTGGGAAAAGCAATGAAAGCAGAATAGATGAAATGGAAGAACGAATAAGTAATCTTGAAGACACAGAAATAAAAAGAACCAAAACAGAAAAGGAAAGAGAAGTACGAAGGAAAAAGAATGAAGAAAGACTTCGGGAACTATCTGACTCCATGAGGAAAGGAAATATAAGAGTTATAGGAATTCCAGAAGGAGAGGAGAGAGATGTAGGAACAGAGAAAATATTCATGGATATAATTGAAGAGAACTTCCCAAATGAGAAGAAGGAGCTGAAAATTGATATACAAGAAGCAAGAAGAACACCAAACTTCCACGACGAAAGGAAAAACACAGCAAGACACATAATAGTAAAGCTCCCAAGAATCCAGGACAAGGAAAAAATAATGAAGCTGGCAAGAGGGAAGAAACAGATAACATTCAAAGGAAAACCAATCAGGCTGACATCAGACTTCTCTGAAGAAACACTACGGGCAAGGAGAGAGTGGAGGGACATAGTCAACAGACTCCAAGAAAACAGATGCCAACCAAGAATACTCTATCCTGCAAAGCTCTCTTTCCTCCATGAAGAAAGAATATGGACCTTCCCAGACAAAGAGAAACTCCGGAATTTCATTGCGACTAAACCCCCACTCCAAAAATACTACAAGGAATCCTAAAGCCAGAACCTCAGAGGGACGAATAACAACGAAAGAAGACCAAAAAAAAAAAAAAAGTTATTAAAAGAATAAATAAATAAAATCAAAGGAAAGACAAACATAATGGCAAATACAGATGCTAACATATCAATATTAACTCTAAATGTAAATGGACTAAACTCTTCAATAAAAAGACACAGAGTTGCAGCCTGGATTAAGAAACAAAACCCAACCTTTTGCTGTCTCCAGGAAACACATTTAGCTACAAAAGATAAAAATAGGCTCAAAGTCAAAGGATGGAAAACAATCCTACAAGCAAATGGGCCAAAAAAGAAAGCAGGAACAGCTATACTTATATCAGATAAAACAGACTTCAAACTCAAAAAAATAAAAAGAGACCCCAATGGTCACTACATTATGATCAAGGGGACAATACTTCAAGAAGAAATAACACTCATTAACATATATTCACCAAACGAAAGAGCACCAAAATATATCAGACAACTGTTGTCCTCTCTGAAAACAGACATCAGAGAAAACACATATGTAGTGGGAGACTTCAACACACCACTATCAACAATGGATAGATCAACAAGACAAAAAATAAGTAAAGAAACTAAAGCTCTAAATAAGGACCTAGAGCATTTGGGCTTAACAGACATCTATAGAACACTAAACCCCAAAAAAACGGAGTACACATTTTTCTCAAGCGCACATGGATCATTCTCCAGGATCGATCACATACTGGGGCACAAGACAAACATCAACAGATACACCAAGATTGACATCATACCAACCATCTTTTCTGACCACGAAGGCATCAAACTAGAAATAAATCATAAAAAGAAGGCAAGGAACTATCCTACCTCATGGAGATTAAAAGCCACACTACTGGAAGACCACTGGACTAACGAGGAGATCAAAGAAGAAATTAAAAAATTCTTTGAATTGAATGACAAGGAGGACACCAATATCCTAAATGTATGGGATGCAGCAAAAGCAGTAATAAGAGGAAAATATATAGCAATAGAAGCTCACATCAAAAACAAGAAAGAACTCAAAGAAACAACCTAATCTCGAAGCTCAAAGATCTAGAAAAAGAACAACAAAAAACCCAGAACCAGTAGAAGAAAAGAAATAATAAAAACCAAAGCAGAAATAAATGAAATTGAAACTAAAAAAACAATCCAAAAGATCAATGAAACCAAGAGCTGGTTCTTTGAAAAAATCAATAAAATAGACAAACCCTAGCCAGGCTCACAAAGGAAAAAAGGGAGAAAGCACAAATACACAGAATCATAAATGAAAGAGGAGAAATCACAACGGACACAAAGAAATCAAAAGAATAATCAGTAACTACTATGAACAGTTATATGGAAACAAGTTCAACAATCTAGAGGAGATGGACAAATTCCTACAACTCTACAATCACCCAAAGCTAGATAAAGAAGAAATAGAACACCTAAACAGACCAATTACAAGCAGCGAAATTGAAATGGTAATTAAAAACCTCCCCAAAAACAAAAGCCCAGGACCTGATGGATTACAAATGAATTCTACCAAACATTCAGAGACGAATTAGTGCCTATCCTTCACAAACTCTTCCAAAAAATTGAGAAGGAAGGGACAATACCAAACACGTTCTATGAAGCCAATATTACACTAATACCAAAACCGAATAAGGACAACACAAAAAAGGAAAACTATAGGCCAATCTCCCTAATGAACACTGATGCAAAAATCCTCAATAAAATTTTAGCTATCAGAATCCAACAATGTATCCATAAGATAATTCACCACGACCAAGTTGGATTCATTCCAGGGGCACAAGGATGGTTTAACATCCGAAAATCAATCAACGTTATCCAACACATCAACAAAAAGAAATATAAAAACCATATGATACTATCAATAGATGCTGAGAAAGCTTTTGACAAAGTGCAACACCCATTCATGATAAAAGCCCTTGAAATTCTGGGGATACAAGGAACATACCTCAACATCATAAAGGCCATCTATGACAAGCCAACAGCCAGTATCATTCTCAATGGTGAAAAGCTGAAAGCAATTCCATTAAGATCTGGAACAAGACAAGGATGTCCACTCTCACCACTGCTTTTCAATATAATACTGGAAGTCCTAGCCAGAGCAATAAGACAAGAGAAAGACATCCAAGGAATCCAAATAGGAAAAGAAGAAGTCAAACTATCACTATTTGCAGATGATATGATAATATACATAGAGAACCCCAAAATCTCCACAGAAAAACTAATTCAACTCATCAATCAATTCAGTAAAGTGGCAGGATACAAAATCAACACGCAAAAGTCAGTAGCCTCCTATACACAAACAATAAATCTGAAGAAGAAGAAATCAAATAAACCACCCCTTTTATTATCGAAACAAAAAAAATCAAATATTTGGGAATAAATCTAACAAAAGAGGTAAAGGACCTATACAAAGAAAACTATAAAACACTGTTAAAAGAAATAGAAGAAGACACAAAGAAATGGAAAGACATCCCCTGCTCATGGATTGGAAGAATAAACATTATTAAAATGGCCATCCTACCAAAAGCAATATACAGATTCAATGCTATTCCAATCAAAATCTCAATGGCATTCTTCAAAGAAATAGAACAATTATTGATGAAATTCATATGGAATCACCAAAAACCCCGAATAGCCAAAGCTCTACTGAAAAAAAAAGAAGGAAATGGAGGCATCAAACTCCCAGACTTCAAACTATACTACAAAGCCATAATCATCAAAACTGCGTGGTATTGGAACAAGAACAGACATACAGACCAATGGAATCGAATAGAAAATCCAGAAATAAACCCACAGATTTATGGTCAACTAATCTTTGACAAAGGAGCAAAGACTATGCATTGGAGCAAAGAAAGTTTGTTCAATAAATGGTGCTGGGAAAACTGGGTCGCTACATGCAAAAGAATGAAGCTTGACCACTACCTCACACCATACACAAAAATCAACTCAAAATGGATTAAAGAACTAGACATAAGACCTGAAACCATAAAATACATAGAAGGAAATATAGGCGAAACACTACGGGATTTGCACATCAAAGACATCTTTACAGACACATCACCCAAAGCAGTGATAGTGAAGAGAAAGATAAACAGCTGGGACTACATCAAATTAAAGAGCTTCTGCACAGCAAAAGAGACAATAACAAAGACAAAGAGAAACCCCACCAACTGGGAGAACATTTTTGCACCCAACACTAATGATAAAGGACTGATCACAAAAATCTGCAAAGAGCTGATGAGACTCGGCAACAACAAAGAAAATAATCCAGTCAAAAAATGGGCAGAAGAGCTAAAAAGAAACTTCTCTGAAGAGGAAATGCAAATGGCCAACAGACATATGAAAAAATGTTCAACATCACTTGTAATCAGGGAAATGCAAATCAAAACTACCATGAGATACCATCTCACACCAGTGAGAATGGCACATATTAAAAAAACTAGCAACAACAAATGTTGGCGAGGATGTGGAGAAAAAGGAACTCTTGTGCACTGTTGGTGGGAGTGCAAACTGGTCCAACCACTATGGAGAGCTGTGTGGAGATTTCTGGACCTACTAAACATAGAGCTTCCATATGATCCAGCAATTCCACTCCTAGGTATTTACCCAAAGGACACAGAAACATCAATTCCAAAGAGCACCTGCACTCCTATGTTTATAGCAGCACTGTTTACAATAGCTAAGCTTTGGAAACAACCCAAATGCCCAAAAATAGATGACTGGATCAAGAAGATGTGGTACATATATACCATGGAATATTACTCAGCATTCAAAAAAGATAAACACATGCAATTTGCAGCAACATGGATGGCACTGGAAGGGATCATGCTCAGTGAAATAAGCCAAAAAGAAAAAGAAAAATACCGGATGGTCTCACTCATAGCAGGAATCTAGAAAACTTAAATAAGGGACCAGGAAAATGAATATAAGAAAGTGAAAATCAAAATCAACAAAAAACTATGAACCAGAGACACTTTTTGGGGGGCGGGGGGGAAAGGATTGGGGTCAGAATTGGGCGTTTGCAATTGTATGGGGGAATATAAAAATAAAATTTAATATTTAAAAAAAAAAAAAAAAAATTTCCTCTTTTGCCAAGCTCTTATAACCCCGGTTTTTCCTTCCATAATTTTCCATGCATCTTTTCTCTATTTATTTATTTATTTATTTTTAACTGAAAGGATTTAGGATTATCAATAAAAGGGGAAGTAACATTTACTGAAGTGGTCATTCCCTCTCTAAATTTTAAGTCATTTTTCAATTTCCAAGTAATAGATGATTCTTTTAAATTCCCTTAAAAAAAAAAAAAAACAACTCTGAGGCCATTTGATTTGTCACTGGTAGGACGATATAATAAATAATTTGAAAATTCTAGCTGTACTCTTGTTCTCCTGAGAATTGGAGCTAGCACTAGGGAAAAATGATTAATATCCTCACACCTCCAGATCAACCCTTTCAGACTTTTTGGAGTTCTGCCATTACTTTATGATCTTGTTTTTCCCCTGTCCCTTTTGGGGTGGGGGGGGAAATGGTTACTCTTCTGCCTAAGGTGTTAGTGGAGTTTTAAGTTAGTGCCCCATTCTGGAGATAAATGCTCTGTCACTTATTTTGAAAGAAAAAAAAAAGACATTTCTTTTCCCACCACCCATAGCTCCCTGCACAGGAAAATTCTCAGGACAATAGAACTGTTCCCTAATCACTCTTGAATCACAGCAACTGGTTCAGGGCCAGTGGCCTGTTCAGGTTGTCCTAGCTTAGAGGCCACAAGATCACAGGATCTTAAAGAACTGAGCTTAAGAATTCCCCCTCAAATCTATTCAACCATCTGATATCCTTGCTTTTCAATGAAGATTTCTATATAGAACGATGGAATGATGGACACAATGAGTTACTGGGGAAGACTGAAAATTACCCTTAAGCATAATGAAAATCTCTTCTACCACTTGCTCATTCCAGTCTGAACCACTCCTTTCCTGTCAGCCTATAAAATTTCTGACACCAAACAGCCATAAAAAACATTCCAGGAGAATCTTGCAAAATGTCAGCCTATTTTGGAAGCAACACCCCATGCCCTTACTTTACTCCATACCATACTTACTTAGTTTAATATAGATTTAAGTTTAATTTGAGATGATTTATGCAGAGCAATAAAAATCAGTAACTTTCATTTTTTAAATCCAGAAAAGATCAGAAATTATATTTCTTATATTGCTTCTTTGTTTTTATTTATTTATTTTTTTTGCATTTGAATACAAGGACCGGACCTTGTATTCAAAGAGAGTATGGGTAATAGACACAAACAATAATAGTCTCTCCTGTATGGCAGAAATAATTGTCATAACTATGTAGGAATTTAATGGCTCAGTGCTGTCAATAATTAAACTATTTGCATGTAAATAGAAAAGTTAGAAGTTGCAAAGTGGGGGCCCACAGCCCTAAAGGAGACTGTAGATGTGTTTTGTCTGTGCTTTCTTGAGAAGTGCTATTTATACATTGGTTTACCACACTGCACGTGATTCAAAGGCATAGGATCACACCACCTCAGATGAATGTGATCAAACACACCCACCACTAAGACAACCTCAGCCCTCTGCTATTTTCCCCCTCCCCTCGTTGAAAAACAAATAAATATATATAGATAAACAAAACAAAACAAAACTGAGTCCTGGTCCTGTCCAGCAAGGGAGGACCAGCCCCACCCCCATCTCCACCCCCACACACACTCCCAGTGCTCACATGCCCCTTGCTATTGTCACCCATTTACATTGGAGTTTCAACCTCTACTTTGAGTTTCCTATTTCCTGAAATTTTCTCACTGCTATTCCCTATTGCTTCAAATTTATGCTTAAAGCACTTCCTTCTCATATCTTATATTCCTGCTCTTGATGCACCCACCATGCCTGACAGAGGCCCACTGCAATTTGGATATTCATGCTGAGGCCTTTCAAACCACTTTTGCTGCCAAAAAACACATACCTGGCACAAGAAACATTGTTTTCCCTTGTGCAAGACAATCAAACCTACGCATACTTAGTACCAAAAAGCATGGAGACCTTAAAGTCAGTGTCTATTTGAGACGGAACTGCAGTGCAACCTGCACTGTTTGGCCTTTGGCCACCTGTTGCAGCTGCTGTAAACAGAGTTAGCTCTATTTTGGGAATCTTTCTACTCTTTATAAGCTTACAAGTTATGTTCATACTGTTACTAGTTTACCTTTTCTGAAAGCAGTTTTGAGGTTCTAGAATCCTTTTGGAAGTTTTTAAGCATGTTTTACATCAAGCAGCAAGTGAAATTCAATTATGTCTTAGCACTATAGAAGCACTTAGCTGTAAGGAGGCTATTTAGGACACAGTCTTTTCTCCAAACTCCCCAACTTCCCGTTAGCTAGAGAAAAGCTGCAGTCCTTCCAGTAGCCAAAGCTTCTATTGGATTTGCAGACTCTCCCTTAGGTCTCTGACCTCTGCCCTTCCCCATCCTGCGTGCTCACTTTGCTCCCTTGGGGAGGCATGTTTAGGCCATTGTCGTTTTGGGGCAAGTTTCTGGGTCTGAGATCCAATTTAATAATTCAGTGCCACCCTCGAATGCAGCATTTGTTTTGTTAAATTGATCAAACAATAGGGTCATTAGAATGAGATTTTTTTTTAAGATTTATTTTTATTTATTTATACAAGCACTGGGTACAGTCAGAAGCGCTGGAGGGTGAGAGAATTCACCAGAGCGAGAGCAGGGAACAGAGCAGGCAGAAGGACCCAAGTACACTGCTGAGGGGAGCAGCAGGCAGCAGGAGAGGTCGGCGCACCATCCGTGTGGGACTCTCCTCCGGTGGCCGGGGAATAGCCGGGGATCGAACCCGCGCTGCAGAGGCTGCGGGCAGCTTCTCAACCCAGCGCTCAACCCAGCGCTCAACCGCTGCGCCAACGGGGAGGCCCAGAATGAGATTTTTTTAATGCCCTCTGTAGTCTACAAAAGCAAACCCAAACCTAAACCTGTAAATCCCTGCACAGGTTAAGAAAACCTAAGGACCCCTAATCACAAGTAGCCAATCAAGTTTTCCCAAATAGTGCAACTACTTCTCTGGCTCCTTGTGGGTGGAGTGCTTCTTAACACTCTTGCTTTTGGCATTGCCAGATTAGAATTGATTTTTACTCAAATAAACTCTTAAAATGTTTAATATAATATAACTCCATTTATCTTTTAAATGGAGTTCTATAGCTTCATGTGGGTTAAGATGTTACAATATGATGTATTTAAATGTAAGATGCTTTTTCTGAACCTGAAAAATATATAACCTCAGGAAAAAAAAAAGACAAAGTAAAACAAAGTGTGCTACTTTAGGAAAAACAATACAAAACAAAACAAAATGGACCCTATGTTGGCCATCTTAAAGTTTACGCTGGATGATGATTTGTTAGGCTTAATTTAGACATGCGTATGATCATTGCATATGCCAGCAAATAAGTTATATCACTAAAAAAGTTAAAATGGGATGTGGTCAATTGTCAAATATGATTTTTAATTCTCTAGTTGGTATTTATTGCAGGGAATTTTTTTTTAAATAATAAATTTTATTTTTATATTCCCCCATACAATTGCAAGCCCCCCATTCTGACCCCAATCCCTCCCCTCCCGCCCCCCACCCCCCAAAAAGTGTCTCTGGTTCATAGTTTTTGTTGATTTTGATTTTCACTTTCTTATAGTTATTCATTTTCCTGGTCCCTTATTTAAGTTTTCTAGATTCCTGCTATGAGTGAGACCATCCAGTATTTTTCTTTTTCTTTTTGGCTTATTTTGCTGAGCATGATCCCTTCCAGCGCCATCCATGTTGCTGCAAATTGCATGTGTTTATCTTTTTTGAATGCTGAGTAATATTCCATGGTGTATATGTACCACATCTTCTTGATCCAGTCATCTATTTTTGGGCATTTGGGCTGTTTCCAAAGCTTAGCTATTGTAAATAGTGCTGCTATAAACACAGGGGTGCAGGTGTTCTTTGGAATTGATGTTTCTGTGTCCTTTGGGTAAATACCTAGAAGTGGAATTGCTGGATCATATGGAAGCTCTATGTTTAGTAGGTCCAGAAATCTCCACACAGCTCTCCATAGTGGTTGGACCAGTTTGCACTCCCACCAACAGTGCAGGAGAGTTCCTTTTTCTCCACACCCTCGCCAACATTTGTTGTTGCTAGTTTTTTTAATATGTGCCATTCTCACTGGTGTAAGATGGTATCTCATGGTAGTTTTGATTTGCATTTCCTGCAGGGAATTTTTTAATGCTAACTTTTCTTCAAAGCACTGAGACAAGGTAAAGCTGGGTATATGGTAATAGCAAAAATTTGCAAAGCTCTCAGCCTGTACAATCTCTGTTCCTACGTCTTTGCATATTTTAATAAGTTACAGTGTTATGAGGTATAGACTGTTGTATAGGAAGAAAAAAATTTTCTGACTCTTTAGAGTCCCAGACTAGTTAAAAAAATTTAACTGACAAAGACAGATTAATAGGAGAAAAGTATGCAAATTCTATTACATTCTCACATGCACATAGCAGCTTTCAAAAGAGAATGAAGACAGGAAGAAGTGACTACAGTAGGAAGCTTTTACGTCTTTTAGACAAAGAAACAATAAATTTGTGAAGAATTGACAAGAAAAAGGTGTGTGTGTGTGTGTGTGTGTTGTGTGTGTGTGTGTGTGTGTGTGTGTGTGTGTGTGTGTGTATGAGCGTGGTTAAAGTTAGTTTAACAAGACCTGTTTGCACAGATCTCTTGGTCCCAAATTCCCTACCTTTGGTGACAAGAATGTCTGCCTTCTTCTTAGCACAGGAAGGGGGATTTATAACCTGTTTCAAAAAATAAAGGCAAGGATGGGGAGGTCAGCATGAACTTCCTCCTTCAGATGTTTTTTTAAATTCCTTAAGTTTAAGATAGTTAATACGTAAGGTGTCATATTTTGGGGCAGTGTGTCCTGAACCCTATCACTGTTATTATCTCTGGTTTAGAGATGTGAAACTAAAGGCAAAAAGAGGTTAAATAACTGTTTCTCTGTTAATCTGTTTGATGTTCATTTGTGCCTGAAATTACAAATCTAGTGACAGAGTCTGGTTTGACCCAAGTCATTGGCCCTAGAGTCCATGCTCTTAATCATGTTTAAAAAAAAAAAGGTAGTATAATCAAGATGCTTAGTTTTTGTTCCCACTTTCTGGTACAGAGTTCCTGAAGTCTTGATGTTTCCTGAGGGACAGAAGTATGATTTGTTATTCATAAGAAAAGATGACTTTAAACATGAGTTTATGCTAATGAAGTGACTTAGGGGAGGGTGCTCCCAGACAGATGCAGGGTGGGGCTGGTTACCCCAAAGACCAAATGATTAGGGGTTGAATTTTCAGTTCCACTAAGGTTAGGGTAGGCAGCCCCAAGATGTGCCACTTTAGCATATAGGTTATATCAAGCTGAAAATAATTTTAAGTCCTAAAGATTTAGGAAGAAACTTTGACCTTCTCCTTAACTGCTTAAAAGAATTAGGTAGAGGTCTTTTCCAAGGAAGGGTGCTATTGCCATAGATAACTACAGTATAATATAAGCTAGATAGGGCAGACAGGGAGGAACCTGGCAACTCTGTTAAAATTCCTTTCTGTCCCTTTGTCTCTGCATAGCCCTACAAACATTTGTTTGCCACACATTTGCTCTTCTTATCTTCCTGTAAATAATCTTCACCCTCTTTGAAGTCCCTCTTTCTCTTAAGTCCAGAATGGCATATATGCCTCATTTTGCCTGAGTGTCTTTGGGCCTTTCATAATATCGTGGCATCTCCAGACCTACATAATTAAATTTGTTTTTCTCCTGTTAATCTGTCTGATGCTCATTGAATTATCTAACCAACTAAAAGAACCAAGAAGGAAAGGAGAAATTCTCCCTTCCCTGACAGTAGTAAGAAAGTTCTGTTGGAGATCTAAGATAAAATCTCTCTCTTGACAAATCAATAGCACTGTTGTGAATTTGACTCCCTTTGAACAGATAGAGCCAATTAAGAATGTAAAAATCTAACCTCAAGCAATATAAACTCTTACAGAAATGTCTTTCATCTGCTCATGTATCTGATATGAAATTTAGATAACATGCATATTAGATAACATGCATATTAGATAACATGCAACATCAGAAAGGTGGTATCAGGGCCTACCAGGATATTCTGTCCAGGGATTTTTTAGTCCATTGTCCATTGGCCACATGGACAGTATGTCTCTTCACACCTCAGCTACACCCACGGCAGGATATGTCACCAAATGACATTATGGTCAACCTCCCCAGGATCTTGTAAAGAAAATAGCTTTGTCTCCTTGTAAATTCCAAGTCAGGTACATAAAACATGCTTTTAGAATACATGTTCAATGCCTGCTGCACATTTCTGAACCAACCACAAAGTTTCCTGACATTGTAAATTGTAAATATATTCCTTTTCCTTTTCAATCAACTCTGTAAGCATTTCTTTTTCAGTTTTCCATTTTCAGAATGGGATTCCAAAATTATTTAATTTAATAGAGAAATAGTTTTAAACAAAAATGATCAATGCCTTAGGTTTACAAAGATTTTATATCTTTCCCAACATAACCACATTGTCACTAACTTTAGAAACACAACTCTTTGTACACCTCTTATTCTTATGCTTAAAACATTGTTTATCAATATAGTTTCAAATTATTTTTCCTAGACATACCATTCAACATTTCCCCAGGGTACAAAAGAAGAACATTTGATTATACTAAGCACTAATGAAATGCTTTTTAACACACCTTGAGAATCTGAGAACATGGTGTTCTTTCTAAGATATAAATCTGGTCATGTTACACTCCTATTTCAAGTTTCCATTGGTCCTTACTGCTGTCAGGATAAAGTCCAAATTCCTTTGCATATAATTTAGGAGTCACTGCATGCCAGACCTTTGAATGAGTTATCTCCTTTATCTGAATACCTCTGTGCCATCTCCTGTCCCTTTTTCTGGCCCTGCTTCAACTCTCAGTCTTTCCTCACCATCTCTCACTCAGACTCGGTTGCCTGTCCCTGTAGATGCTGCTAGTATACTCATTCTTTGAGGATAGTGACTGTATTTTCTCTCTCTTGTATCTCTGGCAGTTAGCACGATGCTGATACAAAGTTTATAGCCAATGTTTACTCAATCAGCATATGAACTATATTCTATATTATCAAAAAGGTGACATACAACTAAATTAGATTACATACTTCTAGCTACTGGTTTAAATGCCATCCATGACACATTCTCCATCTGTATTATCCTTTAGAAATGTTTGAAGTTCATTCCACAAATTATTGTTTGACTCTCTACTACTTGCCAGTACTATTCTAGGTCCTTGGGGTATACACAATGAGCAAAAAGGATTCCTGCCTTGTTGAAATCTACAGTCCAACAAGGAGACCAACCATAAACATAATAAATAAATAGTTACATATGCTATTAGGTGATACTGTTAAGTGGGGAAAAGTAAAGCAAGGTAAGGGGGATCAGAAATGCAAGAGGACAGGGTGTAGATTGTAATTTAAATAAGGGAGTTAGATAAGCTCCATGGGAGGGTGACATTTAAGCAAGTTTTAGAAAAAGCAGCTAAGTATTCTCCCCGTGGAGGTCTAGGATAAGAAATGCAAAGGCCAGATCAAAGGCAGAAGTTTGCTTGGCTCATTCCAGGGACAGTCCAGAGGCCAGGGTGATTGGAGCAGAGTGAATGAAGGGGAAGGAGATGGCAGGGCAGATGCTGTGAAAAGGTATGTGGGACCTAAAGTCTAGGCTAAGTTGGCCAGGGGAACCAGAGCAGACTCCCAGGCAGAGGGCAGACATGATTTGGGCTAACATTTTGAATGGAAGCCTTTTGGGGGGAATTAGCTCTATTTTAGTAAATAAAAAGTGGTCCCTCTTAATTGATAGTTTCCTCTTTTCCTCTTTCATATGCCTTGAATGTTTTCTGATGCAGCCAATTCTGTGCCAAAGAGAAAGTCTCATCCTTTATGTCTGAATCTAATCCAGTATTTGTCAGCCAAGTTATCTTGGCACAGGAACATTATGACCTGTGGATAGGATTTTCCCAAAATTCACAGCCAAGTTGATTTTAAGGTGGCATATAAAATAATTTAATTTAAATTCTGATTTTTTTAAATATTATTGCAAAATAAAGTGTTAAGGGTTCATTGAACAAGGGATTCAGGATTTCTATAACTTGGCTACGGTAAATAGGGCTGCAGCAAATATAAAAGTGCATAGATCCCTTTGAATTAAGTGCTCTTGGATGGTTTCATATATAGGTAGAATATAGAGAAAACCTGAAAACAAAGGATCTGGCAAAACCAAACCAATAACAAATGCTTGACATCTGATTGCAAAACTGAGGCAACTAGGAAGGGAGGCTGCTGGGGGTGAGGGGAGCAGGGAAACAAAGGGGCCCAATGGAACATGGTGGAGGAATATTAGGGCACTTGGTGGAGGGCACTGGGTAAAACAAACATTTGTAGAGGTTTCAACCTACAACCCCTAAAGCAAACACAATGCTGTAAACCAACTTTACCTCAATGAATATAATTGGAGGGAGGAAAAATATTCAAGATTTGGTACATGAATTTGTCGTTGCAGCTACATAATTATCCTGCAAAACAATGTGACATCATTGAATCAAATGTTTCCTGTAAACTTTGGAGTATTAGAGAAATCCTCACTTCTGGAATCATGTCCGTTTTGATCATTTTAAAAAAGAATGTACAAATTTACTAGAACTCATCCTAGAAATTATTTAACACTCGTCAAAAGGAAAAGTCGCATAGAGACAATCTCAAAATTATGCTTGAGAAAATATTTTATAGAAAAAGATTATAAATGGTTGTAGGGTAAGTGATTTTCAGGCTTTTCTGCCCTCAGCCATTAGGATTATCCTGCCTGATGGGGGCACCTGAATTTGTTACATTGTTATAGTCGTGTAGTTCACTTCTTTGGGCCATGGCTGAAGCATGGAGATACTTGCCAGGAGAAGCAGAGTCAAGAGAGAGGCGGGGAGAAAGAACACCAGAGAAGCTCAGAGTGAAGACTTACCTGGGGCTTTGAGGCCTGCTGGCCTCTTGGTCCCTTGGCACCTCTGCCTGGCATGTACCTTGTTGCTGCACTACACGTAAGAGCTCACTAAAAACCTGAGAAAGCCACTGAGGGCTCCAGGACTCCCCTTTACTGGTCTGCAGGATCAGAGAAAACCTGCTCTGTGCCTATCCTGTGGCTACAATAGCTAATCAATCTGATAGAAATATTTATCTACACTGGTAACCCACAACATGCAAAGTAGTCATGGGATACTTAAAATGTATTTCAAGAAGAAAACAAAAGAGGTAAAAGGGAGAGAGAGAGACTATTATGTGAGAATATAGGCACTTACTCTCAAACTGTTAGGGAGGGCAAATAGAAGTTGTCGCACTGTGCAATGTGACTCTATGGGTTATAAATCTGAAAAAGGATCGCACCTTTTGCTCCTTATTGTTAGTCCTGGGAAAGTTTGTTTAGAAATTGAGGCAAAAAAAAAAAGAAAAAGTTCATGGCAGCATTGTTTTCAAGCAAAATGATATATCTTTCAAAAGAAGGAAGAAGAAATAAAATATTTAAAACTCAGAAACGAAGTTGCACACTGTAAATATTTTATGAAAAATTAATGATTTCGAAAAACAGTCATAATGACAGGTTTGATGCAGCATGAGACAAGGATCTGACAAGATTTCAGCATGTCCAAATATGTCATAGAAATGAAAAAAACTGGGTGGATATGCACTAAATTGTTAACATGCCCATCTTAGAATGGCCATGTCTTATGATTTATTTTTGTTTATCTTTTTGTACACAAATTTAATAATAACCATATGTAATGTTTCTAATGCTTTTTTACTTTAATATCTTAATATAAATTATAGATTTTTATGTGACGTTATTAATATTTCAGTATATAAAGTTTCCAGATTATTTTAAATTGAGCTGGTGACAAATCTCTTTGGTACTAATGGTCGGGCATTTTAACATGTTCCAAATTATTAACAGAACTGGCTTTACAGAGATCCTTAAGTAAGGCTAAGCCTTAAGTGTACAGGATAAATATTTCATGGAGGGCCTCCCTCGTGGCGCAGGTGGTTGAGCGCCGTACTGTGAAGCTGTCCACAGCCTCTGCAGCGCGGATTTGATCCCGGCCGGCCGGCGAGGGTCCTACATGGCACAGCAGACCTCTCAGTCTTGCCTGCTGCTCCCCTCAGCAGTGTATTTCGTCAGTCTGCCTGTTCTGTTCCCCACTCTGTCTCTGGTGAATTATTTCAACCTCCTGCGCATCTGGCCTATACCCCTGTTCTTATATAAACAAATAAATCTTTTAAAAAAAAGACATTTAAAAAAAACGATTTCATAGAAATAGGAACAGACACCAAGGATAAATCTCTCATGTAAAAATCAACCAGGATGAGGCCTCCCTAGTGGCACAAGGGGTTACGACACAGCCTATGAAGCTATTCGCAGCCTCTGCAGCAAAAGTTTGATCTCCGGCCAGCCAGGGAGCAACCCATATGGCACAGAGACCTCTCTTGCCTCACCCCCTGCTCCCCTCAGCAATGTATTTCAGTCAATCTGCCTGTTCTGCTCCCCAATCTCTCTGGTGAATTATCTCACCCGCCACACTTCTGGCCTGTACCCCAGTTCTTGTATGCATAAATAAACCAGTCTTTTAAAAAAATCAACCAGGAAAATAAAAGATGGGGTCAGAGTCAGCTTATAGTACTTACAGGTGTCCTTACTAGGAAGTGTGGAAGAGAACCTATTTGAATTTTCAACTCTTGATGAACTTACTCAAAATCCTCCAGCAAGACACTAGGTAAAAGAGTTGTTTTCCAGCTTGGTCTTTCACTCTTCTGTAATTTTTTCAATGATATGCTGTCTTACTGACAAATTTGATAGAAATCAAGAAATAACAACCTCTGTTTTTCCTTAAGGAGTCTTTTTAGCTTTTAAAAGCCAAGCCATTTAATTTTAATTACTAGTAAAAACAGGTATTGATTCTTTTAAGAATAGATGCCTTCTTATTTTTTCCAAATAATTTTAACTCTAGAAAGTTTGGAAAATCAGCATTTCATTGGGAGACAATCATGCTCAATGAGTCCAAAGCATCCCCCAGGAGGTCTTCCTCACTTGGGGGTTCTCATTCCGCAGCTGGCTTAGTTCTTTATGCTTGCTGGCCCAGATTGTCCCAAGTCTCCCCAAAACAAGCTAAGTACATGGACAGTCAGATCGCCATTTCCTTCCAGATTCAGGGCCTGGTGATTATAACAGTGGGGATTCTAAATAGTCTCCTGAAACAAAGCTGTATTAACACTTCTGGTATTTATACTTGGTTCACTGGAAAAGCAATTTTCTAGAAGTGCTCCCCAAGTTCACCCAGGTGAGCAGTTCCTTCCTCCAAAGATTGATTTCCATTCTGCTTTACCTTTTGGTTCTTTTAAGTATTTTTTTGAAAACCTTCCTCTCCCAAAGTTGGAACACTTAAAACAAATTTGCTATTCTATTCCTACTCTTCAGTTAGGTTGGGTGGGATAGTGGTTTTCTTACCAATGGTCACACAGACATTTAATCTCCTTTGTTCTAGCAAGGATGGCTATGGTATGAACCCCATGCCAGTTTCAGCAAGGCACTTCACATTTTAGAGCATTCCTGAGTCAAAACAACACGAGGCTATCAAGTGTAATGCTCAGAGTGGAGGGCAAGGTAGAGGCTGGAGCACCATTTTCTGCTAAATTAAATTCCTTACTCAACCTCAAAATCACGTACCTTCCTAGATTTCTTTTAAGAGCCAGTCCATAATGAACTTGGAAGCAGATCCATCCGCCCCAGTTAAGCCTCAAATGTCCCAGCAGCACTGGATTGCAGCTGCTTGGTTACATGCTTACATTCTAAACTGCCTTTTAGAATTTCCAGGGCCAGATTCAAGGGAGCAGCTTCAAGTCTTTGGGGCCACCTTGACGGCTTATGAGAAACAGTTTGCCTTGGGACACCATTATGGAAACATTTGAGAAAAACTTACTTCTCATTCAGCCGCAGGGAAGATATGGAGTAGGGGATTTGAACTTTCAACATTAAACATTCAGAACTGGAGGGTCTAGCCTCATTATTGCTTCAAAATATTGTTGAACATTGAGTGCTTTGTGCCAGGATGTCCACTGTTGGGCTGAGCGTCTTGCAAATGTCCCATTTGGTTATCACCTCAGTATTTGTCCATTTTTTATTTGGTGAGGAACCAAGTAACTCAGCATGAGTTACTCAACCTACCAAAATGAATTGCTTGGATTTCTATTCACTGGTATTCTGCTGGTATTTACCTAGTATTCTCACCATCTGTTCTGAAGAGACCATAATTTCTGTATTGTTTATATGTAAGTGTGTAAGTGGCACACACTTTGGAAATCTTGATACCAAGGATGTAAACTTTTAACATTTTTAACCTTTCAATTTATGGCATTTTTATAGACCTCTGACAGTTAGAGCTGAAAAAGGAGTCATACTGGTGTGTAGGAGATAAAGATGTTATTTAAGGGAAGGAAATGGCCTGGAGCAAAACTACAAGGTAAGCCAAGTGTCTCTTTCTTGCTCCACAATCTGCTCCTCCTCCTAACCACTTCTGAGAAACTGTGATGAATATCCCCCCAAATGTTAGTTCATCTGAAAGCTTTGGGAGGTTGGTAAAATAAGTCATTAATATCCAGCCTTATTTTTTTCTTTATAAATACAGAAACTGAGGCTTAAAGTAAGATGCCTAGGTAGAGTTACACAACTTGATGGTGGTGAACATAGAACTTGGAAACAGGTTTTCAGGCTTAAAATTCAGTGCTTTTCCATTTCAGGTACCTTATCCCAGTACCCTCAAAAATCTACAATCCAATAGACAGTCTATCCTCCCTTTTTCTAGTATTTTGGGATGTCCTTAGTCCCTTCTGAGAAAAGGAAAGGTATGTAAGTAATTGATTATTAAGACTATATTCTTAATGATTAATTGGCCATCCTTTTCTTGGGAATATTTTGCTTTTAAAAAGAAGAACCAAGATAAAGAATATTTAATGCAAAAGGGTGAATATATAATAGTGGAATTCTCAATAATGTACTTGAATAATGCTTTTGTAGGGTGGGACAAAGAATATTTTACATTATGGGAAGGTGTCCCTTAAGTGATCCCAAGAAGGGCTCATTTCTATGTTTTGTGTACAAATGATCTTTTAAATAATAAAAATGACTTCAGGGGAGGAGAGAAGAGCCTCACTATTTCTCTTCTGTTGAATTGTTGACCTAGAGTCAGCAAACTAAAATTATGACAGCATTATGACATGACACTGGGGCTGGGGGGTCAGACTAGCCATGCACCAGCCACATGTCCACAGGCCTGCCACAGAATGACCCTCAGTGTAGTCCTGTGAAAATAGAAGCAGCTCCTTGGCCGAGTGCTGCAGGATTCTCAGTCAATACCAGGAAAGCACCAGCCAGAGCTGCTATGCTTGATACACGACCACAGTGACCTCTGTGTGTAAAGTGTGCTCAGTCCAAATACGTTTCTTTCTCCTCTCCAGATAAAAACTGTGGTTTCTTGGACTTGTTTCTTAAAACCAGGGCAATTTCTAGGATTTGGCAGCAGCTCGGAACACAGGGAATGATTTAGCAGCTTCCCTGAGAAGTCAGAGAAAGTAATTCCACAATAGAGATAGTCTTCTGAATCCTCAAAAGTTTATTTACTCTTCAAAAGACGCCACAAGTTTAAAAAAAGAGAAAGAGATTAATTAGATCCAAATCTGCAGTCTCCTTTTCCAAGATCTAAATTAAAAGTCACCACCAGATACCTGTGTGCTGTGCAAGCTGCCAAAATTTGAAATTTACAACCCCCTTGACTTTGTGTTTCAGGAAATTTGATTTTGAGATCTAATTTTGGAATAACAAATAGTCCTGCACAAAGTGTCCCAAATGTTCCTGGTTCCCAAGGAATGTAATTTCAGAGTATCTCTATGAAAACCTAAATATACAATATTTTATTACTTTTTTTGATAAATCACTTAATATAGAAATTCTGTGAGAATCAACATTAGGATCTTCAGCAGAACCATCACTTAATTCTCCAATCAGATAATACTTGTAATAAGTACTCGATAAGATCTCTAAGATTTTTACAAAGGCTAAAGTAAGTCTATGAAACAAGTATGCACATAGACATATTTTTACTTTAAACTAGACTAAAACGAAACTGATCTCTTCACCAAACCAACAGGGCCTTAACAGTCTAACACCAGCATCCACCAGCATATCGTGTTACCATTAGCTCTATGCTTGACCCTGCAGTCTGCTTGGAGATAGCAACCAGCCCGACTTTGGGTACAGTGAAGTCCTTAAAGCATGCTTTTCTATTGTTTCATCTTTTCCTGACTTTCAATTCAAGATAAGATCCTCCTACAAGGTTTCAGCATCATCTTTCCTTTACTTTGGTATATAAAAAAAAAAAAAAAAAATCCAAGTTGAACAGAACATGACAACCTGTGCCTCAAAGTCAGTCAAAAATCCATATATTTCCTCTGGCAGAACTCCAGACATTCAGATGGTTAGAAATGTTCAGATTTATTGATAGAGCTTTTATTTCCTTTCCTGCAGACTTCTCATAGACATGTATTCTGTTCCATGGATTTGATTTCTCAATCATATTGGTGTTACTCATTTTTCTTGCCTCTGCCAAAGATTTGACTTCCTGAAGGAGGAATCATTATGTCCCAAAGTCTTTCTGAACCCCTCCTGATGTCTAGTACTGATATTGGTGATTAGCAGAACATCAATAAATATTAGATGAATTAAAATGAATATTGGCATTTGAAGTTGTCAAATATCTCCCTCTGGTTGATTAAGAGAGATTCAGTTAAATAAATAGATCTTTAGAACTTTATTATTGTAGAAAGAAGATATATAATGAACCTTATGTGCCCATCACCAGCTTCATCTCATGGACAAACCTGCTTCACACAATTGGTTTTTTTGTGTCATCAGCAAATAACTTTTTGAGCATATTTGATGCCTACTATGATGATTTTCACCTATATTTTGCCACACAGTTTATAAAAACATTCTCTGTTCAGGTATTTTTGTTCCCTTCTTGATAAAGATATTGAAGTTCAAAAAGTCAGATAACTTTCCAAAGTTCCACTAACTGGTAAGGGGCAGAGCAAGGATTCCAAGTTAGATTAAGTGGGATTAATTCATGCCTCAAAATTTATGATTTGTTAAATGACAGAAATGCTAAAATTAGTCCTTTCTGCCATTTGTGGAGCAATTAAGCATGTAGCTGAAAGCAGATCCAGATGGTATAAACCTTCCCAGGAGGAAGGTTTCTTATATTATGGTAGAGAAGTGATGAATTGGGGGTGGCAGGGGGAAGGGGCTGGTTGCCTGGTTCCCCAACCCCACCTCCCTGACATGTGTCCTGTGTGAGAGTGAACAACTACAGAAGATGTGTTGGGTCCAGCGAGAGTTTCAATCAGGTAAAGGGGTTGGAGGTAGGGAGTGTACGTGCCATGGAGTAGAGGTTCTGTAGGGAAAAATTGATGAGGGATGAGGAGCAGTGGAAAGCTGTCAAGGGAAAGGAAGCACTAAAAGTGGAGATGAGCATAGGTGCCAGGAAGCTTCTATCACAGCTGGTAATTAAGGGAAAGAAATGCCAGGCAAGACAAGTTTAACTGACCACAAGGTTCTAAAGGGATCCCCCTTTGAAGTGATATGGAGTTGGCAACCCCCACTCTGTGTCCAGAAAGTCCACTGTCAACAACCTGCTCTTCAGTTACTGAGAATATGCTGCCCAAGAAGGAGTCTGACACCCAGCAGCTGCCAGTTCCTTGTGGGTATAAACCTCCCTGGTTTCTGGGTGCTAAGCATGGCCTGGGTTGATGCAGAGGTAGGATCTCTCCAGAATGTGGGACTGATGTGATGAGGTGTTCACTGGGTTATAGAGGACAAAGCAGGGCAATGGCAGTGAAGATGGCTTTTGAGAAATATCTTGTCCTTTTCAAGTGGACTGGGCCAGTCCTATGAAAAATTGTGTCATAGGGGAAATGACTCTTGAGTTTCCAAGTTTTCTTTGTGCAAATGAAAACTTAAAGAAAAACATGATCTCCTTTAAGCGCATGCTGAGTTTTAGGGAAGAGCCAGAACTGAAACCTTGGTGCTCTGACTTCAAGGTCCGTTCTCTTGGCACCCCAGCACTAAGGATGACTCTCTTCAGATGGGGACCCACCCAAGGGGGCCATCAAATATTGGCCATGCAAGCAGAATGACAAGTTTAGAAGCTGAGGGTTGATTGGATGTTTTTCTTTTTCTCCTGCTTTCTTTTCATCTTCTTCTCTTCCTCCTTCTTCTTTACATCTAAAAAAGGGCAAATGGATAGGTAGATTATTATCTTTGTAACTCTCAAGGCCAAGGTAAGTGTAATGAGTTGGTGTTCTTGTTATGATAAGAGACACTATTGTGACAGCAAACCCTAAACTCTTACACAATGCCCATGCAGGTGTTCCTCTTTGGCAGGTAGCCTTCCATGTGGTTGCTCATGGCTGAAAGAATTCACATGTTGAAGTCTGAAGCCCCAGTGCCTGAGAACATGACCTTACTTGGAAAGAGGGTTGTTGCAAATGTAATTGGTGAAGATGAAGAGTACAGGCCTCTAGTACAGCAGGATTTGCGTCTTTATAAAATTGTATACAGGCACACGTATAGGCAGAATGCCATGAAACCTGAAGACATTCTTCTGTAAGCCAAGAGAGCATCATGACACAGAGACCCTCAGAGACCTTTCCCTCAAAGACCTCAGAAGGCTCTGATCCTACTGACACCTTGATAGCTTTTTGCCTCTAGAACTGTGAGACAATAAATCTCAGTTGTTTCAGCTGCCTTGTCTGTGAGACTTTGTTGTGGCAACTCTATGGGACAATTTATCCACCTTGGGGCATCATATAAAGCCTCACTGTGCATTACTAGAAGCTCAGCATTTTGCCAGTGGAAGAAATTGGTGAGTGTGTGGAGCGCCTTGTAGGAAATCTCTGGGGCAGGCCTGGAAGGGATCTACATGTCTTCAAGAGAAGTCACATAGTCAAACCTAACTTCAAGAAAAGCTGGGAAAAGTAGGCTAGTTGTGTGCCTATAAGCTAGGGGAAACACATGAACAGATAGCTTAGAGCAGAAAGTTACTAGAAGAAAGATACCTCTTCCAGGAAGTTGGACAGTAATAATCTATCACCCATTCATATCTTAAAAATTAAATGGTGAGACTCCCTCGTGGTGCAGCAGGTTGAGCGCTGATCTGTGAAGCTGTTCGCAGCCTCTGCAGCGCGGGTTCAATCCCGGCTGGCTGGGGAGAATCCCACATGGCACGGCAGACCTCTCCTGTCTCACCCGCTGCTCCCCTCAGCAGTGGATTTCATCAGTCTGCCTGTTCTGCTCCCTGCTCTGTCTCTAGTGAATCCTCTCACCCTCCCACACCTCTGCTCTGTACCCCAGTTCTTGTATAAAAATAAATAAATCTTTACTTTAAAAAAAAATTAAATGGCCATGTGGCTAATCGTTAGCATTGGAAAACTCAGGTACTTTTTTCATGCAAAAAAATCACGCTGTGATTGGATTACTGGGCTAGAATCCTGAGTGTTGTCTTTTGTTTCCTTTTAAATTAATCTGACACACCAACTGTGGGACATTTTTTTTTAAGATTTATTTTATTTATTTATGCATACAAGAATTGGGATGAAGGCCAGAGGTGTGGGGGATGAGAGGATTCACCAGAGACAGAGTGGGGAGCAAAACAGGTGGATCTACTGAAATACACTGCTGAAGGGAGCAGCAGGCAATACAGGAGAGGTCTGCTGAGCCTTGTGGGTAGCTCCCTGGCTGGGGCTTGAACTCATGCCACAGTGGCCGGCAATAGCTTGATACCATGGAAACTTAATCCCTGTGCCACTCCGGAGGCTCTAAGGCACATTGGCTCTAAGTTTCATTTCTATAATTTTATTTTTCTAGAAGAGTATTCTAGCCTATGAGGGACCTATGGAAAGACTCTTTGCTCTAGAAGCTATGCTTTCAATTATTTACCTTTACACCTTTAGTTTTTTTCTCCCCCCAAGAAGTAAAAAGAGAAAAAAAGATAGCGCAAGATGAGTACACTAGTATGTAGAAAACTTAGCATTTGACATTTACTTTATTTTAAAGATTTATTTATTTATATGATTGCTGGGGTACAGGTCAGAGACACGGGAGGGTGAGAGGATTCATCAGAGACAAGCAGGGAACAGAACAGGCTAATGGACCAAAAGCACTGCTGAGGGGAGCAGCAGGAGAGATAGGAGAAGTCTGCCACGCCATGTGGGTAGCTCCCTGGCCGGCCGGGAATCGAACCCGTGCTGTAGAGGCTGCAGACAGCTCAACCGCTGTGCCACTGGGGAGGCCCTGACATTTACTTGATTAAATTATGTCCATCCCACTTCTTTTGGTGGGATTCATTTACTTCTGGTTTCAACCTTTTTCCTGGTAACAAATAAAGGTGTTCTTTTTAAGAGCCAGAATACATTTATATATCTATCCTTGTGTGGTAGAGTGTCTGGTACTTAACAGGCACTTGTCAGATGGAATAGCTTATCACAGTAATACAATGTTCATACATTTTCATAGTCACACAATTTACCAAGTTTACTTGGTGACTATTAAGTATGACCTTTCTCCAGATACTTTGGAGACTCCTAATACAACCTACTTTAAGTCGGAAACTAAGGCCAGGTCTACAGAGAATTTGACACAAAGTGAAATTTATAAGCAGAGATGAAACATGGTTGCTCTACAGGAATGGAAGGTTGATATGAAATCTTCTAGTTCATAGACATTTTAGGACATTGTCAATGCAACCTCTCCCAAATGTTTTACACTAACTTAGAAGGAAGAAACAAAAGGGAATCTCAGTTTTTTCTAGTGCTGAGTTCTTAGTTGGGAAAATTGAATTAATTTAGTCTTACAAACTCTGAAACTTCTCCTTATCTAAAGAAAAGACAAAATTCTAAAGCCTTCCTCAAATATTCAATAATTGAACCATTGTGGATATTTTTTGAGAATCCTTGCACTGAATTACTGATTTTTTTTTTTTTGGTACTAGCCATAGCAGTTCTAATTTCCCATTAAAATCCACATCCCTGGAATAAGTAAGTACCTAAATCGAAAAACAATCCCACAACTATAAAGAGGCTTATAGAAATATTTGTGCCAAATGGTAGATATACATAAAATGGCATAAAAAACAAAGCATTTTTTCCCTCTTCATTATATAAATGCTTAGCATGGTAGATTTATTTTTACTCAGCATAGATTTAATGATAATCATTTGCAGAGGTGCATCTGGAAGTACAATTGCAATGTTTCTGCTAACATCCTCTGGATTACCCCTAAATCCATATGGATTTCTCCAACTGGGGTAACACCTAGCTGTACTTTCCTTCCTTTGTTCTCCACTATTGATTTATATGCTCAGAAAGGAGAAGGGAACCAGGTGAAGGTGCTAGCATTGCTTGAAATT
The DNA here is from genome assembly GCF_014898055.3 of Talpa occidentalis. Lineage (NCBI taxonomy): Eukaryota > Metazoa > Chordata > Mammalia > Eulipotyphla > Talpidae > Talpa > Talpa occidentalis. Next base: position 37,003,351 of record NW_023601653.1, read on the forward strand.
CTGTCATACCATTCTTGAACTTGCAATTGTTTAACCCTGGTTTGCTATAGAGTCAATTAATGGGACATTAGGATCTCATGACATTTTTTATAGGCCTTTTTGTCTGGTCTAATATCCTTTGTTCATGTTTGCAGGTGACAGAAATACACATATTTTATAATCTATAAAGATCATTCCATGTAACCATATCATAAGCACAACTTATTTCACCAATTAAAAAAATAATTTCTAATATAATTTGTGCTGCATGATCAATCCTCTGAGACATATTTAGAAAGTACTGGACTGGGGACCCCTTACTAGGATCCTTCCAACTTTTACCATTCTTGGAGCATAGATTTCTAATTGAACCACTTCAAATCTTATTTACCTGCCTCTATACAGTATAACTGTATACATAATGTGGATACAGCGGTATTTTAAATAAATTACAGATACTATAAGAGAGTGACTGAGGGAATGAAAACTGGAATTGAGCTAGGAACAACTTTCAAAGATCTGTCTTAAAGATTTGGGGAGTTGCATTCTATCATCCACCTTAACTATGTCTTTTTTAGGTCTATCTTTACCATTATTCTTCTCATCTACCTTCAGCTGAGATCATTCCTGTAAAGCAATATTTATAAAAGTAATTCATTTTCTCTATGTCTTCACCTCCTCACCCGGAAAAAATGAGGACAATAATATACCTATGCTATTATGTTGTTTTGAGAATATGAAGTAACTAAAATAAAAGCCTTGGCACTACGCCTCACATCTAAGAAATATCCAATGACTATTTAAAGAAAAACAAATGTGTGAGTACAAGGATGGGATTGTCCTAGGCAGAGGTACATAGGATAAGAGATGTCAGAGTTGCTCATGGAGCTCCTGGTCTCAAGGACATCATGACCCCATGTGAGAGACAGACAACAATGTAGTTGTTCAGTTTTATGCAAAATATAGCACCTGGACTAAACTGCTAATTATCATCAAACAGGTATTGATCTATCATAGGCCACTGGAAGTTTCCAATATCTACTAGGAGGATTAAGATACTGTATCATTAATGGTGGTATACAGAGCAAATTTCAGTAGAGAAAGTATTTGAAAATAACTGATATCTTAGAAAACAATGTTTTCTAAATGTTATTTATTCTAAATGTTTCACATTAAAATTTTGTGTTTCTTGGATGCTGAAGACATTTTCCAGGGCTCTTTTCCAGTTAGAAATGAGACTAATTTAGACAATTCAACAATTAACTACATTCGGTTGGCCTTTCTAAACTACAATATAGTTATTGAGCCCAAAAGCTGTAACTACAAAGCATTTTGCCAGCCACAAAACAAGGTTGCATCAAATTTGAAAGCATATGAATTACAAAAGAGCAGAAAGGTTTATCTTTTTGGGGTTCTTTTGTTTATTCATTTTAGTGGGATATCTACCATATCACAGCAAAGTTCAGTGTTGCCATTTTCTTTGCCAAGTACAGTTCTCAACTGAAATTTCAGTGTGTGAATGTGAAGCATTTCACAAGACAAAGTGGTCAATTTAATAAATCCTGGACAAGAGCTAGAGTTTGTGTTGGAAGAGAAACGCAGAATGAAGATTATTAACCTGCTGATCTGCAGATGTTTTCAATAGTTAAGTCTATGGTAGTTTTGATGCTTTAAGGTACTTTTTCATGACATGATAAATTATACATATCCTTCATATTTATGGCACTGGATAAATTGCATCAAATATTCAGGAAACAGGTATAGAACATTTTTCTTACATATCTTCTGTTCAAGGTGTGGAAAATCTAAAGTAGTAACCAAAAGTCACCCAAGTACTTACCATTTTGTTTTCTTACATACTAACTGTAATATAATTAGAGTTTATTTTATTTTGTTTTACATAATACATGTGTAGGTTCAAGTCTGAGAAAGATTAATTTTGAAGACATAAGAAATGTGTATATTTCAGTTTTATAAGATTCTTTATTCAAATCTATATGCATTTTTTTCCATTGGATCTTTAAGACTGTTACCATAATTCTAATAACTTAGATAGGAAAACATTTTAATCAACAATTGGGAGTTGGGTGGGATTTCTGTAAGGAATGAAAGAAAGTGAAGAGATGCCAAGATAAAGAGCTTCACAGAAATTATGGTTAAAACCAAGTCTCTTTTCCATTTGAAAATGTAGAATCTGGAAGCCACTGGAAGTGGCTGTGTTTGACAAGGTGAGAAAAAATTTATTTCTACTTAAAATCATTTAGTATCTCCAAATGTAATTGATTTTCATTTTTAAATCTTAATTAGATTCATTAATATGGACCATTAATATCTAGATTTTATACCTGCCTGTTCACCCAGACATTAACCTTACTGCACTTGCTTTCATAAGCTATTTCATTTTCACAGAGACTCACAAGTGGAGAATGAAATTATAACTTTATTCTTTTGCAAAGTTTGATCTTACAAATTTCTTCCATTCATTTTTCCCATGAAGAGAGCTTGAAAGAGCAATTAAAATAAGATTGCTGAAGAGATCAAATACAGAAATGGGTTAATAATTTTCAGACTCATTTAGTTTTATGTTCAACACCATGTTAACCATTTAGGAAAGAAATTCTTCATTAATTCCTTTGAAAAGTAACACACAAACTGTGAATCCTTTCTGAACCACCATCCATTTGACCTCAGGTTACTCCAAGAGCATCTCCTTACCACTAATATGCACAGACTTCAGCATCCAGTCAAACTTGTCCACTGCAAGGTACAGTCACTTATTTTAAGTTCTAAATTAAATTTTAAAATAAGCTTCAGCACCCACATGCAGACAAACAGGAAGTTCAGTCTTTTACTCTCAAAGCTACTTCCTCCCCTTTAATATCTACGAATCCCAAAGGCACACACAGATTAGGGATTCAGCCCAAATTCCACACCCAAGCATTGCTCAGCCCCTTACTGCCATAATTCTCACCAACATAGTGTGACTAAAGAAAAGTTGCCCATAAAATCTAAAGGCCTTCAAGGAAGCTGGTTCTACCATTTGGGATTTAGAATGAGGTTAATTCCCTTCTTCTGATCAATGCTTAAATAAAAAGCACTCTCAATGGAATTCCTAGGTTCACAGTTTAATTTTAAGCTGAATTCCCAGGCAGCAGCTGTTTCAGGAATGCTGTGTCACAAGTGGTCTAGCAGCCCACGCTCTGAGGACCCCCAGTCAGCTCTCCATTTGTCTTCCGAAGAATCTGAATAGTGAGAGTCAAACTAAGTAGCTTGTGATTATCAGGTCCTCACCCACAAGAGTAACAGTCAAATTCTCCTCACCTTTCCCTGACATTAGGCCTTACTCCCAATGTGGTTGGTTTACATTCTCCACCCTCTTTTCATAGATAAAGCCATGTACTTGCCAACGGTGAGTTTTCTTTTCTAGGATGACCTAGAAACAAAAAAAAAAAAAAAAAAGGAAAGAAAGAAAGAAAACAACAAACAAACAAACAAAAAAACAAAATAAATGCACAAGTTCAAGTTTCCAGGGAGACAGCCACTAATTTAGGTTTAATGCTATGCACTCATTCCTTCCTAGCAATAGTGTGTTAAGTCCAACTACCCTTTGAGGGATGTAGTCATTGGCTCCAGCTGCTGTAACAAAACACCATAGACCCGATGGTTTAAACAGCAGAAACTGATTTTCCCACAGTTCTAGAGGCTGGAAGTATGAGATCAAGGTGTCAAGTGGTCTGGTCTCTGGTGAAACTCCCTTCTTGGCTTGCAGATGGCTGCCTGCATGCTGTGTTCTCTCAGGGAGACTTCAGTTGTCCTCCCGTGGCAGAGAGTGAGGTGGGCCTCTCCCTGGTATCTCTTATAGGTGCATTAATCACATCAGACCAAGCTTCACCCTTCATGACCTCACCTGAAACCAATTACTTCCAAAAGACCCCATCTTAAATACCAATACATGGGGGGTTAGGACTTGAACATAGAAATTTGTAGAGGAAAGAAGCATTCATAAGAGTAGATAAACCTCATTCCCACTTTTTTTCCACGTATAATATTTAGAAGGTACCTCTTATTTAAGATTTGTTACTGATATGAACCTATCAACCACAGTGAAACTTATCAACAACAAAATTTGTTTTTAAATGATTAACTTTTTGAAAAGTTAAATAGAAAACAATCCATACTTTTATCCAAATCTACTGGACTTCAGCTTTTATTTGTTCGTGCTTATTTCTTATTGTAAAATGTTACTTTTTAGAGAAATATCAGAAATTATCCCATCGTGGAAATACACACACGTTTATATATTTATCTGAATGCAGTTAAAAATATATTCAGAAACACTGTTTACATTCTGAAATTTTTCTTATGTAACCAAATAAATCTGAACATTTTTATATCTATGAATTCTGAGGTTTTATTGCACCATGACTAAATGCACCTGCAACTTCATTTACATGTAATTTTTATTTTACATTTACAGGAGACAGCAACATGCCCATTTCTAATATGTTAAATAAAGATTCATAACTTATTACAACAGAAAATAATAATATTTTTTTTATAGAGGCATGTTTTATTTATTTTATTTGTTTGTTTGTTTGTTTTGTTTATGCATGCACTGGGTACAGCCAGAAGCATGGGAGGGTGAGAGAATTCACCAGAGCCAGAGCGGGGAGCAGAGCAGGCAGAAGGACCGAAGTACACTGCTGAGGGGAGCAGCGGGCGGCAGGAGAGGTCTGCGCGCCATGTGGGACCCTCCTCCGGTGGCCGGGGAGCAGCCGGGGATCGAACCAGCACCGCAGAGGCCGCGGGCAGCTTCGCAACCCAGCACTCAACCGCTGCGCCAGCGGGGAGGCCCTGGAAAATAATAATATTAAATAAATATTAATATCACTTCTACATGAAGGCTGATAGAATATTACTAGAAATAATATAATGCAACTTTTATCTTATCGATATGTATCCAATTTCTAAACTGAAAACTTTCTGCAATGAAAGTTTTCAATAACATAGAAAAACAATTGTTTCCTTAGGTTACCCTTTCTAAAAACACACACCCATTGGAAGTCATCCTTCTGTATACAATCACAAGGAAAAATAGCATGACATTAAAGGCAAGATAACTCAACAATTTAAGACCCAGAGAAAAAGTCTGAAAGGGAGTTATGCTAACCACTATACCACCAACAATCCAGAAAAAGTTTGAGGGAAGAAGACAGCATAATTTTTTTTTAAACAGGTACTCATCCAGAGGTGTTCTTTTTTAAATATTTATTTATTTATGCATATAAGAACTGGGGTACAGGCCAGCGGTGCGGGAAGTGAGAGGATTCACCAGAGACAGAGTGGGGAGCAGGACAGGCAGATTGACTGAAATCCACTGTTGCGGGGAGCGGCGGGTGGGACCGGAGAGGTCTGCTATGCCACATGGGTCATCTCCTTGGCCGGGGATCTAACTGGTGCTACGGTGGCTGAGGATAGTTTCATAGTGCTGAGACTTAACCCCTTGCACCACTAGACGTTTTTAATACAATTATTCCATTGAAAGTCAGCAGTGTCTCTAAGGTGAGAAAATTTCTCAAAGTGTGAAAGGGCCAGAAATTCTGAACTGGCAAGTGATTTCATGTACCCCTCAGTGTGCCTCCATGCACCATTAATTTTAGATAAAGGAAGCAAAGATCCATGCTTTTTATAAGGTGGGCTGCAAATACTTTTCTATGTTGGAAACATTCCATTATTCAATTGCTCCAAAAAGAGTGTAAGTATTGTAATTTGTAAAACAAGCAGTGTGGCTACCTCCCCTACACTAGGGGAGCTCCTACACTAGGAGTTTACCATGTGTCATCTTGCTAGGGCCCCTATGTCAGAGACCCTAGGCACAGAACCACGACTTGGAAAAGCTTTGTAAGATTTTAATCCTTAGACATTTTCTTGTGTTCTATGTTTTGTGTCTCATTCTCACACATAGTAAGGCAGAGGGAGCTGAGGAGACTATATTTCTATACCTTACAGTTCTACTTGGGGAGAGAGGCATAGTGAAGGAACACACAGGGCAGCAAATTCTGCAGGAGAGAAGGGAGACAGGAATCATGTCGAATGAATGCCCACTGCCTCCCAGGCTCTGTGCAGGCCACTATGTTTACATTGTCTCATCCAAAGAGCCCAACAAATTTATGAAGTGCACGTGTTATTCTCATTTTACAGGTGAAAAAATTGGAACTGGACACCCAAGACTGCATACCCTGCACAACTGGGGTTTGAAGTTGAATCTGTCTTCTTGTGAAGCCCACCCTTCTCTGTACACTACACAAACGCGCACACATACACACATACACATGAACATACCATGTTGTTTCCAGAACACCTCAGTGTTTTCTTTTAACTAGCATAAAGTCACTTAAGTTACAGATTGTATGTATGTCATTCTTATATATTGAACAAGTTCTCTTGTATTATGAAACAGTAATCAACTGGATCTTTAATTTTGAAACAGAACAATTATCATAAATCAAATGTTGCTTGAAGTTCTGAAAATGTAAATGGAACTGAAGGGTAGATTCATGACTTTTTCCCCATAGATATTTATATTTTTGTGACTGTCATTGAAAAATGCACAGAATTGATATGTTTGGGACCCTAATTTTAAGTAGAGTTTCTCTCTTACCTGGTGTCAACTTATGCACGTCAAGACCAACGGTGGATACTGTCACTGGTCTTGCAGTCAAATTTCAAAGGTGGCCTTAACACATTGCTGTTTTATGGGGAAAGAGAAATGCTGAGTCATGTCTTTCATCCTAGAATCTTGGTGCTTCTCCACATTACAGGCCTTGAGGCTGTTCACTTCTGGGCCTGTCACCTGCCTTAACATGCAGGGCCCTCTCATTCTGACATTCTCCAGTCAGCATTCTCTGCTGCACTGGCACTGACTTCAATTCCTCTCTCTTCCAGGAATCCAGCACAGGTCATTGGAATGTCATCTTTGACAGTGGCTTTTTATAGTGCCCTTAGGTGGCAGTCTGGCCATCATCCCAGCCATTGTACATCCTGTTGGGTTGTCGTAGGGGGAAAATGATCATGAATCCCATTTAATTCTTCTTCACTGCAACATTGTCACTCTACAACAAAGCATCTTGACGAAAAAACTTGAGGAGAGAGAATCGTTCTATGAGTCAAGAGGCAAGATGGCGCCATGGACAGACAGCTGCTCTTCAGTCACTCAACCACACAGAAGGCGGAGACCACACCGAGTCTTTTGTTGCTAACTGGCTGTGTGTGTCATTGGGCAAGTCACTTCATCTTTGTGACTCAATGTTTCATTAACATAAAGCAACTGTAATACCTTCTCTACCTTCCTTAATCTGTTATAAGATTAAATGAGATTGTGTGTGTGAAAGTGCTTTGTAAAACTATAGAGCACGATATGAAACTCCAAGCTGCAGTGATCTTACCAGTTCCAACGTTCACCACTTTTTATTGTCTCTTTTAAAATTGTGGCACCTCATCAGACACTACTATCTTTAGGGTAATCAATTCACCCCACTTTGCCAGGAATTACTTTATTTATTTATTTTTAACATTTTATTTTATATAATTCTTACATCATTTTTCATTTTTGCACAGTGTATGCATTTTTATTTTGGTTATATTCCCCATACAATTGCACCCCCCTTATTCTGACCCTAATCCTTCCTCTCCCCACCCTCCCTAGTGAGTCTCTGGTTTATAGTTGCTTGTTGATTTTGATTTTCTAGAAAAAGAAAAATACCAGGTGGTCTCACTCATAGCAGGAATTTAGAAAACCCAAATAAGGGACCAGGGGAAAGACTAACTATAATAAGGGAATTTCTTTATTTTAACAAAAAAGTTAACATTCCGGAAATGCCGCAGTCTTGGACAAAGCAGGGAGAGATTGTCCTGGCAATAATGAAGTTACCTGATAATAAGTAAAGCTGACTGGAGCCAACATCTCCTTTTCACTCCCCTGCCCAGAGGTGTCTAGCAAGGTGTTTCCCTAAGTCTGTGCTCTATTCACAGAAACCCTCCTAAAGCAATGAGTTTCTCTGAAAAAGATTAAACTGGAGGGTGTCCTGGGCAGGACACCACCCCGAAAGCCAGGACTGACCCCCTTTTCCGTGTCCATCGGCAGGTCCTGGTGTTCTCTTTTTGGGGAGAGAGTAGGAAGCAATCTGAGCCCAGAACCTGCTACCAGGCAGCTCCCTCTCTTCCCCGCCCCCTCCCATCTCTTCCCACTCATATCCAAGGATCTCTCTATGTACCATTGCAGTTACTTGCACAATCGTGTGAAATTTTCAGTCCTGTGGAGATGATGTAAGATGGTCATTTTTGGTTTTTAACCCAGAGCTAATAAAGGAATTATCTCAGCCAGCACTGCCCACTCTCCACCAGCCTTGGGCTAGTCAATTCAATTTTCCAGTTTGGACCACCACGCTCCCACCCATGGCAGGAGAATGAAATGAGGTGGTGCAGTGAGGCCCCTCCCACAGCCGGTGACCCTGCCCCACTGTGGATGCAGCTTAATCAAAGGGCCGTTGTTTTCTCTTGGCTCTGAAACTCAGGCTGGGTTTCTCTGTAGGCTGATCATGGACAATTGAAAAAAAAAAAAAAAAAAAAAAAAAGGACAGATCTACTCCCATTATGTTGACTCTAATACAGCAGTTTATGGAAAGAAAAAAAATTAAATTCTACCAAAATGGTAGCAGTAGAATCAACCCCTGGCTTTGAAACAAGAAGGAAACTTTGGGTGATGAAAGGAGGCTCCATAGCTCCACGGCTATTCATGACTGTCAGGAAAACAGTTCTCAAACTGGCCCAACGAGCTCGGCTGCTTCACTGTGAATCATCAGAACTACCACAGGCCTCTGATGGGCTGGCACCAAGACCATCTCACCTGTGGGAAACAGGCTCTTAAAATGGAGAGTTGCCACCATCACCTGTCATTGGCTTCTTGGTCTTCACCAGGGCGGGGTCGAGGAGTCCCAGACCTGCCTTTATGGTTATGCTTTTCTTTATTAATCCCTTTACAAATGCAATGATGCATTTTATAGTGCATTTCTTGAAATGCTGATAATCTTGACAATGAAATGGATTTTAGGACTTGAGGGGATTGGGAACATGCATAACAGCCTGGTGTCTCTCTGGAAAGAATTAAATTGTGGATGTTTTCAATGATTCCATGATGTGCTAATAAATGTTTAACAGGTACTGGGGGCGGGGGAAGGGAAACTAAACCTGATTTGTAATGTTTGCAAATTTTCATGGTGTAAATACTCCCACCATGACCAATTTAGCTGGCTCCAGCATGCCCCTGGAAGAGAGTCTTGTTTTCCTTTTCCAAGGTCAATCTTACCAGATGAATGTTCTGAAAATAAATTAGGAATTTAAGTTCAGGGCCTCCCTGGTGGCGCAAGGGGTTAAGACTCATCACTATGAAGCTATCTGCAGCAATCCCAGCCAGCGAGCTATCCCAGCCAGGGAGCTAACCCACAAGGCACAGCAGACCTCTCCTGTCTCACCTGCTGCTCCCCTCAGAAGTGGATTTCACTCAATCTGCCTGTTCTGCTCCCCACTCTGTCTCTGGTGAATCCTCTCTCCCCCCACACTTCTGGCTTACACCCCAGTTCTTGTATGCATAAATAAATCTTTTAAAAAAAATTTAAATTCATCAAAAGGTTTTAAATTAGAATAATCTTTCAAAAATTTCACTTACTTAGCCACCCTCTGCAATTTGATTTCTTGTTCTTACGTTCAAGACTCTGCCATGTTTATCTTTGTATTTGAAATGTTTCTTTTTCTTATCTTTCTTTTATCCCTTTCTCGATGCCAAGAACTTATCTGTAGCTAGGAGATTTTTTCCCTGTGTTTATCTTTTACCTTTGTTCTTTCCTTTTTCTTAGATTATCTAAAAAAGTAGCATGTCACTCAGTAACTCTCTTTTATCAGTACTTAGAATCTCAATTGACTTTTTATGACTTTTACAATAAAGTTTAAATGTCAGGGCTTCCAAATTCCTGTAGTAACATGAAAATACTGGACGCTACAACTCTCCATGCCTTTCCCCCTGTAACCTGCCCTGAGGACTCCTCTGATAATCCCTTCCCCAGGTTTGTTCCCCAGGTTTTGTTCTGGGCATTTATCTTGGTCCCTGTTGCGTCCTTTGGTGATCTGTTTCTCAACAGTGACAGTTGCTGATACTGAATAGTCACCCTCTTGACACAAAGACAGTTGTCCTACTTGAAATTCTTGGTGCCTAACAAAATATCTGGCTCTACAGTAGGTGCTCAATAAATGTGTGTTGAGGGCCTCCCTGGTGGCACAGTGGTTGAGCACTGGGCTGCAAAGCTGCCCGCAGCCTCTACAGTGCAGGATCGATCCCTGGCCGCCGGTGAGGGTCACACATGGGGCGCAAACCTCTCCTGCCATGCCTGCTACTCCCCTCAGCAGTGTACTTCGTCAGTTTGCCCGTTCTGCTCCCTGCTCTGGCTCTGGTGAATTCTCTCACCCTCATGCGCTTCTGACTGCACCCAGTGCTTGTATAAATAAATAAATAAATAAATAAATAAATAAATCTTTAAAAATAAATAAATAAATAAACGTGTTGAACAGATGAATAAACTGAAAAATGATCATTGAGGTGATGCCATTTTTGATCCTTATTTTAATTATAAAATATCATAGCTTTTTCATTCCTTAATCATTATTTAAAAACAATGCTCATCAATACAATTGTCAAGGAGAGTGGATCAATAAAATATGATATAGCCATAGAGTAGGATTAAAATATTGAAGTAGAGTTTCAATGTTTTCACCAAGTTAAAAATTACCTTTTCAACAAGTAAAAATTCCAGATGCAAGGAAAAATAAGCGAGCAGCATTACCTCTCTTACGTATATAAATAAAAAGAGCACACATCTATACATATGTATGAAAGTTTTCAGAAGCATATGTAAATAGATTTTTACTCTGTGTTTTATATTCTTCTGTTTTATTTTTGTTTGCCTTATACATTATCTATATTTATATAATTTGAATATATAAAATAATTTTGTGTTATTATTTATATATTAATTATTCATTGAAATTATATACAGAAACATTTATATGAGAAAAAAAATGTTAGCAGATTATATGATAGGATTATGAACTTTTTTCTTCTCTAGAAATTAAATTCTTCTCTAGCAATCTTAAATGATACATATTTTTTAGCTGAAGCTAAAGGTAGCAATGTTCTCCACACTAGCAGATTAATCAATATTTTATATGAACCCACCTCCAGTAAGTGGGTTAGCTTCCTAATTTATAGCTTCACTGAGACCTGCTTCCCTGACAATGGTTGCCAGGCACACCTCCTTCTTTCTCTCTCTCGTTTTCCATCACTCTCACTTTAAAGGCCTAAAGGTATGAAGGATACAGACAGGGAAGCAAGATGTAGCATTAGCATCATTTTGTGTGTGCTGGGAAAAAAGGGAGCTCTAAATGTGCTGAGCACAGCACCTGATCCTGTCCAAGTTACTCAGAGAGGAGTGTCTCCTTTGAAGCCTATTGGGAAAATCCTCAGAGCACAATCAATGAAAAATACTACTTCTTGCTTTGGTGCTGGCCTGTACTGCATAGAATTCCTATAACTGTCTTGAGAGGAATAATTCTCCTCCACACCCATCACATATTACTCTCTTAACCTTTTGCCACAGACTAAAAAAAGAAATAGGATACAAAATAATACAGAGAGTAATTATTCACAAAAAGAATCAGTATATCAATATTAAAAATAAAGAAGATGCAAAGCACAAAGAACAGCAGAGACACCCTGAAGGAGACCGCCCCACCCAAAGGCAGATGGCAAACAACACCACACGCCACCAGCGTAAGACCTTAGATTGATTATGTTGTGACACAAGGTGATTCCGGTTGGAGACTGAGTTCTAATTAGCTCTCTTGAGCTCTGGCATCATCAAGAGCCACCATGGAAGGGGAGTTTAGAGTCAGAAACCACAGCAAAAATGTAAAGATTAGAAGATGGGGTGTTGCCCCACCCTGGCACCCAAGGACAGCAGCAGCTCTTACAAGGCTTGGTGCTGGGGAGATGTGGGTGGTATGGAAGAAAACTTTAGGAGAAGAGGAGAAGGAAGCATAACCCAGAGGGATTTAAGCCATTCTAACAGTGGAGGCTGAGAAGGTGGCTTCAGATCTGCTAGATACCAACATACGTTTTGAGATTTCTGGGATCTTTATAGCTGGAAACAGATATCAGTGAGAAAAATCTTCAAGCCGGTGGAGATTTGGAGTCTTTGAGGTCCAAAATATCTCCCATATGGACTGTTGCTTTTTCTTTTTTTTTTTTTTTAAGATTTATTTATTCATGCATACAAGAACCGGGGTACAGGCCAGATGTGCAGGAGGATGAGAGGATTCATCACAGAGTGGGGAACAGAACAGGCAGACTGACTGAAATACACTGCTGAGAGGAGCAGCAGGCGAGACAGGAGAGGTCTGCTGCACCATGTGGGTATCGCCATGGCTGGCAGGGATCAAACCGGCACTGCAGAGGCTGCAGAGAGCTTCATAGCACTGCGCTCAACCGCCTGCACCACCGGGGAGGCCCTGTTTTTATTTTTATTCTTTGTACAGATCTTCCTCAGCTGAGAGCCATAGCTCACTGCTGCTGACTAGAAACACAAGAAAATGACACAATACATATCGATAGCCCAGGAAAACATCAATATTCAAAGTATGGTTTCTACTGAATGTACATCAATTGTGCATCATCGTAAAGTTAAAAAGTCTTAAGTCAACAAATTGGGGACTGTCTGATGTGCAATCACTATATCCACAATATTTGGGTATGTAATCCCTTAAAAGATTTCTTCTAAAGAAAAAATAAACCAAATTTAGGAAACCAAAGCAGTGATATAGATAGCATTGTTTATCTTGTAAGACTTTTAAAAACTATTTGCATGGAATTACTCCATGTAATGCCAGTGTTGATGCTGTTTAAATTCCTTCAAGTCTTCATTTCTCCACCTAGATGTGTGGATAACAATGCCCACCCCACCATGATAACGTGTGTGAAAGAGTATTATGAAGATTCTAGCACAACCAGTGCCTCACTGTCCAAGCAAAGGAATGAGAACAAAGACACTTCCTCTAAAGATGTCCATCCAGTTGAAAAGAAAGGCGTCTTCTATAATCAGAACTATGTGCAGCAGAGCAGTGCATTAATTTGGGTTTGCTCTCTTTGAATTCTCTCTCTCATTTTTAAATGAGCTTTTTTAATTTCTACCTCTCAGATATATTTACTGTGAAGAAAGCAGAAGCCACCTGAGTGAATTGTTCTTCCTGTCACTTGCAAAATCATAAGCCCACTGAAAAGATTGTGGGAGGCATCTTGGTGAAAGCTGGGAGGTGAGTACTTTAAAAAATGAGGAAAGAGGGAGATAGTGGGGAGGGGAAAGATATCTGTGAATCCCATGAGCACATAAGACTCCTTGGCTGTGAACCGAGGAAGCTACAGGCCTCAAGCTGAGTGATCTGCCTTAAGAGAGCAAGACACTAGCAAGAAATAATAGCCAGCAAACCCTCCAGGACCACTGCCAGGTAAAGTGAGGCGTAGCGCAATCTCTTGGATTACCTGGTATAGTCCCAGCAATATGTGACTTTTAGGGTTAAAATCAGGAAAATTCTGGGCAATTACAGATGAGTTGGCAACCCTAGAAGGAACTAAATGGCTGCTGTGAAGAAGTGGAGATAAGAAGACCATCTCTTGTTTTGTGGGCACTATGCATATTTCTCCAACGGGGAGTTGCTTATGGAGGGAGAGGGTGTTTCAGCCATGACTCAATGCTTTGGGCCACTCAGATTCAACTTTCATGCCTTAAGCTTCATGTCTCATACAGAAGTTAAAGAGACTGACAATTCCTTAACAAACTTGGGGGCAGATATATTTTGGAATTCAGAACTTTGTGGATTTAGATACTGCACTTCTAACACACAAACAATGATATAGCCAAAGTTACTGCAATTAAAAAAAGAAAGCTATTACAATATGTGTTCTTTATATACATGGTAGCTCTAATACAGTATCCCACAATCATACCCATTGATATTTCTGTAGAAATATTTTGTAATATTTACATAAAATGAGAAAAATTTAAGAATGTTAAAGAATAATAAATAGGCACATGTCAGTTCAGGTCAGATTATGTTGCCAGTGAGTTCAGTCTCGTTTAAGTTTTGCCACCAATTGGTCATAATGTTCAGAAAATTCAAGATCTTGGAGTTATGGATCATTGTTTTATTTATAAATATTCATAAATATAAGAACAAGTCCTCAATTTATTATAATGTTAGGTTAAAGATAAAATCTATCTCATGTTTTCCAATATTGACTAAAATTCTGGAAAATCAATTAACATATGATGCTATTTAATGCATCACAAAATTTATCAGACTCTAATATTGGAATTAATAATGCACTGAAATTATAAGAACAGTCCAATGTCCTATTTACACATTATAGATTTTTATCTAGAAAAGCAAGGTGCAATTATCACAATTTAAAATAGCTTTCTATAAAGGTCAATTGAAACGCTGCACTTTCTTGACCTGATAATGAAGAAGTAATACATTTTGCCTTTCTGATAAAGTTATAGGCTGAAAACCATGGGGGTTTTGGCCAAGAAAGCATTGTTTAATATCACTGTGAAAGCAAAGTCAAGGACATGCGTTTACAAACTGTATCAGGGCTCTAGGAGAAACAATAAAAACAATAACAATGAAGAAGATGACAATGATGGTGATGATAACAACTTGCTAGTAAGCCTAGAAGGTTTGGTTATAGTGATGGTACTGAATGATGTGAAAGAACAGTTGTTCTCTGTCCTGTTTTGAAAATCATGATCTTCAGTATCTGAAAAGCTGTGCCAAATAAGTGTACCAGCTCTCCAACTTTGGTGGTGTCATTATTATTCTTCAGAAAGATAGCCTAGATCTAATTTATTCAGAGCTTTGAAGATAAGATTCAGAGTCTTGAATCCAATTCAGTTGTTTATCAGTTTTAAGTGAAAGAAGCCCAGGCTCTTTTGTCATAATTCTTAGGTTCTCCTTTCTACAGGGAAAGCCACAGGGGATGAGAAGCTATCTTGGACATTTTCCCTCTAATGAAGCCATGTAGAACATGTACCTACATTGAACTTTATGCCCACGTTGGCACTGATTTTAGTTTGCTGCATAATATGCAATTTCTTTCCTAATTACATATGATGGTTTGTAAACTTTGACACTTTGGACAGGTTCTTTTCTTCTTCATTTCATGTGGTTTTCAAAAAGCTTCCAAATCATTCTTCTTGTCAGAGCCGTTTACACTGCCTTTTGAGATCTTGGTGTCCTTATTCAAGGCAACCTCTTATTCTTATTCCTTCCACCTCGATATTCATGACAAACCCATTACATGCCCTGAAATCTAAAATATTTATGTCTATATGACACTGTGCCTCTAATTATTGCAAATGAGGTTCCTTATCTCTTTCATGCTATTCCCTCAGAGAAGGAGTCTATGAAGAGCTGTGATAATCATCTTTTTTTTTTTTTTTTGTCAGCTTCTTTCAAATCTTCATAAAAATTCTCTTCACACCAACTACCCAATGGCAAAATAGTCCCTGAAGTTGCTTGGCCTGAACCCTGGGCTTACAGTACTCTTATGACCTGTGGGTCGCATCAGTGCCCTGTGGGATTGTGTAATTGGAGCAGTGCCGGCAATTACATAGTCACAGCCAAGGCTGCCTACATTTTCCTTATTCGTTCTGACCAATTTTGCATTCTTTTCTGCTTCTGAGCATTATAGACTAAGAGGACCCAAGGAAGTTTTAATTCAATACTGTTCTCACCCAATTTTCCCCAGGATTCCTGTTCACACTAACCTGCAACAAAAGATCTAACCAGCCCTCATGTTAGATCCACTATTAAATGTAATAACTTCTTTCGTTAAGCCTTAGGTGTGGACGTCTATTTCTTCTCCTTGTCAATCTATAATTAATCACCCTAAAGAGTAAGAAATTGGAGAGAAATAGAAAGTCATGGAAATGAGCTCATAATTAAGAGTAAATTATACAGATTTTATTATTTCATGGTGTAAGCCCCAAACCATCCATGCTACAGTTCAAGCTAAAACCTCAGTGGGCGGTTTCTGTTTTTAAAAGTCTGCAAGTTGGGCCTCCCCAGGTGGTGCAGGCTGTTGAGTGCAGCGTTGTGAAGCTGTCTGCAGCCTCTGAAGCACCGGTTCGATCCCAGCGGCTGTCAAGAATCCCACATGGTGCAGCAGACCTCTCCTATCTCACTCGGTGCTCCCCTCAGCAGTGTATTTCATCAGTCTGCCTGTTCTGCTCCCTGCTCTGTCTCTGGTGAATCCTCTCACCCTCCCACGCATCTGGCCTATACCCAGGTTCTTGCATAAATAAATGAATAAATCTTTTAAAAATTTAAAAAAAATAATAAAAGTCTGCCTGTTTGTAAGGATATAATTATAAGTCAGAGATATCTAGACTTACTTAAGGTTTTTGCTTGTTTGTTTGTTTTTAAAGATTTATTTTATTTATACAAGAACTGGGGTACAGGCCAGAGCATAGGAGGGTGAGAAGAGTCACCAGAGACATAGGAGGGAGCAGAACAGGCAGACGGACTAAAAACATGCTGATGGGAGCAGCGGGCAAGACCAGAGAGGTCTGCCGCACCACGCAGGTATCTCCCTGGCTGCCGGGAATCGAACTTGTGCTGCAGAGGCTGAGAACAGCTTCACTGTGCTGCACTCAATCTGCACCAGGAAGGCCCAGGTTTTCTGTTTTTTGGTTTTTTTGTTAGAGTGACTCTGTCCTATAACAGTTGATGCCATAAGAACTCAATCAATGATGCCTACTTATTCCTTAAACCAGCTCACACACCCCATAGGGTGGAATGAAACCAGGAGGAAGCCCGTGTGCGGACTGTGTAGGGACTCTGAGCTCACAGAGACTAAGAGAGACACACTATTGATTTTTATGTGTCAGTTTGAAAAGGAGACACTGTTCCTTCATCAGGGTTGTAGCTAATGTCCTTTCTTTCCCACTGGGAGCCAACAATTTCCCCTAGAATTTTAGAAACTTTGAGATCTGTCTGCCCAGTGCCCAAACTAATAAGGAATAACATTAAATGGCCAGCACAGAGACTACTCCTAAAGTGAAATAATTAGGCCTCCGCTTAAAAATCATCATTGTGTCTCCTACTTATGATGAATTCATAAATAATATTACTTGAATTAGTAATGCTTTGAGTTTTCCCTGCAAACACAGAACATTTGGTATTCTTTTTTTCTTCCCACCGCCTGTTACCTTGAAAATAAAATCAGGTCATCCATAAAAGCATTAGATTGTTATTTTTAAGGTGAAATACTTTTTGCAAGAGTTACATCAATACCACAAAGTATATTTAACACAAAACTCCTAAAGAAATGAAGCACCTGAGAGGAACCCCCCCCCCGCCCAGCCCCCACCACCAAGCATGCTTCCCAACAGCAATTTGTATTTAGGAAGGTAATTTTTAAGTAATCAGGTGAGCTGCCACAAAGTGACTCCTCAGATACCACCTTCACGATACCCTGGAGCACTTCCTACTGAACAAGGCCAGGGAGCACTGAATGTTGGTCTCTACTCACCCTCTAGCCAGTGGGAAATGCATCAGTCTCTTGTTCCCAATGCATAACATGGGAAATAAGGCACTTCAAAAAACTGCCTTCAGATTCAGATTCATATGACAAGCAAGCTAGGGCAAGAAACTTTGCTTTATTTACTGATATATCCCAAGCACCTAGAACAATGCGTGGCATAGATATCCAAAGAGTAAAAGAATCGCTACTGACACAAAGAATAGAGGGCTTACAATCACCAAAGGGAGGACTTTCAAAGCCATAGAAGACCAGCACAGTAAAGAGGGATCCCCCAGAGTCCTAATCTACCATTTCTAGCTTCTCTATGTCTGGGTCATTTCTGGCCTCTCCCTCTCTCTATGCAGAAGACAAAATGGAATTTTCCTTGGGTACAAGTCTAGGAGTAGAATTTCTGGTTCATGGGACATGAGCGTATTTACCATACTATGTTATAATCATTTACTTGTCTATCTCTTCCAAGATCAATGCATCCATTGGGCAAAACGGGCACACACACACGCACACACACACACACACACTGAATTTGAAGAAAATGTTTTAGTATACAATATTAAAACTTTATCTTTATACCAACACAGTGGTAAAATACCATTTTTGATATTTTTCAGTGGAATAACAGGCACAAGTGCACAGAGCCCATGACAGTCATGCTGCCCAACCACCTCCAGGCAGCTGTGAGCTCACTTCATGTAAAATCACATTTTTCTCCTTTTGTAAATGCATGGTCTACCACAAGATCTGAGAAACATCTGGTGCTTAATATATGTTTAAGCAACCACCAAAATGAAATTAATAATTATGCATTGCTAGTGAAAGTCAAGCAGAAAAAATATTGGACACCAATATGATTTAAATGCATTAAGAAGAAAGGGCTGATACAAGAACAAGTCAACAGGAATAAATCAGATTTTTAGGAATGGGCTGCCAATAGTAGGTGAGGATGTCTTGGAGGAGGCTTGGGAAGTAGGAGGCTGAAGCCAAGGAGGTATGGAGGGCATCTGGGGGAACATGTGGGTGCCAAGTCTGTATTTGGCAGGTGGAGAAGTATTTCCTGGCAGACTGATAAATAATGGAGTTTGAATGGTAAAAGTGCACTTGAAAATGGTTCTAGTCCAATTCCTCGTTTTACAGATGAGAAAACTAAAGCCTATCAAATGATTGGGAAGTTGGAACCTGATTCTTTCTTTTTTTTAAAGATTTATTTATTTATGCATACAAGAACTGGGTGCCAGAGATGTGGGGGATGAAAGGATTCACCACAGACAGAGTGGGGAGCAAAACAGGCGGATTGACTGAAATACACTGCCAAGGGAGATCTGCTGTGCCATGTGGTTAGCTCCCTGGCTAGGAATTGAACTTATGCTGCAGTAGCTGCAGACAGCTTCATAGGTTGCATCTTAACTCCTTGCACCACCAGGGAGGCCTGGGAACCTGATTCTAATACACTTTCACTATTCTCTCAACTCTTCCAGTGGCCAGAACTGTATTTCCAAACAAGGCAGGGTGAAATGAAGGACAAGCTTATCATTCATATGTTTATTATGCATGTGTATAATCACATAGTGTGAGCAATTCCACGTAGCACATAATGAGAGAGTCATTTTCAGAAATCTTAATAGACTGCAAGGTTATCCTCAGGTCACATAATGGAATATTTTCATTTCTTATCTCTCTCAGGCCTACTTGCAACTTTGACTTGGAATCAAAAGCAATTGCCCCACCACCTCCCAAGTAAGAAATATCATCCTGTTGACACTGGTAAATTAGTCAGATAACTAAAAGTTCAGTGGCCAAATCTGCCTAAAGTGCAACAGAACCCAAAGTCTCTCAGCTTGTCTGTCAACACCACAAGGAGGAGGTGAGTTATAAGCAAAGTAAACTGTGACTCCCCTATTAACAAGCAGAGGGGCATAGAAGGTGTTCTTACCTTCACACCAGAGCCAGTGGATTATTGATTCCAAAACAGTCCTGTTTTGGTTCCACAGGGTCTCTCTGGGGTTTCTTTTATTCCCACAGTTGACTGTGGGAATACAGTTGACAGTTGACTCTGAATACCTGACCCATTCTTAAATCATTTAATCAACAGATAAATGAAGTTTGGATCCAGTCCTCAGCAAACTTAAATCTAGTTGATCATAAGAGTCTCACTCTAGGCCTGCAAGATGGTGTTCGGATCACGAGCACCGTGTTCAGGATCAGTTGGCTCCATTTTAACTCTAGATTGTTTTAATTAGTGAATATCTAGGAGCTTCTGGAATAAAATCATTCCCCACTTGTGAACCAGAACTGAGGATGCTAAAGAAGAAGGGAATTATGGCGGGCGGGGGTGTGTGGGGAGAGGTGAAGTGAGTGGGGGTGGAGAGGGCATTGCAATCTGAGAAGTTCTCAGGGACATTCCAGTTCAGTAGAACCCTTGACAGGAAGTAAACTCTATTCTGAGATAAGCTTCACTGTGCAGTTTCCCAAATGAGAGAACTATTGGGTCAGTACATTTACCATCCTTGTAAAATCAACCTACATGTAGGTCACAGCGCCTGGCAGAAAGAGGCAACCTCCGCTTTCCATGTAGAGACAGTTATCACCATGGATACATGGGGTAGGGAGGAGGCCCTGGTCATTATCTCTGGTTCAGAAAGTTGAAGTCACCCTTTAATAAACTGACTGCTGCCCCAGGTTTTTGGGAGGCAGACCCACTTCTGTTTGTTATTAAGGACCCAAAACTCCACAAGCTCTCATTCCCATCAAATTCACCTATGCAATAGGAGCCAATGAACCTTTCTAAAATGCTACTTTCCATATGTCCTTCTCACAGTCCAAAACGTTCAATGATTCCCTTTGGTCAGTAGGAAAAGACTAAACTCCTTCTCTAACATTAGAGAGTCATCCACATTTCATAGTGCCCACTGCTCAATCATGCATGTCGACACATATGCAGGAAACTCATAGCTTGCCTTACACTCTCCTATCTCCACATTTTGCCTACACACTTCTGAAACTGATGAATATCCATCCCCTCTCTCTGCTTATTTATTTATTTGACAAATGTTTATGGCACACTTGCTCAGTTCCAGAAACATTACTAGGTTCTGGAGAACCAGAGATGAGCAAGACATGTTCCCTACCACAGGAGCTGTTCTGTTCAGTGCTATGCAGAAGTATAAAACATAATGAGACAGGGGCCTCCCAGGTGGCGCAGCAGGTTGAGCGCTGTGCTGCGAAGCTGCCTGCAGCCTCTGCAGCGCTGATACCATCCCTGGCCACTGGCAAGGGTCCCACAAGGCACGACAGACCTCTCCTGCCATGCCCGCTGTGCCCCTCAGCAGTGTATTTCATCAGTCTGCCTGTTCTGTTCCCCGCTCTGTCTCTGGTGAATCCTCTCACCCTCCACGCCTCTGGCCTGTACCCCAGCTCTTGTATAAAAATAAATAAATCTTTTTTAAAAAATAAAATAAAACATTATGAGACAGGTAATGGTGGCATTTTATCCAATCCAGCAGGTTGGGGAAGGATTCAATGATGGAGTGATTTTTAATCTGAGATATAAAATATTAAGAAAATCTAACCAGTCAATAGTTTGTTCCATGAAGAAAGTATCATGGGTAGAGTTGCAGGTCAAAACTGCAAGTTTTGGCTCAACTTGAACTTCTTATGAAGCTTTTCCTGGACTCCAAAGTGCATGATGAAGAACCACTTCCTCATCTTCTGAACTCACTGACAGCCGACATTCTGATGGTGGAGCATTTCCCTATATGCTTAGTCACTGTTGGGGCTATGATAATGTTAACATTTATTCTTCATCTTCACCTGGGTTAAATCATGCTTTAAAGGTCTTACAATACTTATGAGCACCTGGATTGTAGTAGGAGCTCAATAATATTTGTTAAATAAAATGCTTCCATATGGATAGCATAATGACCTTGCGAACATTAGTTCATTGTCCCCTTAGATCCGCTCAACTGGCCCATGCCAACACCAAATAGCCAAATCATGTATAATACTAAGATAGCAGAATAAACATAAAAGGGACTATGGATACATGTAGTGAAAAATGTAATTCTTGGAGATAGGGTTTGTGTACCTTTATACCTGCCCAATCCTTCTATACTGTATCAAACAGATACCCAGAATATTTGCATATAATTATTCAATATGCTATACAATTTTAAATCATGAAAGAAGGGGAAAAGTTCATTTATGGATAAGTGTGAGTAATTTGACCTTAGCCCAAGGCTAAAATTATCATGTTGAAAAGATTTCTAATTTTGCCATAGATGCTCAGCTTTATTACTTTGTACACAAAGGGCAATTAGCTTCGATAATGGTTTCTGATATTCAAGCATTTTTCTTTTGTACATCCAACTAAATTGCATTTGGAATAATCGCTCTCTCTGAAGCCAATAGGTCTCTGGGAAAACACTGTGAAGAGAATGGAGATGGAGATCCAGGAAGGACAAAGTAGTGAAGCTTAATACAGTCTTTTATCTTCTCTATTAAATGGTCATGCAAATAAGCAGCTCAAGTGAGCCAACCTTCTTGAAACTGATATGATTTCCTGGATGCCTCAAGAAAACATAATGTCTTTAAGTTCTGAGTTGAAACACTTAAATAAAGCAGTAAACTGAAAAGCTATATTTAAATTCAGCTGTTCATTGTCTTTTCAATTCTAATGCTTTCCCACTTACTGTATTTTTTTTCCTTTCACACATAATAAGCCTTAGTTATGAGGGAAAGAGACTGGCAGGAGAGACAACCAGGCCATTCAGGGTTCCTAACGGTCTCATCAGATAATCACAAAGCCCTGGGTCCACTGAGAGAGCACAGTTGTAAGGGGTGGGGGAGGCATGATGGCATGGCCGCAGCTACCTAGTTTGTTCTGAGACTCTGCCACAATCTTTTCCACCAATTCATTCAAACAATTGTTTTCTTCTACTCTGAATCAGCTAATTATTTGATTGAACAGAGAAACAAGTGGTTGCTTTGACATTAGGCACTAGCCCAATGCTAAACTGAAGTTTGCATTTTACCCTACCTGTTTAATTCAACAAAATTTGAGATTCAGTTTGAGATACAAACTAGCTACAAATCATGTTCTAAACCCAGTAAGTCACTGAAAGCTTATTTTGTGCCTTCAGAATTATACAAATGTATGTAAAAATAGTGTAAGTTAGATATCATTTTTTGAAAAATCCCAAGAGCCAATGAGATCCTTTCCTAGTTTATTTTCTTTCTCGTGTGTGTGTGTGTGTGTGTGTGTGTGTGTGTGATATGATTGTATTATTTTAAGAGTAGTTGGTTCTAGTTTATTTGCTTTTGTTCACAACCATCAGGTGTGCTTCCAAGAACTCTTGGATTACTTGGGATGGTCCATAGTGAATGATCCTTCTTACCTTTCCCAACTTTTCCTCTTCATCTGTCAAAGGACGAAAGAGTTTAATGACACCAACTCCGTGGAAAGATGGCAGGTATTCACCTGAGGGACCTAAACTTGTCTCAGCTTTCCATGATGCTCTATGCTTCTTCTGCCACCCCCCTTGTGCCTCCAACCCATAATTTTACCTTTCATAAAAGAATTACAGACATGCAAAATTTACCTAAATATTTAGGAGAAAGTTGGCAAAGAGATCTCATTTGTCATGTCACTTCAGATCGGTAGATTGAAGGCAGTGGCTTGGCTAACTATGTTCAGGCTACGTGGAAATAAAACAGTGGCTGACAATGCCTAACAAGTGGGGAACACACCAGGCATTTGCCAACCCTCCAGCCCTAACATACTGGCCAGGCTCTATGCACTGGTTCAGAGGGAGCACCACATAGGTGGTGAGAGAACGCTTCTTCTCAAACTGACTTACAGAGTCTCTACCACCCAGAAAAGGGACCTAAGCAAAGCCAGACAAGAATAGGTCTGTAATGAAATGGTTGAGTCAGAGCAACAGAGTCCAGAGTAGAGATTCTAGTTCCTTCCTCACTCCCATTCACTTGCCCTGTACTGCACAAGACACTTGGGAGACAGCAAGGCTAGAGCTTCCAACATGGTGAAAAGTGGGGAAATGACCCCTGCCTCTTGGAGCTGCCCCTCCACTCCACTAGCTCTGGAGTTCGTACTAAATATCTAGGATTGCCTCCAGCAATCCTGGAAAACCCTAACCCCACCTTGAGGCAGTGTCCAGTATGTTTTATGGGCATTGTTCACCCTTCTAGACAGCATGTCCCTTTCAAATAAGGAGGTCTATGACTTCATTCTGTGTGTTTATTCAGGTGTTTCTTTTTAATGGCAGTATTGTGCTTAAGCTAGATAGGGGCTCACAAGTGACCTCATATCTGTGGCTTCTCTCTTTTAGTTTTGTTCCCTGAAAAATATTTTGATTCCTTTTGCTTTTTAATTTTAGCCCACAGTTCTCATTTTCATTTTATCCCTTCCTTCTTCTCTCTTCAAGCCCTACCCCTTCACTCTTACTCTTACTCTTTATCACCATGCCATCTTCTGTTTTAAAAAAAGTATCTTTTATTGCAATGGTCCCTATAAATAGCATAACAACAAGCACACATATCCTTGCTGTGGATTTCACATGTGTGTTTGCTGTGAGTCTGATGAGCTAGGTGGCTCTTCTCTCTCACCAGTGGAGTAAGGCAGGCAACAGGGGTGCACCCGGACACCGAGCCTCTGCCACTTAGAAGCTGTGTGCAACATGGATGGAGCTAGAAGGAGTTACACTCAGTGAAATAAGTCAGAAGGAAAAAGAAAACTATCAGATGATTCACTTATAGGAGGAATATAGGGGAACCAAATAAGACATCAGGGCAAAAATATAATAACAATAAAAAACACAGCAAAAACAAACAGACAGTTATAAACCAGAGACCTCCTGCCATGGAGGAGGAGGGAGAGGGATCAGGTGGAGGGAGGAGCACAGGGGACTGAGGTGATGGTGTTGGGTGCCTTGGTGAAGGAAACTCTATGGGGACTGCAACTGAGGGGGTGGGGGCAAGCAAACATTGTTTAAAAATGAGCAATGAGAGGCGGCGGAGCAACATGGCGGCGAGGAGACTCTGCGAGTAAGATCTCCCATTAAAAAAAGTTAATAGGGAGGAAAAGCGGCAGGTCCCAGTGAGAACTGGGACACGGAAGATAAACGGACGACTCCAGCAAACTGCCCGAAGAAGAAAGTTGCCATAAAAGAGGACCAGAAGGGAGGGAAGCGCAGAACCCTGCTCCCCTCCCCCGCCCACAGAGGCGGCACTCTCCGACCGGCAGAGAGGAGGGAAAAAAAAAAAAAAAAAAAAAACTAAAACGACCAACAAGAACAAACGACGCAGCAAGCGGGACTGTGAGTGGAAAGGAACTATTGCAGCCACCACACCCCGTGAACGGGAGCTGTGGAGAACCCTGCAGGATTCGTCGCGGAGGTGAGCTCCAGGCGCCATTAAAGAGAGACCCCCCCAGGAGGAGACCAGCACCAGCACTCAGCCCTGGGCCACCGGTAAGCTTGCGCTGAAAAGCGGCGCGCTGGAAAAGCAGACGCGGATCGGGATCGGGATTGCTTGGAACAGCGGCGTGCTGGAAAACCAAGTGCGGATTGGAATTGGGATCGCGCAGAAAAGCAGTGCAGTTGAAAAGCAAACGCGGATCCAGATCGCAGCTGCCCAGGTCCCCGCGCCTGCAACCTAGGCGTGTGGGGAGACGCGCAGAGGCCCTTACTGAGTGAGCAGGAACCAGGCGCCCAGGCACGGGAGCGGGATTCAAAAGGCGCCATTCCCGTGCCACTGAACTGGGCTACAGCCCGCGTCCTGGAACTGAGGGCTTTGGAACTGAGACCCGGGGCACGAAATTAAGGGCGTGGGTTCCCCACGACGGTGGGGCACAAGGCAGACACAGCACCCCAAAGCCGTTGAGGTTTACCCTACCATTCCCGCTCTGTTCCCTGTCCCACGGGGTGGAAAATCAGCTCCCCAAGGGCTCTAGGAGAGATCTCTGGCGCCACCTAGCGACTTGAAACCAGCAGAGGCTCCTGGAGGAGCCAGTGGCCAGCTGGGGAGTTAGCCCACGCCGGGCCCCTTCCGACCAGTAGTCTGAGCCCACAGGGGGAGCGAGCACCCACAGCCGGGGCAGACCAGGCGCGCAGAAGAGTGTGCCTGAGACCGGACGCACAGGGAGTGTGTCCCACATCACCATTTTAGAACAGGGACATTTCTTCAGTAAAGACTACCTGCAGAAGGCTTCCTCAGGAGCCAGAGGTGAGTGGGGGAAGTTCGCCCACGCCAGACCCCCTCTGGCCTGCAGTCCAAGCCCAGAGGGGGAGCAGGAACCCACCACCGGGGCAGACCAGGCGCACAGGAGAGTGTGTCCCCACATCGGCATTTTAGAACAGGGACCTTTCTCCAGTAAAGACTGCTTGAAACTGACAGATGGCTCCTGGAGGAACCAGAGGAGAGCAGAGAAGCTCACCCAAGATGCCGGCCAGTCCCAACAACACAGTGTCCCAACGCATACGGCAAATTAGAAAACAGACAGTAGGGAGTAGAAGAACCACACGCAACCTAGCAACTCCCCAGGGAAAAAGCACACCACAAAAAGAAAACCAGCCCCCAGATTGCAATGACAGTAACTTGGAAGAACTTCTGAGCCTTCCAGAAAGAGAATTTAAAATTGCCGTGATTAAAAAACTGACAGAAGTCATAAAGGAAAACAATGATAAGGGAAAAATAATCAACGATCAGAAGAATGCAATTGAGTCCCTAAAGAGGGAAAACAATGGTCAGAAGAATGAAATTGAGTCCCTAAAGAGGGAAGTAAAAGAAATGCAGGAGATCAAAGAATTAATGGAAGAACTAAAGAATTCTGGGAAAAGCAATGAAAGCAGAATAGATGAAATGGAAGAATGAATAAGTTCTCTTGAAGACACAGAAATAAAAAGAACCAAAACAGAAAAGGAAAGAGAAGTATGAAGGAAAAAGAACGAAGAAAGACTTCGGGAACTATCTGACTCCATGAGGAAAGGAAATATAAGAGTTATAGGAATACCAGAAGGAGAGGAGAGAGATGTAGGAACAGAGAAAATATTCAAAGATATAATTGAAGAGAACTTCCCAAATGTGAAGAAGGAGCTGAAATTTGATATACAAGAAGCAAGAAGAACACCAAACTTCCACGACGAAAGGAAAAATACAGCAAGACACATAATAGTAAAGCTCCCAAGAATCCAGGACAAGGAAAAAATAATGAAGCTGGCAAGAGGGAAGACACAGATAACATTCAAAGGAAAGCCAATCAGGCTGACATCAGACTTCTCCGAAGAAACACTATGGGCAAGGAGAGGGTGGAGGGACGTAGTCAACAGACTCCAAGAAAACAGATGCCAACTAAGAATACTCTATCCCGCAAAGCTCTCCTTCCTCTTTGAAGAAAGAATATGGACCTTCCCAGACAAACAGAAACTCTGGAATTTCATTACAACTAAACCCCCACTCCAAAAAATACTACAAGGAGTCCTAAAGCCAGAACCTCAGAGGGATGAATAACAATGAAAGAAGGCAAAAAAAAAAAAAAAAGTTAGTAAAAGAATAAATAAATAAAATCAAAGGAAAGACAAACACAATGACAAATACAGATGCTAACATATCAATATTAACTCTAAATGTAAATGGACTAAACTCTTCAATAAAAAGACACAGAGTTGCAGCCTGGATTAAGAAACAAAACCCAACCTTTTGCTGTCTCCAGGAAACACATTTAGCTACAAAAGATAAAAATAGGCTCAAAGTTAAAGGATGGAAAACAATCCTACAAGCAAATGGGCCAAAAAAGAAAGCAGGAACAGCTATACTTATATCAGATAAAACAGATTTCAAACTCAAAAAGATAAAAAGAGACCCCAATGGTCACTACATTATGATCAAGGGGACAATACTTCAAGAAGAAATAACACTCATTAACATATACTCACCAAACGAAGGAGCACCAAAATATATCAGACAACTGTTGTCCTCTCTGAAAACAGACATCAGAGAAAACACATATGTAGTGGGAGACTTCAACACACCACTATCAACAATGGATAGATCAACAAGACAAAAAATAAGTAAAGAAACCAAAGCTCTAAATAAGGACCTAAAGCAATTGGGCTTAACAGACATCTATAGAACACTAAACCCCCAAAAAACGGAGTACACATTTTTCTCAAGTGCACACGGTTAATTCTCCAGGATCGATCACATACTGGGGCACAAGACAAACATCAACAGATACACCAAGATTGAAATCATATCAACCATCTTTTCTGACCATGAAGGCATCAAACTACAAATAAACCATAAAAAGAAGGCAAGGAACTTTCCTACCTCATGGAGATTAAAAACCACACTACTGGAAGACCACTGGACTAATGAGGAGATCAAAGAAGAAATTAAAAAATTCTTTGAATTGAACGACAAGGAGGACACCAATTTCCTAAATGTATGGGATGCAGCAAAAGCAGTAATAAGAGGAAAATATATAGCAATAGAAGCTCACATCAAGAAACAAGAAAGAACTCAAAGAAACAACCTAATCTCGAAGCTCAAAGATCTACAAAAAGAACAACAAAAAACCCCCAAAGCCAGTAGAAGAAAAGAAATAATAAAAACCAAAGCAGAAATAAATGAAATTGAAACTAAAAAAACAATCCAAAAGATCAATGAAACCAAGAGCTGGTTCTTTGAAAAAAATCAATAAAATAGACAAACCCCTAGCCAGGCTCACAAAGGAAAAAAGGGAGAAAGCACAAATAAACAGGATCATCAATGAAAGAGGAGAAATCACAACGGACACAGCAGAAATCAAAATAATAATCAGTAACTACTATGAACAGTTATATGGAAACAAGTTTAACAATCTAGAGGAGATGGACAAATTCCTACAACTCTACAATCACCCAAAGCTAGATAAAGAAGAAATAGAACACCTAAACAGACCAATTACAAGCAGCGAAATTGAAATGGTAATCAAAAACCTCCCCAAAAACAAAAGCCCAGAACCTGATGGATTTACAAATGAATTCTACCAAACATTCAGAGACGAATTAGTGCCTATCCTTCACAAACTCTTCCAAAAAATTGAGAAGGAAGGGACAATACCAAACACGTTCTATGAAGCCAACATTACACTAATACCAAACCAAACAAGGACAACACAAAAAAGGAAAACTACAGGCCAATCTCTCTAATGAACACTGATGCAAAAATGCTCAATAAAATTTTAGCTATCAGAATCCAACAATGTATCCATAAGATAATTCACCACGACCAAGTAGGATTCATTCGAGGGACACAAGGATGGTTTAACATCTGAAAATCAATCGTTATCCAACACATCAACAAAAAGAAATATAAAAACCATATGATAATATCAATAGATGCTGAGAAAGCTTTGACAAAGTGCAGCACCCATTCATGACAAAAGCCCTTGAAATTCTTGGGATACAGGAACATACCTCAACATCATAAAGGCCATCTATGACAAGCCAACAGCCAGTATCATTCTCAATGGTGAAAAGCTGAAAGTAATTCCATTAAGATCTGGAACAAGACAAGGATGTCCACTCTCTCCACTGCTTTTCAATATAATACTGGAAGTCCTAGCCAGAGCAATAAGACAAGAGAAAGACATCCAAGGAATCCAAATAGGAAAAGAAGAAGTCAAACTATCACTATTTGCAGATGATATGATAATATACATAGAGAACCCCAAAAACTCCACAGAAAAACTAATTCAACTCATCAATCAGTTCAGTAAAGTGGCAGGATACAAAATCAACACGCAAAAGTCAGTAGCCTTCCTATACACAAACAATAAATCTGAAGAAGAAGAAATCAAAAAAACCATCCCTTTTTTTATTGAAACAAAAAAAATCAAATATTTGGGAATAAATCTAACAAAAGAGGTAAAGGACCTATACAAAGAAAACTACAAAACACTGTTAAAAGAAATAGAAGAAGACACAAAGAAATGGAAAGACATCCCCTGCTCATGGATTGGAAGAATAAACATTATTAAAATGGCCATCCTTCCAAAAGCAATATACAGATTCAATGCTATTCCAATCAAAATTTCAATGTCATTCTTCAAAGAAATAGAACAATTATTGATGAAATTCATATGGAATCACAAAAAACCCCGAATAGCCAAAGCTCTCCTGAAAAAAAAAAGAAGGGAATGGAGGCATCACACTCCCAGACTTCAAACTATACTACAAAGCCATAATCATCAAAACTGCATGGTATTGGAACAAGAACAGACATACAGACCAATGGAATCGAATAAAAAATCCAGAAATAAGCCCACAGATTTATGATCAACTAATCTTTGACAAAGGAGCAAAGACTATGCATTGGAGCAAAGAAAGTTTGTTCAATAAATGGTGCTGGGAAAACTGGGTCGCTACATGCAAAAGAATGAAGCTTGACCACTACCTCACACCATACACAAAAATCAACTCAAAATGGATAAAAGAACTAGACATAAGACCTGAAACCATAAAATATATAGAAGGAAATATAGGCGAAACACTACGTGATTTGCACATCAAAGACATCTTTACAGACACATCACCCAAAGCAGTGATAGTGAAGGCAAAGATAAACAGCTGGGACTACATCAAATTAAAGAGCTTCTGCACAGCAAAAGAGACAATAACAAAAACAAAGAGAAACCCCACCAACTGGGAGAACATTTTTGCACCCAACACTAATGATAAAGGACTGATCACAAAAATCTGCAAAGAGCTGATGAGACTCAACAACAACAAAGAAAATAATCCGGTCAAAAAATGGGCAGAAGAGCTAAAAAGAAACTTCTCTGAAGAGGAAATGCAAATGGCCAACAGGCATATGAAAAAATGTTCAACATCACTTGTAATCAGGGAAATGTAAATCAAAACTACCATGAGATACCATCTTACACCAGTGAGAATGGCACATATTAAAAAAACTAGCAACAACAAATGTTGGCGAGGGTGTGGAGAAAAAGGAACTCTCCTGCACTGTTGGTGGGAGTGCAAACTGGTCCAACCACTGTGGAGAGCTGTGTGGAGATTTCTGGACCTACTAAACATAAAGCTTCCATATGATCCAGCAATTCCACTCCTAGGTATTTACCCAAAGGACACAGAAACATCAATTCCAAAGAACACCTGCACCCCTATGTTTATAGCAGCACTATTTACAAAAGCTAAGCTTTGGAAACAACCCAAATGCCTAAAAATAGATGACTGGATCAAGAAGATGTGGTACATATATACCATGGAATATTACTCAGCATTCAAAAAAGATAAACACATGCAATTTGCAGCAACATGGATGGCACTGGAAGGGATCATGCTCAGCGAAATAAGCCAAAAAGAAAAAGAAAAATACCGGATGGTCTCACTCATAGCAGGAATCTAGAGAACTTAAATAAGGGACCAGGAAAATGAATAACTATAAGAAAGTGAAAATCAAAATCAACAAAAAACTATGAACCAGAGACACTTTTAGGTGGGCGGGGGCGGGAGGGGAGGAATTGGGGTCAGAATGGGGGGGCTGCAATTGTATGTGGAATATAAAAATAAAATTTATTATTTAAAAAAAAATGAGCAATGATGTAAAATATAGACAGAGAGATAGATAGATAGATAGATAGATAGATAGATAGATAGATAGATAGATAGATAGATAAAAATTAAAAATTAAAAATTAAAAATTAAAAATTAAAAAAAAAGAAGCTGTGTGATTAGGGGCAGATCAACCTCTCTATTTCTTCCTCTACAAAAAGAGGGTAGTTCTTCCTCCCCCTCTGCTTCTGAGGTTTTTTTAACAAGGATCAAATAAAGAAAAATGTCCATGAAATCTCTTTGTTATGTGCAAACTTTTATGTAAATGTTATGTTGTCATTGCTATCTTTTTGTAAATCTGGTTACCTCACTGTAAGGTATGAATTATAATGGAGGATTTGATTGTCCTTTGTAGCACTGGGTCAAAGAACTTAATGCTTATTCCAAGTAATTTTTACTCATTTTGAAGCCTCTTTGTGGTTCCCCAAAATGGCACCTGATTTCCTAACATCAGCAGTTAATAACCTCACTTAAGAGGTAGAAGCTACTGGGGCAGCCTTCAGTAGTCAAAGAAATGCCATCACCATTCTCCAGATGTTCCTACATCACTCAGGTTTTGGTCTTTGCCATCTTTAAACTTCCTTATGAGTGGTTTGGAAATCTCCAGATCCCGTCCAGCTAGCTAGAGATAAATTGTGTAGGAAATGTGCTTCCAGGCCAAGGATATGGATTTTGACAGCCTTGTATTTGTATCTCAGTTGAAACACCTTCAATACTGAATCTGTTACCCTACTGGATCTTAAAGACAACTAGTGCTCTCCTTTAATAAAATGATAAATTTTGTCTAATCTGTGTTATGCTGCTTGAGAACACTTTTTTAAAAATTTCCTCCTTGCTTATATTAAAAAGTGATTTGCATTGAAAAGGCAATGAATATTAATGTGATGTTTTAGGAGCTGACACCTAACCAAAATCTCAAATATTACATAAAATAATCAATTCATCTTTCAGTGTAACAGTTCCTCACCAACTGTGGGAATTTGATTTCTGAGAGTCCCCATGGAAGAAGAATTCATGAGAAATAAAATGTCATACAGGGGGAGAAAAGATTAGTAGAGCTAGGGTACATGGTAAACCAAAGGCTCTTTAAAAGACATTTCTGTCAATCTCAATGAAACAATAAAGGCAGCACAATCTGTAAAGGAAGAATCAACGAGACGATGAAGATTTCACCATTTAGTCTCTCTACCCAAAAGGGGGTTGGCAAGTAGGGACAAAGATGTTGCTGAACAGGAGAAGGTCAGTACTTCTGGCCTCCCTGGTGGCACAGGGGTTAAAGACAGCACTATTAAGCTATCGCCAGCCCCTGCAGCCTGAGTTCAATCACCAGCCAGCCAGGGAGCAACACACATGGCGCAACAGACCTCTCCTGTCTTGCCCACTATTCCCCCTCATCGGTGAATTTCAGTAGATCTGTCTGTTCTGCTCCCCACTCTGTCTGTGGGGAATCCTCTCACTTGATCCCCCTGTCCCCAACTGCACCTTTGACTTACACCCCAGTTCTTTTTTTTTAAGATTTATTTATTTATTTATACAAGCACTGGGTACAGTCAGAAGTGCAGGAAGGTGAGAGAACTCACCAGAGCCAGAGCGGGGAGCAGAGCAGGCAGAAGGACCAAAGTACACTGCTGAGGGGAGCAGCGGGCAGCAGGAGAGGTCGGCGCGCCATGTGGGACCCTCCTCTGGTGGCCAGGGAGCAGCCGGGGATCGAACTGGCACTGCAGAGGCTGC
This sequence comes from Talpa occidentalis, assembly GCF_014898055.3. NCBI lineage: Eukaryota > Metazoa > Chordata > Mammalia > Eulipotyphla > Talpidae > Talpa > Talpa occidentalis. Next base: position 37,036,390 of record NW_023601653.1, read on the forward strand.
GGGCAGCTTCACAACCCAGCGCTCAACCGCTGCGCCATCAGGGAGGCCACACCCCAGTTCTTGTATGCATAAATAAATAAATTTTTTTCTAAAAATCAGCAAACTAGAAATAAACCATAAAAAGAAGGCAAGGAACTTTCCTACCAATGGAGATTAAAAAACACACTACTGGAAGACCACTGGACTAATGAGGAGATCAAAGAAGAAATTAAAAAATTCTTTGAATTGAATGACAAGGAGGACACCAATATCCTAAATGTATGGGATGCAGCAAAAGCAGTAATAAGAGCAAAATATATAGCAATAGAAGCTCACATCAAGAAACAAGAAAGAACTCAAAGAAACAAACTAATCTCGAAGCTCAAAGATCTAGAAAAAGAACAACAAAAAAAACCCAAAACCAGTAGAAGAAAAGAAATAATAAAAACCAAAGCAGAAATAAATGAAATCAAAACTAAAAAAACAATCCAAAAGATCAATGAAACCAAGAGCTGGTTCTTCGAAAAAATCAATAAAATAGACAAACCCCTAGCCAGGCTCACAAAGGAAAAAAGGGAGAAAGCACAAATAAACAGGATCATCAATGAAAGAGGAGAAATCACAATGGACACAGCAGAAATCAAAAGAATAATCAGTAACTACTATGAACAGTTATATGGAAACAAGTTCAACAATCTAGAGGAGATGGACAAATTCCTACAACTCTATAATCACCCAAAGCCAGATAAAGAAGAAATAGAACATCTAAACAGACCAATTACAAGCAGCGAGATTGAAATGGTAATCAAAAACCTTCCCAAAAACAAAAGCCCAGGACCTGATGGATTTACAAATGAATTCTACCAAACATTCAGAGATGAATTAGTGCCTATCCTTCACAAACTCTTCCAAAAAATTGAGAAGGAAGGGACAATACCAAACACGTTCTATGAAGCCAACATTACACTAATACCAAACCAAACAAGGACAACACACAAAAGGAAAACTACAGGCCAATCTCCCCAATGAACACTGATGCAAAAATCCTCAATAAAATTTTAGCTATCAGAATCCAACAATGTATCCATAAGATAATTCACCACGACCAAGTAGGATTCATGCCAGGGACACAAGGATGGTTTAACATCTGAAAATCAATCAATGTTATCCAACACATCAACAAAAAGAAATATAAAAACCAAATGATAATATCAATAGATGCTGAGAAAGCTTTCAACAAAGTGCAGCACCCATTCATGATAAAAGCCGTTGAAATTCTTGGGATACAAGGAACATACCTCAACATCATAAAGGCCATCTATGACAAGCCAACAGCCAGTATCATTCTCAATGGTGAAAAGCTGAAAGCAATTCCATTAAGATCTGGAACAAGACAAGGATGTCCACTCTCACCACTGCTTTCAATATAATACTGGAAGTCCTAGCCAGAGCAATAAGACAAGAGAAAGACATCCAAGGAATCCAAATAGGAAAAGAAGAAGTCAAACTATCACTATTTGCAGATGATATGATAATATACATAGAGAACCCCAAAAACTCCACAGAAAAACTAATTCAACTCATCAAAAAGTTCAGTAAAGTGGCAGGATACAAAATCAACACGCAGAAGTCAGTAGCCTTCCTATACACAAACAATATATCTGAAGAAGAAGAAATCAAAAAAAACCGTCCCTTGTATTACTGAAACAAAAAAAATCAAATATTTGGGAATAAATCTAACAAAAGAGGTAAAGGACCTATACAAAGAAAACTATAAAACACTGTTAAAAGAAATAGAAGAAGACACAAAGAAATGGAGAGACATCCCCTGCTCATGGATTGGAAGAATAAACATTATTAAAATGGCCATCCTTCCAAAAGCAATATACAGATTCAATGCTATTCCAATCAAAATTTCAATGTCATTCTTCAAAGAAATAGAACAATTATTGATGAAATTCATATGGAATCACCAAAAACCCCGAATAGTCAAAGCTCTCCTGAAAAAAAAAAAGAAGGGAATGGAGACATCACATGCCCAGACTTCAAACTATACTACAAAGCCATAATCATCAAAACTGCATGGTATTGGAACAAGAACAGACATACAGACCAATGGAATCAAATAGAAAATCCAGAAATAAGCCCACAGATTTATGATCAACTAATCTTTGACAAAGGAGCAAAGACTATGCATTGGAGCAAAGAAAGTCTGTTCAATAAATGGTGCTGGGAAAACTGGGTCGCTACATGCAAAAGAATGAAGCTTGACCACTACCTCACGCCATACACAAAAATCAACTCTAAATGGATTAAAGAACTATACATAAGACCTGAAACCATAAAATACATAGAAGGAAATACAGGTGAAGCACTACGTGATATGCACATCAAAGACATCTTTACAGACACATCACCCAAAGTAGTGATAGTGAAGGCAAAGATAAACAGCTGGGACTACATCAAATTAAAGAGCTTCTGCACAGCAAAAGAGACAATAACAAAAACAAAGAGAAACCCCACCAACTGGGAGAACATTTTTGCACCCAACACTAATGATAAAGGACTAATCTCAAAAATCTGCAAAGAGCTGATGAGACTCAACAACAACAAAGAAAATAATCCTGTCAAAAATGGGCAGAAGAGCTAAAAAGAAACTTCTCTGAAGAGGAAATGCAAATGGCCAACAGGCATATGAAAAAATGTTCAACATCACTTGTCATCAGGGAAATGCAAATCAAAACTACCATGAGATACCATCTTACACCAATGAGAATGGCACATATTAAAAAAACTAGCAACAACAAATGTTGGCGAGGGTGTGGAGAAAAAGGAACTCTCCTGCACTGTTGGTGGGAGTGCAAACTGGTCCAACCACTATGGAGAGCTGTGTGGAGATTTCTGGACCTACTAAACATAGAGCTTCCATATGATCCAGCAATTCCACTCCTAGGTATTTACCCAAAGGACACAGAAACATCAATTCCAAAGAACACCTGCACCCCTATGTTTGTAGCAGCTCTATTTACAATAGCTAAACTTTGGAAACAACCCAAATGCCCAAAAATAGATGACTGGATTAAGAAGATGTAGTACATATATACCATGGAATATTACTCAGCATTCAAAAAAGATAAACACATGCAATTTGCAGCAACATGGATGGCGCTGGAAGGGATCATGCTCAGCAAAATAAGCCAGAAAGAAAAAGAAAAATATCGGATGGTCTCACTCATAGCAGGAATCTAGAAAACTTAAATAAGGGACCAGGAAAATGAATAACTATAAGAAAGTGAAAATCAAAATCAACAAAAAACTATGAACCAGAGACAGTTTTTGGGGAGTCGGAGGCGGGAGGAGAGGGATTGGTGTCAGAATGGGGGGGTTGCAAATGTATGGGGAATATAAAAATAAAATTTATTATTTAAAAATAAATAAATAAATAAATAAATAAATAAATAAATAGATAGATAGATAGATAGATAAATAAATAATTTAAAAAGTCAGTATTTCCCATTGGCTTGGATGGAATGGGATGGAAGGTGGGCTGGCTGTCTTTTTACTCCAAGCAGGCCACGTGAAACCAAGAACGAATTCCAAAATTGCACTCTGATGTGCTAAAGAGAGGCTGGGGAAGTATATCCCCAACAGCCTCAACAGATCAATTAATGTCATGGGGATGTATGGAGGGAATATAGGCAAACTATGAAAGGTGAGCATAGAGCCCAGTCAGGTGCTGTGGAAGGAGAGAGAGAAGCAAGACAAGTAATAGGTCAGAGCAGAAAAATCAGAGAAGAGGCATTAATATTGCAGTTTTCGCATATTTTGGGTACACTATTGTGTAGACAAATCAGATCCATCTAAAGACACAGAAGAGTGAGAAGCAACACATTATTATCATGCCAACTATTCTTAATAAATAGGAATCACAATTTAGATACCTGGGAAAATCCATTCTTTCAATCAGCCATAAAAGGAAAAATAAAAATGTATACTAGAGTGTTACCCAAAAACTTGAGATTGGGAATGATTACTATTACATTTAAAAACTTGTCTTCTTTCATAGAATTTCTCTCATGTTTCATTTTAGATGTCCTCCAATCTGCTCAAAAGCAAATGGTTCAAAGATTAACTGATTTCAAAGAAACTTAAATTTTAGAATCTATTTTTAACTCACTATTCTACATCTGAAGAAAAGATGTTTCCTTGACCAGCCTTCATCATCTTTATTTCAATCATAAGTGATCCTTATCCCCTCTGATCTAAATGTTTGTATTAGAAAGACCGACCTTCTTGTAACGCATTTGTGACTGACTTTGTCCAGATCCCAGGAGGCCTAGAAGCATCTTGAGTTGCTGGTTGCTCTAACCATTAACCTAGTCTGCCTTTGTAATGTTAAAAAACATTTAGTTGTTTCCTAGGGCCACTGTTACAAATTACCAGCAGTGGAGTGGCCTAAACAGCAAAACTTTATTATCTCACAGTTCTGAGGATCAGAAGTTCCACATGGGTCTAAGTGGGATAAAATCAAGGTGTTGGCAGAGCTGTGTTGCTTTCCAGAGGCTTGAAGGGTTAAATCCCTTTCCATGCCTTTTCTAGCTTGTAGAGGCCTCCTGTGTTCCTTGATTTTGGTGCCTGTCCATCTTCAAAGCCAGCAAAGGTGGTGGATCAAGCCCTCACTGGCATCACTCTGACAGTCTTTTCTGTCTTCATCCTTCATGTTGAAGAATAGTCCTTGTGGACATTGTTTCATCCAGATAATCCAAGATTATCTGCCCATTTGAAGGGCAGTTGATTAGCAATGTTAACTCTATCAGCAATTTAAATTCTCCTTTGGTGTGTAAACATTAGAGGTACTATAAAAATCTGCTATAGATGGAACGATGACCCATAGTCAGAAAAGTTACTGCAGCTTAGACAGGAAACCCTTCTTTTTCAGGACTGTCATAGCCACCATTTACAAAATGTGTAGCTACCAATGAATGCAATATAGTGTCAACTACACGAACATCCCTAAAGTCTTCTATTTGTTCTGATTTTTTCTTTTTCTTTTTATTATATCAGATATATTGCCCTAAAAATTGTGGTAGTGATAGGAATAAAAAAAAAATAAGGGGTTTTTAAAAATGTTTATTTGAGCACCTACTGTGTGCCAAGTATAAGTTCTGGAAGCAACTACTGCATCCATGAGTAAATCAACTGGCCAAAAAATCTGCCCCCAAGGCACCACAAAACAAGTAGATAAATACATAGTATGGCATATGGCAATAAATGTTTGGGGGGAAAGGGAATCAAGGAGGATTGAGAGAGACAAGGAGAAGGCAGGGTATTCTGTTATAACAGGTGCTCAGAGATGACTTCTCTGTGAAGGGGGCATTTGAGCAGATGACCTGATGCTAGGTAGGGAGCCAGGCTGATATATAAGTAGAGTGATGCGCATATGAATTTGAGGGGAAAGACATGAGCACACTATGCATGTCTGAGAAGCACCACAGAGCAGTGTTCTAGAGTGAGCCAGGGTCAGCGTGGAACAAAATGTGTCAGAGATGGAGCAGGGAGTAGAGAACCTGGGGAAAGTGCCCACCTACCACACTCACAAAAAGTACCCCAGTGCCAGTGTTAACTAATGTGGAGCTGCCCTTCAAGAAGAAAGTGATTTTATGCTCTTGTGTTCACAGAATTCTGCGGGACCTGGCTGCAGACCAGTCTCTGAGCATGGTGGTACTCAACCAAAAAGACAAATTTTTTCCTTAGACAATGGAAAGCCAGAAGTTTATGATTAACTTACACATCTGTTAGATTATCTTTTCCATTATTGTTTTTATCAAACAGAGTAGACTAACCAGTTGAAATGATCAATTAGCTTAATTACAACTTGGAGCCATATTCCCTACCGTGAAATGAATTCTCCCCACACTGATGAGGTTATGCGTCTGAGATTTACATGTGATGTTGCTACCATGATTTTGGTTTAGAATTACTCTAATTCCCCTCTTTGTGGGTTCCTGTTGAAAACTCAATGTTAACTCTCAATATTCAGAACACATTGGGGGAAGCACACTGTGGATTCTGCCAATAGAATATTCTTTTAAAATTCTCTTCAGTTTTCAGATATCCCATGGAAAGCTTGTGATTAGAACCCAAGTTTGGTCAAAATCAAGGTCAAAAGCTGTGTTCTTTTGCCAAGAAAGATTGAGGGGGTAGGAAGGTAACCTTTAAAAGGAAAGAATGGTTTTTAATTGGGGTTGAGTTTTTGTACTAAGAAATTGTATTTCCAAAGAATAGAGGTTGGCAAAATTTGGGAAGTATTATTTTAGTCTTTGTGAGCCATATAAGTCTTTTTTGAAACTACTCAACTCAGTATGGAACTAGTAAAGGAATACGTGTGGCTTGTTCCAATAAAGCTTTATTTACAAAGCAGGTATGGATCCAGCTTTGGCTCACAGAACTTAGCTTGCATCTCCCGTGATGCAGGAAAACAGATAGGGAAGTTCTTTCTTTGCCTTTTCTCTCTTTGTCCCCCTTGTTCAAGGAAGGATATCCAAATTAATTACAATTATTAAAAAAAACAATCAAACTAATACCAAGTGGAGTTCAGTATATAAATTATCTTCATAGTCATAGAATGATACAAAATACATTGATGCTTAACCTAACCTTCACAAGAATAACCCTGCTTTTGTAATAGGACATAGCAACTTTCTTGTTAAAAGAGGTTTCCCTTCAGTCATTTTCTCCCTCCTTCTGTCTTTGTTATCATGTGAATTCTGATGAACATTTTAGGGGGTCACCATGACAATTGCATCAAACTTCTATCAGACTTTGCTGCCTGAGGCCAGAGAAACTTTCTAATTCTCATTGGACTCTGGCTATAAAGCAGATGAGCCCTCCTCAGTCCTGATGTGATGTGCTAGCCGTGCCAGTCTCTCTCAGGCAATCTAGGACCTGTCTGCACAGTATCTACAGCATATCATGCAGTTCTGTGGATGGATACAAATCATTAGGAATTTGAACCTCCGGAAAGAGGAGAGAGACCCAGATAGGACTGCTTCACACATCTCTTCAACTCAACTATAAACTCTTGGAAGGTTAAGGCCATATGGTATCTTTCCTCTACCCAATAAGAGCTGTTACAGAGCAACCCCAATATAAAACAGGTTGCCTGAATGTGGGTCCTCACCCATGCACTTAAAGGGGACTTAAACTGCAGACACACACAGAAGGTTAATCAAAGGTTTATTTACAAGGAAAGGGGAAATGAGGAAATGAATAACTCAGGGAGAAAAAGCGGTAGATAAATTTGTAAATGCGTCTCACCTGTTCTGCTGACCTGGAATCCCAAATGACCTGCAGAGAGCTGGCTAAAAGCCCAGTGCTATAAGGCCAAGAGGCTGACCCCTGCTTACATGGATGGTTAAATACTCAAACAGAGAACATGGCTGCTTTACTCCACCCTCATCCTCACAACTCTTCCTCTGGGGCTCATGGGATTTGTAGTTCCCAGTGTCTTGATGGAGTGGGGGTGGAGTCCACAATGCCTGTATGGAGTTTGCTCAGGACATCCTTTCCCCCTAACAGGACCATTATTATTCTCCAGAGGGAGAGAAGAAGGAAGAAGGGGCGGGGGTATTAGTCATAATGGAAGTAGGGAGCGAGGGAAGGAAGGTGAAAAGGAGGAAGAAATTCTTTGGGGAGGTTTTTAAAATTTGGCTTTTGTTATTCTTGCCCCATTCTATTGATCCTACTCCCATTTTCTGTTAACCAAAGATATTAATGTACCCATCAAAAGAGGGAGGTAGCGCTTTTTCCCACACCAGAACAGCAGGGTCCTGTGTATAGTTATAAGCTGGTAAATGTTTAACAAATGACTCGGGGAGGAAAACAAAAGCCCTGATTCATAGCATGTGCCAATTTGCATAGTATAAATACTCACCATGGCTGATTTCAAGCTACCTACAGGACTGACAGAACTCAGGGCTGGGAAGAGATGCTATGATCAGTTCTTGGGAGCTGTGACAAGCTGGCCCCAGCACACGACTGCTTGTGTGGGAGTTTCCAAGATGCAGGAGACCTGCAAAGACCAGAGCCAGTAGCTGGAACACCACAGAACACAGGTCACAGAGGCTAACTTCCCGAGGCGCTCTGCCAGCTTTTTGCAAGAGGCTACTTCTCGGAGTACCCTGAGAAGTCACATGGTTTGTAGACTCAGTTCTGTGGGAGGTGGCTTGGACAGCAGCCACAGTGAAGCTCTGATAAAGACCTAGACAATCAATAAAGGCTTAGCTGCACTTCAGGTGAAATCTGAAGTCCACAGCAGCGGCCCCCTTCATATTCCCTGAAAGCTGAGAAGCAGCTGTGCCCCCCTTATTTTGGCAGCAGAATTATGCCTGGAGCTGCACACACAGGCACCCCCTTAAACAAGTGCTGGAGGAATTAAGTGCTGTGTTGTGATTGGCAGGTAGCCAGTTCCACTAGGGGATGAGGAAGCCATGCAGGCCTGTGAGCCTAGACAGTTCCCAGCCTGCTCGCAGGCATCCAGGTGAGATGGGGACATTATCTGACATGGAGGCATTACAGGGAGTGAGTGAAGGGTTAACTGAACAGAGGACAGTTTAGGCATGTTGTTGGAACGATTAAATCATACCGGTTCATACCAGTTCTTGAATTTTGCCCTGTCCTTTTTCTTACCAGCTGGGAGAATTGGTGAGTGGGCACAGAGGGAGTGGGAGTAAAACAAAGAAACTCTTTATAGTAAAACAAACAAGAGGCTGTGGTTCGTATGCATAAAACAGAAACCCCCCCTTCCCTCTACCAGGCAAACTTGTTACCTCGCCCCATGTAACACCCTCTGCTTATTCTGCCTGGGTTGTGATCAGAGAGTCCAGGCAGATTATTAAAATGTTGAGAGTTGTGTCCATACAAAGACTTGTACATGAATGTTTATAGTAGCATTGTTTATAAAAAGCAGAAGGTGGAAACAACCCAAGCTTCCCTCTACTGATGAACGGATAAACAGAGCGTGGTGTATGCAGACAATGGAATGCTATTTGGCCGCAAAAAGAAATGAAGTACTGATGCATGCTACACCATGGATGAATCTCGAAGACACGATGCCAAGGGAAAGAAACAGGACACAAAGAACCATGAGTGACCACATAAGATTCTGTTCAGATGAAAAGTCCAGAAGAGGGAAATCTCTGAGACAAAAATTATTTTAATGGTTGCCTAGTGCTGACAGCAGGATGGGAAAATTACAAAGTCATTGCTAATGACTATTGGGCTACTTTTTGAAGTAGTGAAAATAAATGTCTAAAATTGACTGTGTTGATGGTTGTATATAATTGTACTACACTAAAAGCCATTGATTCTACCCTTGAAATGGGTGAATTATATGGTATGCAAAGTATATTTTAATAAAGCTGTCCTCAAAAAACGCTGAGGGGGGCCTCGCCGGTGGTGCAACTGGTTGAGCGCAGCGCTGTGAAGCTGTCCGCAGCCTCTGCAGCCGCGGGTTCGGTTCCCAGCCAGCCAGGGAGATTCCCACATGCACTGTAGAACTCTCCTGTCACACCCGCTGCTCCCCTCAGCAGTGTATATCCGTAGTCTGCCTGTTCTGCTCCCCTCTCTGTCTCAGGTGAATTCTCTCACCTTCCCGCGCCTCTGGCCTATACCCCTGTTCTTGTATAAAAATAAATAAATCTTTAAAAAAAAATGCTGAGGGAAGCTGATCAGAGTATGACCAGCTGTGCCTCTATCCTGCCTTCCTGTTACTCCCATGGGAGTTTCAGAGAAGCTGGATGCTGGGTGTAGGACAACATGGGACACTGAAGCAAAAGTCTTCAGACATTGAAACTAATGGGACAAAGCATAGTGAAAGAGAGATTAAAATTATACATAGGTGTACAATCACACCCTTTCAGGTACCCTATTCTGACAGCCAGGAGATATCCTTGACATGTCCTTGGACAAGGACTATCCTTGCCCAATCGTGGATAGCACCTAGGTATTTCAAGCCTCTCCTCTTCTCTCTGCCTCTACTGCTAACCCTAGTCCAAATTATCACCTGAACACTCCCAGAGCTTCCTCATTTCCATCTCTGTAGAAATTATTCCTTTTCCACCATCAGCAAGAAACCTCAGCTATAAGACTTGCACTTGTTTCTACTGTCATTCCTTTGTTTTTCCAAAATTGCCACATAATATCATTACTTCTCTGTCATCCTTTTTTCTTTTCTCTTTACTACCCTCCTATTTCTCTTTTATTTATTTATTTATTTTTTATTTTTTTCCATCCTGCTGGCTAACTGACAGCATTTTTTTAATTTTATTTTTAAATTCCCCATACAATTGCAACCCCCTTATTTTGATCCCCATCCCTCCTTTCCCCATCCCACCCATAGAGTGTCCTTGGTTCATAGCTGTTTGTTGATTTTGATTTTTTCTTTCTTATAGTTATTCTTTTTCCTGGTCACCTGTTTAGGTTTTCTAGATCCCTGCTATGAGTGAGACCATCCGGTATTTTTCTTTTTCTTTCTGGCTTATTTGTTGAACATGATCCCTTCCAGCTCCATTCATGTTGCTGCAAACTGCATGTGTTTATCTTTTTTGAATGCTGAGTAATATTCCATTGTGTATATGTACCACATCTTCTTGATCCAGTCATCTATTTTTGGGCATTTGGGTTGTTTCCAAAGTTTAGCTATTGTAAATAGTGCTGCTTTAAACATAGGGGTGCAGGTGCTCTTTGGAATTAATGTTTCTGTGTCCTTTGGGTAAATTCCTAGGAGTGCAATTGCTGGATCATATAGAAGCTCTATCTTTAGTAGGCTGAGGAATCTCCACACAGCTTTCCATAGTGGTTGGTCCTATTTCTCTTTTAAAACAATAATTCTTAACAAGAGTGCTTGTGATTTCATGAAAAGTCTCAAAACAGAGAGACTTTGACTTGTATTGAAGACTACTTAATGCAGAATTGCAGTGATTTTGGTGACACATTTCATCTACTGTCTAAGCAATGAATCAGAGGGTTTTGGCAACACCCTTTTAGACCAGAAACATATAGGACTGCTTTCCTGAGGGAGGATGAACCCAGGCATTATTTGGAGGGGAGACAGAAGTCATGATTCAGATAATCCCCAGGACCATGGCCAGATGCTGTTGCCTGGCAGCTTCCCACATGGATCAGAGCTGGTATTACTTAGAGCTATCCTCTGAGCCAGCCCTGCCTTCTTTCCCCACTTCTAGGTCTGCAGAAGTGCTGGGTGAAAACAGGGAGAATACATGCTGAAGGAACAGAGACCACTCAAGGAACTGAGTGGAAGAGTTGGAGCTCACTGGAGAAACCCATCATTCATGACCCCAACCGTGGTGGAACTTCTAAACTCACCACCTCATCTGTCCAATGTGATTAGAAGTATCCATGGCAGAAAGACACCAGGAAATACAGGAAGTCGGGTGTCACCCCTGCAGAGAAGGTTCAGAGGCCAATGAAGACCTGGAGAGCCAAAGAACTGAGGAGACTACATGTGCTCCTCCTGCTAGATTTAATTATTAAAATAACAACCCTAAGGGCCTTCCCAGTGGTGCAGAGGTTGAGCACAGGGTTGCGAAGCTGCCCACAGCCTCTGCAGCACCGGTTCGATCCCCAGGCTCCGGCCAGGGTCCCACATGGCTCACAGACCTCTCCTGCTGCCCGCTGCTCCCCTCAGCAGTGTACTTCGTCAGTCTTCCTGTTCTGCTCTCCATTCTGGCTCTGGTGAATTCTCTCACCCTCCTGCACTTCTGACTGTACCCAGTGCTTGTATAAATAAATAAATAAATCTCTAAAAAAAAAAGAAGCTATAAAAAAATAAAATAAATAAAAAATAAAATAACAAACCTAAGCCATTCAATAAGTATAAACAAGTCCGAGAAGTTATGATTTCTTCCCTGTGTTATCAAAGTAATTTGAAAAAATAAGTACCTCTGAATTGCTGGTGCCCTAAAAACACACATTGGAACTGTCTTTGGAGTAACACAGCACTTCAAGAATGAGAAGATTTTCCTTATATAGAAAGTTGCCTGAAAGTAGAACACACTTCTTCAGATTTGACTATTCCTTATTAAGCACCAACTATATGCCAGATGCATGCTCAGCAATTCTGCATACTGCCTCATTTTCTAATCCTAACAATACAGTGTTATGGTGACTCAAGGACAAATTCCAACCATCGCATTCAAATGCATATAAATCTAAGAGTTTAATAATACCTACCTAGACTGTGGATCACATTTTACAAATGAGAAAATCAAGTGCGTCAGTTGTACCAACCAAATAGGAGACAGGTTAGGCATGCAAGGGACTTATTGCGGGATAGAAATGGAATAGGTAGGGGTAGTCTTTAGACCCCAGGGAGGTCTGTCCCTGGTAAAGGGAGTGGAGGAAGGAAAGTAAAATAGGAAGAATCTAGGGCCATAGGGCAGATCTAAGACTCAGTCAGGTATAGAGGGGTCCTCAATCCAAAATTTCCCACTGGAGGAGTCTCAAGTATGTCCAGAATATGTCTGCCTTGACCTCCCACTGATTGGGAGAGTCTACAGTTTTTCTGGGGTGGATCCAGAAGGGCAACAGCTGAGGTAGAGAAAGGGGTCAGCACACCTGTCAATTATTATGCTCCTACATCAGGAGATCAGAATAGTGTGTTTCCATGCCTTACACACCAAGTTATTAGGGCATTCAAATAAATTTTCCATTCACCCAAATTTTCAGTGGTCAAACTATAACTCAAATCTGGACTTCAAGGGTCTTTAGTCTCTATTTTTCTCATTGTGCCCAGTAGATCCCTTATTTGGGGTGGTGTGGAATTTTAGGTTGTTTGAATTTATCAGCCAAGTATTTCATTTAAAAGGAGTTCTCCTTTTAATTGTTTCAATCAGCTCACTTACATGTTGGGAAGCATTTGCCATCCACCAGATTGTCCAGGATAGAATTTTATCCAGGTTTCTGGGTACGAGCTTGAGTCAAAGGACAACCTGACACTCTTGAAAGGTAACCAGGCCTCTTTGTACTTCAGGCATCTCTGAAATAGGACTGGCATTCTTGTTGGAGACACAACACCCTGCCCTATAAAACATCTATTCTAGAAGCTGAAACTATAATACAGTAATCAGAAATACTAGCCTTTAGCTGTGGCCAAGAGATGCTTTTATGCCACATGTACCTCCCTCTTTCTTTGCTTGTTAATGGGGGGGGGGTTTCAATAGCACAACAATTCATCCAAGTTGTGCTTTCAAAAATAGCAAAGAAATAAGATATTAAAGACATTTCTTTCTCTGAGGAATTCATTCATTCCACAAATACTTATTGAGCACCTATTATGTTTGTGCCAGAACTGGAAATGGCATGCTGAACATGGGGACTGTAGACAAGACTGTTGTTATCATACAAATTTTCCTCCCAGTGAGAGGAGAGAAAAAATAAACTACAAACAACACTGAATAGCAATAACTGCTGGAAAGAACATGAAATATCGCGAGGGTCTTAAAAGCAATGGGTGAAGGCAGTAGGGCTTAAATAACATAGTCAGGGAGGGCATCCAAGCAAGGGAATATAAAAATTCCCATGTGAGCCCACCATGTCAGGATACAGGAAAGAGCAGCCCAGGCAGAAGGAACAGCACACAGAGGCAGGAAGCTGCATCTTGCTTTTGAAGCAACAGAATGGAGGTCTGTAGCTGAACCCTGGAGATCACAAAGGGTGTTATGGGTCAGACAGTAAGATGGGCTCACTTTGCAAACCACGGTCAAGATTACATTTTTCTTTCCAGTACAACTGAAAGCCATGGAGAGTTTAAAGCAGAATAGTACTAAGAATTGATTAGTGCTGTGGGACAATGCATATGGGGACAAGAATAGAAGTAAAGAGGCCATTGAGCAGGGATTTTAATGATCCAGAGGGAAGGTGATGCTGGTAACAGAGAAGAGGGAAAAATGTGATTAGATTCTGAAAGTCATACAGAAGCCAAATAAACTCAACTTCATCTATGCAGCATGGAGGCTGAAATCATGGTTTCTCAGCCCTGGACATAGGGGATGTCACTTAGGGTGTCAAAACGATACAGATGGACAGGGGGCAGGGTCTTAACCAGAAAAAAATAAGAAAGCATAGCATGCCCCACCCCCACCCCCTTGAGTCTATAAGGTTGAAGTGAGCTCTGATTCAAAACACTAACACCGGGCCTCCCTGGTGGCACAAGGGATTAAGACGCAACCTACAAAGCTATCCGCAGCCACTGCAGCATGAGTTCGATCCCCCGGCCAGAGAGCTATCCACATGGAGAGCAGACCTCTCCTGTCTCACCTGCTGCTCTCCTCATCAGTGTATTTCAGTAGATCTGGCTGTTCTGTTCCCCGCTCTGTCTCAGGTGAATCCTCTCACACCCTCCCCCACACCTCTGGCCTGTACCCAGTTCTTGTATGCAGAAATAAATACATCTTAAAAAATGAAAAAACACTAACACCTGTTAAGCTCCTCTTTTTCTTTTAAATTGTGAGTGTCTTCATGATCTGACATTGATAAGACTTTGTCCTTACTGATAATGGATGATGGCTGCACACCGAGACATTACAGGACACCGGGTGAGTTATTTAATACCAATTATAATTAATGATTATACAGGACTGACTAGATAGCAGACACCAAGGACTTTGCCTGTGTTCTGTCACAGGCCAAATCTCATAACCACCTATGATATAAGATTAGTATCCTTATTTCATAGATAAGAAAACTGAGACCAAGAGAGGGTAAGTTACCAAGCTTATTACTCTCACTTTGAAGTCTCTCTTCTACTATGTTTGGGGCTGAAAAACGCCAGGAATATTGCACCACCAAGGCTGTCTGCAGTGAAGGGCGCCTGGGCCATGTTGAGGGGGTCTCTTCTGAGAACTACCACCCTGGTGCTGGTGGCATCATCATGGAAGTGAACTTTCCCACCATGGGCATTGCTGATCTATCATGACTGTCAGAAGGATCCAACAGAAGACCCAAGAAGAGGGTTCCCAGGCTTCAACAATCAAGGAGCTAATCTACTAAAGTCATGGTCCAGCTGAAACCAAGGCATTGCTTACCCTTATGGTGAGGAAACATTTAGCAATAAATTCATTCAGTAATTATTTATTGACCTTCTAATTGTTGGACCATACACTAGACAATGAAGGTAAAAAGGAACAAAGCCAATTCCTGTCTTCAAAATTCCTACAGGTTATTCTGGACCCCAAGAGGTAGATTGGTTACAGTTCATAAAACAAGAGAATTAATAAAATATGTGTCCAAGTATTTAACAGAAAATTGCAGAGCATAGAAGAGAACTGAGTTGGCAGAATCAAAATTAGGATCTAGAACCCATGTGGGCAGGGACAACGAGGGAAAGATGAATTTAAGAAAAGAAAGGGGGAAAATACTCAGGCCACTCTGGAGAAATTTGGAGTACTTCTAAGAGTTTCAGAAAGTTCACTGGAAAAGGTAGCATCTGGCTATATTTCTGCCTGAGGCTATTGTCCTTCTTTGAAGCTGAAAGCACTTGCCATCTGCTCGATGATGCTAATGTTAATACAGGAAGCTCTTCGCTTATGACTTATATTATACCCAAGAGAGATGGATCACAAATCTAACAGCACATGGAATGGAGGAAAATGTGTTCTTGGGAAGCTCCCAGTCTGAAATCTGACTGTTCTTAAGAACTCTTCATGAGACAGTGAGCCAGAATTACAGGGATTATGTATCAGTTGTTTCTGATTTGAGAGAAACAGAAGTCTCCTTTGGCAGAAGGAGGAAAGTTGGGACTCTGCATACTTGGAGGTCTAATGACCCTGCTCCCTTCCCCACCCCATTCTCTTGGTCATAAGAAAGATCTGTGCATTTTCAATGGCGAAAGGGTCATTTGGATAGGAAGAGAGGAAAACAAAGGAGGTTTCTGGTGAGAGTCCCACCCTTCCCTCCAAGCTGGAATTGCTCATCTGGGTTCAATTAAAGAGGTGGGGACAATGTTTCCAGCGAGCAGCATTAAAGCATCTTCTGAGAAAGAGAACCAGGGGTTTCGGGGTTCCTATTGCATTGGCTTGAATCAGTAGCTCCTTTGGAAAGACCAATGTCTGTGGGGTGATAAGGAAAGGGGGGCATCTCTGGGTAGAGTGTCTACCCCCATCCATCCTCTCAGCTCTGTGCCCAGACTTCCCTCCCCCACACCAGCCATCTGGAGTTACCAAATGGAAGACACCTCTTTATCTTTTGGAAGATAAGAACTCTTCTATCAGGAATAATCTTAATTCTTTGTCATTTAAATTGAAAATATTTTATCCTATTTGCTGTTACCTTCTAGTTTTTTTATAATTCTTTTTGGCTCAGGGAAGAATTTTATATTCATACAGTCAGTTCTACTAATCTTAACTTATAGTTTCCACCTTTGGGTTTATATATAAAGAAGTCTTCAGTACCAATATTCAAAGCTATTCTATATTTATTTGAATTCTTTAATCTATTTTTAACTTGAGTCTAATATGAAATAAACACCTAATTTTATTTTTTCCACATCTTTAATATTTCCAGAAACACTTGTTATTGTATTGATTCCCCCAATAATTTAAAATGCATTTTTATCATATACGAAATATTTTATATACTTAGATATGGTGGTTGTATTACCACAACCTTGTCAAATATTCCAGATCCCCTCCCTACCGTACCTCCTGTGCAGGAGGTTAAAGCATGTCTTGTTGAATTCATATGTGGACAAATAACTTGTGTCAGTAAATGAAGGCCAGCAGGAATGGCATGTCTCACTTATGAACAGGAGATTTGCTAGCCAGTAAGTGGCTCGCCATGTCCCCTGTCCCTCTGTAACAGCATCATTCATGTTTCCAGATAGATACTGCTCCATCAGCTCTGGTCCTGGAATGAAAGCAACGTGGGAGAGATTTCAGCTAACCTGAGATGCATGCACACTTCGGGCAAAAAGTAGATCTTTGCTATGGTAAACAACTGAGATTTAAGGGCCTTTTTTTACCACAGCTTATCCAGTCTATCTTGACTAAGATATGTTTCTGGTCTCTCTCTTATGTCTACTCTTTAACTAGCAACACAGTCTTAAGTCTTAGTTAGCTAAAACTTGCCCAACTAAGACTAAAAGTAAGAATAACCTCTCATCTGAATGTCCTGAGAATAAAATCAAGAACAAAAAATATGCCCAAGCCACGCCCTCACAGATTTTAATGGTTTGTTATTGTCTTCTTACATCCAGTGTTCCAGAATGCAGAGTGGCAAGGATGGATAAACACTTCAGAAAAAGCAGAAGAGTTGCATTAACATTGTCTGGAAATCTCTGGGTTTTGGGGTTCCCTTTCCTCTGTGAACACAAGAGCCCTGACAACAAACCAGGTCCCCACGGGGTTGTCTCCTCACCATTCCACCTGTGGTCACCTCTGCCAGCAACTCAGCTTGGGCCTGACTCAGTGTCAGCGCTGGGTTGCCAGAAGCAGTCGGTAAATTGAAGAACAGAATTCCCCAAGGGAGAGAGAGAAAGGGAGTGAAGTGGAAAGGCAGCAACATTTTGCCAAAATCCATTTCTTCCAAACTATAGATGCTGATGCTGTTTTTCCCTCGTGATTGCAAGCATGTCTAGTGGGACAGGAGGGCTGCTGTGTTGAAGTGTGTAAGGCACTGAACTTTCACAAAGGTGGACTTGTGGTGGAAACACCACTGTCTGGGTGTGAAATGAGTAGATGCAAACACCAAGGGGAATTTTCAGAGGAAGAAAGTATTATAATGCTCTGCCTGTTTTTGGACGTGACTCGTCCATCCCCAGAAAGGCAGAGTATAAATCCTCCCCGCAGCAACTGAGAGCTGCCACTGAAGCCAGAAGAGGCTCACACTTGCATCTTCCTGACCTCAAACCTGACTTCACAGCCTCTGCTTTAGCCAATAATGAAAACTGAGGGATTCAAGAAAGAATCTTATTTGTGTATGATAAGATCTAATTCTGCTCTTTTGCCCAAATTTTGACTTTGAACAGCAGCCAAAATTTGACTTTTTGGGCTAGAAATCAGGGCAAACTGTACTGTTTCCAACAGCATTTCAACTCCAATCCCCCTCCATAACCACCTCCACAGCCCAGCAGAGATTCACAGACATATAAATCAGAGTTGGCTCAGTTTAGAGGAGGATGGAGAACTGGACACCACCCAAACAGAGAAGTCATACCCAGAACAATTAATTACCAGCAACATACATTCCAAACAGCACATCATAGTAACAGGGACTTCCTTAGCTGGGTGTTTAGGAACAGAAGTAATTGGGGAAAAATTGGTAACAATTCTAACTAGACTACATTTGTGCTCTAGACAGAATATTGATGTCTCCTCCAAATTCACAGGTTGAAGTCTAGCCCCGAGGAGATGGTATTTACAAGTAGAGCCTTTGGGTGTGCTTAGGTCATGAGGACTCTGCCCTCATGAAGAAAAGTAGTGTCCTTATAAAAGAGCCCTCCAGAGCCCTCTCACCGCCTCTTCTTTGTGAGAACACAGTTTAGAGACTGCTGTCTAGAAACAAAGAACAGCTGTCAGCAGAAATCAAATCTTGATCTTGGACTGCCCAGCCTCCAGAATTGTGAGAAATAAATGTTTATTGTTTACAAGATACCCGTATATAGAATTTTGATACAGTAGCCCAAACAGATAAGAAAACTTTGAACAGTGAAATGAAGAAATGAAAATTCTCTGCAGCTATTTGAGGAAGTCCTGCCATGGAAAAACTGCCTTGGGTACAGGAAGAGACAGCAGTGAGTGAGATGACAGAAAGCACAAAGGGAAACAAACTGGACCAAATTTAAGGTACTCTGATGGCCCCCTTAATGAGAAGCAATCCAAAGGAATGTACTGTATACGTTAGTGGTGATTATGATAGCCATCCTGGTGATGTTATTTAGTAAACTTTATGTGGTTCTAACTCATAGCTTCGGTTCAATCATTTGAATTAATAAAAAAATTTTTCTTCGAAAATTCTGAGGTTACAAATCCTTTCAGGCTTTTTAAAGCTATCTATCTGAGTTACATAGACCCCACTGCCAAGTGAAGTAAGGATTCCAGGCCCAGACTGGCCAGCCCAGGTAGCCAGCACACCTTACAGAATTGCACCATCACAAGACTAGCCCTGTCTGTGTGTATGACAAGTTACACTTCATATCTATCATCTCCTTTCATCCTTACAATGCCTTTGAAAGGAAGTAGGGTAGATAATTTACAGATAAGGAAACTGAGGCACAGTAAAGGCAGGGTCACAACATTGGCAGATGAAAATACTTTATCACTGAAACTGACTCTAGGTCCTTTCCTCTGGTCCCTGCGGCCCAACTGGCAAACTCTTCAGAAAGTGCTGTAAATAGCCCATGTGCAAGTGAACAAGGACAGATGTGTCTTGGCCACTTTGAGGATGGCTTCGAGCTTCTTTGGGATCCATTCTGAGCCCAGAGGTGAGCCCTCAGCACCCAGATCTAAAATGTAAGATCTTCCTGCACCCTGGGGAGGGCAGATGGGCCCAGGTGGAGCCTCATCCAGTGGAGGCCATTGAGAACAAATAAAACCATGAGAAATTCTGAGAGTCATTGGAGCTAGATTCTGTTAGGCACACTTCTTAAACTTGTCTTTTCACATAAAATCGTTTATACAAACGAAGTTCTCTTTTCATTGATCACTTTCTCTAACAATGGTCAAGTTAGTATACTTTCTACTTCAGTCGTATTTTCCTTGGTCTCATCAACTATTGACTGTCAGATGATCATGAAAAAAATGAGAGGTTAGAGAGAAAAATCACACACAGGTACTTAGGAGAGAGAAATGGACTGGCAGAAAGCCAATGGGATTGTGAATAAAACAGTTATGTTAATAAACTCCCTGTCAAATTGCCTCAGTTTCTCTAAATACCAAAAACTACTCTGTCTCAGGCCCACCAGAACCACCTAGTTGATTCACACTGCAGGCTAGGTCAGTTCAGTATCCTTAAGTCAACTCCCTTTTGAGTAGTGTTTGCAGTTCACATAATACCAGATGAGCAGAGCTCTCAGTTTGCAAGTGGAGTTATTAAAAAAAAAATCAGCAATTTAAACCTTAATCCCTGCTTTTGCTTGAACTAAGGGAGACAAGGACAAACTTCTAGCTGTTCTTCCATTTGATAAAGCTGAGTGTAGTGGCTATAAATTAGAAATAACAAAGAGAGCCATGAGGCAGCACTTACAGCACCCTGGAGCCTTTCTGGAGCTTTATTGACTGTTCTGCAAGATTATGGAAACAGCAGATCTGGCATGGGCCCTGGCGAAGGGAAATGATTTGCACAAGTGGCTGAAGTACTTCACCGGAGGCCGCACTGCTAGGTGGTACCAAGCATGGGTAACCAAGAGAGTATTTTATGAGTCTCTAGAGTCTACTTCAGTATGGCTAAAGGTGCTCTTAATTGGTTTTCTATTCAGATGCATTAAATTAACTTTATCTAAAAGTATTGCTTCCTGACTTCATTGAGGGAAAATTGGATTTAGATTTAGAGTCACTGTACAGATGCAAAATACACTCTAAACTCTTCTCCTTCACCATAGTTTATGAGCAAAGAAAAAAGAAAATGATTTTGCCATTCTTGATTTGAATGTAAGTGCTATTATGTTTGATACCAACATACTTTTTCACTTCTTCAGGATGTTATCAGAAGAGTTCAGGAAAAAGAGTCAGATTTGGACTCCTCTATGCTGTGAGTCACTGCAGATGGGTAAATCTTTTCATTTAAGATAAACCAGTATCAGAACCAAGCATATTAAAACAGCCAAGCCTTGCTATTTCAGTCAGATATCTCTAGACACAGAGAAAGAGCACTGAACCGGAAGTCGGAGGACACAGGTCTGAGGACAGTCTGAGGACAAAGTACTGAGACAAATCCATTCTCTTGAGCACATCTAGAAAATAGATGCACTATTATTAGACTAGACTAGACTCTCTCTACATTTCCTTCTTAGACTAAATCATGCTTACACATGGCCATTTTCCTCACTACTGATTATCATAAAATTTGGAGTCAATTTTATCTCCAAAATCTCTGTGTAAAATCCAAGCATAATAAACTCTGATTTCTCTAAAATCTGAATGCCCTGACCATTCAAATAATCAAAATAGCTTTTGCAAAATTATATAATATTCATAATAATAATCACTACTTTGTATAATATTCCCAATTAGCTTCTAAATCATAAACAAAAGATTCATTTCTGTTCAATTTGATTTTATGAAGTATGTTAAAATGCACCCCCAGGGACATTCTTAGGAAATAAGAGATAAAATTTATGAAGAAAAGATGAAACACCCTCTATTATTCCAGCAGATTTTCTAACCTCACCCATGAGAATGTTTACACTGGTTTTTTTCCTTGTAAGTCCATCTCCTTTCATTTGCACTCACCTCATTTCCATGTTATTCTTGGCATCCAGAAAAGACAGAAGTTTTTTTTTTTAAAAAATCAGAACCCTGCCAGGCCAGAAACATAAAGAAAAGAATCACAGACAGCTTTATTTCACTAAATCTTGAAAGAACTTATCCAATGTGGGAGGAAAGTTTCATTAAATTCAAAATCATGTAAGAGGAAACTTCTTAGATGTTTCAACAGAGAATAAAGTGCAAACATTTAAGGCATTTATCTTTTCCCAAAGAGAACAGAAGCTGTCCTGTCATTTGCTCAGTTGCACAGGGCTAGGCACTTACTACACATTAAGTAGGTGCTGAGTTTGAGCCCCTGTGGCAAGGTCAGTCCGCTCTGGCAAGCCTGTCTCAGCTAAGCATAAGGTGCCATGGGTCAGAGAAAAGGCTGAGGAGAAGATTCCTGAATACCATTTGCATTAGGGAGAATGTCAGAAGGAGTTACTCCTTGCCTTTTCATTCTTTTTTGTCTTGAAGGCATTATTTAATAGTGATCAAGACCATCAGACTCTCAAATCAGACAGGCTGAGTTCAAATTCCAACTTAGCCACCATTAGCTGAGTGACCCTGGGCATGTTCTTGAACCTCTCTGTGCTTCACTTTTTCATTGAAAAATGAAACAATAGGGCCTCCTTGGTGGTGCAAGGAGTTAAGCACAGCACTATGAAGCCAACCACAGCCTCTGCAGCAGGAGTTCAATTTCCGTCTGGCCAGGGAGCAACCCACATGGCGCAGTAGACGGCTCCTGAATCACCCGCTTCTCCCCTCAGCAGTTGAATTTCAGTCAGTCTGCCTGCTCTGTTCCCGGCTCTGTCTCTGGTGAATCCTCTCACTCCCCTGAACCTCTGGCCTATACCCCAGTTCTTGTATGCATAAATAAATAAATCTTTCAAAAAATGAAATAATAATAATAATACTGCATCCTAGTTGCCTGGTACATATTAAGGGTGACTTACAGGTTCTTATCTCAAATGGTTTGGGTTTTAATGTCTTATACCTTCCTTCTAAGATTATTTGTAGGATTCAATGAAAAAATGTGGGGCCTCCCTGGTGGCACAGGGGATTGAGACACAATCCATGGAGCTGTCCGCAGCCACTGCAGCACAGTTTGATCCCCCGGCCCACCAGGGAGTGGCCCATATGGCCCAGCAGACCTCTCCTGACTTGCCCACGCCCGCTGCTCCCCTTAGCAGTGTGCTTCAGTCAATCTGCCTGTTCTGTTTCCCGCACTGTCTCTGGTGAGTTCTCTCACCCTCCACAACTCTGGCCTGTACCCCAGCTCTTGTATGCATAAATAAATAAATCTTTAAAAAAAAATAAATGAGAATATGTGTGTGAAAGATGTCTGAGAGCACCTAGCATTTAGTAAGATTTCAATAACTGCAAACCATTGCCACTATTATCTCATTATCTCCTTCATTATTATAATTAGTCTGGGCTATGCCAATGACCCCTCAGGAGAAAGATACATTCTAATGCAGTGCAACCACTAAAGGTAGCAATTATGAAGCTGAGTTAATAGAAAAAGTTCTAAATATGCTAAGAATACCTGTTTAAGAATTCAAGGGTATAAGCTTGGTATTTTAGAAACACGTCTATCAGAGACATTTTAAAATATCAGCACTTCAGAAAAGTTCCCATCTATGAATCATTTTGTCCCTAACCATATATTAGATAATGTGATCTGAAGTTCACCTGGCTAAAGGTGTTGTAAAGGTCACATGGACCAGCACAATTTTCCTTTAGTACAACTAGAGGAAAATGAAGCACAGAAAAACATTTGACTCCAAGTTAACAGAATTAGTGGCAAAGCTTATCTAAAAATAAATCTATTTTCAAGTCCAAATCCCAAATGCAGAAGCAAATCTTATTTAGTAACTTTTTTTGTACAACTTTTAATAAAAGAGCATATCATTAAAAAATACAAATCCATAGGCAGTTGCAATTATATTGATGCAAATAGAGAGCATTTTTGTGGGTTTGCTGGTTGAAAGAAAGAACTTCTTCCTGAATCAATCAGAGCAGAAGCAGGAGACAGAAACCACACCAGTTACTTGTACAGAGAACATAGTAGAAGCAATTGTTAACTTGATGTTGAAAAACTGCAAAGACAAACAAAACACTACCATGGAAGCAGCAGTGGCAGGAGGTAGCTATTTATACTACTCCTGGGGAAACAAAAAGAAGACCTAGGAATTATTAAAACTAGAAGCTCAGAGAAGGGGTTCCACGGTCCTGAAACTTGGACATCTTAGAAGGGGCAGCTGTTTGGCTGGTGCTGGTTTCTCAGAGCTTGGAGGATGGGCTCCAGTGACCCAGTCCCCTGAAGAAGGGTTAGTTATCTCTGCTCTGACATCTCTAAGGGGGCACCAAGGCTGATTCTGAGGACTGGAACAGCTGCAGCCTGGATTCACCTGCTGCTTCTGGAATGAATGTGACTGTGGGATGAAGCAGCTTTGCTAAACATGAACAAGCACAGGAAACAAATGGAAAGAAGGAAGTCCCTTTCACCCTCCTCCAGGATTCTAGTCTCTATCACTTGAAATTGGCAAAGATAAACCAGAAAGCA
Source organism: Talpa occidentalis (assembly GCF_014898055.3). NCBI lineage: Eukaryota > Metazoa > Chordata > Mammalia > Eulipotyphla > Talpidae > Talpa > Talpa occidentalis. The sequence continues at coordinate 37,060,417 of NW_023601653.1, forward strand.
TCTGGCAAAGCAAAAAAAAAAAATGTTTTGCAGAGTCAAGCTGGGTTGACATTACAAAGTAGAGAAGGAAAAGGTAAGAAAAGTGTGCTAAGAAATGATAACTCGGTTGGCAGAAGTTCCTGGAAGAGGGGGAATTTACAGCATTTTCACTGCCTTATCATTGTTTATATTCAATCTGGTAAGCTGCCTTATCTACTTTTCTTGGCTCCCATTTACATACTTTCTATCACAACTGAGGTAAGAAAATTGTCTTACCAATCCAAACATATGTTTTTATTAGACTTTTAAATTAAAATCAGAAGTTTTATTAAAAATTCTAACACTGCATCTTCACCCTAAAACCCTATAAAATTATGATTTATCCATTATACTTATGTTCATCTTCAAGAAATAAATACATATGAATATGTAACTCTAAAGATGCTGAAAGACAACACTGAGAATATAAGGTCTATATAACATATTGGTAATGGAATTGCTTATGGAATACACGTATCACTGGGAAATTCTCAGTGTCTTTGTCTTTGAATTGTTATAGAGAATGAATTGTCCTGAGAGATGTGCAACCCCTAAGCCAAGCTGCAAACTTTATTGCATTTCGCTCAAAAGTAACTAATAAGTTGCATTCGACTTCAATGGAGACCAAATCCGAAATCATTAACCAAAGACTAGTACTCCTATTCATGTAAGAGTGATCAATCAAAAAGCTTTTTCAGAATACCTACTGCCAGCTTGCAGCTGAATATAACTTTGTAGCTTACGGTTAAAACTAGGGACTAATACAAGGGGCTGGTGTTGAAGTGAAACAAGTCTCCTAACATATCTAAATGGGTTTGAGTCTGAGACAAGTGGCTGCTCACCTCCTGGCAGTGGGTCATTTGGAATCCAGCTGCAGCACTTTTCCCAGCCTCCCTTGCAGCACCTGTGGTCCTGTGATAATGTCTCTCAAGTGGACTGTGACAGAGTTGGGGTCATGTGACATCACCCACATGTTCCTCTGTGTTTCCTCCCTTCCCTTGGGCTTTTACAGCAAAGGCAATGACTGGAGTGACATTGGAGGCCACAGATGCAAGACAACTGAATGACACCATCCCAAGTTTCGGAATGACAATGAGAGCGGAGACCACCCTCTTCCACCCCAATCCCCCAGAACTTCTTCCCTGGGCTGTAATAGAAGAAATGAATTCACATAGGTGAAGACCAATATATTGCATAAGAAAGATCTGAAGTAGTCAAATAATAATAAATCCTTAGAATTCTTAGAAATGATAAGACCTCATATGGATCTTAATTAAGAACCATCATAATTTATTCAGTATCTTAACATGCAGAGACTATGCCAAGAACTGACATGAATTTACTGTTACAACAACCTTCACATTATGTATTATTAAACTTTCCTTTGCAGATGAAGAAATTGAAGTTCAGAGCACTCTGGTAATTTCCCCAAATTCATACAGATATAACGAATGGTAACCCTATAATTTGAACACAGGTAATTCTACTTCCAAAGCCAGTGCAGGCTGGAGGTGGTCTAGGTTATGAAAAGGTACAAAGGCATGTATTATCATGGTGATGGGAGGGCTGCAAGTTGCAACAACTATGAAACTTTTCTTTTCCTCTAATATTTTTGTGGGAAAAGAGTCTGCTTGCTCTTCCCTTTCAAATCAGTCTTGACTTCTGAGACTGGAACTGCATCGCTCTTGTCTCCATCAATGTTACTGGAATGGGAAAGCCCAGAATAAATTATCAAAGTATTTAGAGATGAAAAGAAAACCAAACACCCCACCCTCATCCACCACCACCCACACCCCCAAGCAGGTGCCCATACTGTCTGTGAGAAGGTTGGATAGAGGCCAGATGACAATGACAATAATTTGGGCAAACCTTTCTAGTATGAGGAGTCCTGGCAGGATTAGAAGAGTGAGGAGAAAGGATCTTGGCCATAGAACAGAAGAAGAAGCCTAATCAAAGAAAAAAAAAAAACACATTGTTCAATATTACCAATATTTGCATAGATAATCAAGAGCTCACTATATAAATATTTATTTATTTATTTATTCATTTATTTTTGGTGTTTGGATGACCCTAGAGGAATCCAAGGCAAATAAACAATTGTAGGCCAGAGGATGTCTAAATAAAACTACATCCTAGGTCTTGGGAAATCATGCAGAGCTTCAAATATAGGAAGTGGACATCAAAATGGGGAGGAGTATGGACTATATTTCCAACATTGTCTTTCAGTTGTTAGAATTGATTTTTCATCTTAATGAGAATATAAGTCATTCATATTACAGCTGATCCTGTTGCTTGAATTGACATGCAATAGCTATGGAGAGCCTTCTGCTCAGCCTGCTGTACCTCGGCATCCCCATGCTCTAGACTGTTATCATCCTCAGATGCCTTAAGTTCTCCTTAACCAAAGGAGATAACAAGCAATAACCAGTGACCAAGAAGGGTAAGGCCACTCAGACTGAGTGCCAAATACTTTCACTGCACATGCATAACAACAGAAACTGTGGCTGTCCTAAGTGCTGTGTGCCCAAAATGCCTGCCCTCTTGCCTTCCAAGCATGTGGTAGGATGGCACTTCCTGACCTTTAGGTGGTCACATGTGGCCAAGTAAATAATTCTGATCAATGAATTAGGAGAATTGACAGCATCACTTTCATCTGGGAGCATTGAATTGCTGATACAAGATCCTTCAAAATTATCTTTTCTTCCATCACAGCAAGGGGCACCCTTTGAGTTAAGGGTGCATGGGGTGCACATAGTTTGAGCAAGAAATAAACTTATTATTTCAAGCCCTTGGGATGTTGCAGTTTGTTGTAGGATCTCACCTTTACTGACTGAAAATAACAATTAGCTGTCACTGAGTGCTCTATCCTAAACACCACATAGTCATTTATTTGTAACAACAACCCTTTAAGATGGCTACCTATCAGGCCAGATGAAGATGAGGAGGTACAGAGAGTTATATAAATTGCCCAAGATAGCATCACTAATGCAAAAGGTAAAACTTGATGCAGGTGCAGAAAGTCTGTTGCCAGAGCCTCAACTTAACCACTGAGCTATGCCACCTCTTGAACAGGACTATGCATTTTAATTTGATCTCTGTAACAAGTTTTAATAAAATTGCTCATCATCAGTAACATACACAGTGAAAGCTGCAGTAAAAACATCATCATATCAAAATCACATATGCTACCATCAAGTTTAACTCTTGTTTGCAGTTAATTGCAATTATTTTATAAGAAGAAAAAATTGGCATTTGAAATAATTGCACCCCAGATGTCACCACTTAAGTCGCCAAGTTGCATGACAATTTTTTAAAAAGTAATAGTACGTATGTGAAATAAATAACATATAACCATGTAGGCTGTGCTTTCTGCAAGATTTGGGTCTACCCTTTTGAACCTGGACTCCCTGAGTTAAAAACAGGAACAAGAAACATTAACTATTTAGCATGTTTCATTTTAGATTAAACAGATTTTACTCCCTTTCCCCTGGTAATTATATATAATTAAAAAGCACCAAGGAATGTGCGTTAAAGCACAATGAAGGAATGATCACGTGAACAGGGGCTTATTTTAACTCACCGCTGAGGGGAAGTTGCTTTTATTCAGATTAATTTGTGAAAGAACTGATGAAAACATGACAGTGAGACAGAAGGGAACATGCTCTTTCAAATTGCTCAGCTCAAAAAACATGATTAATGAAACTCATCTAATTGCATAAATGCTTCAGAAGGCATTATTACCGAGTACACTTAAAGGTCATACTCCTATGTAGTAACTTTCTCTTCTGGGAAAACCCAGCCTGTGTTTCAGAACCTTCACTGAGTCAGATTGCCTCGAATCACTGTCTAACACAAGATCTAGCTGAATAACTATAATGGTCAGACATCATTTCAGTATCATGCTCACTCGTGTGTATTCTCCAGAACAAAGACAAGTATGTAAATGCCAACTCTGTCAATTAAGTCATTTATCTGTTAAAAGGCACTGTCAGTGCATGGGTGCATTGGTGAAGGAAATTCTATGGGGACTACAGAGGGGGGAGAGAGGAAGCAAACATTGTCTAAAAATGAACAATGATGTAAAATATATATTTTTAAAAAGTATCATTTCAAGCAAAATCTTAATAATATGTTCATCTCCAATAAATCTATTCAGTCTTACATTAAAAAAAAAAAAAAGGCGCTGTCATGGGCATCGCCTGCATGGGACACTGAGCTGGGTGCTCTGGTGTGCAAAGCACAAGGGTGGTGACACCTCCCTTAACCCTGGGGGCTTATCTGTGCCAGGCACAACCTCATTTAATTCTCACAAAAACGCTAGATCCGGACCATGATTTTCACTATTTTTAGATCAGGTAGGAAGTGGAGCTCTGCCAGCACATACAGAACGCTATCTGGTGACTTCAGTGTTTGGGGAAACAAAGCCTGGAAGGAGGTTATGCAGGGCTGGGTTATATGGCAATTTTAAATGGGTGGTGGTGAGTAGGGAATGTGATTAGAAAAAGGCATTTGAGTAAAAACCTAAAGGAAGTGAGGAGAAAGCCACAGACCTCTCTGGAGAAAGGGTTTTCTAGGCAGAAGGAAGAGCAAATGCAAAGGACTTGAGGTGGGGCCATGTTGAAGGGACAGCAAGGAGGCATGTGTGGCTGGAGGGAGGGGAGCAGGGCCAGGAGCAGGATTTGTCAGCGTGGAGGGGCCAGTGCCTGGAGGGCTCTGTTTGTCACTGGATCATTGCAGTTCTGTACATTTTACTCTAAGTGACAGGGGAAGTCCTTGGAGTACTTTCAGCAGAGGTGGGGCATGATCTGACAAGAACAGAATCACTCTGACTGCTGTATGGAAACAGAGCTAAGGGCAGCAAGGAAGAAGCAGGGAGGCTAGGTAGGAGCTATTGCATGAACCGGACAAAAGGTGACAGTGTTCTGGCCCAGGGAAGAAACACGGTGTAAAGATAAGGTCAGGTTCTGGATAGACTACATATTAAAAGTAAAAGCAGCATTATTGCCAGGTGAGATATGGCATAGAGAGAGAGGAGTTAGGGTAGGTGTGAAATGGTACTGAAGCAGTGCTACACAGAGCCGCAGGACAGTGCCAAGTACAGTGCCCAAGGTGGGGGACAGGCCACTGTCTACGGGTTCTCACCCATGCCCTCAATTGCAAGACCACTCAGGCTCAGGGAACAACAACAGTGGGGGTTTATCTTACAATCAGGAGACTGGGGAAACAAAGACTTCCGAAAGGCACTCTCCCACCCCAGATAGTGTCTGCAGTGTCTCTGTCCCAAACAAAGGTTGCTCATTCAAGATAGTGCTGTCCTGTCAATGAGGGCCTGGAGGTGGTGGTATCCTGGCAAGCAAGGGGCCTGGCCTCAATTCATGGTGGCAGCTGGAGGTGCTCACAGGTGGGGTTGCTGAGGGGACACCACAGGAGCCAAAACAATAGTCAGAAGGCCAGACAGCACCGGATGCTGCACCAGAGAGCAATGGAAGCAACAGCAACGGGAGATGGTGCCAGATGATCAAAAGCAGTGACCAGCTCTCAAAGGTGACCAGACAACCAGTGCCAGTCACCAGTCAGCTGTGCTGGACAGCACTGGCCAGGAGTGCTGGTCGGCACCAGTCTCCAGGTGTCATTGTCAGAGAGACCAGTGTAACAGCTTTTTGTGAGCTGCTGGCCTACTCCAACAACAAACGGCTCTTTGAAATACTGGGTCAAGGCCAACGGTGCTCCTTGCTTGCAACGTCAGAGGCGGTGTGGGAGGCTGATGGAGCAGCCAGGTCTCTGTGAAGGTCTGCAGGTCTACAGAGCTTGACTGCTTGATGCTTCTTCTTTCTTCAGAACTCAGACACTGATCCTTCTTCTTTTTTCAGGGACCAACAACCAAATACTCTCAGGATGGCTCCTGTCTTGCCTTATATCCTCTTTCAGGGTTTCCCACCTACAAGCCTGTTTGGACCATTTTCGATCTTAAGTGACTAACAGGACCATTTAGCACATCAGGTCATTTCCCATTTTCAATCTGAATAATTAACAAATGACCTGAGCTTGAACCTGACTGGTCCGTTTCAGGCTCATGGGCTGGAATCAGCCCCAGTGGGGCCACAGGCAAGCTGCACCCTGAGCCCCCTCAGCAGGTCTGGGTGTCATAATGCAAGGGGAGGGTAAGGGAGGGGAGCCTGCAGATTGGCCTCTGCTGGGAGCCTGCCAAGTTGGCCCGGGGCTCTATGCGCCTCTACTGCCTGCTGCTCCAGGGAGCCACAGTGCTGGGGCCCAATGCCCCTCCCTGCAGCCTTACCAGAGGGCTTGGTTTTGATCCTCTGCCAGAGACACAGGGCAAATTTTTCACTGCAGTCCCAATGGTGCTGCATGCCCTGGGGCAGTGTTGGGATGACGACCCTCTGCCAGCAGCCTGAGCCTGACTGGGGCCACTGTGGCAGGTGGTAAAATGTCCACCACTCGCTGCCACTCCAGGGCTAGTGCTGGGGTGGCCACCAAGCCCGGCACACTGATGTGGACCTCCCTGAAGGTGCCCTGCAATCTCCCACTGCTGGCTTTAGAACCCCTAAGGCTCAAACCCAGTTTGCCCTGGAGGAGGGGTCAACCACAGGCTACATGCTTGGTGGGCAGGAAACTCCTGCTGTCACTGCTGCTACCGCAAGCCACTTGCCACTGCCTGTCACACTGGGGCAGCAAGGTGGGAAACCGCCAGTGCCACTCAGCTTCCAGGCACCACTGCTTAGGCAGCAGACTGCTGCAAAGTGGGTCATGCCCAGATCAGGGCCAGGTCTTTGACCTGGCAACTAGAAATCTAGAATGCTCCTTTACTAAAGTGGGAAAACTGAGAGGTGCAACTTTGGAATCCCAGTCTGGATCATTTAAGTTTGAAATATCCATTCGATGTTTCAAGTGGAGATGTCAGAGACTAACTGTCCTGAGCTAAAGAGTCAAAAAGAGCTGAAAATATACATTGAGCATCACCGGCATAAACAGTATTCAAAGACAAGGGAAGGAGTAAACCACCAGAGAAGGATAATGCCAGAAGACTATATCCTGGGTCAACACCAATGTTTCCAGGTTGGATGATGAGGAACCAGTCAAGGGGATTTGAGGAGACAGTCACAGAGACAGGAAGAAGACCACAGATTCCAGATGGCTGACCTGCATCAAGCAGGCTAGAGAAAAGAACATTATCCTAGCTCTGCCTACTTCAGGGGTATTTGAAGTATAAGGAGAGGATAAATGGACATCTGGAAAAGTTAAGAAGGCGGCTATGTCTCCAAGATGCTTAAGAACTTCCAGGGTGTGTATGTTAACTAAGTATATTGATTTTTTTAAATAAATGTATACACATTTATTATATTGATTTAAAATGTAGGAATTTAAACACATTAGTCAAACAAAATATGTGATGTAGAGAGCACTTTAGATACTAATACCTTGTAAGATCATCAATATGTTACAAAATCTGTGCCTGCTCCAGGCATTTGATTAGTCTTTGATAAGTCTTTTGGTGACTGTGGCAGCTTAAAGAGAAAAAGTATTTGCCTCTCATTGTATCAGCATCACCTAAGGATTTAACCTCCTGCTTTTTTATTGGAAGCTATGGAGCTCTTACTCTGGAGGGTAAGCAACCAAGACTACCTCTTAAGACAGTGACATCTGAAACTTAGTATCTCTTAACTTTCTAAGTTATCTTTCATATATTTAAGATCGATATTTAGGATCAGGATATTTGTGCTCATTAGACTTAGATTGTGTGTATTAAACACAGGTTCATAATGAACCTATGAGTATTTAGGTAATGCCGTTGACAACGGCCCATTTATTTATTCAGCAAAAATACTAGAAAGGCAGCTTAAGGCATTTGCTTATTGTCTAGGCCCTGAAGTCAGATCATGTAGAGTCAAATCCTAACTGGGCACCTCAAAAATAGAGAGCAGCACAGGACCTACCTCAAAGGCTTGTGTGGGACTTCATGGGTTAATATTTCTAAAACTGGCATCTGCATGTGGTCAGTACTACTCCCTGGTCCAACCCCTTGCTGTAGTCTCATTCCGTAGGAGGAAATCATTCATGCAAACCCACTGTGTGCTTGGTATTGTCGTCAGGACTAAGGACACCATGGAGAATCAGACCACATAGGATGTGGGGGCTCGGGGGGTCAGAAAATAAACAAGGAAACAGATAAATGGGATAATTATATTGTATGTAAAGTATTTCACAAAGCATGTGACAGAGAGACTAGGAGTGGAGAGAAGTAAGGAAAGACCTTTCAGAAAAAGGGAAATGTGCTTGAATGGTGAAAAGATGCCTGGCACATGAGGAACCAGGGTACAGGATTCACAGCAGCGAAAACCACAAAAGCTAAGCGATAGAACCATGAAGACAAAATAGTCAACTCAGTTTGTAAAAACAGACCATCTCATTTAATACGGGCAAGGCATGTGAGTCAGACACCAGTGGGGAACATATCCATGGGGGAACAGTTCACACTCAAGAGTGAGAGTCTTAGCCTATGTGGAAGAAGCATTGATCACATTTGATGCTCCAATATGAGCAGTTAAATTCCAATGTAACTGACCTGCAAATTTTAAGAGTTTAGAAGCATGCATACTCCTTTCCCCATCTCTCCAGCCCCCCCATTAATGTAAGTACAATCTTTTTAAATATGTGCTTTGAACCAGGGCAGGACAAGAGACAGGTAGAACTGTCTGTCCTAAATGAGATGACTTTCCTGTATATCTTCTTTTGACTACAGAAAAAATCTGCTGCTTCAGTTCCTTTCTGCCAACTGCAGCAGAAACGGCATGAATTTGGACAAGTGGGTTCCCTGGTTCAGCCCCATGCTGGAGGCTGTCCTCAAATGCTAAGAGAATCGCCACCTAATGTCATGCAGCTCAGGCAAGCTTTCTACCGCAGCCTCCCTCCCCCACCACCTTTCTGCTTTGCAGCCTGATGGATGAGCTTGTGCCTTTGTGTCAGCCCCAGCCCTTTGCTTTGTTTCACTTTTGACAACTACAGGCTTTACAGGAAGCCAAACAGGTTTGGAAACCAGTTTGTTCCCAACAGACCTGCACAGCAGGAATTTACCTCTAGTACAGGGATCTGGGGCAGTGCCTGCCAGGGCACTAGGGAGTAGGCCCAGGTTCCAGAGGGCTCCTGGGCATCCCATTTAAACAGATTCATCAATCTGCTCACTGAGAGAATAAAGCTGGCTCTCCCAATCTAATTACAGGGTAACTGATTTATTATCCTGAACTTTGGTGCATGGCAAAGATAGTGTTATTTGTGCCAGTTTATGGTATTGGGCCAAAAGATGAAATACCAAGTCAGTCTGATTGGTTCCAAGAAATCATTTGCACAAACAGAGTTTCTGAGCATGCCAATGTGTGTTCAGGGATTATGCCACGTGGCTTAGTCTCTTTGGCAAAGCCCCTCTGAGAAGGAAATTACAAGTCTTCATATATTCAAAACTATTTAATAGCTGGCAAGCTACTGACATCGGCCTATGCTGTTGCCAAATCTACTGAAATATCTTAAAAGGTCCATCCTTGTCAGGTTAGTTTATAACTAAATAGAAACACTACACATGACAGATGCTGCATTTTCTTTTAAGAGAGAAATATAATCATTTATCTCTAACCATGGTCCCTATCTGTGTAAACATGTTAAATCCCAGAAGGGAAAAGAACATTTTGTAAAAGGCTGTAGGAAGCCATATGAGACCATGGTCCAGGGAACAGACCTCGCAAGGGCAGTGACAGGGTTAGAATAACAGCTCCTCCACCTGACAGCTTTGTGGCCTTTGGCGAGTTTCATAACTTCGACAAACCTCAGTTACCTCATCTGTGAAAGTAGAATTACATGTTATTACGGTGCAAGTGGATCTAGATAAGTTCTCTGCACAGCACGTGGCACAAGAGGGGCATTCAACAACCAGTGTTTCTCAAATTGGTAGAGGCCTGATGATGAATTCTCTAGATTTGGAAATTCCTTAGAGACCTATTTACATGTATGTTCACCTTTCAATCATTGTGTAAAAATTAATAGAGCCATGTTTAAAATTAACTAAAAGCATTGGTGAAGGAAACTGTATGGGGTTACACCTGAGGGTGGGGGGGAAGCAAATATTGTTTAAAAATAAACAATGTTGTAAAAAATAAAAAGTTTAAAAACAAAAAAATAAAATAATATTTTCTTTAAAAAACAATTAATTAAAAGCTCCAGTTGTGTTAGAGTTGGGACCCATGTGGAATCTATATTTATGGTTACTTTGGAGTCAAGTAGTACTACTTGAATTACCATGAGGTAGAGCGAAGAGAAGAAAAACAGTTGATGTAAAGGGAGCATCCTTGGCAGATGAAGGCCCATGATACCTGCGGGTTCTAAGTTCAGAACAGAGGAAAGTAGGAAAATCGGGTGACCCCACAGCACTGGGCCCACAGAGACTAAGATGGCAACGAGCTTGCGCCACAGTATAGCAGTGAGAAACATTCCAATTCACGAAACACTATCTGACCAGTTAGCTAACACTATTATTTTGAAATTTATTGTTTTGGTAGCTATTATGTAAAATGGTCTTGATTACATTTGTTTGCAAGTAGTAAAGGAGTTTATACCTGGCTATAGGCTTTATTATTTAAGTAAAAATAAAAACAGTGCTTCTTACTAGTTGATATCCAAACAAATTTTTTCCCTATTAAATGAGTTCATAGATTATTCAGTTTTCAGAAACCCAAGCTAGAAATGTGTTACTGTTAGTATAATTATCATTAAAGAAATAAAGAAATTGATGCAAGGAATAAACAACCTTAGGTTATCTTGAGTGGAAAATATAAGCTATAACACTATATATACTATAGGATTAACATTGTAATGAAAAATCGTGCCCAGGATAAACAACAACATAAAGCAGTATTTGAAATCATAATTGTCACATACAGGTGATAAAGTTATGAGCAATATTCTTTAGAATTTAAAGTATCTTTAATGGACATGAATTTTATAATTTTAAAATATATGTCTCAAATGGAAGCCATCCCTCCAGGGTGACAATGTAATTTGCAACTAATAGAGGCTGATTCCAGAACAGCCACTGAGGAGGGCAACCCCTCACTTCCCAGCATTTACATGCCAAGCTCCCAGCCCCTGGTCCAATAGATTCCTGTATGTTGCACGTCAGGGCCTATATACTCCCCTGGTAGCTCTAACAGATGTGATTTATAGGGCAAGTTTCTCCCCTCAAACACCTTTCTGGGAATTCCAATTCTTTTTAATGCTGGTGAGTTCCAGGAACCGTCTGCATACCTGTGAAGCTGGTTGCCCCCAGCGGTCTACTCCCTTTGCTGTCTCCCTGGCCCACCCTGGTAAGCTGGGAAATAGGCCTCTGTGGGTTTCCCTATCACGCTAGCACTGCTTTTGGCACCTCTGCCTTTTCCCTGACTTTCTTCCCCAAAACTTAGTCATTGCATGATGCCCACGCCTGACTTTCCTTGCCTGGGCCTCCAGTGCTCCAGCTCGTGCCTTGTCAATACTGGGATAATGGAAATGCTGGAAACTGGGGCGCTCCTTAAGGCTAATTCAGTTAGAAACAAATAATATTACTGAAAAAAATCAGTAATGAAAAAATAAGAGGTATTTTATATGCTATATAGATGCTATATGTTTAAACATAGGTAACAATGTTTTTAATGAATGTGTTATATAACATATTTAACTCAACATATACAAAATGCCAAGGCTAGCTGGTTCACGATATACATTCTCTACATGTGGGTTACTATATAAATATGTGTGTGTTTGTGTGTTTTAAATTCTTTTTTAATACACAAGCTACCCAAAGCACATCATACCTTTGGAGTGGGTCCTGGCGTTGGTATTTATAAGCGCCCAGGTGACTGTAAGGTGCAGCCCATCCTACAGCCATCAGACAAATCGTTGTAGCAACACCGTGAAGCCTGACAACATACACTTAAACCAACCATCTGACTAGGAGTCCTGGCTTCCCCACTGACCTGCTGGCTGTATGGCCTTGGACAATTTAATGTGCCCCCTCATTTCCTCATTTGTAAAGTGGAGAAGATGCTGATAAAGATATTGCCTCATAGGGCTGAGGGGAGAATGGAGCAGGCGTGCCTGAGAAGAACTCGGGCAGCCTTGCATCCAGTGGGAGCTCTATTTCGGCTGGTCTGAATGATAATCATTACTACTGTCAGCTGACAGTTCTCTGACTCAGGGAACCCAGGGGGCAGCTTCAGGAATGAAAAAACAGCAGTTTCTCTGGAGCCAATTTGTCTCTGCTCAGTAGGACCACAGGCTATAGACAGGGTTTGTAAAGGTTCCTCTTTTCCTCTGAAACATGATCTTATAAAAACTCCTGTCCTGAATAGACCTTTGCTGGGCTCCAGGCCACACTAAGTGCTGCGTTAAGGAGACTGGTGTGCAGGTGGGGGGGCGGTGGTTTACTGTGGACATCAGCCACACTCCTCTCCTACCCCACGGAGCTTAAAGGAGCACCTGACCAGGGAAGCTTTTCATGGAATTAGAAAAACCCATTTCCACAGGTGGCCCCAGTTTTCAAGGGGCCAGTGGCAGCCTTCAGAAGTCTTTGGCAGCCTCCCCGATGCCCTTCCTTGTGGGAACAGGGGCACATCCGGCTGGGGTGGACTCCCCCCCACCAGTTGACTAAGCCTGGCTCTGGAAGAAACACCCTCCCAAGCCAATGTGCTGCACACCTGTTAGTGTTTGTTTTTAACTGACTGTGTTGATTTAGCGTTGGACCCAGCAGGGGATGTGGTTACAGGGCTATGATAAGGGCTTGAGCGGCTCCGGCTGAGGGGAGTGCCAAGTTGAGTAATGAAAATTGAACCGCCCCATCCTCTGGTTTAAAAATATCTTTACCAAAATTATGAAAGCACCACAAAACCAAAACAAAGTATAAAACATCCCTCTCTCCAAGGGGAGTTTCCTTACCCCTCACTCCACCAATCCAGAAAGCAGCTCAGCATATTGGAACTAGGACTCACTGTGGGGGCAGGAGTTCTGTGTCTTCTTAATAGTCCAGCTCTTACCGGGGCTGGCAGATTTCACCTCTCTGTGCCTCAGTTTCTTCAGCAAGGATGGGAAGGGTTTGAATGCACAGATTTGCAGGGTCCCTTCCAGTGTCCCATCACCTTGCCTATCATGTCAGTGATTTCCCTGCTTCACTGATGCATTAGCACATTCAATTCTTGAGCACAAATGATGCACCCGGCAACATGAGAAAGGGGAGATCAAAGCAAGCCAGACATCATCCCTGGGAGCAAGGGTGTAAACAAATAGGCAGAGCCAAGGCCTTTGTACACTCCTGCTGGCTACAACAGATGTTCAGGGGAAAGCTGGTTTTGCAAATCAGGATCAGTAGTTTTTCATAAAGAAGGTGACTCTTCAGGGGTCTCCCCGGTGGCGCTGCGGTTGAGCGCTGGGTTGCGAAGCTGCCCACAGCCTCTGCAGCGCCAGTTTGATCCCCGGCCGCGTGGTGAGGGTCCCACATGGTGCGCAGACCTCTCCTGCTGCGCCTGCTGCTTCCCTCAGCAGTGTATTTCGGTCCTTCTGCCTGTTCTGCTTCCCACTCTGGCTATGGTGAATTCTCTTACCCTCCCGCGCTTCTGCGCTTCTGACTGTACCCAGTACTTGTATAAATAAATAAATAAAATCTTAAAAAAAAAAAGGTGTGTAGGGGCAGGACTGGGCACAGTGCAGGTTTTCTGATCCCATGCAGACCGGGTAAAGGAGGAGTCAGAGTGCTCAGTGGTTTTTTGCAGGTCTTTTATTGGGGTTTACCAGGTACATGGCAAGCAGGGATACTGGGGGGCCAGGAGGCTGGCAGTCCTCCCAGCCCCCAGCAAATCTTCACTCTATCTGGGCTCTCTGGCGTTCTCTGCTTCTGCTTCGGGCATCTCTTTCGGCTTCTGCTGCTGCTTCTACTGCTGCTAGCGTCCCCGTGACGCCGCCCTTAAAAGCACAGTCTTAGCTCAGCTGAATCCCATCTACCTATGCCCACACCCTATTCCAGGTGCCCGCCATCAGGCATGCATTCAGGACAAGGATCCATCATCTATCCTGATGGCGGAAGGGCAGAAAAGCCTGATATTTTCTTTACCCTACAAGGTGACTCTTCATTTGAGTGTTGATTGATGAGGAGGTGCTTGCCAAGGTGGGGGGCAGTGGGAAGGGTGATGTTATAGGCAAAGCCTCAACAAAGGCTGAGCTGTAGCAGCATGGTGTGGTAGGGGATTGCAAGCACCTTGGGAAGTTAGAAACCTGGATTGGGAGGGGGTGTGTGAACATGTGTGTGTGTGTATGAGAGAGAGAGAGAGAGCACAGCAGTAGAGGGGAATACTGATGGATATTGGAAGAGATGAAAATCCAGTATGACCACACCAAACATACATGATATGAACATGCAGAGGAGGGCCTCCTTGGTGGTGCAAGGGGTTAAGACACAACCTATGAAGCAATCCCCAGCCTTTGCAGCGTGAGTTCGATCCCCTGACCTGCCAGAGAGCAACCCACATGGCGCAGCAGACCACTCCTGACTCGCCCGCTGCTCCCCTCCGCAGTGTACTTCAGTCAATCTGCCTGTTCTGTTCCCCACTCTGTCTCTGGTGAATCCTCTCACCCCTCACACCTCTGGCCTGTACCCCAGTTCTTGTATGCATAAATAAATATTTGAAAAAACACAAAAACTTACACCTTCTTTAAAAAATAAAAAATAAACATGCAGAGTAGTTGATGACAAGCAGTTTTTAGCACAACTTCATGCAAATAGTGACAAAAGCAAAATAACTAAGAGATGAGAACAGGTACGTTGTTCCATCTGACTTATTTCTTTTCCATTGTTGGATAATGGAGGTGACAATATCACCCTGTTTCCTTGCTTCCTTCTTAAATGACAGTGGTTGAGGCTTCAGGACTTCAGTTTACAAATTGTTGGCTTTAATTTGTAGGCTTTTTCATGTCCCTTCCATTTAAGTAACGCAGATTGAGAAACTATCACTTCCTAAAAGCTTTTAGATGAATTCCATCCTAGGCTTCGCATTCCCTTCCACTAGTATACACTTTACTTCTATCTTGTGTATATGTGTGTGTGTGTGTGTGTGTGTGTACCTTATCATCTGGCAAGCAGAGATTATATCATGAATATTTTATCGCCCCATAGTGCCAACATAGAAGAGTCTATTAATAGCTAAATGATTTAAAGAATATTCCCACAAGCCTAGCACATGTCTGGCACAGAGCAGGTGCATTAGAAGAAAGCGCACAGGCTGCGGAGTTGGAAAGTGCAGGGCTTTAACCTTGGCCTGCTCACCTCAACATTAGTCATCCTGACCAAGTCATTTCGCTCTGAGTCTCACAATCTTCCTCTGTAAAATGGAGCTAATAATAATGCTAAGGAATAGATTTTTAATAAAGATAAAATCATGCCTCTCATAGAGATATAAAATGAACACATACTAAAGACTTGATTTAACTGAAAAATGTTAAATTGGCTCAAGGAAAAGTAAAAGAAGAACAAATTTATATGGAGCAAAGCAACACTGAAATGAGTTTACAAATAGACAGCCACTGTTTTTTTCTCTAGGGGGCATGAGTGGGTAGAGAAACCGACTTAATTGCATCCAGACAGAAAATATCTGTGTATCTATAGACAAGAATCATTTATACTGTTACCAGTTATCTATAATCTATAGAATTACAAATCCACTGAAAAGCAATGAAAGACACAGAGACCCCACCCCACCCTCACAGAGCCAAAATCTGGTAACTTCCCACAGGAAGCCATTGTGAGTGGACACTAAGCAATGTGTGATTTTCCACTGATTTTCTCTTGAATGCCTGGCTGTCCTCACCTGCACCCTCTAGTTGCCAGAAGGATTAGATTTCATGTATCTAGAACCTCTTGCAAAGTCCTGAGAACATACCAGTTACCCAACAAGTGATAACTGTTTTTTATTATTAATATGTCAGAAAAGAAAACTGCTTCTTGGGTGAGTTTTTGTTCACCCATCCTGAATGTGTTTTCTTCCACTGCCATGGTTACACATCATCCAATATGGTGCCAGGCACTGCTGGTGGTAGATTTTTGAAGGATAAGCTTTATTAAGGACAATATTCTGATAAACTGTGAAGTAGATTTTTAAAATGATTGGTGACTCACCTGATGAGTTAGGAAAGACCACAAAGATGAAAAGATGCTTCCATCATGTTCTTTTTTGAAAGACAGCAGACCTTGATTCCTATGAATACCAGATAGTTGGTTAAGCACCCAACGGAAGCCATTGTGAGTTTCACTTAAAATGCAATTTGCTTCATCGTAGTCCTTATCCCAACATAGATCTCTTTGACACCAGCTGGATTTGCCACTGTAGCCATGATGACATCCCAGCAACATTTTCTTCAAGCAACTGTTAGGGGAAAGGATGTCCTGAGCAAACTCCATACAGGATTTGTGGATGCCACCCCCACTTCATCAAGACACTGGGAACTACAAATCCCATGATCCCCAAAGAGAAGTTGCAAGGAACTAAGAGCAGAGTTAAGCAGCCATTTTCTCTGTTTGTAAATAAAACCAGCCTTGTTCGTGGGGTCTAGGGCACTTGGCTTGTGCCCTTGGCCAGGCAGGTTTGGTCTCAGCAGGTCATTTGGGATTCCAGGTTGGTGGAACAGGTAAGACACATTTAAGAATTTATCTCCCTCTTTTCCCCTGAATTGTACATTTCCTCATTCCCCTTCCCTTGCAAATAAACCTTTGTTAACCTTTTGTGTGTGCCTGCAGTGTAAGTCCCTTTTAAGTGCACGGATGAGGACCCACAGTCAGCCAACCCGTTTTAGAGCGGGGTTGCCCTGTAATACAAACAAAACCAAATTCTGATGGCACCACTGCCGCTGGCAATTCAGTTCTTGTGAAAAACAAACTAAGACAGTTTTCTGAACTTGCCCCATCTTAAATGATAGAAAGGGAGCTCAATAAAGTGTCTGTTGGCATGTGAGTGTGAATATGTAGTAAAATACTCCAAATTTAAAGTGATGTTCTTTGCATATAACTGAAATAATTTCCTGGCAGTAAAGAAGGACAAGGGATAGGGACAAAAATTAATGTATCTTGGCTATGTCTCTGATTTTAATAGTTTGGAACCAAAAGTGGTTCCATTTGCCTGTTCCCTTTTTCTTTTTAAGTCTCTCCTTTTAGGATGGTAACAAAGACTCATCCAATTTATACTTAATGGTGGACTTGATTTCTAATAATTTTCAAAAGCTAGGGAAAGACAGATTTTCTTTATGCTGAGCAGTTTCTGGAGTTCCAGTCTCCTTCCACACTTTCAGGCATCCTGCTTGGGACTTGGAGGAAGACTGGCCTGGAGACAAACTTACCTTATTCCACCCCAACTCCACAGCTGCGCATTACTCTTCCATGCAGAGAAAGAACTCTTTGATTGGAAATAAAACTACTGTGAGCACAGGTAGGGGTAAGGGCAGTGGGAAAGGAATGATGCCTTTGATCAGAAAGCACAACTCAACTATGGATAAAGGCAGGATTAGTGTTTTGACTCAGGATTATTTACAATTATTTCATGAGTCCCTGAGAAAGATCTGGTCTAAACATCACTCCATTTTGCAAGAAAATGCCAGAAATTCCACAATTTTGAGTTGTAGTTCATGGCTCAAGCATCTGATAGTCTGCAAAGATGCAGGTATCCAATTCCCTCTTGGAATCTCAAGGAAAGAAATGGCCACCTAGGGCCTCCCCTCGTGGTGCAGTGGTTGAGTGCCGGCCTGCAAGGCAGCCCGCAGCCTCTGCAGCCCTGCTTCAATCCCCGGCCACCAGCGAGGGTCCCCCATGGTGCAACAGACCTCTCCTGCCATACCCACTGCTCCCCTCAGCAGTGTATTTCGTCGGTCTGCCTGTTCTGTTCCCCACTCTGGCTCTGGTGAATTCTCTCACCTTCCGGTGCTTCTGACTGTACCCAGTGCTTGTATAAGTAAATAAATAAATCTTTAAAAAAAAAAAAAAGGAAATGGACACCTAATGTAGTGAATTTTTTTTTGAATTGGGAATGCCTTTGAGACGCTGAAGACCCCACACCTCAGGACAATGCGTGTGGTGGCTCCCTCAGTTGGACTTTCCTCCCATTGCCAATGAAAGAAGTCAGCTCTGGCTAATTTAAGCAAAGGAGACATTTAATGGAAGGAAATGGAGTAGGAGAGAAAATAGAGCTGCTTGGGATCTGGGCAGCAGGACTAATTCCTGGTGGACACAATGTTCTTGTAGCTGCCAATGGAACGAATCCAATTGAGCCATTGTTGCCCTTGCTGAAGCAGGGTTTCCTGAGAGGAACTGTTTGGTCTAAATCAGACCCACAGTCCCTCTATGTCTAAAGACAGTGAAACTTACTAACTGGCATTGACACTAAGAGAGAATACTATTAGGAGGAGTTCAAGGATCTAAAGGGAAATAAATCAGGGTCCTCACGTTACTGAGAGAGGAAGAAATGCTACTGGGCTGGCCAAACCCACTAATGCCTGCTCAAAACACCCACTCAAGGACACCTGCATATCAGGTAGTGGGGAGCCGTGTGGCTTTGTCACTGACTTTCACTCCAAATACGGGAGTCTGAAACACCCTGACTAAGCGACTGTCTGTGACGAGTATTCAAATACCCTCTCCAGGACCTCCCCCAGTGGCACAGGTGATTGAGCGCAGTGCTGTGAAGCTGTCTGCGCCTCTGCAGCACAGGTTCCATCCCGGCCAGCCAGGGAGATACACACATGGCGCTGCAGACCTCTCCTGTCTCCCCCACTGCTCCTCTCAGCAGTGTATTTCGTCAGTCTACCTGTTCTGTTCCCTGCTCTGTCTCTGGTGAATCCTATCACCCTCTGGTGCATCTGATCTGTATCCTGGTTCTTGTATGTATGAATAAATAAATATAAAAAAAAATAAAAATAAAAAACAAATACCTTCTCCAACATAGTTGATTTTCTGAGAGTATGTTTTCTCTTAGAGGATCTAGAATTAAAGAAAATTTGGAAGTTGTGATAGAAAAAAAAATGAGGATGAAGCTGCCAAAAAGTGGCTAGAAGCAAAGAAAGAAGCTAGAAACTGTAGAATCAGCTTTTCTCAGGTGTGACCTAGACGAAGTCATCCCCAGGTATGGATGTACCTACTCTCTGTCTGGCTCTCACAGAGGGCTCTGCTGGACATGCATTGGGCCCAGTGAAACCAAAGTGACTAGAGTCCCAGAGAGAACAATCAAGCAAGAACTACTGCATGCAAAATGATGCCCAGCAGTGAGTGGCACTCTAGCACCTGACCTCTAGATTTCTGATTTCCTGGTGTAAGTACAACACCAGAGAGACCCATGATGGGGGTGAAGGGGTGTCTTTCCTCATCGCAGCAGGGAGATGGCCTGGATCTGGACCTCAAGTGACCTTGGATACATCCCCTGCAGACCAGGGACCTCACAGAGCGCCTCTGTAATTGCTTGTTTGGGGCCTGGCTCTGGGGAGAAATGAGCTTCTCTTTGACGACATCTCCATTTCATTCCTTTTGAGCTTGATTCCCAAACAAGGGGTACAGACACCCTATGAAGCCCGAGTGCTTTCTGCCCCTGCCCATTATTCCAGGTGCACCTCAAGTTCCTTATACTCACACACACTAATTTCAGCTCCACTGACCTCCTTTTCAAACTCCTCTTCTTTTCTAAAACCTCAACACTTCATCATGCATGGAATCCCAGACACCCTCTTGCCCTGCTCCATCTCGGCCAGCTCCAAATTATTTTTTATTCCCTGATTAAATTTTGTTCCCCACAAAAATCTTTTTTTGATGCAAATTAGACCAGTCCCCCACCCATTGGTCCACATTTTCTTTTCTGGGCACTTCTCAAACTTGAAAATTATTGTGGTGTTTGTTATGTCCCTATTCCCTTACATGACAAACTCTAGAAGGGTAGAGGCCACATTTGTGTAAATCACATTTGTAATCCCCATGCCAGGCACATCATAGATGATCATTAAATATATGCTGAGAGAATATTGTGCAATATTACTCTGAAGGAGAGGAACTGTCAAGGAAAAATAGAAGTGAAACTTGTTAAGTGAGTAAATTTAGAGGATGATGTACATGCTAACAAGTATAGAGGTAAAAACAGAGATAAGATAGAATATTCTGGCAGAGTTGTAGAATATCTTTCATACTTTCAACCTCAGGAGTGAAGGGAGCCAAGAAAACATATGGAATGTAGCCAAAGAGCATTAAGGTTTTAGTTAAAGCTAAAGCCCATGTATCACATTTGGTTGCCCTGGCAACAAAATTCCCATCTTATAATAATGATATGATAATACAATAATACAAATACTAAAAACTAACAATTTTACCTTTGGGGAAAAGCCAAGGTGAAATCTTGGAGTTTTATATTAAAGAGCTAAACCAAGACATAGAATATGACAAACCCACTTTTAAAATTATTTTTCATTTTTTAATGATGGGCCATTGCTTTACATCCTTGTTAATATTTTGACAGTATAGGATTTCTCCTCTCAGGTAAGGTCACTGTAGCTCTCCCAACACCAAAGCACCCATAGTCCTCCATTGTGCTCACCCTTCTCCCCTTGATAGATATTGATGAACAAGCCAATAGAAAAGAAATAAAAATAAATGTACAAAGGAGGGAACTCACAAAGAGGAAAACTGAATGGCCAATAAGCATTTAATGAAATTATTGATCTCATTATTAAGTGGCCAAATGTCAGTTAAAACCATAATGAAATATCCTTTCACATCCATTAATTTGACAAGGATGATGTAGAATGATGATATCTGGAGTTAATGTGGAGCTTCTAGTACTCTCATGCATAGTGGGTAGGAATGAATTCAGCTTAACTAGTTTGGAGAGCACTGCAGCAGTATCCAGCAAGTTGAGTACATAGATACTCTATAACCCAGCCATTCTAATTCATACATGAAAACAATCACTGCAAAATTATGTATAAGAGCAAAATGGGGAACATCTTAAATGTTTATAAATAAGATCATGCATAAATAAATATTGGCATATTCCTACAATGAAGGACTAACTATGGTAAAAGTAAATGAACATGGAAAAACTCACAAATAATGAACAAAAGATCAAGTCGCAAGAAGATGCATACAATAATAAGAATTGTAAACCACAAGTTATAAACTCTATAAACAATAAAGTTACAAACTTTATAAAGTCTAAAGGTACGTAAACCACACCAACTATATATATAGTAAAAGCACAAAAATAGGCATGGAAATAACACATAAGAAATTCAGGATAGTATCAATAGTAATCTCTGCAGGCCAGGTTTTGAAGAAAATACCATTAGGAAAGGTACTGGATATTTCAACTGTATCTATAATGTTATAATTCTTTGCTATGGAATGACAACAGGAGTGCTTTTAATGTTATTCTTCATGTGCTCTTTTTATGCCTGATGTCGAATTTAAAAATTAGTAGATATTTAGGAGTCTTGCTATGAAAGAGAAAAAAAGATAATGGGGCTGGAATAAAAACATCAAATGATGTTAATATCTTTAAGTCCTGTGTATACACATCTATGGGTTTTCTTGCTCCAGCTCTCTGGCCCACAGATTTTGTTCTATAACATCAGTGACAAACAGTAGTGAAAAGATTCCATGCTTAAATAAATTTGAAGAATGCTGGGTTAAATGGCATTCAGTAGAGTTCTTCTCTTATTATAAAACTTGTCAGAGTATCTGAAATGTTAATGGTACACGTGTTTGTAGCATTTCTCCCACTTGAGTAAATCTGGAATCATTTTTTCATACAGCAAGTCAGGGAAACAAATTTCCATGAAATATATTTTGAGAAATTTGCCTCCCAAAGTTTCATTTTCCTTTTGTCTGCCTCTATCCCCACTTCTCGGCCTGTCCATAAATTCCACTCCCCTTCCATTACCTGTGTCTTTGTCACTTTGATTCCATGTCTTCCCACCCACAGCTCTGGCTCTTTTTCATGGAGGCAACATGGCACAGTGAAAGAACAGGAAGTAGGAATCCTGGCCCCACTGCTTCTTATATGGGGGACCCTGGAATATTTCATCTCTCTGTGCCTTGGTTTCTGTCTACAAAATGGAAAGCAGCATCAAATCCCTTATATCACAGAGTATTGTATTGAGTTCATATACACAAAGTGCTTGATCCTTTTTGAATTTACTAAATGTTGACTTATGTATATGATAGGGTAAAAATAACTCTTTTTCCTCACTCATAGCAGCCATACCAGGCTCTAAAAAACTTTTGGAGATTATGTGAGATTCCTATGGCTATTGCAACAAAGTTGCCCATAATGAGGGACTTGAACCACAGAAATTTACGGTTTCAGGGTTCTGGAGGCTAGAATCTGAGATCAAACTGTCAGCAGTGTGCGTTCCTTTTGAGACTTTGAAAGAGAATCCCTTCCCAGCCTCCCTCCTAGCTTCCAGGGGGCAGTCTTGTGTTCCCTGGCTTCTGCTGCCTCACCCAGGTCTCTACTTTCATCTTCGTATGACATACTCTATGTGCATGTCTGTTCCCAAATTTTGCCTTTTTATTAAGACACAAATCATCTTAGATCAGGAACCCATTCTATTCCAGTATGACTTTATCTTATCTGATTACATTTGCTGCAGCCCTTCTCCCAAATGAGGTCTCATTCAGAGATGTTGGGCTTAGGAATTCAATATATGAACACAGGGCACACAACTCAACTCCTAACACAGGCCAATTAAAATAACATCTATGAAAATGTTGCTATATTCTTGTAGGAGATACAAAATGTAAGATCCTGTGTGTGTCACAAATGACCACATATTTAAGCCCCTAGGAAGCTATCACTGCAGCACGCAGCCAGAGTTGGCTCAGCACAGCTCAGAGAGCTTCAGGGAGCAGTGTTAACAGAGCTTGTCCAGAGACTCTCTGTTCAGTTTTAAATCTATCCCCAGTCATTGATTGCTTTACTTTGGCTAACAGAGCAAAACCCACTCTGTGAAGAGTTACTACCTGTATGAGGTTTACGTATAAGAGCTACTGCAGTATGCAGAGACATTAAATAATTGCCATGAAATATCCCAAATTCTCTGAGCTAGTCCATGGTTAAACAGACAGAGAACCATCTTGGCTGTTGTGCAGGCTGCGTTATCCCCATGGCCCCCAAGGCACATGCTTTCTCAATGGGCTACTTAGACATCATTTGCCCTGGAGAGGAATTGACCCTTGCAAGGCTATTCCCACCAGAATGACCTCGTTAAGGTAAACCAACATTGCCTGGTGGTAAAAGGCAATAACTCTGAAGTCCAACTGCATGGATTTATGCTCTGATTTAAGCATTTATGTGAGATCTTGGATGAGAGACATCAGCGCCCTTCACCTGAGAGCCCTGCTGTGAGTACGGAACAAGATGATACATGAAACAGAACAGTGTCTGAAACAGGCTACATTCAATAATTGGTAGTTGCCATTAATCTCAGTGTAATGAGATTAATCATGTTCAGATAATCTTTCCCTTTTAAGTTTTAAAGTAAAAAGAATAATTATTCCAACCAGCACAACCACTTTCATTTTTGAACATTTAACTTCTAAGACATTTGGAGTGTGAATATAGGTTTGTATTATGCTACTTTAATGTAAGCAGTTTCCGTGTTCCTACATAGCTGTGTTAATGATTATATAAGATTTGATCAAATTGAGACATCAAATTTTACCTAACAGTTCTCCTATAGTTTGGAATTTTTGTTTCGGTTATCTTAGGTACCACGACTAATGTCACTTTGTACAAATCAGTGATTTCTTTTCTCATTAAAAGCAATTAACCAGGACAGTCTCCCTTAAATTCTGCCTAATGGTCTTGCTTCCATATTGTTTTAACCTAAATTACATTTCTCAAAATCTATCTCTGCCCCTGACCTTTTATGTTCCTCAGTTTCTCATTATGAAAGTCAACTCTCATTAAATATTTCTTATTCTCCTGTAGATTCTAGGTTCCCCACATTATTCCTTACTGGGTCATGTCACCCTTGGGTCCACTCATCCCTTCCTCCTATTCTTTGCCTGCCAAACTCCTCTTAATCCATCAGCACTGAACTCAAATGCACTAACCCCCAGGCTTAGCTTAGCGCTCCAGACATACTGTTCCCAGGACACTGTCTGCATTTCTTGGCATTCTGAACAACTAGCTGTGATTGTACATTGTAGGTGTTCACAATGCTCAAAAAGCAGGGATTGCACATGGTAGACGAGTAAGTTAGTTAATGGACAGATGTATGTATGAAAAGTTAGAAACTGCTTAAGTTGCTTGTTTTGGATA
This sequence comes from Talpa occidentalis, assembly GCF_014898055.3. Lineage (NCBI taxonomy): Eukaryota > Metazoa > Chordata > Mammalia > Eulipotyphla > Talpidae > Talpa > Talpa occidentalis. Next base: position 37,084,803 of record NW_023601653.1, read on the forward strand.
GGAAAACAGTGGTTAATAGGAAGGGTTTCAGAATCAGATAGTCTTTGATTTGATTATTTGCACTGTGCTAATTAGGAAACCGTGGGAAATATAAGTCAATCTCTCTGAGTCTTGATGTCTTCATCTGCAAAATGAGAACATTTCTGTTATCACCTTTCTTGGAGGATTAAGATATGGATTCACTGTCTTAATAAATACAATGCATGCATCAAGTATATGGATTACATGCCAGCTATTAAGATTAGAAAAAAATAGACACTGAAAAGCCAAACTGGCCAAATGTATTGTTCCCCTTTAGATTTTGTCAATAGACCCAGGTTCTCACCTCTTAGGCTATATGTGGGGCAGCACCATTAGCTTACCAGGACCAAGTAACATGTTTACTTTTTTTTTTTTTTTATTTATCCATTTATACAAGAACTGGGGTACAGGCCAGATGAGCGGGAGAGTGAGAGGATTCACCAGAGACAGAGCAGGGAACAGAACAGGCAGACTGAGGAAATACACTGCTGAGGGGAGCAGCAGGCGAGACTGGAGAGGTCTGCTGTGCCATGTGGGACCCTTGCCGGCAGGACAGGATCGAACCCACACTGCAGAGGCTGTGGACAGCTTCACAGCGCAGCACTCAACTGCCTGCGCCACCAGGGAGGCCCAACACATGTTTTCAATGAGTTCAATGAGTTTCTTGCACTAGTCTTGATGGACATATTCTTCTCTGGTCTTTCACCATTTCCTGCTTACTCTTGTCAGTATTCTTATGTGACAAAAAGGACTGCAGAAGACACACCCTGCCATGTCCGTCTCCAGGCATTTTCCACAGCTGATTTGTCGCCTGAGATCATACCATTTTTGTCTTTCCTTTGATTTGAGGGTTGTTTCTAGTCACTCCCACTAAAAGTGTGAATTTAATATGTTGATATATCAAGTCAAAAATAACATAACTCTGCTGATGATCAAAAACTACACCTAATCCAATAAAAGATTATTGGCCCCTGCAAAGGGTCACCAAACATAATTATCACGAACAAAGGAGGAGGAAAACAGAGGAGAAAGTGGAGATCTAAATGGCATTCCTGAAAAGTGACCAGAGCAGCAGAATGGTAGTATTCTGTGGGCATCTCAAAGTGGGGCAAAGGGGAGACAGAGATGTCGTAGGCCACTTCAGGTTTGTCCGGGGATCAGCCTGCCCATATCCAGCAACACCCCACAGCTTTTGCAAGGTTAGGGAATGGGCTGCTGGCTCTGAGGGAAATCAAAGCCACCAGGCAGGATCAAGCCCCCAGGCCTTGATAACACAGGCCAGTTCCTGCTAGACCAGACACACTGATTACAGGCTGTCAGGCCATCCAGAGACAAGTAAAGATGTGCTCACTGGCCCTAGGAAGGCACCTTAAAAACTTGAAACTTTGCACTTGATTAAGGTCTGTAAGATAAAAGACAGTATAAAATGTAAATGACTGCTATGGAATAAAACCAAAGCAATGCCAAGAATTTAAGTGCAGATACAAAATAAAATCATAACTGTTTGTTTGACCCAGATGCCTGAAACATCTTGAAAGAAGGCACATTTCTGTACCTGAAGAATATAAATCTTGGGTTCAGAAAGAGTCAATGTGGAACATTTTGAGCTTGCTCAAATTCACTTCCGATTAGAATTACTGTTCTGGTAAATCAGCCCATATTTATTTGGATGTTATAATGTAGAAGACTCAGTGCCAGAATGTAATGATGATGATGACAACTAATATTTATTATGATACCACACAGTTGACATGAAATTTTTCACTTGGTGGAGGATGCTTGCTGAACTACAAATAATGCACATGTTTGCGTATCATGGTGCAAGGTTTAGTTTTCTTTCTTAGGAATTTACAATCCAGTCCAAAGGAAAGACATGTTTCAAATCAATACAATACAAGTTGGATGAGGCTAAGGACTATAAAAAGCTAATAAATTATGATTGTCAAGCACTAGGCTAAATAACAGAAGTATAATTTATTTATTTATTTTTTAAAGATTTATTTATTATTTATACAAGCACTGGGTACAGTGGAGATCTAAATGGCGGGAGGGTGAGAAGCGCGGGAGGGTGAGAGAATTCACCAGAGCCAGAGCGGGGAGCAGAGCAGGCAGAAGGACCGAAGTACACTGCTGAGGGGAGCAGCGGGCGGCAGGAGAGGTCTGCGCGCCATGTGGGACCCTCCTCCGGTGGCTGGGGAGCAGCCGGGGATCGAACCTGCGCCGCAGAGGCTGCGGGCAGCTTTGCAACCCAGCGCTCAACCGCTGCGCCACCGGCGAGGCCCCGGATGTATTATTTAAAATGTACTTTGAACTTTCAATAGGTGGAGGTGAGAGACGGGCATTTCCAGCAAAGAAAACATCATGTACAAGGGCAGGAAATGGAAAATTGTAGCATGTGTTCAAAGAGTGATAAGTAATGCAGAAAGAGTAGGTTGTAGTGGACATCTGTTACTTTTTCCGACTCAATATCTATTCTCTAGTCTCTTCATAATGTTAAGTCTATTTTCTTTGGGGACATCATCTAGTCAGTATCTGAAGAATGGAGTTGACCTGACTCCTGAAGTTAAGGCGGCACCTGCAACTATCACTTGGCTAATCACTACCTTCCACTCCCTGCATGTGGTCATCAATTCCATGTTGGGTGCCCAACTCAGGTTGCACAGTGACCTGAGATTAAATACCAGGGGTTACGTTGAAATTTAAAGAAAGAGGGATTCTCTTTCCACGAGACATTCTCTTTTCATGGCAGCTGTAACAATGATGAAGACCTGGAATTTCTAATTCCAGTCTCTTTGAGGGTCTCTCTGAAGAGAGTGACTGCCACACAAAAAAGTCAACACATTTATACACCTAGATCTTGTCGTGTCTACGACAATCTGCCCCTTAACTTTTCAGATACAGGAGACAATACATTCCCCGTGTGTCAAGCCAGCTTGAATTGTTTTCTGTCTCTTGTAGTCATGAGAATTACTATATGTACCTGAGGCCAGATTGGAGAGAGCCTGGAGTGCCACATGGTGGGATGTCTTTCTCCAGTCAACAAAAATCATGGGATGACTTAAAAAAGTGATGGATTTTGAAATTACATGCCAAAAATAGTTTGAAAGCAGTAGTGTAGGCAGGGAAACCAAGTAAGTAATTTTCACAAGACAAAGTCAGCGGTGAAAATCATTGGCTCTTTGTGAGTTCTATGGAATCATCACTGTCATTTCTGAAGCTTTTTCTTGCTTTTTAAAGATTTATTTATTTATGCATACAAGAACTGCGTTGTAGGCCAGAGGTGTGGAGGGTGAGAGAAGTCACCAGAGAGAGAGTGAGGAGCAGAACAGGCAGACTGACTGAAATCCACTGCTGAGGGGAGCAGCGGGCAAGTCAGGAGAGGTCTGCTGCACCATGTGGGTCGCCTCCCTGGCCGGGGATCAAACTCATGCTGCAGTATTTGAGGGTAGCTTCATAGTGCTGGTGTTTAATCCCTTGCACCACCAGGGAGGCCCCTGAAGCTTGGTTTTTCTAAGCACTGCATGCACATAAACTCATATGGCATACAGGTCAATCCTATAAGAAAGATTCAGTTACTCTCATGTAGCACACAACTCTGAGGACAGTCTGGTTATGATCACCATTTTGTAGATGAAATTGAAGTACCGGGAGGTTAACAAATCCCCAAGGTTCCACAGAGAACCAAAGGGCATTCATGTCCCAGGGCCTGTCCTAAAGGAAGACAACTGCCAACACCATGAACTGTTAGAACTTCCAAATTCTCTTCCCAGTGCCTGCACTCCTGTAGAGCCAGGAATGGCCACGGAGCAGGTTTTCTATGATCCAGCAGACCTGGTAAAGGAGGAGTCAGAGTCCTCAGTGGCTTTTGCAGGTCTTTTATTTAAATTTACCAGGCATGTGGCAGGCAGGGGTGCTGAGGGGCCGGGAGGCTGGCAGTCCTCCCAGCCCCCAGAAAATCCTCACTCTATCTGGGCTCTCTGGCCTTCTCTCCGCTTCCCTTCTTCTCTCGGCTTCCGTTCTTGCTTCTCTTTCTCTCAGCTTCTTCTGGTGTCCCCGTGACGCCGCCCTTACAAACTCAGTCTCTCAGCCCAGGTGCACCCCCTCCAGGTGCCCGCCATCAGGCATGCGTTCAGGACCACAGGGTTCCCTCATCTCTCCTAATGGCGGGAGGGCAGAAAAGCCTGATACTTTTTCCTTACCCTACAACTCCCCTCCTCCCATTACACAGGATGCTTACATTTACAATAACTTCTTTGACCTAGGAAAGAAAGCTGGAGGTGTTTTCTCTAGAATGCCCTTTAACCTGTCACTTTTTAAAAATTTATTTATTTGTTTATTTATATTTTACATCATTGGTCATTTTTAACAGTTTGCTTTTTTTTTTCCCCACCTCAGGTGTAGTCCCCATAGAATCTCCGACACCAGTGCATCCATGCACCATCACCTCAGTCTCCTGTGATCCTCCCTCCCTCCCTCTGATCCCTCTTCCTCCCCATCCCCTGCTGGATGTCTCTGGTTTATAATTGTCTGTTTTTGTTTTGTTGTGTTGTGTTTTGTATCATTATTATTTTTCCCCTGATGTCTTATTGGGTCCCCCTATATTCCTCTTACAAGTGAAACCATCCAATATATTTCTTCTTCTTTCTGACTTATTTTCACTGAGCATAATTCCTTCTAGCTCCATCCATGTTGCTGCTAATGGCATGAGTTTATCTTTTTTGATCACTGAGTAATATTCCATTGTGTATATACTACATCTTCATGATCCAGTCATCTGTTTTGGGGCCTTTGGGTTGTTTCCGGGTTTTACCTATTATGAATAGTGCTGCAATAAACATAGGGGTACATAACCTGTTACTTGTTAACCAGAATAAGATGCTGGCCTTGTCCAATTAAAACATAAACAGAGCCTTAGAGGAAATACATAAATATGACAAGAGCAATGTGGAGGAATTAGGATGTCGGGGCACTACTCAGGGAAATGCCAAATTGCACTAGTGTCAGCAGAAGGCAAATGGGATGTGAACAAGGAAAGAAGGACCTACAGAGAAATGACCCTCCAAATAAAATCCCTATGTTGTCTTAGAAATGTAGACTTCTGTCAAAATTTCCAAAAGCACATTCTTTAGCTGTGCTCACCTCCAAAAATGACTCCTGCCTGTGTAGTTTCAGTGGGTCCTTGGATACAAGGAGATGAAGTCAGGCCTGCAAGAGCTGTCACTGTCAAGTACCTTCTCTCTGCCAGCCCTTCCCACAGTCCCAGATGGTCTAGCTTCTCCTTCACTGTCATTTCCTGAGGGAGTGGGAGAAAAGCGAGACTTAGAAAAGAGAAAAGAAGCATAGAATTTTCTGGTACCAGCTCTGCCTCTCATACAACCCACCAAGCAGGGCTGGTCCAAAGAAGCCCTTGGGCTGGTAAGTGGTTGATGCTTGACCCTGAGTCTGTGACCCCCACCTGCCCACCCTCCCTGGCAGGAAGAATCACTCACTTCTGTCCCATTCAAGCTACCAGTTCCCACAGGGATTCTCACTACATTCTTATTGCAGTGATATTAAGGGTTAATTTTCACAGAAGTCAGATCCACCTGGGTCACTGTGGTAAATGCATTAATAGGAGCCTCTCAGGGGAGAATTCAGAGAAACGCCATGCTTCCTGAATCATTCATTTATTCACCAAACAAATATTTATTGAGAACCTACAATGTACCAAAGACTCATCTAAGTGCTGGAGACAGAGTGGTGAACTGTTATCTTCACAGAATTTTATTCTAGTAGAGAAGACAATAAACAAAGCAATAACTATTCCAGATAATGTCAGGTGACTAAGAGTGATATGAAGGAAAATAAAAGTGGTGAGGGGTCGTTATGGAGTAAGGGGCTTTAACTTCAGAAAAGCTGCCATGAAGGCCACCCTGAGAAGGTAGCACAGTATGCAGTGAGATCAGAGGCCAAGTGAGATTCGGTCAGAGGGAAGATTGCACCAGGGTGAAGGAAAGGAAGGAGGAAGATTCACTCCTGAGAGTAAGAATGTCCTGGCTTGGGCGTCCCCGGTGGCGCAGCAGTTGAGCGCTGAGCTGTGAAGCTGCCCACAGGCTCTGCAGCGCCAGTTCAATCCCTGGCTGCCGGCGAGGATCCCACATGGCACACAGACCTCTCCTGCCATGCCCGCTGCTCCCCTCAGCAGTGTACTTCATCAGTCTGCCTGTTCTGTTCCCCGCTCTGGCTCTGGGGAATTCTCTCACCCTCCCGTGCTTCCGACTGTACCCAGTGCTTGTATAATAAATAAATCTTTAAGAAAAAAAAAATGAATGTCCTTGCTTAAAGACAGCGAACAAGCTGAAGAAGAGTTGGGAATGAAGTTGGAGAAGGAGCCGCAGACAAGGTGATAATTTTGTTCTATATTCTTAGGGTGGTATGAAACCACTGGAGCATTTTTTATGAAAGAATGATATGATGAGATTTTAGAGATTCTGAGGCAAAAAGAATGTAAGAAGACAGACAAGGAAGCAGAGAAACCAGCTGGGAAGCTTTGAGAAGGTCCAAGTGAGAGATGAAGGTGAGCTGGATCAGGTGCTAATGGTGGAGATGGGAGAAAGTGGTCAAGTTCAAGTTTTGGAAGCAGAGTCTAAAGTTTCATTTTGTGGCTGTGTGCTGGAAACCTCTGGTGACTGTGTCGCTTGCCTTTGGCTCTCTTCTGATTTCAACCACAGCTGTGATGGACAGTTCCCAGGAGCTCCCCTTTATTTTGTGCTATTTTCCCAGGACCAAAGGGGACCCCATGGCCTGCAGGCAGATGCACTTGAATATAGATGGGCTGGATTGTTCCATCTGAGCAAACATGAAGCCACTGGAGACTGGAGTCAGATAAAGGTTTCAGTCTCCTGTCTTTCAGACAAAAGATTCCTAAAGGCATCTCATGTCCTTCTCAGAGGCCAACCTGCATCAGTGACCTTGAACACACCCCTCATGTTAATTTGTTCCCTTTCCCTCACTCTCTCCACTCTCTCCTTCTTCACCAGCATCATTTCCAAATAAACTTCCTTCACTCAATTCCTAAGTTCAATCTCTGCTTCGGAGAGTTCAAACTAAGATAGGGAATTTGTCCATCCTACCTATTGCTCTTGCCACCAAGCCCTGCCCCTCAGTACCCACAGTTCTCTCTCCATGCCCAACGCACTTGAGAGAAACACCAGGAGATGCAATCCCCATATACTAGTTTCTAATTTTCTACCAAGGAGCTATGAGGTTTACAACCAGAAACAGACCTTTTCCTCAATTCCTCCAACACATCCATTACCCACCCCCACTTCAAAGGTCAACATTGCCATTCTAGCTTGTGGAAATTCAACTGAAAACAAATGCGCATTATAGGGGGAAGTAATCATGGATCTCTTTTATTTGTGAGAATATGGAATACTATAAAGAAGACATAGTCTCACAGTATATAAATGACTTTGTAATGGACCTGAATGGACACATTGCCAAGTTAATAAATGATAAAAGGACGGGGATATGGCTGAGTGATAATTCTGCTGAGAGATAATATGCTTAAATGAGACTTGGCAAGAATCACTTAAAGTGCTGTGGCTAGTAGGTTCTGAATGTCCTTTATTAGAAACGACTACAGATTAAAGAGATAGGAGACAAGTGAGTAATACAAAGCAGAAGAAATCCTTAAATCAAAGTAGACATTTTAATAACTATGCTTTAAATAAATCCCCCCTCTGCAGCGGTCTAATGTTTAGCAGCTGCAAATAAATATGACACCAGGAAAAGCTAATCAAAAAAATTAATAATGCGGGAAACAACAGAGGAAACTGAAACAGCCCATTTTCAGTCCCTTTGGGGGTCTGCCTGCCCCCCACCTAGCACCCCAACACCTTGCTGTTTCCTGGCTTGGAGCTCTGGAGCCATCCAGATTGAGTTTGAGTCCTCTCTTAAGTTTCATCTCTGTGAGCCCGGTACCATTCTATACCTCTGTGTTCATGTCTACAAAAGGGAATTAGAACATCTGATGAAGTTGTTCCAGGAGTTAAGTGGCCAAATACACGTGAATGCTGAACAAACACTAAATAAAATGTATATTTTGTTACTGTCATTACCAGAGGGAAGTAGAGGAAAAAAGAGAAGAAAATGCATATCCCTGGAGGCCACTAAGTTTCTTCCAGCAGTGTTTCCACAGTGTGATCAGAGGGTCCTGATCGGTGCCCCAATCAGTAGATAAATTTTGGATCTCATCCTTACTTGGCCTTATGCATTATTCAACAACCACATATCCACGGGATGTAAGTCTTTACAACCCTTCAAGAAATCAATAAGGTAACACATATGAAAGACCATGAAACTGTTAATACTTTATCCCACTGATGGGAATTTATTAAAAACACAAAAGAATTAGCTCTAGGCCTACTGATGCATAGGGAGGTGTTATAAACAAAGGCATAATATCACATGCAATGTCAAAGACCAATAATACAGGAAAATTTAAATTTGTTGTCACTTCTCCACAGTAAAAATTATGTACTATTAAAATTATAATTATGAACAACAAACCCATAGACGCATGAAGGGCTTATGGTATCATGTGAAGCAACCGAAGGTGGCAGAGAAAATTGTTGAGTATAGTCTGATGTAATCTGTAAATTATATATGGATAGGACCAACAAAATACGCAAGATTAATTGGGGCATTACTTATTTTTTTTCTTTTTCAACCCTGGTCTGTATATTTGTCATAATGTTTTAACAATTAATGGGGACTGGATGTTGGGAAAAGAAGTGACTCTCCCTTTCCAAATCCCAAGGCTAGACAGGAAATAAAATATACAAAGTGCCCACCAAAGTTCTCTTTTTCCCAGAGACACCACTAGCCCATTCTCTGTGGAAGAAGATACTCTATAAAATTCAGACGTTTCTTTTTTTTTAAAAGATTTATTTATTTATGCATACAAGAACTGGGGTACAGGCCAGAGGTGTGGGGGGTGAGAGGATTCACCAGAGACAGAGTGGGGAACAGAACAGGTAGATTGACTGAAATACACTGCTGAGGGGAGCAGCAAGCAAGACAGGAGAGGTCTGCTGCACCATGTGGGTGACTCCCTGGCTGGGGATTGAACTCGTGCTGCAGTGACTGAGGATAGCTTCATAGGTTGTGTCTTAATCCCTTGTGCCACCAGGGAGACCCTGCAGATATTTCTTTTGTGTTGAACACTGGTAGAGCCTTCCCATCCTCCACTGGAAGCTGGTGAGTGTAGGATTCTTCCAGGAATATCTTGGCAGGATTGCCAAAGGGGAAGCAACTAGATTCAAAGATTAATTATTTTGGGCAGTATGCAGATGAGAATTAGAATGACTAGCTGAATAAATAAATATATGTGGTATAAACTCTGAATTACATAGTATAATAGAAATTAGATCTCTTTTCCCTTGACACCAGCAAGTTGTGTACTTACTAAGCATTCCTCTCCTGCCTACTGAAAATTATATTTAGACCAACCCAAGAAATATATTGCGCCCAAGATCCCACAAAACACTTGAGATGTGACTCCCAGATGTAGAAGGAAGTAAATTTGCCCAACTGTGCTGTCTGCCCCTTCTCCAGAGCAGCCAATCTAGTCTCCATGGTTCTGTGGGAGGGGCTGGAACCCAGGCCCATGGCAGCTGAGGCCCTTGGCAGTCTCCCTTCAGTGCCACCTGCTCCAAAGGAGCACAAAGTGCAGCCCAGGCACCTCACAAGAGGGGTTGAATCTTTCCAAAGAGACTGCAAGTGCATGTGTAAATGTCCAGGAGCACAAAACACAGTTACTATAAAAGGGAACTTTTCTGTTGAGTGCCCTGTCTCAGGGACCAGGTTTTTGGAGTCCAAAATATTTGAAACTCTCCCACACACTGAAGAAAAATGAGAAAAGGTAGTTTATGCTGTAGATATAAAATAAGTGAGAAAGTTGGGCCTCCCTGGTGGGGGAAGGGGTTAAGCACAGCTCTGTAAAGCTGTCTGAAGCCTCTGCAGCACAAGTTCGATCCCCAGCCAGGGAGCTACCCACATGGTGCAGCGGACATCTCCTGTCTCACCCGCTGCTCCCCTCAGCAGTGTATTTCAGTCACTCTGCCTGTTCTGCCCCCCATTCTGTGTTTGGTGAATTTTCTCACCCCCTGCACCTCTGGCCTGCACCCCAGTTCTTGTATGTATGAATAAATAAATCTTTTTAAAAAAATAAGTGAGAAAGTTCTGGTCCTTTATCTTGGTTTCTGTGCATGCTTGTCCCATCGGATTTCCCTGTCAAGCTTACCTTGCCACACGGAGGGACCCACTTTCACTAGAGATTTGACTGAAGTTGGTTTGGGACAGAGATGAATAGATCTGCAGTGTCCTTGCACTCTGTACAGATTCCCACATCTGCAACATCTTCACACTCTCCTGCTGCATTGCTCAGAGAACATGACCCCACTGACACTGAAGGTTTGGTTGCTCTTGGACTTCAAGCCTGAGCCCAAGGACAGGGCAGGGCACTGGGGAGTGGCTGCCCACTAGGGAGCAGGTTTCTGAAACAAGCAATTCAGGATCTGCAGACTTCCCTTTGACCTGCTCACCTCCAACTTGTGTTTCCCAGTAGCACAGGCCTGGCTAGCAGGGGAGCATTCTTTCACTGCGATGATTCAGTCTAACCTGCCCAGTGCCCCAGCCTTCCATAGGCCACATGGGTGATAATACCAACAGCCACATGATGAGCTCCTTTCCAGCAGCCTAGAACACACACAGCACCCCTTGACACACAGACACTTCATATTTTCTGGAGCAAATCCACCTGGATGTTACGGTTTTGTAAACAGAAGGCATTCATCAGGAAGACATTAATACAAATGTCACTGTTTACGTCACTCTCCCCCAAAGCAACAGCAGCCTGTTCAAATGCCAAAGGATATGGAGAAATTGGTGAGGAGGCACTGGAGACAGAAGCCTCGCTTTTCCTTTTCCTGGTCGTGCTGCAGACAGACAGCTTCCTGTCTTGGCAGCCCTCCAGCTCTGCTTCCTTTTTTGAAAACTCTAGGTACCCAGCCTCTAAGCCACGCTGCTTGCTCATTCGGAGCATGTCTGCAATCTGCTTTGAAGGGGATAGTCATAAATAAAGACTGGCGAGGGATCCCAGGCTCCAGCACCATCACAGTCCTTTCTCTGAAAGAGGAAGCCATATTCTGGACTGTGCCTGTGGCCAGTGTTTTAACTTTCAATCTGTCATGACTACTTGGCCTGAAGGTTTGATTCTCTATCATCCCAAACTATGACAGATCTGCAAACATCTCTTTTCAAATTGGAAATGTCTCCCTGATGCACTGTTACACAGTTTGGGGAAGGGATGTCAGTCTGGTTAAAGAACATTATCTGGCACTATTTCTCATCTTCTACTTCCTCTGCACCATAGAGCACATGTCCTCATGGTTAAGTCCTAGTCTCCCTTTAAGATTCAGATCTTATCCCTCCATCTAACAAATAGGGCTGAAGAACCCACTTTATGTGCCATCATTAAATCATAATCAACTACCAGGGAAGATGACAATTTAAAAGGTGATATATATACACAGCCTAGGGTTGTAGCTGCTATGGGAGTGACTTTCCTAGTATAGAAGAAGGTCACCTCCTCCCCAAATCCTTCCTGACTCTCCCCAGCCACCACTGTAGCCTCATTGTTGTGTGATCTCAAAGGCACACATCCCATCAGCTCGCTGCATGTTGGTGCCTAGATGATGCTTCCCAACCCCTGCATTCCCTGTCATTTTATTAAGAGGCCTTGAAGGTCATGGATTGTCCTATTAATATATACCTTGTAAAAGTTCAGTGATAGAAATAAATGAATCTTGATGAAAGCTACTGTTGTCTACGTGACCCCAATTATGATCAATAAGCATTTTAAAATCTCTGGTTTGGCGAGTTCAGAGTGAAGATATTTTACTATTTGAAACAGAAGTATGCAATGAGCAGGAGGGAGCAGGCAAGCAAAAGCTGAATTAGGCAGTTAATGCAGGATGAGCAAATGGTAGTTAATGCAAGATGAATGAAGAGGGCAGTGGGTACTTGGAACAGCTGCTGAATCAGAGGGCAAACCATCCAGCAGCAAGGCTAGGACAGGGGCGAATCGAAAGGCAGATCTCAACCAGGTATTTCTGAATCACATCCATACTACCACAAATGTGTGGAAGTTATTTCAATGCCAGAGATATTTTTGAAATCCTATTAACGTCTCGGGACTTAAAGTCACATGTTACATCTGGATAGTAATTAGACAACCCAATGCAATAATGAAACAATCAGTTCAAAATTTCCTAGAATAGTGCTTCCCAGATCTTAATATATCTATCAATCCCCTAAGTATCTTGATAAAATTCAGATTCTGACATAGTAGTGGGATAAGGCAGAGTTTCTGCATTTCAAAAAGATTTCAGGGTTCTAGCCATCCATACACCTCACTCAGTTGTCAATTTTCAAAAAAATCAGAGGTAGGACCTCCCTGGTGGCTCAAGGGGTTAAGATGCAGCACTATGAAGCTATGTGCAGCCACTGTAGCACATGTTCGATCCCCGGGCAGGAAGGTGACCCACATGGCACAGCATATTTCTCCTGACTTGCCTGCTGCTCCCCTTAGCGGTGTATTTCAGTGGATCTTCCTGTTCTGCTTCCCACTCTGTCTCTGGTGAATCCCCTCACCCCCGGCACCTCTGGCCTGTACCCCAGTTCTTGTATGCATAAATAATCTTTAAAAAAATAAAGATATACACTAATATATGTATAAATATAGAATATATATTCTGTGTGGAAATCTTTGCCATAACTTTTGCATGTCCTCCTGAATTCCTTCTGAAAAATTCCTCTAGGTAGAATTTGTGGGTTACTGAATGTGCAAAATTTTTAAGCTTCTCATATACATTACCAAATGGAACCCCAGCAATGCTGTGCCATACATTTCCACCAGCAATCAAGGAAATGCCCAAAAAGTTTCATCAATTTTTTTTCCAGCATAAGTTATTTATTTTTCATTTGTCAAGTTACTTTTGTTTGAATTCCTTTTATACTTAGCCCTGGCTCTGGTTCCATGTGGTTTTGCTTGTTCATCATTGTGCCCATAGCTCCCTGCAGTCAACTGTCCCTATAATCTTGGGGGCAGCTGTCTGTCTTGTGTCCTCCTCTCATAGGGGTCCAAGAAGAATTGATGACTTTTATTTAGTTTGATTAGCTTTTTATTTGTTACTCAGACAGAGCAGCAACTCCCAATTTCCTTAGATGTGGAATGAGAAATTGGAAGTCTGTTTCTGATTTTTAGAAAGTCCTATGTTTTGATTTTTTAAATAAGTCCTTACTATTAATCTTGCTTGTCATGAATTTGTCCTTTCTGTATTTGGAATGGCTTTCCCCACAACAAGATAAGAAAAATATGTACCCATATTTCACCCTCTTCTTTGTGAATTGAGGTATAATTTCCTATAAATTGGTTTTAGGTGTACACTGTAATGATTGATATATGTATATATTGCAAAATGATTTCCTCAATTAGTTAGCATCCATCACCACACATAGTTATTCTTTCTAGTTTATAAAAGCTTATTACCTTACGTATATATGGAAGGTTAAAAGGTACATTACAAGGAAATTCCCCTTTTGTGATACACAGTTTTTCTAAAACAAGGTTGTGCAACTAACTGGCTTCCCAACAGAGAACTGAGAACCGAGAAACACTGAAGGTCAACATCTTTTAGGATCATAATATGAGCTTGAGAAGCCAACTTCTCTTTGTTCCACTAGCATGCACATCTCTCCATAGGAAGGACAGGATGTTGTCTTTCACCCATGCCAGGGATACATGACAGAGACTAATACCCCCCAAAGATGCCTACATCCCAATCCCTGAAATTTGTGAATATGTTACCTTCATGAAAAAAAAGAAGATGTAACCCATTGATTATCTCATTGTCCCCAAAGTAATCACAAGAGTCTTATAAAAGGGAGCGAGAAGGCCGCAGACAAGGCAGGCAGGCCTAGAAGAACAAGATTTGAAAGTGAGATGCTGCCACCTTTCAAGATGGGGGAAAAACCAGAACTGACACCTTGATTTGAGGACTTCTGACTTCTAGAAATATAAGATAATAAATCTGTGTTGTTTAAGCCACTGAGTTCATGGTAATTTGTTATGGTAGCAATTACAAGGGGACTAACAGAGGATTATCAGAATACAAGTCAAGTACTAGCCAAATCCCTGTACATTGGCTCCTGAACTCTGCTGCTTCCCAGCCTGTGTCCAAACCCCTCAGCTTGAGCCATACTAGTGGTCTCATTTCCCCATTTGTGCATGTTTTCAGCGTATTGGTGTCTTACCCAGAAAGAGTCAGCTGCAATCACTTGCCTAAAAGTGAAAGGGCAGGAAAAATTGAGCATTTGGTTCTTCTAATTATTCCAGAACATTCCTGTGAGTCCTCAGAGTCCTTTGGTTTGATTTTAGTTTCTTCAGAAACTACCTTTTAGAGTTGTTAGTATTAAATGAGTGAATACAAACATGTAGCCCTTCACACATTATCTGCAGCATAAAAAGACTCCATTAAGTGCCAGCTGTTGTTGCTATTTTGTGTTAGGGTTTTCTAGGGAAACAAAACCAATAGGATGTGTGTATATTATATGTAGATGAAATTGATTTGGAGGGATTGGCTGGCACAATTATGGGACTTGAAAATCTGAAATCTGCATTATTGGTAAACAAACTGGAGATCTAAAGAGGAGTGGATGTTATTCAAAGGCAGTCTGGAAGTAGAATTCCTTCCCCCTCAAGGTCCTCAGTCTTTTTCTCTTAAGGTCTTCCACTGAATGAATGGATGAGGCCCATCTATATTGGGGGTGGGGGAGGCGGGGGGCAATCTGATTTACTCAAACTCTACTGATTGAAATGTGAGTCACATCTTTAAAAATATTTTGACAGGGCCTCCCCGGTGGCGCAGCGGTTGAGCGCTGGGTTGCGAACCTGCCCGCGGCCTCTGCGGCGCCGGTTCGATCCCCGGCTGCTCCCCGGCCACCGGAGGAGGGTCCCGCATGGCGCGCAGACCTCTCCTGCCGCCCGCTGCTCCCCTCAGCAGTGTACTTCGGTCCTTCTGCCTGCTCTGCTCCCCGCTCTGGCTCTGGTGAATTCTCTCACCCTCCCGCGCTTCTGACTGTACCCAGTGCATGTATAAACAAAAACAAACAAACAAACAGATAAATAAATAAACATGCCTATATAAAAAAAAAAAAAAATTTAAAAAAAAAAAAAAAAAAAAAAAAAAAAAAAAAAAAAATATTTTGACAGCAACAGCTAAACTGATGTTTGAAACATCTTGGCACCGTATCTTAGCCAAATTGACAAACAAAATCAACCACCACTGTTGTTTCCTCTTTTATTTCAATGGCTAAAACTTCCAGGAAAATACAATAGAAGTAAAGATAACACTACGCAGCCTTATCATATTTGTGGTTCTCATGGAAATTCCCCAATATGTCTTCCTAAAGGATTTCTTTTAAGTACTATTACATGACTAATCTTGTAGGGTAAATTAAGATTGCTCAGGGTTGACCTCTGTGGCTATCACCTGTGGCCTTGAATGCAGGAGGCTCTTGGAAGTGTGGTCTCGTGGTGTGCATGCCTCATGGTGAACACCTGGAACATGGTGTGGGCATAAGTAAGTGGGCACAGCTAAGCCGAGAGGCGGGCTATAAGGGCAGCGGCAGAGGACGGGTGGCAGAGGACTGTTCAGTGGACTGTGGTGGATGGTGGCAGAACAGCTACAGAGGAAGAGACCAAGAGACTATACCAGAGAGAGCCCAAAGAGAGAGTAAAGATTTGCTGGGGGTTGGGAAGTCTGCCAGTCTCCTGCCCCCTCTAACCCCCAACTCCTGCCTCGCCAGGAGGTAGAATTGGGGTAGAAAGGACATTAAAAGCCTGAAAAAGCCTCCGAAGTTTCCAGGACTCTTCTTTACCCATCTGCCCAGATCCATAGAGAACCTGCCCTGTGCCTTGCTGGTGCGACAAATCTCCATTCTTACTTTAGCATGTTCTTATTTTATCACTTTTAGTATATTTTTATCATAAATGGGTACCATCCGCTAAGATGATTATACTTTTTTCTATTTTGACTTATTGAAACATGTTTTATTTATAGATTTCCTATCAATAAGCCATTCCTTGCATTCCTATGGTAAATTGATTTGCTTGGATTATAGTTTTCTTTGACGATGTCGCGGAACTTAATGACAATATTTCAAATCATTTTTAATTTGTATTCCTAAATCAATGTCAGCTGTGTCTGAAGACTTGTGGTTTTAATGTTTTTTGAGGGGAGGATCTATTTTATGTGATATTTGCTAAAATTTTAGTGTTAAGGTTTTAATTTTGCTAAGTACACCGCGCACCTTTGCAGCAATTCAGGAAGCATGACACCAATGATATTTTTAGGATAAGATGCACGGATCAGGGCCTCCCCTGATGGCGCACGGTTGAGAGCTGGGCAGTGAAGCTGCCCACAGCCTCTGCAGTGCCGGTTCGATCCCCAGCCACCGGGGCGAGGGTCCCACATGGCGCAACAGACCTCTCCTGCCATGCCCGCTTCTCCCCTCAGCAGTGTATTTCGTCAGTCTGCCTGTTCTGTTCCCCGCTCTGGCTCTGAATTCTCTCACCCTCCCGCACTTCTGACTGTACCCAGTGCTTGTATAAATAAATAAATAAATCTTTAAAAAAAAAAATTCTCAAACAGGGAAATAGGAATAGCCAGCTCTTATTCGACTGGGGTGGCCAGTGGAACCCTCTGTGTTTTGTGCTATAGGCATCCATCCTACATTCTTTGAGTTGTAACTTTCCTCTACAAAATCAACAGTATGTAAAGCTTCCCTGCCACTGAATCCGGCATGGGCCAGCTTGGTTTATACTTCATGTGGTTTGCTAGAAAACAAGTTCAAACAACAGAAGTATAAAATATGAGCACCACTCCTGGCTGAAAAAGAGTGTCAAGGTTGGCTTGGGTGATCTTGGAGAGGACAGTACAGAACTCAGGGCATTAGGGTTTAGCTACCCGGGGACTTTTGTTTAAAAGTCAGGGTTCACTATGGAGAGCTGTGTGGAGATTTCTTGACCTACTAAACATAGAGTTTCCATATGATCCAGCAATTCCACTCCTAGGTATTTACCCAAAGGACACAGAAACATTAATTCCAAAGGGCACCTGCACGCCTATGTTTATAGCAGCACTATTTACAATAGCTAAGCTATGGAAGCAACCCAAATGCCCAAAAATAGATGACTGGATCAAGAAGATGTGGTACATATACACCATGGAATATTACTTAGCAATCAAGAAAGATAAACACATGCAGTTTGCAGCAACATGGATGGAGCTAAAAGGGATCATGCTCAGCGAAATAAGTCAGAAAGAAAAAGAAAAATACCTGATGGTCTCACTCATAGCAGGGATTTAGAAAACCTAAATAAGAGACCAGGAAAAAGACTAATCAATACAAAGTAATAACCAGAATCATCAAGCAACTATAAACCAGAGACACACTGGTGGGGGAGAGGGGGGGCGGGGAGAGGAAGAACTAGAGTAAAAATAAGGGGGGAGTGCAATTGTATGGGGAATATAACCAAAATGAAAATGCATACATTGTGCGAAGATGAAAAATGATGTAAGATTTATATAAAATAATTTTTTTTAATAATAAATAAATAAAAGTGAGGGTTCAATTGTGTTCACAGTCGCTGCCGAGTCACTCTCTAACGCCAGCACCACCTCTAGCTCGCCGAACTCCAGCCAAAGTAGAAGGGGGGTAAGTAAGGAGGTCTCTCTACCACGGCTGGTACAAAGCAGACTGCCCGCAAATGGACCGGTGGTAAAGCACCGGGGAAGCAACTGGCTCCAAAAGCCACTCGCAAGAGTGCGCCCTCTACTGGAGGGGTGAAGAAACCGCATCGTCACAGGCCTGGTACTGTGGCACTCCGTGAAATTAGACGTTATCAGAAGTCCCCTCAACTTCTGATGCACAAACTTCCCTTCCAGCGTCTGGTGCGAGAAATTGCTCAGGACTTCAAAACAGATCTGCGCTTCCAGAGTGCAGTTATTGGTGCATTGCAGGAGGCAAGTGAGGCCTATCTGGTTGGCCTTTTTGAAGACACCAACCTGTGTGCTATCCATGCCAAACGTGTAACAAATATGCCAAAAGACATCCAGCTAGTGCGTCACGTACGTGGAGAGCATGCTTAAGAATCCACTATGATGGGAAACATTTCATTCTCAACCAAAAAAAAAAAATTTTTCCCTTTTCCTGTTATTGGTAGTTCTGAACGTTAGATATTTTTTTTTCCCATGGGGTCAAAAGGTACATAAATGTATGGTTGCAAGTGGATTAAACTAGAGACACAGGAATCAGGTATTGGCAGTTTTTCCATTTTCATTTGTGTGTGAATTTTTAATATAAATGGCAATGATATAAAGCAGTAATGCAAGTCAAAATGTTGCAGCGAACAAGTTTCAGCAGTTCAACTTTATAATAATTATAAATAAACCTGTTAAATTTTTCTGGACAATGTCAGCATTTGGATTTTTTTTAAAACAAGTAAATTTCTTATTGATGGCAACTAAATGGTCTTTGTAGCATTTTTATCATACAGTAGATTCCATCCACTCACTCTACTTTTCTAACTGAGTTCTCCTACATGCAAGCACATGTTTTTAATTTTGTCTGTCTTCTGTGCTGTTCCTGTAAGTTTGCTATTAAAATACATTAACCTATAAAAAAATAAAAATAAAAAATAAAATTGAGGGTTCATAGGTGATGTGGTGGTGGGAGATTTACGGGGACTACACCTGATGGGAGAAATCAAAAACTGTACAAAAATGAACAATGATGTAAGAAAATTTAAAAGTTTAATAAAAAAAAAAAAGTGAGGCCATCCATGCTGCTGCAAGTGATGATGTCAGAAGGAAAAAGATAAATGCCGGATGGTTTCACTTACATGTAGGATATAGAGAAATCAAACAAAGGGTCAGGAAAAACACAAAACTTGCATGCTGACCAGAGATCTGAGGCATCCAGCAGGTGAGAGGGAGAAAGAGCGGTCAAAACAGGGGAGGGAAGCACACAAGGGACTATGGTGATGGGTCGGGGGATATGATGGTGGAAGAACTCCAGGTACTGCACCTAAGGGGGGAAATCAGATACTGTCCAAAAATTAACAATGATGTCAGAAAATAATAATTTTAAAAATAATTTAGAAGTGGGGCCAGCAATTGCAGCCATAAATCCTGATTCAGAATGATGTAGAAGCCTGCCCTGCCGCGCTGCATGCTGTCCTCACAGCAGATGGCCGAGATAGGGCTCCATAACACTCCCAGACTACAGAGACCAAGAGCCAACTGCAACGCCAGCCCAATAGTCACCAAGGCCAGGCTTTACACTGAAGCTTCTTTATAATTAACTCTTGTTTTGCTTTCTGGTCACGGATTTTTAACTAGTCACGCAACTGAAAATTATTTTCATAAACCAGCATCATCCAAACAGTGTTCTGGAGAACACTAGAGGCCACTGATGTCAGTCGGTATTCTAATAGGAAGAAAGGTTTGTCTTCAAATAAATTTGGAAAAGCTGTTAAGCAAAATTCAACTTATTATTGCAGAACCTCACAGATTCTTTCTCATTTTGATGTCCTTGGTGACCTTAAGCTTTTTTCCACAGCATGCCTATTAACATTTCCTAATATATCACTGCTGGATGTAATATATTAGGAAGATAATCTTCAGTAATCAGCGTTATCGCCTACACCTACTAAGTGCCTACTAGGCATTGAATAATGTGTTAGGGATTTTACATGCCACATCTCACTTAGTCCTGGCACCCTCTCTAGGAAGTAGGTGGAGTAGTTTTGCACAGTGGTGTAGACAGGTTAAGTAACTGTCCCATAATGACAGTACTAGTGAATCACAAACCCTAATATGCAGCCAGATCTGTCTGATTCCAAAGTCTAAGTGCTTTGTGGATAAGAACATTTGTTCTAGCACTATTGCACTTTGAACTAGTTTCCTCATAAAATGATACACCGTGAAAATACATGCTGCTCATGCTCTGTGAACTCTCATATCCTCTCTTGCCCAGATGCAGCCCTGCGGATGTTTTTGGCTATAAAGCCCCTTTACACCATGCTACAGCGACGCTTGACCAAGGAGAGCTGAATCAAGTATATTTGGTCACATCACATGTGTTGTTTTCTTTCTTGTGGCCTCTTCCTGACATCTCTGTGTCAAGAGGTGTCTAAGTGATGGTCCCAGACCTGCAAATAAATCAAGCTGAATATTAAAATGCAAGTTGATTGCACTACAAGAACATAGTGGAAGCAAGAAAGGGTAAAGATTAGCAGGCGGTTAGGGATTGGTAGAAATCCCTTGGAGAATTAAGGACAACACTGTGACCTGGAAAGAGTGACTAGCCATTGTGTGAGACTCTGGCTGGAGGCTTGCCACAAACTCAGATTTGAAAAGGAGGGAAGAGTGAATGCCAAACAACTTGCTGGAAATTTATCGGTACAGACAATTCCATATCCTGCTGCGATTGGTCCCATTCAAGATCCCAGAGCCTGGTGCTGCCTCTCTCAATAGCATCCACATTCCCCGCTCCAGTAGCTACTCTTTCTGCACAGAACCTTTCATACATACAAATGAGAAGATTGCAATTACATAGCTTTGCATATCAAAGCAGGATAGTCAATTAGGACTTACCTAGACCGACCATGTTACTTAGCAAGGGCCATGGTAACAAATTTTATGGGTGTCATGCCCTGTTTAGAAATTTCCCATCTCAAGAAGTCTGGGAATGAAAATGGTCAGATATGGAAGATGTAGTTTGCAGAACTCTATAGGCTTAAGTGTCCCCTCATCCTTTCTGGTCAAAAGGTGAGAACTTTTCCATGACTTAACTGTTGTTATATAATAAACACCCCTAATTCTAAAGACTTAAAATAACTAGCATTTGTTGCTTATGATGAGTCCACAGATTGGCTGGTAGTTCTGCTGATGTGGGATTGATGT
The DNA here is from genome assembly GCF_014898055.3 of Talpa occidentalis. Lineage (NCBI taxonomy): Eukaryota > Metazoa > Chordata > Mammalia > Eulipotyphla > Talpidae > Talpa > Talpa occidentalis. The sequence continues at coordinate 37,105,901 of NW_023601653.1, forward strand.
AACTGATTTTAGCTGGATACACTCGTGTATCTGTGGTTAACTGGTCGGTCATCAGGAGGCTGGTGGTCTAGAAGGGCCTGAGCTGAGACAACTCACCCCCACTCCATCTGGTCTCTGATTCTGTAACCAACTACTTGGGTTCATTTTCATGATAACTTCAGGGGTTGAGGCGAATGAAGCAAACCCCAGTAAGCACTGTTTAGTGGGGATGGCTTATTTGCTAATATTTCATTTACCAAGTCTCATGATGAGTTCAAAGTCAGGATGGTGAAAACAACAAAGTTACAATGGAAACGCCATAGTGCATACTTGCTTAGGTCAAAAATATCTCAACTTGAATTTGAATCACATGACAAAGAGAATGATAAAGATGGCCAGGTTAGAGTTAAGAAGAACCAGGCTAAATTTTCCCTTCAATGACTCACAATTCCAGAATTAGTTCAAAATCCAAATCATAACAATAGACTCCCATTGTATGACTTTGATGAACTAAAGGATACATTACTAAAGGGAATCAGGATATGCTTCCCCAAAATATAACACTGCAGTATAAGAATTAGTAAACTGAAAATAATTGACAGTCAACAGATGCAGAAAGAAGGCTTCTTGGAACTTCCCATGTCTGACTAAAAGCAGAAACTCTTGGGAAATCATAAATTCCCTCTTTGGCGTGGATCTGCCCCCATGAGAGAGATCAAAAGTAAAGCTACCACAAATTTCTTCTCCAGGGTAGTTTTGTTTTTTTTTAACACAATTTTTTTTAAAGATTTTATTTATTTATTTATACAAGCACTGGGTACCGTCAGAAGCGCAGGAGGGTGAGAGAATTCACCAGAGTCAGAGGGGAGAGCAGAACAGGCAGAATGACGAAGTACACTGCTGAAGGGAGCAGCGGGCGGGTGGCAGGAGACCCTCGCGCCATGTGGGACCCTCGCCGGCGGCTGGGGATCGAACTGCAGAGGCTGTGGGCAGCTTCGCATCCCAGCACTCAACCGCTGCGCCAACTGGGGAGGCCCTTTCCAGGGTAGTTTTAGGAACCGAAAGGAAGAACAAGATCACTCACAACTGGAAAGACAAACATCACAAACCTAATTATCTAGCTCTCTATTCTCCTAAACACTCATTTTTCTTTCCTAAAATAAAACAAAAAACCTACTTGTCCTTCCCATTGAAGCCTTTCTCCCCTCTCTCCTTCACCTATTCAGCTAAATATGTAAACCCCAAATTCTAACCAGGGCTTTGAGTTACTCATCACTGAACACTCCTGCTAGAATCTGCAGCTATACATTTTTTTCTCCTATTAATTTCTTTTGTCGATTTTAATTTGCAGGACTTAGGGGCTCAACATTAGAGGATAGAGAAAAAGTTTCTTCCCCATACAGTAACATCCCTACAAACTGTTCTGGTCAGGAACTAAACTGTAAAAATACCCCTACAGCATAAATCACTGGAGTTGGGGTCCTCTGTTGTTTGCAGCCAGTAACAGCATACTTAATAGACTACGGTGTTTAAGATGTCTATGAAAAACTAAAGCAAGATGTCAAAGAAATGATGACTCTAGATTTGAGGGAAGAGGTCTGAATGGGAACTAAATATTTAGAGGTCATAGGTTTACGTATAACTTTTAAAGCCACATGGCTGGAGGAAATCACATTGAAAAGAATATAAAAACAGAGAAAAGGAGCCCAAGATGAGTCTTGGGAGATGCTCATATTTATAGAGATTAAGGAGGAGGACAGGAGACATCAAAGGAGACCAGTGTAACCAACCAAGAGGAAAACCTAACGAATATGGTGTTTGGAAGCCCATAGGGGAAAGGAAGGATTTCAAGAGGAAAGGGTTGAACTGTGTAGAAAACTTCTGAGAAATCCTGCTCCAAGCCCTTTGTACGTGCAGAGCTTCATCTTGCAAAACAAGGACCCTTGTCCTCCAGGCTCAAAGTTAACTGAAATTTCTTTTCATCTGTCTCACATCTGCACATCATGCCCCCTTGCTTCTATGGCTTCACCTACATTGCATCCTTCACCTAAACAGGCCTCTCTCCATCTGCTCTCTCCAACTCCTGCTGCTCCTTGCGGGCTCAGCTTCAACACTGCTTCTCCAGACATGTCTGGGGGACCCCGACCCTCTGTCTCCAAGGAATGGGACAGTTTCCCTATTTCATTTGTCTGCTTGGGCTGCCATAAAGAGCATCACAGGATAGCAGGTTTGAAAAACATAAGTTCATCTTCTCATAGTTTTGCAAACATGGAGTCCAACATTAAGGTACTGTCACGCTTGATTTCTGGTTGAGCTCTCCCTCCCTAGCTTATAGATGGCAGACTTCTTGCTTTGTCCTCACGTGGTCTTTCCTGTGTATGCACACAGAGAATGCTCTGGTGTCTTATAAGGACACCAGTCTCCACCCTTATGACCTCATTTAACTTTAATTAGCTCCTTAAAGGCCCTATGTCAAATGCAATCACACCAGGTTTAGGACCTCAATATACAAATTTGGGGGAGACATAATTCCATCCCTAACATCCATCAAATCACTTATTGGATGATAACTTCTCTCTTCCATGCTGGCTGTTAGTTCTGTGAGGCCACGCCTAGCAATGCTTATGTTTTATTTTCCATTCAGCACAGGAAATGCTAATAAAATAATCTGCCCACTAAATGAGTGAATGAGACCATGGAATCAGAGTGCACCTCATAGCCAGCCAAGAGTAACCCACATAGCCAGCCAAGACTGTCCCCCAATTGAGAATTCACTCCCCAGGAGTGTTCCACTTTCAATGGTTAATAAACTTTCGCTTTGAAATAAATGGAGGGAAACCTAGGGTGAATTAGTAAGAAACTATAGAATTTTAAGAGGTTTTAGTAGTTTCAAGTAAGCCTAAAATTATGTCACATCTGCTTTGCAATTTGTCCACTATTTGTCTTCAAGCAAATGATGTGAAAATGGTATAAAATTGGATGAAAGCCCCTACTTAAGTGAATGAACAATCATCCTGAAAATGAGTTTATACAGTGCTTTTATTTAGCAAATTCTATTTGCTAAATTACAAGTAGGGCAAAGATAAACTTTAATCCAGACTTCAGGAAAAAAAAAATCCAAACTTAAAAAAAAAAACAAAAAAACGCAGACTTCAGTCTGCGTTCTGGTCTCTGAGGTTCTCACACTTTAAGAAAGATGAAAATGGATGAGAAACGGGGCTTGGGAAGAGGCTCTGAATTGCATTATTTTTAAACTCTTTTTGCTATACACTATGAAAGTGGTGAGTTCGATTTATAGAGCTTAAAATACTATCTTTAGAAACAGGAAGTCAGCAATGGTTCTGTATTCATCTCCTTCTCTTCTGAAGATTGCACATACATGATTTTAAAGAAACCAAAATGACTTAGAAATACAGAAACTGGCTTTTTTTAGGCATTTAATTTCTAGGTTTTCCTAAACTCTAAAATGTGTCAGGGCGAGGGGCAGAGGGAGATTTCTTAACAAGTTTCCAACTGCTTATTGGTATATACCCTTCAAGGGTATTTTTCTTCTGGTTTTATTATTATTATTATTATTATTATTATTATTTGTTTTAATAAAATGTGTTTGGGTAAAGGTTGACTTGGGTGGTAAACTCCAGGTTTCTCCACTAGAGGAAATGGTCAGCTCCCCAAGGGACCAGTTTTCTCTGTGTAGCTGGATTAGGCAGCTATTATCCAAGAGCTGCCCCAGTGAGTGAGGCTCAGTGACATGTGACAAACAAGCTGACTCTCAGCCTGTGCTGACACACACTGTACTAACAATAACACTCCAGCAAACACACCCTCCTGTTCCTCCTCCTAACCTCAGGCTGCATCAAGGGGACAAATGATTCTAAGAGGCAGGCCAAACAAACCCTCTGGCTCCAAGAATCATTGCAAGGAGCCAGTTTCTTAAACAATAGGGAAGGGGCAGATGCCGAGGAAGAATAATTTGGATAATTATTTCATTTTAGCACAGCCCAAAAGCAATATAACTTTGACCCCTTGAGGCCCTTGATATAAATGCAGATAGGTGGGTGTCTTCTATTATAGTATCTTGTGGTGTTCTAGAAAGGGACAAATATGGCCCAGAGATTTGAAGAGATTGCCTAGAATCTGTAACATCCAGAAGGAAATGGTAATTGGGCACCTGAACCACTTCAGGGCTAGTTCAGGTGTGACCTCATTCTCCCAATTTAATGGTCACGATCCCCAGAGAAAAACACCTAGCAGATGCTACTTTATAACAAATACTTCTCACTTTGGCCACCAGGCAGCTCTCTAAGTAGCTATAACCAGCAGGTCCTAATTTTTTCTCTCTTTTTAAAAAAATAACATAAAAATTAATGTGGAAGGTGGATGTTCATTTTATATTGTCCATTGAAGGGGACATATTAACATTTATCCATATGAGAAATTATACATATATTGCATGAAACATTTTATAATACATAAAATATATAACATTAGTTCTTTAAGAATGCTTTTCCTGGGCCTCCCCTAGTGGCACAGCAGTTGAGCGCTGGGTTGCGAAGCTGCCTGCAGCCTCTGCAGTGCCAGTTCGATACCCAGCTGCTGGGCAAGGGTCCCACATGGCGCGTAGACCTCTCCTGCTGCCCGTTGCTCCCCTCAGCAGTGTACTTCGTCAGTCTGCCTGCTCTGCTCTCCCCTCTGGCTCTAATGAATTCTCTCACACTCCCGCGCTTCTGACTGTACCCAGTGCTTGTATGAATAAATAAATAAATCTTAAAAAAAAAAAGAATGCTTTTCCTGACCAAATCACAACTTAGCTTCTTATTAAATATTCTCCTTCCTATCTTACTATAGATAAAAGACTTCAATTTTGTTGGAATGCAAATTTGGAAGCAGTCAATGCCAGGTTGAATTGAGAGCATGCAAAGACTTTGGGGGATACAGTTTGAAGCACTTGGTGGGTAGTAAGTGTTGGTGAAGGCTGTCTCTTAAATGCCTGACAGTTTTTGGCAAGGTCCAAGTTGGCCTGATAAAAGGGTTATGGGTTTCTCTCCAGCAGAGTCTGAGACAAGATGCACACTCTGGTGCTGGCTATGACCCACTTCCTTCCCTTACCCTGATGGGATACAGAAGACCTCAGCACCCCTCAGACTCCCCAGCTGCCAAGACAGCATCTGTCTGCACACACACACCACCCTCAGTGTGCACTGACCGGGTTGGTACAAAGACAACTGATCTGGGACCACAATGAAGTAGGTGTTTATACTTATTTTGATTTTGTTCATATCTGTTAAGTCAGAATTCCCTGGCACAGAATCTGCTCAATTTCTCTTTAGCTACAATGTATTCACAAATGCCGCTATGACTTATTTGCTTTATATCTTCACTAATTTGGGCCTTCAGCTTTTTCATGTGTAGCATGGAATTGCAATGACCTACTCACAGAATTGTTGGGACTCGAATAAGACGAAACAATGTGCGTGTTAGTGCTTGTAACTTGTAACAAAACAACAGTTGTTGATAAGATCCTCTGACCAAGATCCCCTGTTCAATAGTTAAACTTATTTGTGTAGATATGAGAAGAGGATTCTGGGAGGATACATTATTAGCCATTTTCTAGCTTTGTGAACTCTAGCAAGTTAATTAACTTTTTAATCTATGAAATTGAGAAAATCTTCTTAATTTTTTCCAGAAATTAAAAACTTTTGCAAGAATTAAAATTACACCCTATTACACTAAGTGTGATGCCTGCCACAAACAGATGCCTTTAAAATGGTAGATGTGGCTATTGTGTTCAGTCAGAAGATATTCTGATAAATAAAGCACTTGTCTTCCCTGATTTCCTAGTGTTCTTTCTTGCTCAAGAACGGCCTCCCTCAGTTACTATTATGAGTGTACAAGGGTGTGTCTAAGGAGAATGCAGTCTGTGGCATAAAAATAAATAATTCATAGACTGTACTTTGAACACTTTGCTTGAATTTTTATAAAAATTAGAATTTCAATTTCCTAGACTAAGAAAGAAAAAGTACCCAAGAAATTTAAAAACCAAACCAAACCAAACCAATCTTTCTAGGTAACAGGTTTACAAATTTTCTATCAATTTTGACACCATCTTCTCTTCTTACGGGAGTAAACTGAAATAAGTTTCTCAACTACCTATGTACCTGGATTGAAGAAGTCAAGTACATTTCTAATATTGTTGATGACCTAAAAGAAGTTCAGGAGTCCTAGAAGCAGAGTCCCCCATGGCTAGGCCTCCACTGGATTTAGTTTTACCCTCCCAAGAAAAGGAGAGCTAGTTTTGGGGTAAAATAGCAGAAACCAAAGAGGCAGAAATTAAAATGGCAGTGGGTTGCAAAAACCTGTCTCATCCATCCACTAAAGGCAGTTTCTCTCTCTCACCTACATATTAAAAGGTGACATCCTGGCTCTGCCAGGACAGCCCCATTTAGGTGCATTCTCATAAACCCAGGTAACGTGGCAACACAGGGACGGAATTTGTTGATCAGTTGGTCATCAGCTGTGATTTTATCTCGGCATAGGGTGAAACCAGGAGCCAAGAAACAGACACCCAGCTCAGGAATTTCTACTTTAGAAAGAGTTTTCTTACTTGTCACTTTGCAAACAAACACATAGAGAAGACAAAACACTGCAGAGGCTGCAAATAGATCTCACCTCCCACGCTAATCCCAGTCACCCTGAAACCTGTGGAAAAATGGCTCTGAGACCATCTCCATGCTCGGGAGTGACTGGTATGATCTAGAAAGGCTGCTCACAGAGGGCTCAGGAAGTGGAAACAGTAAGACCCATATAATGTATTTGCCATCTTTGAGCTCCCGTCGTATTAAGTAGACACACAAAACAATCTAACACCAGAGATAACGTGTCACCGAAGAATTGATATCATCTGCAGCATGTTTGCCTTTGAGGATCAGCTGCTCCTTGGAATGCACAACCAATCTGCTTCCAGAAAGACATCGCCTGCAGGACTTTCTCACAGTAGTCCTGTATTAGTTTAAGATTCCATACTACGTGGTTTGACTGCTGCTCTTGGTGCTATCATTTTCCATCTCTCTCTGAGTCCTTGTTTTTGTATAATCCTACCTAAATTACACCGTTAGGTTGGAGAAACACCTCTGGCTAATTAGGAAAACCAATAACTTTTTTTTTTAAACTTCATACTCTGTGTTTAATACCTTTCATAGTGGTTCACTTGGCTGAATTTATCCTTATGCTAATCTGTGCTCCTTTTTTGCACCCTTTTCTCAAGGTAGCAATTTCCTTCTGGTACCTGCTACTTAAAATAAATCTAAGGTCTTCAGGTCCTTTCAAAACCAGAAACTTACCCTCATGACTGCCAGGACAATGACCTCAATGACTGGGGATCACTGGCGCCAGGCTCCAATAACCACCGCAGCCATGCTGACCATTAATATCTCTCTGTGTCCTATTGTTCCAGTTCTGCTTCCCAGGAGGGGCTGCCCCGTGGTGTGGGGCAGGAAATACTAGTTTCTAGGCATAGTGCCAATAAAGGCCCTTAGGTAACTAACCCATTTCACAAACTTTCCCCTTCTTAATTAAAAATTAATGCTACCTCTGCAGAAAAATCTCCTCTGAGCATTCAAGTCCTTTCAGACTCTTCCCTTTGGGTAGATAATAGATAGCGTCTTCAATCCCCTTTTGGACAGCTACAAATGCAAAGAGGCAAAGAAAAGAGACTTGACAGGTGATGAAAATACCTCCCATGTGCCAAAATTGTGCTAGCTTCTGAGCAGTTTCCCCTCTGCTCCATCTCAGGTGCCAAGCCCACTCTGCCCCAGCACACAGGAGGGCCAAGGCAGAAATACCTTGATAAAAGAGAGAAAGCAGATGGAAGTTGTTAGCTTGAAGCAGAAAAAATCTGAGAGTTTTATGACTGCTACCTCCCCTTTTATCTAGGTCTAGCTACATGGATATATCCCTTCGGACTCTTGCTGGATGTCCTGTACCTTTTATTTAAATGACAACCACTGTCTGGTCTCATCACTGCCACTACACCAACACATAAAGAAATTACAGGAAATTCATGAACACAGAGGATAATTAAGTAAAAATTGAGAGTATAACTGATACACATCTAGTCAATTGGCAGCTATCAGGAAGGGTAGGTCCTGGCGCCTGCATAAAATATGGATTGATAAACCACTATCAGAAACAGGAGACAGCGGTGAGTAATGTGATTCAAGGAAAAAAGAAGGTCTTATTCACACATCAAATAAATTTACCTTCTAGGGGGACTTCCTGGTGGTGCAAGGGGTTAAGCACAATACCAGGAAGCTATCCGGAGCCTCTGCAGCACAAGTTCAATCCCCAGCCGGCCAAGGAGCAACCCACACGGTGCAACAGACTTCTCCTGTCTCACCCGCTGCTCCCCTCAGCAGTGTATTTCAGTCAATCTGCCTGTTCTGTCCCCCATTCTGTCTTTGGTGAATTTTCTCACCCCCCACACCTCTGGCCTGTACCCCAGTTCTTGTGTGTGCAAATAAATAAATCTTAAAATAAAATAAATTTACATTTCAGTCTTCCATATGGGGAAAGTATTTTGCTTTTCTCCCATTTTTCTACCATTTATGACAGAGTTTACAGTCTCAAATTCTCAAGATTGGATTAAGCCACTATAAATAGACCTCAGAAAATCTACTCTGACTTTTAGACCTTGGCACTTAGATTCAGGAATTTCCTCTCTCCTTCCTGATTTTAAAAATAAAATAAATAAATAAAAATCTTTCCTATGCTGTTGGCTATTTTTCCCTATGTTAGTTTCTCTTTTACATGATACCCATGCCAAGTGATAAAAAGACTGCAGGAAAAGAATGCAGGATTGTGTATAATAATGTTAAAATGAACAGACTAAATGGCTCTTGGGTAAACGGCCATGTGAGACCCTGAGAGCTAATCAATAATTCCAGGCACCAGTGGGCAGCAAACATAAATTTGATAATGTGAGAAAATCCTATTCTAACTTATCTGTACTTAAATCATCTGACTCATGTCCCAGAAGAATACATAGGTAATGTTCACCAGATTTCCAAGAGGTGGGTGTATGGAGCTCTTCCCATCACTAAGGAAGAGGCTGTGGGGTTGTTAGAAGGGTGACCTGTCTTAAATTATACAAATGGATGTTTGGACACATTGTTTTTATGGGAAGGAATACAGGTTTCCCTCCATATCTGAAAGTAGAATGGTCCTGTAGGTTATTTTGGGGATCTGTAAATATTCAATTTTTCCCCATATAAATAACCTACAAAATTATACCAAGTAGGATCATTCTACTTTTGTGTAGTGGATATAACCTTGTTTTAATGGGTCTCAACCCGACTTTCAGGAAAGAACAGGATGTGCAAAGAGACACAGTTATTACACCAGAATCCATGTCCTGAAACTTGAATTTTAATTAAAGAGGTTATAGCGTTACTCTAAATTGGTAATGAACATTATTTTTCAATTGGTAATCTTAGTCTTAAAAACTCTGTAGTTAGCATTTACATGTGAAGAGAGAGAATTCTATCCTACATTTCTGATTGCTTAATGCTATTTTTTTTTTCTCTCATTCAGGGTTAAACTAAATAAATGCCAGTAATTTTCTGCTAGATTGTAAACTCATGCTATACAGTCTAGAGATGTCGATTGTTTTGATGATGATAATGATTGGAATGTCTTCTACAATTTACCAGTTATTCTCATCCAATGCTTTAAAAGAGTTGCCATGATATGGTGGTAAATTTCCAGACTTGATTTTATTTTAATTTCAACAAACATTAATAGAAAAATAATCATAAGTGGGACAAGCCCTGGATTAAGCAACAAAGATAGGAAAATACTTCATGCACATGATGTGAAGTGATTCCTATAGACCCCTAGCAACACAGACCTCAGATTGGCATGAAGATGGCATGAGTGGAGTTTTTCAGTGAAGGTGAACTAGAGCCTGTACTTTAGAATGGAATATAAAAATTTCTTGTATTTCAAGTGAAGATAAGTCTACAGTGAGAATGCCCACTGAGTTGCTATTCTTTGGGATAGTCCAGAATAAGAAAAGAAACATTTATGTGTCCAAGCAGCAATGAAAACATGTTGGGGACTCCCTGGCATCCAAAAACCTCAGAGACAGTCGCTGGTAGGACAGTGCACCACATGCACCATTGTACATAGATGTTCTTTCTACCAAGGTCACTGATACATGTGACTGTGTGTGCTCTGAATAGAGGATGCCTTTAAAATAGTAGGTGGGGTCAAGGCCACACAGGGTATCCTGGTAGTTCGGCTGATAGAGGAGGCCAATAAACCTCTGCAAACTAAGGTTCCTTTTTTTATTTTTCTCTAGTCTTTAATCTGTCTGTCAATGCCAAGTGACTTTAAGAAATTGGGTAGTCGATTCTTTTGGCAAGTTTTGCTTAATAGGAAGAAAAACCCAAACAAAATAAATAATGACCTCCCTTGCAGGAACTTTTCAAGTAGTCACTTCAAAGACTGCAAAACATCCTTCCTACTCCAACCACAGTGACCGCCCAGCTGAGGGGACAACCCTAAAGGAGCATCTGGGAATTGAAGATGAGGCCTGGCTGTCTGGCCGGTGCCCCCTGTCTCCCTTAGGTACTTAGAAGTTCTCATAAACAAATGCATGTGCCCCTGTTCCCTCTCGCTCAGACCTCCACGCTGTCCCTCAGAGATAGTCATTATACCCTGTTAACTTCAGTCATTGTTCCCAGGGTCCAGCCTTCAGGGCTCAGCCTATTTGTCCCAGTGACAGCATGTTCGAAATTAAATTCCATTCAGATTTCCTGGTAAATGTTAATAGTACCAGGCACTCAGAAAGCTATTCAAGTAGACCTTTAATAAATATGCTCACCATTACCTAGAAAATAAGAAATAAATACTCTTGGTTAAAATAAAATGTCAGCTGTAACTTTTTTTAATGGAAAAAATGTGTCTGCAACATCTAATATAAAGTTTTTAACTAAAACATTTCTAAAAAGAAGAATAGTGTGAATGCTAAATTGGACATGAAACATTGCCAATTTCTTCTTTCCTTCAGTGAGGAAGCTGAGGGAGTTTAAGTGATTTGCATGAAGAAATTATACTTTAATTTATAAGTAATTATAAATTAATTATTGTATAGTAATGTTTCACAAAAATAGAAACTCAAATCCTTACATATTTTTATCAATAAACATACAGTGACTCTTGCCACTGTATGAGCCACACTGTAGGGGGCATCCGCTAATAAGCATCCACTAGGGATGCTTATTCCTTTCCTTAATTTAGGCCTGACAGTTGTGGAGTGGTCAGAGCCAGCCCACAAATGCTCACGGGGTAGGATTTTCCTGCAACATAAAGAGTACTTGTAGATTCAAGAGAAGGATTCCTCTCAGATCCAACCCTCCTGGAAAATTCCACTATAATCTGTGAATCAGAGAGAAACTGGAGTCAGCCCCTGTCTTACAGGATAGCAGTTCTTAACCGTCGTGGAGTTTGTTCTCCCACATTTGGAAGGAGGCAGCAGTGCCATCAGCTAGCAGTCTCGCTTGAAACAGCTCTAGTCTCAGCTGTTGCAATTTCTTAGTTCTTCCAGGGCTTGGACAAGGCCTCAGGGAGGAGAACGGGGCAAAAACACTGAGTAGGAGATTATTCCGGGACACTGAGCACAAAAGAAAGCAGGAGTGCTGCAGAGACCTGCTTTCCCACCACCACTGCTCCTCCCTCCCTACTCCCAGAGCTTCTCAGGAACTCTCAGGATTCCTAATTTAATATTCTCCAGCCAGAGACGTTTCTGAGGGGGTGTGGGGAGCACCACACCCACCATGATCTCTATTTTTCTTGCATTCCCAACAACTCCACAGAAGTAAGAAAAGACTTCCATTGCAAGTGTGAGAGATTAGGTCTTGCAATATTAGTCATTGTTTTCTTTCTTTCCAGAACTTCCTGACCTTTCCCCTAGTGGGCAGAAGTACCTACTTTACAGAAGAATTAGAGTTGTTATGACTGGAAGACTGAGAGAAAGGAAAGATTATTTTTCAGAAATTTTCCACTGAAGGCACATCAGAGAGTTTGTGGGAAAGCTCAGCTTGCGGGTGGCCAGCACCAGGTGGAGTGTGGCTGGCTCCCCTTCTTTGAGGGTCTCCAAATCACAGTTCCGCACATTGTTCCACAGGATCCTCCTGCAACACAAGAAATCACTGAGCCCAGGTGGAAGACCTTTTGTCAATAGTCCAGCACCACTTACAAGCTGGAGTCCTTGAGGTCAGAGGCGGTCTTAGGGAAGGGAAAGTCACAGTGGTGCCAGGTGAGTGGAGATGGGGCAGGGGAGGGGGGTTTACCCTCTGGCACAGTAAATAAACAGTGATGTTTCTAACAGAAGAGGGTGTTTTGAAACAATAAAAGGTTTCTGATGCCAACCTTCCAAAAGACCTAAGGTTTCTGTGGAGATGCTTGTAGAGATGACCTGGGGGTGGTGATGTTTATTGCTGGCCTCCATTAACTGGCCTGTTCACTTCCAAAACATTATTTTATTTCATCTTTAAACAACCCAATAGAGTAGATATTGTTTTATGGATGAAGAAACAGATTCTAGTGCATCTGCCCTTAACCACTAGGCCACCTCTTAACAAAGCTGGATGAGAATAAGGATAATACAGTTGCTCAAATGTTCTACTTTCTGAAAATATACCTATTTTTAATGACAGCTTCTATTTTAAATAAACGTGGAAAACTACATTTTCAATTGGAACTTGAAAGTTCCCCCACAAAATAAAAAGCAATCCACCTATGTGGTTTAAGGGAACTCCTAAATTATTTAACTACCTACTTGAATACAAATATAGACAAGGAACTGGAGCCTTGGTTACTCCAGTGAGTCTAAGAATCAAAAGTGATCCTTTAAGGAACTAGTCAAAGACCAGCAGCCCTAGGTCCTAACCTCACCTTCAGGGCATAGGGGCCCTGTCAACTTGTTCTCCACAGTGAATTGGCCATATCACTCCTCCTAGGTACCACGTTCAAGAGCCCCAAGGAGCAGTAAACTTTTGGAGAGCTTTGCCAGTGGCAAGAGAGTGGTAAGGGAGATGGTTCTACATTAGTATTCAAGTCCATCCTTTCCAGGGGAATTTGCTGGGGAATTCCTTTTACAGATCATAAATAAAGAGGGCAGTTCTCCATGTGACCCTCCCCATCTCAATGAAGTTTAGTGCAACAGAATGAGTGGGTAAATAAACTGACCAAGTCTGAAGGTTAATCTTAGGATATTCGAGGTATTTGCAACTTAGATCCCTCAATACATTTCCCTGTGTATGTAAAGCAACATTTTTCTGCATCATTTAAGAGAAAAGAAAATTAGCCAGTGTGAGCTGCCAACAGCTGGCTGACAACCTTGAGCAGTGGGTAGGTTGGAGTCGGTCCAGATTTTGCATAAGGAGTTCATTTTGGGTTAGTCAAAAGGGGAAGAGTTGGCCCAGATCCTGTTCCACAAATTCAGGAGCAAGGGGTTGCAACTCCCTTCAGAAAATGCTGGAAGGGGCTCTGCAGATCTATTTGCCAGGTACTATTTGATGTCCACTTGCTTTTCTACCTGGTACGAAAGGAACCATTAACTGTTGGATTTTCCTCCAACAAGTCAATGATTCAGGGCAGTAATTAAACCAAGAAGGCAAATTCCCCCTTTTCTCTATCTCCCTTTTATAAAACGCTATTATTCCTGCAGGCTCAAGATTTTTTAAAGCTTTTTCTATGTACTCTTGAATCTTCCACACCTTCACTTTGAATTTAGCTTATTAGACTGAGGCTGAGTTTACTAACATAATAAAGGACTGTAATGTTTGTTGAAGAATGAAATCCTCTTATTCTAATCTGTGACTTTCTATTTCAGTGTGATAAAAATTTTATCTTTCAAATAGTAATAGTCATTTTCAAAGTGATAAGTAATCAATGTAGAAAAATTAGACAATGCTGAAAGAGATAAAAACAAAAGTAAAATTCATCACAAATCACACCACTGGAGAAAACTAACCATCATTCACATTTAATGGATGTAATTTTAGTCTTTATTTTCCCTACATGTATTTTGGGTATTGTTCCATCAAAATAAAATATAGCAATATCTCTGTTTTTAAGATGTGCATAGTACTGAAATATATAAATGTGCTTTAACTATATTAATAGATATTTCTGTTAATATAAAAAAATACTTCAATGAACTCCTTGTACATACATCCTTACCCACATGCTCAATTATTTTTTTATGACAAATTCCTATGATCAAACTTTGCTATACATTTTTTCAAGGCCTTTGATACATGTTGCCAAATTGCCCTGCCCCTAGAAAACTTGTACTATTTCCATCCTCACTAACTGCATAACAGTGCATTTTCCCCTCATACACTCAACAAATACTAAGTATGCAACTTTTTAAATGTTTTTGAGAGATTAAAATTTGGTACCACCATATTTTATATTTTTCTTTGACTATTAACAAGACTCACCATGTTTTCATATGCTTATAACTTTGTTTTTTTCTTTTTTGAACTGTTCTCCCTTGTGCTCCTTTTTCTGTTGGGGTTTTCATGTTTTCTTTCCTGATTTATAGAAACTCATTATATACAAAGATGATATTTTCTAGCTATATTTCAGGAAACTTCATTGCCCTTGAGATATTAATAGGCATGCTAAAGGAGGGAAGACTTCCCTGGTCAGATTTAACACATCATTTCCTACACTTAATTGACCATCAACTTTTTTTTTCACTGAACAGGCATTAGAATTGTTCAGGACACAGATGTTCTGGGCAATGTTACTTTGAGAACTTGCTTTGTCAAGGATATTGATTTTTTATCTGTTACAAATACGGCATCATTTGTCTTTTTCTCTACATGATTTTTTCTATATAGCTTTTAATTCATGTATTCAAATCTCAGTATTTTACTCTTCAGTGCAGTAATTTACAAATAGGAATTTCCTTATCTCTCAGTATCTCAACTTTGTCATCTAGACAATGGGAGAAATAAATAGTAAATACCTCATAAAGTTGTTGGAATTAAATTACTTAATTTAGGTAAATCACTAGAATTGTTTTTCATACAGTGTGTCATGTCTATGTTTAAAAAACCCACACTCTATTATTTTTATGTTAATTAATTTTGGTATTAGCTATAAAGTTTGCCTTTCCCCCAATGGTTAGCCAGGTTTTTCCAACACCATGTATTAATGAATGCTCCCTTTATCACATACTATCTTGTTCTGGATTTTCCTCTTTACTCGGTCTATTCTGATAACAAGACACCTCTTTTCTTATTCCTTTTCAGAAAAGTCATAGCTAGGTTTGCCTGAATCTAGGGCAGATATTGGATCCCTCTTAAAGTTGACCCAAAGGTTACTTGGTTGGGGTAAGGGACTGTAGTGCCAGGATAGGCACTACAATTGGCGTAGTCGGCAGGATAATTCAAAGCAGACAGGTATGGAGCCTCTGAAGACCTCATGAAGGACTGAGGAGTAGCAGACTGTGTTTGCCTGTGACAACACTGGATGTGCCATGACAGCACAGGTGGTGGCCAAAGTCCAGGAGCTGCTGGAAGAGCTAGAGATGCAGCAGGAGCAGAGGAGGTGGACAAGGTCCAGGAGCTCTGGGACGAGACCTCGCCTGGAGGAAGAGATGGCCCATGAGGACCAGTCCACAACCCCTGAGGCAGCAGGATCATCAGGGGGAAGGGGGAAAAGGACCACAATTCAGAGCTTGCCAGTGCTGACACAAGGAACAACAGATGAACTTGGACTGACAATCCCGCCAGAAAGCGGAGGAACTTTGGTAGAGTAATGTTATGTTTTGGGGACCCTGGGACAAGATGGTATTGTTTGTACACCCAGGAAATGGGTATCTGTGGGTGGTCAGTGGGCCTTGGTATTTAAAAGCAGCCTGTGTACTGCCCAGAAACCCTAGGCCACAGCCCAGAGAGGCAATGGCCAGAGAGGAAGAGACAGGCATGAGAAGAGCCCAAGAGGCTGAGGGAGGAAGCCCTCACCAAGTTCTTTGCAGCCAATCAGAGGAAGAGCCAACTTAGAAAGGCAAAAGCTAGTACTGAGATTAGGAAGCCCTGAGTGGCTGTTAAGCAGCCTAAGTATGCTAAGGAAGGCCAGTGGGTCTCTTAAAATCATCTGTGGGAGGGTCGCTACATGCAAAAGAATGAAGCTTGACCACTACCTCACACCATACACAAAAATCAACTCTAAATGGATTAAAGAACTAGACATAAGACCTGAAACAATAAAATACATAGAAGGAAATATAGGCAAAACACTACGTGATATTCACATCAAAGACATCTTTACAGACACATCACCCAAAACAGTGATAGTGAAGGCAAAGATAAACAGCTGGGACTACATCAAATTAAAGAGCTTCTGCACAGCAAAAGAGACAATAACAAAAACAAAGAGAAACCCCACCAACTGGGAGAACATTTTTGCACACAACACTAATGATAAAGGACTGATCACAAAAATCTGCACAGAGCTGATGAGACTCAACAACAACAAAGAAAATAATCCAGTCAAAAAATGGGCACAAGAGCTAAAAAGAAACTTCTCTGAAAAGGAAATGCAAATGGCCAACAGGCATATGAAAAAATGTTCAACATCACTTGTCATCAGGGAAATGCAAATCAAAACTACCATGAGATACCATCTTACACCAGTGAGAATGGCACATATTAAAAAAACTAGCAACAACAAATGTTGGCGAGGGTGTGGAGAAAAAGGAACTCTTCTGCATTGTTGGTGGGAGTGCAAACTGGTCCAACCACTATGGAGAGCTGTGTGGAGATTTCTGGACCTACTAAACATAGAGCTTCCATATGATCCAGCAATTCCACTCCTAGGTATTTACCCAAAGGACACAGAAACATCAATTCCAAAGAACACCTGCACCCCTATGTTTATAGCAGCACTATTTACAATAGCTAAGCTTTGGAAACAGCCCAAATGCCCAAAAATAGATGACTGGATCAAGAAGATGTGGTACATATATACCATGGAATATTACTCAGCATTCAAAAAAGATAAACACATGCAATTTGCAGCAACATGGATGGCACTGGAAGGGATCATGCTCAGCGAAATAAGCCAAAAAGAAAAAGAAAAATACCGGATGGTCTCACTCATAGCAGGAATCTAGAGAACTTAAATAAGGGACCAGGAAAATGAATAACTATAAGAAAGTAAAAATCAAAATCAACAAAAAAACTATGAACCAGAGACACTTTTTAGGGAGTGGGGGGCGGGAGGGGAGGGATTGGGGTCAGAATGGGGGGGGTTGCAATTGTATGGGGAATATAAAAATAAAATTTATTATTTAAAAAAAAAATCATCTGTGGGTGACGCCCTGCTCACTGTTGAGCAAAGGTGAGTAGTTGAGGAACCCGTCCTTGGGGGACGGGTGAGGAATGGGGCTGTGGTGGAGCCCACAGCCGAAAAGGGGACCCAAGAGAGGCCGCATGTGGAGCTTGCATCCATGGATCCCTCACCCATGTGCTTGTGCAATGGGTTGGCCTGAGTGCAGGGATCTGCATGTTGCATTGGTGGCTATGAAAGCCCAGTGTTGGAATGACCGCAGACAGAAAACCCTGAGGATTGGGTGATTACCCCCAAAGAGTACAGAATTGCCAATCCAAGAGTGAGTGCATCCTGGGGGTGGATGAGGTGTGTGGCTTGTGGCCAAGATGGTTCTTTGCAGCCAGATGGTTGGCTCCTTGAACAAGCAGTGCCTTTGGCTGCAAAAGTGGTGGATCATTTGCTGGTGCCAATAATCGTCTTTTACCACTAGGGTGGTGCCCTGCCTGAAATTATTTGTGTTCTGTTGTATTTTCTTTTGTGGGCCATGGCTGCTGCATTTGTGTTTGTTAAAGGAAAACTTGTATATACTTGTATATAGATTGTATGGCAGAAAACCCGAGGGAGTGGATTGTAGGGTAATTGGTTTTCAGGCTTTTCTACCCTCCCAACATTAGGATTGTCCTGCCTGATGGGGCACCTGCAGTTGTTACATTGTTGTAAGTGGTCTTATTTACTTCTGTGGGCTATGGGAGGAGTATTGAGAAAGACCACCAGAGAAGCCCAGAGTGAAGACTTGCCGGGGGCTTGGGGGCCTGCTGGCCTCCTGCCCCCCACCCCCCACACCCCTGCCTGCCTGCCACCTGCCTGCTGCCTACCTGGTTGGGGCACTACATGCAAAAGCTCAATACAAGCCCAAGAAAGCCACCGAGGGCTCCAGGATGCTCCTTTACCTGGTCTGCCGGATCATAGAAACCTGCTCTGTGGCCATCCTGCCACTACAAGGACTTTGAAAGTGGGTCTTGGCTCTTCTACATGGTGATTGGGAAATACATATGCCACAGCCATTGAGTCTTAACTGTTCCTGTGCCTGTTGTTACTCCTTGATATGAAGGCCTAGTTGGGGTTACAGCCCGGGGATTCCCAGGAATATGTGAACTCGTTGTTCTCCTTAACACAGAAAATTAATGGCCTAAAATTTCATTTGGTCCCACTCTTTTCTATTGCTTCAGCCAAAAATCCTCTATATTACCATGTAGTGCCAGGAAGCCACAGACCTAGTTCTTTATGATTCTATGCAGACAGGTAAAGGAGAGTACTGGGGCCCTCGGTGCCTTTTTCAGGATTTTATTGAGCTTTTACATGTAGCACAGCAACCAGGTACACAGCAGGTGGGTCGGGGGGCGGGGGTGGGAATGGCAGGGGGCCAGCAGGCCTCTCAGGCTCCAGGGAATCTTCCCTCTTTACTGGGCTCTCTAGCCTTCTCTGTCCTGTTCTCTCTCCTGTTCTGCTTCTCTTGGTGAATATATCAATACTGCAGACATGGCCCACGGAAGTAAACAATACAACTAAATATAACAATGTAACAAAATGCAGGTGCCTGCCACCAGGCATGCAATCCTAATGGCTGGATGGCAGAAAGACTGAAAATCATTTACCCTACATGCCAGAAATGACCTGACAAAGAGAGAACACTAACCTGACCTGTCCCACGTGTGGGAGGAGAACCAACTGGTCACAGCTGAAAGGAAGATATGTGTAGGTACAGGAAAGGGGCACTGAGCAGGTTTTCTGATCCAGCAGACCAGGTAAAGGAGGAGTCAGAGTCCTCAGTGGCTTTTGCAGGTCTTTTATTTAGATTTACCAGGCACATGGCAGGCAGGAGTGCTGGGGGTGCCGGGAGGCTGGCAGGCCTCCCAGCCCCCAGCAAATCCTCACTCTATCTGGGCTCTCTGGCGTTCTCTCTGCTTCTCTTCTTCTCTCGGCTTCCGTTCGTTCTTGGCTTCTGCTGGCGTCCTGTGATGCCGCCCTTATAAACTCAGTCTCTCAGCCCAGGTGCACCCACTCCAGGTGCCCGCCATCAGGCATGCATTCAGGACCACAGGGTTCCCTCATCTATCCTAATGGCGGGAGGGCAGAAAAGCCTGCTACTTTTTCCTTATCCTACAATATGAGACTGGGACCCCTCAGAAAGGTAGACTAGAGCAGCTTTGAGGACATTTCTCTGAGGGAAAGCAGAGGCCTCCGAATTGTCTATAGGACCCAACATGGCCGTTTTCCCTGCATCATCTCTTGTTCACTCCACTCCACACAGCCTCTGTGCAGTTCCTCTAATGTGCTCCCACCTCAGGGCACTACATGTGCTGGCCCCCCTGGAATGTTCTTCTCTGATTGCTTTTGTCTGATTCATTTTAAGGTGTTTAAATATCACCTTGTCTGTGAGGTCTCCTGGACCAAGTCCTGTCAGTGTGCGTTCCCCCCTCCTGCCTGTTCTCCACGGCGTTATGGCTGTCTAACAAACTATTTTACTTACTTTTTGTTTATTGTTTGTCTCCCCACCCTAGAATATGAACTTCCTAAGAGTCTATATTTTGTTTTATATTCTCAGCACCTGGAACAGTGCCTGGCAAGTATAGGACGCTGTGATTCTTTGTAGATAAAGAAATGAATGTGCCAGTCAGACATATCTTGCACGGTATTTGTTTGAAAGTCTGTTAATAATAACACATTTCCTCAGAATGTACCCAGACTTTGGATTTTGAAACTAATATCTACAAATATATTTCTAAAGTGAGGTGGAGGGGGGAGGTTGTATCTCTTGAAAGGAAAGCAGGCATGTCTTCAGTGACTTACTAGATGCCCTAAGTGCATACCTGAGATTGGCACAGGGCCATGCAAAAGGAGATATGAGTTTAAACCATGGTGAGTGTAGGGTAAGGTTAAAAGTATCAGTCTTTTCTGCCCTCCCGCCATCAGGATAGATGACGGAACCCTGCGGTCCTGAATGCATGCCTGATGGTGGGCACCCAGAGTAGGGTGTGGGCATAGGTAGATGGGATTCACCTGGGCCAAGACTGGGCTTTTAAGGGCGGCATCATGGAGACGCCAGCAGAAGTAGAACAATAGAAAGAAGCAGAGAGAACAAGAGTGAAAGAGCAGAGGAGAAGAACCACAGGAGAAGCAGAGAAGAGCAGAGTAGCAGAGACCACCAGAGAATGCTGGAGAGCCCAGAGTGAAGACTTGCTGGGGGCTGCCAGCCTCCTGGCCCCCCCAGCACCCCTGCCTGCTGTGTACCTGGTAATTCCCAATAAAAGCCTGCAAAAGCCACCGCAGGCTCCAAGACTCTCTCTCTCTTCCTTTACCAGGTCCGGCCTGCTGGGATCCTAGAGAACCTACTCAGTGTCCTCCTGGCACTTACAGTGAGATATAGCACCAGGCACCCACCAGGATAGCTATAATGAAAATCTGGAAAATGCCCAGTGAGGGGTGGATGGGGAGGAAATGCAGCTCTCCAACACTTAAAAAACTCAACAGGAGTGGCTACAGACATCAATCCAAAAAACAGGTAACAAAATGTGCATGGCAATGCTATGTGAAATGGCCAAACTCTGGAACAAAGTAGTAAGCTCAGTTTCTTTTCAAGTATATGTTTACATAGTGGAATACTGTATGAAATGCATGATCTATAACTACATGCAATGACATGGATGAACTATGTAAACATGATATTGAGCAAAAGAGTATGAGACCCAGTGAGCGTATACTTGCATCCATAGAAGAATATAAATGGGTAACACTGACCCATGATGCTGAAGTCTAGCATGACCTGAAAAGAACATGAGAGGTGGGGGTTCTGATAATATCCTGCTTTTTGAGCTAGGTGTTGGTTTCACAGAAATATTCAGCCTTTAAAAGTTTGTCAGGCTACATATGTTGGCCTTTCTGTAGGTAAAAATATTTGAAAGCTAGGTTGGTGCCTTAGAAGAGAAGCAGGCTGCTCATTTGCTAAAGTTACTTGTACCACAGCTGAAACTATTCCAGGAAGCTCCGCTCCAGCACCTGGTGAGTGTGGGCTAGGTTGGAGGGTCTTGAGGGCACCTTCCCTGCATTTAGCTAGGACACATCTCTGAGATGTTGCAAGAATGAAGAATGGCAAGGGCCAGATGTGAGGGAGAGGCTGGCAGAAAGCACCTGGTATTGGAGGTCACTTTTCCAGTTATTTTCATTGTACCACTTATATTTGAATATATGGGGATTATTTTATTTTTATCAAGGTAACAATAGTTGGTAATATTTTATGTGATTTGGGACTACATCAAACAAAAAAACTTCTGCACAGCCAAAGAAACTATCATAATAACAAGAAGACACCCTACTGAGTGAAAGAAACTATTTGAATATTGTATGTCCAACAAGGGGCTAATATCCAAGATCTCAAAGAACTCTACAATTCAACAACAGGAAAACAGCCCAATTTTAAAAAGTGTAGAAGAGCTAGGAAAACGCTTCTCCAAAGGAAACACAGATGACCAATGGGTACATGAAAAACATTATCAGGGAAATGCAAATCCAAACCACAATGAGATACCATCTCACTCCTGTGAGAATGCCCCAGATCGAAAAGACCAGAAACAACAATTGTTGGCAAGGATGCGGAGAAAAAGGAACGCTCACACACCATTGGTGGGAATGTGGACTTGCCCAGGCCCTATTCAAAACAATACAGAGATTTTGCGAAGTATTAAAAATAGATCTTGGGCCTCCCTGGTGGTGCAGGCGGTTGAGCCAGCGCTGTGAAGCTGTCTGCAGCCTCTGCAGTGCAGGTTCAATCCTAGCCCGCTGCGGAGATACATACATGGTGGGGCAGACCGCTCCTGTTTTGCCCGCTGCTCCCCTCAGCAGTGTATTTCAGTCAGTCTGCCTGTTCTGCTCCCTGCTCTGTCTCTGGTGAGTCCTCTCACCCTCCCACACATCTGGCCTGTACCCTGGTTTTTGTATGCATGAATAAATAAAATCTTTAAAAAAAAATAGATCTAGCTTATAGCCAAGCAACCCCATTCTTGGGTATCTATCTTAAGGATGAAAAAACACTAACTCGGGCCTCCCTGGGGGTGCAAGTTGTTAAGCACAGCACTATGAATTTGTGCACAGCCTCTGCAACATGATTTGGATCTCCGGCCAGCCAGGGAGCCACCCACATGGCACAGCAGACCTCTCCTGACTTGCCCCCTGCTCCCCTCAGCAGTGTATTTCAATCAATCTGCCTGTTCTGCTCCCCACTCTGTCTCTGGTGATTCTCTCACCCCCCCCAACATTTCTGGCCTGTACCCCAGTTCTTGTATGCATAAATAAACACGTCTTTAAAAAAAAAAAACATTAACTCAAGGTATCTGCATTCCTCTGCCTAGGGTCATTTATGACCTCGAGGCAAACACTGTCTCACATCAGGGCCACAATGAGGAAGACCCCCAGCAGCCTGTATTCAGGATGGCCAGCACAGCTCTACTTTCCAGTCAAATACAGAGGCAAGAAAAATGGCCTCTGCTTATAAATGAATCTGCAAACTTTGCAGTAGAGACAAAGACAACAGAGAGAAAAAAAACTACACATGGGGCAGGTGTTATGTGATTTCTGAGGAATGGGCTGCCGTGGGACCTCTGGCTCACAAGTACAATATCCCCAGGCCCCTTCCTTGGTATCTCTTAGGGATCAATGAGAGGCCTCCTTTGTTTTTCAGATAAATGTTACAGAAGTTAATTCCTTGATATGAGTTCAAGCCCCACCTCTACCAGCCCCCCACCCCCCCACCCCACACACACACTTATCTTTCATTCCCATTAAACCTCTCTTTACAGGCCCCTTCATTCTGGTTCATTAGTTTCTCACCAAACACATTTTCAGACCTATGACCAAGGTATCTTAGACCAAGATAATCCTAGGAGTATCTTGCAGAAATCCACCTCCCCATCATTTAAAAATATTTAGCTAACTCTTTACAAAGTTACCCAGCACCTCGTGGGTAAAGGCCCAGGCAAACAAGGTTCACCCAAAGCAGGGCCCCTGAGGTCCAAAAGCCTGCCACAAGTCTAAGCCACTTTCTGGTGCGAACCCATAGGAAATGGGCAGAAAGGGCCAGGCAAGTCTGGAAGAAAAAGAGCAAAATCAAAATCAAGATAAAGGCTGAGATTGTAAGTCTCCCCAAAGGTCTCTCACCCCTGTCTGTCTTTCAAGTGTCTCCTTCCATGTCCCACAAGTCCCTGGTACAAGTCCAAGCAAGCGCAGTTTCTTCTTCACATGTCTTTCTGCTCCATGTGCCTCCTCCAGATCTTCATCTTTCTCTGCTGCTTTTTCTTCCATAGCCCCACCCTTCCTTGGGTGGGGCAGGAAATCTGGAATCACCCCTTTCTATGGATATCACACTGTTACAGTAGCAACAACAAAAAAATCAGTATTTGTCCAGGCATGAAAAAATAGAGGACTGCCTCTGAAAACACATTTTTTACTTCCTAGATTTCAAGCAGTTTTAAAATACTCAGTTTCAACTTTGCCTCAATCTTCTTTTCAGAAATTGCACATTTTTCAAAGCACTGGTTTTAAAAACATAGCTATTGGGCTCAGCATACAAGATGCACCTGCACACAAGGTCCATGCAATTTTAATGCCCACTGGCCCACTGATAAGCACCAAGAAGCATACAAGAACTAGGATGGAGGGCCTCCCCTGGTGGCGCAGCGGTTGAGCGCTGGGCTGCGAAGCTGCCCGCAGACTGCAGTGCAGGTTCGATCCCTGGCCGCCGGCGAGGGTCTCACATGGCGCAACAGACCTCTCCTGCCATGCCTGCTGCTCCCCTCAGCAGTGTGCTTTGTCAGTCTGCCTGTTCTGTTCCCCGCTCTGGCGCTGGTGAATTCTCTCACCCTCCCGTGCTTCTGACTGTACCCAGTGCTTGTATAAATAAATAAATCTTTAAAAAAAAAAAAAGAACTAGGAGCTGTTTGACTAGAGCTGTCAAACCAACAAACGTTCATGTTTTGTGATTATTACTACCCTCACCAGCCATCTCAGCAGAGGTTAATTTGATCATTCAATCATTCATTCATTCAATGAACATTTCCTTGCTCGTCTACTAGTACAGATACTATACGATGAGTTGGAATTAATCTGTGACTAAATTATAGTTTCAGCCCCCAGAATATATGATCTACAGCCACATAAATAGATAACAACACTTGCAAATGCTTTCCCTCTCCTTGGTATGCTCTTCTCCCATCTCTTTTTTTTTCTGGCTAATTCTATGCAATCCTTTAGATCTTGGCTAGATCTTACTTCATCTAGAAACTGTAACAGGGTGGTCCCCAGGAAAGGGGGAGGTTCCCTGCCCCACCCAAGGGAGGGTGGAGCTGAGCAGGAAGAGGAGAAGCAGAAGAGACTGAGGAAGGAAGCAGGATGGAGCCAGGAGACCTGGAGGAGGCGCATGGAGCCTAGAGACACGTGAAGAAACTGCGCTTGTCTTTGGGTTGTGGACTGGGTGACACAGATGTGGGTGAGACCCGTGGGGAGGTGACAATGGCAGCTTTTATCTTGATGTTGATTTTGCTCTTTTCCTTCCGGGCTTGTCCGGTTGTTTGTGATCCTTTTCTGTGGTCCCCACTGGAAGATGTTTTAGACTTGTAGCAGGCTTTGGGGCCTTGCTCTGGGCCGATCCCATATGGATGGACTTTTACCCACGAGGGGACGGGTAACTTTGGGTGCTTCATTTAGAAACTAGACTCTTTGCCTTACCTGTATTGTTTCCTAGTTTTATTAAAGTTCCTTCCCATTAAAGTCTCATATGTTTTGTGTTGATGCGGCGGATGGCAGAACCCATTTAGAACAGGCAGGTTTGCGGGGCTTGGGCTACCCCTCTCCCTGTCCTATAACAAAACCTTCCCTAACACTTCAAGTCAAGCCCTTTCTTTGCACTTCCCAAGCATCTCACTCCTATCTTAGGCCTTTGCACTTTGTATTATTGCTCCTTATTTACATGTCTGTGTCCCCTCACCAGAAAATGAACTATTTAAGAACAAGAGCCATGCTACATTCTCCTTTTCATCTCTAATAAATAGCACATTACAGGAGCTCAATAATTGTTGTGTGAGTAAGTGAAGGAGTGAGGAAGGTGTTCTCAGGGTTACTATTGTTACAGGGCAGGGAGAGGGGCAGCCCAGACCCTGCAAACCTGCCTGCTCTAAATAGGTTCTGCCATCCGCCGCATCAACATAAAACATAAGACTTTAATGGGAAGGAACTTTAATACTGTTAGGAAACAATACAGGAAAGGCAAAGAATCTAGTTTCTAAATCAAGCACCCAAAGTAACCCATCCCCTCTTGGGTGAAAGTCCACCCAGGCAGGATTGGCCCAGAGCAAGGCCCCAAAGCCTGCCACAAGTCTAAAGCACCTTCCAGTGGGGACCCACAGAAGAGGATCAGAAACAACCAGACAAGTCTGGAAGGAAAAGAGTAAAATCAAAATCAAGACAAAACCCGCCATTGTCACCTCCCACGGGCCTCTCACCCACGTCTGTTTCAACCAGTCCACGAACAAAAGGCAAGTATAGTTTCTTCACATGTTTCTCTGCTCCATGTGCCTCCTCCAGGTCTCCTTCTGGCTCTCCATCCTGCTTCCTTCCTTCCTCAGTCTCCTCTCCAGCTTCTTCTCTTCCTGCTCAGCGCCACCCTCCCTTGGGTGGGACAGGAAACCTGGAACCTCCCCCTTTCCTGGGGACCACCCTGTTGCAATCTGAGAACACAGAGGAAAGACACCAAAAGGGACTTCCTGTAAGAGGTGACTGTTAAGTGAAGTTATAACTGATAAGTTCATGTCTTCCAGTCTCAGGCTGATTGGAAGGTAAGGAGACACTCCATGCAGATGGACAGATGGACAGTGTGGTCTATGTTAGGCCTATGTTGATAGAAAGGAAAATGTGGATCATTAGGGGGACAGAACAAGCAGCTAGAATAAGGGGGCAGGGGACAGGGAGTCCTCACCAAACCAATTCAAACTCCATTACCTTCTTTGTTTCCATCTAAATGAATGAACAAACACACATATTTGCAAATCCCAGGAACTGATCTCCAGCGAGTAAGACAAAAAAGCCCTGGGCCTCCCCAGTGGCGCAGCGGTTGAGCACTGGGTTGCGAAGCTACCCGCGGCCTCTGCAGCGCCGGTTCGATCCCCGGCTGCTACCCGGCCACTGGAGGAGGGTCCCACATGGCGCGCAGACCTCTCCTGCTGCCCGCTGCTCCCCTCAGCAGTGTACTTCGGTCCTTCTGCCTGCTCTGCTCCCCGCTCTGGCTCTGGTGAATTCTCTCACCCTCCCGCGCTTCTGACTGTACCCAGTGCTTGTATAAACAAAACAAACAAACAAATAAATAAATAAATAAATAAATAAATAAATAAATAAAACATGCCTCTATTTAAAAAAAAAAAAAAAAGCCCTTAACAAGTATGATGGGCAGTGCCCTTCTCTGCCCTAACTTTCCTCTGCCCCTGCCACTTCCCAAAACCTGGCTCTTTGTGTTCAAACTGAGAGGAATCTATTGCCTAAGCTCTCCTTACTACAGTGTTTTTCAAATACTAATTTCAGTGATTTAATCATACTCAAGGCAACCAATATCCATTTAAGGTAATCCCCGACCTTCAGAAAACCCACTTCTATTTTAGGAAGAACAGTTGATAATACTAAGTCATTAATTCAACCATCGTTTAATGAGTCCTTTCTCTGGGTCAGGCGCCATGCTGATGGCCAGAGATTCAAAGATGAATGAGACTTGATCTGTAACTTGCTCGCTGGATCTTTAACCTGCTCACAGTCTAGTGAAAGACACTCTGGGACATGGAAATTGCTGATGTCGGGTCACTGTTAACTTGCCCACACCAGTGTTTCTTGAAATGTTCACCTGGGAACTAGTTAGCAGTGCACATTCCTGGTCCCTTTTCCTGGTCTACTGAATCAGAACTCAGGAGGTAGTTGCTGGCAACCTGGGTTTTAACAGATTTGCCAGAGATGCTGAAGCTCACTTAGGCTCAGGAATCTGTGACCTCAGGTCATTGCTGAATCACACCAGGTCTCCATGGCCCTGTAAGCAATTCCCAGCCTTCCCCTCTACAGCTTCTCTTCTGTTCTTAGGAAACTACTGAGAGTAATAGGAATGCTCATTCCAGAGTGGCATCACCTTAAGAGAAGTAAAATGCTATTTTCTCACATCATGGCACTGCTCCCTCAAGTAGCAAGGAGGGTTTCATGGAGATTGTTGTGGCCTGGACTAAACTGGCCAGAATCATTTTGTTACAAGGCAGGGAGAGGGGCACCCCAGACCACACAAAACTGCCTGCTCTAAATGGGTTCTGCCATCTGCCACATCAACACAAAACATATGAGACTTTAATGGGAAGGAAATTTAATACAATTAGGAAACAATATAGGAAAGACAAAGAATCTAGTTCCTAAATCAAGCACCCAGACTTACCTGTACTCTCATGGGTAAAAGTCCACCCATGTAGGATTGGCCCAGAGCAAGGCCCCAAAGCCTGCCACAAGTCTAAAGCGTCTTCCAGTGGGGACCCACAGAAAAGGATCAGAAACAACCAGACAAATCTGGAAGGAAAAGAGCAAAATCAAAATCAAGATAAAAGCTGCCATTGTCACCTCCCCATGGGTCTCACCCACATCTGTGTCACCCAGTCCACGACCAAAAGGCAAGTGTCGTTTCTTCACATGTGTCTTTGCTCCATGTGCCTCCTCCAGGTCTCCTTCTGGCTCCCTATGCTGCTTCCTTCCTTCCTCAGTCTCCTCTGAAGCTTCTTGTCTCTCTGCTCAGCTCCACCCTTCTGTTGGGTGGGGCAGGAAAGCTGGAAACTCCCCCTTTCCTGGGGACCACCCTGTTACAATTTCAGTGCCGGCCTAGAAGGATTCAAAGATACTGTAATCCTTGTCTCCATTCTGCTCCCTGCCACTTGGAGGGAAAAAAATATATCAGCTCAAGAAGCAGGAGCTGCAGTCATTCCCATTTGTGGGGATGGAAATGGGGTAAGCTGAGGTCTCCCTGGTGGCACAAGGGGTTAAGCACTGCACTATGAAGCAATCAGCAGCCTCTGCAGCATAAGTTTGATCCCCAGCCAGCCAGGGAGCAACCCACATGGCAAAGCAGACCTCTCCTGACTCGCCCGCTGCTCCCCTTAGCAGTGTATTTCGTTAATCTGCCTGTTCTGCACCCTGCTCTATCTCTGGTGAATCCTCTCACCCCCAGCATCTCTGGCCTGTACCCTAGCTCTTGAATGCATAAATAAATAAATCTTTTTTTTTTTTTAAATTGCTTAAAAAAAAAGAGAGATGGGGTAAGCTGAAACAATAAATAATTTGAATGGTTAGGAAAATAAAGGCGAGGGGCAGAAGATCAGAGTCTGAGAGGTGAGTCTGGAGCTGGTGGTGGTTCTAAGCAAATTCAAGCACATGGCTTCCTCTCTGGGGTTCTGGTAAAAGCGATCTTGCCACCAACGCACAGTTCGAGCTCTTGGCCGCTGTTTTTGGCTTAGGGCCAAAAATAGGTCATTAGTGACCTATTTTCTTTGCGGTGAGACCAGCCATATCTGCAGGCTCCTGAATCAGCAGTTTCTCCACTCCCTGGCTCCAGGCTACAAAGATGACACCCTTGTCATGGAAAATGCCACCCCAACCCTCTCCCCAGGAACAAGGAGAGTGGGTTTTGTTATAAAAATGTCGACTTTGACCCCAGGCTGCCCTGAGAGCCCAGCTGTCATGTCTCCTCCAAATAAGCTGCTGAACTTGGAATTATCTTACCTAATGATTAATCAGGACTAAAAATAGCCTCAAACTGCCTGTGCTTTGTTTAAATCCTACTTAGGAGCAGTGGTGGTTATTGTGTTGTTTTTTTCTCTAATTGCTAAACCATATCTTAATAGGCTTTGAACCAAAATATGAACAGAATTAAGCTGAATCTATTAAAAAAAAAAAAAAAAAGAGGGCCTCCCTGGTGGCGCAAGGGGTTAAGACATAACCTACGAAGCTATCCACAGCCATTGCAACACAAGTTCGATCCCCAGTCAGGGAGCAACACACAAGGCACAGCAGACCTCTCCTGCCTCGCCCACTGCTCTCCTCAACAGTGTTTTCAGTCAGTCTGCCTGTTCTGTTCCCCACTCTGTCTCTGGGGAATCCTCTCACCCCCTGCCCCCACACATCTAGCCTGTACCCCAGTTCTTGTATGCATAAATAAATGAAAGAAAGAGAGAAAAGAGAGAAAAGAAAAATGCAGCCTTTTGAATTGCATATTGATTTGAGATGATCAATTTTGGGTGGATATTAAAAGCAGCCAGGAATTGCACTCAGAGTCTTCTAAGAATACTCTCAAACACAAATTCAGGAAAAGAAAATTGCCACTGTTTTAAAGAGCTACAAAACATAGCATGTTACCAGGCAGATTTAGACATGGCACAGAGCTCCACGAGAGGGCGCCCGCCCCACTCGTCCGTCTCCAAACTAGGATGTTTCCCTAGGCCCTTGGTGGCTGGCTTTCAGCAGTGTGGTCTCAGGAGCGAATACTCAGTATCTTGTTAATGCCACTTCTGGGATAGCTCATTATGCACAAGTGACGTCTGTGACACCAGAGGCAAAGGAAGGGGAATCTAAAATATTAAAATTAAAAAGGAAAAAACAAAACACAGCTACACTGGCTTCGCTCAAGTTGGATCTTTCTTTGTGTGTTCATTTTCTTGCTACTGCCATAAGAGTATAAGAAGAGATGAAAGAGGAGATGAAAGCACAGCCATCATAGTGATCTGTGTCTAGCCCAAAGTCAGAAACAAGAGTGGGCCCAACCACACGGTGTCAATTAGCTGTGCCAGATATTGGGGAGGCCCTTCTCCCTCGTTTTCATTTCTCCTAGCTCTCTAGCCATAACTTCCTTCACCCAAGCAGCCCCAGGGCCACTTCTTCCTGCTCTGGATCTGACAGGGGATATCGGGGTTTGCCCTGTAAACAGATCCAGTGACTTCAATTCATGTCCCCACTTCCCTAACACAAGCTTACTTATACCCTAACTTAAAGCACGCTTTTACCTCCTCAGAGACATTCAGGGAGACTTCTAGAGTTTGTCTTGATTTAGTTTGTGGACAATGAGGATCAAATGGACTATAGTGGAGGATTATGGGTGCTTTCAGGGTAGGGGTGGTATAGTAACATACATCTGAAGAGATGTGAACCCATACCCCTAAATCATATACAATACCTAAATATACATATTTATCCTCAGCAGTGTGCTTCAGTCCTTCTGCCTGCTCTGCTCCCCACTCTGACTCTGGTGAATTCTCTCAACCTCCCGCACTTCTGACTGTACCCAGTGCATGTATAAACAAAACAAATAAATAAATAAATAAAACATGCCTCTATTAAAAAAAAAAAAAAATATTATATGTATATAATATATATACAATATGAAGAAAAGAAAAATCAGGTTAGAATACATAAACTGATAGAAAAAAAATGGCATTCATGGAGGACTACACGGTAAGCAAAATAGATTGACTCCATCAGACATAAAAGAAGAATGAGCAATAATGCAAGGTAAATGAATTAGATTCAACATAAACACTGAACATGCAGCTGAGCTTTGAAAAATAACCTCTACCCCACTCCCAACGCACACACACACACATTTAAATTCAGAGACCAAGACTCCTCATGTCCCCAGCATAGAGTCACAAATCTGCTCTGAACTGAGCCTACTCACCTGGAAAAAAGCATAATAAAAACGTCAGTTCTACTTCAGAGATTACTCAGGGTTAAAATAAGATAATGGATGTCAAATCCTCTGTGGGTTATGCAGAGTTACAGAAACATAGTATTCACCCCCATGGTTGTTCAAGCATTAATAGATTGACGAGAAAAGAAGGAAAAGTTACAATAAGTTTAATGATATTACTCATAATTTAGCAAACAGATGATCACTAAGTCTCCTCTTGAAGACAGTGATTCAATGAATCCATCTCTTGTTATAGATTATCCAATTTTATAGATTGAATGTTTGTATCCTCCCCAAATTCATATATTGAAATTCTACCCCAAATGTGATATTAGAAGGTGGGGGCTTTTGGAGGTTATTAATTAAATGAGGAGCCCTCATGAATGAATGCCCTTGTAAAAGTCACGAGAGAGCTTGCTACTCTGCCCTCCTCTGTATATGGGTACAGGGAGAAGTCGGCAGTCTGAGACCTTGAAGAGGGTCCTCACCAGAACTCCACTGTGCTGGCGTTCTGAGTCTTGGCCTTCCACAGCCTTCAGAACTGTGAGAAAGAACTTTCTATTGTTTATAAGTCACCCAGTCTATGGTATTTGTTACAGCAGCACAAAAGGACTAAGACATTCAAGTTGACCTTGACCTTGAGGAATGTTCTCAGAAATAAACATTGAAAGATTGTTTGCAAAAATTTTACTGTATGAGGGCCTCCCCTGGTGGTGCAGCGGTTGAGCCCTGGGCCGCGAAGCTGCCCGCAGCCTCTGCAGCGCCGATACCATCCCTGGCCGCTGGCAAGGGTCCCACAAGGTGCGACAGACCTCTCCTGCCATGCCTGCTGCTCCCCTCAGCAGTGTATTTCTCAGCAGTCTACCTGTTCTGTTCCCTGCTCTGGCTCTGGTGAATTCTCTCACCCTCCGGCACTTCTGACTGTACCCACTGCTTGTATAAATAAATAAATAAATAAATCTTTAAAAAAATTTACTATAAGAAATGTTTATTATAAACTTGTGAAAAAATTGGACACTAAATATCCCACAGAGTGATTGATTTAAACTTCTATATATCCATGAATTAATATGCATCCATTGAAATAATGTAGAATTTGTAATAATATAAACTGAATCCTTAATAAAAAATTAACAGATTAAAAATAGATCGCTAAGCAATATATATATGTATATATTGCAAAGTGTATGTGTGAATATATGTGTATCTATATGATGGGTAATGCACGCAGCATGTATATTGAAGAACCCAGAAGAATACAAGCTTGTTTATAATCTAAGGGGGCTGGAATTATGGATCATTTTAATTTTATACTTTTGACTTTTATTTCTTTTCTACTATTCTACAAGGGACATATATTGTTTGGGTATTAAGGGAAAAATAATAGTTACATATAAATACACAATTCTGAGCTCTGGGAAAGACCAGCTGGAGAGATTTGAGACCAGGGATTCTTTGAGGACGTGCTCAGCAATGTCATGGAAGAGACTCGGGACCCAGAGCTCTGGCCCCTGGGGCACTTATCTAAGTGACTCAGGCTTTGTCTGAGATTTCTGTTTAACAAGCTCTATTGTGCTTGCTCATGGAATGAGAGCCTGACTCAGAGATGGAGAGCAAGTTTTCTTCTGAAGTCTGTGTGGAGGGACAATAATCCCAAAATCTAGAAAATGTTGAATCTCAAGCCAGTGGATAAGCAAATGGATGACTAAGCAACATGGTGATTCTGTAAAAGGAAGAGGGTCCCTAGAAGACAATAAATGGGTGAGCTCCTAGCTCGTTGTCTTTGACAGTGGATGGGAAAGAATAAAAAAAATTAAGCAAAGAACTGTGACGGTTGACACAGAAATATGCATTATTCATCTGGAAAAGCTCGACCTCTCCCCAGAAGTATCCAGCAGTCTTTATGAATGCATTTTTCCCCACTCAGTAGAGTCAGTCTAGGTATAATAAAAGTGCTGAAGGTCACAGCTTATATTATTAAAATTCTAGCAAATACACTAGGTCTTGAGCTTGGAAATGCATGCAAATCTTCTCATTTGAATAGTTGATTTAATATTGTTAGTTCACCCTGTATCATCTGGTTAGAACTCAGGTCTAATGAAGCCTCTGGAGTTGGTTTTATTCCCATATAGGCTTGTTAGCTTCAGAGAGAAAATTTTCCCCACAGCCACAAAACTCTTCTCATAAGCCTTAACCTAGATATGTCAGAAGGAGCAGGAGGCATCATAACTCCTGGGAAAATGACCCTAAATCCCTGTTCCACTGAGACAGCAGCCCTGTGTTCCTATAAACAGGAAACTCTTGGTCATTTGTTGGGGGTTGGGGGGAGGAGAGGAGGCTAGGAGTGAAGCTCGGATTGGCAAACATGATGCAAAGCAAGGATTTGCCAGACAGGAAGGGTAAAAAATGACTTCTAGCTGGCTGTGTGGCTGAGAGTCACCCAGGTGGGTAGTGGTGATTTGTGGCCCGTGGCTCTCCAGAAGCAGGAAAAAAAAGAAAAGGTGAGACTAGAAGATGAAGATGAGACTAGCAGTAGCAGGGAGATTTTTCTGTCCCTCTTTAATATGGCAGCATTTCTCCTTTCTCTCCTTTGTGCCCCCATACCGCCTGATTTACTTCTATCAAAGTATGTGTTACCCAGTGTACTCCTGTCTATTTGTCTATGTCCTTCAGTAAATGTCAAGGCCAGAGCGATACTTAGCTT
The DNA here is from genome assembly GCF_014898055.3 of Talpa occidentalis. Taxonomy (NCBI): domain Eukaryota; kingdom Metazoa; phylum Chordata; class Mammalia; order Eulipotyphla; family Talpidae; genus Talpa; species Talpa occidentalis. Next base: position 37,139,728 of record NW_023601653.1, read on the forward strand.
ATCCATTACGGTGAATAGATTGCTACCCCCAAGGCCAGCACACTGCAGGGTAAGTGTAAATGCTTAATAAATAGGTTTTAAATATAAGTAAACAAATGATGCATGCAAAGATTAGCCTTAGAAAAGAAATGAGTGAAGATGGACACTGAACTTGGAGAAGATCAAAGTCAGTCCCTTGGGCGAACTTCAAAGACAGGTGTTAAGTAAGGAGGAGGAAGAATTATGAGATAAAACGAGGCTGAACAGTTTAGTTTGCCTAGATATCTGCTGGATATGCAATACTTTGGTTGTTATAAATTGCAGAGTATTTTCTTCTGTTCCCTATACCTTTTCATTTAATTGATAGCTGTGTATTTCAAAGACCCTGGAGCCGATGAGCTTGTAAATGAGGGGAAAAATGGTGAGGGGCCATGTCACCAGGCTATTTCCCTTAGCTATTGATGAGAACACGTATAAAAATGCACTAAATAGGGTATTATGTTGCAAGAGGAAGGATAGTTCTTAACATGTATGCATAGTTGTCTTATTTGAAGGCTGCTTCTCTTTCTCCTGTATCATTCAGTTGTAAAGGAGGTTTGTCTCATTAACCCTTCTTCTTGATTAAGCCCATCAATGCAAACCAGGAATCTGGTCTAGTCACACACACAGGTATCCTTTCCTGAAAGATCATGGCATCATTCCCTTTATAAATTCCCATGTGAAGACCTGTGTCTAAAGATTAAAGGTCACAGTTTCTAGCAGTAGTAGTTAACAGGCCCAATTGTGTGCTAATTTTGGCTTTAGACACAGATGTTAGCAAAGGTTTAAGAAGCTTAGCTAGAAGTAGGGGTGGTTGAAGAAAGACAGTGATATGAAACCTACTCTATAATCTGCATTATTCTCTTTGCTAGAGGGAGCCCTGCAGACGGGGAGCAATCAGCAAAGAAGTAGGTAGCCCTTGTTCTTGTACATGTGAGCACCCTCTAGTGACATGGTTCTAGAGATCACAAAACTGGCCTGGGAATCTGGACACCAAACTGTGCTCAACATCAGCAAAGCAAAATTTGGCTTATAAGTAAGCAAGATGGGCCCCTTTTACCCTCTCCCTTAACATTGAACACCCCGCCCCAGAACAGATCCTTGTCCTCAGGCCTCAGCTCAAATGCCTCTTCCCCAGAGAGACCTTCCCAGATGTCCCCCAGATATCACTCTGTTTTGTTCATGGCACTTGTCACCATCCGAAGCTGTCATGCACAATACTTGCTTGTTGACCGTGTCCTCTGATATACATAAGCACCAAAAAAGCAGGACCCTGACTCTGTTAAATGCTGTATTGTAAGCAGTAGGTCAGTCTCTGGCACATAGAAGTAGGTCTTTAATTACTAGGTGTCAAATTTAGGAGCAGCTGAATATGAAGTTCAAGATAGCGGTGGGAGAAGCGCCATGACTAATAGAGTGGTCTCTTTCCTTGCAAGGAACTGTGCATTTCCTAAAAATGAGAGAGCAGGGAGCAAAGTGATATTTACGTCATAGGAAAAGTCCTTTCCCAGTTGAAACACATGTTTCCTCTGACTCTGCATTTCTGCGCCTGGTTGGGGAGCACCTCAGCAGCCGCTGTGAAGGTGAAGGGCTGGGCTAGGCAGTGCAGGACTAAGGAACTAAGCAAGTTACCCCCGCGTTATAATGTGAGGTATTCACACAGAGCTCACAGAAGGCACTTGATGGCTTTCTCTTACCATTTGGGTACAGTAAGAAAATATAAAGCAACAAGTGGCCTCCCAAAGCTGTCTGCAGCCTCTGCAGCCACTGCAGCACAAGTTGGATCCCCAGCTGGGAAGGTGATCCGCATGACTCAGCAAACCTCTCCTGTCTCACCCACTGCTCCCCTCAGCAGTGTATTTCAGTTCATCTGCCTGTTCTGCTCCCCACTCTGTCTCTGGTGAATCCTCGCAACCCCCGCACCTCTGGCCTGTACCCCAGTTCTTCTATGTGTAAATAAATAAATCCTTTAAAAAAGGAAAAAGAAAATATTAAGTAACCAAAAACCTCTAGGAATTTGTTCAATTCTTTTGAATAACTGCCATCCTTGAAAAGGTGTTCATGGAAGGGAAAGCAGAGAGTTTAGCTCACCTGTAATGGTTTTCCATCTGAACATGCAGGTCAGAAAAAACAAAGATAGGTTCCTACATGGCACCCCCACCCCCTAATGCCCATTGCTGCTCTGCACTGGTCTGCCATCATGAGGGTAGGCTGTATCCCACCCGCTGGGTTCTCTCTGAATACCTTTGTCTCATAGAAGGATTAAGGGGTGCACCAGCCTGTTGAACAATATGAAGCTAATGCCTTATTCTGGTGCTGGCTTTCATTTATATCAGATGCAGTGAGGGGTGAGAGGGAGGAGCAGGGGAGAGGCATTCTCAGAACAACAGCCCTACCTAAGGTTCCTTTAGTACTTTTTACAGTTGACAAAACTCTTTCATTTAGATCATCTCATTTTAATTTTAATCCTCATCACCACACTTCATGTAAAACAGCAGCAGGTAATTTACCATCATCATTTCTTTAAAAATTCTTCTTTAAGAAGAATCTGAGGTCAAAAGAGCTAGACTAGCTCCAGATCACGGAAGGGAGGAACTAGGTCTCCCCGTCTCCAAACGCAGCATGAAAGGGCACATTTCCAGGGAAAGAACCACAGCTGGCACTCTCTTTTGTCACAGTTCAACTGACTCTCCATACAGCTTTATGCAGATCCAAAATAAACCTATTTTATAGTTTTCTTGTGTCTTGTGTCTGATCAAGGTCACCAGGTAGGTGGCTTAGTGCAGTGCCTGGCACGGGAGGCCATTATTGAGTGGAAGAAAGAAAAGAGGAGAGAAAAAGCAAAGAAATGATCTTGGCTGCACAGCACACCGCAATCCTCCCTATGAACATGATATAGCAGAGACCCACGGTAGTCGATTGTCACTCAGTAAATAAGAACATAGAATTTTAGAGCTGGCAGGGGCCCTGGAGATCATAACAATCTGTGCAGCTTTGTTTGCTGAGTTACTTATGTTCCACTGCCTGCCCCAAACCCCACATCAGCTGGTCTGAACACACATTCCCATACACCAACATTAAAAGCAAATACTTCCTGGACTAAAAATAAAGCACACATAAAAGTCTGTTTAAATGAATCATTCTTGTTTTGGAAACTGAAAGGGGTGGGAAGGGAGCAGTTGATGTGCTACCAGGCTGGTGGTGATGTGGACAGTGTCTCTTTGATCCTCTGAGAACTTCAAGTTGAAAACGTTGTGAGGGAGATGATTCCCTCCCTCGGGACAGAGGATCCACTGACCTTCCCCTGTGGGTGTTAGTTTTGAATTTTCTCTCTCTCTCTCTCTCCCTCCCTCTCTCTTTCTCTCTCTCTGTCTGTCTCTCTCTCTCTCTCTCTCTCTCTTTCCCCATATCCAAGAAAGTTTCCGTGCACACTCTCCACACTCCCAAATACAATGTTTGCCCTACTTACCAGTGATTACCCAAAGTTCAAATCCAAATGATCACAGTTCCAATTATCTAACTTAATACTCTGATTTTTTAAAATATAAAATCTCAAGAGCCTGCACTGAACTTATAAGCTGATGATCTGGATGACAGAATGCTGAGCTGGATGGAATATGGAATTTGCAATCATTAAGACTATGGTTCGAATCCCTGCCCTATCACTTACTAGTTATGAAATTGCAGCAAGCCACTTATCTTCTGTCTTCCTTTTGTAAAATGGGGTTATAAAGCCTAATCTCAAAAGCTAGATAGAAGCATTAAAATTAAAATTTTTTAAAGATTTATTTTATTTTTATTTTATGCATACAAGAGCTGGGGTGTAGGGCAGAGGTGCAGGGGGTGAGGGGGTTCACCAGAGACAGAATGGGGAGCAGAACAGGCGGATCCACTGAAATACACTGCTGAGGGGAGCAGTGGGTGAGACAGAAGAAGGCTGCTGTGCCATGTGAATTATCTCCCTGGCCAGACCTCAGTGACTGGCAATAGATTGATAGAGCTGACACTTTAACCCCTGCGCCACCAGGGAGGCCCACATTAAAATCAAATAGCACATTATGGTGCATGTGTGGATCTAGCTTAGTGCCACACTGTCTTGATCAATGAGTTATTCTCATCCTCCAAATAAAATGACTATGTGCCTGAACAAGCCAGAATTCCTGGGTCCAAACCATGCCCTAATAGATCCTAAGTATGTGACCTTGGGTGACAACACTAACCTCTCTACAGCTGTTATCTCCAGTATAGAGGGATAATGATATTTTCTAGACCATAGAGTTATTTGGGGTCACTCATTCAATCAATGTACACAGACTTAAGAATCCACGAGTCTTGCGCACGATGTGCACTGAGTGTTAGGTATTATCAGCATAATCAGTCCTTCTCTTCTAATGGTTAAGTTTGAGATTTTTTCTTGCTAATCATTTTTTTTTTTAATTTTCTTACATCATTGTTCATTTTTGCACAGTATTTGGTTTCTCCCCTCAGGTGTAGTCCCTGTACTTCTCCCACCAACATAGCACCCGTGATCCATCAACCCAGGTCCTTATGCTCTTCCTCCCCTGTTTTGACCCCTACCCCTCCCCCTCCCTGCTGGATGCCTCAGCTATCTGGTCAGCATACAAGTTTTGTCTTTTTCCTGACTTTTTGCTAATCATTTTCTTGGAAGAGGAGAGAGAAACAACATTCTGGGCACCTTAGCCACTGGGTGAAAAATCCCAAGGGGAGAAAATGAGAAGGAAAATTGACTGTCTGTAAGGCATTCCTTGCTTATGTCTCAATTTTTTCCAAGACAAACCATGAAGAGAAACAGAGTGACTGGAATCCAAGGTCTTGTGATACAATGAAAAGACTGTCATCAAATGTTTGCTCAAGAATATAACTGTCCATAGTCTCACTCATAGCAGGAATTTAGAAAACCTAAATAAAGGACCAGGAAAAAGACTAATTATAATAAAGTAAAAATCAAAATCAACAAGCAACTATAAACCAGAGACACATTACGGGGTGGGGGGAGGGAAGGGAGTAGGATGGAAACAAGGGAGGTGGGAATTGTATGGGGACCATAACCAAGATGAAAATGCATACCTTGGGCAAAAATGAAAAATGATGTAAAAATATAAAAAATTAAAAAAGAAAAGAAAAGAATATAACCATCCATATGTAGGTCCTATGAGTCCTCATGAGCTATGACAACACTCATTGTTTTCAATTAAACTTTATTTTTCACTTATCAGTGGTTTACTATCACAATTATGCAGATTTTGCCCCAAACTGTGAAAAGAGGTTAAAAAAAAAAAGATGAACAAAACAAATCTTCAAACCAACTTGCATTTCCCAAGGGCTAAATCCAGAGAAATTAGAGCTGGTGAGCCCTAGTCAAGAGCATGAGCCAGTTGAGCAAACATAGATTTTCCTGATATATTCCACATTATCATGTCAAGTTCCTGACCCTAATCAACCAAGGTCAAGAACAAACTAGTCCTTTTAAAATTTTTATGAAAGAAACTGCTGTGTGTTTTTCTCTCTGGACTCTCTTACTTGGAATACAAATGCAGCCTGGCTCTTCCAAGCTTTGACTCACAGCTACGGTAGAAATAGACTGAGCTGAGTTTTTGGTGATTTGCTGCCTCCATCAGGATCAATGAAGAATATTTTTTAATAACTTTCAATTTATTTAGTCCTGAGACGATGCAATGATTCTGGGTCAACAGAGAGCAGGGGTATCCGTTGAAGATGGGTTTGTTATTTATTTGGGTACAAATTTTAGTTAATTAAACATTTCCACAAGATAAAAAAGACAGAGGAGTAATGGAGAAAGAGCTCTGTCTTTGGAGAGAGGCAGATATTAGATATCATTCCAGGTCTGCCCCTGCACTGTGAGATTCAGAGAAAGCCACTTAACCCCCTGAGCTCATTGGCCTCAGCTGTCTCCTCACTACCTGCCTACAGGTTCTAAAACCCATCATGATCTGTCCCCAGCTCCAGTCTCATCTATACCCACTTTCCAGGCTTACAGTGACTCATCCTTCAGGCCTCCCTATGGACCCCACTTCCTCTAGGAAGTCATCTTTTTTTTTAAAAGATTTATTTATTTATTTATACAAGAACTGGTGTACAGGCCAGATGCGTGGGAGGGTGAGAGGATTCACCAGAGACAGAGTGGAGAACAGAACAGGCAGACTGAGGAAATACACCGCTGAGCGGAGCAGCAGGCGAGACAGGAAAGGTCTGCTTTGCCATGTGGGATTCTCGACGGCCAGCCGGGATCGAACCCTTGCTGCAGAGGCTGCGGACAGCTTCACAGAGCGGCGCTCAATTGCCTGCGCCACCAGGAAGGCCCTCTAGGAAGTCATCTTTGAAGCCACCTCCCAAGTTAAAATCTGGGTTTTATGCCCTTCTGTGAGTCCAGAGCGCCCCTGCATGTCCCCCCCAATGCATTTGCACCACCACACTGTTGATTTACCAGATCATCTCCCTGGACTGTGACCTCTGTGCAAACAGAGGTCATGTCCCCATGAGTAGCATTAACTTCAGGGCTTAGCACAACCAGACACACAGGAAGCATTCCACATGCATTTGTAAAGTGTATGAAGACTGATAAACGTTATTTTGTTGGTATCTGGAGGGCCCTCAGATGAACGTTACTGCATGAGGAGCTGGGCATATTGAAGCATTCTCTAGGATATTTTCCCAAGTTGTTGTACTGAACAAGAGTTGTCCTCATGGGGCCTCCCCGGTGGTGCAGCGGTTGAGTGCTGGACTGCAAAGCTGCCCGCAGCGTCTGCAGCGCCGGTTCGATCCCCGGCCGCCAGGCGAGGGTCCCACATGGCACGCAGACCTCCCCTGCTGCCCGCTGCTCCCCTCAGCAGTGTACTTCGGTCCTTCTGCCTGTTCTGCTCCCCGCTCTGGCTCTGGTGAATTCTCTCACCCTCCCGCGCTTCTGACTGTACCCAGTGCTTGTATAAATAAATAAATCTTAAAAAAAAAAAAAAAAAAGAGTTGTCCTCATGGCCAAATCATATCCTTTAGCACAGATTCCACCTTTCCCTGGAAGCTGAGACTTTCCTTTTCAACACCACCTACCCGCCGCCTGTGGCATTCAAACTAGCATCCCAAAATGAAGTTCTGTGCCTGACCTCATGGCCAACTGATCCTCCAGATGCCTCAGTCTTATTCAATGGGTTACATAAGATTCATTTTCATTTGCTTTCTTTGATACCAGGAGACAAAATGATGGTCTTAAGTGAAGAAAGAGCTAAGCTAAAGCATCTTCCTTTTTCCCTTCTCCTTGCTCATACAGGTCAAATTCTCTAGGAACATACTGGAAGGATAAGCGTATTTCACATCACTCCTCTCAATTAGAACTTGCTTCTGACCACCCCATTCTCCTTTCTGCTCAGCCATGGCTCCAGCCTCTCTCCTGTTGGTTGCCATTGGGATCTCCCAGACAACCCCCCTTTTACGGGCACTTCTCCCCTCTTGTGACCTCAAGCAAGAGGTTGATGTGCAGCTGGCCACACATTCAAGTACATGGACCTTTTGTTCTACATTATGTCACACAGAGGAGTGGAAGGGTACTGATCTTATCTGAACAGCTGGGGTAATTCAAGGAACTGACAACAGATGTTCCCCTTAAAAAATTTAAATCTGTACGCTGTTTACAATTCTTCCCATGGCCTGAGGGAGAACTATCCAAAAAAGAAAACTTTTCTTGTGGGATTTTCATCATGGACACAAGCTTGTCTTTAGACAAGCTCTTATTTCTCCAAAACGCCTTGTTCTTCCCATTCTGCAGAGCAATAACAGGAAGCTTTAGAAAACTAACTCACTACCCAAAAGACCTGATCTTGACCCAGAAGCCACCACCTCCCTAGTGGTACATTTCCCTAAGTCTGAGTCATTCAGCCTAAATTATCGGAAATTTGGCCATGGAGGACCACCCCATTCTTCATCCTACTGTAGCCGCCTGAGTAGAAAAGTGCAGTGGTTACAAGCAGGAATCCTGGAACCAGGGAACCAGGCTTGGCTATCACGCCAGCCTCCCAGTTGTGTGAACGTGGACACACTGATTAGCCTCTCCACGCCTCCATCTCCTTACTTGTGATATAGGGATAATACTAGTGAGACTTTACAAGCAGTGAACTTTGAAGAATTAAAACACATCACGAACAAAGCTCAGTAAAGAAGAGTGCTCCATAAATTTTAGTTCCAGCTATATATATTTTCCCACCAGTATTTTTTTCTGCTGATCTAATGAGTAATTGTTGCAGTAGACATGTACACATTTGCAGACATCTTCTGAGAACAAATACTAATTCCCAGAGATTGTACATCCTGGATTTATTTCTCTGAATGACTCATCAGGAAATCTCAAAGTAGAGTCAACACAGAAATTTCACTTCTTGTGAACTTTCAGTGTACAGATTTCCACAAGGTACAAATGGAACACTTCCTGCTGTTTGCATTTTGACTAAAGTCTCAAAAACCCTCTCCTCAGTCCTACAGGGACCTGCCAGATATCAACACTCACTAAAAAGTGGCCAAACTGGTCTTCACCTCCACACTCTATAAAAGATTTGAAATTCCCAAGGGGAACTTGTTGAAGGGAATTTCCAAAAACAGAGAACAACTTGGCTGTTTTCCTTTCACCAGGGGAGTATCTGACATGTGTCTGCTAAGACTTGAGGCCATAGTAGGGTAGAGACCACTGTCTGCCTCTTGCTCAGACCATTTCTGAAGCTGCGGGAGGAGACAGAAGACAGGGACAGCAGGGAGAGCAGACTGTATGAATGCCTGAATCTTCACTAGCCTACTGGACACCATGGGACATGTATCAAGGCATCTCGTAAGGACACCACCTTGGAAGGAGGTCCACCAAGATCTAGGGGGCCCCAGTGGTAAGATGCTGGAGATTCAACCACTGGGACAGGAGTTGGGGTAGAAGGAGAAAAATGGGTCACAAGAGGTCAGTTGAAGGGTGTATCCCCCATGTCAGGAAGCAAGGACACACAGGAGTCCCAGCGTAGAGAATCCATGACGAAAGGCCAATACCTTGGCAATGCTGACTATGAGAAACTCACAAACTATGAAAAGACTAATTGCTTCTCTTCCCCTTTTACCCCTACTTCCCAAAACTGGAAACCAAAGGTAATGAAGCCAATGGAGTCAAAAAAAAGGAATGAGCAAATGGACCATTACGATTGAATTCTCCTTTCTCATTTTAGGACGTGCAACCAACGGTCAGGTCTGGGCTCAACAAGAGAGCAGTCTCACCTTGGATTTGAGATAAAGTTTCTGTTTAAATTCTGTTGGTTTCTTTACAACCTGAAGAATTGTGATCATCAGAATAAGATTTGCTTTTTGTTGTTGTTGTTGTTGTTTTTAACTTGAAAATGACCAGACAACTGAAGATAACAAAGAAAACAGGTTGAAGAGCTTATGGTTGCAAGGTGGACTGAAGGGTGAAAGTTAAGCAGTTTCCTTTCCCTAGCTGTTGGGCTCAATCCATTCATGATACATTGGCTTAAAAAAAAAATACACATACATATTAAATAATTGGAATGATACAGAGAAAATTAGCATTGCTCCTGAGCAAGGATGACACACAAATTCATAAAGTGTTCCTTATTAAAAAACAAAACACACACCAAAGCAAAAGCTCATCAGCCCTGTCCTATAGCATCATAAGATTGTGCACTGTTGCTTGTGTGGTCTTGGTATAAATTAACCTGATCCTCAACAGAAAGGTCTGTAACTTTGATGTTGTTAGGAGCAATCCTATCCTTTACCCCTCTTTTTTCCAGCCTGCTGGGCAGAGAAGAGCATGCCCATCAGTCACTTCTTGAGTCCACAAAGACCTATCTTACAGATTGAAGTAACTGCTCCTAATGACATCAAAGTTAAAGTCTTTCATCTGCCTCAGTTTCTCCCTAGAGAGAAAGCACTAAAGTTTTCATTCTTTAATCACTGAAACGTTGGAATCTTACTGTTATGTGGAGAAGAAGAGGTAAATTTAGTTGGGGAGGAAAGTAATTTAAGGTCTCTGGCCAACAAATAAAAACTATCTATGAAAGAAGCAAATGCAGAGATTCAGAAGATGCAAGAATGAAATGATGCTCCCTTTCTCAAAACAGTAATAAGACAAGACGATGAAAAAACCCAACAGGCCAGTGAATTCCAAGAACAACTCAGCGAGGTAACTGGAAATCCCCTTTCTCTTTCTCTGTTCCTGTTTCCTCCCTGTCTTCTTGCCTCCAGGACAAACTCAAATCATTCCCTTCCTTGATTCCACCTTGATTATTGTTCCACCTTTCTTCGAAAGCAAGCCCGCGCACCAGCATGTCTTTCTTTAACAAAGACACAGGGAAGCAAATACAAATTCCGTGTGGAAACCAAAATTCAAGGCTGGAGGGTGGTATGTTTTCATTCAATGTTCCGCAGTTCTGAAAGCTTTCGTTTTGGTAGAAATTCTTAATTTTCTTGAAGTAGCTGAAGGAAGCACAGCTGGAATAGCAATATCTAAATAAAAATGCTGCTGATCCGCTAATATTAACTAGTCTAAAAATACCATGAGGCATGTGGTTTTCATTACAGCAACAAAGCAACTATAGTATGACAAGCAGCCTGGCTTCCAAGATCACCCTAATTTACATGATATTGTGTTACACGTGGAGCTGTACTCTTGGGTTTAAAGCAAAACAAAAGTTTCACAGCAAGAAGTGAAGTGAAGACGTAGGCATTCAGCCAAAAGTTTTGAAACAACCCAGGAATGATTTATGCTCATAGTCACATGACCCACGCTGCTCAGCACTCAGTCATATGTCACTTATTCCACTCATTTGGAACTTCTCACATGTGGCTCATATCAGAGGTCATTGTGTATAAGATCAGGGCAGAGACTGTTTCTTGATCAAAATCACATACCACGTAGCATCTTCCATGTGATGTTCAGCACGCATGGAACTCATGGGAAGCAATACCAGGTATCCAGACTCGCTATCGCTGGATAGAACCTGGGTATGTCAACCCAGAGCTGAGTTCCAAACCTAGACTGCCGACTAAATTCGGACTCAACCCAGACTTTTCTCCAGCAAGTAAGTAAAATACGCAGATATCTCACTTTGGTGTTTTAAGAGTCTCTAGGTATGAGAAAAAACACTAGTGCTCAAAATGCCTCCAAAGAGCACTTTAGGGCAAAAATGGTGAAAAGCACTGAAAATATGCATTAACTCTGAAAGTTCAATGCTTAGTCGAAAGAGGTACTTACGTTACCTTTCTCAAGAAAGCAAGTAAAACACACAGATATCTCACCTAGTTGTTTTATTTTTTTTTTTCACCTAAGTGTTTTAAAGGTCACTGGGTATGAGAAAAATCTCTAGTGCTCCAACTGCCTCCAAAGAGTGCTTCATTTGAGGCAAGTTTTTCTACTTCTCCAAGGCTCCATCTTGCTAATCTATAAAAAGAGTACAAATAAGTTTAAAAGGAGGGTCATTGTTATAATCTTTAGAGCAAACATTCATTGCTTATAACATGGCAAGGAGAAGGAGTCCACTACTCTATTTAATATCAGCAGTGATTGATGAGGAAAGTACTAATATTATCTCCATTTACAGGTGAGAATGCTGAGAACCAAAGAAGTCATTTGTCAAAGCTATAAAACAAGGACTGACTCATGCTTACAGTCAATACCTGCCATCACCAGAAAATGCAAATAGCAAAGATTAAAGGCAAGGACTCAGGTCCTACCACTTCACTGCTGACAAATTCTCAGCTTCCTCATCTGTAAAAGTGGAGATAGTAACAGTTCCCCACCACAGAGTGTGATTGCAAAAATAAAAGACTTACTAGGTACACAAATTTGCAATAACTCCCTGCACTTAGTAGGGGCTCTGCTGTGTTCACCATTTTTATTAAAATAAAAGGCTGACACATACATGAGTATTTCAGTCAGTCTGCCTGATCTGTTCCCTGCTCTGTCTCTGGTAAATCCTCTCATCTCCCCCAACCTCCGGCCCTTACCCCAGTTCTTGTATGCATAAATAAATAAATCTTTAAAAAAAAAAAAAAAAAGCCAGAAAGAAAGACTGACACATGAATGATGAGGGGAGCTAGAATACAAGAGAGAAGAGCACAGAGACCACCGAAGGGCTGGCTGCTCTCTGCACTGATGAAGCCTTCGTGGGAAATGTGCAGAGATGATTAGGAACATCTCAAGGGTGTTGAGTACTTATGCAGATGGAGCAATTGCAGAAGCATTAAAATTTTACCATTTTTACATGACTATTTTATATTCATGGCTGCTAAAACCAAGAGACATCTGGATAAGAAACGTAATGCTGAGCAGATGAATGCCTTAGGTCTGCTCCCCTAGATGAGGACTGCAGAGTCAGGCAAGAGCATTCCCTGGAGGCCTAACCAGGCCCCAGCATCCCTGGAGTTGCCTCTCTGATGACACCACTATGTAAAGTCATGTGGGGGTCCTGAGGTCGACACCCCAGTTGATACATTGTGATGGAACAGACAAGCCTTGTTTATCAGGCTCATCTTTGGATGATGCTAGTTTCGGAAGGCAGGAAGTGTACCTAGTAAGAGGTTTCCACGATCATGTAGAAAGTGCAAACCATTTCAGAATAATTTATGAAATTGCTGTCAGCACTGAAACTGTGGAGATTAAGCGACTCATTTCCTGAGTAAGATCTGAAGGAGGAATTTGCAGTCTTAGGGTGTAATGGGACCAGGAATGAACCTTTATGACCCAAAGCCACTCTCTAAGACTATGTTTCTGGATTTTGTTTCTACCCATGAATTTCTGGCTATTACAAAGACAATAAGCAAGCTAATGAGAATTTTACCTTTTCCTATACTCTTTATTGCACATATCAGCTGTAACCTCAGGTTTATTATTTTAATTTTAATATCTATTGCCAGTTTATAGTGGCTTATCTTGCAAGAAGGAAAGTCTAAAGGAGATGATGAGGCTACTTATGCGAAAAGATCGCTTCCTCAAGAGGCAATATGCAGAAATTACCAAGGAAGAAAAAAAAAAACAACATGAATTTAAAATCTGGCCATACTCAATCTTACGTCTCCTTACTCAGTGGTTTTCAAAATATAGACTAATTTTGGCAATACTATAAAAGTAATGCTGATAAGCTAGTTACTAAAGTCTGGATAGGACAGACTTTAATATAGCAAGGAATTAACAAAATTTTATTTTAAATGCTGTGGATGAAATTTCTTTTAAGAAGGAACTGTCTTTTGCTTAGTAAAATGCTTTGAGGAGCCATTTGGTTGTGAAAAACAGGCTCAGAGATATTGTTCAGAAGGAAGACCATAAACCAAAGGAGAGAATATTTCACTCCATAGTAAAACAACAAAAAAAAATAATAAGTTTCCAAGGGCACACTAAGAAAGTGGGGCAAGATAGCTTAGTAAAAGAAATAGGTAGGTAAAGATAGAAGGCAGGAGAGTTCTGGAAAATGAAGTTGGAACCCAGGGAAAAGAGAGACCAAGAGTTCTCCCTGCAATAGATTTCTCCATTTAGAAATCAATGTATCTATCCCCCATTTTGTATTTAAAAATTTGCTATCTTCTGCAGTAATGCAATCCCCTTGTTTTCTCCAATCCTCTGTCAAAACAGGTTATACACAAATGTTTTCTGTGAATAGCATTTGGGGAGGATCAAAGGAAAAATCGATTGTGTTTGAGTGTGAGAAAAGAAAACCATATGAGGCTAGATAGAAATGAGATTGAGGGCCTCCCTGGTGGTGCAGGTGGTTGAGTGCTGAACTAGGCTCTCCGCAGCCTCCGCAGTGTGGGTTCGATCCCAACTGGCCGGCGAGAATCCCACATGGTGCAGCAGACCTCTCCTGTCTCGCCCGCTTCCCCCTCAGCAGTGTATTTCGTCAGTCTGTCTGTTCTGCTCCCCGCTCTGTCTCTGGTGAATCCTCTCACCCTCCCATGCATCTGGCCTGTACCCCGATTCTTGTATAAAAATAAATAAATCTTAAAAAAAAAAGAATAAAAGAAAAAAAAAGAAATGAGATTGAGAGCTCAGGAAAAGCAGTAAGTCTAGAAGAAACTTACCCCAATCCACTCCACCCCTGCCTGCGATGCCCATAGGCAGTAGGCAGAGAGTTATGCTGGTTTCCCTTTATGCATGTGTGATGAGGCCTCAAGCCATTTTATTTGATTACTAATATTCAGTATGATCACTAAGGCTGCTGGAATTGGGGAACACCCAGAGAGAAAACATCTGGATTACATTAAATAAGTGTCATCTCCCCTGATTCAAAAATCTCACTTATTAAACAACTATTAGGTAGTATCACTACCTTTCCTGCGACTGGTGCCATTACCAAAATATTCTAATAACCATTAGGAAAGCAGCTGGTGAAATTTAAATACAGCCATTATTGCTAGAAAAAATAGCTTGGCTCTCAAAAGTGATTACTCAGAATACAGCTGCGTGATTTTTTTCCCTATGTTCAGAGAAAAATTTCCTATGTGTTTTTGGAGTGGCAGTGGAAGGAGAATCAATCTACAGTCCTGGAAGTCTACACAATGTTTTTTTAATTATTTTTTAAAGATTTATTTATTATTTATGCATACAAGAACTGGGGTACAGTCCAGAGGTGTGGGGGGTGAGAGGATTCACCAGAGACAGAGTGGGGAACAGAACAGGAAGATTGACTGAAATACACTGCTGAGGGGAACAACGGGCGAGACAGGAGAGGTCTGCTGCACCATGTGGGTAGCTCCCTGGCTGGGGATCGAACTTGTGCTACAGTGGCCACAGACAGCCTCATAGATTGCATTTTAACCCCATGCATCACCAGGGAGGGTCGGAAGTCTATACAGTTTTGACCGAGATCCGATCTTAAGGGGAGAGCATAGTTCCTCCTATGTCCATCTTTCCACTCTAAAGCAATGCTTTAGAGTGAAGCATTGAAGTCAGTGGGTTTTGAAAAATTGAGATCTATTTGAGATATCTGGCCACAGATCATAGGTTGCTGAGAGACTATTTGTTCTCTTAAGATTTCTACGTGTGTTGTAGCAGAATTATCACAGTCATTGTATGTAACTGCATGTCAAATTGTCCACCTGGTCTCTTGTAGGCAGCCGTTAAAGAATTGCTTTCCAGGGGCCTCCCTGGTGGCTCAAGGGTTTAAGCACAGCACTATGAAGCAATCCACAGCCTCTCCAGCATGAGTTCGATCCCCAGCCAGCCAGGGAGGTGACCCACATGGTGCAGCAGATCTCTCCTGTCTCACCTGCTGCTCCCCTCAGCAGTGGATTTCAGTCAGTCTGCTGTTCTGTTACCCACTCTGTCTCTGGTGAATCCTCTTGCCCCCCACACCTCTGGCCTGTACCCCAGCTCTTGTATGCATAAATAAATAAGCAATTCGCTGGTTTCCTCCTCAAGTCCTTCCAGGAGTCTTTCTCCTTATCATGCACTGTTACTGCTTTCTCCTGAACTGCTCTTTCAAAGGCCAGGAATGACCAGTGTGAATGTGTGAAGCTCTCTTCAGGCCTCCCTGAGTCACCTGGTGAATGTGCAGGTGAACAGGTAAGGCAAGGCTGCCACCAGCTGAACTGACCAACAGGTCAGGGGCTGGAGGACCAGGAACTATGAGGACACCATGGGACCTTTGTCCTCGGTTTGCATTTATCACCCATGACAAAGACTCTCCTTTGACCAAACTTGCATCCAGCCCTTCTGAGTCCTCTCTCCGACCTGACCCGGATGTTGGTTTGCATAATCCAGTTTTAGCAAGAACTCTACTGACTGCGTATTTTACCCCACCCACCTGCCTTTAATGAACATCGTGTCACATCAGTTTAGCCAGACTCTCCCTGGCCTCGAAATCTCCTCTTAGAAATTTCCCATCTATGAATCTTCACCCTACTGGTTGGCTATACATTTCTACATTTTCTTTGTCTTGGGGTGGAATTTAATGTCTCTCCCCTACTACAAAACCCCCATTGCAGTAGCTTGTCATGAATAATCTTCCTTTCAATTTTTAACGAGTATCTGAATAATTTTTCTTTAACACCATCCAGCGGCTGATTCCACAGCACATTTCTGGGAAAACTGCCTTTTCTCCCTCTCTCACAACTTTCAGGCTTCAGAATCCATGCTCTTTAATTTTTCCCTCTAAATCTCTTCATTGCCATTCCCTTGGGTCAGACATTATCACCTCTCATCGGACCATGTGACCACTGCTACCTCTGGCCTTCTAATGATTTCATACTTGTCCCAGCCAACTCCCAACACACACAAGCGCACACACATATATGCACACATCACACATACACACACAAACATACACACAGGTACGCACATACAGACAAAAAACACATGTAGTACATACAAGCGCTTACATATGTCTGCCAATGCACGCAAACACATATATATGCACACAAACACAGGCACACATCCACATGACACACAAACAACAAACACACACACACACACACTATCCTTCACCACAGTGATGTCACCATAACCTTCTAAGCTTAGCTCCAACCTTATTCCTTTGACATTCACCCTCCAGCATCTCTCCGTATACTCCAACTTTATGCTTAATTCTCCAGACTTTTTTTGCTCACCCCCTTGCTCAGAAACCCCAATGCTGTCTTATACTGCTGCTTCCCTTCTCAGGATTATACTTTCTTGTCCTTCTGCCTTGCTAAAGTTTACTTCTAAGGTCAGCGCAACCAACACCTCCTCCAGGAAGCCTTCCTTAACCCTCCCAGTGTGAGTGGGCACCCCTCCTTATGTTTTAAGTAGTTATGCAGATGAGTGGATAAGAGACAGTGAAATGAGATTCACACATACATCTTATAGAAATTAAAATTGAATGTGAAAACCACAAAGGGTAACTTCTCAGCAGGGCAAAGGTGGAAATTGGAATGGGGTGGGTATTGGTGGATGTGGCTTCTCAGTGTCCCCGTAACTCATGAGAGACCCACACAGGTTGGTGGCATTGGTGTTTTCCTGTCCCGAGAGGTCCCACAAGGTTATAGGGTGAGTTCGAGTGGGGAACTACTAAGTCTTATATAACATCAGTCATATCACTCCAAAAACCCAGCATAATTCATGTATGTGGTTCAAAAAACAGCCTGTAGGAAATCATGCCAGGCCTTCCTGGTGGCGCAGGGGGTTGAGCACAGCGTGGTGGGGCTATCCACAGCCTCTGCGGCAGTTCGATCCCCGACCGGCCAGGGGCAGCCCACATGGCGCAGCAGAACTCTCCTGCCTTGCCCACTGCTCCCCTCAGCAGTGTATTTCATTCAGTCTGCCTGTTCTGCTCCCCACTCTGTCTCTGGTGAATCCACTCGCCCCCCACACTGCTAGCCTGTGCCCCAGTTCTTGTATGCATGAATAGGTAGGTAAATCTTTAAAAAAAAAAAAAAGGCCTCCCCAGGTGGCGAAGCAGTTGAGCGCTGGGCTGCAAGGCTGCCTGAAGCCTCTGCAGTGCCAGTTTGATCCCCGGTCGGCCCCCGGCGAGGGTCCCACAGGGTGCAGCAGACCTCTCCTGCAGCACCCACTGCTCCCCCCAGCAGTGTACAATGTCAGTCTGCCTGTTCGTTCCCCACTCTGGCTCTGGTGAATTCTCTCACCCTCCCACGCTTCTGACTGTACCCAGTGCTTGTATAAATAAATAAATAAATAAATAAATAAATAAATAAATAAATAAATAAATCTTTAAAAAAAAAAAGGGAAAGAAAGAAAGAAACCATGCCTCCTCCTATGTGGGATACTCTGGTTCTTCCAGTGTGCCCGCACCTTCTTAACGCATGCTCCACAGTCCCTCACCTGTGCCTGCCGCTTTACAGCTATGTGATGGTGGCCATTCTCTGGGTGTATAATCTCAATTTTTACCTCCGTTGACACAGGAGCTGGGAGGAACTGAAAACATCAGGCTGGCCAGGGTCTGGTGTGTCATGGAATCCTAACTAAGCTATTGAGTAAGATACACTTACTCTATTACAGCAGTTAGTCATACTTACCTGAGAGTTGCACTACTTGCATTTCTTGTCCATCAAGCTGTAAATTCTTTGAAAGCATTGACTATGTATTGTTTAACTTTGTATCTCAAGGAATTCTGCTTGATAAGCAGTCAATAAACTTTTGGTAAAGGGATGAATGAAGCTGAACTATGAATTCCTTAAGGGCAGGATCCATCCTATTGCATCTCCCTAACATTTAACGTAAGGCCAAACTTTAATATTCCCAACTAGCAATCGCCAAAAGTTTGTTTAGTTCAAAAACAAAAGCAAAAAAAATCCAAAAGACAAGAACAACTCCTCGTTAAAGACACCGATTAGATATGCATAGTGTCTACAGCCAACAAGACTGTATTTGCTGAGGGTAGAGCTTATATTGTGCTCATATCACAAAAATTATGATTATGTACCATATTATTATGCCATTTTATATTGTAACATATATAATTCTATTATATAAATATTATGTTATATAATTAATGTCATATTATGTAATTAATATAATAATAACAGCAGCGGGTAAAAACTTCAGAAGATGATAAATATACTTACAGCCTTGATGGTAGCAATGTTTTCACATATGTATACTTGCCCTCAAACACATATAGCACTGTACATCAAATATATAGATTTTAAGATCTCAGTTATACCTCAGTAAAGTAGTTTTAAAAACTGATTATCCTAGGGGAGTGATAGCTAAGGGACATAGGGTTCCCTTTAGGGGAGGTAAAGTGTTCTAAAAGTGATGATAGTGATGGTTGCACGAACTCTGTAAATATAATAAAAGTCATTGAATTGTACACTTCAAATGGGTGACAGATGACATGTGGATCATATCTCAATAAGCTGTTTAAAAAAAAAAGATTTAGAGACAAAACCAAAAAAGAAAATGGACTTTGGAATCAGAGAGATATGAGAACAAGGTCAGGATTTGTCATTTATTAGTTACCAATACTTGGTTACCTAGCCTCTCTAAATCTCAGATTCTTCACCTGAAAAACAAGGAGGAAAAAGAATAGCACTGTGCTTAATATTCAGAAGAATCCAAACTATAGCCTGCTGACCAGGGACGTGCTGGGCTCACGCCTGGGGTTGCTATAGGCTGATGGAAACAGTGTATCCTGGCAGGCCAGAGAAAACATTTCCTGAACAACAGGTTATTTAAGTTCATCAACTTAAAAACACCTATACCAAAATCCCAAAGAGTCTCTGACTTTTCATTTCACAGGTAGAAAGGCAGACTGTGAGCTAAAGCACACCCTTGTTTGACAAATGGAAAGCAGAAAAAGACATCCAAAGAATCTTCAGCACTTTTGTGTTTGAATTTTTGCAAAACACTAGAGGTCCTCCTTGGCACTGAATCCTCCGCCTTCGTGGAGTTGAGAGTGACAATTTTCTGCCTCAGCCCCACTAGATGTCTCCTCAATAAACTCCTAAGACAACACATTGCCATGGATTCACTGCCTGGGAATCATCACGCACAAAGGACAGTGTTTTAAGGAAACGACAATCTACCTGCATATGCCTAATCCTAGAGGCCACCTTAGCAAATAAGCATTGATTTCTGGAACTATTGTCTGGTATTAAGAAAACACAGGGAAAGGCAAAGGTGAAGATCATGTTGTTTTGATTCATTGGGAAATGTAGCTGCTACTTGGAAGCAGAGAGGAGTTGCTCTCAATGAAATTAAAATCAGGTTAGGTAGCTCTCTAGATGTAATGACCAAGATCAGTGGAGTCGCTAGAGAAGTGCAGTTGTTTTATTGAGATAAAGCAGATCATAAAAAAGTGCAATAACCTAAATTTGTGTTATGAGAAAAAGAGAGACAGAGACAGAGACCATGCAAAGACAAGAGTGACCTTGGGCAAGTTACTTAACCTTTCTGGGCCTCAGATTCCCCATCTATAAAAATGAGAAAATTATGGTACATCCCCAAAGTGTTCTTTTTTTTTATTTTTAAAGATTTATTTATTTATTTATTTGTTTATTTATTTAGACAAGAGCTGGGGTACAGGTCAAAGGCGCAGGAGGGTGAGAGGATTCACCAGAGAAAGAGTGGGGAGCAGAACAGGCAGACGAACTGAAAGCACTGCTGAGGGGAGCATCGGGTGAGACAGGAGAGGTCTGCCGCGCCATGTGGGTATCTCCCTGGCTGGCCGGGAATTGAATCCACGCTGCAGAGGCTACGGACAGCTTCACAGCACTGCGCTCAACCTGCTGCACCACCAGGGAGGCCTCCCAAAGTGTTCTTAAGTGTAACAAATGATATAATCAATGGAAACCAACCAGCTTGATTCCTGACAATTCACTCCACCCTGTGGTGTGTGTTCTACTGGACACAGTAAGCCAGGAATGCATGTTTTACTACACTCTCCAATTTTCACAATTTTCATCACTGCAAGTCTTTAAGAAAAGAAAAACAACTTTGCTGGGTTGTTTTTCAATAACAGAAACTTGACAAGGTTCTGATGCCTTTTCTACAATTCCAAAATATAGAAAACTTTAAAAATTTGAATTTCTTCACAATGTCTCTGGAATTGTGTCTTGAGCTGACCATAGACCCTCCTGGGAATGCAAGAGAAAATCTGTTTAGTCTTTATTTGTCCCAATTGCTTGTGAATATTCAGCATTTTGTTGCAAAAGTATTACTATATTTGATGACAAGGTAGGGCCCCAAATACTGCTGCCAACTTGCATAATACATGGTGTATGGCCTGTACTGCTTTGCTAAAATCCAAAAAATGGCTGAATTCTGAAATACTTCTGCTGCAAGCATTTCAGATAAGACTGGCATTGCTGAGAGGAAGGTGGTATGTTTTGTTTATGTGTTAGGATTGACAAAGAGCCTCATTATGCCAACTGTGTCTTTGATGACCCAGATTTCAGCTTAGCAGAAAAATCAGAAGTTGAATTCTGGGCAATCAGATTTGTCAAAGCACTAAAAGAGTGTCTTTTTCAAGGAGGGGGTTTCTTTTAGTCACATCTCATCAAAACCATACTGGCTTGGGCCTCCCTGGTGACCTGGGGGTTAAGTCAGCACTATCATGGCAACGGCCTGAGTTTGACCCCCAGCCAGGGAGATAACCTGCATGGTGCAGCAGACCTCACCTGTCTCGTCTGCTGCTCCCCTCAGCAGTGGATTTCAGTAGATCCCTCAATAGGTAGATCCTGTCGCTGGTGGAGCCTCTCACCCCCGCACCTCTGGCCTACACCCCAGTTCTTCTATGTAAAAATAAAAAATAAAATAAAAATCTTACAATATAGGAATAATTCTTTAAAAAAAAAAAACACCTTGGCTTGACATCAACTTTTGCGTTGCAGGAAACACTGAATCTGGGATGCCACCTGATTCTCACTGTCTACAGAAAGCACCCCTCATCTTCTGGGTGTGATCCTTGACACACACCTACATCACACTAAGTAGCTGAAAAGGCAATATTCTATCTCAGTTTAACAAGTATAAAAGCTCACAAGTTCACCTGGCATTTACCCACTTGTCTGATGAACAACTGTAGGGTAAGGAAAAATGTCAGGCTTTTCTGCCCTCCCGCCATCAGGATAGGTGATGGATCCTTGCGGTCCTGAATGCTTGCCTGATGGCGAGCACCTGGAGTAGGGTGTGGGCATAGGTAGATGGGATTCACCTGGGCTGAGACTGGGCTTTTAAGGGTGGCAGCACGGGAATGCCAATAGAAGCCAAGAGAGAAGCCGAGAAAGAAGCAGAGAAGCAGAGAGAACGCCAGAGAGCCCAGATAGAGTAAGGATTTGCTGGGGGCTGGGAGGACTGCCAGCCTCCTGCCCCCCCCCATGCCCCGCCTGCCATGTACCTGGTAATCCCAATAAAAACCTGCAAAACCACTGAGGACTCTGACTCCTTTACCCAGTCTGCTGGATCACAGAGAACCTGCCCTGTGTCCATTCTTGACCCTACAATTGGCGTAAGTTGCAAGATGATCCATGCAGATGGGTATGGAGCCCTCCGAAGACCTGGAGGGACTAAGGAGTAACAGAATGTTTCCCTGTGACGACGCTGGAGGCGCCATGGCGGCACAGGAGATGGACGAGGTACAGGAGCTACAGGACGAGACCTTGAGTGAAGGAGACACCCGAGAGGACCAGCCAACGACCCCTGAGGCAGCAAGAATCATTGGCGAAGAGAGGACCACGATTCGGACCTCACCAGTGCTGATGGCAGGGAGAGGCCTGATGGACTTGGACTGATGGACTTGGACTGACAATCCTGCCAGAAGGCGGAGGACCTTGGCAGGCTATGTCTTTTGGGAATCTGGGGGTGGCCAGTGGGCCTTGATGGCCAAAAGCAGCCTGTGCATGCCCAGCAGCTAGCGGAGGAGAAAAGCCAACTGAGAAGGCAAAAGCTGGTGCTGATGCTAAGTTGAGAAGCCCTGAGTGGCTGTTGAGCAGCCTGAGTATGCTGAAGACCTGGGAGTCTCGTAAAATCACCTGTGGGTGATGCCCTGCTCGTTGTCGAGTGAGGGTGAGGAGCTGAGGAACCCGTCTTTAGGGGACGGGTGGGGAACGTGGCTTGGGGTGGAGCCCAAGCAGAATGCAGAGTTTGGATCCCCAACCCATGTGCTTGTGCAGTGGGTTGGCCTGAGTGCAGGGGTCTGCGAGTCGCATGGGTGGCTATGAAGGCCGAGTGTTGGAGCGACTGCAGACAGAAACCCTGAGGGTTGGCGATTACCCCCAACAGAATAGAATCGCCAATCCCAGAACAAGTGCATCCTGGGGGTGGATGCGGTGTGTGGCTTGTAGCCGAGACTACAGCCAGAGAAGCCCAGGAAGCCTGACGGCTCCTGGCATGTTACAGTAGATGCCGTGAGTGATTCCCCTCCCTCATATGAGCAGTGCCTTCGGCAGCAGATGTGGTGGCTCATCTGCTGGTACCAATAATTGTCTTTTGCACTAGGTTGGGACCCTGCCTGGACTTATTTGTGTTCTGTTGTATTTTGTTGTTATATTGTGATGTATTTGCTTTTGTGGGCCATGGCTGCATTGTTTATGTTTGCTAAGAAAATTGTGTATACGAAGACTATATGGCAGAAAAGCCTGAGGGGGTGGACTGTAGGGTAAGGAAAAATGTCAGGCTTTTCTGCCCTCCCGCCATCAGGATAGATGATGGATCCTTGCGGTCCTGAATGCATGCCTGATGGCGGGCACCTGGTGTAGGGTGTGGGCATAGGTAGATGGGATTCACCTGGGCTGAATCCCGCCCTTTTAAGGGCGGCGTCATGGGGACACCAGCAGAAGCCAAGAGCAGAGAAGCAGAGAGAAGGCCAGAGAGCCCAGATAGAAGTGAGGATTTGCTGGGGACTGGGAGGACTGCCAGCCTCCCAGCGCCCCTGCCTGCCGCGTACCTGGTGAACCCCAATAAAAACCTGCAAAGCCACTGAGGACTCTGACTCCTTTACCCGTCTGCTGGATCCTAGAGAACCTGCCCTGTGTCCATTCTTGACCCTACAACTACCTCATGGGCTTAGCAATTTGCTGCGGTTGTTTCTTGGCAAAGCAGAAACTGAAGGAGCTGTGGGCAGAAATTGTACACTTGGGAGGTCTAAAACTTCAAGACACTGCCGGTGTGGGTGAAGCCGAGAGAAGCTAGGGGTAGTGTAGGGTAAGGTAAAAGGTATCAGGCTTTTCTGCCTTCCCGCCATCAGGATAGATGAGGGAACCCTGTGATCCTGAATGCATGCCTGATGGCGGGCACCTGAAGTGGGTGCACCTGCGCTAAGACTGTGCTTTTCAAGGGCGCCGTCACGGGGACGCCAGCAGCAACCGAAAGAGAAGTCCGAAGCAGAAGCAGAGAACGCCAGAGAGCCCAGATAGAGTGAAGATTTGCTGGGGCTGGGAGGACTGGGAGGACTGCCAGCCTCCCAGGACCCTTGCCTGCCACATACCCACTGAACCCCAATAAAACACCTGCAAAAGCCACTGAGGACTCTGACTTCTCCTTTACCCGGTCTGCATGGGATCAGAGAACCTGCTCAGTGGTCCATTCCTGCCCTTACAAGTAGGTATACATAAGGGTGTATAGGTGACTACTGCTTTGGCTGGTGCTAAGGTTTTAAGATATTTTAATGAAAAATATCTCAGGTATGGGCACTTACACAGGAAGCCACAATTCCCACCATATCCTATTATTTCCTGCTACCTTAGGCCTGAGCTAAAGACATTTGACTCCTTTGGTCTGGGCTGGAACTCTTTTTGGGGGGGTATAAGGCAGGACAGGCCACTGAGCAGGTTTTCTAGGATCCAGCAGATGGGGTAAAGGAGGCATCAGAGTCCTCAGTGGTTTTTGCAGGTCTTTTATTGGGGTTTACCCGGTACACAGCAGGCAGGGGTACTGGGGAGCCGGGAGGCTGGCAGTCCTCCCAGCCCCCAGCAAA
Organism: Talpa occidentalis; assembly: GCF_014898055.3. Classification (NCBI taxonomy): domain Eukaryota; kingdom Metazoa; phylum Chordata; class Mammalia; order Eulipotyphla; family Talpidae; genus Talpa; species Talpa occidentalis. The sequence goes on from NW_023601653.1 coordinate 37,164,165, forward strand.
TCCTCACTCTATCTGGCTCTCCGGTGATCTCTGCTTCTGCTTCTTTGCTTCTCTCTCAGCTTCTTTGGTTTCTGCTGGCGTCCCCCGTGATGCCGCCCTTAAAAGCCCAGGTGAATCCCATATACCTATGTCCACACCCTACTCCAGGTGCCCGCCATCAGGCTTTTAAGGGCAGCGTCATGGGGACACCAGCAGAAGCTGAGAGAAGAGAAGGGGCAGGACAGGCCACTGGGCAGTTCTGATCCAGCAGACCGGGTGAAGGAGGAGTCAGAGTCCTCAGTGGCTTTTGCAGGTCTTTTATTTAGATTTACCAGGCTTATGGCAGGCAGGGGTCCTGGGGGGCCGGGAGGCTGGCAGGCCTCCTAGCCCCCAGCAAGTCTTCACTCTATCTGGGCTCTCCAGCCTTCTCTCGTGTCCTCTCTGCTTCTCTTCTTCTTCTCTCAGCTTCCATTCGTTCTTGGCTTCTGCTGGCGTCCCCATGACGCTGCCCTTACAAACTCAGTCTCTCAGCCCAGGTGCACCCACTTCAGGTGCCCGCCATCAGGCATGCATTCAGGACCACAGGGTTTCCTCATCTATCCTAATGGCGGGAGGGCAGAAAAGCCTGATACTTTTTCCTTATCCTACAAGCAGAGAAGCCGAGAGAGAAGCAGAGCCGTGAGAAGAGCAGAGAGAAGGCTGGAGAGCCCAGAATAAAGACTTGCTGGGGGCAAGAGATTGCCCAGTACCCTTATACCCCTGCCTGCCGTGTGCCTGGTAAATCCCAATAAAAGCCTACAAAAGCCACTGAGGGCTCCAGGACTCTTTCCTCCTTTACCCCGTCTGCATGGGATCATAGAAAACCTGTTCAGCAGCCATTCCTGACCAAGAACCAAAGAACTATGTATCATCGCTATTCATAGTGAGTCTATTCACATCCCCACTCCACCTGGGAGCTTGTTAGAAATGCTGATCTCTGACCCCATGTACACCAACTGTAACTGAAACTGAATTTTTAATAAGATTCCCAGATGAATCTTGTGCATCTCAAAGTTTGAGAGGCCCTAATCTATGTCAACTGCTTACAGCTACAGGTGTTTTAGGTGAATGAATCTGTTTACCCAAAAAGTAAAAGGCTTTTCTTTGTTATTCTCCCTAATTTCCTTTAAAAACCAGGAAGGCAGTATGGAGAGCAAGCAGCTCCACAGACATTGCCGTCATTTACAGCTGCTGCTGTTTTCCCCTCAGCTCACAGGGTAAAGCAGGCAGCTATCACACAACTGTCCTTAAGTCCATCAGGGTAACAGTCAATGTACTCCCTTCCAGACATTGCTGGTTGGGACATACTGCCCCCAACAAGCATGCAGATGCTGCCCCCAAATCAAACTTAGAGCTGTTGCAGCAATTCTTACCATGGAGCTGGAACTGCGAGCTTAGTCAGGCACACAAAGGTGCCATTCTGATACCAAACTCACAGAGCATTTCAATAAAAGTAGCTAAGGGAATGGAACTAGATAGTCCCTGACATACACACACAAAAACAAAACAAAAATCTCTTCTTATCTCAAAATAAGAAATAGAACTGAATTTTAGTGCTGAGTTTAGGTTTTCTCCAGTCACCATGAAGCATCCTTTCCCAAGCAATGTCCCACAGAACACTAACCTGGGAGATACTCCTGACAAAAAAAAAAACCTAAATGACCCCATAACTCAATAAGTGTTGAAACACTGTATTTTCTATCTCATCTCTTGGAAACTAAAGATGCATATTAGCATAATAAATGCTCTGAGAAGTCCTACATTGAAGAAAAAACAGTCTGATTTGTCCCAGACAAGATTTCCCATATATATTCTTTGCTAGAACTCCTTTTTCATCCAGTACTTTTTAATAATTTCAGAACTAATATTTGAAGGAAAAAACTGAGGAACCACTGAAGTCAAGAATTTATACTCAGGAAGAACTGAATTAGTCCCATAAACAAAGTAAAATGGGAAAACACATTTAATATATGGACAGGACCTCTCAGCAACTTGGAACACAGGCTTCCATTCCCTGTCAGGAAACTGCCATTGATGAAGAGACTGTTGGTCCTGAACAGAAAAGAAGCAATATTCTTTGTCTGCATTATGTTGGAAAATTGGGGTGACTAGTAAGCTACCAGTCATCTTTGATCTTTCCTATTCCTCAATCCAATATGTCCTTCACCAAATCCTATTATTCCTCAATATCCCACATCTTACACACCCATTACCCCTACCCTGACTCATTACCTGGGCTATTGAAACTGTCTAATAATGGGTCTTCCTACATTCATTTTTGTCCCGCTAATATATTGTCCATGCTGTTTCAAACCTTCTGAAAGCTGAAAGGAAGGAAGGAAGGAAGGAAGGAAGGAAGGAAGGAAGGAAGGAAGGAAGGGAGGGGAGGGAGGGAGGGAGGGGGAGGGAGGAAGGAGAACGAACAAGACGATAATGATGACCAGGTATGGCATTTCTGGCAAACTCATCTCAACTCATTCTCATGCTCCAGCCATACTGATCTCCTCCTATATCCCCACTACCTGAAATTCTCCTTCCCCGCCTCAGGTGTGTTCATTCATCCTTCAGATCACTACACAAAAATCATTTCCTCCAGGAAGACTTCCTTGATTTGACATTCCAAGTCAGGCGTACTCAAAGTGCAATCCAGAGTCCACTGCCAGCCCACAAGCTGTTCACAGGGAGATCAGTGCAGAAATTGAGAAATAAGCATCTAGAAACTTCTATAGTATTTTATTATCACCATGACATCCAAGCATCATTTAAACAGGGTAAACATCCATGTGTCTGCAAACTCACATGGTTAGTCATATAATACAACACTGATATATATTAGTGTTGTAGAGCAACCCCGATACAAAACAGGGTGCCTGACTGTGGGTCTTCACCCGCGCGCTTAAAAGGACTTATCAATGCTCTACTGCAGGCACACGTGAAAGGTTAATAAAAGGTTTATTTACAAAGGGAAGGGGAAATGAGGAAAGAACTCAGGCTAGGGATGAAACTGTATAGGCTCATGGTTGAGGCCATATTTGAGTCAAAACGCACCCACAAGGGCTGTATGCACAGGAAAAAAAACAGACTTTTCAGGACTAGAGACAAATATTATACTGCTAGTCCTGCAGAACTGTTGTAGAGCAACCCCGATACAAAACGGGGTGCCTGACTGTGGGTCCTCACCCGCGCGCTTAAAAGGACTTATCAATGCTCTACTGCAGGCACACGTGAAAGCTTAATAAAAGGTTTATTTACAAGGGAAAGGGAAATGAGGAAATGTACAGCTCTGGGAGAAAAGTGGGAGACAAAGTTTTAAATGAGTCCTACCCGATCCGCCGATCAGGAATCCCAAAATGGCGCTCTGAGAGCTGGCCGCCAGCCAGGAGCCGTGAAGCCAGGAGGCGAGCGATCGCGAGCCAGAGAGAGAGCAAGGCCCACGTGTTTGGTTTTTATATCCAACCTGGCTGCCCAACTCCACCCTCAGGTCCCAGCCACCCTCCCTTGGTGGTGATGGGATTTGTCTTTCCCAATGTCCTGATGGCTTTAGTCTGGAGTGGGGGTGGAGTCCACAAAGCCTGTATGAGATTATCTCAGGACATCCTTTCCCCCTAACAGAACTAGTGCGCTTATGGTGACCAACGCAAGGAATGTTACTTTGGGCTGGTCAACCACGGGTGTAACTTGGAAACCACGCTGGGCGCCAAACTGTTGTAGAGCAACCCCGATACAAAATGGGGTGCCTGACTGTGGGTCCTCACCCGCGCGCTTAAAAGGACTTATCAATGCTCTACTGCAGGCACACGTGAAAGGTTAATAAAAGGTTTATTTACAAAGGGAAGGGGAAATGAGGAAATGTACAGCTCTGGGAGAAAAGTGGGAGACAAAGTTTTAAATGAGTCCTACCCGATCCGCCGATCAGGAATCCCAAAATGGCGCTCTGAGAGCTGGCCGCCAGCCAGGAGCAGTGAAGCCAGGAGGCGAGCGATCGCGAGCCAGAGAGCCCAAGGCCCACGTGTTTGGTTTTTTATATCCAACCTGGCTGCCCAACTCCACCCTCAGGTCCCAGCCACCCTCCCTTGGTGGTGATGGGATTTGTCTTTCCCAGAGTCTTGATGGCTTTAGTCTGGAGTGGGGGTGGAGTCCACAAAGCCTGTATGGGATTAACTCAGGACATCACGTCCCCCTAACATTAGCACCATGACAGACAGACTGAGGGGCTGGCGTTGGGGGATGCTGGTCCTTCAACACATGTATTTTGAGATGCACTGGTCTAGGTCACATTGCCACATCACACAACCTCACGGTGCCAAGTACTTTCTTTCAAAAGATTTATCACAACTAGTAATTTCATGTGCATTTTTGTGGGGTTTCTGAGACCCCTGGCTTCATCAGAGCAGGGGCAGGTTTGCTGCTGCTGCTCAGTGTTGTCATCTCCTAGCCTGGCAGAGCATTCAGCAGTGGGTTGGTAACTCAATCATGTGTCTGATTGTATGAGAAAAGAGTGAGCACTGTTGATTTTAACACTGTGGCAATTCAATACCATTCTTGGCACTTACTAAGTCACCTGTGCCTTACATAGGAAGATGGAAGAATGGCTGGAGGAGGTATTGAGAGGAAGACAAGAGGTAGTTATTCTGTCTCCTCAAGTCAATCAGACCCTTTCAGAATGTGTTTCCATGGTGTTAGAAATTAAACTAAAAAGTAAGTACTATTGTTTCAGAAGACAAAGGAATGTTTTGTCTTTGAATCACCTTCTTCTGTCACACATCAAGGGTATTTTGTGTGCTATTTATATTTAACTCTAATTAAGCAATTTCAGAAAATATTGCTGCCCTTCCAGGAAGAGAGCTGGGCACGTGCCAGCTGCACATGGTGTGGTGTTTCCTCACACAGGCGACCCTCTACGTCTTTGTTCCCAGCTATTTTGTTGATGAAATGGAAAGAAACAGCATTCGTGTGGTGGTGTGAATCTGACAGCTTGACTGCTGGCAGCTGCTGGACCTCTGAGCATAATTCCCTCCCTCTGGGTTATCAGAATCAAACACCCCTCACTAATCAGAATTTCAAAGGCAGCAGCTAACTTAAGAGGATTATTCTGAAATAACTCTGAATGGGACATTGGACTTTGCACTCCTTGTTGGCTCAAACAGGCACCAGAGGCAACTGGAATCTTGAACTTTTTCCAAGAAAGAGAAGAAATTCTAATACAGTGAAAAGAGCAATAGTTGGGGTCGAGTCTTAGTGCCAGCACTGGGGACGCTACCTCCTCTCGCTGGGTTTTTATTTCCTCATATGTTTAAAAGAGGATTTGACCAGGTGACCTCTTAGATCTCTTCTAGCTCTGAAATTCTTTGATTGTAATTTCACAGGTCTCTTCTGGCCCTAAAACTTGGGAACTGAATGATTCAAATTCCTCTAGGCCATAAGTTTCAAGACCACCAAGGAGCTCTGTACCCTCAATTTGCTATTGAAAGAGGCCGCAAAGGTTAAACTTGATGAAGGACTTCCCATTTGCTCCTTGTTGAGTTAAAATTTTCTTTTAAAAAATCTACAGTATATGTATGAGGTGATGGTGCACGGGTGCATTGGTGGGGGGATGGGGGAAGCAAATATTGTTTAAAAATGAACAATGATGTAAAAAAAGAAAAAAATTAATATAAAAAAGGAAAAGCAAAACAAAACAAAAATAAATAATCTACAGTATAATGTCTACCTTATGCCTCATATTGTGAAGAAGAAATTGTTTACAAATCCCATGACTCAGAGGTCATATATATGGAAAGTGTAAATGCTATTATATTTCCAAAATCAACACGCCTGAAAAAAACCTAGAATCAAACAAATGTCTGAAGTATGGTACTGGGTGCCTTTTCAATGGCCTATCACTTGACAGAAGGGCACATAAAACTGGTAACCTGAAGGAAATCTACCCAGCTTCGTTTGCCCTGGCATTTCTCAACATCTAATCACTGAAGTCTTTATCTTCCTCTGAAACATTTATTAACATTTACTAAATGAGGCCTCTACCAAGCATATTTGGGAAATGCTGCGGTAAGAATTCTCTACTTGGCAGATGCAGGGATTTCTGACTTACTGAATCAGAATCTTTGGAGATTGAGTTTTCACAAGCCCTCCAGGCCATAGTGTGCTATAGCTGGTAAGTTCCAACTTTCAAGAAGAGAGTGATAATTCCAGGACTTGAGGATCTTTTAAGCTAATTGAATTTGCCTAGGTAGACTGAAACTTCTCGGTGGAAGTCTTTAATACTGGCAAATGAAAACTGGCAAAATCTCCATTTTTGTTCCTCTCCCAGATTGCTGGTTATTATACATTTATCTGCAAACCACTACTTACAGGTGACCTTTGCACAGGTTATAGTTTGAGGACCTTTGCGAGTATAAGATATGATCAGAAAGTATTCTCTAGGTATTCAAAACTAGGTTAAAATTTTAATCACTAGTCTTATCTCAGATATCCCAAGAAAATGGTAACATTAAAAACTAGGTGGAAATTATCTAGGAATAGAAATAATGAAGTAATCAGAACCTCGTTATGAAGAAGAAAGTTTGTTTTATAAACTGTAAATTGAGATAGTAAAGGCCTTGCAGACAGATATGTTTAATTATGGTCCATTCTTTTAGTAATCTGGAGAAATTCTAAAGGTGTAAAAAATATTCTTCAACTGTCAATTGTCACTTTTTCTTTTCCATTTTATTAACTCCTCTTCAGGGCCTCCCTGGTGGCACAAGCGGTTAAGTCTCAGCACTATGAAGCTATCGGCAGCCACTGCAGCATGAGTTCGATCCCCGGCACGTGCTACCCACAAGGCACAGCAGACCTCTCCTGTCTCACCCACTGCTCCCCTCAGCAGTATATTTCAGTCAGTCTGCCTGTTCTGTTCCCCACTCTGTCTCTGGTGAATCCTCTCACCCCCCCACACCTCTAGCCTATAACCCAATTCTTGTATGCATAAATAAATAAATCTTTAAATAAATGAACTGCTCTTCCCCGCCACAATTCAGACTAAAAAGAAACACACCACATACCTGTTGAGATTCTAGTTGGGCTCTTTTGTCCCTCGAGTGGCTTTAAGGGGGATTGATATGGTGCATTATTTCTCTTTTAAAAGCCACTCCTCTGACATATCCAATTACAGTTCTGATTTCATGTTTGATACCAAACACAGAGCCCAGGGTGATCTTTCCTTCATTTCTCTGGTTCGAGCAAAGTGCAAAATCCAATGAGAGAATCAAAAAGCAGACTGTGGGACTGAAAATTTTGAGTTTCCACGTAACATTTGTCTTTTCTATTCTCTCTGAAGGTGGACAATGTCAAGATCACTCCTGGTCTAAGGAAGGTTTTGCTGGAACAGCTTATCAACATAAAATACATGTCTGAGGGTGTTACGTCCAAGGCACTGGAGCCCTGACCCAACACCAAGGACTATTTAGTTGTTGTGAATCCAGCAGGTCATTCTGAGTGTCAACATGACATTTCTCCCTCTCCTATAAAATGTCAAGTGGTATATGCTTACAGACACAAATCTCTGTTGTCCTCCATGCAAGCCTCAGACTTTCTGACATCCCTGAGAACACTTGAGGTAAAAAGGTGGCTAGGAAGGAAATAAGGATGACGGAGGTGACATTAAATGAACATTTGACACTTGCCAAACTCTGTCCCGGCATTTTGTGTATTATCTGAAGCAATCTTTGCAGCAAACCTAAGAGTTGATTCTTTTCCTGTCCTTTAGGATCCTTTCCTGTCCTATAAACTAAGGGTAAAAATAAAGCAGCTTTGCAAACAAATAGGTCCGATAAACAAGTAAAATGAGAATGGTGAAACAATTTAAACGCAGCTATCAATAAAATTTGCTCCTCAGAAGTGAGAGGAGGGGATGGCGGAGACTTTGACAATATTTGATTTCCATGGCTAAATTTTAAATTTTTAAATGTAGTCAAGTGATTCAGTTAAAAAATAAAACAAAAAACTTGAGGGGCCAAACAAAATACATAAGTCACTGGATCTGATCCAGTCACTATTTTGCATTATCTGCTTCAGTCACATAAGACGCAGTTACCTACCACACCCAGAGACCTAGAACAACAACTGCAGGACGGGCTGGTTTGAGGCAGTGCTGCCAGGCCCTCACATTTACAGTCTAGACCAAGCTCTGCATGTCTATGTATTTCTGGTTGTAGGACTTTGGAAATTGCTCTGCACCCCACCCCCCCAACCCCCCACCCCGTGGGTGCCTTTGCTTCCTCCCTTCACCTTCTCATTGTCCCACTCTGTTTTTGTTGTTGTTGTTGTTTAAAGATTTATTTATTTATACAAGCACTAGGGTACAGGTCAGAGGCGTGGGAGGGTGAAAGAATTCACCAGAGACAGAACAGGGAGCAGAACAGGCGGACAGACCAAAGACACTGCTGAGGGGAGCAGTGGGCGAGGCAGGAGAGGTCTGCTTTGCCATGTGGGTTTCTCCCTGGCGGGCTGGGAATCGAACCCACACTGCAGAGGCTGCAGACAGCTTCAAGTGCGGCGCTCAAGCGGCTGCGCCACCAGGGAGGCCCTCATTGTCCCACTCTGTTCCTACTTCAGCTCACTCTAGTGCTCTAGGCATCCCAGCCCACGGTCAAGTACAGAACTTTCTAGCCCATCCCTTAGCTTAAAAAAAAAAAACCCACCTCTGAAACCTAAAAATGAGGTAGAGGTGAGGGCCAGGGTGAGAATTCCCTGGAGAAAAATGAGGTAGCTTCATCTACAAATGAGAACTCCGAGGCCTTGTTCAGTCAGGTAAAGTGGATACAATTTGGATCCAAATGTATTCCTTCTCCAAAATGCCTTCCTCAGAAAATCTCCCTTTTCTACTAAAGTGCTCTGAATTCAATAGGTACCTCTAGGAACCCTGGGAGGTCACATTTTACCTTGAAATGTCATAGAAATGGTGCTTTCTGTGGCACTGTATTTATTTTAATAAGAATAGATATTTTTTCCTTCAGGTAAAAACAGTGTCTTGGGGAAGTTTCCCTCAGATAGATGTGGGCCATGAGAGAAAAGCATGTAGGCTGGCCTTTGGGCAACCCACAGGGCTGGAAGGAGCTACCAATAAGAAGTTGAAGGGAAAAGTTGGATGTCTCCTGGTTCCACAAGAAGTTGAATATCCCTACTCAAACTCTAGAAAAAGCAGTCAGCAAACTTTTTCTGGAAAGGACCAGATGGTAAATATTTTAGACATTAACTCTGGTTAGAGTGCAAAAGCTGCCATAAACAAGGTGTAAACAAATAAATGTGGCTGTGATCCACTAAAACTTGAGTAACAAAAACTGGTTATATGCTGGTTCTGCCCACAGCTGTGCTTCACCAGCTGTACTCTAGGCACACCAGCCTGAAACAAAGGAAGAGGAGAGCAGAGCTCAGGCCGGCTGTGGGGAAAGTCTGTGAAGATCCAGGCTGCGAAGATCCAGTCTGCAAAGGTCCAGTCTTCTTTAACATTCTGCCAGGCCTGCAGGATGCAAAGTCAGATTATACCTCCACTGAGTCACTTGCCCATCTACCTCACTCCCTACTCCTACTCAGGAGAAGTTAGAAACTGAGCAGCAAGCTGGAGGGAGAGGAGAAGAATGAGGAGAAGAGAAATAAACAGCAGCAACCACTCCTTCCTCCCAGCAAGCTTTCAGCTTGAGGTAACAGAGGTATCTCTGTCAAAGGGGGAGGTACTATGTTCCCCACCCCCATGTACACACAGCCCCCTGGACTAGCTCCTGCGAACTACGGGTGGAGCTGAGCAACCAGGTGAAGCTATTCAACATGAAAAGAAGGTGAGCTCAAGAGATATGTGGAGAAGGGCTTGCTTGCTTCTCAGCATTGGAATTCCACCAAGGACTTGGGGGACTTGCAGGAGACCAGTGGAGGAAAGACAGATATGTAGAGTCATTGAAAGAGACATGTGGGTGAGATATGTGGGGAGGCTGACAAGGGCAGCTGATATCTTCATTTATGCTTTAATTTTATGCCATTGGTCCCAGATTTCTGTGTTTGTTTGCTTGTTTAAGATTTATTTATTTATGCATACAAGAACTAGGGTATAGGCCAGAGGTGCAGGGTGGTGAGAGGATTCCCCAGAGACAGAGTGGGGAGCAGAACAGACAGATCTACTGAAATACACTGCTAAGGGGAGTAGCCGGCGGACAGGAGAGGTCTGCTGTGCCATGTGTGTCAGCTCCCTGGCCGGGGATCGAACTCGTGCTGCAGTGGCTGTGGATAGCTTCATAGTGCTGCGTCTTACCCCCTTGTGCCACCAGGGAGGCCCGGCCCCAGCTTTCTGTGACCTGCTTCAGAACCCTTTTCCTACGGTTCCCTGCCAGAAGGTGCCGTAGACTTGGGGCAAGCTTTCAGGCCTCATCAGCCCTGCTGCAGACCAATGCTGTTTCACTGGGCATTTGCCCACTAGGGGATGGGTAACTGTGGATGTTTTATTCAGAATATTCCTTCTTTTCTCTCTCTGCACATTTATTCTAATAAAGTTCTTTTACACTAAGAGTACGTTTTGTCTTTGTGCACACAGATGGCCAGACCCTTTTAGAGCAAGCAAGTTTGGGGGTCCCAGGGTACCCCTCAATCTTGTTGCAAACATGAGACAGTGCTGGGAGGGGAGAGTATGTTTGACATTAACTGCAATTCAGACATCTTGTGCTGAACACAATTTCTAAACTGAGACTATATTTCCAACTTAAAATGACAATAAGCGGGCTTGTTTATACCTAAGAGTTGGGAAACAAATCACGTCACTGGACTAACCAGGCCATATTGCTCAAGCTCAGAAAGCCAGACTTTGAACCACAAGATTGTTTCCACAAAGAAAGTCCTTTATTAATGTGTGTTACCATGTCATAGGACAATGGCAGTATTTTAAAGAAACTGTGTCCTCTAGTGGTGAATGAAGGAAGGTTATATGGGGAAGAAAGGAATGTGACAGTGAGTGTCTGTGGACCGGGGTCTCCATTCTCAGGTGCAGGAAGGCACCGCAGTCTATGGGCAGATGCAGGATTATCAATGACCCTCTTGAAATAGTTGCCGCCTTCTGTGCTATAGTTTAAAATGTTAAAATAGTCCAAGGGAGTCGATCATTGATGCAGTCTCGGAGGGAACAGAAACATGGAACAGAAATATTTCGTTGAATGTTAATCAATCCAGTACCACAGCCCTGAGGAATGTGGCATAGTTCATTCAACTGAACATCTAGGTTTAAGGTTACAGCAGGGTTGCTGTCGCTGCCCTTGGCTTATTCCCAACCACAATGTGCCCACTGACTAACTGGAGATCTATTCTCGGGGATGAGAGACTGGTTCTGTGAAATAGTTGAAAATCTCAGCTGCCAAATTGTGGAACTTTTTTTTTCAGATTTATTTTATTTATTTATGCATACAAGACCTGAGTGTAAGCCAGAGGTGCAGGGGGTGAGAGGATTCACCAGAGGCAGAGTGGGGAAGTAGAACAGACAAATCTACTGAAATCCACTGCTGAGGGGAGCAGCAGGCAAGGCAGGAGAGGTCTGCTGCGCCCTGGGTAAGCTCCCTGGCCAGGTATCAAACTTGTGCAGTATCAAAGTCTCAGCTCATAATGCTGAGACTTACCACCTTGTGCTACCAGGAAGGCCCCGAATTGTGGAACTTCTTGAGAAATTCCAAAGGCAGTGTTATCGGGAAGCAAAAATGTACCACTCCGAAACATATATTTTTTGCAAAAGCTTGACTTTAGGAAAGGGCTCTGAAGGCTGAGTAGAGGCTGCTTTTAATGTTTATATCTAAACTTTTCTTTGTAAAGGTCTATTCTATGAGGAACTAATCTCTCTTCCAATGAAAAGGCAGAAGTACCTTTGTTTTCCCTGGTAAATGCCCTTAATGAGTCTCTCTGTTCTAGCTAAGCTACTTAAGATGCCATCTGAAGCCAAGTGGACAAGTTACTCAGTCAAGCTGGGTCTCTCCCATTTATACATGCCATGCATGTTAAAGGCATACATGTCATAGATTATTATTAAATTTCCATCTGGCTTTTTCTCTTATCAAAAAAAAAAGTCATAGGGCCAAGGAAGAGAAAAATAAAGTCAGATGTTGGTTAAATCGCACTTACTTTTTCAAAATACTGACATACAAGATCATACTCAAGGACAGAAAAACATTGATTCAAAAGAGCACCTGTACCCCTATGTTTATTGCAGCACTATTTACAAAAGGTAAAACCTGAAAACAACCCAAATGCTCAAAAATAGATGACTGGATCAAGAAGATGTAGTATATATACACAATGGAATATTACTCGGCAATCAAAAAAAACCTCATGCCATTCGCAGCAAGTGGATGGAGCTAGAAGGAATTATGCTCAGTGAAATAAGCCAGAAGGAAAAAGAAAAATATAGGATGGCTTCACTTATAGCAGGAATATAGGGCAAAGAAATAAGACATCAGTGTAAAAAAATAACAGCACAAAACACAACAAAGCAAAAACAATTATAAATCAGAGACATCCTGCAGGGGAGGAGGAGGGAGAGGGATCAGAGGGAGGGATGGAGGAGCACCGGGGACTGAGGTGATGGTGCACGGGTGCCTTGGGGAAGGAAATTCTATGGGACTACACCTGAGGGGGTGGGGGGAAGCAAACGTTTAAAAATGAACGATGATGTAAAAAAATTAAAAAATTAATAAAAAATATTTTTTAAGTTTAAATGTTGAAGGAATAAAACTTAAGCAAATTAAAAATATCCTTTTGTAAACTTAAAAAAAAAATACTGACATACAAGATCTGACCCAAACATTTTCTTTTCTGAGTTGAAGACCCCAGCCATTAATGGAGAAACAAATGGCAATGTCATCCACTCCAATCAGTTTTCTCAAACTCTTAATACAAGAAACTCACCAAGAAGGCAACATAGCAGTATGAACACTATGGACTCACTGTCACATCCACTTCCTTCAACTGCCCATAACAGAAAATTAATTATGGAAGATATTGGGAATGGAATTTCTTTGTCCTTCAATAAATATCATGACTAATTTGTCTTCCTTTAAGTAACGTGCACACACCCACTCAGATGCATTTAATTCTCCAACAGGGGCAAATTTCTAAGGGTCCTCCTGCCTCCCCAAGGGTGTTGCCACTGGGGAGAAAAGTGTACATGACACTACTGGAAGGTCTATTCATGGCCTGCCATTCAGGGCAAATGCCTAATTATAGAGGGTGCCGATCAGCTCATTAGTGGCTCTTGAACCACTCACAGCCTGCTGAGTGCCCACTGAGCCAGCCATTCCTCCCACTCTGTGCTGAATGGAGACCAGGGAGCTTTAGCAGGAAGGAATCAGCTGGGAGCACTTGAGTGGAAAGCTTTATTCATTCTCAGCTTTTAGACCAACAAAGACAGTCTGAGGATCTATCTGGTTTTTGTTAATGATACAAAAGAAGTTTTTGTTTGTTTTGTTTTCTGTTTTCTAAGCTAAAAGTGCTTTAAAAGAAACAGTGTCATCATCTCTTAATCTTAGTGACTATTTTCTGTGCACGTTACAACCTAAAATGTCTAACTCATATTGCACCCACACTTCCCAAAACAACTCCCAGGGCTCTGCTGTTTCCAGAGACAACCTTTGTTATTTTTTTAATAATGGGTAACTATTTGATTGTGGTTGTTGTCAGTTTTTGGCTAGGCACTAACTTCTTTGCCCTTGATCACAAAGAAGAAAAAACTAAGAAGTTTTTTTCTTAGCCTATAAGCTGCCCCCAGGGACATGGATAGTGTACACATCTAATTCCTATAGTTCTTAGCCTGGTGTCATCCATATCATATTTACTGCAATAATTTTTCTTCCTTTAAAATTCATTCACATTCACCCTAAAAGAGTGATGGGAAGAAAGAGATAAGGTTTATGATTATATCAATCTTGGTTGACTGCAATTACTTTGTTTTTGAGAATTTTAGCTTCATATATTACCAATTATTCATCTAAAGTTAAAGTTAATTAGGATCTACACCTCACATTTTTCTTTTTTCTTCAATGACTCATTGCCTTTAAGAATAAAAGACTCTTCATTAAGATTAGAGTTTTATCTTCAAAGGGGTGAATTATGTAGAAGATTGTCACAGTGCTATTTTCAGATTTGGGTTGTAAATATCATTTTTAATGAAAGAAATGTTAGGTAAGTATTCAGTCTCACACTATTCAGTCAACATTTCTTTCCTCATTTTCATTCAGTAAATACTTATGGAGAGTATAAGTATTGGCGAAATGCCCTAGACACTTGAATGTAACAATGAAAAAGACAAGGGCAAGAATATTAGAGGGTGATGAAAAGTTATGCAGAGATGGAAAGTGGGATGATGAGTGACTATAGATTTAATTTGGGTGAACTAGGAAAGGCCTACCTGAGAAAGTGAATAAAGTTGAAATGGATGTGAGAAATAGTCGTGCAAAGAGGGAAAGAAGTATTAACGCAAAGCACCAACCGTAGGAACAAATCTCAAGAGACAGAAAAGGCTTGTGGGTAACATGAATTTACTAAGTGATGAGCACAGAGAAGGTGGTAAGGATTAAATGATGAGGGTTTTCCAAGAAGGAATAAGGACTTTTGATTCTATTCTAAATTTAACACAAAGTCACATGGGGTGGGGTGTTTAAGTCAAGAGAATAACATAACCATAACCTACACTACATTTTTAAATGTTGTGTTTTGTCTGCTGTACGACGAATGGATTGTTACGGGACAAGAATGCAAAGTCAATATGGAAACTCATAGTCCTCCAGGCAAGAGATGGTGGTAGCTTGGTTCGGGTGGAAGTGAAGATGGAGAGAAGTGGAAGAATTCAGGATAGAATGTGTAGTAGAATTCACCTGTGATGGATTTAGCACTAGGGATATAGAGGAAAGAAGAGTAATGCCTAAGGCCTCCCTGGTGGCACAAGGGGTTAAGCACCGCACTATGAAGCAATTCACAGCCCCTGCAGCACGAGTTCAATCCCCAGCCAGGGAAAAACCCACATGGCACAGCAGATCTCTCCTGTCTCGCCCATTGCTCCCCTCAGCAGTGTACTTTGGTCCATCTGCCTGTTCTGTTCCCCACTCTGTCTCTGGTAAATCCTCTTACCCCCTGCATCTCTGGCCTGACCCCAGCTCTTGTATGCATAAATAAATAAACCTTTAAAAAAAAAAAAAAAGAAGAAGAGAAATGCCTAGATTTTTGTCTTGAGGATGTTTGGAAGAAGCCCCTCTGTCAAAGAAGAGAATAAGGCCAATACAAAAAGAGGACTGATCACTATCAGAGTATTAACAATAGAATCTAACATGCCTGTGGTCTTCTATGCCAGACTTCCTAGTGCTATAAGCCCCAGACTTCCCTTTATATCATATATGTCTGAAATAAGCTCTGTCACTTGCAACCCAAAGAGTTATGACTAATACATCCAAGTTGGAATTTTAGACTTAAAAAAAAAAAAAATCTCCACTGATGATTTAATCAGGTGTTTTTTTTTTTTAAAAAAATGTGGGGTTTTAGGACGATTGGTTTGCACAGACTGTTTCAGAGAGATAAGAACCTGCTAAAAGGAAACCCAGCTGGCAAGAATTTCATAATTTACTTCCTGGAGATCAAAGAAAGACTCCCATTTCCCTGCCCCCCAATTGATGCTCCATGGGTACACCCCATGCAGTTACACCAGTTGTTTAATATCAGACTCCAGTCTGATAAATTATGTCCACATCTTCTGATTGGTAAGTATGTTGATTATCACCCCTGCCTGTCCCTGTGTTGAAATATATTTTTAATAAAGTGAAATTGATTGGAAATATTTTAGAGTTCTCTGTTCTGCCTGCCTGTGAGGCATAATCTCAATTATTTCCACCCTGCATATCAAGAAGCAGCAGACATCAATTTGCCCATGACCTGGGTGAATTGCTCCCCAGGAGAGGAACTAACTTCACTTGCTCTTCTCCTTTGACCTAGTCATGATGAAATAATCAGAACAGTCAGGCAGAATGCAAATGACAGTAACATCCAGACCATCAAAGACACCGATAGGGAACCAACCTCTGGTCACAAGATGCCAGAAACGGACAGGCAGGGTGGGAATCATGGAGATGCCATGGAGAAAATGGCGGTACACAAACTGTGAGAATAATGTCAAGAAATGTACAAGGTACTGTTGCATGGACTCCTATTACCAACAAAATCCAGGAAATCAGGATTTGTGGAATACACCACCCAAAACAATGGGGACTCACCCCCAACCTCCCAAAGACCTCCCCTACCACTGGATACTGCTCAAAATTTAACTATACTATACAAATTCATTTCATTAATCTAAAGAAATAATCAAGCAAATGGACCCTGATTGAAGCTTATTTATAATAGCAATAATTCAAAACAACCTCGTGTTAAGACTTAGCCAGCTTCCTCTCACTGGCTATAAGAGTTAGTGCCCTTCCCTGGGCTACTGCAAGTCACTACTCCAGCTGCGTCCTGTGCGACATCTACGAGGGAATCCCAGGACAATCATTGTTCTAGCTGAGAACATTGTTATTTTGATCGAAATCAGAGTTCTTTTCATCAGAAAGAAGTGCAGCAACAGCAGCTAAAATATTCTATACTTTGGGTTAAGTCATGAAAGTTACAGCCAGAGGGGAGACTACTTCGGTAGTGATCAGAAAAAATGAAACTGGAAATTGTTTGGTAAATGTCCTAGAAACCTTAAATGAAAAAATAAAAGCGTGCCGAAGAAATAATAGGCTCACAAATGGGCGAGCATGAGTGTGAGATGTATCATCTTGTCCACGTGTACAAAATTTAGGATATAGAAGAAAGCATTACCAATAATTAGCGGTGTTCAAAATCTTGCTGCTATATTATTTGTAATACTTCACATTTTTCACTTGAAGCATCATATTATATACATGTACTTTGGTTAAAAATTTGTTTTCTTTTTTCTTCTAGAGTGGAATTAATTTTTTCTAATTGAGATAAAATTGGTTTTCAGCACTACATAAGTTGTCACATTCTCCATAGCATTTGCTTCCTTCAAATCTCTTCCCTCCGATCCCAGTTCTAGCAAGGAGGTAACTTTTTCTTTATCTCTCTCACCCCCCTCACCTTCTCTAACATCCCAAATTGAACCTGCTCTTTCAGTAGGATCCCCATGCCCTTTTTGACCTTTAAAGTATTTTTGAGCCTCTGCAGCTCTGTTATCCTGCTGAGTATATGCCCAGGCCTGGAAGCTGTTCTGCCAACCAAATGTCTTTCCTCTTTCCTAGGGGGTGGAAAGGAAGCAACGAGACTATTTATATTTACATAACAATAACTGTCTCCAGTGGAGCTGTAACATGATGCAGTGTGGAATAAGGGCAGACACAAGTTTGAAGGTACGAAGGGGGCATCTGGAAGAGTGTGAGCCCTACTTTCTATTTGTGAGGATTAGTCAAGTTTCACGGGCCAATGGGTGGAAACCAGCTGGAAGCTGACACATCAGTCATTTGAGTACATGAATGCTGACCACCACATAGATGTGAGATGGGAACTTGCCATACCAGCCCTCCCTAATAACCTGCAGCAAAGCCAGAACCATTTTCATCTACACTTTCTCCCAAATAACCCAGTACTTTGCTGAGAGACAGGACCAGGGTTGTTGTGCGCTAGCCACAACGGGTCAGCACAAAGAATTTTCACTGGTGGCCTCACAACCTACCTGGGCAGAGAAGACCTACCACAGCCAGCTTAAGACTGCCTCTCCTTAGAGAGGTCTGGCTGAAAAGATGCCCTTTGACTGGCCCATGGGAACATGGACTCAGGAGGAATACAACCATTCCCAGAACTGATAAGATTGGCTCATGGAACTAAAATCTGCAACCATGTGTGAGGTTTTATGCTGAACACCTGACTTTTTTCTGGGAGTCTGAAATTTTTCTGTATGCTAGAGAAAGTATTACTAAATAAAACTCTGGGCACTGGACGTCTAATAAAACTCAGGGCACTGAGTTTCTAATGAACTTTGCTGGTCGTAGCTCACTGATGGAGAAATCAAGCATAACTTGTGGCCCTCCATGGGGAAGACTCTTGGAAGTTTGGGCCTGATTTCCTCACACTTCGCTCTATGCACCGTTTCTCTTTGCCAATTTTGCATTGCATCATTTTCCTGCAATAAATGATAACCATGAGGACAATGTGCTGAGTCCTGAGAATCCTCATAAAAATCACTGGTCCTGGGACTCTTGACACAGGACCCTCCATCTTCTGCAGTCTCTTCTCCTTATACTTCTGCTCTTGCTCACTGGATCCCTTCTGGCCCCTAAACAATCCAAGTGCCTTCCTGCCTCAGGGCATTTGCATGTACTAACCTCTACCTGGAATGCTCTTTTGTATCTCCTTATGGCTCATGTTTCAGGTCTCAGTATATATGTGATCTCCTCAGAGCCTTTCCTGCAAACCATCACTGTAATATATCTCTCATATCACATTTATTTGCTATCTACAATTGTCAATCAATAATTATCTTGTTTACAATTAGGCTACATTTCCATGGGGTCTGAGATCTCTCGCTCTTGCTCCCACTATATCACTAACATTTAGGACATAATATGCAAAATATTGACAATCAATTTGATTTTAAAAGAAAATGTGTTGTTATTAATTCACTTCTCTGTTAGGGATAAAAAAAGAAATATGTTATTGGAAATTCATCACTAATAAAATTTCAACAACTAGATAAAACAAACTAAACAAAAAACATCTAGGACACAGAAAATTTAATTAATGTCAATACACAGAGCAAATAAATGCACCCCTCATTCACATCAAAATATTCAAAGAAGAGGAGAGGGTTCTTATAAACCCATTCCAGCATCTTCCACTCTATTGGAAATCCATTTTACATCCAACAGGATTCTTTTGTGAAAAAATAGTAAAGAAAGACCTGTTGTTCTTTGTGTGTTGTATCATTTCACTGCCAAGTTAGCAATTCTCACAGGACCCTGCAAACATTTCAGCCCCTGTTCAAACAGCTGGATGCAATTGACCTAAATGCAAGTTCCTGTGAAAGACCCGGGAATTAGTGATGATCCCGCTGGCTGGTGGCGAGAACTCAGGTTCTGGCGAGGCAGTGCTCTCTGTCAACATATCTAAGAACACTTACTCCCCAGTGACCTTCTCCTATTTTATTTATTTATGAGAGTTATAAAACGCATGCCTAGGGCTGAGCAATAAAAAAAAAAGTTTAAATTTTTGAAAATTAATTGCTCTATAAAACACAAAATAATGTTGCCAAAATAGGAAATGAAGAGAAGTATGACTAGCCTTTCCAATGACTTCCTCTCTGCCAATAGCTCTTGACCAAATGGACCTAGCCCTCTAGTCTAGAAACTGTCACTTTTAACTGCTGTTGAGTGAAAAAAGCAGAAAAGGTCAAAGGCAAAGTCTTCCTCTGAACGCACTGTCATTTGAGGAATCCTTCATGATCAAAGTTCAAAGCCAGAAGGCTTAATGAAGTACTACAACTCATTTAGCTATCAAAAGACTTTATTTTTCAAAGAGAGGGGTGTGTCATAGGACTAGAAAGAGGCCTGATCTTGCCTTACACTTGGCTGTGAGAGAGTAGAGGAAATCTGCTAGATGAATTGTACTTTGTCTTTGGCCTTGACCTGAACCAGACTAACCTTTCAAGCAGTCTCTCCTACCATTTCCCCACATATATGATAACTTCCATCATATTGAAATCTTCCCCATTACTTATATATACTGTGTTCATTTACATCCCTGGGTCTTTATCCAAGGCTTTTCCTCTGTTTGTATATCTGTCTCCTTTCCCATCTAGAAAAAAACTACTCATTCTCTAAGAATCTGCTCAGATACTATTTCCTTGGTGAAACTTTCCCAAATAGTGGCTCCCTCTTTTGGACCCCTACTGCAGTTTGGAGAACCCTTGGTATAACACTTAGGGTATTATGTTTTAATTATTTGTTTCTTTCTCACCAGGCTGTGAGTTCTCTGAGGCAGCTGACTGCAATGTCTTTGCATCTTTACAGTTTGGTAGCTTCAGAAACGTCGATTGACTGGTCAGAGAGAGAACTGAGCATTCAGGTGATTGATGCGTAAGTTCTAACCTCTGGATTATGGAGATAAAGAAAATTAAATGTAATATTTTAGAAATCTTTCCATTTATAGCATTCTCAAAGGTTTACTCCAGAAATTTTTCAGGAATTTTATATAGCAAAGAAAGCATCAAGTCTATCCTAGCTTCCTGTAAATACAAACAAGCTGTGTATAAAAATCTTCTTCCCTACAAGGGTTTTAGAGCCTACACTCTATTAATATTGTACATCTTAGGATGTACAATACCTAGAAAAATAGTGGGCAAATTAATGCCCAAACCTTACAGAAGATTGTTTATAGAAAAATTAGCTAATGAGGTCCAGCACCATAAGAACAGAAGTATCACATGCTGCTCTATGGACAGGAATTTATTTACAGCTCAAGGATGACGTTTTCCCATGTTGTAGGGTGGCTTGGGGATATATTGTCCCTGTTTAGCTGCCATGACATTTCCTGACTATCGGTGGCTGCAGAGGCCTTTCTAAGCTCCAGCAGAGAGAATCTTGACCCTAATTTCCCTCCTCTACTCAGGGGCAGATTTCTCAGGGCACAGGATTAATAGGCTTAAAGGACAAGGTTTATTGAAAGACAGTAAAGCACAGAAAAAGCATGATGACAAAAACACATCTAGACTGCCTGTCGCTTCCCATAGAAATCAGACAGGTAAGTTCAAGGAGACTAAGGACCCTCAGAGCCCAGGAGTGTGAAAAGGCCCATGGCAGCTGCAAGACTGAAATCGCAGGGAAATGTAATAGGCTGCTCCCCTTCCTCTTCTCCACCTCCTTTGGCAGCCGCCTCTGCTCCTCTGCTCATGTCTAGGTCACAGCACCCCCATTTTCCAAAGCAGAGGTGACTCTCAAATTGGTGTCTGCATCTTGCTCCAATTGCCGGTGATTCCTATATACAACTGAACAAACTGCCAAGCAGCTCTATGTATCCTAGCTATATTTTAAATTTCTCCCCTCCATCCTCACCGTTTCTATACATTTTGTTTTTGAACATATTTTCAAAACACCTCCAAGAAATTTTTTTCATTTTCATTTTTATATTTTTACATTGTTGTTCATTTTTGTACAGTTTGCTTTCTCCACTCACGTGTTGTCTCCATAAAGTTACCCCCACCAAGACACCTGTGACCCATCGCCACAGATGCTTGTGCTCTTCCTCCTTCTCCCTTTCTGAATGTCTCTGGTTTATAGTTTGTTTGCCTGCTAGTTTTGTCTTTTTTTTTTGGTGGTGATGGTGGGGGAATCCTTTATATGATTTCCCTATGTTCCTCCTATAAGTGAAACCATCTGATATTTTTCTTTCTTTCTGACCCATTTCACTGAGCATGATCCCTTCCAGCTCCATCCATGTTGCTGTGAAAGGTATAATTTTATCTTTCTTTGATTGCTGAGTAGTATTCTATTGTGTATGGAATGTATACCACACCATTGTGTATATACACCACATCTTCTTGATCCAGTCATCTGTCTTGGGGCATTTAGGTTTCTATATCTTACCTATTGTAAGTAGTGCTGCAGTAAACATAGGAATGCAGGTTTCCTTTAGAATTAATGTTTTTCTGTCCTTTGGGTATATTCCTAGAAGTGGAATTGCTGGGTTATATGGTAGATCCATTTTTAATAAGTTGAGGGTCCTCCACACAGCTTTCCATAGTGATTGGATCAGTTTACATTCCCACCAGAAATGTAAAATGGTTCCTTTTACTCCACCTCCTCGCCAGCATTGGTTGTTGTTAGTTTCTTGAATGTGGGCCATTCTTATTGGTGTGAGGTGATATCTTATTGTGGTTTTGATTTGCATTTCCCTGGTTATAAGTGATGTTGAACATTTTTTCACACGTGCCTGTTGTCATCTGCATGTCCTCTTCAGAGAAGTGACTTTTTAGCTCTTCTGCCCACCTTTTGACTGGATTTTTATTTTGTTTTTCTTGACTTGTGTAAGCTCTTTGTAGATCTTTGATATCAGTCCCTGATCAGTTTTGTGGAGTGCAAATATTTTCTTCCAATCTGTGGGGTGTCTCTTCATCTTGATTATTGTCTCTTTTGCTTTACAAAAGTTTTTAGTTTGATGTAGTCCCAGCTGTTTGTCTTTTCCTTCATTATCTTTGCTTCAGGGGATGAATCTTTAAAGATGTTTCTGAGGGCCTCCCCGGTGGTGCAGCGGTTGGGCGCTGGGTTGCGAAGCTGCCCGCGGCCTCTGCAGCGCCGGTTCGATCCCCGGCTGCTCCCGGCCACCGGAGGAGGGTCCCACATGGCGCGCAGACCTCTCCTGCCGCCCGGTGCTCCCTCAGCAGTGTACTTCGGTCCTTCTGCCTGCTCCGCTCCCCGCTCTGGCTCTGGTGAATTCTCTCACCCTCCCGTGCTTCTGACTATACCCAGTGCGTGTATAAACAAAAAAAAAAAAACAACCAAATAAATAAATAAATAAACATGCCTCTATAAAAAATAAATAAATAAAAATAAAGATGTTTCTGAGATGCATGACATGGAGTGTTTTGTCTGTTTTCTTCTATATACTGCAGGGCTTCAGGTCTTACATTCAGGTCTTTTTTCCGTTTTGAGTTCATTTTTGTGTATGGTTGGAGGTAGTGTCTAGTTTCATTCTTTTGCATCTAGCAGTCTAGTTTTCCCAGCATCATTTATTGATGAGATTGTCCTTGTTCCAGTGCATATTCTTTACTCCTTTGTCATAGATTAGTTGTCCATATATGTGTGGCTTTATGTCCAGGAAAATTTTAAAATAGCTCAGACTAAGAAAACATATTTTAGATATTGGTAATTGTGATTAACAAAACCAAATGTTCTCAATTAAATTACTGAAATTGATTCAAGATGAGGACATTTTAACTGAGAGGACTATTTATATGCACCAGATACAGTATGAGTCACTTTAAGTGTAGCCTGTTTGGCTTTATTAGATTCACAGATAAATATCACACACAACAATAGCTAAAAGAATGTCGATTTAACTATCAGATTGCCTTCTCCCATCTGCAGTTTGCATCATTAATCACAGTCATATATAAAGCTCAAAAATACAAATGCACAGAAATTACTATGTTCTTCTAAAGAAATTTATTTCTTAAATTACATTTTTATTCATGCTGCAAGTTATTTTTATTCCTTCAAAACATAGAATTATAAGACCGGAAGGAGACCTACTTATCATCTTGGAGGTTTGTTTTTTTTTTTTTTTAACCTTTTTTAAACAAAGAAATATGCTTTCCTCAAAAAAGTAGTCCAACAAATAAAAGCTTCTCCATGGCCAATTTAGACATTCATGTCTTTGGGGCCTCCTCCCCTCCTTGCTTTTTCCAGCCCTCAGCCCAAGAACTCCTCAGTGAAGGTTATGGAAATGCTGGGCTGTACTCAGGACAGTTCAAAAGCCACAAATCTGGAAAGAACCTCTTATTTCATAGTTAAGAAAATAATCCAAGAGAGGATAAATATTTTCTTAAAGTGACACGATCAGCTAGTTGCTAGCCTGGAATTAAAACTCAGGTGTCTATAACAACAGACTAATTCCAATTAGTGGCCAGGTCTCCCTTGAGAAGACTACTGGGAAGCAAGCTTTTTACAACTGGGTAAGAAAGACATAATCCACTGCCTCCTTTATTGCCTGTGATAGAAGTCATTTTTTATTATATAATTATATACAACAGATAGTGAAGTGAACATCTGTTTCCTATCAAATACTATAATCGTGGGGTTTCTCCTGTTAAAAACAGAACTGCTACATTATTCACAATAGCCTAGACAGGGAAGCAACCTAAGTCTCTCTGGATAGATGAATGGATAAAGAAAATGTAAATATACACAATGGAATACTATTAGGAGAAAGAAGGAAATCCTTACATTTGCAACAACATAGGTGGATCTGGAAGGCATTATTCTAAGTAAAATAAGCCAGACAAAGACAAATATCTCACCTATCACTATAAGTAGAATCTTTTAAAAAAAAAAAAAAAAGTCAAACTCATAGAAACAGAGATTAGGAAAGCAGTTGTCAGTCCCGGGGCATGTGGGGGGCGGAGGGGAGGCGATGATATGGGTGTATAGGGAGAGGTTGGTAAAAGGAGACAACAAACTTTCAGTTATAAGATGAATAAGGTCAAAGGTTCTAAGGTAAAACATGGAAACTGCAATCAGTAACATGGTATTATATAATTGAAATTTGCTAACAGAGTAAAGCTTAAATGCTCTCACCAGAAAAAAAAAAAAAAGTATATATGAGATAATGAATGTGTTAGTTAACTAAATGAGGAAAATTTTTTCACAATGTATACACAATGTATACACCATGATGTCACAAATTTTATATGTCAATTACAACTCAATAACCTGAAATATTTTAACAGAACTGCTGTTCCATTTAATCTATAGCCATGTATCTCCATCAAATACAACATGTTGGTTGTCCAGTTTGTAACATAAACAAGTAATGATCACAAAGCAATTTTTAAAAATTTTTTAAAGATTTATTTATGCATACAAGAACTGGGGTACAAGCCAGAGGTGTGGGGGTGAGAGGATTCACCAGAGACAGAGTGGGGAGCAGAACAGGCAGATTGACTGAAATACACTGCTGAGAGCAGCAGCGGGCAAGACAGGAGAGGTCTGCTGTGCCATGTGGGTAGTTCCCTGGCCGGGGATCAAAATAGTGCTACAGTGGCTATGGACAGCCTCATAGGTTAGATCTCAACACCTTGCGCCACCAGGGAGGCTCAACACAAAGCAATTCTAAAATACAAAATGTTGCATAATTTAGACTTAAGAAAAAAGCCATTCTCTATAAGTCAGAACATGAAGTAGTGAGTCTTGATTCCTCAACTCTGCACATCTCTCTGTATCAAGTGCAAGATAGCACAGATGCAATATCCCACCTAAAATAGGCCAGTGTTTTCTTTCACAAGATAAAAAACATGGTTCAAAATTGAAATGACTTTCAAGAATGGTTGCTGACTATAAAGCTTATTTGTTTTTTGCAGTAAGCTTGCTTTTTCTTTCCTTTTTATCAACCCTGAATTTAAGATAATCATTTCCTGTTATTGGTAATTTTACTTTTCCTAGAAAAAAAGAAAAAAGGAGACAAGGTATTTCCAGTATAGCATAAAGTGATCCAGCTAATTAAATGCTGCAAGAGCCAAGTGACAGATTAGCCTTTCATCCCATTAGCCCACACGCATAAACTGAAGTCATAAACATTTAGTAAGTTCTTTGTCATTTATTTTAATGCTTTTTAAATGTGCTAAGGAGAAAAATTTATGATGTGTTTCTATAGCATTCTGGTTATGAAGGTTCTATTCATCAATAACTAATTTATTTCTATAATGGAATACCCGTTTACAAAGACTGCTTCTCATAACAAATGTGAGGAATTAATGGAGGAGTCCCTAATTACTGAATAGTACAGCCTGGAATATATATAAGTAGTTACTGAAAAAATTATATGTGCTGAATCTGCAAAAAGCATTGTAAGGAGAAAAAAAGCTTTAGGTACTTGAGGGAAGAAAAGTATTTTTTAAAGTCACACAAATTTCAAATTTTACCATAAAGAAAAAAAATTTACTACCCACTTATTAAAAACCTAATTCCAGTCCAAAGAATTTAGCACCATCCCCAGCAAGGCTATAATAATAGGCTTTCATGAATTACTAGTATATGGCTATTGTGTAAAAATAACTGACTCTACAGTGTACCTGCTTGAAGATTTACATTAGTAAATCTATGAAGCCAAATATAGTCACTTTAGTCTAACATAATTCTGAATTTTCAATATCACCAGCAATTTGCCAAAATTAGTACAATAACCTGTCATTGGATTACTAAAAATATTCTATTAGAAATAAAAATTAGGGGCCTCCCTGGTGGCACAAGAGGTTAAATTGCAGCACCATGAAGCTATCCGCAGCCACTGCAGCATGAGTTCAATCCCTGGCCAGGGAGCTACCCACATGGTGCAGCAGACCTCTCCTGTCTCACCCATGCTCCCCTCAGCAGTGTATTTCAGTCAGTCTGCCTGTTCTGCTCAGCACTGTCTCCAGCAAATCCTCTCCCCTCGCTCCCACCTCTGGCCTATACCCCAGCTCTTGTTTGCATAAATAAATCATAAATCTTTTTTAAAAAAAAAGAAATAAAAATTAAAAGTAATTTTAAATTCTTGGACCCATTTTCTATGGCTACATTGTCTCAGCTTTGTCCCAGCTAAGTTACACTGGATGTTACATTACAGTACCTGGTTTATATTTATAAGGTGGTTGAAACTGAAGAACATTTTTCTTTTCAATCGCAAATGGTGATCACATAACTGACCACACAATTTCTTCACTGTAACCACCTAACTCAGGTTTATTTCAGACTTTATGTGGCCAAGGGAGCCTAACCAAAGGTAAAAAATGTAACCTTGTCATGTCTTATAGAATATTGAGTGTATATAATTCTCAACATTCCCTTATATTTCAAGGACCACCCACTCTCAGGCAACATAGAAGTTACTAGGAAGTTCCATTAAGGAAGGCAATCCCTTCTCAACCTCTTCTAAAATGAATTTACTGAAAGAGGTGCACCGAAAAGAGGTGAATCATCTTGAACAACAGGCGTAAGATTCAAGGCCCCTCTCTGGCCTGTTCTTTAAAACAATTTTAGCTCAAACAGGGCACTGTGGTGATGGTGCACGGGTGCATTGGTGAAGGAAATTCTATGAGGACTACACCTGAGGGGGGAGGGGAGTAAACATTGTTTAAAAATGAACAATGATAAAAAATATATAAATGAAAAATTAAAAAAGAAAACAAAAAACAATGTCAGCTCAAGCTTTCATCACGTAACACCTACAATACCTATAGTGGAAACTGAATACTATCGAAAGAGCAGAAGGTGGGTAAGATACAACCTTCCACCTAAAGAAGCAATCAGTTCTATAGAGGAGACAAGATAATTCCAATGACACATTGCAGTGGGGGAGTGAAGTGCTACATAGAGTAAACCTCTCCCTTTTTATTGATCATCATTTGGGGAGATTTTTTAAGTCAACTCTTGATTATTAATATATTTTCTGTAATGAAAATTTAACTATGCATCAATATAATCTGTTTTGTGAAGGTTTAAAAAAAAAATGTTTAAATGCTGTTGATGGTTGGTTTGAACGACCCAGAGGGAACATGTGTGAGACCACCTGAGAGTGTTGGTAGAAACTTTCCCATTCTGTCCTTTTCAACTGTAATGTCCTCTGTCAACTGGCAAGTTTAAAAGGATTTTTCTCTTAATATCTGTAATGTAATGCAAAAGACCCAAAAGTGAAGTCTTCCACGAACTGAACTCGAAGAACTTGTGAAGTTTTCACTACGAGCACTAGAACTGCAATGATTGCAAAAAGCAAGACTTTAATTTTTAAATGTCACATAGGTTTCTGATGTTTATACAAACATCAGAGATATTTAGCATTTCTTATTTCAGCCACTTACTCTGTGTCTTACTTAATGTCTAAGTTTTATCTGTGATTAGGGAATAATAATTCTTACTCTGTGGGTCATTGCAGAGATTAAATACATCTAAAGTTTTGATCATACTCCTTAGTACAGAGCAAGTCAATATATGCTATCTATTAAGATTAAAACTACTTGCCTCAAATTAATCTAACTACCCTACTTCATTAAATGAGGTAGGTGTTCTCACAATGAATGCTTAAATACATAAATAATCCTGCTCCATGAACATACAGATGAATTAATCCTCTGGGTCAGAATGGCCAGGCTGCCCCAGTGGGGATGAAGATAGCCAACACGCCCAAGATTATTCAACAACAAAGGAATTTCATAGATGTAACTAAGATTACAGATTTTATAAAGATTTATTTATTTATTTATACAAGCATTGGGTACAGCCAGAAGTGCAGGAGGGTGAGAGAATTCACCATAGCCAAGTGGGGAACAGAACAGGCAGACTGACAAAATACACTGCTGAGGGGAGCAGCAGGTGGCAGGAGAGGTCTGAGTGCCATGTGGGACCCTCGCCGGTGGCCGGGGATCGAACCGGCACTGCAGAGGCTGCAGGCAGCTTTGCAACCCAGCGCTCAACTGCTGCACCACCAGGGGAGGCCCTAAGATTACAGATTTTATTTTTTTTATTTTTTTTCCCCCAGACATAGAATGTGATTTATTTTATTTTATTTTATATATAATAAATTTTATTTTTATATTCCCCATACAATTGCAACCCCCTTATTTTGACCCCAATCCCTCCCCTCCTGCCTCCTACACCCCATAGAGTGTCTCTGGTTCATAGTTTTTTGTTGATTTTGATTTTCACTGGTACCTTATTTAAGTTTTCTGGATTCCTGCTATGAGTGAGACCATCCAGTATTTTTCTTTTTCTTTCTGGCTTATTTTGCTGAGCATGATCCCTTCCAGCGCCATCCATGTTGCTGCAAATTGCATGAGTTTATCTTTTTTGAATGCTGAGTAATATTCCATGGTATATATGTACCACATCTTCTTGATCCAGTCATCTATTTTTGGGCATTTGGGTTGTTTCCAAAGCTTAGCTATTGTAAACAGTGCTGCTATAAACATAGGGGTAATTTTAAAGCAGGGAGGTAATCTGGGATTTTCTGGATGAGTCCATCCTAATCACTTGATATTCTCTGGAGGCTTTCAAAACAATGAAGCACCAGAAGATAAAGAAAAGATGAAACAAGTAGGAGAGGAGTTCTGTGATATAAAATGTGATAAAATTTGACTTACCTTTGATGACTTTGAAGACAGAGGAAGGAAATGATCCATTAGGGAACAGGAGTGGCCCTAGTTGCTGAGAACAACTTCCTGTGGGGAGCCAACAAAAACCTAAGGACCTGGTTCCCACGCACAGAGAACTGAATTCAGTCCATAACCCTCAGGCCCAGGGTGTGGAGGGGCTTCTCCCCCAAAAGCCTCTAGTTAGGAAGGCACCCTGCCCGCACATTGACCTCAGCCTGTGTGACCCACCCGAAGCTGGGCTACCAGATTCTACCCTGCCAAACTGGGGGAAATAAATGGAAGTTTTTTTTTGTTTGTTTTTGTTTTTATAGAGGCGTGCTTTATTTATTTGTTTGCTGGTTTGTTTGTTTGTTTTGTTTATACATGCACTGGGTACAGTCAGAAGCGCGGGAGGGTGAGAGAATTCACCAGAGCCAGAGCGGGGAGCAGAGCAGGCAGAAGGACCGAAGTACACTGCTGAGGGGAGCAGCGGGCGGCAGGAGAGGTCTGCGCGCCATGTGGGACCCTCCTCCGGTGGCCGGGAACAGCTGGGGATCGAACCGGCGCTGCAGAGGCCGCGGGCAGCTTCGCAACCCAGCGCTCAACCGCTGCGCCACCGGGGAGGCCCAAATGGAAGTTTTTTAAAGCTATTATGAGACTAGCACTTTACTGCAGCAGCATAGGAACTAATGTACTGATCTCTAAGGAGGAATTCATGTTTTCCAGATCTGTCCTACATGCTTTTCTTACCCCATTATCATTCATTCCATTTCTCGCCTTTTCACCCCATTCACCAAGAGGCAAAGATGGATCCATAAAGTCAGTATTTACATTAAAACTGAGGGGCCTCTCTGGTGGTGCAAGGGGTTAAGTCTCAGCACTATGAAGCTATCAGCAGCCACTGCAGCACGAGTTTGAATCCCAGTCAGGGAGCTGACCCACATGGCCCAGCAGACCTCTCCTGTCTCACCCACTGCTCCCTTCAGCAGTGGATTTCAGTCAATGCACATGCTCTCACCCCCCACACCTCTGACCTGTACCCCAGTTCTTGCATGCATAAATAAATCTTTAAAAAAATAAAATTGAAATCATGTACATTATAGGATAAGGATCAGATTGATCTTCTAATTGTGTGAAATCTTCTAATTGATCTTCTAATTATAGACAATTAGAATACAGGAAAGTCACAATCTCACAGAAAGGCAGTCAGTTTTGGGGGTGGGAGAAGAAAAGCTTTAAAATTCAGCCAAATGCAATGACTTTCATATGATGCCTGGCTTTTACAGTAAAGCACCCAATTTTAGAAGTTACCTTTAGGTACCTAAGTTGAATGTTGGAAAACCTCAAATGCCTTATAAAAGTCCCAGGAATGGATGCAATATCATTTTTATAAAAGCTTGCAGTCGAAATTGAATGAATTCTGTCAGGAATGCCAATGAGCAGTTATATAAATGAATGAATGTGACCTTAAGAAGTCATGATTTATTTTCTCCAGCCTTTTTGATCAGAGCCTGGGAGTCAATTTTAACAAGTGTGATGATATAAAAAACATATTGTTTAATGTCTCTCCACCGTAATTCCAAAGAGAAACTTCAAAGAACTGGCCTGAGAGTAGCTCATTTAACACGACTTGCTTTGTTGGCACTCAGACTGTCCTCAGTTGCTTTGCCAGCAGCAGCAAGCAGACAAGCCCTGAGCAGCAAGGAAAGCGGTAACTTCTCTCACTATTGGGGGAAAGGCTGGGAAGAAAAATAGGAATGCTCTGGAACTCACTACTGCCTGCCTTCCCACTGAGATGCCTCTTTGTGATAAACTCAGTTTCCATTAATAGGGAGATTTCTTTGGCTTCAAGAGCAATTTCTGTGTGTTGACATGGTGTTAATATTAGTAACAATGGTTCTGAATGAGCATGAGTGAGTCCTGGGCATTCTGCATTTCCACATTTCTGTTCACCAGAGTGGATTATAACCACATGCACATTCACATTATATGTGCAGTTTTTAAAAAAAAAAATCTGTAGATATTTTATTTCTAACCTTATTTTCTGAATCAATGAAAAAGAATGTGTATTTCAAGAAGCAGAATCAGCCAATCAGTTTTCCATGGACCAATACTCTAAACTGTGGATTCTATTTCCGGTTCTGCCAATGACCTGGAATGTAAAAATGAACAACTCCCAGGCTTTTGGGTCTTGATTGACTCTTTCCTTCTATCACAAAATGGCAGACAAAAGTACTGTGGTGCCCGAGGGTGTGGACTTTCAAAATGCATAGAACTGGCTTCCAATCCCACCTTTGCTGTTCAGCTATATGACTTTGTATTCCTTAACCTCTTCATTTAAGGAAATTTCCATTTCCTTACCTTTAAATGAATATAGTATCTACCCCATAAAGATGGTGTCATAGTAAATAATTTGTTTAGCATAGTTTCTTAAATATTTTAACTGTTATTACAACTATCAAATAGAACTAGCAGAGGCTTTCATGGAAAGTCTACAATTATCTTTGTCAGGGAATCACATTCACCTGCAGGTTGACATCATCAGAACCAAGTGACTGCCCAATAAGCTGCTTTCCATAACTGATCTCACAACGGCACTTCCAACTCTTTTGTTGGCCACACACACTCCATCTCCACATCTTTACATTCTTGACATGACAAATCTGTAAAACCACCTCTCACCTTATGAAAGCAAATAATATTGCTTTAAAATGAAAAGACAAGAGAGAGAGAGAGAGAGAGAGAGAGAGAGACAGAGACAGACAGAGAGGGACTGCTTGGGAAGGAAGCTGCTAGTACAGGGCAAACCAACAGCCAGAGGGCAAACCAGGCACATGGGTCTCAGTCATTGCCACCTGCCTCTTCCCAGAGCTCAGAACCATTTTGTATTTTGTTTATTCACTGGGTTTCTGTCACCTGCCAAGTATACCACTGCCAGCCTGGAGCCAGGGTTTAGCCCTGGAGTCTCAATGTTTATTCTGACATGAAACTTCTTAAAAACCAATGGTAGTCATAAGTATGATGGCTCTGAGGTGTTTCTTCAAGAGGACAGCCCCTGGCAGGGCTCAGTGAAGGGGGAATGACACCTGTTCTCAGAGCACAAAGGTCCATCTGTGTGAACCAATCAAGAAGCATTTCGGATAACTTAACTTGCCCAACAAATGGAAATATCAAAAAAGTGAGGTCTCTGTACCTGGGTTTGTTACTGTCAGGTATAATCTCACACCTGAGGCAAAGAGCAGTGTTTCTTTGCCCCTATTCTGTGAATATAAGAAGCAAAACTGTATGGGCTGTAGTTACAGAAACTTTGAGTCAGAATATATGGATTTGACTCTGGTTCATTCTGACTTAAATCTAATCCAGTAAGCTACTTTGAGTCTCAGTTTCCATATCTTTAAAATAAAGCGTGTGTGTGGTATGTATGACGATGATGGCTCTGAAGTAGGCATGGCCTCGGGTTTGGGTATTCTGGTGTGTATGTGTTTATATATGTATGTATGTATATGTACACACATACCCATGTACATCAAATTGTATACTTTGAAATCAAATTATATATATATATATTTGTATGTATAGAAATGAATTATACAGTTAAATCAAGCTACGTCAAATTCTTTCAAAAGCAAGTTTGAAAAGTATACCCTCTACTTATTGTCTATTATATTTATATATGTGCTGAATGTATACATACATATACAAACACACATATACTTATATAGAGAGAAAGAATTAAATGAGATATAACATGTGGGAGGTCAGCCACTGACTTTAGTCTGTTGCTGATAAAGTGCATGCCCACCCTGATGTCCTCCAGCTCTTGATTATTCATCAGTTTAGTACATTGGTCAAAGATAACACAAGTTCTATTTCTGTTTTTTTCCTTTATTTTCTGCATTTCCAGTTGCTGGATTCTTCATTTAGAGTTATCCCTGACCAAAAAGGGAAATCAAAGAAAGGACTTAGCAAGTATTCTTTTAGAATATTACGTAAGAAAGTAATTGGTACTGAGCTTAAATAAAACTCATGGATTTCATTTCTCTAGCCTTTCTTTGAAACCTATTAAAAATCCACCCAAATTTATCTTAGCAGCATAGATATGAGCCAATATTACTCCTTCAGAATTCACTGGCTTAAAAATAGCAGAAAATTGGGATAGCATTTCAGTCACAAGATCATTTTGCATTAACTCCATTTCAGAATGATCATTATTTTTAAGAAATTTTTTTTTAATAATGATTATTTCTTAAAAATAATGATCATTCTGAAATGGTGTTAATGCAAAATGATTACTTCTTAAAAATTCATAAAACCTGAATACTGTCTCTTGCCTTTCTTATAACATGATATTAACAAAGATTTCCTTTTACTGCTATGGACTTCTAGTTACTCAAATAATATTTTAACTCATGGGAGAGAATTAAATGGCTTCTGTCCAAGTGAGATATTATTCTAGTTAATTATTAGCATTAAAATTCCATTTTAGTGTTCAACACACTAACAGACAGATGCTGCCACCACTATGGGTCAATGCTTTTGTAAAAGACAATCTCATTCTAGTCAGGTATGAAATTGTGTTGAAAGGTTGGATGAGTTAATGGCACTGTGTGCTGTGGGTGTATGCTCAGAACTGTTAGTTCAGAGTAAAACCCACAGAGAACCCTTGGGTAAGTCCAGGACTTTGGAAAAGTCATTGCTATTCTGCAAATTGCACCTTTTATTGGAATTTATTAAACAAAATATAGTAAAGGGCACCCTGGGAGGTTTCAAAAGAAATGACAACCTCTGACTCCAAAAAAGGGCAGCAAGGATACAGAAATGTGAATCAAGTAGAGATCAGTTTTAGAGCAACATGTATGTCAACCTGCCTGTGTTAAAGCGGTTCCATCTGTCCTCATAAGAAGTTAAAGAGCACCAGGTAAAAAGGGAGCAGAGGTTAGGGAACTCAGAAATGAGATGAACAAAACTGAGGGGGTGAATTTTAGAAGCCAATGGTAGTATGTATAAAGGCTTGAGTTAGAAACCGGTAACTTGTGTGGGAGAGGAAAGAAATGAACTAGCTACTTTGGAAGATATGTATCAGAATAGTAACAAAAGGTGGGAATATTTTAGGAACTGATCTATCTTGACTGATGATAGTAACCCAGGCTCATTGTCAAAGCTCATTGAAATAGAAGCTTAAGATGAGTGCAATTCTATGAATAAGTTATACCATGATTAAGTATAATTTCAAAAGAAAAATAAATTTTAAAACTAAAGAGTGAACAGGCAAAGAATTTTTAGTATGCATCTTTTTCTTTCCTTCATTTTACCTTGAACTTGAAATCTAATAGTTACTAGAAAGTATATTTTTTCAAACTTACGTTTTTTTTTGTTTGTTTGTTTTTTTATTTATTTTTTTTTGTGTGATCTCTTTTTTTTTTTTTAATAATAAATTTTATTTTTATATTCCCCCATACAATTGCAAATGCCCCATTCTGACCCCAATCCTTCCCCTCCCGCCCCCCTCCCCCCAAAAAGTGTCTCTGGTTCATAGTTTTTTGTTGATTTTGATTTTCACTTTCTTATATTCATTTTCCTGGTCCCTTATTTAAGTTTTCTAGATTCCTGCTATGAGTGAGACCATCCGGTATTTTTCTTTTTCTTTTTGGCTTATTTCGCTGAGCATGATCCCTTCCAGCGCCATCCATGTTGCTGCAAATTGCATGTGTTTATCTTTTTTGAATGCTGAGTAATATTCCATGGTATATATGTACCACATCTTCTTGATCCAGTCATCTATTTTTGGGCATTTGGGTTGTTTCCAAAGCTTAGCTATTGTAAACAGTGCTGCTATAAACATAGGGGTGCAGGTGCTCTTTGGAATTGATGTTTCTGTGTCCTTTGGGTAAATACCTAGGAGTGGAATTGCTGGATCATATGGAAGTTCTATGTTTAGTAGGTCCAGAAATCTCCACACAGCTCTCCATAGTGGTTGGACCAGTTTGCACTCCCACCAACAGTGCAGAAGAGTTCCTTTTTCTCCACACCCTCGCCAACATTTGTTGTTGCTAGTTTTTTAATATGTGCCATTCTCACTGGTGTGAGATGGTATCTCATGGTAGTTTTGATTTGCATTTCCCTGATTACAAGTGATGTTGAACATTTTTTCATATGTCTGTTGGCCATTTGCATTTCCTCTTCAGAGAAGTTTCTTTTAAGCTCTTCTGCCCATTTTTTGACTGGATTATTTTCTTTGTTGTTGCTGAGTCTCATCAGCTCTTTGCAGATTTTTGTGATCAGTCCTTTATCATTAGTGTTGGGTGCAAAAATGTTCTCCCAGTTGGTGGGGTTTCTCTTTGTTTTTGTTATTGTCTCTTTTGCTGTGCAGAAGCTCTTTAATTTGATGTAGTCCCAGCTGTTTATCTTTGCCTTCACTATCACTGCTTTGGGTGATGTGTCTATAAAGATGTCTTTGATGTGCAAATCCCATAGTGTTTCGCCTATATTTCCTTCTATGTATTTTATGGTTCAGGTCTTATGTCTAGTTCTTTAATCCATTATGAGTCGATTTTTGTGTATGGTGTGAGGTAGTGGTCAAGCTTCATCTTTTGCATGTAGCGACCCAGTTTTTCCCAGCACCATTTATGAACAAACTTTCTTTGCTCCAATGCATAGACTTTGCTCTTTGTCAAAGATTAGTTGACCATAAATCTGTGGGTTTATTTCGGATTTTCTATTCGATTCCATTGCTCTGTATGTCTGTTCTTGTGCAATACCATGCAGTTTTGATGATTATGGCTTTGTAGTATAGTTTGAAGTCTGGGAGTGTAGCCCTCCTTTCTCTTTTTTTTTCAGTAAGCTTTGGCTATTCAGGGTTTTTGGTGATTCCATATGAATTTCATCAAAAATTGTTCTATTTCTTTGAAGAATGCCATTGAGAATTTGATTGAATACGCATTGAATCTGTATATTGCTTTTGGGAGGATGGCCATTTAATAATGTTTATTCTTCCAATCCATGAGCAGGGATGTCTTTCCTTTCTTTTGTGTCTCTTCTATTTCTTTTTACAGTGTTTATAGTTTTTC